>NC_132937.1:92984377-94190372 GCF_034638445.1 Ciconia boyciana | reverse complement strand
GTATTGTCAGAAGAGACAAGAGGTACACATTTCTAGAGGGATTCATCTGATTTTAAGGTAAGGTGGCTTATGCAATGAAAATACCTATATGTTTGTCTGAAAATGGAGGCACCCTAAACTCAGGATGAAAGAACACCATTGTAGATAAAGTAGAATAAAGTAGGAGTATATATTGGAGACATTAGAACTGACATATAAAATATGTATGAAAACCTGAACTCTACTTCTGTTCTCTAATGTAGTGATATTCTTGTTCTTTAAGGCATTTTAGAGGAAAAAAAAGAGAAAGAGTGAAAAAGTTCTGTACAAGAATATTCATTCTTGAGGAAACAGTAAAAGGAAGGAAATCTCTAGTGGGAACAAGCTTCACATCTTGGGGCCTCTGCCCAGTGCTGTCAGATGCTGAACATCCATTACTATCCATAGCCACAGAGTGACAGCTTTCATTGCTGATCCATTCTTTCTGTTTCAAAAATGCAAGGGAAAGAATATGGAAGAAAAATGAGAATTCAGGTCCCTATGTGGCTATTGGCAGACAGAAAACTAATCAAGCAGGAGCTCAGTCAATGAGTTTCCATCAGTAATAGGTAGGACAGAAACTCTGCAGAGACTGGAGGATACTAAGAAGAAGGAAACACAGCTCAGAAGGGGTTGGCCACTGTATGACCCATGCACGGAGGTAGCTTGTTCTGTGGCATGATTTCATCCCTGTTTGTAGATGTATAACTGGTAATGGCAGAGGAGTCCCAAGAGAAGTAGGAGGCCCTGCTGAGAGGAGCATCTAAGAAGCGTCTCTGCTTGTGTCTTTGTGACAGCTACTGTCTTGGCTGACACACTGTGGGCTGAATCAAGACACTCTTGTCACTTAAAGTAGATAAATACATAAAAACTGAGTTCCTGCAGTTTCAGCTAAGGAAACAAGGATGCCTGCTGAGAGTCTAACAGTCACACATCATCTGTGGAGGAGGTTTGTCGTACGTGCTATTGGGAAAGAAACCTGTCAAAGACTTCTGTATCAACATCACTTCAGCTCAGCTTTTCCTACTGCTGTTTTCCTTGGGATTTATGGGCTGAGCAAGGAGACAAGCTCTAAAAACCTCACCTCACAGGTGGGGTATTTTAAAACCCTTTTGCGAGTCCCTAGTTGATGGAGGAAAAATCTGCATTTAAGTATATACCCATGTGGGTTTTGAACATCACTATGAAGAAATGAGGAGAAAAAATAAACCAACAAAAGAATAAAAATTAGGGAAGAGCTCAAATGTGAATATTGATCAAGACACACACTTAAGCATGCCTAGTCTGGTGTAGGTGAAATATGTGCCCAGTTGTAAACACAATTTCCATCTCATGTTTTTCATCTCCTGTTGCTTTGGTTGGAGTATGAGTTTCACATACTTATGAGAAATATGGAAACTGATTCCCTAATCTTGCCCAACACCTCTGTATGCTTCTCTATAGTTAAGAGAATGAAGACCGACAGATGGTCTTCTCAGGGTCCGAGCTGTTTTACTCAGGCACTGCAATTTCCCACCAGAGCAATAAAATCCAGGGGTATCCCATAGGCCCGCAGAGCTTTTCCTGTCTGAGGCTTACCACCATCCAAGGGAAAGGTCCCACCCAGTTTTCTTTGCTCTGTTTCCCTGTCGTCGGAGGTGCACAGTCCAATTTTTTCTGAGTTTTGTTTTCAGGGAAACCCAGTCCGTGGTGTGCATGGTGCGGCGTGCTGGGGATCACATTTCTTCCTTGTTGGAGCATTGGTTTTCCTGCTACCCATGCCACTTCAGCCTGGCTGAAATGCGGTAGCAGCACTTCTGTTTCTCCTAAGACTACTTCTTAGAGAAGATAATTTGTGCATACCACTGGCCTATATTAATCACTCCTGAATACCTCCGAGGGCACAGTTCTACCCCAGGAAACAGAAGGTTGTACACCCACGTAGCTGAGACTCTCCTCTTGCAGATGAAGTGTGTCTATTTGTAAAACTGTGTGGAACAGCTATAGCAATTCAGATTCACAACCTATCTTAATGTTTAAGTAAAGGCAAGGCATTCCATATGTTTTCTCGTATGCTTTCTTGTATAAAAAATTAGTGGTAACATGTTTTAGACTTTCTGAAGAGACAGTTAATGTAACATTATCTCTGTAATAATACTGTTGAAAAAAAACGTTCCAAATTTATTGGTTGCCTATGATTTTAGTTCACATTCAGTGAAATTAAGTTTGAAACCTGGCTGTTTTGCATCTCTAGGGTATTGTAAACAACAAATTCACTTTTAAAAAATAATAATCTCGTCAGACTGAGAAAATATAAGACTAGGCTCTGAGCTAGTGTAAATCATGGTAGATATATGGAAATCGAACTATGCTGATTTACATCAGCTAATGGGTCTGACCTAGGATTTATATAACAGAATTACATGAATCTCTTTACTGTGGACTCATATTCCTTTTCTAGAAGTTCACCAAGTACTGTATCAACTCAAAGAGAAATTAAGTGTCCAACAGCCTCACAGAGATTTCTAAGATGGTCCTACGACTTTAAAACCACCTCACCTCTTTTGCAAAATGTACCCGTACACACCCACTCAACCTGGAATTGAGCCTGCTGTGCTCAAGAAAAAACAGTCACCAAATGACTCCTTAGTGCTAACAAAAATAAGACAACAGTGATCAGTCCCATAGCAGCAGACTCATCTAGGCTGAGCAAAATTACCTGGACACAAAAGAGTAAAAAATTTCAGAGTTATCAACCTCCTGTTGTGTCCTGTTGCTTAATCCCATTGTCACAACTGAATTTGTGTTCACTTCAGTAGCCTAATTTACTCTTCAGTATGATCTATGAATAATATATTGAGAACATCAAGGATAAAAAAGTAGAGGAAAACTTAATTCTCACTCCAACCAAACAACTCTGATTTTATAATTTAGAGCACTTGCTGACACAAACCCAGCCTTTTAAAGGAGATGGTGGGTTCATCATGGTTAAAAAGAGCCTGTACTCTGAGCATCTGGTGGACAGAAACAATTTTTTATGAGCCATCAGGTCCTGGCTATTGATGCAATATTCCCTTTGCCCATGTTCCTGACTTATTTCTCACCTTTTTTTTAAATCTGAAACAAAAATCAATTGATCAGTCTTCCACCCCACACCCCTTTCTCTATAACATGCAGTTTCAGTTCAGCTCTTGTCCTACTTTTCCTGTAATTTGACCTTGAAGCTTTAATCTCTTGCATGCAACATGATGCAATATGTGAGAGGCCCAGTGTTTCCTGAACTGGTCCCATTATGCTGCTCATTCCTGCATGGAAACAGGAATTTTCTCACACCCAGGAAGGATGAGGTGGAGTGGGAGCCATAACGTCTTTGTCTTTCAGCATAGGTGTTTTCACCTCTACAGCCACTGTCAGCTGTCACCTGGATCAAGGTTGAGGAGACAGCTACAGAGTTTTGCATAGTTCTGCTCTAACTCTTTGCCTGAGGAAATGCTTTCATCACCTTATATGCACCTTAAACTCTGAGTTGTACTAGGAAGAAGTTTTTCCCATGGTGTGCACTGACTCCCCAGACTTTGGATTTGCAGAGTACTTGTCTCTGAAGCTCTTTATAATGCTGTTTGAAGGCCGTAATGGAAACTGTTGCTTTTTACAACACTTGTATGAGGTTTTTTTTTCCTTTATCTTTTAAGCAGGAAAGGTAGGGTTTTTTTCCCCATGTAATGCAGATCTCATAAAGCAGAAAAAATGCTCTTTCAGGAAAAAAACCTGTTGCTGAAAAGTCCAATGAGTGGTCAGAATTGTAAAGATCACTTTTATTATGAGGATTTTTCTCATTGCTCTTCACTAGAGATATTGAAATATGTTCAGACATCTCACAAAGTTTGTCTCGTTCATGCTGTTGTTATCAGCAATAACTGGGTATTAGGATTCTGTGCCATAAATATAAAGAGCATAAAGGCCAGAAATAAGGAACAGATCCTGGGGAGCCTGACTGCATTGAATCTACTGCCCTGGGAAAGCTCAAATGTAGAAATACCACAGGATTCAGTCACATTTCCTCTTCCAGGAAAGTTTCCTTTCCTCTGGTGTATCATATCCTGGCTGACACTCTTGATTTTCATATTTATGCATGCTCCTGATTTGAGGGGAAGACTCGCACCCTTTTTGGTAACAGTTTGAGGCACCTGCTAGAGTACACCAATAAAGAAAATGAGATGCGCTGGAATAAGGAATGAGGATGTGGACATGCATTCGTCTAAGGGGATAAGAACACAGCAGCATCCACTGTGCATTAGCCATCCCTTCAGCTGTCCCATAGCTGAGCTGCTGCTGATCTTTTCTAGTGCCACAAGTATCCGTTATACCACTGTTCTTTTGCACATGATGAACCGCTGGGTTTCTTCAGCCCATCAGTCTGGGCTCCAATATCAGTCGCTGCGTAGACGTCAGAACACAAGGTTTTACTGAGTCTTGAGTCAGTTATAATTCAGGTTCTAAGGGAAAGTGGTGTTTTCACAAAAAAATTCCCCTGTGTTCAGCAGCCCTTTATTTTCAGACTAAACAGCAACAGAATAGGTTGTTCTTGGCTTTCCCTCCACCTATGATATAGATGCTGTTTTTTCTTCAAATGCATTTAATAATCCCATGCTACATATGAAGAAATACAAATAGTAAGGAGAGGTAGGCAGGTTTTATTTCATAGAATAAAAGTTGCTCACCCTTTAAAAGTGAATTTGGTAAAAGTTAGTTGTGTAATAAAGTGAATTTATTAAGCAGAAAATGGGTTTCTCATACAATAAATCATTTTATGTATGTCAATATTTTTTTCTCTTCTGCATTTAGTTGAGCTATTCCACACTGCATAGACAATTAAATGTGAATTGTGCCTAGAAGGACACTAGTTCTATCACCCTAGTAAGTGGTTATAATATTTTTTCAAATATACAGGAGGCAAAGGTTCAAATCTACTCTCATCTACATGTGCTGTATAATAAATATATTCCCATATTACTAACATGAGAAATGCAACCACTTAAACAATGCTCCTTCTATTGTTTCAACTGCATAACTGTTGTTTCAATTTCCAAAAATCCAGATTCTTTACCTCCCCACTACATGATGACTGTGTCTTTTCTATAGGTTCCCCAAGGACCACTGAGACCCTATATTTTCACACTTACTTGAAGACTCTTGTGCTGATAACATTGACTTGGATTAAGTTATACACCAGTTTCTATTATTATTGTATCTGAGCACTTCTCAGTCCTTTGCTTAGTTTTTACAGTTCTCTTCTTTTCATGTTTACCCATAAGATACTAAAATGATGCAGCAAAAATTTCACCTATCAGCTATTTAGAAGAGTAATGTTTCAGAAAGGACAAACAAACTCTGCAAGGCTACATTAGAGAAGGAAGAGTGTCTAACTGGGCTCTGGTTTCTCAAGGCCTGTCTTCATGTATCAAATATTGTAGGACTGTCTGTAATCTTTGCCAACTATCTTACTTTGTGACTAAAATATCAGGACAGACAGTTCTTGACAGTATAAGCTTCCCCCAAAAAAAACAAAACACAAACAAACAAACAAAAAAAACCCAGCAAAACTTTGTTTAAACTACATATTCAGACTTTTTCAAAAAAAGGAAAGAAGTACCTCTTACATTTGTTAAGAAAGCATTGTAGATCATCCATATTTTTTAATACACATATTTATTTTAATTTCATTTTTTTCATTATTTCATTAAGAATAAGTTATTTCAGCCGACTTTCTGTATCTTCTTGATGTCATCTGTTTTGATTTTACATCTCTGGAAATTACACACCAAGCCCTACAAGAAAGCAAAATGGCGTCAGACTTCTGCATGGTTGGCTGCTGTGGTTCATAGCCTCCCAAATATTTTCATCCATGTCAGTCCATCTCATGGCAGTGTGTACAGGCTTCCTAGGTCCCATGCATGGAAGTTCTCGTTGCTGGCAAGGCTGAAGCAGCCCGGGGCTGTTCTCTCAAGCTATCACCACATTTCTCTCCGCCCTCTCTTCTTCTCACCTTCTGCCTTTATTCCCAGCCCAGCTGCATAGGCTGGAGTTACTATTGCTCCTGCCCGTGTTCATAATTCTTCCTGTTTGTCTGTCTGTTATATTTATGCTTTGGTTTTTTTCCCATGCTCTGTCCACCCCCAGGTTTCACACCTAGTCTCTGACATTTTATCTCTGTGACACTATACCTATGTGTCTTTTTTCTGGATTTTCTTAGAAACAAAAGCTTAAAAACAAATGCATTGTTCATATATGTGTCTATTCTTTCTAGTGTGGGGTTTTTTTCTGTCCAAACTGAATATAAGTGTAAAATTGACCCCAGATGTTTTTGTTGTTTTATTCCTTCGATGTGCAAACAAACGGATACAAATATTTTATCCTAGCCCTCACTTTAACAGCAAATTGAGTCTGCATTATCCAAAGAGCTCTGCTGCCCTCTAGGAAGCTAGCTAAGACTTTGGACTGCCTAGTAAATTAATTCCTCACATACAGAAATGTTATTCCAAACATTTTTCAGGTCTGTTTCATTTTTGAGTGTGAAAAGACAGCAAAAAAAAGAGGCCCAACAGGATTTTAATTTCAATTTTCTGTTTAAAAACAATATTATACATGTTAAATCAATTTGAAAAATGTGAAGTGTCAGACTTTCAAAGCCAGATTTCATTGGTCACCACAAAATAGAATTTCTGAAATTAAGAATTCTTTGAATAAGAAAAAACAAACATTCAGAAATCTTTCTCAGATTGCAATAAAAACCCCTCAAGGTTCTGAGAGGAAAAACTTAGAAATAGGAAAAACTATTTTTTTTTTTAAAGAATATTCAGAGAGTATATTTCTCATTGTGAATTATTTAAAAGTAAGGAAAAACTTTCTTTGACTTTTTTGAAAATTAGACTTTTCTAATTGACAATAAATGTTAATGTCAATATTTTTCAAAAAAATACTATTTCGTTTCTTAAATCCATTTTCTGTTGGTGGAACATCTTCTCATAGCTGGTCACATTTCAAGCTTTTCATCCTTGTAGTCATTTAAACTTTTAATATCTTATCTTGTAGTTATGCTTTGGAACCCTCCAGTGTTTTCCTCAACAGTCCAAAATGTTGATGAACAAAAAAAAAGCAAGATAAGATATAGATATTTTAGAATGTGCTTCATTTTGGTTTTATCTTGTTTGTTTACTTTAAAGGCAAAGTTTAAAAGAATCATTCAAGTCCAAGAAAGGCACTGTCTTCATCCAATATTTTCCAAGCTTCCAACTTCAGGAGTAAAGATTTCTCCGGGTTTTCTTCAGGGTGAAGAAGCATTAGCTAGTTTAAGTGAGTCCTTCATTCCGTTTTGCTGCATATGCATATTTTTATTTCAGCTACAGTCATTTCCAAAACACAAATAAACCAATAACAATTTGAGGGACTCTTTCTTTTTATGAAAACATGAAGGAGAAATAGACATACTGCTCTCATGTTTTGGCCTGTGAGAAGAACCATGAAAAGTTTCTTAGACAGGTATTACAATGAAATTCAGGGTGGTAGAGAAGGGATTAACTTTTTTCATATCTTTAAAAGCAGATCTCTAAATTACTCCAGAAGGAAGAGTTTCTGTCTCCCAGAATACGCGAATCAGGAGACTCCCCTTCAGCCTGTGCTTTGTGATGCTGGAGCGAATTGTACCAATCAGGGCCCTTTGAAAAGCTTCCTTCTTAACTGAGGGATTCCTGGGAAAAATTTCCTTGATAAAAAATTACCTGAGTGTAATGTCTGACTAAAAATACTTTTCAAAAGATGTATTCCCAAACAAATATTTCAAACCTCCGTTCTCCAAGATAAAAAAAGTATTTGTAGTCCACAAGAACTGGACATTATAATAATTGATTCCATCAAGATCATTTTATTTGAGGTTTTCTTATCTGGCTGATTAGAAGTAACTGAGTAGTTCTGGACATCTAAATGGAAGTATCTCTACTAGGTGCTCCTAAGGCCCATATATGTTGCTTTCTTTAATGTGGGCTGCACTTCCAAAAAATAAGTAGGTACCTTACACACGTAGAAAGGCTGAGGGTCAGATTTTCAAGAGCTAAATACTCAGCTGGTCACTTGCTGACCTTTAGCTGAAAACCTGTCTGCAACTGGAAAACACGAGGATGAAAGTACTCAAAGCTGCCAAATGGTTCCTGTATTTCTGTGCCAAATTCTATCCACAAAAAAATCAAAAGAAAGAAACCTCAAAAGAAAGAAACCTTACAAGGGGGAAATTATTTTTGGCAATTTCTAGAAATCTTAGTTAATATTCTTATTTTTCCAATGCCATCATTACTGTCACTGCTGGAAATGAGATTGGTCTGACCAGTTTTAGGCTCAATGGCATGTCTTTATTCTGAAGATGATGGAGCATCAGGTGTTCTCTCATAGTCACAGACCATGGCTTGGGGTGTGACACCTGAGGTGAACTGCAGAAACCACACAGAGTCCCACATGCATGGCAAGCATGAGCATGGCGGGCAATGAGATGTAGTACATTCACTTTTAGTTTCTTTTTTTTCATATGTCTGAGGTGGACTGTCAGTTTAAGCTGAAAAGTGTTTTCCTAATATTTTAATTCTTCTGAGGAACAAAGGGCAAAGGGACATGACATTTTTCTAAGACTTGTTTAGCCTGAGTATCTCTAGAGGAAATGTGAACATGGAAGAAATATGGGCTAAACTCTCTTCAGGAAACTGTAAGCTGTTAATCTGAGACAACACAGCAGTCAATGAAGCTTAAAAATTACTTTGTACATGAAAATGGAAATCAATAGAAGCAGAACAAAATACACATTCGTAATATTTTATATATATATATATATATATATATATATATATATGTACACTTAGGCCAACAGTTATAAAGCTGTCCAGCCAAAAGGCTTGCTTTCCAAATATGCTCTTCTGAGCTGGAAGAAATTCTGGGATTCCCAGTAGCTGATACAGTTTTGAAATCTAAAATTAAAATAGTTGCTTTCATGAACCATAGAAATTGAGCTGGGAGCACACAGGTCTTACAAATAATGTCTCATGCTTACTGTCCTCTCAGCTGTTCAAGTATTTGCAGTCAAAAAGATCCAACTAATTGCAATTAACATTGAGTTTATCCCTCAGGCCATTTGAAAGTGCTACTCTCAAGAGTTTTGGAAGATTATTTTCCTAAATAATGGATCAGATGAATCAGATATGCTTTACAATTTTAAATCTCACACAGATCTTATTCAACTAACCCAAATTTATTTAAAAAAAAGAAAACAGAAAAAGAAAAAAGTTGCACGTGACCAGATACATGAGGTTTTGAGGACAGAGTGCCTTCTGCGAATGGGTTACTGTTTTATTGTGGATTTGGTGCTTCATTCTATCATGCACCTCCAGTAAGAACTCAAGAGTGAAATCTGTAGCTTGACTTTGCATTTTTTGTGAGGTTGCATATGGCTGAGCTAGCAACAAATTAAGATATATGATTAATAACAATAAAACACTGTTTTTGAGTAGGTTTTCATTCTAGGCACCTATCAGTTGTCTGGTCCAGAATAAAATTCCTTTAAGCCTTGGTTTGAGTCAAGATAGGTAGAACTGAAAAAGGCAGTCCCCATAAATTTCTACTGTTTGCTTTTGCTATGCCACACAAAACTGGACAAGTCACAAGTACATTGCAACAAGAAATTTGCAAATTCTGACGGAACTAGCGGCAAGTACTCCAAAAAGTAATCTCTACAATGTTACATGTTTAACCACAGGACAGTTGAAAATGCTCTCCTCTGCAACACCCAAGCACAGCTAAAGGGAAAAAAAAAATTAAAAAACACAGCTTTACCTTAGGAAGCATAATCAACATTTTGAGTGTATAAATGAGGGGATGAAGACTTACAATTTCTACTGAAATTTCTTATATTGCTCAGAAATTCTTTTCTCATCCATTTCCAGAGGAATTCTATATACAAACTGCTGATCACCTGCAAAGCTGACTCACAGTAAAATGGAAGTCACGGCTGTCTGTAAAAATGCATCCCAAGAAAACAGCTGATTGAGTTGGTCACCTAACAACATGATAGAGATCAGATATGAGTCTCTTCACATACCTATGAATCACCTAATTTTGAAGAATAGTATTATATGCTAAAGTCAAACACATGCACACAAAAAATTGAGAACTTCTTGAGAAAAGGTGCTCACCTACCATTTCAATTCGCACACAAAATCCTGGATTTTTGTAAACCTTTGTCACCTGTAACAATTTGTGTCACTGTAAACCAAAGATTTTTGTAGTTGTTTGGGGATTTTTGAAAGTACACTCCTTTCTCAGTGAATGATTGACAAATTCATCAAAGTATAAGTGCTTTTAGCATTTCCTTCTACTTGGAGAAAGGCCTTTTGCTGTCTTTTTATGATGAATATATATCGTGTTTAGTGAGAAATTCAGTGAATTCAAGAAAACTCAGAAGAACTTGGCAATAGGGATTTCTCAAATCTGGAATTAAATCTTACGTCTCCACATATATTTTATTTACAATTACCTGTCAAATCCACTATCAGTCTGTGTCTTGCTTGTGAAACTCTAAAAATAATCCAAAAAATACATCTATGAGACTTTTAAAATGTAGAAATGGTATTTGTCTGCAAATCTTTGTTATGGAACCACATGGTTGCCAAAGCCCCTGAAAAATTTTCTGGGATATTTTTTCAAATATTTTTCTTAAAGCAAATGGAGTTACACATAAAATCCTATGATCTTAGGAAAAAAAAAATTCCCAAACATCCCAGGCCAAGTTAGTTTTTATAGTTACTTTTGAATATTTGCTGGTTTATTATTAGTAGTTTAATATTAGTGTATAAAATATGTGTGCTCAAAAAATTGGAGGACTTATATAGATGTTTGAGCTTGAAAGCAATGTATTTGAGAGCTCTGAGTGTCATAAAATCTAGAGGATTTTTACAAACTGCCTAACCACTAGCAGAAGTTAAATATTAGCCTTTAATGAATACATGATAGTACTCTAGAAATAAGCACTTAATCAATGAATGTGCTTTTTCTAGAGAGATGGAAAGATCCCTTGTTTTTACATTGTAAGTTGTATAGGGAAAAGATGAGATCAATGACTACCAGTAGTACTAGTTTAAGTCACAACTGGACTGAAAAAACATATTTTCTCAAATCCCTTGTTTTCCCTATCCCATCCTTCCCTCCAGACAATTTAGAGGAAAAAAAACCCCAGTACTGAGAAAATTCAAATAGCACGCTAGACCCGATATTTTGTTGTTTGTCATTTCTAACTCTTTTTTAAGTAAGATTCAGTGATTTCTAAATGAAAATAATATTGTGAATAAAATGTCAGTGTTTTAATTAGAAAATATTAATGGGAAGTTTAAATATCAGTTGTATTGTTTTGGATTTATTTATTTTTAGTTGAAACTCTAGAAATTTAAATTGGTAGAAAACTTTACGTTTCCCTTGTACTGACACTACATTTTTTTCAAATAGTAAAGTTCCTCTCAACCCTTTCCATCACTTCTTCCCTCTCAGAAATCAAGGAGCTCTTCACAGGATGACCCTCCTTGTACTCTGTGTAGTTAAAGTGACCAGGTAGTTCCATTCACATGCTAAAAATGTCTCTTCAGAGTTACCCTAAGACAGCAAGTCTTCTCTACACAATAGTTATCTTAAGAGATATTACTAGGATCTATAATTATCTTAAATTTAAGTGCTAGAAAATAGCAAGTCTTTATTCCTTGTCTTCCAGCAATATCTTAGGAAAATATTGCCATTTGACAAGACTTCACTTGGGAAACTGGGAATTTGTAGTGCATATTTTTCTGAACCTTCATTGTAGGTTATTGTTGAAAACAGCATACTGTGCTAGGTGGAGCTGCGTTCTAACCCAGTACAAGAGTCTTTAAGCTCTTAGATACCTTGTTTATTGTTGGAGAAGATTGTGGAGGTCCTAAATGAAAATGTGTAATATTTTGAGCTACTTTGTTTATCTCTTTATTTCTTTAAAAGATGAGGAGTACCTTTTTGCTAATTAATATAAACATCCACCAGTGAAATTCTTTAAATTAATATTGCTTATTTCAATACATATTAGGCAAGAAGGCAGAAAGGATTATTATTTCACTAATAGACTGCATCTGGAATACCTGACTCCATAACTCATTCACTTGCTCTCCAACAGGTGAAAATAGAAAGGTTCTAATTAATGCACAACCTCCTACACATTTTAATGTGTAAATTCATATTGAGTAAGCACATGTACAAATCTGGCCTGTGTTGATCAGGTGAAAAGAGTGGATCCTGAAAGTACAGATGGCCTTGGTATATCCTTCCTCTATTACAAAGTGGCTGAAGAGAGAAAGTAAATGTACACAATTAGTCATTCTCTTTATCTTCTTCAAGCTATTTCAGTCAACTGATCAATAGAGAGCGAGGGGAGGGATTGTGTGAACACACCTTGTTAACAAAAAACGTAGTTGCTGGAGAGTTGTGGGCCGTGGGAAAATCCACCCGGGTTCTGCCTGACACTGTCGGAGCGCAGGGTGCCTGGCATCTGGAGGGACACGAGATTGACTTGTTATCTGTCTTCCTCTTCTTAGCCTGCCTTATTAAAGCAGTTGTCTTATTAAGCCATTTGTTGTCAGGCCTTCCTTACTGAGGCCATAAAGACCCCTGCCCCGGCTCTCTCCATCTCCCGCACCAACCCATGCAGAACAGATTTGGGCACTTGACACTAGATTAGTCCCCAGCCTCCCTTTTCCAAACTGCCCAGACACTTGAACTCCTGTTGAATCTGTCCCACTTATCAAACCATGATGAGAGCAAATCCCTTTCACAAACATCGGTCTCTTCTTTCTTTAGGATTTCTGTCATATCTTCCTTGAGGACTTCTCTATAAAAGGGACTGAATCACAGACAGGGTTGTGCTAAGAGTATCTTTTATGATTTAAAGCTGTGGCTGTACAATTAGAGCAATTGGAAATGAAAAGATCGCACTGACAGGAGAAGTCAAACTGTTTACCTCTGGCAAAAGGTGTGACTTTGCGCTAGAGGTAAAGAATAGGAATAAAAAGAACAAGTGTCCTCATTACATGGTATGTGCAAATTTTCAGGTAGTTTTCAAAGGTCATTGAAGACTAAAAGAAAGAATAAGGCAATCACCTTGGTGCTAAATCCCTCTAAATATTAAGCAATGGTCCTTTTAAATTCCAATAACAGCATTGTAACTTTTTTATTTCTGATGAACAGGAGTTGATCTTTTTGAAATTGTATTACCTCATAATGGAAAAAGCAGCAGGTCAAAATGGGCAGCAAAGAAAATCGTTACTTAAAATCTCAATATCTTGAACTTAATGGAAAGGTTTGCAAAACTTCAGCACCTTTTGGATTAGAGGTTTGGGATGGAAATGAAGCTACTTTAACTTCATGGACCTATTTCCAGTCAAATGCATTTACTACATGCGCTGTGGAAAACTACGGTTGTAACCTGGAGATATGGAAATTATACATTTGGAGGGTTATCCTGAAGCACCTAAGGGATACTTCAGGAGGAACAACTCAGATGTAAAGCTGTTTCAATTATTTCCAAAACAGAGATGAAAATTTTAGAATAACGTGCTTTCTTGGATTGAAGCATCTTTACCTAAAGACTTATTCCAACATCTGCTGGAGCCTTTGAAGAGATTGTGGGGTTTAGTGCATGTTTCTGAGTTCTGGCAGTTTTATGTGTATTTCAGTGGGATAGTTGGGAATGTTACAGGGCTTTTTCTCATTTTTTAAATTTGAAATAATACCTTTCAGCATGAATTATTTGTAGCTTTTACATGTTCTTAACAATGAGTTTGATTAAGGTTGTTATTTCTGCTGTTATTTCTTGATCTGGTTTGAAATCAGTGGGAAAGGAGGCATGTTGAAAACTGCCTTCACGAGTGTTACCTTGACTGCTCTAGCATTTCAGAAGATGGTCTCTCTGAGTTCAGACGTCAAAGGCAGATTTACTTTTTCAGGGCTGTGAACACAGCCTGTGCAGCTGTGCCGTAGACAAGCAGAGCACTGGCCTCTGCCGCGGGCACCGGGAACAGGGTTGCCCTTCAGGGGATGCAAGGGGATCGGTTCTCAGCAGCTGCACCAGAGAGGGTTGCGGTTTCTATTTCTGTCCTTTCTCAAACTTCATGTATGATACACAGAAACAGCACGCTGGCTTCTAATGATCTTTTTCTGCACATTTGAAATTAGATGGTAGGAGGAACTGTGGAATGAAAGCTTCTTCTCACTTTAATGGTAGAAAATAACAAAATCTGAGTACACTTTACATAAAAGATAAAAATATCAGCTTTTTCATTCCAAGAAGTTTGAAGACAAAACATAAAACTGGATGATTGGTTTTATTTTTATTTTTAATTGTCCATTTTGTACAATGGAACAAAAAGAAGTAAAGAAACTATGCCACTTACTATTAAAAAACACAATTTATTTTTTTAAATTAATTTAGAATTGAGGTTTTCTTGACCCCTCTGAATTTATTCTCAAGTGAAGTTACAGGAATAGCAGAGATTTAGGGAGGATTACAATTGGTCTAAATGCATCTGGAAAGCTCCAACAGCAATACAGAACCACCTTTCTAAACCCCCCATAAGCATCCATAAGGCACGATTAACTATGTACTCTACTTACAAATCAGCTGCAGTCAACACAGGTCTCCCAGGAGGGCAGCAAAGTCCTCCTCTGGGGCACATTTCTCGTGGAAAAGCCCTCCTTTGCTTAAGATCTAGGCTTTTAGATTTCTGGCTAAAAATGCTCCAAGAACCATAGTTCTCAATTTGCCAATTTCACCTTTAAGGAGGCAAACCGTACCTTTCACATATTCTTAGGGTCTTAGATACACTATGAATAACATCTTCATGATCGTAATTAGGATTTGTTAAAGTTTGCCAGATAGAATATGATAGGGGATCAACAGATTGATCTTGGCTTTCATCAGAGATTGCTTTCCTCTTTCTTCAATTTCATTGCTATGTTTATACACATGAAGGATGGTGAAATTCAGTTCAGCTCAGTTCAGTAGAGTTCAAGCATCCATTTCCAGTGCTTATCTCCTGTTCTCAATGCTATAAATTTTTTTTTTTCCTATTGTTATCCCACAAGTGTGAGGTTGTTTACCTGGTGTGCAAGACGCCAATATACACACAGGGCAGAGGTATTTTATTTCATGTCTGCGCAGAGAAGGGTGCTAGGTGGTAGCTCCACAAAGCTAGCACAAAGTTCGGTCATATAGGTACAGTATTTATACAGTCTAGTTATGCATATGCATAAGTAATTGCACATAGCAGTTTTCTATTGGTCTACATTTCTCTTATTTCAACTTAAAGCTACAGTGCTACTTTAATATTCTGCGCACACTCAGAGGTGAGGGGTCTCTGCTTGGGCCGGGGTTTCCAGCTCGAGGGGTCTGACTTTTAGTATTACGATGAGGACAGTTCGTGTGAAGGTGCTTCTCATCACACTTCTACTGGTTGTTTCAGATGGTTCCCAAAACATCTTAATGAGCTTGCATACTTCTCCAGGATGTGCTTTACCCCCAAGGACAGTAGTTCTTGTTTAGATGTTCCACTTCCCCGTCTGAATCCCCCTTGTCATCTTTACGTAAGCCCTGGTTTCCACCAGCTCCTGTTAGACTACACTGTTAGACTACACTATGAACTCACAGTTTGGGCCTTTTGCATAGACTTGCATTTTTTCCTTAGATTATCTTCTGCCAGTATTTTTAAGAACTTATTCTTTAACCATTTTGCTACAATTTTTAAAGCATCTATTTGTTCTTAATTTTAATCTAACTTAAAGGGATGAAGGTTTCAGTGTTATAAGAGCCCAGAGAATCATCAGGAAAAAAATGAAGGAGACATTGTGCTCTCTACATGGACAGCATTCACATCTAAGTAATTTTTAACAGAATATTTTGTCAAAGGTGTCTTACAATCTCTTATAATTTGGAGAAATAAGGGTCCAGAAGATGGCAAACACAAAGTGGGCAGACACTTAAAAATATAAATAAGCAGAACAGAAGACCTCTGAGATGGTTAAATAAAATCCTACAAGAAGTTACTGGAGCCCAAAGCTGCTATTTCCTACTGCAGTAGTCCATCGCTGTTTTCTGTCTGGTCTCTGCTGGGCTCACTCTGCCACTTTGGCTGACACAGTCTCAGTCCTGAAAAGGGCTCCTACGTCTGCTGTTCTCTGCTTACCTCTCTCCAGGTTAAACCCTTCTCAACATTAAAAAAAAAAACAACCAAAACAAACAAACAAAAAACCCATAAAAAACCACAGCCATTTTTTATTGTGCCTGGAAACTCCTTCCCTCTGGTACCATTAATAGAGGTCATCTGCCTGCCAGCTTGGCAACCCGCCTGCTGCATCCTCATACCCTCTCCTTTCTCTCACCAGAAACCCCTGGGCATCAACAGGGGGAGGTGGGGAAGGTATTTCTCTAGGTAAGGAACATGGATGAGTATGTCAGCAACTGGATTTTGTCTAGACAGACTTAGACTCTCTTGAAATTATTACTAAGACAGAGCAAAGTTATTATTTAACAGAGCAAATGCTTGTTCTACCACATTAAAAAAATATTATTTTTTACTTTTTAGGAAGGCTTGTACACACTAAATGTTCTGTGCATTTTTGCCTGGTCCTAGTTCATGCAGTATCTTTGAGCAGTTTGTGGGGCATAAAATTTATATTGTCTCCCATAAGGGACATCACATTCATACTGTGTTTTGTGCAGCTACCTAAATCACCACGGATGGTAAATTGACTGAAAACCATGAATGTCATCATTAAGCAGAGCTGTCTATTTATCTTTTACAGGGATTAATTTGTTTCAACTTTTATACTCAATTTTGAGTAGTGAAAAAAAAAGTCAAGTCTATGCAGAAAAAAAAATGTATACTTATAATCAACTTGATTTTCTTTTTTTTCTGCAGGGTACTAGTAGTGCTGTACTACATCATGAATAGCGCTGTGTAAGAAGGACAAAGATTGCATTTATTTGGCATTCAGAAGAGACACAAGAAACATGAGTCATAACAACTGCTTTTTGTACATGATAGAAGAAATTAAATTCATACAAGATTCAGCTAAAAAGACATTGCTGATATTTAAGCTTCTAATTAAAAGTGGTGACATATATCAGTTTTAAGTACAGCATAATTTTAGGTTCAGATATTTCTTCAGTTTAAAAAGAACTGAACTTTCCATCAGGAAAGCTTCTGAAGTCCTAAAGGCACAAGAGCAGGCTGTCTCCAGGTGCCGAAAGACGAGCCGGCAGGGAAGAAGACCGGCCTGGCTGAATAGAGAGCTCTGGCTCGAGCTCAGGAAAAAGAGGAGAGTCTATGACCTCTGCAAGAAGGTGCAGGCAACTCAGGAGGACTACAAAGGTGTAGCGAGGCTGTGCAGGGAGAAAATTAGAAGGGCCAAAGTGCAGCTAGAGCTCAATCTGGCTACTGCCGTAAAAGACAACAAAAAATACTTCTTCAAATACATTAGCAGCAAAAGGAGAGCTAAGGAGAATCTCCAGCCCCTAGTAGATGGGGGAGGGAACACAGTGACCAAGGATGAGGAAAAGGCTGAGGTACTTAATGCCTTCTTTGCCTCAGTCTTTAATAGCAGGGCCAATAGTTCTCTGGGTACCCAGCCCCCGGAGTTGGAAGATAGGGACGGGGACCAGAATGGAGCCCCCATAATCCAGGGGGAAATGGTTAGTGACCTGCTGCACCACTTAGACATTCACAAGTCTATGGGGCTTGATGGGATCCACCCAAGAGTACTGAAGGAACTGGCAGAAGTGCTCACCAAGCCCCTTTCCATCATTTACCAGCAGTCCTGGCTAACTGGGGAGGTCCCAGTTGACTGGAGATTAGCAAATGTGACACCCATCTTCAAGAAGGGCCGAAGGAGGACCCGGGGAACTACAGGCCTGTCAGCCCGACCTCGGTACCGGGGAAGCTGATGGAGCAGATCATCCTGAGTGCCATCACACGGCATGTAGAGGATAACCAAGGGATCAAGCCCAGCCAGCATGGGTTCAGGAAAGGCAGGTCCTGCTTGACCAACCTGATCACCTTCTATGGCAAGGTGACCTGCCTAGTGAATGAGGGAAAGGCTGTGGATGCTGTCTATCTACACTTCAGTAAAGCCTTTGACACGGTTTCCCACAGCATTCTCCTGGAGAAACTGGCTGCTCATGGCTTGGACGGGTATACTCTTCGCTGGGTAAAGAACTGGCTGGATGGCCGGGCCCAAAGGGTGGTGGTGCATGGAGTTTACTCCAGTTGGCGGCCGGTCACAAGCGGTGTACCCCAGGGCTCTGTGCTGGGGCCAGTTCTGTTTAATATCTTTATCAATGATCTGGATGAAGGGATCGAGTGCACCCTCAGTAAATTTGCAGATGTCACCAAGTTGTGCGGGAGTGTTGAACTGCTTGAGGGCAGGAAGGCTCTACAGAGGGATCTGGACGGGCTGGATCAATGGGCTGGAGGTCAATTGTATGGGGTTCAACAAGGCCAAGTGCAAGGTCCTGCACTTGGGCCACAGCAACCCCATGCAACGCTACAGACTTGGGGAAGAGTGGCTGGAAAGCTGCCAGGCAGAAAAGGACCTGGGCGTGTTGGTTGACAGCTGGCTGAATATGAGCCAGCAGTGTGCCCAGGTGGCCAAGAAGGCCAATGGCATCCTGGCTTGTATCAAAAATAGCGTGGCCAGCAGGAGTAGGGAAGTGATCGTGTCCCTATACTCAGCACTGGTGAGGCTGTACCTCGAATACTGTGTTCAGTTTTGGGCCCCTCACTACAAGGGAGACATTGAGGAGCTGGAGCGTGTCCAGAGAAGGGCAACAAAGCTGCTGAAGGGTCTGGAGCACAAGTCTGATGAGGAGCGGCTGAGGGAACGGGGTTGTTTAGCCTGGAGAAAAGGAGGCTGAAGGGAGAGCTTATCGCTTCTCTACAACTACCTGAAAGGAGGTTGTAGCAAGGTGGGAGTTGGTCTCTTCTCCCAGGTAACAAGTGATAGGACGAGAGGAAAGGGCCTCAAGTTGCGACAGGGGAGGTTTAGATTGGATATTAGTAAATTTCACTTCACTGAAAGGGTTCTCAAGCATTGGAAGAGGCTGCCCAGGGAAGTGGTTGAGTCACCATCCCTGGAAGTATTTAAAAGACGTTTGGATGAGGTGTTTAGGGACATAGTATAGTGGTGGTCTTGGTAGCGTTAGGTTTACGGTTGGACTCGATGATCTTAAAGGTCTTTTCCAACCTATACGATTCTGTGATTCTGTGATTCTGTGAAAGCATTGTGTGAGGGATAGGATTGCCTGTGGCATTGGTAATGGAATACAGAGTCCCTGTTTCTGTTTGAAGTCATATAGATGATAAGTTATTATCTTGTCAGGTACAAAGCTAGTGTTTTACTATTCTAGTGAAATAAATAGTTAAAAGCATGGAGCTCCATAATATCTTGTGAGATTTTGAAAGAATAACTTAATTTTTATGTCTCTTGAAGAACTGCTAGCCTGGAGAGTGAAACATGCAATAAATACCATAAGTCACCAATATGAGGAAAGCTACTTGGTTTACCTGAAATAAAGCCTTGCACAAGAACGAGATATTAGAACGCAGATGGTCAATGAGTGCATCTACCCACATAAGTCAAAGGCGAGACTCTCAGCTCTTGCAAGTGGACTTCTCTCCCCAGGAGTCAGTTATGTGATAGACAGCAGTGAAGAAACTTCCCATTTGTAAATGACATACCGACATGGATGAGAACACGACGTAAATCAGAAAGAGCAGAAGATGGAGAGTGAAAAAGTAAATTTGCATAGATCTAAGAGAAATGGTTTTCCCATTTCTGTCCCAAGGGGAATAAAGGAAAGAGATGTAACCAAAGGAGCCAGAAGAGAGCTCTGCGCACTCCCATCTTCTTGCACTGAATTCAAAACAGAGACCTTGTCATCAAAACAAAACTTTTGGAGGAGGAAGGGATGTAGCCAGTGCCTTGGAGACAGATCCAGTCTGGGAATGTCAGGAACAGAACAATATTCTGTGTAGCTGCCATTGCTGACAATGCTTTCTCCCAGGCCTCTTAACCCCATTAAGTTTCAAGAACAGCAGGTCATGTTTTGTAGATAATTGCCCCAAATAATGGTGGGATGCTGCTCTTAAAACTTTTTCTTTAGTGCTCCAAAATCTCCAAAAGAAATGAAGGATCTGTTTCAGAGAAGCTCCAAGGAGAAACAGGGACATTTGGGAATTAAACTTTTCCTTTTCCAAAGAAATTAGTTGTAAAGAAGGGTGCTGAAAGCTTTGTCCAAATGCAAGAGCGTTCATCTATTTTTACCGAGCTGAAAGTAAGATCTAAAGCAGAAGCACAGAAGCACAGAAACAGTTATCTTGGAAACAGCCCTTGCTGACAGGAGATGTCACTGCTATGGACCAAGCAAAGTTTAGGGACCAGGAAAACAAACTGTTAAATTCAGTGTTGTGTGCTCATTTCTCTCCTGAACCAATGACTCCCCATGTGACTGTGTGTGAACCAGCAGGGCTATTCACTAAAGCAATTAAGGCTTTCACAGTTGTTTCTGCCCCTTCACTACAAACTACATATTGACCCAAATCTTTAGCAATATCTCAAGTCTGAATTATATTTCAGGACTGAAAATTGCAAGTCTTAAGCTGAGGTCTAAAATATAGAACAGGTTAAAAAATGCAGGAAACACATATAATTTAAAATGACTGTAGCTTTCACTTAACAGCCGTGGTTTTCCAAAACTGAAAATTCCTGATTGCACTTATTGTTACCGATTTACCTTTCATTGGACCTTTCAGGTCCATTTTTGATAACTGTAAAAATTTATGATTCTCATTATCATCACTGATCCACTCACCCCCTAATATAGGAGGTACATTTTATTCACATCTCCTCTACTTACTACTTTTACTTTTATGACTTTTATTTGGGGTTTTTAAATTATTTTCTTTGGCATGACTTCATCTTACCCTAGTTAAAGTGGTGATTATGCTTTGGTGTTGAAATCACCTCTGCAAAATTTCACTGAAGTACAAGGTGACTTGAACATACTTTGACAGATGTTTGTTCTGTAGCTATAAGAAAATGTATTGCTGGGTCAGAGGTATATTAGGTTGCCAAGCCTTGGGGCTAGCTATGTCCAAAAATAATTTTAATTAAAGCTGGAATCATTGTTTCACCCAAGGAAGGAACTAACTGAACGAAGTGGTTTCATAGAATCATAGAATCATAGAATCATTAAAGTTGGAAAAGGTTGGCACTTGCATGCCACCGGTTTTGAGAGAATGGGTTGGGCATTTTGCACACTTTCAGTAATTAAAATATATCGAAGGGAAAAAAGCCTCATGAAGCAAGACCTAGTCCAATAACCATGTGGTGGATTGTACAGTGAGGTATCACTCAGGAATAGGCAGGGTGCTTCTGCCACTGCAATTCCCTTCTGCATTAGGTGAGGTGAATTAACCTGCTCTGTTTTAGAAAGACATCAGGCTCCAGACTAACTTCAGGGTTTGAATTTCAAACTCCCCCTTGAACTTTAACACCCATGAAAGTGCTCAGCACAAAAGCATTCGAGGCCACCTCACCTGCTGATGCCCTCAGCATTTTCTTAATAGCTTGTCACTTTTTGGCTTCTTGCTCAGTGTTCACATTCCAGAGAAAACCAGCTTAGGGTTTTAAGCCTCAACCCATGCGCCTGCTGCCCCGACCCCTGGCACTGCTGTGCTCGGTAGTGTAGCATCTATGTCATCTTCTCCGTTCACAGTCTGCATTTTGACTTCACTTTCTGCCTGTGATTGATGGGAAAACTGGGGCTGCCAGAACGAGGTATGACTCTGGGAAACTGGAGCAGGATATTCTCCAAAATGTGCTCTGAGGTGTAGAATTCTTTGTCACTTCACTATAACATTAATCTTTGAACAAAACATGTTTAAAATCTCAATGTCCTCTGTGAATACAGAATCATCACGGAAGCCTTTCTTCTAGAGATGAATGAGACAATTTTGTTCTAGGAATAAAGCAAAAATATTTGACTCTACAAAATGGCACATTAGGAGTAAGAAGTTATTTTTATGTGATACTTGAGTACAGGCTAAAACCAGCTTTGAAATGTATTGCCAATGTAAGTACAGCTTCAGATTCACCAGGCAACGGTACCTTCAAATAAAACAAGTGATTGAGAGTGCTGGTGTAAGTTTCTGTCTTATTTTTCTCCAGGAAAAAAGAGAGACAGGAGGTACTTCCTCACACTATTGTTCTCTTTAAGAGAAATGCCTTTGACACCACCAGATTGTTTATCTCAGGAAGGAAAATCCATTCATTAAGAAAGAAAAAAGATGGGTTTATTTCAGCTTGTGCAGACCTTGTTCTGCTTAAAACCTTCAATGACATTGACATATTCAGTAATCAGAACAATTTGTCATAGGAGAGCTGGAAATCATTTCCTCCCCTCCCACCACCACCTTACTAGAAATGCTACAAGCACAGTGGAACCTCACCGCACTCAAATCTGCAAACACCCATGAGCAAGCCAGGAATTTTATCCACTTCCTTATGTCACTGCAAGAATTTGTGTGTGGTGTGCACAGAAGTCATTCATTTTTAGGTTTTGTCTTCCCCAAAAATATTAATTCTCAATGGCAAAAATCAGCACGATAGATGAAGAACATAGGCTTCTGTATTGCAGTAATGTGTACGGTGCAGCAATGCAATACATCTCTAAGCCATAAGAACCTTAAGTGTTCAGATTAGTGAATCTAATGCACCTATGCGCTGTAATATGGGCCCGAAAGGACGTTACTGCAGCTGTAAACCCCTAGCACACATAGCTGATAGCTTTAGCTGGATAAACAATAGTTCTCTGGAGCTCTCACAGCAGGATGCTCATGCCAGTCGAACGCAGCAGAGGGTTGTGGTCTGAGGCTGATGCCGATGGCCTCACCTGCTCTTCACACAGGCCACATGGCAAACAGCTGGATGCAGGTGTCCATGTCCGATCCGTGCAGTCCTGCACGCTCAGTGTGTCAGAGCCGCTCCTTCAGTTGACTTCTGACCCGTGTGGGTCCCTACTTAAAGTGTTTGCAATACAACGCCAACGATGAACTATCTTTCTTGGTAACCTTGGCACTCTCTGCAGTGTTTTAACCTGACCATGTTTTTACTGAGTGTTTGCTTGTGGGATTTTTTGGTGCCTGCCTCTGGGTATAACCCCGGAATTGCTATGTGCATGGTTTGATGAAGGCTTGTGTTGGGGCTGCTTCAAGCAGTCTGGAGCACTTGGTGCTGCAGGTCAAGGGTGCTGGGCTCTCCCTGGGGAACACTCTGCCTCCCTCCGCCTTCTGCAGCAGGACTCGCACTGACCAGGGATGTCCACGTTTCAGCAGTGTGACTGCCAGGAGATTAACGTTCAGAAAAAGTCAAAGCTACTGTAGAAAATGGTTTTTCAACCACCTCTTCTTGCGAACAGGCATAGTAACCTCTGAATGCTACTGAAGTCTAGCAAGGGGCACAGAAAATACCAGTTTGGGGAAATTTTATATTCTCCCTGTGAATACAGGAGAACTCTGGTATCAATATGCTTCCAGTTAAAATAAATATTCAGAGTCCTTAGCTTCTGTGTGCAGCTCTTGAATTGTGGTGAAAGGCATGCAGTAACACCTACTCCATTTTTACATTTATTAGAGCTTTATGATAATAATAATAGATGCTTAAATAGTGTGTTTCATTGACAGGTCTCCATTTACGAAAGAACTCTCTCTCTGTAGCTGGGACTTCACCCACTGTATCCTTATACTTCAGCCTTGTGAAATTGGCTTACCTGTAGTTGCCAAGTCCATGTATTGTGGAGGAGCTGAATCCTCACAGCCCAGATGACAGCCAGCAATTAAAAGCCGAGTGTTCATTCCTTTTAAAATTTCAAACAAGGCTAATGGCACAGCAATTGAATTTCTCAACTCGATGAGGTGGTACGCATCACTGTTCAGAGCAACTGCAGTTTTGGAGCGTATCTTGAGCTAATGAAAACTGCTTTGATTGCAGTTATTGTAAAAGCAAAATACATAAAATGGTCACTCTCACTTTCTTCAGCAAATGTACATCTCTTATTGATTTTAATCAGCGTCACTTCTCTAACCGAACACCGTGGACCCACTGAAAGCTACCTAGTATTCCTTGATTGTACATATTTGGGGTTTCTTTGGGGTTTGCTGGTTACCTTTTCTTTTCATGTTAATTATGACCTAAGCTGTCATGGAATGCCAACAAAGCACCCGTTGAGGGAGTAAAGGTGTGTAAGTTTAACAAATACAGTTTGGTTACGTGTAGTCCGTTGCTTAGAAATCTACCCTAATTAGAGACTAGAAAAGAGTCTGCATATTTTCCACCTACTTTTACAAGCTAAGATCCGTAAGTTACCATTGATTCAATTGTCCAAAATACTTGATTACACTTTCTAACCACTGATCATGAAATTTTCAGAAGTACTTTACATGGGATTTTCAGTCCTTCTGAAAAACTGCAGCAGATAGACTGAAAGCAAAATTTAGAATACATCCAAGAATCCTGCACATAGGAGAAGTTAAAATACACCTGTGGTTATGGCTCCAGAATTGGAGCAGCATGGCACCTTTTCAGAGTCCTGGGGTGATTAATGCTCTCAGCTGGTCTGAACTCACGACCCCACTGCAATCCATAGAACTCATATATACCTCTGTGAGTATAATGTGGCCATCAAAAAACTGGTTCATTCATTATGTATCATGTTAACAATTATCATTGATACAAATATCACTCAAAAGGATCATGTAACTATTTTCTCTTGAGACCAAATAAAATACCAAGTTATGTCTAATTTTTCTCCTGAATTTGGCACAGTGGCAGACTTTATGGACTAAAGAATACCTCTCATATGAACTTTGAGAACTCTAATATTAATCTCATTTTTGCCTCCATACACAATATGATTTTAATGAAGCTGGGCAACAATAGGGGAGCTGTTCTCCAGTTAATTTAAAATCTGAACATTTCTCTAGGTTAAAACCAAGGACTGTGCAGCCACCTAGATTAAAATTGCCTGCACTGAGTTTCAATGCTAACGATTTCAAATTCTGTTAAGGCTGATTGGTCTGCTTCTTATTGGCTTCCCCCCCTCTCTTAGCACCTTAATTACAGATTATTCATTTTTTACGTATCAGAATCCCACTCTCTGAGCTTTAAAAGTTTCTCTCACATGTCACTCAGGGAAAAACATTCTTCCTGGCAGGGGAGAAAGGATAGAAATGTATGAAGTAGGATATACCTAGTGATGTAGTTAGTTAGCAGTTTTCCAGGCTAGTGTCACATTCAGAGGATCCTGACTTTTATGAGTGTCTCTAAATCTAGTTATGTGCTTAATTACGTATTTGTTTTGAGAAAGTCACTGAAACATAAACATTATTGTGTCAGAAATATAAACACAATACAATGCAGACTGATTCAAGGGGCTGTAGATGGATAAAGACCAAAGGTTATAAACTCAAATAAATTATTTCATCTGATTGCTTAAAGATATCAGACCTGCAGATGTCTGGAAACCTGATCTTTTATTCAGTTTTAGTCCTTTTCTCTTTGCCAATATCAGCTTCTTTTATCTTTCCATAAACATGTAGTTACACTCCCAAGAATTTAGAAAAACTGTCCATGTCTTAATTTAAAATCTAAAAATACAGATTTTTTTCCTTCTTAATTACAGACATATACAAAATAAGGAAAAAAAAAAAAGATCCCATACATTAAAATGTTTTTTGATTGATCTGGGGCACTTCTTAAATATGCTTCATCCTTCCCTGCTGCTACCAAAGTAATGCTGAATCAGGACACTGCTGTTTCTAGATATTTTTAGTTGTGGGCAACCAGCTGTGAAACAAACTTCACATGAAACACTACTATGCTTTACTGTAGCAGATGATGTAAATGGGAAAGATAGAGAAAATTTTTGTTTTGAGACTAGCCTCATTCAAAAAACAGGTTAATATGAAGAGTACTTTATTAAGTTTTAATGAGACTGAAAACCATGAGGGGTATATTTTTAATTGTTTAGTCCAGGGAAGTTTGAATCTCTTTTTCTAGTGCAGGAGAAACCTAGACCTCATTTTGTCCCTGTCAAACTAAAAATCAGCTGCTTGTCCTTGCTTATTCTTTGTAGTACTTTAGTTAAATTCAGTAGTTCACAATTATGCAGGCTGTTCATATATATATATATGCTGTAGATATCTCAGTGCGTTCAGCTTGTTTATTTGGGTTTTCTTTGTTTGTTTGGTTGGTTTTGTCTTGATTGGCTCATTCCTGATGTTCTTCATTTTCATTAGGGCTTATTAGCTGCTGACATGCTGCTTCAGATAAGTCTAATCCATAGTGCCATTTTCATGTTTATTTTTCTTGAAACAAAAATTTTGAACTTCATCCTGAGAGAATGCTTAAACACCAATTTTAAAAGACATAATCTCTCAACTGTCTTCAAAGAGATTAGCTTTTTCTGCATTAGATAGCAGTTGCTTGAATATTACCAGGTGACTAATTTCCAAATTTTATACACATGCACAGCAGAGCAACTTATTATCATATGGTAACCATCTCTAACATGTGTGACTTTGCCATATTTGTGTATTAAATCTTTTATTCCAGCATCATTTAAATAGGCAGTGAAGGTTCTTGGAGGGCATCTTTACAAACATTTTGACTCCTTAATAGTTAACCAATCACAGTATTTTCACAGTTAGCTTGAAATACAGAAAGCAGCTGAGCTACCTGTGTTTTCCTAAAAGTTTGAAGACTTCACTGTGTGTCTGAAGTATGCGTGTAAGGGTCTTACAGTTCCCTAGCATACATAACAAGAGGAAGCTCAAAATGGATTTTTTATTTTGAAGAGGGAAGATGCAGCTTGAAGGTGGCTAGTGTAATATGGTGCTAACTGTTCCTGCAGTGCGTTGCTAGATATAAAACTCTTCCCGATGCTGAGATTGCCCACGATAGTAGGATTTTGAACTTCAGCTTTTGATAAAGCAGATTAATTGGACACATGTCCTTTTTGATGTAAATGATCAATAAACATGATACTTATTATTTGTAGGACACCTAACATCTGCTATACAAATTGTTTATTAAATACTTTATATAAAAGACAAAGCACAGTAGGGGCTGCTCAAGTAAGTCTTTCAAACTCTGTACGTAGTACAAGTTTGAAGTGCAAGTATCAAGGAAAGGAGCTCAGAAGGTGCAAAATCCTCACTGGAGTGCCTCTGCAAACACACCCACATAGCAAACAGAGTGTTACTTGTCCTTGATGCTCTGGCATCCACTAGCTAGTAGGACTTGCCTTGACCTGAACGTTTTAGTGTGTAACATAACTGAGATCAAACATTGCACTTTCTCCAAGGATATTGTAAGTGAAAGCACCTACATGCTCTGGCCAACACCTTGTTTGGCCAGAGGTAGGCTTTGTACCTGCACTAAGCAAAGCAATAGATAAACATCATACTTTCCTGTACTTTGTTATGTTCCGATACTTCGTCAAGTTCTTTGTACCTCAAGCCTAGTTAGCACTGGCCACAGACAGCAGTAAAACATATCTTAAATGTGTCGTGCTCAATCTTCTGAACAGTTTGTTCATTTGCGTGTTTGTTTTTTTTCACTGTTCCTTGGAGAAGGCTGTTCTGTAAGCTTATACCACTGAGGAACCCTTTTCTAATTATCAAGCTAAATTTACAGCTAGTTTATATTGCTTATTCTTTAGCTTATAATGCTTTTCTTTCTCTCTAGAATATAATTCATACATGTACTTATGGACAGGAATCATATCTTTTTTTTTAGGCTTCATTTATTTTCATTGAATACACGATTGTACATAGTGAAAAGGAGAAAAAAAATTTCTTTACATATGCTTAATTTTCTTTGAAAGTTCTGACCACACTTGAGATATTGCAGTTCCTGTTCACATACTTCTCCTTTTTATCTCCAGCCTCATGATGAGTGAGTTCCAAAATATCACAACTTTCCCCTTTTCAAGTCACAAATTCATACTTTAAGCTCTTAATTTTACTTGGTATCAACAGTTGAAGTTAAATAAAAAAAGTAGATTTGAGCACTGATGTTGAATGAAGGGAAAACACTTTTCAAAGTGATTTAACCATACATTGAAAAGAAAATAAAATGTGATTTATTTGCAATAAATTGATCTGATTAGAATACTACGCTGTAATACACCTAACAGATTGAAAATTAACAGCAAGATCTATGTTTCTGTTACAATAAAGAGAAATTGAGAGAGGTGTATCAAGGGAAAAAATAATACATATAAGTTCACACAAACTATGAAAATTTTAAAAAATGTTTATAACCCCAGGATATTAATATGCATAAGCTACTGAACTCAATAGACTGCAATGTGGGAAAATTGCAAAGTTTTAATTAGCGCTCCTGTGATTGAAGATCCTGGATATAGTTTTATTATGCAAGAGCATTTGATTTTTTAATGTGTGTTGTTTTCATGTATATTACTAAAATGACTGGCTTTCCCTTTCTGCCATTTATAAAAACGTTTGTTTCAAATATTGCACCAAAATGTGATGCACATGTAGCTGACTCTCAAAAGCATTGTAATGTTTATGGAATGGTTTTGCAGTTTATAAATTGTTTTATCTCTGCACTTGTTCATAGTTAAGAAGATGAAATGATCAGATGGCACAGAACTGCACATCCAACAGTTTGAGCCATTTCAGCACAGCAGTAAAAGAATTTAGTGAGGGTAAAACATCCAGTTCTGTCGGAGTAGAGTATCATGTGCCTGCTATCTACTGCTCATTACGCATCTATCACTGCAGTAGTACTGTCTTTCTTGCTGCTTACACTGCAATCGCATCTGGAGGCATCACTGGAAATGGATGCTCCATAGTGAATTTGGAAATCACTGGACCAATTCAAAGAAGAGAAATCCACTGAAGGATACTAAATAAAAAGGCACCATCTCCAGCTCTGGAAGTTCAGAACTGTCATTTCCCCACTCTCACATTCTCCCCCCTGCATCTGCTGTGACATGTGCAGACCCTGAAGGTCTGACCCTGTGTGCAGCTAGCATGGAGCTATGTTTTGGATTTGTGCTGAAAACAGTGTTGATAATACAGACATGTTTTCATTATTACTGAGCAGAGCTTACACAGAGTCAAGGCCTTTTCTGCTCCTCACACCACCCCACCAGCGAGTAGGCTGGGGGTGCACAAGACATTGGGAGGGGATACAGCTGGGACAGCTGACCCCAACTGACCAAAGGGATATCCCACACCATATGATGTCTTGCTTAGCATAAAAAGCTGGGGGAAGAAGAAGAAAGAGGGGGACGTCTGGAATGATGGCATTTGTCTTCCTAAGTAACTGTTACACATGATGGAGCCCTGCTTTCCTGGAGATGGCTGAACACCGGCCTGCCCATGGGAAGGAGTGAATGAATTCCTTGTTCTGTTTTGCTTGTGCACGCGGCTTTTGCTTTACCTATTAAACTGTCTTTATCTCTGCCCACGAGTTTTCTCATTTTTACTGTTCCAAATCTCTTCCTCATCCCACTGAGGGGAGTGAGTAAGTGGCTGTGTGGTGCTTAGTTGCCAGCTGGGGTTAAACCATGACAGTTCTTTTGGCACCCAAAATGGGGCTCAAAGGGTTCAAAATAACAACGGGTTTGATTGGAATGTGCTAGGTCAAATTTATAGCTGTTATTGTTGTTTAGCTATTATTTGACAGGCTCCTGTGCTTTCCGTAGGGCTTGCTTGACTTACTGTATATTAGAGTCTAGTGTTCATTAGTGGCTGTTTTTTGCTTTCGCTGCTTGCTGTACTGCTGTACTGCTGATCATCTTACTGTGGTGTGCCTGGGAACATTTTGATAACAGCAATGGCCACGCGCCTGGACTGGCAGATAGCCAGGGCATCACTGCTGTTTCTGTGCTGCTGTACTGGACAGGCTGGAACTCCAGTGTGAACTTGAGTCGAAGGGACTGTGACCTGTGGACAAGTCCACTCTGGAGCAGGACACCCCAAACGTCTGTGGCCATGGTTAAGTCCACATTGGAGAAGGTAGCCCTTGAAGCATTTGTGGCTGTGGATAAGTCCATGCTGCAGCAGGTACACCTTGAAGCATCAGTGGCTGTGCATGAGGTCATGCTGGAGCACCTCGAAGCGTGTGGGCATGGATAAGCCCACGGCAGAGCAGGTACACCCCTGCAGGGACTGCAGCCATGGGTAAGGCCATGTTGGAGCAGGTTTACTTCAAAGGGACTTTGGCTGTAGGCAAGGCCACACTGGAGTACATGTATCTCTGAAGGCATTGTGGCCCATGGATAAAGCCACACTGGAACAGGTGCACCTCAAAATGACTGTCCTGTGGATAAGTCTATGCCGTAGCAGGTATACCCCTGGAGAGGCTGTGGCTCATAGATAAGGCTCCAACTGGAGCAGGTAAATCCCTAAGGGACTGCAGTCTGTAGAAAAGTCCAAGCCAGAGAAGGGGCAAGGGGAGGAGTTCATTGCAATGTTAAACTCTATGGTCTGGTCCAAAGGGACCAGGAGTGGTGACTGTAATGGAAACACCTTTAAATTGTTGCAACCCAGGATTTGAGTTGCATGTTATAGGAATTACTATAGCAGGAACCACCTGAACCAATGGAGGACAAGCCTTACAAGAAGCAGGGCAAGTGCAGCAGTCACCCAATCTGAGCTGGCTTTGGTGCCCAGTAACTCCACCCAACACATCACCTCTCCTGTCCTGAGTGCCCACCATAAGAGATGGAGCATCAAGTCATGGACTAAATTAATTCAGTGGACATTTTGTAGACATTTCTGGACATTTTATGGACATTTACAAGGATAGTCCATAGACTAAGGGAATGATATCTGTTTATTATACCAAAGGATGGGAAAGAGTGTGATGGCTAAAGAGTTTGTATTGGATAGTGTGGGAACTGAGCATGATGTAAATGATATGGAATAAGGGGTCAAGAATGTGCTGGTATTGGCTGAGATAGAGTTAATTTTCTTCATAGTAGCTAGCATGGGGCTATGTTTTGGATTTGTGCTGGAAACAGTGTTGATAACACAGGGATGTTTTAGTTACTGCTGAGCAGTGCTTACACAGAGCCAAGGCCTTTTCTGCTTCTCACACCACTCCACCAGCGGGTAGACTTGGGGTGCACAAGGAGTTGGGAGGGGATACAGCTGAGACAACTGACCAAAGGGCTATTCCATACCATATGATGTCATGCTCAACATATAAAGCTGGCGGAAGAAGAAGGAAGCAGGGGGACCTTTGGAGTGACAGTCTTTGTCTTCCCAAGTAACCATTATGAGTGATGAAGCCCTGCTTTCCTGGAGATGACTGAACACTTGCCTGACGATGGGAAATAGTGAATGAATTCCTTGTTTTGCTTTGCTTGCATGTACATTTTTTGCTTTATTTATTAAACTGACTTTATGTCAACCCACGATTTTTCTCACATTTACTCCTCTGATTCTCTCCCCCATCCCATTGAGGGGGAGTGAGTGAGCTGGATTTCACTCAGCTAGGGTTAAACCACAACACCCCATATGTCTGCTCTTAGATGAGGAGTGCTTGCGGGAAAAATGTCCTTCGAGGCTAGATTTCCAGCTACAGAAGGAGACAGTGCTCACACTCTGCAGCAGTGTTTGCTCTGTTTGCTGGTAGAGGGAGCCAGTTTCCATCCAGACAGGAGAAGATTCAACTCTTAGAATCGTAGAATCATAGAAATGTTTAGGTTGGAAAAGACCTTCAAGATCATTAAGTTCATCTGTTAATATAGCACTGCCAAGTCCACCACTAAACCATGTCCCTAAGCACCACATCTACACCTCTTTTAAATACCTCCAGGGATGGTAACACAACCACTTCCCCGGGCAGCCTGTTCCAATGCTTGACAACACTTTCAGTGAAGAAATTTTTCCTAATATCCAATCTAAACCTCCCCTGGTGCAACTTGAGGCCATTTCCTCTTGTCCTATCACTTGTTACCTGGGAGCAGAGACCGACCCCCACCTCACTACAACCTCCTTTCAGGTAGTTGTAGAGAGCGATACACCCTTCTTCTTCACACCATTCCTAAGCAAATGTTGTGACATTGGATACATGTTCAGAAATGGGTCTTAAGATTTTGTGCTAATGGTATTTCACACTGAAAATACCTCCTTGAAACAAGGATTGACACTCTTCCTCAGTGGGATCCCATTCAGATGGGGGAATTCTCAGTCTGTTCTTTCTATCTTTATTTCTGTGTACGGTGCCCTGTACTGGGGGCTGGAGACATCACTATGAAGACAGAGTATGATCAACTATTAGAATACCTTATAGCTCACTGATTATAAAATGAGCATGGTGGGTCTTATCTCCACACACAGCAATTGAGATTAGTCTTCCAGCATATGGGATGAACCTTTTACTCCCAGGGTCCCCTGGGAGAGTGAGCAACATCCTGATCCTTTAAATCAAGTTTACACTTGAATTTTCAAAATGTGTTGGAGGCAACATTTTTTTCTAGCCATCTGTCTTGTTAACATATTAACAGATCACTGACCTCTTTGAGATCTAACACTTCCCATAGTTATCTCAAACTGAAGTACCTATTTTGATTTGTCTGCTACAAAGAGTATCACTCTGGGGAATCTCACCCATGTCTTTAACTCCAGGTGCTCTGTAGATGTCTTTTTAAGCATATTAATTTCCTTTTTCCCTTTGGCCATACTTTGTGGATTAAACTTTTTTTTTTAAATGCCAAGCTTAGCACCTGCTCAGTTTTCCCATTCATCCTTTAAACATTTTATCTTTTTTACTGTTTGTGTTTGTTTGTTTGTTTGTTAAATGCAGCACAACTGCACTAGGCTACCAGTAGACATTGCAGGGGAAGGGGTCTGTTGGGTTCTTTTTAGCCTCCAGACTGCATCTAAGTGGCTTCTTTTGGAATTTCTTGGTTTGTTTTTTTACTAATTGCTTCATTGTTATGTAGTTTGCCTTTGCAAAAGGGAAAACCTGCATGTGGGATTTATTTGACCTGCTCTCCTGCTGTGATAATAAATCTGCCATACTTTGGTTGTTACTACAGAGCAACTCTCCTCTAATGTTTTGAACTAGGTCCCACAAACTGTTCCAGATCAAACATAGAATGGCATTTTCAAGGATAAGGCAAAACTGCCTTTCTGAACAGTGTTTAGTGAATGCAAGAATTCTCTCCACATCTCAGCTCGAGGTGTTGATGTGTTCTTTCCATAGATAGCTGAAATCTCCCACTTCTACTACCTGATATCATTTAGACTTAGTAACTGTCATGACTCTGCTCACAGGATCGATATGATCTTAGTACTTAATATGGGGACAGCCACCTACAAGGATTACCTTGTGGGCTGCTTCTGTGATATTTTTACATTTAAAGTAATTCCTTCGTAGGCAGCATAACTGAGCATCTTCATCCTATTACTCATGTAAAGTTCATTGCCAGGTAACACTATCCCACTGATCCTATTTCCACAAAGTATCCCAGGTGCTTGTTATTGCAGGGTTATCATCTGATGCCAAACATTATCGTTCCTCTGCTTTTATTTTTTATCTCAGGAAGTCTGCCAGTTTTGCTCCCAACATGATGTCACTGATCCCAGTGATCATGGATTCCTCCTGTCACCCTCTGCTTCTCCTTGTCTTTAAAAGGGCCCTCTCTGCTCCAGGAGCTTCTTCAGACCTTGAGTGTGACATCCACTGAAGGGTGGGACACATCCAAGATACAAGGCTTTTCCTTTCTAGCAGATGATTCTCCTTCCTAATGACTTACGTCCTGCCTTGTAGCACACAGAGTGCTGCAGCAAGGTAATGTCTCCATAAGCCTCCTCTGTGAACCTCTGTTTCTCTCCAGTCCTCCATCTCAGCCACTCTCATGTCAGAAGAACAAACCCATCCTCTCACGAGGTACATACATATTAGGCCTACTGCCTAATAAACTTTGAACTTTATACAATAGTCCAGGTGACCCCCCACGCTTCTGAGGGACCTCAAACAACATTTTGAGCTTAAATACTATGGGGGTTTTACTGGGTCTAGCTTTTAACTTTCTCCTTTGGAGGAGTGGTTAAGATTAATCTCCTCTTCCTCTGCTCTATCATTATTAAGACAATCAGCAACGGATGAGAACTACCTGAAGATGTGGTGGAGGTGACTGATGTTCTCATAACCATCCTGGGTACAAAATCCCTCATTTGTGAGCTACCATTTTTTGTCTTGGAAGTCCTGGGCACTCTCTATTCCCTACTCAGGATAGCAAGTTCACCTTGTGCAGCCTAATCCCTTCTGATGTATGTGAAAGTCACTCAACTCTCAGAGCAGCCTCTGCAGCCTCAGCAAGCTCCCAACCACCCACCCTGAGCAACCAGTCACCATCGACGAACTGGTCACACCAGCCAAACTCTACACCAGTTTTCTGCTTTCCAGGAGCCAGACCTTGCTCTTGTTCCTCCTGACCTCTGCAGGCAAAACCTCCATGCAATCTCTCTTGCTTGCTGCCCTCCTAATCTGAGAGAAGTCAAGTTTTTAGTAAGAGTTTCTCAGTAACTGTCACAGGATTTTTCGTGGTTGTTGTTGCTATTTAGCTTTAAAAGGGATGGGTTCCCAAATACACTGCCTTTATTTACAGCAGTTCCATGTAATTTGAAGATTGGTTAAGCTCAACAATTACCTTGTCAGGCACTGACTGAACTGCTTTGCTAAGTAAGGTCTTCAGGAAGAGGCATCACTGAGACCTATTGAGGCTATTGCAAGGTAAAGAGGCTATTGCAAGGTAAAGGTCATCTTGTAAAACTAGAGGATGTCTAGAGAGTATTGATTTACTTTAATAGCTATACTTTTAAAATAGTTGTGTAACGTTACTATTGCCTTTACAAAGGTGTCCTTTGCCAACATCTGTCAACATTCAGTGACAGATAAAATTTTTCAATGTAATAAATTCAAATTATAAAATCCAAGGACTGGTAGGTAAAACCAAGCATAGGTTTACGCATCAGTGAGTTGTTGCCCATGTATTTATGAAATTATCTGTCAATAGTTGACTAAACAGAATTCTTGGTGAGGGCAATAGAAACAGCATGCTAATATCAGGAAGGTAGAGGGTTACATTGCTGATGTTCTTGCAATTAACTCATATTCACTGTGCAAAAACCTAATTATTAAGCCAGTGAATATGAAAAATCAACCCCTGTAGGTCCAAATGGAAACACATTTTCTTTTCCCATTGTGTAAGTACAGGAAAGTGGATTTCAATTTAAGATCACAAAGGTTAAAGCTTTAAAACAATCTAAAAGAGTAGAAAGTTGAGTACTTTATGACCTAGTGCTCTCACACAAATTGGGAAGCAATATAAAATGAAAAATAGGGGTTATATATTAATGTGAGAATAAATCATAAAAATGAAGATGTTAAACTCCTTAATATTAATAATATTCTAAAGTACATGACAGAATTACCATGTATTCCTGTGCCATAAAATCTTTTGTTAACTTTAAATACATCATGCTGGCATACAGTTCAATTTCTTCTGTTAAAGAAAATTTTAACATAAGACTGAAGAAAAATGAAGTATTTGAGCTCGTCAATAAAATTTAGAGGGATAAAAATTTAAATTATTGATTTTGCCCTAACTAATCCCAAAGTACGAATTATTTCTATATCATGTGACTTTTTAGGCCATAACAACATTCTTCAATATTTATTATAGGTCAAATATCAACATAAGCCAGTTTTCATGCCTTTATTACTCACTATAAGTATTAATGCCTTGATATGTCTTTAGAAGGAAGGAAAGAAGAAAAGAACAGAGGTAACATTTCAGCCATCAATCAATTACAAGAAAATAAAGTTAAAAAAGGCAAAACAGTCAAATAAATATGACTTTTTAAGTTCCTCTGAAAAAATATGTCAAGGAAAAGGTCTTCTGAAGTCCCACAGGCCAGCAGAACAGCACTCAAATTTCCACTGTGTGTCTCAAGCCATGGCTGGTCACAACAATCATCTTCTGGTTTTGGACTAGCAGAGCAATATCAGGAGCACAGAAAGCTCAGAGAAGCCACTTTGACCATGACACTGAATGGGAGACTGTGGGTTAGTTATTCTTTGCAATCTTGTTGAAAAAGGCCAAAAGTTCTGTTCACTCCAACAAAACAATGCATTGCTTCTGATAAGGAGAACACCTGCAGAGTTTTCATGTTGCTCACATATTTGAGGATTCCCAGACTACTTCCTAATTTTTTTCTGCAGTTTTGGTGGGGAACATCGATAGCACAGACTCAAGAAATGAAAAGCAAACCCTTGCAAAGCCAGTCTTTGTCATGCTTAATTCTCTCCTGCTAGACCCTGCAGGGAATTGATTGCATTTCCTTCTGTTTGGTGTTGCTTCCCATTTTATCATTTCTCATCATACTGCAGGAGATTGCAGCCAAAACAGCTCTGTGACATGGTGAAAAAGGGAATCAAGAGACGGAGGGAAACTCACACTCTTTTTTTTTCTTTTTTGCTATTGTCTATTTTTTTTTAACTTTCACTTAGCTCTGTATGATTGTACAAAGGGTAGGTGCAGCACCACACAATTGTCTACTTCTGTGCCTAATAGCTACTAATAACAAGTGGCTTTTCAGTGTAGAATGAATTACCTATGAGCCTGGAAACAAAGTGAAGCACAGAGGAGTTAGAGACACTGGATGATAGCAAAGCACTTGAACTTGTGGCCACAGGATGGTACCAGAGACCCTAAGGTGGTAGGCAGATTGCTGATCTTCAACAGAGGAATTGAGCTTTGCAAGGTGGGTAATTTTTTTTAGGAATAGCAGAGAGAAGCCAGAGCAAGTAACCATTACAGATAAAACACACTGTGTGTAGTAAATTCTGACGAACTCACACACCAGTAAGAGAAGAACAAGAGGAGTGTGTTAGCAAGCAAGCAAGGGACACAAGAGGGAGGAGGAAGATGCCCCCATCATCCACTTCAGACTCTCCCAGTGAAGGACTCAGGATGCTGATGACAGTCTGCAAATTCCCTCTCTTCCCCTGCCCGCCCTCCAGGCTGAAGCCATGACCCTGGGAACCCAGAGGGGCATGGGAAGGGAAACCACAGCACCAGTGAGAGAGTGAAAGGTAGTAAATTGTTAGCATCATTGTGACTGGACTAATAATGGTTCCATGTATGGACTGACAGGACTAACCGTAAGGCATGCTTCTTTGGCCCACATGCATGGTGCGATTTGTCGTGTAACAATCTGGAGGAGAGTTCAGACAGCCGGCTTCGTAAGGTGGATGCAACAGAGTGGGAGCAGATTGGACACAGCAGGTTTGGAGAAGTTAGCTCAGTTTAGACTCTCCCTTAAGAAGACGTGAAGTAACTCGCTTCCCAAAGTGCAGATCAATACGGTTTCATGCTGACCACTACAGATGCTAAGGTGAGTCATACCCATTCGAATTCACAGCTTACTTCATCAAGCATAGTTGCTTAACTTCAGTGAACCATGTAAATCAAGACCATTTCAGTGAGGAGAGTTACATAAATGAAGACCTAAATGACAAGTCTAGAGGCAAATTTGTCACCACTTCAAGTAATCCCAGGAGGGTTATATGTCTAGGGAACTGAAGAGATTTTATTGTTTTGGCTAATCTCCTTCTGACTTCATTTCAGAGTGAGATATTTAATCTTCTTCTGTTTATCCAGATTTTTAATACTCTCTACTAAGTCATATATCTCAAATATATATCAATATATCACATGAAAAAAAAAAAAAAAAAATTATTGGGCGACCACAGATTGCAGTCTAAAGCAGTGTAGATGTACCATGGAAGCTTGGAGCTCTTCATCCTCTTCTTCCCTGGGCACCAGTCACTGTAACATGCAACCTCTCTCCTCTGCTTAGAATGAGACCTTTTTAAAACCCTCTCAGTTTCATGTGAGGTTTTCCATTTTATAATTGTTTGTATTTTATCAGCTGTGGCTAAGCCACTCTTAATATATAACTAATTACTTGCTGATCAAATAGCACCCAATGTAGCACTTTTCAGTACGAAGCATATTTTTTTCTAGGGTGAAAAATTGCACCTTCATTGTTGGGGCAGGAAGAAAGTGGAATGAAATCAAAATGATTTAATTTTCTTAATTAATTAGAAATTATTTTATTTGAGTCATTTCAGTGGATACTCATTCTCTACTCTTTCACATCGCTTCATGAAGTTTATCTAGTCTTTTCTTTCTAGAAAATAAATTCTGTTGGAGTCTAGAAATAAATTCTGTGGGAGAATACTACTTTCTCGTAACACATGCAGTTTTTCTCCATACAGTTGCAGGCCGGGGGCAGAATGACGCCACCAGCCTTTTAGCCTACAGCTCCCACACCTCCAGTGCAGCTCAAATGTTGGAATGGTTCAAGGACAAGCACTTCAGCCATTCTTTCTGCCTATACAACTGCTCAGCATATCAGACTCTTCATTGCATACTGAAAAGATATTCTACTTCTTCAGGTGTCTCAGTCTTTCAAAATCATGTCCTCAACGTTCAGAAATGTAAAGGAGCAACTCTGCAGTTTATGGTTTATTACACTCTGTTAGTCAGAATTGTTAAGTATAATCATGGAGCTGAACCAGAACAATTTTGCAGCGATTATTCCACTTCAAATTTTTTTCATTCCAAACTGGAATGAAAACAAAGATGAGGTTCACTACTGATGCCAAGTTATGCAGGACAGCAAAAAGTTTAATACTAGTTATTAGACTGATATTAGTTATTAGTTTAATAAGTTGCAGGAAGGTCATCTGATGGAGGCTAGGTAGTAGATAAACTTAATTTTCAGTAAATGAAAAGTAATGTATATATTGCAAAACCAATTCTAACTATGCACATACAGGTTCTCAATGAAGTGTTAAGTCAGCAGAGGTGTCAGGAATCAGTGCAACAGTTCTCTGCCTGGTAGTTGTCTGCCTGGCAGCAGTCAAAAATAGTTAACTAGACTATTAGGCATTCTTAGAAAGGAACAGCGAACACAACAGAAAACATTATTAGACAGATCCATGAATCTGTGATGCTCTTTTGGATATCGTATGCAGGTCTGGTCCCAACATCTCAGGAAGGTTATAGTAGAGCTATAAAGGGAACACCAAAGGATTACAAGAATTTTTAGAGGTATGAAACCATGGTGGAAAAAACCAAACCAAAACAAATCAAAACCAGCTACATTTATTAGGTTGCTTCGACCTGAAGAAAGAAATGGTGGAAGTCCGTGACATTTATAAAAATAATAGAGAAACTGTATAAACCATGCCTTGTCTTGTAAACAGAAATAAAGGAACAGCAAACTACTACCAGGCAGCAGAAAAAAGAAACAATTTGCACATATTGTGTAATTCAGCTTTCAAATGCACTGCCACAGCACATTGCTAATGACAAAAGGTGACATAGGTTCAAAAAGCAAATAGGCAAGTTTCTGAGGTAACTCTTCAGTACAACTATTCACGGCAGATATTTAATGTAATCTCCAGGTCAGAAAGTCAATAGGCTGCAAAAATGTTGTGGATATGTTATGCAAACTGCCATCAGAATACCTTTTCCCGAAGTCAATACTCCCCAGTTTTGTGGTCAGGTAGGTGAAGAATCCCCGCTTTGGGTGCTGAAAAGGGCAAATTCTTCCATCATCTGAGGCAAAGAGCAATGTAAAAGGAAGTGTAAAACTCAGATATAAATGATATGTATACATCTGTTCTAAAATGCTGAAGTTTCACTTTATTTGCTTACATTCATTCACCTGTCAGGAAACAGTCGGAGCTTAGCTATGAAGGGGACATACACAAAGACATTATTTCAGAGTGACTTGTTCAATATTTAACAACATGGGAGCCCTGTGTGGTTTCACTCAGGGTGCATATGGAGAGATTAATCTGAGGTGAAAGTACACTATGTCTCAGCATAGATTTGTCAATAAAGAGATATTCAATTTGCTTTCAGAAGGATGTGAACTTGCCTTAGCTAGAGCAACAACATTTAAAGGAAAAAAAAGGGAAGTGTCCAGGACAGTGTAACTGTTTCTCTGAATTATATTATCTTCTATAATGAGGAATTGTCATCTCTTAATTTTTTAATTTTCCATAGATCATCAACGTAACAAAAAGTCATGTCAGGTTATCATAGAATCATAGAATGGTTTGGGTTGGAAGGAACCTTTAAAGATCACCTAGTCCAACTCCTCTGCCATGAGCAGGGACATCTTTCACTACGCCAGGTTGCTCAAACTCCCGTCCAGCCTGACTCTGAACACTTCCAGGGATGGGGCATCCACAACTCTGGGCAACCTGTTCCAGTATCTCACCACCATCATCATAAACAATTTCTTCCTTACGTTCAACTGAAATCTACCCTCTTTCAGTTTAAAACCATTGCCCCTTGTCATGTCACTACAGGACCTGGTAAAAGGTCTCTCTCCGTGTTTCTAGTAAGCCCCCTGCATATACTGAAAGGATGCTATAAGGTGTCCCCAGAGCCTTCTTTTCTCCAGGCTGAACAACCCCAACTCTCTCAGACTCTCTTCATGGGAGAGGTGCTCCAGCCCTCTGACCATTTTCCTGTCCCTTTTCTGGACCTGCTCTAACAGGTCCACGTCTCTCTTGTACTTGGGGACCCAGAGCTGGATGCAGTACTGCAGGTGGGGTCTCACAAGAGTGGTGTAGACGGAGTATTCTTTCAGCTGTGATCTACCAGTGCCAGTGCTGGTATCTTGGGGAACCCGTGTGTTTCTAAGAGAGCGGTGCTGGGTCACTAATTCCAGAACGACCTGGATTTTGGCAGTACCTCAGTTTAACAGTTACTGACTTAATAGAGCCACTTGGAAACCTGTTTTTATTCACTGAGAATGATTTCAAGCTACTGAGCTTGAAATTTTACTATGCAGGGAAAAAAGAGAAAAAAGAAGCATCACAGATTTCCTCCCTCTTCCTCTCTGAATGACTTTGACTTATTTTATGTCAAACATTTTTTTGCTTCTCAGATGGTGTGTAATTTAAGAAATTTCTGATCTGTGTCAGAGGTGCATTGAAAACTGTTCCAAATAACCCTTACCATTGAAGTACTTGTTCTAGCAAACTGATGATAAAACTTTTTAGTTAAAAATGTTCCAAAACAGCTCTGAACTAATAACTTTTTAGGAGGTTATTATTTCTTATAAATTTATAAAGCTGTGACATCTGTGGAATTATTTTCCTATGGTCATATGTTAGGATATTCTTTATACAAAAGGAAACCATGTTGGGATCAAATTATTTTATTTAAAAAGAACATCTATATAATCAGTTGATGCCTTGTATTCTGATAAGCTGCAGGTGTGTAGCTCTGTAGCTGACATTTGACGGAACTAATTACTTGTTACACAAATACTGTTAGGAAATCAATGAGCCCTGATTTGGACAAGGTTGGGTTTTTTTGTTTTGTTTGTCTTAAAACCAAACAATTGTTGAGACATTCTGACAGAGGAAGTTTGTTAAAACTACTCATTATTTATGGATAAGAGAGGAAAATGCAGGAGAATGAATGAGAGCATTTATCTGTGCAGTGAAGTTCCCTGATTAACTTAATTGCACAACAGATTAAGACAGTTACTGATTAGAGGTTGGTTCTCTCTTATGCATTGATGCATTTGCCCTGGACTTCAGCCAGGCCCTAGAGCAGACAGCGCAGTATTCTACTTAAAAGCTATTGGGAGGATTGATATACGGTAATTAATCAGAGGGGGGGATTTGTGTTTTTTAAGAGTGTGCACGAAGGCTGTGAGATAAGGGAAAACTACAGTCTAGATCCTTGAAGTAAATCAGTCATTTTCAGTCTTGTCTGGTTTGAAGCCATTTGGACACAACAACATCCCCCAGTCTGAAAGCTAAGAGTGTCACAGAGATTGGTTTGAGTGAACGCACAGGGACGTGTGGAAAAGCATCCCTCCCACCAGTGTACGTCACGCTCGGTAGCCTGTAAGAAAAGATTGTAATTCAATGTGCTATTAATTTTGACAGTTTCAAAGGATTTGAGCAAATCAGAGAGTTCAGAGACAGTACATTTGTATAGTTACTGCAGGAATATTTGAAAGAAGTGTTTTCAGTGCTCTGCTGAAGATCAACAAAGGTTCTCTGCATATCGCTGAGGCCCTGTAATCTGTACCCTGTAACTAAAAGTGGTTTATTGTCCAACTGAGAGCAAAGCTCACAGCAGCAAACTTGGTAATTCAGTTGCTTCCAAGGTGTTTCCTCCATCTTCGGCAATTTCAGAGTAAATGTGTTGTCTCTAAATAGCTTCTTGCAATGAGCTGGAAGAACAAATGCAGCTAATTCTGTTAGACAGAAGGAATACGTTTTCTCAGTGTCTTTTAAAATACCAGCAGTGGGAGCTTCTGTTTGTGAGTAAAGGCTCCACACTGGAATGCTTTGGACACTACATGTTTAAGCCAAACACAACAGTGTAGTTCTCGCCACATTAACTAAATTTGGAGTCTTCAGTGGTAAAACATGGAGTTGCAAACTGTTGTTCAGTAGATCCTTTCTTTAACTGCAGGCTCAGAAGTCTCTGATCTTGGAGAGATCACAGGGATCTGTGAAAGGTAGGTTACAAAGGCCCTAGTGCTGTGCTCAGAAATCAAATTATTCAACTGGTTTTCCTCCCTCTAAGTTCAATATGTTTTTATGGGCTTTGTTACCTCTGAAGCTTCTATATTGACTAGCTCCACCATTTTTTAAGCAAGACACAAAATACCAGATATAAGTTTATGGGATGGTGAGCCTGCATCTAATGAGCTTCAGCAAAAGAACAGAACTGTTGTCTGATTTGTATTTCATGATCTTTTTTTTTTTCCTTATAAATAGTGAAGCCATAAAGCTGATGCCAGAAAACAGATTGTTCAGGCTGAGTTTTGCCTTTAAAAGTTCTTACTATATTTTGTAGTACACTGAGTTTTTCAACTCTTTCAGAAAGCTGTACGTACATTCATACAGTTGGTGCTTTGATTATCTCTAGCCAAGTATCAAGGTAATCAGAAGGGCCCCATACACTGTTTACAATCTCACTATCACTTACCAGTAACCATGAGGAAACAGAATGGCATCTTCTTTATCCTGTAAAAATATAAACAGGAAACTCTAAGCTACTCACAAATCAGCAGAACTTACATCCCTGACCAGATATTCCTTAAATATAGTACTCAGCAATTCATTTGGACTTCCTGCCTCCCTGGCCAATGCTAATCCAAATAGGAAAAGGAAAGCCATCTCCAAAGGACTTGAGGATCATAATTTTAGCAACCAGAAATCAAGATATTACTAGTTGAAAGTTCATGTCATTTAATAAACAGATTTAATTTGCCTGTAGAAATATGAAGTCTTAGGGATAATAACTTAGAAGTTTTCACTGCATGGATTAACATTAGAAAATTACGTAAGAAAAGAGTATGAAACTTTACACTTTTCTATCACCTGAGTTCCAGAGCCAGAAGAAAAATACTGTGTGTCTTATAATAAAGCAGCAAGAAAGACATTCAATCACATACTATCAAGAAGATTTAAAGCCATGTAATGTTTAGCAATTTGGATCAGATCCATCTTTCATATAAGTGTCATACCTTCACTTTTTCTAGTCAAAGTATGAGAATTTACTTCAGCTGAATATTTTCACTGCAGACAATCACCACCGTAAAGCACAGTAAAACTTTTTCACTTTGTTGTGTGGATGAAAATAAAAAGCTTTATTTTATGTCTCTTCCATTTTGATCACTAACCCAAAGTTGGCTTGAATTAAACTTCTTTTCATATTTTTCACTCTTTTCTTCCTGGTGGCTCGAGAAAAACAGACTTTGCTCAATTCTTGTGTTGCTTTCTATTTTGGAAAATATGGTTCAATGCTAACTTAAAAATAAACAAATTTTCAATACTCCTGTGGTACTTAACCATAGATAGTTCCAGTTGAACAATTTAAGCTCAGATCCTATGGTACCATTAAAATTAGTTTGTAAGATTGTGTGGAAGCACAGTGTTTTATGGTGATTGTATCAACAGTAGAAGCAGTGACCTGGGGGAAAGTTTGTCGACTTTACATATTTATTGATCCATAAGACGAGACGTAGCCATTAGATTTTGAAACAAGATGATATTGATTTTAGCAGACATGCATTGTTTGAGCAAAAAGCTAGATTACCTAATATCAAAAAGATCTGAATAAATGTAGAGAAAATTAAAAATTGATAAATAATCTGTTCATATGTACAAGTAATTTATTCTCTGTAAATACTGAAAGGTAACCTGCTAAAAATACCTATGCTGACTTTTTTCTCTTCAGGAACCAAGGTTTTCTGTTTTGACTCTAATTTTGCTAGTAAAATAGCATTTAATTAAATTGTTACATTCTACAGGTTGTACTCTGATCACTTCAAGGAACACTTCCTGCACCAGATTTCTCCCTGGTATCGATTGATTGGCTCCTGGTTTTCAGGTCTCCTTGAGCTTAATTTCCTCCGTTCGCAGCATGGAAATAATGGATAATGAAGGCATAAAAACATTAGTTTCTCTCTCTCTCTCTCTCTCTCTCTCTCTCTAGTATACAAGCTTGTCTTTACCCTATATGGCAACACTGGCACGTAGTGTTCATATATTACAAACAAGCAATTTACAGGGAGTGACCAGTTCCCGGCTGACCAGCTGCTCTGCCTGTACTTCATATTTCCTCAGCATGGCTGCTAACAGTGGTTTCAGTAATGGCATTTCTTCAACACTTCTGTGTTGTGTGGGCTTGGGGCAGGTCTTCCTGCAAACAATGAAGATGCTAATTCATTCGGTTTAAAAATCAGGGGATGAGGATGATTCTCCAAGGCTATCATTTTTAAAAACAATGCCAAAACTTTTAAAATCTTTATTTATTGCCTCCAGAAGAGAGAGCTTGTGACTGCCTTTCTTAAATGAATGTAAATAAAAGAACAGAGCTTTGTACTCATGTAATTCTTCAGCCAAACAATACATGAAAGCAATAGAAGAAAAACAAAAGTGGCTGGATCCAGTATATCTAGGTCACTTTGAACTTAACAGCTACCCTCGAGTCTCAGCACAATGTTTCCTTCTCAAGAGCTCTTAACAAAAAACATTCACTTTTTTGTGCACTGAAAAGGAGGCACTGACAGGCATATCACACAGTCAGGGCTCTGATAGAAGAGCTCCTGAGCTGCAGGATTTAATGCATTACTGTTCCCAGCTGTTTTGCCCATACTTTATAGGCAGTTCTGGACAGGAACTCCTTCTTATAGGGTAGGCTGGATGTCAGCCTCAGCCACAGCAACTGAATGTCAACAGTGGGAGCACAAAGCAAACAAAACGAAACGAAAAAAAAAAAAAAGAAAAAAACCACAAAAAAACAAAAATACTTTTTTCATTGTTTAGACTAATTTTCCAGGTATAAACTTTTTCCAGAGTTTTGGCAGAAAAGTCAATGTCTCCTGCATAGTGCAGGGCCAAGGCTTCACTGTCAAATCATCCATCAAATTGCACCTGACTTGTGATTCAGTTCACTGAGTAGCTATATAACTTCTGCAGGTGTTTCTCCAGTTCCAAAGGAGCTGCTTGCTGTTGTTGTTTTCGTAGTTTTTCACCAACTTTGGGTAAGCAGTTCAGCTCTTCTACAGAGCTGGACAGATGGTGGACCTCAGGGTCCAGGGACTTCCAGTCCTGCCCCTTGAAAAAGCTTTGGGAACTCTGTTTAGGAGTTTACGCTTTCTAAAATCTACATTTGTTTCATCTGTTGAGGACTCCTGGGGACTACTACTTGATTTATGGGTAGAAGGACCATGTAAATCAAGCTGTGCCTAACTCCTCTTTTCATCACTGGCAGTTTCACATCTTCTTCAAGTGTCCGCCTGTTAGGCTAACACCCTTAGGACATTTTTAGGATGCTGCAATTTTAAGGGTGTTTATTTTACCACACATCCTCCATGTCTACTTCCCAAATTTAAGTCATTACTCAATAAATACTAGACAATTCAATATAATGCTCATACTTGCTTGAGGCACATGTCTGTTAACATCATGTTTACAGGACAAATGCTTGTTTATGTGTATGGGGCTACACTGTAGTGGCTCCATATCATCCTGTCTCAAAATCCATAATTTCTTAATTTGGATTCGATTTTTGGGTAACCATTTGTCTGTGTACGTGTACATGTGCATCTGCAAGGAGGACGTGCCAGAATTAACAGCAAGATAGTATAAAGAAAAGAGGCTGTATTAGAATCTATTAAAAAATACCCAAACCAAACCAACAAACCTTAATACATAATGCTTTTGCGATCTCAATCCAAAATTACCTGTTTTAGAGTAAAATATTGTGACTTAAAAGCAAATATCTGAGTTATAGGACTAGTTTAAAAGGCAAAGGAATAACATTGAAATTTTTATTTTTGAAGGTATACTTCACATAGATTTAAAATATGAAACCAAGAAAATATTTATCCCTCAAGTGTAACGATAAATGTTGCTAAAGAAAAAAGTAAAGAAGAAAAATCATGAAAGCCCAGGGGAAAAGATCTCATGACAGCCTTCAGTGGAGTGCAGATCCTTCCTTTGTTTCATAAAGGGGAATTTGTTTCCAATGCCCGTCAAGACCAAAGGGAGACAAAAGAGTAGGTTAAAAAATTAGAGGTGGTGAACTCATGTCCAATTTGAAGCTTAGTTTTTTACCAGTAGTCTGGTGCATGCTCTACATGGGCCATTTAGTGTTTACCTGGGATCACTCATGATCACCTTACCAAGAATTCTTGCTCAATCATTTTGTTCCACTGGTGTGGTTGGTTTTTTCTTTTTTCTCTCCTTCCTTCCAGTAGTGAGTGCTCCAGGCATTTACTTAGTGTAGACTAGGGGTGGGGTGAGTTGGTCACAAGATGACTCTGGCCTTGTAGCAAACAACGCATCTGACCCTGTTTTGTCTTTCATTAGCTGGAAGTGAATGGATGCATCAATTGGTGAAAGCTCCTACATGAAAAAAACAAGTTGTCAGACTTACAGGTGAAGACAAAAACTGAGAGGGTGGATAATAATATTATTAAGCAATTGCATAATTAGCAGGAAGACCTGTCAAAACTTTACAAGGAATTTTAGTGTCTTTACTTGCTTATTGAAACTTTATAACCATAGGGGAAAAAAAAAGTTCATTACCATCATAATCCCACAGACATTCCTCTTAATACATAAACTGAGATTTGCCCTGTATTTACAAAAGATGGAGAGCTTACAGGACTGTACTAGGTACAATGGAGGCTAGAAGAAAAGGTGCAATCCAGGGAGCAAAGACAGTTGTGAAGCTATCTTCTTGATGGACTAACCACTGAAGACATCTATTCAGACTTTCATGGTCTGCATTTTTGGGAACTGACACCTTCTTAGAAACTATTTAAAAAAATAATTGGAAACCAAGACAAAAACACCATTTGAAGATATGGTGATGATTAACCAAGAAATTCCTCTTTGATCATGTGTCTATAATGCTTAGTCATGAACTTACAGAATTTGTCAGTTCTTCTTCTTTATAACCATTTCACACCCTTACTCACACTCCTGGCTTTGTGTTTTAATTCTGAAAATTAACTTATTTTAAGTGAACAGCGTAGCAACTTGCTTTGACTCAGATGGGATATTGCTAGGATGGGACTTGTTTCCTATAATTTTCTTGGAATAGAAATCAAATACCGAGACAGATATCACTATGATACAGCTGTTCTTGTATCTCACAGTAAATAAATAAAAACAGACCTGTTTCATGAGGCCAGTTTGTATTAAGAGGGAGATGACGTAAATGCTGAGATGGTTAAAACTCAAACATTCTTGAAGGCCTAAGTCTGGAGTCCGTCTCCTCTAATATGGGAAGAAATTGAAGGGAAGGCACATCATCTGCCATATAGAGAGTCTGCCTTATTTCTGACTGGATGTACCAGCTCAGCTGCCAATTGCATGTAACCCGTGCAATCAGCTGCTGAAGTATCAATGTGTTTAACTCCTCAAATGAAGCTAAAGTCTCTTTGGGAAAGTGGTGAACCCATATACATTTATGGTGTCAAACGTGTTTTATATTCATGTCTATTGGTAGAACTTGTCCTGCCTATTTAGGCAGCAAGTCCTTGGGTAAAGTTGATTCTGCTTCTGGTTTGACAGTATTATTTCTGAGGGAATTTTTCTTTCTTCTCACATGCTGTGGAATTTCTGCCTTTACAGGAAATACTGCTATTTTAATTTTACTTTTGTTGGTTTTGCTATCTGGTGGATTATGGAAAGGAAAGGATAGCAATCAGCCTTGGCATAAACTGTGGCCTAGGTGTAACTAGGCCTAGGCATAAACTCAGTCAGCCGTAGCAATACCAAAATTTTGAGTCCACAGTACTACAGTGTAGGTAAACACAAATGCTTCCTGGTGACTGGGTAAGGGCTCTAGCTGGGTGCACAGTTTCGCACACACGGTGTTCATGATGCAAAAATACCTTCAGTTCAGGCGTTTGGATAAAGTTTGTTCTTCCCTCCCTTAAAGACAAAAGTCTTAGGGATTTGAATAAAAGCAGGTTTCCCCAACTTTTTCTGGAAGGAAGCAAGCTATGAGATATCAGGTGATTCTCTGACAGGCTAGTTTTTGTGAGCTATGGTAGCAGTGCAATTTACTATCTGCTCCCATCTACCCGTAATGCTCCTAGCTAACGTACGTAAGCACTTCTATGATGTATCTACTTTTCAGGTTAAATTAGGCAGAGTAACTCATGTCTAGGAATCTACAGCTGAGCTAGAATTATAACTGAGTTTTACAGACATTAATTGAGTGGCATTTAAAGGAAACACCATGCTCAGGCTATAGATTCTACTTCGAAGCCACCCAGCAGGTTGTCATCTTAAAGATTTTCATGGCCCTGGTTCAGGAAAATATGTGCTGTCTTCAGGACAGCGCTTAAGCACTTTCCCAGAGCATGGGACTTCAGTAATGTAACTTCAGGATGCTGTTGACTCCTAATTTCTGACAAATGAAAACAAGAGAGATGAGTCTTGAGCAAATTAACCCTTCCATAAGGAACATCAAGAACATCACAAATAGGAAGCTAGAGCACTGTTGAGATTGCGTTTACATCATCAAGAATGTTTTAAAATCAACATTAAATGAAAGAGGCACGTCCTTAATTCCCCAAGGAACTCCTGAAAGCTCTTTACTTATTAAAACATTAAGGTGCCATTTTTCAAACACTTTGACCTGTTTCACATTCCACTGATATGTCTACTTATGGCCTACAGCCTAAATAAGTTTTACTGTCACAGCTCCCTCAGCTGAATCCATTGGATACACTATTCTGTGTTGTCTGGCTCTGGGCCCTACCTCCCTGCCAGCCTTGCTTCCTTCCCTTTTATTTATTCAAAACTACCATGGTTCAATTACAAACAGCAGTGGAACTGTAATGAAATGAGTCTTTTTTCTAATCCAGGAAGTGGAGAAGAGAGAAACTTCATTGGACTACATTCATTACAATTTTTTTAGTGTATCTTTCATTTCTATCAGGCTATTATCTATCAAATGCACTGTATAGAATAAAAGGATTAAAAATTAATGTCATAAAATAATGATAACAGCACTTAAAAATTAATTTGAAAAGAAAATGAGGTCATGCCACGAATGGAAAATAATAATTCTTTTTTGTTTCACACTTTACAGAAATCTCCACTGCTAGCAACTGTTTATTGATTTGCCTTAGGAAATTATAGCAGAAGGACAGTCCAACAACTAGGGTACTTGCCAAAGTCATATGGCTGTTAGTGCTCATTTTCTGTGCGCAGAATAGGAATGAGGCAAAGAATTTAACAACTCGTGAGGAACTTTATGGCAGTAAACACAAAAATTACCTGCCCAGGTATTGTGGTGGCAAATAGAGAATCATTTAATAAGGAAATACAAAGCTAGTCAGGACATTTTCAGCTAAATGCAGTTTACACAAAAGGGTGATAAATCAAAACAAAAATCACAGTCTGCTTTTTTTCAATATTTCTTGGGACAATTTTCTGAGATAATTCAGGGTAATGAATTCAGGATAACTCAGGATAGTTCCTGTGGTTAGGGGACTCCTTTAGACAGCTAACCACGCGTGTTCAAGTCTCTGCTCTAATCTTTACCTCTGGTAAGAAAAATTTATATCTCCTTCTGGTACATGGAATAAAAAGAAATACTGAAAACCCACAAGGTAACACTATGTTCTTTTCTGAAAATTTCTGAAGCACAGAAGAACTGGCTGGCCCCAAGAGTGGATTTCAAATCACTTAATCATAAGTATCTGCAGTGTCCATGTGTGCGCTACTCATTTTAGTTTCATGTAGTTAGTGGAGATCTGGTCAGTACAGTCGATGGAGTGTGTAAGACGATTTGTAAGAGCAGAAGAAGGTGCCTGCTTTGTGATGAGATGAACTGTTCTTACAAGCTCCTTGAGTATATTGGCCAGACTATGGCTGACTGAAATGCAGTCTTATGCAGGTAAATCAGTTAGTCTTTGTCTCTTTAGGGAGACTCACAGGTCTTGATGAGCTGCCGTAAGTTCCTTTGCAAAGGCAGCCAGCCAAAAGATTCTCTGAGGAAAGGCTCACAACTAAATGCAGCCTAAATACAGTACCCAGCAGAAGCAAGGCAGGAGATAACATGTATCTGGAGAGGTTAATTGACCCGCATCACTTTCTAGCACTTACTTCTCTAATCCTTTAATGCAGGACCTTCAGCCTGTAACAGAGAGAAGAAACTCCCTAATCAGCAATTTCTTGCCACTGTGAGAAGCAAGGCTTCTCACAGCCCTTGTGGGATCGCACCAGGAGCAAAGGCTGGGCCTTCACACTCTAGAGGGAACCTTTCCCTCCAAAATTTAAAAATATATTCAAATAAAGAAGAAAGTCAATAGAAATCACTTCTACCAAGCACTTTGGGACTTCTATCAAACCTATTTTCTTGTTTTCATTAATTAGCATAGGGCTAATAACTCTTCATACTTAACCATTAGATTTGGGACTTTATGTTTATCTAAGTGCTTTGTATGGCCTGCACTGATACAGAAATTAAGCACTTTGGATGCATTGTAAGGTAAAACAAAACTATTATCTTCTCATGTTATAGTTGAGGAACTGAGACACAAAATGCCTGAGTGATATTCTTATGTCCTACAGGAGTCTGTAACAGAGCAGGAATCCCAACCCACTTTCCAGTCTTCAAAACCAGTGTCCCCAATTGCTCAACTGCTTTAATACTGAATAATCCATGAACACCAGCACTGATCTTGCAAGCTCTGCTTGGGCACGTGGGCATCCATAGGTCTCCATCGGCACACGTGGCCATTGAGCTCTGGACTATCTGGAGCTTAACACAACAGTTAAACGAGACTGTTCACCCCATTAGGGTGACAAGACAGAACAAGAACTTTAAAGGGAAAAATAGGATGTGAGAAGACTTCTGTGAGGTCTCTGCTATCCATTTGCACAGAGAAGACCCTACAATTTTTTTAGGTTTCCTGCAAATGTTCTTCTCTTCTATTCTTCCCTAATTGTAAAAAAATAAGCATACTTAAGTTGTTCTAGAAATGCAAAGAGAACAGATTTATAACTACTTCATGCAGTATAGTGTTAATCAAGTCTTCTTGAAAAGCTTTAATTTTACTGGAAAGGTCTAATAGATTTTGTTGTGGTTTTTGAATTAAGCAATTTATATCAAATGCCTGTAATATATGAGAACATTGCACACAATAGAATTAAATCCTGAGCCGTCTTTAACTCTGGAGGTTTCCCTCAAGTCACAGCACATGAATATTAATTTACTTCACGGAATATCCATGAAGTTGCTGTTTCAAGCAAAACTCAGATTTTTTTTAATGAGAACTATAAAAGTATCTTGTGATAACATATCTACCTTAAGTTCCTAAATCATTATGAGATGTACATAAGCACAGTCTTTATGTTTTCACTGTGTCTTATTCCCTGAAAAAATGTAGAAAAGCACAGGAGCACAGGTCAACCTGCAGCTCCTGAAAATCAAGTCTGTTCTGTACATGCCAAATTATAGATCTGGGAGCCTGCTAAAAATTAAAAAAATAAATCATAGAGAATGTTTTTAACTGTTAACATCAGATGCCTATTCCAAAAGACAAACAAAAAAAAAATCTGCACAGTCTGGTGTGTTCTTTGTTATGAACACACAGACCAGTAAATGGATTTCAGTGTGTGTGCGTGTCTGAGCCTGTAAATTTGCATTATGATTCCAAACTGCAAATCCATTTTTTTGTTTTACTACTTCACTGCACAATGCCATACCTATTGAGTCTACTCTGTCTGCAAGAACATGAAAGAGCAGATTGAAATGGTTTTCTGTGATAAATACATCACTGGTTGTATGGCCTCCGTTCTAACTCATTGTAGTAATATGCTAACCACCACATATACTCTTATGTGGAGGAAAGAAAGCATCACACCCAGATTCATGGAACTGTAAATTAGCCTCTTCCAAGATTTCAGCAGATGTATAAGGAAAAAAACCTGTAGCCATGAATATTATAAATAGTGTGCTGCAGTCCACAGTAAATGGGAGCATCACTCTACAGTAGCCTCTTTCCTCTTCTCTGCAGACAGCGATTTGCTATGTGCTTGACTCTCACAGTCATAACTTCATGCAGTGCTATGTGTCGTCTCCCAGGCACTCAAAGTCAAGCTCTGGAAAACTCCGCTTCCCTTTTTTATCTTTCATAACAGCTTTTCATTCTGTAGCAAGCTAGTAAGCATGCAGAGGCCAAAGCTTCATATGGTGCTGCTGTGGTCCTTTTGGCATCATCTCAGGAGTTGAGTGAACCTCTTCTCTGCATTTGGAGACTATAAGAAGACACTTACTACTGGTGGTCAGGGGTTGGTTAGTAAGCATTTGCTACTGTGCGTGTTGACGATGTCAATATATACTGAGCCCCGGTTGGCTGTGCACACAATCTTCCCCAGTCACTGCCTGGGAAGTTTAGCTCTTTGAGACATAGCGGTGCATGCCACACATTAGAGAGACTTTATGTTCAGATATTTCAATTTGCAGATGTGGTTGGAAAATAACATTTTAACGAGAAGGAGAAGGATGTCTTCCAATTCAAACCATTAATGATGACCCACTGAGATTCAAGTTGAAAAAACAAAATTGCTGCTTTCACGTCGTTGATGTCTGTTGTTTTCTTTTAAATGTAATCCTCTGTATCCAAGATACTTGTGTGATGGTGTGCTTCCCCCGCCCCCAACCTTTATCTCCTGTAACCCTGCTCAGGTGATAACTACCAGTGATGCTCAGAATGGAAGCATCTGGTCATGATGGCTGCACCCAACTCAAAGAGAGACAGATAACAACACAATAGCCAAGGGCTAGTGTGCAATTCAACCACCTAAGAAACTAAAACCTGTGGTCAGCATGCAAATATGAGTATGAGTCAATCATCTTACCCCCATAAATAGTGAGCCCAAGAGCCCTTGGAGCTCTCCTGCACGGCAGCGGGCTGCACGCCAGGATCTCCCCTTGAGCAGGGACGCCTCTCAAGGTTACTGCTCGAGGTTGAGAGATTGCTTGCCGCAACAGATCCTCAGTGACTAATCTTAGCTAAGTGATATAAAGGATTGACTGCACATACATAATCCTTTAGATATAAATGGCTGAGCAAGTCTGGGACTAGGACTGGATCCAGCTGCACCTAGACTCCTCTCTGAGAAGGAGTTTAGAAAGCAAGGGGGTCCTTTTCTGAACCTCATGACTCAATGGGAGGGTCTCCCTGACAGTTTTATCTGACCCTGGCCTCTATGCAGTAAATAATCAAGTGTACCTTGCCATCGAATCTTGTTAAACCACTGTCACATTGAACTTTGTTAAATCACTGGTTTATATCAATAAAGTATATTTTTGCTTCTGTCTCATGAGTGAAGTGCACCCTCACTCCATCCGCAACAACTTGACCTTAATTCCCCTAGGTGAACACTCAAAGCTACCTTGCTCCCACTTATCTAATTTATTAATGACTGTGATTGTCTTATACAGGCTGTGGTGTATTTGCAAGTGTTGCTTAGCCATGTGTCCTGGTTTCAGATGAGATAGAGTTAATTTTCTTTATAGTGGCTGGTATGGGGCTATGTTTTGGATTTGTGCTGAAAACAGTGTTGATAATACAGAGATGTTTTAGTTGTTGCTGCACTGGTCAAGGACTTCTCAGCTTCCCATGCTCTGCCAAGTGCAGGAGAAGCTGGGAGGGGACACAGCCAGGATAGTTGATCCAAGCTGACCAAAAGGCTATTCCATACCACATGACGTCATGCTCAGTATGTAAAGCTGGGGAAGAAGAAGGAAGGGGGGACATTCGGAGTGATGGTGTTTGTCCCCCCAAGTAACCGTTACACGTGATGGAGCCCTGCTTTCCTGGAGATGGCTGAACACCTCCTGCCCATGGGAAGCAGTTAATTAATTCCTTGCTTTGCTTTGCTTTGCTTGCGTGCGCAGCTTTTGCTTTCCCTATTAAACTGTCTTTATCTCAACCCTCGAGTTTTCTTACTTTTGCTCTTCTGATTCTCTCCCCCATCCCACCGGGGGGGAGTGAGCGAGCAGCTGCGTGGTGCTTAGTTGCCGGCTGGGGCTGAACCACAACACCATGCTATCATGGCCCTGACAAACCAGACTACAATTCCTTTTCCATTAATGTGTAGAAAAAATGACATGAAAAGGACAACTTTGATTTAACTGTAAGCTTGGGAGTACATTTTTTCACCATTTCTACCTCTATTAAGCTGTTGATTATAACCATTACTTCACTGGTACTGACAAAGAGCAGAACTTGAAGAAAATTTGAGATGCTGCAGTTCCCTCTAACAGCTGGAAGCTCATCCTTACCTCATTTTCACATGTATTTCTGGCAACCTCTGATTTTTAATTTAAAAAAAAAAAAAGCACCTTTTACAATGCAAGTACACGTCCTGCATTCTTGCAGTAAATTATCAGCAGCTAAACATCATGGTTATGAACAATTCCAGCTGCCTTTGCCCTGGTATTTTTCACTTCAAGGCAGGGCAACCTTGAAAGCTTAGCAATGAGTTTGTAAATGCCAATATCATTAACAAAATTCAGGCTGTCCAGAATCACAACTGCTGCTCAGCCCTGAAAAGTGCTAATTCCCTTTTGACCTATATTCTAATCTTAACAATCAAGGAATTGGTCGCTGTTTTCCGTGTCACCACAAATCAGTTGAAATAATTTCAAAATAGATTTCAGCAGGAGCAATAGCAGACCTAGAGAAGATAGGCTGGGATTCATAGACACACTGCGTGCTGTCTAACCACTATTCTTCTCCAGTGTGAAGGATTACTTTTTTAATCTCTTTTACTGCGAGCAAAGACAGACTAACCCACAGCACTGTTTCAACACGGTTAGGGCTGTTAAAGCTAATTTTAGTCCTCTAAATAATGCAAAATTTAAAAAAGGACAAAGGACATAAAGTGTAACAGGATACTCTTTCACACTAGGGGTGATTTCAGTAGTATTTTCCTCCACTTTTTGTTTAACAAAAAGCAGAGAAAATTTTTTTAGGAATTTTGTCAGATTAAGAATACTTTGTAGAACTATTTAGTTCATATATTGCCTGGAAGTTTGCTGAAGGCATTAAGTTCATTTGTGTAATGACTTTATGATCAAACAATTTTGTATTTAATGACCTTCTTTAAATGCTTTCTGCTTAAAGACAATGTCATTGAAGTCATTATTGCAGAATATAAAAATAAGTAACTCTAAATGCTATTTAAAGTTATTACAAGCAAGAGTAGTAACTGATTTAACAAATCATGGAGAACTGCCCAAACTGAATGACGTTGCTGTTTATGGAATAAGCCATGGAATGTTTTAATCTTGTTTTGTTACTAAAGTTGGACAAATGGTCATTAGAAAGCTCTACACTTGCATTACTTAGAGAAATGCTTGTAATACATTTCCTAAAGCAGCATGTATGCAATCCACCACTAGAAATACACATCTTTTCACATGATGAAAACCTAAGAGTTATTGTTCAGCTTAACTCTGCTGGTTTCAGTGAAGCTACCCAGTATTCCAGGATCTGTTTCACCATGTCTAACATAACAGCAGCTATAAAAATGATCTCCTTTGGTTTGTGCAACCTGGGTTTGATATTTAAATTTTCATTTCAGCTGTGTGTTTACATGCCTTTTTTGGCACCACAAGCCCCATCCATAACTTGATTAGCTAAACTGATTATTTCAGCACATTGAGGAGTTTAGCCTTAACACTCTTTCCCCTAAGCCCTTGAAACAGATGATGGAATTTCTGCTCCCCCAGGAGTGATCTGTACCTTCACGCACAAACTTCTTAAATATTGTAGTCTTGACTGGATGCTTTGGAAATGTTACTTTATTTCCTGTGGTGCAGAATGCACGTCTGCCTCTGCCATTGCTGGCAACACTGCTTTTAACTTCTAATGTAAATAAACTTATAGATATCCTCCAAGGAAAGATGAAAGGTATGTGATACTTCCTCCATACGGAATAAATTTTCTGTTATAATTTAATTTATATTTATTGATAAACCTCTGTCCTCTTTGAAAGTGATATCCTAAGCATTGCATTCTGTTTTGGTTTTTTTAACTGCACATAGCTAAGGCTTTCTAACTAAAGCTTATGGCTCCAAAAGAATGGGATGGAGGAGGAAGTGTAGGCTTTGGGGGGTAATTTTCTCCAAAGATATGATGCATTTTCTTTGCATCCTGGATTGATGGGTAAAAGAAGTTTCAATTGGTGAAGTGGGCCACATAGTGTGGTAAATTTAATAGAGCCTCACCACCTGTGATTTCTCATTAAGGTACTAAAATGTTAAAGTGCAATTAATTGAAAAGAATATGTTTCAACACTTGCCATATGCTAACTCACTGGGGAATAGGTGGTGTCCAAACTCTCTCGCAAGAATCTGAAAGCATTGCAGCTAAGCAGAATTCAATTTTAGACATTGACATTTTATTTTAAAAATATTTCAACCCTAAGTAAAATCCTGCAAATATTTCTTAGTTGAGTTTTATGGATGGAAAATAAATATTCATTTGAAGCCATCTGGATGGATCCTTCTAAAATCTGCCATCGCTGGGTCTCTGCGTTATGCCCGTGAACGGCACTGTCATCACCACCTCTCACGGTGAGAAGAGGAGGTAATAAGCACTTCTTTGCCTCTGTTCTTCCCAAGGTACCAGTTAGAAGAACGTTTCTGGGGATGGGGTGTGCGTGTGCAGTACGCAGCTGGTATCAGATGTCAGTACCCCAAATAACGGAAGTTTTCATTTGTATTACCTTACATAAAGGCACTGCAAGCCCTTTATTTGCTGCAAAGTCACCTGTGTTCAGTGGTGACCAAGCACAAATAGTGGAAATGTAACAGCCTCCCAAAGCACATCCCAACCAATCTGACAGTCATGGCAAGAGAGGAAATAAGAAATAAACAAAACCCAAACCTATAGTAACCCAACCGATGACAGACTAATCTACTTCCAGTTAGAAAGTGTGATCTTTTACATGGGAAAACAGCATTTATTCAAATTATGAATATAAATAAATATATAAATAAATAGAATTTTATATAATAAATATAATAATAAAAATAATAAACATATATTATTAATATATTTTATATTAATAGTAATAATATATTAATAATATATTAATAATAAAATATTAACGTATTTTATATTAATATCTTAATATTAAGATAATAATATTATAATATATTATGATAAATATAGTAAATATAATAAATAAATTTTTATATAATAAATATATAAATTTGTTTTCTGCAGTCAAATGGAAATGTGCAAATAGTTAAAACATCCCACATTTCTGTGATTTGCAAGCATGATACAGCATGGAACTCGGCATATCAACCATGATGCATTATTTTAATTGCTAAAGTTATGAAGGATGATATGTGATATAAGATATTTAATATTTCTATTCACATGAAGGTGGAATCAGGACTCTTCTAAATTTCAGCGTTTGTAAAATAGTATCAGCTCTCTCTTACTGGGACATTCACTGTTATCTAGACATGGAAATTAGTATTAAAGAAAGGCCAGAAGCCCATTTTCCCTGTGTTTACGGAGTTGGAGTTCCAGGCCAAAACCCACAAACCTGAGTAAATGCTTAGTGCGTGGTGTCTTCAAACCTAGCCCACCAACCTGCTCTCCTTAGGAGACAGTACCGAAGGCGTCGAGTTAGCATCAGATATGCCATGTTATTGTCCTCTTCCTAGATGTGCAGCTTGGCTTTTTTTCTCTTTAATGTCTTACCATGCTATCTCCTAAAGAACTAAATGTCTTTCAGTGTAACACCTGATGCACTGGTTAGAAAATACAAAGCATTTCTTACACATGTACATACAAAAATTCTCTCTCTCTCTCCTCTCTTTCAAGGAGAAACAGCCCTGAAATTTAAGCCTTTCCTCTGAACTTAGAGCCACATTCAGACACCAGCTTGAGTATGTTGAGTATGTTTTCTTTTAAGTGAATAACCCTTGGTATTTTGTTGTATTTAGAAGAACACAGGAAAAACATTAAAATATCTACGTTTTTACTGTTATAATGGAATTGTTCAGGTTGGAAGAGACCTTTCCCCTCCTGCTTTCCTAGCATCCGCAGTGTTATAATTGGGATGTTAGGGAGGGTACGTTCATTTTTTACATTCAGTTTCTTCTTTTCTCTACCAGAGATCGGTGTGTAACTAGAACTGTAGTAGGTGTGCATGTCTATGTGTGTAAATATTAGCATGTAAAAATAATATCATATGACAAAACCTGCATTATTAACAGTAGAAATAAAAATGTTCTTTTTTTTAAAGCACAAATACCATGTCACACTGAATCAATATACATAAAAGCTGTTTCTGATTGTGCATCTTGATGGTGATGTATGTCACACATTTACCAACTGTCTGTCATTGTTGAGAACTGCAGACATGGCAAGAAGGTTGCTGTCCACAAATGACAGATGAAGGGAAAAGAATATTTTTCCTTTGAGGAGCTGTGTATCTTCTGATTTCAATACTGGGCAGAACAGGGAAAAATGAGAGGAAAATGAGGAGAGGAGAGGAGAGGAGAGGAGAGGAGAGGAGAGGAGAGGAGAGGAGAGGAGAGGAGAGGAGAGGAGAGGAGAGGAGAGGAGAGGAGAGGAGAGGAGAGGAGAGGAGAGGAAAAAGGGAAGGAAAGGGAAAAGGGAAGGAAAGGGAAAAGGGTTATCATATGTATCATATATTTTCACTACTTTATTTAGTTTATCACTATTGTATTGGCATTGCTTATGCATTGGCTAGGTAGCAGAAAGTCAAACAGTCTCCAGCCTTAAGCACCATTAATTTCCTATCCTGCAAGAGTTCTCTGTTCTTTTGTCTGGAAATGGAAGATAAATTAGGTAGCTGTGTTTCATTTCTGCTAGGGTACTTTACTTATATTTGTAAAAAGCACAGGGGGATGCTGCACCTAACGTCATCAGGGACGCTGACTGTGGGAATAGGGAAACCAGATGATTGACAACAGTGGAAATGGAGTGGCTGCTGCTATGTTGATTTTTTGTGTCAAGTGCACTTGTTGGCAGCATGGAAGTTACTCGGTAAAAATATTGACTCGTTCTTAAAACAAGGAAGGTTTTGGTACTCCTCTATATCTTCCTATTAATAATGGCCTATGTCGAGGTGAAACAAGCTGGAGAAAATACCTTACTTATGATAGGGAGCTCAGACTACAGCTGAAGGTGAAAATGGCTAGGTACCCAGTAATGTTTTCAGTGGGATAGTTTTTGTGAGACAATATGCTCTCCATAGAAGAACCGACAGAAGTGCAGAAGAGAAATCAAAGGAGCTGTCCTGCACCTGCTTTCCATCACTCTTTTCCAGAGGAGTACAGACATTAAGTTGCATCCTCACCTTGTCAGTCTAACCTAGGACTGGAGTTTTGTCAGTGACAGGATTCATAGCATCCAGATGGCAAACTGATTCTGTGCTTCTGGCATCTGCTTAGATCATCCCAAACGCTTTAGCACACTAAGACAAAGGTCTTATTCATGCAAAATTTGGAGTTTCGGTAGATGTTATAGACACATGTTGTCTGGAGAGTCATATTCCTGTCTAGGTCTGAGCACCTTTCCCTGCCCAACCTGTTTTCCCAGAGACATGCAAACACCTTCCTGAATCCCTGCATCCCTATCACTGTTTTCCAAACGCTTCTCATTCCATTCTCTCTACTGATTTTTTTTTTTCAGTCATGCTTACAAAAAAACCCCTAGCTTGACAGGATGGGAGCAGTCACTGCTTTTGTGCAATGTGTCTCCTGGTAAACAGTGTGGAGTGTTGCAGTCTTCCAAGGGGATAGTCACAGCTGTTTAAATGTGCTGTGTGTGATTAGGGACCTGGTCACGGAAGGCTTCCTATGAAGTCAATGTCAAGGGGAAAGCTGCAGCATAAGATGACACCATTGTGTGTTAGTTCTAGTTGCCTTTTGGAGACTTTCCTTTTCTTCACAGTTATTACAGAAAATTAGTACGCTAGCCTCCTAAAATGTGTAAAGTCAAAAAGTATGAACACTCCATCTTCATTTTCTGTATCCCTTGTGTCTTTGCACCTGTACGTTCCCCATCTGGGATTGTATGTAAATGAAAAAGAATATGTTTTCTCTTTTATTTATATCACATTGAATATATGGGATATTAGTGCATGAACAGGGCTCATAAGTATTGCAATTTTGTATGATGCTAATAATTTAAAAAAGCAATGCTATGGGACGTTCTCAAAACACACATTGTGGAAAGAAAATAGGATGAGGTTTATCTAGGGCCGTTTCAGTAAATGTCTGACAGTGGTGGTTAGAAATTTAAAACTGGAATTATGACTTAGTAATAGTTAAGCCTGTTAGTGGAATTATTGCTGGATATACAGCTATAACAAATCATGTCACCTCTTTCTGGTGTGTAGTGAAGCAGCAATGACTCAATGGAAGGTCGTAAAACATAGTTGGATTGATTGCGTGTCTAGATACTTCATATCGATGTTTTTGAAGACCATTTTGTTTCCAGAAATTTTCAGCTATTATAGATTGATATCAGCTATTATCAATTGATATCAGTTGATATTGGAGATAACACATTAATGTCTTCTTTAATGACATAGATAGTGGGATTGAGGGCACCCTCTGCAAGTTTGCAGATGGCACCAAGCTGAGTGGTGCAGTTGGTATACTAGTGAGAAGGGATGCCATCCAGAGGGACCTTGACAGGCTTGAGAAGTGGGCCCATGTGGGCGGACACGGCCAAGTACATGGTCCTGCACCTGGGTCAGGGCAATCCCCGATAGCAGTACAGGCTGGGAGATGAATGGATGGAGAGCAGCCCTGCAGAGAGGACTTGGGGATGCTGGTGGACAAACAATTGGATATGAGCCAGCAATGTGCACTTGCATCCCAGAAAGCCAATTGCATCCTGGGCTGCATAAAAAGAAGGGTGGCTAGCAGGTCAAGGGAGGTGATTGTCCCTCTCCACTCTGCTCTCAGGAGACCTCACCTGCAGTACTGCATCCAGCTCTGAGTCCCCAAGTACAAGAGAGACGTGGACCTGTTCGAGCAGGTCCAGAAGAGAGACAGAAAAATGATCAGAGGGCTGGAGCACCTCTCCCATGAAGAGAGTCTGAGAGAGTTGGGGTTGTTCAGCCCGGAGAAGAGAAGGCTCTGAAGACACTTTACTGTGGCCTTTCAGTATATACAGGGGGCTTACGAGAAACATGGAGAGAGACTTTTTACCAGGTCCTGTAGTGACATGACAAGGGGCAACGGTTTTAAACTGAAAGAGGGTAGATTTTAGTTGAACATAAGGAAGAAATCATTTACAATGATGGTGGTGAGATACTGGAACAGGTTGCCCAGAGAAGTGGTGGATGCCTCATCATCGGAAGTGTTCAAGGTTAGGTTGGACGGGGCTTTGAGCAACCTGATCTAGTGAAAGAAGCCCATGCCCATGCCAGGTGAGTTGAACTAGGTGATCTTTAAGGGTCCCTTCCAGCCCAAACCTTTCTATGATTCTGTGATCCTATGAACTAGAAATGTGCACAGAACCTGGAAAGAATGAGTCCTAACTCAGCAAGCCACAAGTCTCTGCTCACACTCTTAGTCTTTCTTCCCAACTTTCTGTCCTTTATTTCTGCTTCCTCTCTTGTCCATACTCTCCACATAAAAACCCATAAAACTGTAATTGCGTCGTAGAGGAAACACAACTAAGATTTAAAGCCTGCACATTATGGACAAGGCTTTTCAGCTTAACTAGGAAAGAAGACATGTACAGTAATATAGAAATTTGTATTTTAACATTATATAGGACATAGTATCATGTACTAAGACACAGATTTCACAAGTTAAATGTATACCCACGTACAGAAGGATGGGAACCTTGTGTGCTTGTTGTCCTGAAGTTCCTTAAGGATGTAAGGTTCTTACACAAGGCATATTCTAGTTGTGTCATTGGCACTGATGTGCTCACCTGCCAGTGCTACAGATTTTGCAAATCTTTCACTCATAATTAAAGCATCCCTCTTCATAGGAGTTAACAGACATAAACCTACAAAGTAAATATGCAGTACAGACTAAAAAGAAAAACAAAATTGAAAAAAGCAGTTCAGAAATGTTATCTCAGTGAAAATTAAAAAAGACAATCAGCTTAGCAGACCTGGGCCTTGGCTTTATCACATACCATTTTAATATGCAGATACCTTTGACAACCTACCCCAGGCACCCTAATTTATCTGAAACAAGTCATTTAATCTTTACTTGTTCCATATTTCCCTGCCATAATATGGGTGACAACAAAGATTAAGTAAATGTATTAAGCTCAGCTATTGTCTGCCTCAAGAGCCTTCTCTTTGTTTCTCTTATCCTTGCAGAAAATGTTCTTAATCCAGGAAAAAAATATTGGATCTCTGAATCAACAGTTCACTAATTTTTTCTGTTTTCCAGATGTCTTTTCAGTTTTATTGTGCTGAGGCTCTAAGATAAGTATGTGCTCAAGCAAGATGTTAACACAAAGCTTTACTAAAATTCTTTTTATTAATCATGCTATTTGAAAGAAATGAAAATTTGTCTCTACAAACATAACTTTTTTCCATTCCCTCTTACTTATTTGACATTTTGTAAAAATGTTTGTGCAGTTACCTAGGATGACAGATTTTATACAACATGGCTGCTAAATATCAAGGGGCATATGAAGTCATGCTGTTCTAATGGGGATGGTGCTGCAAAGGTTACAACAGAATAGCTTGTGAAGTAATAAAAACTGTAATTATCAGTCTATCCCAAAATGCATTGTTAAAGTTTTATTCCAATATTTTGTATTTCTATGAAATTCACCTCAAGGAAAATATTTCTCCTACTTATCCTTCTTAGAGGCTGATTTTGAAATGCATAATTTAGCAGTCTCTGCCTCAAATTATAAACTAAATTAAGACTCTGACTCAAGAAAACAAATTTGCATATGTTTAATACCATGGAAAAGAGGAAACTGTTTAGTCTTGTGGGTCTAATTGAGTGGATGGAGTTGAGAGAAGTAGTTACTTCTTAGCTGAAGTTCTTTAATTTGAAATACTTTAAACTTATGGTTTAGAAGCTCCTGAGGACAAAAAAAGTTCAGGACAACTTTTTATTCAAACCAAAGCAGTTTGCCCAACTGTTAATAGAACAAAAGTAAATTCAGTGTGTTTTCCCTTGTCTATTATTTGGCAATTGTTAGAAGAGTTTTCATTTACGCTCAATTTTAATAGTGTCCTTTGAGTCCTTATTATTCAATGCCATGAAGTTTGCAAAATCACATAACTGACGTTGGCACTACATCCCAGCCATCAAGATAACAGATACTGTAATTGCATATAAGTGTTATAACAGGAGACTGAGGGAGAGAAGAAATTGAGATGATCTAGTTACGCTCTTTTTATATCACTCCTTTTTATTGAAATGTTGTCTTTCTTCCTCCTTTAATGACTTGGATCACTTTTCTCTCCACTATCATAGGTCTCTTAGGCAATATAGCATTAAGCTGAAGTTTGATGGTGGCTGAACAGAGAAACTGAAGTGTCATTTTGGTCACGGACAAGAGAAAGAAAAGCAACTTAGAAAAAAATGATCTTATTATCATTGTGCGGGGGTGAAATTTATGCTAAAGGCTTTTTATAAGACCTATGTTGAGGTAAAGTAGTCACCAAGGACTATTAGCAAAGCAAGTAAGAGGGCAAATGAAGTGCAGAAATGTTGGGGGAGTGAAAGAAAAGAACATAGTATTTAAAAATGAGGAAATCCAGTTCATCAGCAGCTAAGCAAACTTACAGTATTTAGCGGTTTAACACAAGTGCATGGAAGAAGAGTTCAAGCTCTCCTGTACCCACCTCACTGACTTTCAAGTTGCTTGTCCATATTTGCTTCCCATTCTTTTACATCATGTCTTTTCTACATTGATTTCTAACAGCGCAAGTACACCTGTGCATATGCATGGAGACAAGCGCGACCTGATTGCACATTCTCTATGGAGAAGGAAAAGCACTGTCTCCAGCTGTGCTGCCCAAAAGCTGTTAGGGATAGATTTTCATGCCAGAGACTGATAGCAGTTATTACTAGGAATACCTCTGAGCTTGTCACATCAGCTTGGACTGTACAAAGGGCTGGAGAAAGTGCTGTTTACTACCCAGCTACTTAGCTGAAGAAGTGGAAGATAGGCAAGACCTGTTTATTCTCAGACTACTCAGTCTAAGAGGCAAAGCAACCACATGCAAATATGAGAAAGAAAATTATAGTCTGATTGTTCTACTCCCAAAAATGTTACGTCACCTGAAGCAAAATCTGTTCCAAAGAAGCACAAACCCTTGCTGCAGAGCTTATTTTCCATGTTTATCTGAAAAATAGATTATCAAGACAGGAACAGGTGGTTGTCAGTAATTATTAATGTGATGTAAATAAGAGGGACAACACACCAGGATGAGCTTTAAAGAATGGCAGGTTCTTGGGCACCGAGCATGAAAATCAGTTAGTGGAGAATAATGGCACAACCACAAAAAGGCAAAAAACTGGGAAGCAGTGAGAGAATAATCTAAGCAAAAAAAGCAAAAAAAAAAAAAAGAGAGTGTGTCAGGGACAGTTGTGAGTAGTAGGAATGGTTTAGTGTTGCATGTGACAGCTGGTGTCTGCTATAAGTGTCTTTCTCAGCAGCATCGGTGATACCACCACTTTTTTCTGTACATTAGCAAAAAGGCATTGGGTCGTAATTCTCACTGCCATCCTGGGGCAGAAATTAGTGAAGTCCTTAACAAAACTACCACTAGGAGTGAAATACCAAAACTAATTTTCTCCCCTTATATTCATACCTCTTTAAAGCTTTTGCATGGCAGTGACAGGGCAAAGGCATCTCTTGGTCTTCCTAGGAAGAAAGGATTAGAAGCTTTCTAAAAAATATATGTGGAAAAGCAGACTTTTAAAAAATATATGTGGAAAAGCACATATAAACCACATTAAATCTTGTGCTAAAATAGATCTGTGGTACAGAACAAGAGTGAAAACTATGCCCAGTCAGGGTTAGTCAACACGTCTATAAACGCTGGATATTCACAGATACCTTCCTGACTATGCAATAAGAATGAAGTGCAGTAGTTACTCAGTGAATTATGCCATTCAGGACATAAGGAAAACATACATTTGTTACAGATCATTCCCTGGGAGAGGCAAAAGCATTCCATGGAGTTAGTTATTATGTGCAGATTATTTTTTTCAGGGTTGGTATGAGTTTGCAACTGAATAGCAAAAGAAACTCGTAATTCCTTTATGAATCCCAGGAGTCATATTGCCCCTCAGGCTTTTAATTTTCTCATAAAGGTAGGGCAGCTAACTGAAACACTGAAATTTACCGAGGTAAGTAAGTGTCAGAGGGTAACATGAAAGACATTTTTCCCTAAGGTTGATTCTAAACTCTTGACTACCATGATACAGAATATAATCAGTATTAGTCAATCTTACTCTCTTGTGTCTTACACAACTACTGGAAGGTTCGGGGTCTCACAAAGAAAAACCTCCATCTTCTGCATGAACATCAAACTTACCCAGAACATCCAGATATTTTTGAGATTACTTCTGTCACTACCAGCATTAATGGTAATTTATTGAAAGCTGTCATATGGCCAAGGGAAATGGGGATAGCAAATCAATGAATTACAGCCTGATAACCAGATCTTTCAGGGTGACACACAAAATCTATTTGAGTTTCTCTGCAAAAGACAAATTCAGTATAGTATATCTACAAAATCTTATCTATAACAAGCCCAGGAGCCTTCCCTCTCAGGAAAGATCTTGGAGGCATAAATAAGGAGACTACAGTTTGTAGTTTTGTCCTTTTATTATCTGATATTAATAACACTGTGGATTTCATAGCTCTGACTTCTCATATTGTATCCCTTTCCTAGCAGCAGGTGGAAGACAATTTCAGATATAGAAATTGATTGGCTGAAGACCTTGGTCTGATTCCTAAATCACTGATATTTTAGGTTTCCCTTGATAGAGGTGGTGATCTGTTCCTAAACCCACCATGGCTCTACGTTTACTTATTTTACTGTTATTAAAATGTTGGTGTTGTGCTTGGACTGGAGGTGTGCTTCAAACAAGCTTTACTGTTGGTGGGCCAAAGAATGCACTCTGATGACACCAAAGCCCTCTACTACATCTCGTTAGAACAAGAAACTGGTGTTTGAAACCCAACTGCATATATCAGCAGGGGTCAGAGACTATCACACTTCTCTGTGAGAGATGAAGATATCCTTCTCTGTGGGAGAAGGATACAGGAACATGACAACATGAGTGGAGGAACCAAAAGTACAGACAACCCCAGTATGGGGAAAAGCCTGACTTCAACTGTCATTTAAAAAGCATCATTGTATCGTGAGTACAGTTTCACTACTAGTACTCAGCACTTTTTTCATCAAGTTAATTACATCGTCTGTTGGACAAAAATGATAAAAGGAGGGGAAAATTGGAGTCTGTTTTCTGTTATTCTGGTTCTTTATAAGTTTTAAACCTGACTTATTTCCCCACTAGTTTCATTGCACATGTGTCTTGTTCAATACAGAGACAGTGTTAGTCTTAGTCTGCTGCTTCAATATATTTTATTGCCCATTATGTCTTTTCACTAATCATTAATCCCTACTTTACAAAACTTGCTACAAGTAATTACCTCAAAGAGCCTTTAATCTTTATTTGAAGGTTGTTATTTCAAAGTTCAGTTTGATTACCAGGGATCAACCCATTTCTTGCTTTTCACTTTGACAGAATCTTAAAAAAGTAGCAATTTAATTAAAGCCAACAAGAAAAATTAATACATTTGGCAGGCTGCCATGCAGGTTTTCCGTTAGAAATGACATGTGCAGTACTATCCTGGAGTATTTTAAGGATTTTTTTCTGAAGTGTTGCTTTTGATACTTAAGTCTTCCCGATTCTGCATTCTAAAAGGGTACTCTCTCCCACCTTTCCACAAAGCTAAAATTCTGTTAGGCTGTTTCTTGAGCACTCAAGTTAATGACTGTGATATTTTTAATAGTCATAAGAAATGCAGAACTGGATTATTCATATATAATAAGGCTGTTACTGTAAAGTTTTCCTTGCCTAGTACTTTTGCCGTTTCACCCCTTTTCTCTCTTTCCACCGATTCTATCTTTATTATAAGACCACATTTTAACAAGCCAGATCACTTTGTCTCTCTGTCAGTTGGTAGGTATGTGTTTGCCACTTGTACCCATCAGCTAATCAGTTGGTTCTTATCTTAGCATTAATGCATATTGTCCTTTAAGTGATCATGACAATACTTCTATCTTTTTTTTCCCCACATCTCAGGCATTGGACCCTTTTACAGGACACAAATAATAGTAATAATCTGTCACATACATACACAGCTTTTTCAGAGGCTTGTCAGTAAAATTTTCATAGGTAAATCAAAAGGTAGACCTCTAATCTGGCCACTCTCAGCTGTTTTTTAATTTCTGGATGTAGAAATAATTCTGAGGTTTTTTACTATATTGGAAACATATGGGGATTGGAGAGGCCTTTTGTTTCAGTTTTAATCTGTAATTATTTTTGCATAATATCACACAAATGTGTGTGAGTTCACAATGAAGGAAACAAAAAAATAAGAGTGAAAAATAACACCCTGTTCAAGTTCGTAAATCCTACATACGCAGGTTAGAGTGGAGGTTGCTAAGCAGTATTACTTTAAGTATAATTACCAACCTTAACTATCAGTTCGGAATCTAAATGTGCCCTGATTTTTCAGAAGTGCTCACTCTATTTTGAAAGCAGGCACTTGTGAAAATCATCCTATTTCACTACAACCCTAAACAGAGATTTAACAGCTTGAGCATAGCAGTTCACGTTTTTAAACTTTATAAAACTATAGAAATATTTTCATAGAATCATAGAAAGTTTTGGGTTGGAAGGGACCTTTAAAGTAATCTAGTTCCACCTCACCTGCCATGGGCAGGGACGTCTTTCTCTAGATTGGGTTGCTCAGAACCCCATCCAACCTGACCTTGAACACTGCCAATGATGGGGCATCCACACTTCTCCAGGCAACCTTTTCTAGTGTCTCACCGTGCTCATCATAAAAAATTTCTTCCTTGTATCTAATCTAAATATACCCTCTTTCAGTTTAAAACCATTGCCCCTTGTCGTGATACTACCGGACCTGGTAAAAAGTCTCTCCCCATGTTTCTTGTAAGCCCCCTTTAAGTATAAAAAAGGCTGCAATAAGGTCTCCATATAATTTCTATAATGATAACTTTAAAATGTCAGAGGTGTTTGATATTTCCATGAGATCTTTTTTCTTTGCTCACACCACTTGTTAGCATAACTCACTATACAGTTTTTCTAGCTGTGACACTCAGAGAGCAGCAAAACAGTAAGTTATGAGGTCCACTATATAAGCCCCATAAGAAATAGAGTTATGATTGCACAGTTTATTGCACCAGAGATGAGAGGTGTTAACAAAGCACTGCTCATGTGCATGCTTTTGGAAACTTCTATGTGTGTAATCTTTCTTTTTCCTGCAATCCAGATTTATGATTTACCTGCTCATGTGACTACCTGAGATATTTTTCTTGCAACGTTTAATTATTGAAACATTTCTTTATGGAAAAAAAGGGTTTATATTGCAATTAGTACATGTATCTCTATCTTTCTGTAGATTTTCTGTTCTGGTGGAATACTGTTCTGCTAGGATTTTTTTCTCCTTTAATTTTAGTAACTATTTGAACAATATGCTTTTCTCAGGACATGATATGAACCTACAATAGTTGTTATAATGTACACGCAGAGGAGTCTGGTGTTTCATTTTTAAGAGGAAAGTGCATTATTCTTGTGTGAAATGAAACTTAGTTTTTAACTCAGTTGCACTTTTTCCAAGGCATATGAGACATTCTCCCTTCTCTCCCACTACATTTATGCCTGTCATATATTACCAGGTAGTAGTAGGGAGAATCAGAGCAGGATTTTATCCCACTGCAATACCTACACAACCTCATTCTGCTCACATGCATTATGGCACAGAACTCTAAGTCTTTGGGTTTGTCACCTCTGTGTAACCCGTCCTTAAGCCCTCGTCCTTAAAAGGATCCTTAATATATCCTGCTTGCATCATATCCGTGGGCAGCCACTGCAAAACAAAGGTCCACCACTCTAGCAAGCTTTTTGTGCCCAAGAAGTTCTTTCTCTCTGAATGTCTCAAAGCAGGCATCTAAAATCTTGTCACATCCACAAGACTTGACACATGAGTACATACGGGTGACCCACACCCAGGGAGTGGCCAAGCAAGATACACTATCTAAAACAACACTAGGCTTCTATATTTGAGTGACAGAAGCCTTGGTTTCCTCTCAAGGATATACTCACCCAATATTTCCAGATGTCTGCCAACTATGAAATAGATAACTTCACCTGTCTGCCTGCAAACCAAGAAATGTTTCAGTTCACCTTTGCTAACATCTCAGCTCCAGTCAGGTTTTAATACACCAAATGAGACTGACATAACACATTTTATACAGAAAAGAAAAAGCAATGCCCTTGATGGTGTGACTCAGTCTTCCAGCTTGTGCTCTGTCCTTAGTCACTGCAGGAGGAAAAAGTACTTGTTGGAAAATGTTGGTGTTTAAAAAAGAAAACATTTTGTAAATAAACAAAACCAGTAAAGATTTTGGGGAAAAGTATCATACAGATATACAGATGTTCCTCACAACACTGTAATCTTTAACATGGAGCTAGAAAACAAAAGCTGTGTCTAAATTAGCAAAGTTAATATACTTGGAAACATCTTTGCACAGTGGCATGAACTGGCACACAACTGACCACGGCTGATCATTATGAACTCTCTTTGCAGAACAGGACGGTTGAATGCAAATTGCCAATTAGTAATGATCCCTGGAGTTTCCTTGCTGCCATATCATGCCCAGGAATTATGGAGGAACCTGGTGGTTAGCAGAGGCCAAAGCTGTGCCAGGGAATGACCTAATAAATCACTGGTATAACCGGTTGTTTTTCTGTATCCAGGAATGGTCCCAGGCAGCGATTAGTGGACTAATGAGGACATAAACTTAGTTTTCAAAAAGATGATCACCACAATAAGACCCTTAGATGTACTCTGTGATAAATGGTCTGACTTGTAATCACAGATGGCATGCACAGTTATATTTGTTTTTTCCACGGAAAACATTAAAAATACTATACAAATGTCATTTATTCAGGTTTAACTGAAACTTTTCTGTGTAATATCAATGGAAAAGGTTAACAAGAAAGGTGACAGTGTCTACCTCCTGTCCTAGACTTGAAGGACTGGGTTTCTGCTTTAGACTAATTTGAGATTATTAAAAAAGTATGTTCCATGTTACTTCACATTTATGATAGCAATTATTTTAATTGTTTTAAGACTCATTTTGCATACATTGACCTAGTCTCTTGCAATAATTGACCTAGTCTCTCAAAACAATGAAATTGAATTGCTTGAGAACCTGAACATTTGAATCTTTGAAAAGGCTTATAGCAGATAGGAGCATTACAGACTCTGTGCTGTGGGATAGAGGTTTTGGTTCACCTTGCAGACCTTGCATCCGGATGTTCTCCGGGCTGCATATTTCTCTGAGTCCCAGGTATCTCTCCCACATACTCTGATCTCTGGGTTTTACACAGGGAAATCTATTGCCAGGGGACACCAGGAAATCTTCTGTTACAGAGGAGAAGATGACGAGAATTAAGGGGATGACTTTGGAGTGCACCAGTTCTACAGTTTACCTCCACTGCAAAGGTTTTTCGGATAAATCATTGTAACAGAGCAATATATAGCCATGATTTTGTGTTTTGTCTGTTTCAGTCTCATGTTTTTCTCATTAAATGCCTGAATTTTCCAATGAAAAAAGTGTGTGGCATTTAGCGGCTGTGGGACGACTCGTCTTCTCAAAGGAATGTAGATGAGTTTTGTAGATATTACTCTAAAATCCTGAAATATTTAGCACTGTTGCTGTCTCTTCTGGTTTTCCTTGAGCAGCCTTTCAGAATTCCATAAAAGAATCACAGTGACACCTTCTGTTGGGTGGTTCACGCAATCTGCAGAAAGGTGGGTTTGTTTCATATTAAATTTACCATAGTATTGCACAACAATGTATAAGGGTGCTAACATATTGCGCATATTCAAAGGGCTGTCTGAGGAGTCAGCAGCTGTGAAGCCTCCTGTCCTCACCTCCTCTAACCCGTGCTGTGGCTCTATCAGTCTTCATTTTAGACTGAGGTGTTCAGACCTTGTCTGAAGCTCACTGAAGCAAGTGTGGATAGTTTCACAGTTTCCATAACTTCTGAATGAACTCTCCAGCCTGAAACCTCTTGTAGAACCTGTTTTTCTCAACCTAAACTTCACTATGTCATAGTTTCTGTACGCTGCTCTGGTTGAACATTGGTGCTGGATGACAACCTAACAGATTATATTTCAACACTGATATTTAGTCATCTATGGACCTATGTGTAAATATCCAGTGAAGTAACTAGGCAGATGTGTATGGTCTGTGCAGTGCCCTCTGAACGGATGTTTAGATGCAATAAGGCATACTGGGCTGACAGAGGAGTTGTTTCTCAGTTCACGTCATTGCAGTCACAAATGACACAGAATCGTACTAAATGATCTTACAACCACCCTAGATCTTCTCTAAAGCTCAGAAAAATTAGAGGAAAAATGTCAATATGTTTTAAAGAGCTTAGCATTCTGAAATTATATTTCAATTAATGACATTTGTATATAAGCATGTAAACATGTACACACACCTATATAGATATTTGGGTGGCCTGTATAGGTGAATATATATATGCACACACATAGACAAATGCATATCCACAATATTATTTGAAGTAGCTTTCTGTGTATCCTCTCTTTCCATTAGACAGTAAAAATATAAAGTCCCAGGGTTGTCCCTACTGCTGACTCCGTGCATGTTAATAGGTGAGATATACACAAACTAGATATTGCCTTCAAGATAGTGATGAACTACCCTGTACTGATTTCTCTTCAATCTGTTAAAAAGCCCCAGTGAAAATTAGCTGACTTACGCTGTAAACATTGGCAGGATTCTCACAGAATATACAATCATCGTAGGAACTTCACAGTTGATAGCAAAAATAACATAAATTATATTTTCCTGATAATGACATAATGTCTCAGTTTAGTTTATAGTGTAAGTTACAACTCCTCATGTTTGAATGGAATAATTTTGAGAAAATGTAGTCTGTCATTCAAATTTGTAACCTTACCTCTCCTGATTTTTTTTATTTAGGTTGCTTATTTATCCTACAGAAAAAAAGCTAAGAACTCAGGGGTAGCTACAGCTACTTTTAAAACCAGCTCAAGCATGTCCTTCCTGCTGGTACCCTAGAAATAACAGGACTAATCTTGCTGTGAGTTGTCTGTTATCACCTTTGCCTTTTCAACCTTGGAATGAACAAATTCTTTTTATTTTAGATTAAATCCCACGGATATTATGGGTCTTACGGTGGAAAGCAGAAAGTCTGAAGTCTCTACTTTGTGCATTAGGTGGCTGGAATAATGTGCATAAATCTGACTCTATTGCAAGGCTTTGCAAGCGTTCAGTTGGAATAGTCTTTTGGAAAAAATGGGACATTTGCAGAAAACAGCATAAAAGGGGGAAGAATTTTAAACACAAAATAAAATAATCCTAGAAGAAAGAGATAAGAATAAAAATGATTAGAGTTTTCCCAATTGTACATAACCTTAACTTTTTAAGTACATATTAAATTAATTTCTATTAACACTATTTCTGGCTTCCAGAGAAACTTGGGTTTGAGTGTTTTATAAAGAGGAATATTTTTCAACTGTAGCTGAAAGTTAAATAAACGTTCTTAAATGTTCTGATAAATAGCCTTTCTAAATGGTGGTGAAAGTGGCATTAACATGACACTGACATTCTGGCTGGGGTTGTTGCCATACTGCGAGAAGAAAGCAAACAATGAACCAGCATGAAAAATAGGATGAACTGGGAGTAAAACTGAACTATTTTCCTGTGCACTTTCTCCCACATTTACATTTGATACGAACTTCTTAAATCTTCTAACTCCTCTGGATTTTACCCAGAATCTCTCAGTCCACAGTGTCTCAGTAGACCACTGTTCATTTATTTATTTTGCTTAATCTGATTTATGGGCCCACTCAGTAAAATTATACTGTTGTGGAGGATTTGGGAACATGACCTGGTTTGTATCCTAAATGAGAAAAGGAAAGGTAGAGATCTGTATGCAGATCAGTGGGAGAAGAGAGAAAGAGAAAGGGCACTGCTCTTGCTTTTGCAGTCACTGTGGTAATACAAACAGCATTTCACTTTCCCCCTCCTCACTTTCTGTTATTAATACTTATGAATAAATGAAACACCCTTTCAGAAGGCATATAAATAATGAAAACTTTACAAGATATGTATGGAGACCATGTGTGTGAAACGTTTGTTTGTCCTTCTATTTGCTGATATCCATGAGTACGTTATCTCTCCAATGAAGTGCAGTGGAACTTCCTCTATAAATTGCACTTCTCTGAGTCCAGGAGCAGCTGCACAAAAGCAGCGCTTTTGTGAGGTGCTTGAGACTTGAGCAGGTGGGCAGGTGAGAGTAAACGGTGGGGTAGAGGAGAAACTCATTTTCCTACTTCAGCACTCTATCCTACCTTCCTGTTAACCAAAATATAACACATTTTGCAAGATTCTATTACTCATATGAGACTACATTTATTGTGCCTCTTGAAAGGTCTTAACAACAATTTCTTCTGAATGCAAGTTAACATTAGCTCATGTCATATCTGTATAATTTTAATTTTATCCCCCCTGAGAGAAGCTCTCTCTTTACAGAATAACTGAGAAGACATAGCTGTAAAAACAATGATATGTTCATCAGGAAACCAGGCTTAAAATACTTGAGGGTGTTCCCAGACTTACTGTAAAAACCAAACCAAACCAAACCAAACCAAACCAAACCAAACCAAACCCTAGCATTAATTTAAATATGCAGGTGTAAGAGAGGGAATCAATAGGTTTGCTCACTGATGGATTCAAGCATAAGCAACTCCTTAGACCAAAAGACTGTGTGGGTCAGCCCTGGCTCTTTCACTCTCCTCTTTCCACATAAACTGTGGTCCCTCATCCTGGAGGATCAGTTCAGTTATTGAGGTCCGGATGAAAAGCCTTGACTTACTTCAGCTTCTGCTGTAGCATCATGACTTATGATACCTTTGTTCTCATAACATATGTAATGTTCTACTTGACCCATTCAAAACACAGACAGAAATAGCTCATGATTATTAATCAGATTATCATAATACAGCACTTTCACTAACATTTTTTTTCCTACAGCACTGTTGGGGAATGTATAATCTGAATCACATGTGACTTTGCGGTGGGCAACTAAATGCTTTTGCAGAGTTAGAATATACATGGTCTGCAAAGCGTGAAGGGTAGGAAACAGATGCCAGCTCTGTGACTGTTCCTCTATTACACAAATACAGTAGACTACAGGGACTGAAGATGAAAATGGCACCTCAAGCTGATTATTTGTTCAGTTTCCCTGTCCAATGATGTGGAAATAGCACTAAAAGAGCAATGCTTCCTTTCATGTGTTATCATAAGCAGGTCCTGTCCACTAATTAAAGGCAGGGGGAAAAGAGTGTTGAAATTTAACTAAAGGAAGGGAAAGGGAAAGGGGAAGGGGAAGGGGAAGGGGAAGGGGAAGGGGAAGGGGAAGGGGAAGGAGAAGGGGAAGGGGAAGGGGAAGGAGAAGGAGAAGGGGAAGGAGAAGGGGAAGAAGAAGGAGAAGAGAAAGGAAAGGGAGAGGGAAAGGGAAAGGGAAAGGGAAAAGGAAAGGGAAAGGGAAAGGGAAAGGGAAAGGGAAAGGGAAAGGGAAAGGGAAAGGGAAAGGGAAAGGCAAGATCCTGAATTGAAAATAACATCCAGGATCTCTCAGGTAAATGAAAACAATTTATATTTGGAAACGGTGATAACTTTGTCAGTACACAAGAGTTTTGAATCCTCCATTTTCCTCCATCGCTGGGAGATCCCATCCGTTCCTTGTGACTCAAATGGGCTCTGCTGTGCAGAGTCCATGGTGTATCACGGGAAAGTTCAGATGTAGCGTGCTCGAGCACACAAAGTGTGGCAGCGAAAACAAGCTCATAAAGAAAGACTTGGTTCAGAAATACTTTTCAGAAACCCTAACAAAAGCATGTACGTGGTAACATTTCCATTTAAATCTGAGGGAAGAAGGCACAATTAAATATAAGTCAGAAACAGTTTCAGAGCAATGAAACAGATTTTCATTGTAATCTCACTACTTTTACCACAGTAATTGCATATTAAAGCAAGATAAAAATTTTGAATTTAAACCAAGTGTATTTTTAAAAATTGACTTCATTCAGTTAAGATATGCAGTTCTTATGGGATGATGCTGAAGGTGGACGATCTGCTTGTAATCCTAACTTTTTCTTTCTCTTTATTTTATTAGTTGAAATTATTTTTAAATAAGATTCTTCTAATGAAACTAAGTTTATTTGCAATGTTATCTCTGACTGTGATTTTATCTGCAGTTTGATTAGTTAAAAGGAGAACAGGCAGGTGGTGGGTGAGTCATGATCCGACAGTATTCTGGGAGGACTTCAGGAGCTGCCTCATTCAATCTGAATTTTCCCATTGTAACAGCCTTTCCACACAGGACGGACAGCATGCAAACACATGAGGAAAAGATTTTGAAGTTCTCCTTTCTCCATTTCTTCTTCCTTTTTCCTTATTAAAATAGAAACTAAAAATTACCTTTAACATTGCTAATTTGAACTTTTTTAGAATTTTTACTGTTTGAAAGACCCTGCTGTCTGCTCAGAAGACCTGCTAAGAGCCCCGTCCTGTAGGAATTGACTTAGATGCCTCACTTGACGCTGTTGGTAAATAATACAGCTCAGCAGGACTATGCTCATGAATAACTATATACCTACGATTAAGAGTTGTCATCTTTTGGACTTCAGTAATTATACAGCCTGGGTCAGCTCACCTTTCTTTGCAATATTTCAGATCATCATATTTACAGGGAAATTCACAGGAATTTTTTAAACTATGAGACTCAAGAACATAAATGATCCCTTTTCTGCAGCTTTACAAACTGTGATTTAAAGCCAAGCTTATAATTCCTGTTGTTGTTTTTCTTTTTTCCTTTTTTAAATTATCTAACATCCAGTAGTCTACTCCGTGCAAACAAGTTATAGCCATTGCTGCATTGCACTGTAGCAATGCTCCAAAGAGACAACTGGCCCAAGCACGGTGGTTCAGATCAGTGTATTACCACAAGAAGACAGTGAAGCTCCAGTGATTGACACAGAGGAGCTGGTCTGATTCATTTATCCTTTCTCTTTATCAAAAATTCAGATAAAGAAGTCAGAAGGTCTGAAAGATCAACATTAAAGTGCAATAAGTCATGGCTTCAAAGAGTTCTGGTTTTATGCATTTTTTAAGTTTGCAAATCAAAAAGACCCAAAGATAAACGTTTGCTGCACCAAAACTAGAAGAGTCACAGTTCTGCAAACTAGTTTTGTAGACCACATTCTGTAAGTCAGTTTACCTTGTTTTTCAAGTTTAAAAATATGTTACATCTACATAAAAGACTGAATTACTGAAAAGAAAAAAGAGGTTTTAAAAAAAAAGATGCATAGATTTTGGTCAGTTAATTAAAAACCATTTGTCCCTTACAATAATTAGAATATGATCCATTTTTCAGCATCATCCATATTTGTTTTGCATTAGCTCTAGAAATATGAGTTAATTAAAATGCCAGGAATGCTTGATTAAATACAGTATACTGGATCCAAACCTATGAGTTTAATCAAAGGGCTCTCTCCATCAGAAAGAATAAAGAGTTTTATGGGGCACATGAGGCCATTCTGCCTGATCCTTTTGGGTTTTTTTGAAAAAACTATTGTGGAATACAGCAATAGAGAATAAATGAAACTCAGCACAGTAAAAGACCTGAAGAAATGCCATACAAATGCTTGTCTCTAGCCGTTACAGTACTTTGCTTCACTGTTTACCAATGAAATAACCTTGGACATAGTCCTACACAGTGTAACCATTTCCTTGTCTCTGCTGCTTTAGTCACATGGCTACAACATGCTAAGGAGCACACAAAAATGTTATAAAAGAAGCTGAATAGCTTCTGAATAACTTACAGCTGAATTGAACAAGAAGGACAAGAGTGAAAGTAAAACAGAGATTGAATGACTTTCCGATGCAACTCAAAATCGGAGCTGGAAATGCAGTTCATGTCCAGTCTAGTGCCTTAATCCATTAAGTATGAAACACTTGAGCTTGCCTCAGGATTGTTGGAAAGCTAAAAATCAAGGTGGCCTGACAGGTTAATGGATGGAAAATCCAGCAAGGACTCTTCAGTACAAAGATATCACCTTTGGCTCTGTGACCTTGAATAAATTTTTGTAAGCTGGATGGTTGTTTAGGAGAGAGAGAACTAAGTCCTACCTTGTTCTTGTACTCTTCCCTGGGCATGTGCCATTGGCTGTTGTTGGAGACAATAACTGGACTCCACAGCTGTGAATATCTGAAGTTCATCTGTAGCCTGCACATCACAGAATCAGAGAACAATTCCGGTCAGAAGGGAGATCTGGAAGTTATGTGCCGCAGCCCCTGAAGGATCACACGTCAAGTTAGTTTCAACTTTAAAGTCAGAGCCGGCTCCTCAGGGTCACACCATTCATGTTTTCAACACCTTCAAGGATGGAGATGTCACAGGGTCTCTTGCCCCTGGTCCAAGTGGTTGGTCAGTCTCCTTGTGAAAATCTCTTTTCCTGGTCCCTGATCAGAGCTTCTTCTGTTGTTACTCACGTCCTCTGCCTTCTGTCGTACCACAGTGCACTCCCACTGTGTCTCTCCACGTTCTCCCTGTAGGTAGCTGTAGACATCAATAAGGTCTCCCCTTTAGCCTTCATTTCTCCAGGCTGAACAAATGCAGTTCTCCCCATCTCTCCCTGGACACCGTGTCCTCCAACCACATGACCCACTGGGTGGCCTCTGCTGAACTTTCTTGTCCTGAGGAGCCCAAAAACCAGGGCTGGGACTCTGAAGGCAGGCTCACCAATGGCAGGCAGAGGGGAAGCGATACTTTGCTGATAACAGCTATTGATAACACTAACATAAAAAAACCACACTATGAAAAAAGGTAACATATGAAGTTTAATATATCTTTTATACAGACCTTGTTGTAGTTTTTTGGGTTTGCTTTTGGTGTGTTTTTTTTTCCTGTGGGAAACTTAAAATCAAAACAAGCAAGTAAGCAAAAGTTAAAAAAAGAAACAAACTAAGAACTTAAAATATCTTATATGTGAACACATCTGTATTGCGTAGGGTGCCTTTCTTTATTTTAGTAGGAACTACATGCCTAGCCAAAACACTTCTGCAGACACAAAATCATTGTACCAAGCTTAGATCATTAAATCCACTTTATAGGTGAGAAAATGGTTATATTCAGATTCAATAGTTCTTTACAGTCTCTGAAATGCTCTGTATAAGAAGTATAAAGCTGAATCTCATCTATTAGTTACCATTTTATCTATGAATGAATACTACCTCTTTTCTGCATATCTTAACAAGTTTGTTTCTTCAAAGTACTTTGGTCACTGGGCATCCTTTAAGAATCAAGAAAACTGGTTACCAAGGTGCCTCCTGTTGAAAAGCAGGTAGCATTTAGTCCATTCATGCATTACTGCTGCTTGCTGAGCAGCAAACCACTTCTAAAGTAGGATGTATTTTTTATCTTTCACCTGGGACACACAACAGCATGATTTGACATCACTGGGAGGGATTTTCTAGTTGTCCTAAGAAGGAAATAAACAGTCCTTGTAAGAATGCATTTAGTCTGATGTTCTGTCTTGGGCAGGAAACTTGGGAGTACCACCTGCAAGGCTGCTGCTGGGGAGGAGGCTCCAGGAGAGGAAGGGCTTCTGTCTCTTTCCCCCTTCCCTTCTTCTTGTTGTTCTGGCTCATAAAGAGCAAGTCTCACATTTGCTGTTCATGCTGTCACGGGCACTCGGGTGATGTCAAGGTCACAGGACAGACCTGTTGTCTCCTTCTTGGTTTTCATGGTTTGTTGGCTGCTTTTTGCACATACAAGTGTTTAGGCTGAAACTGCAGGGTAAGAATGGAGGGGAAACATGAACTAACACAGTAGTATGCGTCCTACAGACAGAAAACACCTGGGAGATGAAGCGGATAAATTGATTCCTTACTACTGGCTATAGGTAAGGAAAAACCTTGGCATATCCAGCTGGTGCTGGTTTCACTTGTGCCATACGCTGTACAAATTTTACACCAGAAAACTTATTTCGCAGAATTTTTAGCATGAAGAAATATGAAGACAGAAGAAGATGGTGAAGACCAGGGGTGGTGTCAAATCCCAGGCGCTCAATATGAGTCTGCAGCACAGAGCTGCATAAAAAGGTATGATTTTCTACTCATATTCCTCATTTTGTCATCCCTAAAGTAGATCCCTCAACATGTGCATTTGAAAAACTCCACCACATGGCACAAGCCATATTTTCCTCTAGGAGGAAAGATCAACCTCACATGATACAAATGAGTTACAACTTTTGATCTACTGCTGCTGGAAAACATTTTGGCACTAGAGAGATAAATTTGTAGAGCATAGACCAAGTCTTTTACGGCTGGAGATACCCTTAGCCAAAGTAGAAACACAGCAGCACAGTGTTATATACAGGCATGCCCACATTTAAAAATATTCCCTTCTGGCCTGAATTGTTCCTTTCTTAAAGTCTTCATCCTATTATACCAACCTATCTTGAATAACATGGATAGATGAGCAGCCTAAAGCAGCTAAATTCGATTTCACTGCATTGGCTGCCTGTTTTAGTTATTTAGACTTGATTAACAATCATCATAATTTGTTGAGGCTGTGACTTGAACAGTCTTCTTAAAGACCATGGAAAAATGTATTTGAAGAATTAGTACCTTTTTTTTCTTTAATTCTTTGAGAAATGGTAGATAAGATGTCTTCAGAGCATTTTTGTTACTCTGGCTCAATGAAACCTCTTTTTTTTTTTTTTCTGGAACATAGGATTTTTTTGGCTGCCTTCATTCAACATGATGCAAAGAATGTTTATCTGACTTGCAAAAATATACCATTGTATTACTGTGAAAGTTTGTGTTCTTTGTAAGAGAAACCTTTGTGCCTCATTCTCACTTCCCTTGCTGTTTCAACTAGAAAATACAAAAAAATTGTTTTTTATATGTGCTTTGTGAATGAAGACTGAATTCCCTGGGCCAGATTCAGAGCCATGAAGTTCAACGGCAAACATACTACTCCAATGTTTTAATTCTGTGTTTTCCTATATTAAACTTGCTTCAACAATCCAGAATTAATGTTTCTGTATTGTGTTACATAATATCACCAAGCAACTGAAATATTATTTCAACTGCTTGTATATAATTAATCTATAAAATCATTAACAAAATGTATCAAAAGGTGGTCATTGTATTCAGATGCAAGGAGTAGGTCCTTGCTTTCTTTAAGTCAGTAGAGATCTTCAGAGTCATGTGTGATATCTACTAAATCAACACTACAGTTTGAAAAGGTGAGCATCCCTTTTCTTTGACATTATATGCTAATGGGATATTCTAAAAAATTCCTCTGATACTTGCTTAGAGTTTTGTTTCAGGGCACTTGTCCACTGTTAAAATCTGTTAACATAACTGGTGTTTTTAAATGGATTAATACATCAGATTCATACATCAGAGTTTATGCAAGTTTATCTATTCCTGTGTACAGCTGTTTGGTTAAATGTTGTAGAAAATGAATAAACGACATTCTTACTATACAAGAAGAACTCACAGGGTCAGTGGATCTTGGCTCCTTGCAATGACTTTATGTATTTCATAACAGAAAGCTCAGGGGACATGTCTCTAACTTCCAAGGGGAACAGAATATGTTCAAATATGGGATCGAAGTGCTGCTTGGCTGGTACCACTGAAAATGCTGATACCTGCTTATAAGCTTGTTATTTATTAAATACTTGGACCTAAAAGTCTGATAAAAGTTGCTGAATGAAGTTTTCTCAAGGTATTTTTTCTTCCTTATAGGTCTTATGTAGCACATCTTGTCAGAGTGAACTCTCTGCTCACTATTTTAGGTACTTTAAGACAAGTCCCTGGATTATAAAATGTCCGTCCTGGGAAAGTCTCATGTGGAGGAAACTTACGAGTTGTTAACTTTCACCTGATCTCAGGCCACCTCTGTGGAGGAACCAGCCGGGGTGGCAGTGGGGAAAGCAGAGATGACAGGCTTGGAGGGGAATGCTCTCCTCCTACACCAGTGATGCTCCTCCCAGAAATCACCAAGTCCCCAGGACAAACTTTCAAAAGCTGCAATTTGTCTTCCACTCTTTAAATGTCTCTTTCATCACATTTCTACTAGAATAAAAGGACACTTTAATAGAAATAGCACGTGCATTGTTGGTTTAGTAATGATAACATGGGTGAATTGCACAGCAAAATAATTGCATAATCGGGTTCTAACACTTATGGTATTTACTGGAGCACTAAAGAATTCTCAGAGGATCTCTTCTCAGGGACTAGAAAATCATTTTTATGAGCATAGCAGTTCTAAACCTCAAAATCGCTCTTTACAAGTGTAAATGAGATGTAGCTAATGCTGTCATTTTCTGTTTCCCTATTCTGTTGAGAATTCAATACATAAAATCACATTGCCAAACGTTTTATGGTACCCTAGGATGAGTTTTAGTAGGCAGCAAAACTGGCATGCAAGGGAGGTAGATAGTGAATAACTGGGCTTTCTGCTTTCAGGTTGGTCAGAAGAATTTATTTCAATAATTAAAATGAAATGTGAATACATTGGTTGTAGTCCATGTATTGGATTTTTCAAGAAGGAAAAGAGAAAATAGGGGCTGAAGAGAGGGACTGAGTGACCTAAAGTCTTTTTCTCCTTTAGAATTATTATCCTCAAGAAAAATTGGAGGTGTTTTATATACAAAAAAAATAAAATCATAGAATCACAGAATACCAGGTTGGAAGGGACCTCAGGGATCATCTGGTCCAACCTTTCTTGGCAAAAGCACATTCTAGACAAGATGGCCCAGCACCCTCTCCAACCAAATCTTAGAAGTGTCTGATGTTGAGGAATCCACTGCTTCCTGGGGAGATTATTCCAATGGCTGATTGTTCTCATTGTGAAGAATTTTCCTCTTGTGTCCAATCAGAATCTCCCCAGGAGTAACTTGTACCCATAAAGGTGAAAGGCTGTATAATCCAGCTCAAATTCGTGGCAGGTAGTATGCCACTGGAAAAGTATAGAAAATTGTATTTTATTTATTATGTATTTTTTCAATTTATTTATGATTGTTATCGCTATAGTATTTAGAGCTGTAGTCAGTCCTCAGAATCACTTTGTGCTAGGTGCTGTACAGAGATTGTTAACTGTTGGTCTAGATAAAGACCAAGAGATAAGAAATGCAGAAGGATGAGGCCATACTGGGTTGTCTTAACCTACAGGAAGAGACAATTTATAATATTTCAGGTTTGTGCCACTAAGAAGATGTGCTCTAAATATGTAAATGAAGTTGTCATTCTTTGGCAATTTGCAAATGGGGATCTGAGAGGGTTAACGACAGTAAATTGGGCAGGCAGACCAGTCAAGGAATTAAACTCCTCTCTCCTGAGTCCCATTTCAGTTTCACTCACAGAAAGAATTATATTCTACCTGCCTTACATGAAGTTATCTGTGGAGACAGATAGTCATATAAGCATGAGTAATACTTTTAGACCTCATACATATGGTGTAACCACCCTTTGTATACATAGTGCATTGCGTACACACACTGAAGAATTCAAGGCATTGAAATCCGCATCACATTTACATCGTACAAGAAATCCAGATCATTCACAGGTGCCAGAGACATGGTTTATGTGATGTTGGCCAATAGGCTGATATTTGCACAGTCACTTGTCTGGTGTAACTCATGACCTGGGTTCTCTAGCTGGCAGCTTAGAGTGTGATGTTTGCTAATGTAAAGTTCTCAGGTGTGTTATAAATTATGCATGTAGTCTTGCAATGTAAGTTAAAACCAGTGTTTTAGGCTGTTATCATTTGTTGTGTCTTAATTTTTGTATTGCTTTTCAATATATATTAAAAGGATTAGGACTGGAATATGCAATCAGTTTCTCAAGCAATTCGTATAAATGTAGCTAAATCAAGAATGTGCTATTTTTAATGTGTGAAAGGCTCCTTATCATTCTTACAGTTCAGGAACATCACATAAGAGAGACTTTCAGGTGGACAAAATAATTTCTATGAGCTATAAGAATATGACTTCAACAGCAAAGGGAGATGTAGGTAAGAAGGAATGCAAGTTTCCACTACATGATTTTTGGGTTCCCTTCTCTCAGAATGCTCAGGCTTATATGTCAAGTTCTTAAACATGCATTTAAGGTTAACAAAATGCCTAAAGATTTTGCTGGATTGCATCATGCAACTAGTAGCCAGCTTGAGGCACATTTCCATCCTTCAGGCTGCGCGGGGTGGTGATTTTTTTCTCAGTTTGCCAAGGGCAATGCGTCCCTTCCAGCCTTACCATTTTACCCCTTCCAGAAGCTGTTCACCTTAGCAAATGCAGAAACACAGGAAAAGCTTCAAGAAAGTTTGCGTTAAGTTTTTTTTGTGTTTTATGCTTTACTTATTTTAAAAAAAAATCATTTACAAATTAGAATAAATACAACAGCAAGGCTAAGAATGTGAAATTTACCTATTGATTATGGGAGGTCTTTATGGGAAATTTCTTTAAGAATCCCAAAAGCACCAATGTGATATAAAGATTTCTTTGTAACTACTATTGCCCATTTTAGGTGAAGTCATTTTTAGCTCATAGAATATTTCTACTGAAAGAAAGCCAGAAATCAGATGATAGGAGGGTAGTCTGGAGTAATGATGTGAAAGCAATATAATGGAAAAAACATAGATAAAATGCTTTAAGCAGAAAATGCAAGAATCCAACTAGCAGTGGAAAATTGAGTGCAATGGAAGTTAAAGTGCTTTTATGCAGTTTTGGAAATATAACAACTTAGTTGCATTTTTTTGCTGTCATATTTCTTTATTGATGCGACTATAATCTATTCAAACTGGTAAGAGCTGAGGACACTCACAACTGGCAGGAGGCATTCATCAAGTGGTGGAGGAGTGCTGCCTGCTGGTGTGGGGGAGAGGGTTTTCTCTGAAGAAGAGACTTGCCTTCTGTTCCCAGCTATAAATCTTCATTCTGGGTCTCACTGAGTCTGGGAGATTACTTACCACGACTTTTTCAAAGCTGCTTTGATTTTCAGTTGTCCTGCCTCAAATCGGAGCTTTCAAAGTCTGAGCAAGGGGCTATGCTTTTGCTGCCATAACATACCGGATTAGTTCATCCCACTTCTCCAGCCAGTCGCAAGAGGAGGGACAGGGAACATTGTTATCACACCTGTCTCTCTCCCCTCTCCTCCCTGCTCACTCCCTAACTGGTTTGCAGCGTCAGATGTAGAGCTGCTGTCCAGCACCCAGCGTGTGCTAAGACATGGGGTGACAGCACCTGGACCCAGTGGATGCTGATCCCAACTAAACAACAGTCCGTAGCCTTAGCGACTCCGAGCCTTACCACAGCCAGGAGGTAAAAGGTAGTCGATCTCTTTCCAGTACCAGAGCGAATGCCATCTCCATCACCAGGATCAGAACTGGCATCGTGATGGGAGGGTGTTAATTCTTATAACAGAGATTCAGATACTCCAGATGCAGGGAAAAGGGTGCAGTTGATTAAAGTCTTGGGAATTCCCCATCTTAGTCTTATGCCTGAGTCTTATACCGCTTATGCCTCAGTGGTCTAGTCTTCTAAAAGGCAAGGACTGTCTTTTACCATAGAGGTTAAGGTGGCAGAAATTACTTCTGCTGTTTTTTCATAGGATTTCATTTCCATTTTAAAAGCTCTTCATAAATGGATATTTTCATTGTGCACTGCTGGAATTTAGTGCAAACACTGTTATTCAAACTTAGGTAAATATGTTTGTAATATTTAGCCCAAGTTATTTTCAGAGAAAGGCACTTTTTAAAACCTGTTTACAATAGTGATAGGCACAATCATCCCATTCATTGAAATTCAGTTGCCTCCATAATTCCCTTTGACTAGGCCATCCTACACCGAAGAAGTGTGGAGCCGGTTTGGATGAGTATCCACAGCCATTGCTAGTGCAAGGCCTTGGTTAAAATCGAGGGGTTTGTTTATGTTTTGGAGCACGACAATTCTTGTCACCCACTGTAGTTAAAAGCATATACCAGAGTGGGTCTCAAGGATACAAGGTAGTGTGATCATAGTTGGTAGCAAAAAGGCCTCCTCGTGTTGGAAGAGGGGTTTGAGGTTGTGTGTGGGGTGGGAGGAACTTACCAAGTCAGAGCTCAGGGGTCAGCAGTGGGAGAATTGCTTTCTTTTGTTTTGATTTGCTTTTAAAAAGTACTCTGAAAAGTGTTAACGGATGAATTCCACCACAGGTCAGAAGGTGATGTTCACAGCTCAAGCTTACTGGGAGACACAGAGCAGGGCTTATGACAAAGGCTGGCATCAGGTTTCTAACGTAGATCCATAGCAAAACAATAGCTTTCCTTTACTTACACGGTAAAGCCATTGTTAAATGAGATAAAGGTCTCTACTTCTACGCACCATTTGTGTTGCCAAGAAATGGTCAAAGGCAGGACAATGAAGCAAGGTTCAGAGTTTTATTTTGGCAAGAGAAAGATTGCTTGTATTGGACAGATTGAGCATGCTGTTGTATTGGAAGGTACCGCTTGTATATACTCAATATAACATGGACGTGGTTCTAGTTCCTGAACACAAGCTGCCTGTAAGACTACTCTGTTCATTCGTTTGCCTCGTATCAGGTTTAACAAGGAAGATGGGGTGCTTTTTCAATCAGCTCAAATAATAAGAAGGTCAAGGAAGGGCCAAGAGACTGGTGCTCTCTGAAACAACACATTTATTTAGATCTTGGATTGATAAGAGTCACTGGACAAGTGCTAGGTTTAGGTGTGTGTTAGAGCAGAGGTTGGGAGATACTGAAGAGGAGACATGTGGGCTGAAGAAATAATCACCAGGAAACCTTTTTGGTTACTTCTTGTTAAGCTTGGGGTTCTATATTCTTAAACAGGTTATAAGGATAGAGCTGAAGTCAGGCATTGGACTGGAAGATGGTAACAGAGCAGGAGTTTCTGAAAAGAGTTGGCATTTCAGAAAGAAGTGTCTGACTTCAGTGGTATCACAGAAGCTTCTTATTACCCCTGCGTTTGTAGGGGTGATGGAATAATGGCTGGGTCAGGGCTACTTCAGAAGCAAATGCTTCACTCTGTTTCTACAGAGAACTAAAAATATACAAAGGTGAGGTCAGACGTCAGGATTCAAACAAACAGATCAGAAAGGAGGAATAAAGGCAACATCACGACCCAGGCTAGTGCATTTGATAGAAACATCTCATTCTGAAATTTGAAGAGATAAAGCAGCTTGACCTCGTGTAGTTCCACCGGTGGGGTTAAAGTCTTGAATTTAGTAAAACCTGTCAGCCACAATGATGTGGAGCTGTAGAAAGGGCTATTCAACTAATTGGTCATTTTTCTGAGCGATTGATTTATTACAGATTTTTTGAGTCACTGGAACAGATGTCAGATCAGACCTACTTGCTGCTTCCGTAGTGAAGCAGGCCACCCTACACACAAGAAGTGTGGAGATCGTTTGGAGCATATCCATGGCTACTGCTAGTGCGAGGCCTTGGGTAAAACTGAGGATTCAATTTACATCTTGGATCAGGAGAAGCTGATGAGAAATTGCTGATTAAGTAGTAGGGGTTGCCAGAAATGGCTACCATATATTGCCATAGACAAAAAAGTATTATTGATTTCTCTTTTTTGCTGGAGTCACTGTCTAACAGAGAGAGCAGTTTGGAGTAAAGGTGGAAAACTGGGGAATCATTCAGCACAGAACAAATCAGTAGATAATGGGTGGAGCGCAGAGGTTGAGATTAGAATTACAGTTTCACCTAGAAGTCACTGATATCTTTCATGAAGAATAAGAGTTAAAATAACAGTTAGACTATGGTGAAACTCAGGATAACATGGCCCAGCCAGCTGTTAAGTTTTGGTGTTCTTCCCCCATCCTTTTTTTCAGCTTCCATGAAATCTGTTGCAAATTGCTGTTTCGTTTTGGAATAAATGCTCCAATGTGAATGGAAGATTTTCACCATGAGATGATAGTGTCGGGTGGGTGAAATCCCCCATGAATATGCAGGCTTTTGGTATAAGCTGCATGTATCAATCACAGCATAGTTCCCTATATTAAGCCTAAGGAGGGGATGTTTTTGCTGTTTTCTGTTCATGCAGAGTTATTTTTTTCCCTTTATGCATAATTACCTGAGATGAATTTTCACTCCCCTATGCTCTGACTTTTTAGCTTTCAGTCTGAGAAAAAAAAAAAAATTGTCTCTAGTATTTTCCTAGAAAAAACTTGCTGTTTATTTCACACCAGAAGATAAACTCCTTGTCTGTTTCAGTGCCCTTATTCTAGGAGAATATTACGTAGACCTGCATGCAATAAATGGACAGAGCCACAGAAATAAATGAAAAAGTTTGTTTCAGGCTCACTTGTCTGTAAACTGAGGTTTCTGCAGTGGTATTTCAGTAATCCATTTTAGTTCAAATTAGTTTGTGTCATATAGAACAGACCTTGTTATTTTTTTTCAGAATATTTCTTTTGTCTTAGTAAAGATTCTGAAATTTCTGACGGTTCAGAAATGCCTAAAAATTAGTGGATCCCCACTGGTAGAAGTGTTCTTACTGTGGATTCAGGCCTGTGGGATTTGCATTGCAGTAAAGGAAGGAGCGAGCTGTTACTGAGTTCTCCTTTCAAGCGAATTTCCTGTGGCTTGTGTTAACACCTGTTCACTGCTGATCATTTCCTCATGGGAATAAAAGCAGATGATCCTTCCCACCCGCTGTGCTTGGAGTCGGGCTCAGCTTTGTGTCAGAGGACCACGCAGGAATTGAAACAAGGGTTTGCTGTGTCAAATCCTGTTCATCCTCTTTCCCTGGAACTGCTGCCATAAGTGTGTGAAAGCAGCAGGAGAAACATCTTTGTCTAATGTGTGAACTTTCCAGCTGGTCTAACAAATAAGTGAAATCCAAGCTGATGAAACAGTACTAAATTCTGTAGTTGATTCAAACCCAGACCAAAGTGGTTTGGCCCCTCAGACTTCACTTATTACAGATAATTAGAGAACCTGGAGAAGGTTTAGTGGCAGGAGCAGGGGCGAGAATGGTGCAGAGGTCTACTGTGAGTGCAGAACTGGACCCAGGTGTCTACAGGACCAGTGCAGGGAGACACCGCCCCTGCTTTGTCATCTCAAAGAGATGATTCAATAATACGAAAGTTGCTGCTTTACCAGGATTGTTGGTGTCCCACAGCTTGGGTACAGAGCATGAGATATTTCTCATCACTGTGCCCATGTGTGCCTGTGGTCATAGGGACAGGAAAAACCTGTAACAACTTCTCTTGGTTGTGGATTTTTATTCAGTGTCTTTTAATCACATTCCCTTTTTCCCATTGTGTTGTGATCCTACAGCCTCTCAAAGGCCACTTGCTGAGCTAATTCTAAGAGACTGCTTAGAAGTTTGAGCTGGCAAAGTGATGCCTTTTAACTCATCTCATCACCCTTCTGTTCGTTCAGTTTATGACTTCTTCCAGCTGGTTTTTAGCATTTGTAGATTCATATCCAGTGGTTGCAATAAAATAAAATGATGCTCTGATAATTCGCATTGTGAACTATTACAGTGTTAATGATGAGTAAATAATGTTATGACCTTACTAAATTCAGAGATGTGGCAAAATAGTTTTATACAGTAAATTATGTGACTCCAAGCAGTGTTAATTGCTATTTTATGTAATTGTACAATTAAAGGGGTCTGAGAACAATGGGAAATAGGGTGATGACTTATTTACAAGATTGAATGTAAGGACTACAGCATGAAGAACAAAAGTGAGTAAGTGCTGAACGGTGTCATAGGAACAGACTTTATATTCTTAGACAGACTAAATCAGGCTCTAGTTATGTGACCTCATGCAAGTCAGTGTGGTCTTGCATAACAAATGGTGGCAGATGGGAACATATATCATGTAAGAGTTACCAGTAAAGACTTTTTGGCTTATTTCCATCCTCACAAGGTTTTTAATACTCTGATAAAAATACTCAGCCAATAGGCACAAATTCTTCTTTCCAGTGTGCCTTCCCAGTGGTGAAAACCAGGAAATTAACATACTCATACTTGAAAACTAAAGTCTTAATTCAGCAATGCTTTTAAAGCTCTCTGTAGGCTTAGTAGTAATCAAGCTCATCAAAGCTCTACCCTGCTGTGTTGGATGCTCGGAAATTTCTTTTCCAAATACCCATTTACTCCTTGCATGAAGTTGTGTAGGTTATGTCTCCTTCAGGTTCACCAGTCTTCAAAGGAACAGGAATTCCTAATTAAGATAAACTTAACATTCCTAGTTGTTTGTATCAATAGCAGTTTCTCTTGTTGCCGTTACTGAAACTTGGTGGGACAAATCCCATGACTGGAGTGCGGCTATCAATGGCTACAGGCTGTTCAGAAGGGACAGGCGAGGAAGGAGGGGAAGTGGGGTTGCCCCCTACATCAAGAAATTGATATAGTATGAAGAGCTGTCTCTGAAGAATAGCCACAAGCAGCTTGAAAGCTTAGGGGTATGAATTAGAGACTGAGGCAACAAAGGGAACCTTGTGGTTGGTGACTACTACAGGCCGCCCAATGAAGGGGAGCCTATTGACAAAACCTTCTTATTCCAGCTACAGGAGGCATCATGCTCGCAGGCTCTCGTCCTGCTGGGGGACTTCAACCACCCCGACATCTGCTGGAAAAGTAGCATGGTGAGGTGTAGGCAATCCAGAAGAGCCCTGGAATGCATTGAGGATAACTTCTTAAGCCAGGTAATAGACAGCCCTACCAGAGGGGATGCAATACTGGACCTGTTGGTCACCAACACAAGTGAGCTAATTGGTGATGTGAAGACTGGAGACAGCCTGGGCTGCAGTGATCATGCGCTGGTGGAGTTCGCAGTCCTGAGGGATATGGGTCAAGTGAAGAGTAAAGTCAGGACACTGAATTTTAGGAAAGCCAATTTCCAGCTCTTCAAGGAGTTAGTCAATAGGACCCCCTGGGAAACTGCCCTCCGGGACAAGGGGCAGAACAGAGCTGGCAGATCTTTAAGGATGCTTTCCATAGAGCGCAGCAGCTCTCGATCCCCAGGTGTAAGAACTCAGGAAAGTAAGGCAAGAGACCAGCATGGCTGAGTCGAGACCTGCTGGTCAAACTAAAAGACAAGAAGGAAATGCACAGGCAGTGGAAGCAAGGACAGGTATCCTGGGAAGAGTATAGGGATGCTGCCCAGTTGTGTAGGGATGGGGTCAGGAAGGCCAAGGCGCAGCTGGAGCTGAACTTGGCAAGGGATGCAAAGAATATAATAAGAAGGGCTTTTACAGGTATGTCAGCCAGACAAGGAAGGTCAAAGAAAGCATACCCCCACCTGATGAACAAGACTGGCAAACTGGTAACAACGGATGAGGAAAAGGCTGAGGTCCTCAACACCATTTTTCTTTCCGTCTTCATTGGACATCTCTCTTCCCACACCTCTCAAGTGGATGGACTGCAAGGCATGCACTGGGGGAGCAACGTCCCTCCCACTGTAAGAGAAGATCAGGTTCATGACCACCTAAGGAATACATAAGTCTATGGGACCTGATGAGATGCATCCCAGAGTCGTGAGGGAATTGGCTGATGTAGTTGCCAAGCCACTCTCCATGATATTTGAAAAGTCATGGCAGTCAGGTGAAGTCTCTGGTGACTGGAAAAAGGGAAACATTGCACCCATTTTTTAAAAGGGTAGAAAGGAGGACCCTGGGAACTACCAACCTGTCAGCTTCACCTCTGTGCCTAGGAAGATCATGGAACAGATCCTCCTAGAAGCTATGCTAGAGCACATGGAGGAGATGGAGGTGATTTGAGACAGCCAGCATACCTTTACCAAGGGCAAGTTTTGGTTGACCAACCTAGTGGCATTCTATGATGGAGTGACTACATCAGTGGACAAGGGAAGTGCTATGGATGTTGGCTATCCAGACTTCTGTAAGGCCTCTGACATGGTTCCCCACAACATCCTTCTCTCTAAATTAGAGAGGTATGGGTTTGATGGATGGACTGTTCAGTAGATGATAAACTGGTTGGATGGTCTCATCCAGAGAGTAGTGGTCAACAGCTCAATGTCCAGATGGAGATCAGTGATGAGTGGTGTACCCCAGGGGTCCCTATTGAGACCAGTACTGTTTAATATCTTCACCAATGACACAGACAGTGGGATTGAGTGCACCCTCAGCAAGTTTGCAGATGACACCAGGCTGAGTGGAGTGATTGACATGCCTGAGGGATGGGATGCCATCCAGAGGGACCTGGACAAGCTTGAGAAGTGGGCCCCTGTGAACCTCATGAGGTTCAACAAGGCCAAGTGCAAGGTCCTGCACCTGCATCGGCGCAAGCCTTGGCATTAATACAGGCTGGGGGTTGAAGGGATTGATAACAGCCCTGCAGAGAAAGACTTGGGGGTACTGGTGGATGAAAAGCTGGACATGAGCGGGCAATGCGTGCTCACAGACCAGAAGGCCAACTGTATCCTGGGCTGTATCAAAAGAAGCCTGGCCAGCAGGTCGAGGGAGGTGATTCTGCCCCTCTACTCTGCTGTGGTGAGACCCCACCTGGAGTACTGCGTTCAGCTCTGGAGCCCTCAACACAGGAAAGACATGGAGCTGTTGGAGCGAGTCCAGAGGAGGGCCATAAAAATGATCCGAGGGCTGGAGCACCTCTCCTGCGAATAAAGGCTGAGAGTTGCGGTTTTTCATCCTGGAGAAGAGAAGGCTCTGGGGAAACCTTATAGCAACCTTTCAATATTTGAAGGGGGCTTCTAAGAAAGATGGGGACAAAGTTTTTAGCAGGGCCTGTTGCAATAGGACAAGGGGTAATGGTTTTAAACTAAAAGAGGGTAGATTTAGACTAGATATAAGGAAGAAATTTTTTACAATGAGGGTGATGAAACACTGGAACAAGTTGCCCAGAGAGGTGGTAGATGCCCCATCCCTGGAAACATTCAAGCTCAGGTTGGACGGGGCTCTGAGCAGCCTGATCTAGTTGAAGATGTCCCTGCTCATTGCAGGAGGGTTGGACTAGATGACCTTTAAAGGACCCTTCCAACACAAACTATTCTATGATTCTAAGATTCTATGATTCTATGATTCTATGAATTTTGTTTTGACTAGTAGTGTGTGTGCCTTTTTGTGTGTCCGTGTGTATGTATATATATATGTATTGTTTATACAGTTATACTGTATTGTTTATACTGTTTATAGTAATTTTGTAGTAATTTGTAATAAATATTCTTTAAAACCCAGACCTCTATCTCGTCATGTATTTCAGAATCCTGAGAACCCCACAGTCACAATTTTACACACCTGCACTCAAATTCAAAGGATAAAATAATGTTACTTCTATAACATTCCCCTGAACATCATGTAAATCTCTGTATTCTGAAACAATGGTTGTGGGGTCAGGGAAGAGTCTCTCAGTCTCTACCAAGTGTTATACTGTAGTCTTGTCTCCATGTTCATCAAAGCTAATGATGAGGTCAACAATCTTCAAAACTGAAGAATCGTCAAATTTCAGAAATGAAAATAAATGAACAGCATATAAGGTCTGGGAGCTATCAGTTGACTGCAGCCAGATGTTTTTTTAGTTATTCTCCTCTTGAGGGAGAATAAACTGATCAGACTTAATTTTCTTCCCTTTGGGTGGCTGTGTTGGGATCAACAACAAAAATGCTATATGAATGTATTTTCTGCATTTCTTATACTCCCTTGTGTAATACAAGAAAAGGAAAGACACAGATGTTTTTCCTTCACTTATTTTTCTTTTTTTTTTTTCTTTCTTAAGAAGATGAAGGATAGCTAGTTTATTAATCAGAGATCACAGAATCAGAGAATCACAGAATCGTATGGGTTGGAAAAGACTTTTAAGATCATCAACTCCAACCGTAAACCTAACACTACCAAGACCACCACTACACCATGTCCCTAAGCACCTCATCCAAACGTCTTTTAATTACCTCCAGGGATGGTGACTCAACCATTCCCTGGGCAGCCTGTGCCCATGCTTGATAACCCTTTCAGTGAAGTAAAATTTCCTAATATCCAGTCTAAACCTCCCCTGTCGCAACTTGAGGCCCTTTCCTCTCGTCCTATCACTTGTTACCTGGGAGAACAAACCAACCCCCACTTCTCTACAACCTCCTTTCAGGTAGTTGTAGAGAGCGATAAGGTCTCCCCTCAGCCTCCTTTTCTCCAGGCTAAACAAACCCAGTTCCCTCAGCCGCTCCCCATCAGACTTGTGCTCCAGACCCTTCACCAGCTTCGTTGCCCTTCTCTGGACATGCTCCAGCCCCTCAATGGCTCTCTTGTAGGGAGGGGCCCAAAACCGAACACAGTATTCGAGGTGCGGCCTCACCAGTGCCAAGTACAGGGGCACGATCACTTCCCTACTCCTGCTGGCCACACTATTTTTGATACAAGCCAGGATGCCATTGGCCTTCTTGGCCACCTGGGCACACTGCTGGCTCATATTCAGCCAGCTGTCAACCAACACGCCCAGGTCCTTTTCTGCCAGGCAGCTTTCCAGCCACTCTTCCCCAAGTCTGTAGCGTTGCATGGGGTTGCTGTGGCCCAAGTGCAGGACCTTGCACTTGGCCTTGTTGAACCCCATACAATTGACCTCAGCCCATCGATCCAGCCTGTCCAGGTCCCTCTGTAGAGCCTTCCTGCCCTCAAGCAGATCAACACTCCTGCACAACTTGGTGACATCTGCAAATTTACTGAGGGTGCACTCGATGCCTTCATCCAGATCACTGATAAAGATATTAAACAGAACTGGCCCCAGCACAGAGCCCTGGGGAACACCGCTTCTGACCGGCCGCCAACTGGAGTAAACTCCATTCACCACCACTCTTTGGTCCTGGCCATCCAGCCAGTTCTTTACCCAGCGAAGAGTACACCCGTCCAAGCCACGAGCAGCCAGTTTCTCCAGGAGAATGCTGTGGGAAACCGTGTCAAGGGCTTTACTGAAGTGTAGATAGACAGCATCCACAGCCTTTCCCTCATCTACTAGGACGGTCACCTTGTCGTAGAAGGAGATCAGGTTGGTCAAGCAGGACCTGCCTTTCCTGAACCCGTGCTGGCTGGGCTTGATCCCTTGGTTATTCTCTACATGCCATGTGATAGCACTCAGGATGATCTGCTCCATCAGCTTCCCCGGTACCGAGGTCAGGCTGACAGGCCTGTAGTTCCCCGGGTCCTCCTTCCAGCCCTTCTTGAAGATGGGTGTCACATTTGCTAATCTCCAGTCAACTGGGACCTCCCCAGTTAGCCAGGACTGCTGGTAAATGATGGAAAGGGGCTTGGTGAGCACTTCTGCCAGTTCCTTCAGTACTCTCGGGAGGATCTCATCAGGCCCCATAGACTTGTGAATGTCTAAGTGGTGCAGCAGGTCACTAACTATTTCCCCCTGGATTATGGGGGCTCCATTCTGGTCCCTGTCCCTATCTTCCAACTCCAGGGGCTGGGTACCCAGAGAACAATTGACCCTGTTATTAAAGGCTGAGGCAAAGAAGGCATTAAGTACCTCAGCTTTTTCCTCATCCTTGGTCACTGTGTTCCGTCCCCCATCTACTAGGGGCTGGAGATTCTCCTTAGCTCTCCTTTTGCTGCTAATGTATTTGAAGAAGTATTTTTTGTTGTCTTTTACGGCAGCAGCCAGATTGAGCTCTAACTGCGCTTTGGCCCTTCTAATTTTCTCCCTGCACAGCCTCGCTACACCTTTGTAGTCCTCCTGAGTTGCCTGCCCCTTCTTGCAGTGGTCATAGACTATCCTCTTTTTCCTCAGCTCGAGCCAGAGCTCTCTAGTCAGCCAGGCCGGTCTTCTTCCCCGCCGGCTCATCTTTTGGCACCTGGAGACAGCCTGCTCTTGTGCCTTTAGGACTTCCTCCTTAAAGAATGTCCAGCCTTCCTGGACTGCTTTGCCCATTAGGGCTGCCTCCCAGGGGACTCTCTCGACCAGTCTCCTAAACAGGCCAAGGTCTGCCCTCCGGAAGTCTAAGGTGGCAGTTCTGCTGACCCCCCTCGCCGCTTCTCCACATATCAAAAACTCTATCATTTTGTGATCACTCTGCCCAAGATGGCCTCCAACCATCACATGGCTCACAAGTCCTTCTCTGTTCCTGAACAAGAGGTCCAGCAGGGCACCTTCCCTAGTTGGGTCCCTCACCAGCTGTGTCAGGAAGTTATCTGCCACATGCTCTAGAAATCTCCTAGACTGTTTCCTCTCTGCTGTATTGTATTTCCAGCAGACATCCGGTAGGTTGAAGTCCCCCACAAGAACAAGGGCTAGCAATCGTGAGGCTTCTCCCAGCTGCTTATAGAATAGTTCGTCAGTCTCCTCATCCTAGTTGGGTGGTCTGTAACAGACTCCCACCACAATATCTGCCTTGTTGGCCTTCCCCCTGATTCTTACCCATAGACACTCCACCCTATCATCACCATCATCGAGCTCTAAACTATCCAGACACTCCCTAATGAATAGGGCTACCCCACCACCTCTCCTGCCTCGCCTATCCATCCTGAGGAGTTTATAGCCATCAATTGCCGCACTCCAGTTGTGTGAGTCATCCCACCATGCTTCCGTGATGGCAACCATATCATAGTTTTCCTGATGTACAATGGCTTCCAGTTCCTCCTGCTTGTTGCCCATGCTGCGTGCATTGGTGTAGAGGCACTTCAGCTGGGCTGTTGTCCATGTTTCCTTCATAGAAGAACACCCCTTGTGTGCTTTGAGGCGTTTCACTGGCATTTCCCTCTTGGCTCCTATTGCCTCAGTATCCCCTAGCTCAACTCTGTTCGACTTTGGCTGTGCCCCAGCGTACCCCGCACATCTCAGAGACACAGGCTGAGTGCCCTCGCTGGCACCCGCTCCCTCTAACCGTGGCACATCGTCCCTCAGCTTCCCTCGGGCAAGCCTGATATTATCCCCGTCCCCCTTCGAGTCTAGTTTAAAGCTCTGTCGATGAGCCCCGCAAGTTCCTGAGCAAAGATTCTCTTTCCCCTTTGAGAAAGATGAATCTCATCAGACGCCAGCAAACCCGGTGCTGTGTAGGCCATCCCGTTGTCAAAAAAATCAAAACCGTGGCTATGACACCAGCCACAGAGCCATGAGTTGATAGATTGGGTGTCTCTGTTCCTTCTGGTGTCACTGCCCACAAATGGAAGGAGAGAGGAGAAAATAACCTGTGCTCCAGAGTCCCTTACTAGCCGTCCCAAGGCCCTGAAGTCTCTTTTGATTGCCCTAGGACTTCGTGTTGCAGCTTCGTCGCCCCCCACATGGAAGAGCAGTAGGGGGTAATAGTCCGAGGGCTGTACCAGGCTAGGGAGTATCCTCATGACATCCTTCACCTGGACCCCAGGGAGGCAGCAGACTTCCCTTAGAAGAGGGTCCGTCCGGCATATCGGACCCTCGGTTCCCCTCAGAAGGGAGTCGCCCACAACTATAACCCGTCTTCTCTTCCTTGTGGAGGTGGTGTTAATACGAAAGGTACGTTCTTCTGACCTAGGCGACACCCCTGGTGTAGATGGACTGTCATCCCCATCCTCCATTGACTGGCCTTCCACCTCCAGGGCCTCATACCTGTTCTACAGAGGCACCTGGGGAGAGGTGGGCAGGGAGGGCCTTCGCCTGCCGCCACGAGCATGGACTCGCCTCCATTCACTCTCCTCCTTTGAGCTGCTGCCTTCAGCCTGGTGGGGGGGGGACAGAGGATCCCCTTGATCGTGGGTTCTTACTGGTGGCTGCTGCTGTTCCTGTTCCTGTCTTGGGGGGGCAGAGCATGGCACCACCAGTCGATCTCTCTCTCAGCCTCCCTGATGCTCTTTAACCTTTCTACCTCCTCCCATAGCTCTGCCACCATACAGAGCAAATCATCCACCTGGTAGCACCTCACACAGCTGTCCACACGGCTGCCATGGGCGAACAGTGAGAGGCCCAGGCACTCCCTGCAGCCCCAGACCTGGGTGGCCGCATGTTTTTGTGGGAGCTCCATCTGGGTAGCCACATCCACTCTGGCGAGCATAGGGGGCATCGCTTTCTGACGAGTGAAGACCATAGCTGAGTTTCTTCTGAAAGGATGGGGACTACCAAATGAACTCACTTTCCACAGTTCCTCTTGAGCTAGTAGGGTGCCTTCGCCTTCCCTACACGCCCTGCCTGCACGAACTGCCGCGCAAGCTGACGCGCCACACCCTTCCGACGCACCACGCCCTGTTTGCCTGTCCTGGTCGCTCGCGTTCCCTGGGAGATGCTCTTGTACCAGAAGGGAATTGCCGCCGTCACTCTTGTCCCCGCCCATGCTGAGTCAGAGCCGGGCCCTCGTCAGGAGCTCCCGCCTTCCTGCTCAGGGGCCGGGGCATGGCTGTGGTAGGCCTTTCTCTCCGTGCCCCCCTTTTTTTTTTTCTTTTTCCTCCCTTCCCTGCGCGGTTTTGCCGCGGTTTAGCCGATCCAGCAATGGTTCCCCAACGCGGTCCTCTGTCTCAGAGCCGCGTATCTCACGACGTATATTCTTCATGTAACTCTGAGTTAATTTTATGTGAGAGATTTCTCAGTGGTTGTTTTCTTACCTGAGTCATGAACAGTAGTGATGTGCTCCTTATCCTCTTGTTAGACTCTTTTATCTCCTTTTTATCCTGTGTATTTTTTATCATAGCTTTCACCTTGACATATTTCTTAGAGGAATATTTTGGATGGAATTTTCATTTCATTCAGATATTTTGATGTTTTTGTCCTAAGTTAAAATAAAACCATATACAGGTACATGTATATACACTTATGCACATATGTTTATGTATATAATATGTTTTAAAATGTTCTTTGCCCACTTCTTAAAGATGTACAAAAGTTTTGGCATGACAGTTTGCAAGAAAAAACAAACTTTAAAAAAGTGTACTAAATATGAACATCCAAAAACTTTCCAGAAACTGGAAATGGGTTTAAACTGGAAATTCACAACTTTTGGACAGCAAGAGTGCTCCATGGTGTGGAATATCAGTATTGCAGCACTCCTGGCTCACTCAAGACTGTTCAGAAATAGGGAAAAAATAAATAAATAACTTTTTAACTTCCTCCTATTCAGGCATCTGGCAGCCTTCTCAAACTTTTCTACATAGCTATCCCTTATAAGATATTTCCCAGTTCTGCCAGCTTGACATTATGATATCACTTGATAATAAAAGTGGCAAGTCGTTTCTTTTTCCAGTCTCTCAGGGCATTCTCAGTTAACTGTTCCTCTCTTTTGATGCTTAATTTAAATATATGTTCCTGTATTCAGCTTGTTTTAAGTTCCTCAAAATTCAGTGGTAGCTATTCATAGATCGTATTATTTGACAAAGGTTATTTTGTAAGCACCTTTTCAGACTCTTGAAAACTTTCAGCTGCTTCTAAGACTATGATGCAACCACCTCTGAGTTTGGAAGTGGGACAATGAGCTTGAACAACACCTCCCATTAGCACACCCTGTTGGATATAAGGAGCACTTTTCATTGTATGGACTCCATCTAAAATAAAGGAATATCAAATCCAGAGACAAAGACTGGTGAGGCCATAATTCAAGATATATGTAACCAATAGCACCCTCGTTTGTCCAAATCTGTTTAGGTAAACTGATCTCGGTGGGAAATACATTACCTTTTACCACCTTTTGAAGTTTGATTTGTGGGACTATGGGGGGAGAAAGCAAAAGAGTTACTGCTAAGTAGCAGCAGAAGTAGCATCCCTTGTCATAAGTTGCACCCTTTAATTCTGTACTAACCCCACATGTGTGTTCAAGTGAATGAATGTGTATTTTGACCCAGTTCAACTCTTGTTGAATCTAGTGAAGACGTGCCCATTGGCTTCTATAATTCTTACCTAGTGTTATCATTAATTCTTCCTTTGTTCTGAGCTAGTCTTATATCAAAAAATGTGGGACATGTCCATGCAGTTTCCGGAGCTTTTGACACCATCAGTTATTAAGAAGTAGAAGACCTCAGAAAGAAGTAGTATAAAAAATAACCTTTACATAGTGCATAACTTTGAGTTGAAACTGGTTATTGCAGCTGGTAGCAGTGTTTTTCAATTTGACTTTCACAGATGAGCATAAAGCGGAAAAGAAAAGAATCTATTTATGGTATTCACAGTGCCGAAAAAAGGCTATCGATCAATAAGCAGACTGCAATGCCTATTACTTCAAGCTTTGCAGACTTAAAAATATCTTTCTGGTTACCAGTGACACATAAGAAATGAACTAGATATCTCACAAAATATGATAAATAAATTTGTTGATGTTCAAAGGAAGAGTGGCTTGGCATGAGCAAGATATATGTCTAGTCTATAGTTTAGTTCCTGGCATTCGATCATCAAGAGATCAGCTTTACAAAAGTACCTAATAGGCTGATAATTAATTATAGCTGCCTATGTGACTTCTGCTTTGTGACTGCCCTGCGGGCAAATGCTCCCCATCCTACACAGCCGCTGTGTAGTATTGCACATGTTCATTTCTGGACGGGGTGAGAACACGGTCTTCTCACTCAGGAGGACTGTTTGGCTCATTGCAAAAATCATTACAGTACAGGCTGTATTTGATGACCTACATATCAAGCCCAGATCTGAAATCCAGCAAAGCTAGTGCAGATCTCTGATTTGTCTCAATATTCTCTGAATCACACCGAATATAGTTCACACACATGCACTCACAAGGAAAAGGAAGCCAAAAATAAACAATGTCTCAGTTTCTCATCATTGTCTTTAAGTACCCATTTCTAATTTGCAAAAAAAATGTTGCTTTATATGCTGTTCATTAGCTCCTGTTGAAGAATTAGCTGTTATTGCTAGCCTTCATATTAGGAAAATAGAAGGTGTTGCTTTCCTTAGTGCCTTTAAACATCACACAGAGTTATATCAGAGCTCACAAATTCGTTGAAATTCATGTCCTAACATATGGCCCTTCTAATAAACCTGTTCAAACGGATATAGGAGGGAAGAGTGGCATGTGTTTGTGTTGGACAGAGAATTTTATATTTGCAATAATTGCTTGTAAAAATCAATCTTGTTTATAAAAATAAATTTTCTGTTGATTATTACGTTTTTGAAGATTGTAATAACAATTCAGTTGCAAGGTGCTATATTATATAACACAAACCTTTGAAAGCTGTTTCTTGTACTTGTTTAAAAGAAAAAAATAAAACAATTAATTGAAGCTTCAGGCACACCCTATCTAAAAAAGAACTCAAGCTCAGTCCAGGGAGCTCACCCAAAATGGAGAGGCTCCGTAGAATTCAGAGGGGCAACTGCATGAGAAACAGACTCTATGGACACTTTTGTTCCAGGGGAAATCGCTTGGATGTGGTTATCTAGATGAGCTCAATTCCTCATCTATGGCACAATCTGTGTGCATCCTGAGCAAGCCCAGTTCTTCAGACAAGTTCAGGCAGGCTGTTCTCATGGTTTTCATGAGAGCCATGGTCTCTGTCTACCTTATGCAGGCTCACTCACCTGCATAAATGCCAGGCTTAAGCTCCAAAATGTCTCCAGTCTTGCTTGTGCCATTAAAAATGTAAATTTAATGTTGTTTCTAGGACTTCAGAATAGGAGACTGTAACAGCAATACAAAGCTCATTGCACAGTCTAGCCTATGTTGCAGAAAAAATGCAAACAAACTGAAAGGCAGAAAAAAGGCTTTATTTCAGGGATCACTGAACTGTTCAAGTGACCTAGAAGCATTTTTTATTTTTTCTAAACTTGGTACTGGTTGTACTTTACGTGACAACCAGTCTTGCCTCACAGAGAGTTGGATTTCATAAAGTTCCTGCTTCTGAAATTGATCTGCTGCATGTGCCTTGTTGGAGCTCTGCTGAAATGTCACTTGCATATTCCATTTCTCTTTCCATTATGGAAGTCACAGAAGTTAGTTGTACTAGTCTGCTATAGCTAGCTTTCCTTTTTCCCCCTACATTTCCAGAGTACAAAAAAAAGAAAATTTTGCAACTAAAATAAATGCTGCAAAACAGTATGCTACAGTGCTAGTAAGTAGTAAGTACTCAAGAATACCTCAGTAGAGAGGAGGTAACATATAGGATGAGACATCCTGAATTAGTAGAATACATTGCCCTATTTGATGAACTTACTATGGTCAGCTGAAGAACAATTTGAAGTCACTGACTGACTCTAGGCAATAAAAAAAAGAAGGGAAAAAAATGTCTTAATGGGGATTTAACATCTTTTTTCTGCATATTAATTGGAGACTGATGTTAATAACAACATAGGCTGCATTTCTCAGTAGGAGCTCTTTGATATTTTTCACTTCTGGAAAGCAGCAGGCTACAGTTGGTGTGTGCAGTTTCACAGACCTTTGGATGGTAATGTGGCAGCAAAATCACTAATATGACTCATTTGGTATTATATTAACCAGAGCACAAGGAAAAAAAAAAGAATAACAAAACAAACAAGTTGATCTAGATGGAGATTTTTAGGATTATCCCAGCAAAATTCTTAATACAATCATGTTAAGGCACCAATGTCATCCATTTTAAGTAGAGCACACACAATCTTGAAGTGGATAATATCATTCTGAGGCTTCGATGTGGAAATTTAAAGGAAGTGGGTAATATTGTTCTGCCAAGGCTGCAATGTGGTACAACTGAGATGATTCAGCTCTCACTTCAGCACACCAGTGCCTGAGTGTCACTCTCAGGTTCTCTTAATATCATTCTGTTCTTATAAATAAGACTTTGGTCTTTGAATTTTATGAGTCCTGGGTGGATTCTCAGCTGCCGTGGAATTAGCTCTGCTTACTGGGTTCAGTGGAAACACTGCACTGCAGCTGCTGAGGGTCTGGTCCCAAGTATATTGTAAAAAAAGCTTAATGTCAGCTTGATTTCAAACTGTCACTTCAAACCTTTAAAACCTGACATTATTTCTAGCCATTTGTTACTAGTCACACAACATGACTGACATGAGGAGTTGAGATGAAAGGGTGAGGAGTGAAAGATTGGTACTGGACATCTTTCTGGGAATGCTGATTTATGAAAATATATTAAAATAACAGATTTATCTTAATTGTTCTTTCTTTTTTCACTGCAGAGTTTAAATAATGATCTTTGTACAGTGCATCAAGTACGTGCTTTAGAATTACCAAGTGTGTGCAGGATACCAAAGGTGAGACTATTGGTCAAGCAAACCACCCAGAAATGGTTCCACACTGTCTCTGCCTCAGGAGATATTTGCTCTAGGTGAAACTCAGGCGTTATGCAAAAAAACAACATGCAAGTCTTCTCAAGACTTCCAGACATTCACAAGACTGTGCAAAAAGGATCAATGACATGAGGATCAAAGCTGGGCATGCTCAGCTCCTCTGGACCTGAGGAAGCCATCCGGCACGGCTACATCTGGAAATGAGTACCAGTGGAGGTTGTCAGGACATTAAGTGGAAGGAGTGGGCAGGGTGTTTAAAATAAACAAAAGGAGATTGTTTTTTCACACTGTATGTAGTAACACAGTAAAACGACCTGCTGCTGGCTGTTGTGCAGGTTGGATGCTTGTATGGGTTGTATGTGTTAAAAACACAGCCAGGCAGGTTTATGGAAGAAAGATCCACTGAGGGCCATGAAAGTATACAAGCCATAACTCAAAGGAGGCTGCAAGCTTATTCTGCACAATTACAACCACACGGCTTCCCCCTCTCTCATGCTGTCCTTAGGCACTCAGCACGGGCATGGCCAGAGAGAAGATAGTTGGCTAGACAGTGCTTTGGTCTGTCAGAGTTCTGACATTTTTATGGCAGTGAAGTACGTCTAAAAATGTTCTTGTACTGATACAGGTACAGATGTGTCTCACTGTCTCCCAATTTCTAATTGTCATTTAGGACTTCGACATCTGAACTTTTGCTCCATTCTAGTTTACTTGAGTCCCACTGATGAGTTTTTATAGCCCATCAAGCACTATAGGTGCTACTAAAAAATATCTGTTTCAAAATGTTTATGTCTCATGTAAAAACAGTTATAAAACAAAAAAAATCATAGGAGAAACAGACATTTGTTATAAGACGGAGTTCATTACATCCACAACTATCTCAAATGCATTCTTGCAATTGAGGCTTCATTAGTTTTTCAGCCTGGACCTTTCTGAGGCCACACAAATTTCTTGAGTGTGAACCAGAAAATACAGATTAAAAGATTATGATTAATACCTACTTGTATAAACCTCTCAGCATCATAGGATAGAGGAGAACCACCACGAAAAAAAGTAATAAGAAAGGTTCGTTTGCTAAGCTGTCAGGCTGACACTTTAGCTACCTTAATAGAATAGGTTTGGGGTTTAGTTTGCAATGATGAAGAAACCTCTAAGTAAATGCTGATGTTTCATCATTGAAAATAACTGAAAATGTTATCACAATGTTTTGAAATGCTTTCCAACCTCAATGGGAAATTAATGTATTTACAGCACTCTGAAATTACATTTTAAGCACAAAAGCTGCAACTTAAACTAAATTCCGAAGGTAGTGAAGGGCAATTTTGTCCAGTTGGAAAATGCTATTAGAGGAAAGTGAGTGATTTTCAGTGACCTTAAAGACAAGCATGTATTTCGTATTCTTAAAGACAGAAGTAAAGTTTTTGCAATAAAATTGCAAATAAAATATTAACTTCATAATGTAGTTCCTTTAGGTTAAACTTGATTAGCTATAGATACTGGAGCATAATAAGTCTCATCAGAGGTGTGAAAGAATACATACATAAGGAGTGAAAAGTCTGTGAGTCCACCTGCAGTTTATGTGCTATGTTATAAATCCATTTGACTGACAATGTTAGTGCTATGTAGGCATATACAGATGAGAATTTAGCTATACGGAACTAAAGATTTAAGATAAAAAGTCTTGCCTGATAATAAAATTAAGTATTTACTAAAGAGATGCAGGTCCATAACTTTCCAAAAACTGGAATACAGTTTAGATAAAGAAACACAACTATCTTTGGTAGAAGTTCTCTGAACAAAAGTCTGCCAGAAACTATTTAAGAATATTTAATAAAAAACTCAGCTTCCAGTCACATCAGAACCATTACAGGAGTATTGATGTTACTGAATATAATCTGTGTAAATTCAGATGCACAACTGTACAACTAAATATAAAACTTTAATACATTTGAATAAATTAGAAGAATAATAAAAACTTTTTTTTCTAAGCTTTCATAACTTTTAGTTTAGAAGTTTAGAAAAATTATATTTGGACTATTCCTAGTCAGCATAATGCAGTATTAATTAAACAAAGTTACCTAACAGATTGTGTGGTTTAAAGTATATTTAATGCTTTACATGGCATTAAATCACATAAAAATGATGACCATATATTTCACAGTTATACTATAACGTGCACTCAGATGGATGTCATTTTGGTGGCTGTCCATTTCTGAAGCTTTTGTTAGGTGTCTGTCTGTGTTTCCAAAGACCAAAAAGAACATTTAAAAATGTGGTCATATGTGACCTGCCAAGGATCACACCGTCAGACCTGTGGAAGTGGGGCAGGACCCAGGAACCAAACCCCTTGAAAAGCCATAGATCTTTCTTTACTTTCATTCAATAAAAGAAAATTGGATTAAGACTTCTACTGCATTGCAAAGATGTTCAAAAAACAGTGTAGCTTTTAAAGCTTTTTTTAAAAATTTTATTTATTTTATAACAGCCTCTGGAATTTATTATTTTTTAATTTAATTAAATAATCTAAATTCTACGTTGTGATTCTCATACCTTTCTGGCAAGAAGAAGTAGTATAGGAAGGAACTGCTTAATTTAATTAGAATACCACATCCTCTTGTTTTTTTGCTTCAACTAATACATTTAATTGCTCTATGTCAGCTAGAAAAAAGTGTGGGGCATCTTTTAAATAATTCCTTAAACTTGTCTTTTCATTTGCATAACAGTGAAGCAATCAAATTGGTGGTGTGGGTATCATGTCTGCACACATCTAGTCAGAAAATCAGGGTACTCTTTTTATTCTTAATGTCTGAATACAGCTAAAGTGCCCTTAAATTTGAAATGCATATGTGCCATACTGGTATATTCCCTTACAGCTTTTTTTTTCATCCTTATATATTATTTTTTTTTGTTCACTCAGTAAAACACCATCTTGCTACCTGAGCTGATGAAGGCCTCACACAGAGATGACTAGCATCCAAAAATTGTCAGGCCAGACCAAGGAGAGCACAGGAGTGTTCAGTAACCAGGAAGGTTTTTCCATGGCTGATTTTCTCATCTGCTACAAGAGCAACTTCACAACTGCAGAAAGGAGTAAAGTCTCTCTACCAGAATGGTAGAGAATGGTGTTGGCAGAAAACTATATATTTTACTTGGTAGTATCCATAAAAGCTTCTGGCAACATTACTTCAATTATGGCTAATAAACAGTTGTTGCCGTGGCAGTGCTTAAGCTCTGCTGCTTGCTTTACAGTGCTGCAGAGACAGGGTTCTTTTTCCTTCTCCTTGCTCTTTTGTAGTCTGGTTAAATGATGGATGACTGGGATCAAAACTGTTCATAATTTTAGAAATTCTGAGTAGAGGGACCCTAGAAATAGACTGAAAGGCCAGAGGCAGCTTTTACTCTGGATTCATTTTCTCTTCAAAGACTTCAGCAATAATACCCAGCACTTTCCTTCAATGTAATTCCCTCTACAGATAGCAAAACAGTTTCCAAAAGGACTTAGTGTCACTTTTCCCACTTCACACATGTGTAGCCTAACTGTATCAGACTTGAAAGTGAAAGAACAAGATGGATGATTTGCAGCCATATCTGCAATAATGGTTGTGAAGACTATCCCATGTAACGTAGCTGTTTATTTCTCACTGCCCATCCATGGGCCTGACTTACAACACATGGATCCATAAATGTATGCAAGTTGAACAGTTCAAATCTGGTGTCTGAAAGATGGTAGCATATTTTTTTATGTTTCATTTTCTTCCTCCTGACCTGCAGCTGGAATAGGTATGTTATTTCAAAATCTATGGCAGCCTTGTAACAGGTTCATCTCCAGGTGCTTCATCAAAAGCCTCTCCATTGTTATTGATGTTGAGCTCACAGACTTTAAGGAGGATTTCAGGATTTCCTTAATCACATCTAGCTGCTCTTTTGCCACAGGCAAGCTGCCTTTAACAACATGGTTAGGGATCGTGGAGTTTTCTTTCTAGTCTCTAGAACCAGACCAGCACAGACAGACCTTGCCAGGAGAGATTTCTTGTTAGTGCTCAGCATTGCTTGGCATTTGTTATGCCATTATGCTAGTGGATATGGTGTCTCCAGCACTTAAACAGAGTTGTTACCAGCTCCACCATATGGTGGTCTTCATGGTCCAAAGCCCAAGGCTTGAAGACATGAATGAGAATTGGGATCCCAGGAGACAGTGGCACAGCAAAACTCAGTGAAGATCTGGTTTCTCATTTACTCCAGACCTGACTTTTGCAGACAGCCACGGGAAAAATACAGAAGGAGATTTCATCATTAATTAGACCTTAATTAGCCACTTTGATACTAGTTCTGTCAATGGCAAGGCCTGGAAGGCTAATAGGCTGACTGGGAACAGGTTGAAAACAATTTCCCACCTCTGGCCACTGAAAGAAAGACCACAGCCTTTGCATGCTTCAATAGAGACATTTTGGAGCTCTTTTACTGAATGCACAGTAATTTCCCAACCATCAGCAGAAGCAAAGCCAAGGAAGCTCACAGGTGATGATTTCAGTCTGGATCTCAATTTCCTGAGGCAGATATCACTCTGATAAGGGACTACACACTTTTTTGCTTCAGTCTTCTGAGGCCAAGGCCATCATTGCTGTGAACAGAAAAAGTGGAAGTCAACAGCCTCAGGGACTCCATTTCTAACATTTAATTCCTCAGCCACAGATCCACTTCTTATTACTTGACTTTCCATGCCAACATGAAAGAGGAGGATGAAGCTGCAGAGTTAACTGGACAGTTCAGCTTGCAGAGGATCAGACCTGCTTGGCTGACAGCGGTGTCAAATTTGTCAGTCCAGTAGTTAAAGTTAAAGTACAGTAGTGCTGTTACTGACATTTTTCCTAAATTTGCTTATCTGTGAATGTCATGTGATTGGCTCTGCAATTAAGCCACAACTATCCTCAGACATCACTTTGCCTAAGAGGGGAACACTTAGGGAAAGATGCATAATACAGTACTAATCATAGCTACAAGAAAGATACGCAAGGGTTTTCATAAAGGGCATGGTTGCTTTTTTGTTCTTGAAGCAGTTTTCCTTTTTTCTCAGACTTGAAAGAAAGGCAAGAAACAGTAATTCTCTCCTGGACTTCAGGATTTCGGTGGATGTTCTGCCGCTCCCAGAGGCTGTATCTGCTTGGAGCTGTTTCAGAGATTTGCTAACTTCCTGATGCCAGGAAAAAAGGCATTAGTTTTCTGTTCTGTCTCACAGATGACACATCTCAGACACTGGCTGAACATGTCTAAAAAAACAAAACAGGAAAAGAAACGTTGTCTTACTCCTACAAACCTGCCTCCTTCATGGCAGAGGTGTGCTCCCATCAAACCAAGGAGGGAGAGGAGGCTGGTCCCACAGACAATGTACAGGTGTGATGCTGTGATAACAAAGGTACAGATCTCATTAGCCCTATCTTTGCATCCAACACTACATATGTCCTGAAAGAGTAACTGAGGTGGTCCACACAAGACTTGTTTTGCTTTAAGATTATTAATTGCCTTTTTTTGCTAGATCCCTAGGAAGGTAAATATGACTGCTAAAGTGAATGTGCTTGAGTTCCTGATTTGAATCCATTGGTGGCTGTGCTAAAATGGCTGGTTTCAAATTCTTATGAGGCAATCGAGTTATCTTCAATATCTGACCAATGCTACTCTGTGCTATTACTGTCAATATGTGCTGCTAAGAGGTCATCTGTCATTATCTGTCTGCTCTTTGGGGTACACAGGCAGTCTGTGGCAGCCTATCAGAGCTTAATGAGCCAGCCAATACTTGAGTTATTTTGTCTGCTTCTTTTACAGACACGAGAGGACATGCTGTTTCTAAATTAGACTCATTCATTTACTACGAAACACTGCTGGACCAAGACCTCTGCTTCATCCTGTGCTGGCATTTATATTACCAGCTGAATAGTTGAGCAGGTATGAGCACACAGGGAAGGAATCATGCCAGTCATAAAACAGCAAACTCAGAGGGACCAATTAACTCCTAAAAATTGTGGGGTACTTTTGGATTTCTTCTTCAAACACTGTGGGTCAAAACACTTCTAATTTTAACAGCTGTAAACAATTTTCAACTCTGAAATGCAAAGAGTGGAAATGTAAAAAGGATCAGCAATATCAGTTTGTATATTCGTGCTGCTTAGAAGAAACTATTTTCTGTCTGAGAAAAGTCCAGAGAAGCCTATAGCTGCAGGGGCTGACAGGCTGGTAAAAAAATGAGAGATCAAGACTAAAAGAAGCTGTTGGTGAATTTGAAAATACTCTTTTTGAGAAGGCATAATCAAGTACAGGGCCAACACAGGGCCAACAAGGAGACAAATCACAATGGCTGTTACACAGTATTGAGCTGAAATGTGAACTCCTGAGATGCTTTGCAATGACCAAAGTTCAGCAAGGTTCATTCATGGCTGTGAGCTAGATGAAGGAATACACAGTACCAGTTGCAAGTCCTACTGAGGTTGAGTGTAGACAGGTCACGGAAACCACCAGCTGCTTTGAAACTATAGAGTGAATCCTAATTAGGGAGGCAAATTCTAGGCACCTCTTCTTTCCAAGTTGAAGCTCATATATGCAGAAAATAATCTGTGGATTAGGACAGTTTCCAGATTGGCATATGGTTGAAAGAACTGATACTGATTTATCAAGATATAGTGTATTACACAGCATTTTTCAAGCTCCATATCAACCCTTTTTTTCCTTCTGATTTTAACTCCATACCATACCTAGCCTTCCAAAGTTCCCTATCCAGTGAGGAACTGAAATAGAGAAGCACCTGCTTTTGAAGTGAGGTACTGGGTTGTCACTGTATTTCTGTCAGGTGTGATACAAGTAGCAGTCACAGGGTTTCTATAAGCTGTTTTCTCTGAGCACTCTGAAAAACATGATGTGATAAACAAAAAGGAATTGGTGTTTTTTGGATAGAGCTTCACAGCTGTACCTCCATTTCTTCGTGTTAAAACTTGTACAATTTCATTCTCTGCTTTGCAATGAAGAAACTCCCTATAAAGGCTTTCCACTCTTCACAGGAACCAAGCTGTGCATGGCCCAGTAATGCTGAACTGATTCTGCTGCACCAGAGCCTCTCATGATAGAGAATGAGGTACTCATGTGGAAAATAGGCTTTGGCAAAATTGCGAATTAACAAATCTAAATTCTTTTCTTTATCTCAATAATGCACTGCTGCCAGAATCCCACTTACTAAATGGGACTATTTTTGGACTATTTTCTCAGGCACACTTAGCAGCATGAGCAAATCTGTGCTATTTGTAATAACATCTCATAATCAAACTTACTACATGTTTGGATGACATCAGCACAGTTCTGGTCTTCTGGATGATAGTTACAAGTCTTAGGAGGTCCTTTGGGGGTGTCTGAATTTCTGATTTTGTTTTTATTTCTAACTAAAAAAAAAGCAGCCTAAACAAACAATTTATTTTTTTAAATGCATCTATCACGGAGAATTTGTTGTAAGTTAACCAGGAGAAGACTGGTGGAATAAGTCTGGCTGTGATGAGTAGGGTATTCAGTGGGAAAAAAGAATAAGGAAATTCTGTTATAACTGTAATGTCATTGTTCCATGTGCATTGAATTTATAGCGATATGAGCATTTTCCAGGCCACAAGGACAATTGCCAAACAAAATAATAAAGAAACAGAGATGCCACCAGGATTTAGAAAGTATCCACTTGCACTCCTCCAAACTACTTACACTTGCTCCTAAACATGTATGCACATTATGACCCTGTACACTGAATCTTAGCATGGATATAAATCTTGACACCTCTGGCTAGGAGATATTTTGCCCTCACTTTCTTCGTTACCCTTTAAGAACAAGAAGGGTCTGCTAGACCTTTGAGATGTTCAGCCTTGCTCAAGAAATAAGGAGCAATTATTCCCAGGAGAAACTTCTGATATTCCATCATCTGCAGTCTTGTCACAGCCGCCATTGGTCAGGGACCACATCAGTCACTCTGGCTCCTCTGTAAAGACTGGAGGAATACCCAGGGTAGCATGGGGCATGTATAAAACAGCTCTTGTTGCTGTGCTTCAAAAGATGACATAACAGTCTTACAAATGGTGCAGACCATCAGAGAGCGGGCTGTGAGCAGCCACATGGAGAAAATGAAGCAATTATAGAGCTAATAAAGGCAAACCCATTTAGGCACTAAGTTCTCATTATTCTAGTCTTATTCTCTCAGAAGGTTGATTAATGTCTCTTTGATCAAAGAACATGGAAGTAATATAGGAACATAGATCCTGCCAAGATGCCTATGAGCAAATGTGCAGATGAGCAAATCACTAATAATTTCAGAAACTGACAGTTGTGGATGATTACATAGGCACATCCTGCAGAATCATAATGCATAATCTCTGGCTACATCAGACAGATTGGGTGGCCAAGCCACACGAGCTAGAGGAGGCTTTATAGCAAATATGACATTCAGCTGTGGCCCTATGCAAGAATGACTTTAATGTTTTTGCATCATAACTGGAAGTAATTGCATGGTGCATTTATAGACACTTCTTTCTCTGGTTTTGCAAAGAAGATGGTTTGAGTTACAGAAGTGTTAGGTATCAAATTTTGAGAGCTCAGATTTAAATAATGGGCATACATCCAATTGTATGCCCTGGATGTTTTTTCATAATCATCTTCAAAATAGTTCAAGAAATTGTCCAGAATCACTATTTAGATTATTGAATTTTTCCCTTATAGTTGTAGAATAAATAGAAGACAGGGGAGAAACCTAACCCTAGCCCTAAACACTAGCATAACTATAAAGATAACCCTTGCCCTAAATCCTAACCTGAACCTTGCCAGTAATCATAACCATAACCCTAAACCCCAGCCCTAATCCTAACCTTGACTGAAAACTGTAACCCCAACCCAAATGATAAAACCTAGACTTAAACCCCTAAACCTAACCTTACATCTAAACTCTAAATCTTTAACCTAACCCTAATCCTAGCCCTAAACATAATCCTTACCCTTATTCTAAACCTTATCCATAAACCCTAAGGTCATCCTAAGCCTGACCTTAACCCTAAAACTTAGCCCTAACCCTAAATCTAAACAGTTACCCTAAGCATGAAAATTAAACCTTAATCCTAACCTTAAGTTCCAGCGCTAACCCTCTTCACCTCTCTGTATAAAACTTTCTTGTTTACAAAGGAGTATCAGATTTCTTTTTTCACTAGTTCAGTTACAGCAGCTCCTCCTGTTTAATGGAAGAATTTTTGTCCTGAACACTGTAAACTATGCAAGATACTACAACTTACTGATAATTAATGTTGCCTTCAAAGACCAGATTTTCTAATATTTTGACTGTGCAGCTTCCCACAAAGAATGTTGCAGGTGCTGAATAATAAGCTGGAGGAGGTGAGTCCACACTGAATATATTTTACCAAAGTGTCAGGTACAACATGAGGATACTAAGCAGACTTCATGATTTTCACACAAGCACGCAAGTTGTTTTACAGCAGAGATAACATTAAATTATATCATTTTATTTACAAAGCTAGAAAATATTTTTTTTAAGTCAGTGCAATATCTTGAGCTAAAACCAAGTTTTAAGTGTCTTTCATAGAGCAATAAATCTGCCTGCTGAAAAAAGCAATGGCTGAACCCCCAATCTTGTCACATACATGCATAACTTCATTCACTACAAGATTTCTGTTGTGGTTTCAGGGACTGTGGAAATGTAAAATGAGGTGTTTTCTGTGGAATGCTCTCAGGGGATGCCATGGTAAAATGCGATTAGCCCTACCACATCAAAGTTTTGAAACCTGCAGCTAACTAACAGGGCTAGCTTCCTTTAAGGCATGGCTATGCTCCACACAATGGTTAGGACAATCTTGTAAGACGCTTTTAGTGATGTACTCATGCTCTAGACTGAGCACAATCTTGTCCAAATAAAATTAAGGATGTGGTGTAGAGGTTGGAGATTACTGGGTAGGTTCTTTGGTCAGCAGCGAACATCAGCCTAGATGATCTCACTAGCAAATCCATCAGTATTTTTATGATGATCAGCTTAATTGATAAAACAGACTGTCAGAAAAGAACAGCACAGCCTATTCAGTACCTATCTGACAACCCAAAGCAAAGGATAAGGCCATTCCAGTCTCTCAAACACCTAAAATTTCTAAATTGTATTATTTTTTTTAACTATTGGGTGTGAACACAGTACAGGCATAAACATTGATGTAAATGGCATGAATATTTGTTGAAAAAGCTTAAGAAGTAGTTACACATAAGTAAAGAAAGAGCAAAGTGTAGCTGTTGCTTTTGCTCATTAACCAGTGAAAGAGACTGATGAACATGGAGCCCAGCATTTTCTCTTATTTCTCTTAAGGCTTATTATTTTCTGGACTGAAACCCTTATGGTTTTGTTGACTGAAAAGTAGATGTCTATTTTAGAAAGTAGTCACATGCATCATAAAAATTAAAACAAAGGCTTTCTTTACTGCTGCCCAGTTGCAATTTTTAAATGTTTCTTCAGTTCAGGAAGGCTGAATGTTAGCTATCCAGGTGATTTCTTCTGGACTGCTGTAGTACTTCAGGTTATGCGCTTGCTGAAGTAATTTGCTGGATCTAGGTTTAGGGAGTTACTTCACTGTCTTCTAAATTATCCATAATGTCCATGTTACTTTTCAGCTGTGTTCTTGACAAAGGAAACATCAGTATTTCCACTTACTGAGACACAGCAATTACTATGAAGAACTTTTGCAAAACCAGTAATAGGATCTGGACTCCTGATAGTCCAGAGTGGTTGAGATTGGAAGGGATCTCTGGAGGTCACCTGGTCCAACCCTCCTGGCTCAAGCAGGGACACCTAGAGCCAGTTGCCCAGGACCACATCCAGATGGCTTTTGAATATCTCCAAGGGGGAGACTCTACAACCTCTCTGAGCAACCTGTTCCAGTGCTTGGTCACCCTCACAGTGAAAAAGTGTTTCCTGATGTTGAGGGAACTTCCTGTGTTTCAGTTTTTGCCCGTTGCCCCTTGCCCTGTCACTGGGCACCACTGAAAAGAGTTAGGCTCCGTCTTCTTTGCACCGTCCCTTCAGTAATTCAGTCCCAGACTAACAAGGACTTCTTCCCAGGTCCCAAGCTGTTCCTGACAGAGCTGCTCTGTGGAGCTCCATGGAAGCAATGAAGCTGCAAATTGTGCCACATGTTGCTGCTCTGGAGAACATCTATTGTTAACTGATGTCCCAGCTATGTGAGAAAAATTGTGATTTCTAGTAAAATAATTAGGGGAAACATGCACAACCTGCCAGAATACTCAATTAGAGTAGATCCAAAATTGCCCTTCAAATTTACTCAAATGTTATAACTAATTGACAAATATACCTGAAAATCTTGATGGATAAAACATTATTTTAGCTATTCCTATATGCACGTAAAAGGAGAAAATCTTAACATTTGAATGCTCTCTACTTTTGTTTTGAGTAATTTCTTAAGCTGTAATGATTGTTGATGATGTTTGCTTAACTGTTGATAGGACAAGGGAAAGGCAAGTCAATTGGATTTTTTATTCTGTCCCTGTCTATTCTTGTGTTCCTGTGCAATAGTGTAAAATTTGTTCCACCTTTGGGTGTCTTGATTGGAAGGAATAATAGCACAATAATCTAACAATACTGACCTCACAATGTTTGCAGCTTCCCAGCTGTGTGCAAAAACTCTGGTGAGTAAAAGTCTTGAGGTGGTATAAACAAACTAGGACACACTGAACCATGGAATTTGCTTTTATAGTCAAACTCTGTATTCTCATAAAGTAAGTAAAAGAGTTATTATCACAGCATAAAGCATGAAAGCAACACTGGTTACATTCCTGGGTTTTTTGTAGCATGCAAGTTTTTAAATTCAAGTTAGGAGCATTTTGGATTTTTTTTCTAACCCTTTCCTTTAAAAAAATTTAAAAAATTGCCACAATATATTTCCTTGACAGCAGTGATGTCTATAATTTTCTTTCTTATTTGTTTTGTAACTCAATAATAAAAGTTACATTCACAACAGAATGAACAACAACAGAATGTGACTTAGGATTACTGAAAAAGGAGCAAGATTTTGTAAACTGAAGGACATTTAAAAAGCAGAAGAAAAATAGAATACACATGATAGAGGAGAACAAATCTATTTACAGCAAAATATACTAAGAATGCTTGAAACCTGAACAAAAACCCAGACAAAGGAAGTGATAGTGGGGATGGAAAAGTAGCTTGGAAGGGACCTCTGGCAGAAAATGAGTGGTCTGCCAGTGAGATGGAATCTGTAAGGACAACATTTTCTTTATTGTTCAGCTGTTGATCTTCTATTCTCACACTATGAGGGGTAGCTGTGATAGTGTTAGTATGCATTCTCTTCAAGCATTGACAGCTTCCTCTCTTATATGGTTATTCAGTCTTTTATGCTATCAGACAATGGCAGCACAGACGGATTCGAACAAGCACAAATTAAATGAGTATCAGGATACTCTTATATCCTCAAAACTTGCAAGCCATATGTAACCCAACAAATTGATGCAACAGGAGCAACAAATTGATGCAACAATAGAGGCAGAGCCTGTCTCACACCTTTTTTACAATAGTGTTGCCATAGTCACTTTCTAGCCCAAATGGAATCCAATACATAGGATTAGTAGCAAGGCTTGTTGAAGCCTTAGGCCACAAGCTGTGAACTTTCACCCATATTCACTGACCGTACACTGAACTTTTACTTGGCTACATGATGGAAGGACCCTGAAACTGGTGCAAACCAGAAAGATAAGGAAGCTTCAACCTTAGCAGAAGTTACAACCTTAGAGATAAGAGAAGAAACGTCCTGCCTAGAGACAATGAAAGGACCCAATGAAGAACGGGAAGACCCCAGACCCTAATATTACTATTGGTCTGAACTGTTGTGTGAGGGGTGGGGAATTTAAATTGTAAGGGTATAATTGCCCAGGGATTTCTTTCTTCTGGGTCCCTCTCTGGAGGCACCCAGCTCGAGCTGTTTTTCACTGCTGTACCAATCAATAAATTCATCTGGCATAGGTCATATCAGAGACTCTGCTTTGGGAAACCTAGGGTTGAGCCAGAGGGGAGAGAAAGCGCCCGAGAGTGAGCGTGTGTGTGAGTGAGGAGTGGAAAAGGGGCACTCGTCAGCTCCATGGAGCTGCCGCTGCGAAGGGACTCTGCTCCTAGCAGTTAAAGTCTTGGGTGGTGTGTGTGCAACTCCGTGAATGGTGTGTGAGTGCTAGGTCAGCGGCTTCTCCTGTAACAATAGGAAACTCTGTTTTCATTGTTCATCTTTGGAGTTTGGCTCTTTCTTGATTTAGAGGCATACCAAAGTCTTGCACTGAGTGCAGGATTATTGTGGGTTCTCAGTGGAGTAGATAGGCATACATTCATCTGCACAAATTTGGTTTAGACTCATAAGCAAACAAAAGCGACACACATGGTCCAAAATGAAGGTTCTGGGAAATAACTTAAGATTAAGAAAAAATATTTCCTCCTTTTAAATAATGCAGTGAAGGCAGCTAAAAAAAAAAAAAACAAACAAAAAAACATGGCCTGGCTGAAAAAAAATTGGTTTGTAGTTCCTTGTTTGATACATAAAAATATTCTGAAAGGCAAAATTGCTAGGAAGTGGGGCCACACTTTAAAAGACTGGCAATTTATAAAGGGAGAAATGGAATAGAGAAATGGAAGCCATGATTTTAAAGTATCATTTTAAATAATGTATTGCACGTAATTAAACATGTTGGATATGAATTTGTTTCATATACATGACCATAAAACTGGCAGTGTTCTATGTGCATTTTAAAATATCATAAGCATATTTTTATACCTTCTTTTTGTCTTGCATTCTTTAAATGATCTTTCTTTTTAAGCAAAAAGATGATGGCACACCCATTGGTTTTCTGAAGAAGTCTAGCATTGAGGGATATTTGCCTAAGAAGAATAATTAAAAATATTAATAAGTTTTACATTTTCCATGTTATGCTTTTTGGGACTCCTATAACATTGAGGATTATGTATGAGTCTAGACATCTCTCAGTGGAAAATAATATCCTGGAGCGGCAAATTCTTTAGACATTGCTGGTTTGCTTTTTGTTTTCTTCACATGAACAAGCTGTGCATCACTAAACTCCTCTAATTTAAGTCAAAATTAGGCAGTATGGCCTAAAACTGTACAATTAGTCCATTAGCATAAGAAGTGTGTGCAGGATTATATGGTATTTGAATATAGGACTCTGTATTGTGTTGAATTAATGCCGAGACTTGTTGACTTCAAGTTGTTGACTGTTGCTGACTGGTGCCAAGAACAAGAGACAGCTCACAGAGATGCACTGAGGCAAAGTGGTAGTATGTACCAATAGCCGGTTAAGCTGAGCGCTTACTAACATGGAAGATCCTTGCTTCTGTTAACATTATTTCATCCTCTTCAGTGAGTCTGAGAAGTAATTTGAAGTTGTTTCTTCAAAGGAAGTTACTTTATCCCAGAATGAATAAACACTGTACCTAATGGATTTTCAGCTCAGGCACTGTTTATTATTACGTTAATTGAAAGCCCCTTCTAGTCATTAAGTTAAATGTTCCATTTGTAATAAGAATATTCATTTAAAGAGAATAAATTTCACAGAAAAATGTATCTGGAAATAATGTTTTGTATGCAACAGCAAACAATTCTTTTCAGCAGCCAGTCTTTAAGCACTCTTCCAATTCCTCCAGCTCTTTTTTCCAGTCCTGGAGAAGAGTGACATCCATCAAGTGCTTATCTCTTTGAGTCAAGTGTCCATCAATGCTGAGGTTACAAGACTAATGCTGGACAGAATTATAGTTGGTATTAAATTCCTTTTCCCTTCCCTTCCCTTCCCTTCCCTTCCCTTCCCTTCCCTTCCCTTCCCTTCCCTTCCCTTCCCTTCCCTTCCCTTCCCTTCCCTTCCCTTCCCTTCCCTTCCCCTCTCCTCATTCCACATCTTGCTCCTTCCAAGCACTTTGCTGTATATCCAAGGGTATTTTGTGTACTGCAAGGTTCTTGAGGTAATGACAGTCTCACAGATCTTTGAACTTGAGCATTATATCCTTATAGCATTGGCAAAGTAACAGAATATCTTTGCTTCTAGATACTAGTTAGTTTTAATGGACGCAGTGTCTGTTAAGAGGGCAAAATAACAACAAAGATAAAGACTTTATGTCTAGAAAATGGTTCCCTAAGTGCTTTTGCACTTTTCCTTTTTGATTCTCAATATTTTATTTCTTATTCTTTTCTTCCCTTTCCTGGGTTAACACTTCCTCATACAGACTTTTAGCTTGATGGCAATGTACAATTTTATGAAATAATTAGAGGGGCTGAGCTGCTGTTGACAAATAGCTTAACAAATTTAATTGGAGGACTCTTTCAGATTAGAAGTATAAAAGAAGTTCAAATAAAATATACTTTACATCATCAAGGTATTCAACAAAGTTGCTTCAATTCACTGATTTGTTGTTGGCTTTAAAACACAGTTGGACCAGTAATCTATGAGTGTGACAGATCTAATCAGAGGAGACCAAATTAATAAATCTTTTTCTTTCCCACGAGCTTCACAGGACTAGGTGCTTGCCAGCTTGAGCAGAATTAGGTCTTCAGGTGTCTATTGTCTTCTTCCTAATATTGACTTTAATATTGATCCTTAACAAGGAACAGAGCTATGTTTTGTCCAAAGTGTTCTGCAGCTCAAAGAGAAAAAATATGAAGTCATATATTTCTCCCCAGCTGCTAGTTGTTTACTCTTAGAAGCAAGAAACTGAAAGGCTTCAGGATCAATGAAATCAGTGACAATATGAGCTGCTCTGTGCAGACTGTTCATCTGCAAATGGAATGGATGTGCTACGTAAAAGCCCCCAGGCTTTTGCTGATACGGTGAAGAAAATCAAAGAGTAAGACAAAAAATGAATTGTAGTGAGGAAAGAAATAAAATATTGAAGAACAGGGATCAATTCTTATGTTCTGTTTTTTGTTTCTTTTACTGCCAGTATATTTACACTGTCTAAATTGTGGTTTTGTATTTCTTTAGATGGTGATATTAATAAGGTTGTTCACAGAAAACCATTACTAAAAGAAATTTGTTGTGCAAAAGTAATAATTTAGCTGCTGATTACAGTTTTTTTCATGCAAGGCATTTATTTGGCTTATTCTAACACCAGGGTGTTATAATTTGCCTTGCTTGAAGTGGTGTTGTATATGATCAGGTGTCTCTACAAAGGCAGATTCTGTATTTGTTCCTGGGATTTTTTATGCTTCATGTTTAGGGATTTTTTGACAAATATTTCACAAAGCTGTCACTTGAAATCTACTAACAGATACAATATGAACCAACAGGTGTATAATAACTCACTAATGTATGCATGAGATTGCAAAGCAAAACTTTCCACCTTTAAGACAAATCTCAGGAAATGCCACAGATGCAAAATAGCTGCAGCAGGTGGCAAATTGCTACAGCATCACCACCCCAGGGTGCAGTGAAGATGAATGGATCCCTCTGTGTTTTTCCAGGAGTTCACACTTACGGAATCACCCAAGTAAGACATTTGTATTAAAAATCAAGGCTGTTAAAAGTATCTCTAAAACTCTTTGTGTGAGTTGCCTAACAGTTAATAATGATCTTTCTAATACTTTTATGCAACTATGACACATAGCTGTGCATACAGAAAGACATCTTTATTCTAGACTGGAGATACAGTGTTTGCTGCTGTTCAGTCCAGCAAGAAATGCATTGTTATGGATTCTTCCCAAAGGGGAGAAAGGCCCCTCCTGTCCCTCCAAACTGACTTTCTAAATAACAGAAGTCATAAGGTTTTATGGAGTAGTTCCTATGTCACAACACATAATTAGGCTGCAGAAGCCCAGATAGTCAAATTAGGTTTAATTTAGAAAAAATATTCAGCCATGTGGCATAGAGTTGCTGCTCCGAGACGACGCATCTGAATCATTGGTACGTTGTTCAAGTAGTGAATTATCTTTAGTGTTTACATTACATACTTCACATTTACTCCAAGGATGTCTAGCTTCAGTTTCTAACTGTCTGTTAGAAGGACTCTGAAAGGTCCTCTGGCAACTTTTCAGTTCCGTATTTGGTTATGGCTTGTGATCAACTCCTCAAGTATTTCAGTTTCAATATATCAAGATCTTGCAGACTTTTTCTAATCTTTTACCTATTCTTGCAGCTTTTAACTACTCCTGCATTTTAGCCATCTCTTCTTTCTATTGTTAGCCTTGGAATAGACACCTCCTATTAATTAGCATCCAGGATACAGGCAGAATTATTTTGCTATTCCTACTCAAAATTTTTGTGCTTGTGCCATGCACTCATGTTTTCCTTCTCATTACAAAGTCATATTTGGAGACTAAGTTCAAACTCATTGAGCACCAGGGAATCCCAGCTTTTTTCAGATCTACTGATTCTCCAGACAGATTCCTCCTTGCTCAAGGTATGACCCAAATTCCTGCATCCAGCGTATCATTTTTTTCTTATTGTTGTTCTCTTTGCTGTCCTTCCAAAGCAAAGTGGATCACTTCTTGCTCCCCCATTGTTCAACATCTCTTGAGTCTTGATATCACCTTTACTCTATAATTTCACATTTACCTCCCATGTTACATGAAGTGTTGCTAAGTGCCAGTTCCTGGAGGACCCTATTGAATATCTATCTACCTGTTCACCCATTTACATTTGCAGTACAGGTTCAGTATGTGAGCAGATCAATCTGCAAACCCTAGATGAAGTGTATCAAATTCTCAGAAAGAAAAAATTATGAACGTCCAACCACATTCAATGCTAAATGCCTGACAACTGATAAAGGCTGTCTGATTGATAATGAAGACTACCTGGCTACCAGTAAGGAATCAAACAGGGTTATACATTAAATGGCTAAATTCATTTTTTTTAAAAGTCTTAAGTCTCCTACCCCCATCCTCTCCCTACCCCCTTTCCAACAAGATGCATAGCTGAAGTCTCATTTAATTCAGTAGAGCTGGTTAGATGAGAGCACAGACAAACACACTCGCTGAGATAGGTCACCCATTTTGACACTGAGTGGAGTTAATTTAGTCCTCTGACTTAAAGCTATTTTTTTCCTCTCCTTTTTTTCGGTTACTTTTGGTCACATTAGACTCTGACAAAGGATACCTTTTTCTATAACACTAGGAGACGTGGTGAAGTGGAGAGGAAGAAGTGTTTTGCTGATACGACATTGTACACTTGGTATATTGTGTCGGTGAGACAATGTATGGAAGGGATAGTATGTCAATGTGTCAACCTCAGTAGAACTGTGAGAAAGGTTTTTGAAACTACCAGGTCAAAATCATAACATTAATTTCTATTTTTAAGCCTTGAGTAAATGTAAAGGCATAGTATTTTAGAAATTTTTTTAAATTAAAAATTTAAATTAGGATTATTCACTGGGGTTTTATTTGTTTTGTTTTGTTTTTTAATTACTATTTCTGCATGACAAAAGAGTAGAGAGAAAAGATCCTTTTAAAAGAGCAGGAAGCTGATATCCAATTATTTTTCAATAAATGTAACTAACTAAAATATATATATCAGCTCAAGAGTGGCTTAACCAAAGTTTGACTTCTTCACAGTGGACCTCAGTCAGATATAGTCAAAACTTAGGTGACTCACCCATCTACAGATCGCCCGAGGATTGCTGCAACATGTTTTAGCCTTGTGAGATAAGAACAGTTGCCACATTAGGAAAGGCTTTGAGAGTCTACTAGTAGGTCATGATGATGATGATGATGATGATGACGACGACGATGATGATGATAACGACAGAGGTGTTTTTTTTTCTATAGTCCAGATTCAACTGGTTCATACCATCATAGATCATTTAGGTTGGAAAAGACCTTTAAGGTCATCTAGTCCAACTGTTAATCTAGCACTGCCAAGTCCACCCTAAACCATGACCCTAACACCACGTCAACACCTCATTTAAATATCTCTAGGGATGGTGACTCCACCACTTCCCTGGCCACCCTGTTCCAATGTTTGACAAACCTTTCAGTGAAAATTTTTTTCCTGATACCCAGCCTAAACCTCCCCTGGTGCAACTCGAGGCCATTTCCTCTTGTCCCATCACTTGTTACTTGGGAAAAGAGACTGACCCCCACCTCGCTACAACCTCCTTTCAGGTAGTTGTAGAGAGCGATAAGGTCTCCCCTCAGCCTCGTTTTCTCCAGGCTAAACAACCCCAGTTCCCTCAGCTGCTCCTCATCAGACTTGTGCTCCAGACCCTTCACCAGCTTCGTTGCCCTTCTCTGGACATGCTCCAGCACCTCAATGTCTCTCTTGTAGTGAAGGACCCAAAACTGAACACAGCATTTGAGGTGCAGCCTCACCAGTGCTGAGTACGGGGGGACAATCACTTCCCTACTCCTGCTGGCCACACTGTTTCTGATAAAAGCCAGGATGCTATTGGCCTTCTTGGCCACCTGGGCACACTGCTGGCTCATGTTCAGCCGGCCGTCGACCAACACTCCCAGGTCCTTTTCCGCTGGGCAGCTTTCCAGCCACTCTTCCCCAAGTCTGTAGTGTTGCATGGGGTTCCTGTGGCCCAAGTGCAGGACCTTGCACTTGGCCTTGTCAAACCTCATACAACTGGCTGCAGCCCATCGATCCAGCCTGTCCAGATCCCTCTGCAGATCAACACTCCCACCCAACTTGGTGTCATCTGCAAACTTACTGAGGGTGCACTCAATCCCCTCGTCCAGATCCTTGATAGAGATATTAAACAGAACTGGCCCCAATACTGAGACCTAGGGAACACCAGCCTCTTTTAGAAAGATCTAAGCTTTCCCTCTGTGCCTGTCCTGGATAGTATTATGTATTACCCATTGTGGCAAGGCAAGCAGAGCCAGAAGTCATACCGAGAGTGACAGCAGCCGCATCCCCGGTAACACAGCCCAAACTCCACTGGTGACAGAGGTCCCTTTCTCTGATCCAGAGCACCAAGAGCTGAGATTTTCAGCTGGAGGAGCAGACAGCTAGCACTTTAGAAAGCAAGTGTGAGACAAAAGAAAGGACAAGTCAATAATTGCTTTGGGATAGCTCAGTGAGAGCTAGACCTGAAAAAACTCTAGTGAGCAAGCCTTCCCTGCAGCTGATAGCTGCTGTATGTTTTGGAAAGATAATCCCTTGTGACAGTGTTAGTTACAACCAGGGCCATCAGCTTCATTTATATCTCCCAGAACAAATTGCAGTTCAGAGATAAGTTTTTAGTAAGCTGGTGATACTGCACTCAAGCATTTTCTTCCTTACCTATTTTAAAAGACTTTACCTTACAGATACATATTTTGAACTTTCTTTTTTAAATTTTTTTTAATAGAAAATAAGTCCATGCTGCAGGCTCCCATCCTGTTTGGAATGCGTTAATCATCATCAGAAAAAATCTCTCTGTCACCTGAACTCAAGAGTAAAGCTCTTTTACATAGCAGTATCATTAACCTTAGCCCCTAAAATGGAATACAGCCTGCACATTGCAGATCTTTTCCACTGATTGTTGACTAAATGCTGTTTTTCTGAGTATGCCAAGAGCAAAATTTCATTTGCAAACACAGGTGTCATCATTGTCAGCAAAAGCTTTGCCAATCTACCTGAGGTCAGAAGTTAACGCTTCAAGAAGAAGGACCCACTAACCTGTTGCCTAAGAAGCATTAAAAAAATGGAATGCTTTTGCTTTCCATAAGAAAACAGAAATTTTTCATTAACTGTTATCAGTAGGAAAAATCAGGGTGTTGTATTCTTCAGTCATTTAAGCTCTGTGTAAACATATTGACCTCTGTGACACTGCACTCAGTGAAAAAGCAGGATGCATTTTTCAAGCTGATTTTAACTCACATTAGGGTAACACAGCAGGAACCCACCTCCAGCTTTCACTAATGTCGCTGTCCTACCTTGAAGCTGTTAGCAATTCACCTCCATAATTTGCATGAACTTTGAGACAAAAAAAGTGTTTGCTTAATGATGTATACAAGCACACACATGAAAGAATAGCTAAAAAAATAAATTATCTGAGAAAGACTTAAAGCCTTGGAAAGAATCAAAACATGATGTGCATTGGAGGCTACAAATGTGATCACAGCATGGTACCAGCTTTGTGCGGTGAACACAGAGCACATACAATGCATTATTAGGAGTACAAGTCGATGCATGCAGGGTAATTTTCCCATTTACATTGCACCTAATGCAGCTGTAGAAAATGATTAAATTGTATAGACAAAGCTCATTGAGTTTTTGCTTTTTATTTATTTTTACTTTTTATCAGCATGTTCATTACTGCTGTGGGGAGCATCCATCAAGGTTTCAGCTGTTGTGCGATAGCCATAGTGCTGCACTCAACATTTTTAGACTTGGTCTGTCAGCTGTATGTTGTACTTAAATGTGTTTCATTGATGTTCCTTTGTCATGGTATTTGATCTTGTCAGTGATTAAGCTGAGGAACTGGAGAAACAGCTAACTGGAGGTCAGTATTCGTACATCTTTATTCTGATTCTCATGATAAAATAGCATGGTCTTGTTGATGATCCTAGCGAAGAGGACATTTTTAAAGAGTAGTGAGTAAATAACCAAGTAACAAAAAGATCGTGTCCTGGTGGTATTGCCGCTTTAGGGGTCAATAACTGAATGAGGACGGTGAATTCCCTGCACAAAGTTGAATATAGACCAGTTTTCCCAACTACTGTAGCTACAGGTTATGCAAATTTGGATGCAGCTCTTTGAGCATCACTGTAAATTAAAATCTAGATATTAGAATCAGAAGGTCTGTCTTGCCTCCTTTTAAGTGACTTAAGAAAAATTAATTTATCTTCTTGTTTATTTCCTTCTCTATTCCCTGTCTGGTTGGATCATATATTATAAGTATCACAGCAAGTACCAGAAGTACCGTAGCAAGTAGCAAGGATTGTTTTAATGGTATAAATGTATTTAATTGTATCTATAATTCTGTATATGTATAGATTATCTCCTGCAGTCCCTTCCAAGCTGAACTAATGTATGATTCTATATTAAACTATAATTTTGTTATTTTCTTGTTATATTACTTTTTTATAACTTGGCTAAGACTTTGTACATTAGCATGAATAGTTGCTCCAGAAATAAAATAAAATGTACAAAATCCTTCAACTTTATATTTGCCCAAGCTGTTTCTTAGCTTGTGTTCAAAAATCCAGCATGATTAACAACATGCAGCATCCACTGAAACAGTCGTGGACATTACAGAGTACTATTTAGAGGGATGTGAGATTTCTGGAAATATCTATGAGATGTGAATATTCAATCACTGTCATACAGACCATATCTCAATGCTCTCATGACACATTCTGGATATATTGAATGTTCTGTGATAAACCTGCTAGTTATTCATTGTCTTTTGATGCTAAAATTCTAAGAGAAAGAAAACCTGTGGATAACTAGATCTGTAGCTCTAGTCTCATATTATCTTTGTCTCTTCATAACTATACTCCTCATATCTCTAAAAGTTGGTATTTTACAGGATAGTCTTGACAGATATTCAGCTGTGTTCTGCAGTGGAATATCAAATATGCATTTCCCATGTGGAAAGAAATACCCCTGGCCTTAAATCCCCTGCGTTTAAGGCACTGCGTGATGAGGGACACTCCTGAGGGTGCAGCTGCATGCTAGTTGGCTGCAATGTTGTTGCTATCATGAGTGATAGCAGTGTCCCATATGGGATCCCCTACTCCAGTGAATCTCAGTGGTGTTGAACTGACCAATGTGACAGAGTTAAAAATGTACACACGCACACACAAGCAAAAGACCCCTCTTCCATGACTGATTCTCCAGAGCTAGTGTAATCCATAAAAATACCCAGAATCTTTAAAGATACGTTTGCACAAGGGGAAAAGAGATGTTCAAATGTTAAATGGAAGTTTGGACCCAAATTTTAGTGGTGTTTGTGTGTATATGTGTTGAAGTACTTAACGTGCTATGGGAATGCTAGCATATGAGACACGCATCTACACAGAGTTTGGTCAGCGATCAAAACAAACAGGTTGGCCTGTGGGCTAAGTGAGTAATCTGGAGTGTGTGTGTATGTGCGTGTGTTTGTAATCCTATGAATGCACTTTTCCAGATGAAATAACTCTTCTTTTGATTGACCTTTGTCTTGTTTAACACCTGGGCCATGCTAAGACCCATTTCTATCCATGTGTTTCCATTCTTGCAATCCTTTGGAATAAATCCTGTTGCAAAAAGGATACTGTGCTCTTTCATAAGCTTATAAACATTTCAGGGATACCTAGGGTAGGTATGTACTTTTCTGTCAATGTTATCTGCCTTACAGGTATTTTTACTTATTTTACAAATGCAGTTTATTTCCTTTGCCAATTCCTGGATCAAATTTCATTATTCTTCCCCCCCCTGCAGTGGAAAAGATTTTAAATGCCCATTTATTAAGCACTTCTAATCCATCCATTAATGTAAGGAGTAATGTAAGGAGTATTTGTCTTTCAAAAATCATTTTTTAGATCACCTTTGCTTTTTGGTTTATCAAATTTTTTCCTAGTGCTCTGGGGTCCTGACAAGCTTCAAGAATATTTGTGCCATGTACTAATAAGTGCTGGAGTTCAGGTGCTCAAAGGGAATACACCTTCAAACACTTGGCTTAGGACCATAGAGAATGCAGGTAGGTGATGTATTAATCAAGTACATCTAGATAAAGGTTTATTGTCCTGGCCAATTCCATTTAAAAGCATTGTCCAGGTGTCTGAAACACTTCCCATTTCTGTGACAATGGTGTGATAAGTATCCCTTCGGAGCTGCAGCCTAGAGTCGGTTACTTGTTCTGCAAACATCAGTGCTATAGGTCCACACTATTGCTTTAGACAGTAGAGAACATCTCCCTTGCTCGTTTGGAGGTTTTCCTCTACAGGAAGATCCCTGCAGAAAACTAGTTACGTTACTGGCTTTTCTATATTTTCTGTTCTTAAAAGTCCTCTTCTGTGTTGGCATAACCCATCTGTGCATTCTTTTTCCAGGCGGTTTGTACTGTGGAAACAGTTTTACGTACCTGCATGGCTAACAGAGTGATTTGAATCCTTACCTGCGAGTGCTCCTAATCCATTTGTGAGAGCAAAAAAAGGAAGGAATAGTACTGCACAATAAAATGGTACTTTGGAAAAGGGAAACAGAGCTAATATCTGTCTGGCTTCATCGTATTATTTTGAAGTTAACATTCAGTAAATATTCAGTGTAAAGTTAACACTCAGTAGGGCTGTGCTGACTCTCAGAAAAAGCTTTTGTACACTTCATAAAAGCTGGTAGGAATTTACCATTTGCACAGGTGTGAGCCACAGGACAAGCGATAATATGAATTGCCACTATATTGTGATTTACAACTCCATTAGCTCCCATTATACAGTCATCTGAATGTGATGAGAAAAACTTAGGACAACAACCAACATAAAATGAAAGAGTATGCTAGTGTTGTAGAATACGTCTGGTAAATTTTAAGAAAAGCTTCCATTAAAATGCAGTGATGATCTAGCATTAAATGGAATTTACACCTTTAGAGAAGCTATACTTTAGACTATCAGCGTCAAAATGATGTTCATATAGCATCTAGTTACTGAGCTGAATATATTGTGTTGACATAGGCGTATGAAGAACTCATGTGTCTGGGGCTTCTGAAGTACCTTTTACCACCAATAACTATACATCATAGGTATTTTCACCTTACACATTGCCTGAGCTGCTTTCATATAAGGTAATTGACAAAAAATGAAGGTTTATGCTGAGCTATTTTACACTCTTTTTTTTTGTTCTTTACATGTGACACCGTCGATTGACTAATCTTTTATGCATGCAAATGAGTAGTCTGAAGCTTTTGTGAGCAGGTCTATTGAAAGAAAAATACTGAGAGTTCTATTAAGTGTATTTATTTATCATTAATATTAATTAGTCATTCACTTCTTTTTATAAAGATTGTCTTCTTTATTCCTACTTGCTTCTTGTTTTCTTTACTGAAAGCAGGATAAGTTTGTTTGATTTTCTGAGGTCATTTGAAAGATTAAAGCTGATCACCTACTCTCTATAATACTCAACATTAGCTTCACATCAGTCTCCCTGTTTAGTTAAGGCATATTTTTTTCTGTTGTTAACTAGCAAATTGCTACAAATCTGAAAGTTGCATCCTTGCCATAAAGTGAAAGTAAGGTTAAACTAATTGTCATCTGTCTCTAGGCTGCCTGTTTGCTTAGAAATACTAACTGTAGACTCTCTGGTTTGACAGAAAAACACCCTAAATTTAAAATAAAGGACACGTAGTACTAAGATCATAATTTAGTGCAAAGGCATCAGATAAGCTCTAAGGGCAAAGAATTCTTGGAAACCAGAGTGCTCAATAGGTTTGAAAATGAAGCAAAAACTATCAAAAGCCTTTTCTACTTGGGGAAAAACATAAGGTTGAATAACTGCACAAAGATTGTTATATTAGTGAGTCACCTCTTATATTCTGGTCTTAGCACTTCACCTCTAGAGAACAAAGTCCAGGAAAGCCTGCAAAGAAGCCTTACTCTGCTTTGAAGAAATCCAGCGTGTCCTCCAGTTGTGATGTTCAGAAAGGCAGCCCAGGAAAAAGCAAGGAATTAACTTGCTTTCCTGACAGAAACCACTAGCCACACTGTAGGTACAGCACTGACTAGGAACAGAGACCTGCCCATCCTGATGGGCAAGCAAAAAGGGAAAGGGGAAGATATTAATTTCTCCGTTAAGGTACAAAAAAGACAGTAAACCAGAGCTGGGAAATGAGAATCATAATGTTATCCCATTCTTCAAAAATTTCAGGATATTCTCTTCAAAATGTCTGTCTGGAGCAAGGATTAAGGTTTAAATACCCCTTCCTTTTTTTTTTTTTCTTCAAAGATAAAGTCCAGAAAAATAAAAAATATTTCTTATGCATTTTGAGATGAGTAGGTAATTTTTAAGTATTCATTCTTGTTTTTTTTTTCTTTAGCATTAAAATGACAGCATTTAAACAAGAAAATGAGTATCCTTCATTTAAACAGTTCTGAAATAAATAACGAGAGATTGGGGGGTTTCTTATGGTGCTGAACAGAAAGAAATTGACCTTAAAACCATCTTTAAAAAAATACTGTTTCTTGATGAAAACCTCTTCAGCTGGGTAATTGCCACTTTTCTATATTCATTTTCAGGGCAGGACTGCACTTTAATTAAGTTCAGCAGTCCATAAACACTCTAAACATTTCCTTTCATTAATGCATGTAAATTTTAAGGGCAAGACACTGCAATCCATACTCATTTGATGAGTGCTTACCCATATGAATGATTATATCCTCTTCAGAGGACTGTCTTAGAAAGATCTATGGAAACAGGAGATGCACAGGCAGTCCGCTCAGGTGCACAGATCATATCGCACTGTTTTCTTCTTACTTCGGTCAGTAAGGGTACATACTTTTACCTGATTCTTAGTGACAAGGACAGAATCGTGTAGAAATTCTGCAGTGAATGAAAATCACAGCAGTTTTCTCCCATTTCAGGTCTTCAGGGATTCTGAAAATTTGCATAAATGTTTATCTTGACAAGTGACAGGACTAATTTTCTGACTAGATTTTGATTCGAAATTATATCAGCCAGTGTATGTAACAGACCAGATGAAGATTATACCTGGCTAAATGTTGCTGAAGCTTTCACCCCAGCGCATATATCCTCATGATCTGGTCTGTGCCGGCCAGCTGAGACTCCGCTGGCGATGGGGTGATCCTCCGAGGCTGTCAGAGACACCGCTTTGTCAACATGATACTTGGAAGGAGGTGCACATAATACCGTAAAGGTTTCTGCGCAGTGTTTGTCTAGCCATAAAAGGGTGACCTACTTTTGTTCAATAGTCCTACAAAATATTAAATATCTTTAAATAAATGTATTAAATTTTAATAAATTTAAATAAATTTAATATTGACAACAGATACCACTAATTGAAAAATAGCTAGTGCTATGTGAAAGCTTGAAAACTGATCAAGTGAGTGCAAATAACAGAGCAGTCGGAACCAGAAATTTTCTCTCCTGTAAAACAAGTTATGCAATGAATAAGGGCATAGGTTAAGAGACAGACATAACTTGCTGCTGCTGAAACCCTGACTGGGGTCGTACCCTGTGCACAGTGCTTGTGAGGATCAGTCCTTGGTGTGGAGGAGAAACTGGGACTCGGCAGCTCTGGCTTCTCCTGTTTTCACCACTGCTTGCCTTATAACTGGTAAGTCTCACTTGGCTTTTATGTCCTTCTGCTGCCTGGTCCCATGTCTGAAGTCATTTGTCCCAGGTGCCTCTTCTACAGCAGGCTTGTGATGACCTGTATGCTCGTACTGTCTCTAGGTGGAATCAGCCAAAGAACAGGGATAGTTAATGTATAGTTTATACAGTACTACTAGGGAAGAATATGCAGTTCACAATGTTGTTTTCTTCTTGGAAAGCTGATTTTAGTCAGGTTTGTTGGTTTTTTTTCCTATAAAGTGTTTTTTTCATGCTTGGAAAAACAGAAGAACAAAAACCAAAGCTAATTCTATGAGTTGGGATGATGCAGCCTAAGGGGTTGTTTTCTTGTCAATTTAACTTCTTAGAAAAAAATGAAAAAAAATAAAAGCTTATGTTATTAGCTTATATTGTGGCAGCTCACTGCAAGGTTCTAGACACGTAGTAACAGGGAGTACAACTGAAATGCTAGCATTCCCTTCAAACAGAGGGTGTATCCTGTCCTACGAGCAGGTAAAACTTTCAAAATACATCCAGCATGCTTCTGACAGAAAGCAGATAATATCTGAACTGCAGTCCTGAAACCCTTTGGCCAGCAGGAAATGTGGACACAAAATGTAACACGCTTTCCACTGCTGCATGGTCAAATACCTTCTTTCAGCAATATCTGTTCTCTTAATTCACTCAGCCAAGACTGACATACTGCAGCAGGAGAGGCAACACTCAGTTTTTACTTTTGATTTGTCACTCAACAATATTATTTTGTTAAACATTAACTTTATACTGTGATGGGTTCAGCCTAAATAGTCTGTCTGCAGGTACTACAAATACTTGTTTTACCCACTGGTCTCATTTTTAATCAAATGTGGATGGAAAACCTAATTGTTCTTAAATGTAATTACTCAGCTTTAGGCTATTCCAGGGAAATTTTCACACATAAAAGTAGACCAGATGGGGAGGAGAGGAATAAACAGTTTCCAAAGGTATTGTCTATTAAGAGTGCTGCTGAAAAAAAGGTTAACTGTTTGAATGTATTAGCATTGTCATTACTTAAAGCCCATGGCTATTTATAAGTGTTGAATTGGTCACTGGAGGGAACTGAGATTGCTCGAAGCAACAGACAGTTGCGTGTAAGCTGGGCCCTTTGCACTGGGCTCTGATGGCAGCAATGCCAAGCTGTGAAAGACTCTTTCGGAGGCCAGGCAGGAAGCAGGTCTACATCAAGGTTAAAAATGTCTTCTTCGTAAGAAAGGGACTTATTAATGAGGAGGGAAGAATTTGGCTGGGGTTGTTTTGTTTTGTTTTTTGACGTATCTGGCAGTTTAATAATAGGGCTTTGGTGAAATAAATTCATCGATGTTTGCCTTAAGGATGTGCATGTTATTTATTGTCTTGGACTCTGCAAAGGAAATGATTTCGATAGAGAGCTGGGCTTTGTGTGTCATATGCCTGAAAGAAAACATCAGCCATGGTGCTCTCAACAGTCTTTTCAAAGCCAGCAAGAGGAATGGTCACAGCAGCAGCGTTCCCCACAGCTCTGTTTCATCATGAATTTGTCTTTGGTTTGTTTTTATCCTCCCTTCGGAAGAATGAGTCTCTGGAGGGACTGGCTGAATTTTAACTCTGTCACAGAGTGCTATGACTCAAAATAACACCACTGACTCCAGCAATATTCTACAACACCGTAAGTAATGACACAGGAAAAAGCAAGCTATTTAAACAAGTGGCTAAGGGAAGAAAGGCTTACCCAGCTGCACTCCGGCACACTAGTATCCATCCCTACCCTGCACAGCGGCATTGTCTGCAGAAGAATAGCATGGTTGCTTGCGCTCTGCAGAACCAAAATAATCTTTTCCATTTCAATCACAGGCTTTTGCCATACACTCAGCCAACTTTCTTTCATTTCATTTATTTTTTCTATCTGCTTTAGACCATTGTCACCCTTTAATTTTTCCTGATCTTCTACATTTTGAGAGGAGAGGAACCAAAGCAGAAAACAGTATTCAAACTGCAGATACCTCATGGACTAATACAGTGTAAAACTTATATTCCCTGTGCTGTATTCTTATAATAGTTCCTAATATATCATTTATTTTTTAACTCCACAGGAGCACTGAACTGTGTTTTCATGGGACTAGCTATTATAATGATAATCTCAGTACCCATGGCTGTGTATGTAAAGTTGCGTGTGTCTCCTTTCCCACATGCATTCCTCTTTTTTTGTCTACATTGAATTTCCTTACCTGGTCTTTCAAACATGAGTCTTAGGAGGTCCTTCCACAGTTATTCACAACTGGTCCTTAGCTTACTATTCTGACTGGTTTAGTATCATCTGCAAATTTTGTCACCTCTTCCCAATGACTAAGAAAAGGCTGAATGCTGTATACAACATGCAGACTGAGCTTACCACGATTCACCTCTTTTTCAAAAGATTTTTGTGCAAAATTTGAACAGTAGGATGGAAGCTGTAGTTCTGAGCTAACCATGTGAGCTGCTTTACATATTCCTGCCTGTATGCCTGAAGCAGAAGATTCTGGAGGAGAAGATAAATCCATGTTACTGGCATTAATCAAGGAAATGTAGGTACACTGCAAAACATCTAACTTGTTCTCCATGCCAATTTTCACAAGTACATCTTTTGAGGTAGGTTGACCTTGGCTGGACACCAGGTACCCACCAAAGCTTCTCTATGACTCCCCTCCTCAACTGGACAGGGGGAGAAAAACATATGACAAAAGCCTCGTGGGTCAAGATAAGGAAAGGGAGATCACTCAGCAATTACCATCAGGGGCAAAACAGACTTGACTTGAGGAAATAGTTTAATTTATTACCAATCAAATCAGAGTATGGTAATAAGAAATAAAACCAAGTCTTAAAACATCTTTCCCCCACCCCTCCCTTCTTCCTGGGCTCCACTTTACTCCCAATTTTCTCTACCTCCTCCCCCCAAGAGGCACAGGAGGATGGGGAATGGGGGTTGCAGTCAGGTCATCATGCATTGTCTGTGCTGCTCCTCCCTCCCCTCACTCTTTCCTACTCCAGCAGGGGGTCCCTCCCATGGGAGATGGTCCTCCATGAACTTCTCCAACGTGGGTCCTTCCCACAGGTTGCAGTTCTTCACAGACTGCTCCAGTGTGGGTCCTTTCCACACGCTGCAGTCCTTCAGGAACAGACTGGTCCAGCATGGGTCCCCCACAGGTCACAAGTCCTGCCAGCAAACCTGCTCCAGCGTGGGCTCCTCTCTCCATGGGTCCACAGGTCCCCCCAGAAGTCTGTTCCAGTGCAGGCTCTCCATGGGATCACAGCCTCCTTTGGGTACATCCACCTACTCAGGCATGGGGTCCTCCATGGGCTGCAGGAGGATATCTGCTCCACCATTAACCTCCATGGGCTCAGGTGGATATCTGCTCCACCATTAACCTCCATGGGCTGCAGGTGGATATCTGCTCCACCGTTAACCTCCATGGGCTGCAGGGGACAGCCTGCCTCACCATGGTCTTCACCAGGGGCTGCAGGGGAATCTCTGCTCCAGCGCCTGGAGCACCTCCTCCCCCTCCTTCTTCACTGACCTGGGTGTCTGCAGGGTTGTTTCTCTCATATGTTCTCACTCCTCTCTCCTGGCTGCAGTTGCACAGCAGTTTTTTTCCCCTTTCTTAAATATGTTATCCCAGAGGCACTACCACCGTCGCTGATTGGCTTGGCCTTGGCCAGCAGTGGGTCTGTCTTGGAGCCGGCTGGCATTGGCTCTATCAGACATAGGGGAAGCTTCTAGCAGTTTCTCACAGAAGCCACCCTGTAGCCCTCCTGCTACCACAGCCTTGCCACACAAACCCAATACAGTTGCCTGAGTATCTCAGGGAATCATGCTGAGGCAATAACTTCAAGGTGACACCAGTGTCCAGGTTCAGCTGGATGATGCTGAGCATGAGGTAACTGAGCTTTCTGCTCCACTGTTCCTGAAGATGTCCAGCGCTATACTCTGAAAAATGTCCTATTGCTGAAGCCAAAGAGAGTTTTGTGTTGAAGAGTGGAATACAGAATAGTCCTTACACACTACCAAATACATGTAAATGCTGATGTACATTTCTGGATTTTTTCAGTCTGTTATCTGTAAACTTTCTTTATAGGACTGAAATATTGTTCTGCTGAGAAGCAGTGGCCCTTTATGGAAAATTAATGAGGCCATGGAAATGGATTTTAAAGTATACATCATTTGCTGTATGTAGCTAGTGAGCAAGGAAAGAAATTCACATTTTTCCCCTCTTAAATGCTCCTGTCTTTCAGTTCAAACCATTTTCTGCTAAGTAATCCTAATTCTCGCTGTCCCCTCTATTCTTCAAATAATTTTTTCTTTGTCATTTAAAAGTGCCTCAAGTCAGACATAGCTGCACACAGGCATGCAGATGTACATATATATTTGAGAGGCTGGCTTTCAAGTTACCTTATCTAGTGATAGACAGTAGATTCAGCAAGGTGAGACATGATATCAATGAGAGTTTTAGCAACTGTAAAGCATTTGCATACTGCTTCACTGTAAGGGAGCAATTTCCTTTCACCTTCATAAATTAATAGAGAAAAAAACCCTGCTGCTGCGGTAAAGAAATTGTCATGAAAGCTTGAGAAGGTAATAGCAAAAGGAATGTTCCTAGATAGATCTATTATATTTCACATTGCAACAGCCTTTGGAATAACCTAGAGCATTCCATGAAGTCTAGTCATGAATATGAAGCCCCGTGCATTAGAGAAATACTTTACTGCTGAGTGTGTAATATTGTTACACAGAGAATTGTATGGAGTAGAGTGATTAGTCCTATGCTTTTCTGAAGTTATTGTCATGCTTACTATCTTTTGGATATATTCTTATAACTTCCAAGAGCCTTACTTGCTTCATACTTTGCAAGTGTGACATAGATCCACTAGTATGGATTCATTTGCTCTGTCACAGCTTGGACAATGTGCAACAAAACCCCTGTCAATATCATCATTAGGAATCATTTCCCTCTCACTGTTTTCTAGCTACCTCCAAGTCAAAAACAGTCAAAAAAATGCCTGCTTTTAAAAGGATGTATTGAACCAAGATTTCTTTCTTTTCATCCCTGCACCCTGTGTCCTTCTGAAGTGCAAAGTCTCAACACCTCAGTGTTGAGTTTTAATAAGTCATGCCTTCACAGCTCTCTACTGTTTGGAAAATAGGGACAAGAACAACAACATACCCTGAGGTTTATAAGTTTTCAAATGAGAGAAATGTCTATTCTCTTAGGGTTATCTGAAATTAAGGATAGAAAGGACAGTGTGTGGGCTTGGGAGTTTTTTGGTGTTCCTGAACTAGTTGGTCCTAACCACTTTCTCAACAATAATGTTTATCTTGATATTACGCAAAGCGAACAGCTCACATCTGCTCAGAACATTTGGGGTTTTTAGAGAAAAAAAAAACTAAGCAACTCCTGCTCTTCCCCCACAAATGCCAAAATATTCACTGACAGAGATTGCCTTGGATCCCTGGGAAAGGGGTTGTCTCCAGAGCCAGAACAGAAGCTCCAAAGACTGAAAAGCTCCATCCAAGTGCTGTGTGCTCAAGAAGAAAGGTAGGAATAAAAACACATTTTAAAGTCTCTGTGGCTGAAATTAAATGCAGATTTTTTGCTGCCAGAAATACAGTCTTGAGTGCTTTAATAATTGGGCTAGTCCATCACTTTTACTGGCATTAACTCCAGGATGAATGCACATGCTGCCAACAGAGGTAGACTTAACCTCCTTTCTTTCCTCCTGGCCATTTGTGCCTGCATTCCCATTGCTGCGGAAACATACCCAGGGAACTGACCCGGGCAAAGAATACTCTCTTTTCTGTCCAGGACAGTTTTCAGCTGGGGTATCTTCCTGATGTAGCTTTTGTGTCGCTGGCACACAAAATGTAAAGCTGCCTAAGTAAAGGCATGGAAATGTGATGAAGGAAGATGGCATCATTTTTTTCTCTATGTACAGATAAAATAGCCTTTAGGACTTAATTCAAGGCCTGACTATCTCTAACACAACAAATTGATTCTTACTCAAATCACAGATACCTCTGTAAAGAGATTATGGCCCATTTCTTAAAAAAATGATGTGATTTTTTTTCCTTCACCAAAAAATAAGTGTAAAGTGAGAGATCACGATAGAACCTAAGTTTGCTTAGTCTCTGTCCTTTAAATATTTCCTCCCAGGTGAGAATGTTCCTGAAGGCACTTACTTATCATCTGAAAAAAAAAAACAACCCTAAAAGGAGAACTGCAGACATGATAGGAAAACCCACAGAATATATTCAATGCATTTAAATGTTTATGAAAGTTGCCAAGTTGCAGCCTGTGAGAGTGAAACATGGGTTCTTTGATGCATCCTGGACTTCAATAAGCCGTGGCAGAGATTTCATTGTGACAAGGGACCAATTTCTCCAGCTGTCTGAAACAGGAGAGAAAAATAAAGCAGATGTTTCCTTAGTAAAATTAAGACCAGGAGATACACAAGCGGAGATCTAAATAATTTCTATCTCATTTTTTATGACACATTTGTGAATTATTTGCATCATGCACTTGTAATTAGAGAGCAGAACAGATGGCAGAGGTTTAGTTTAAAAAAATAAAGAAAATATTTCTTTTCAAAAACAGTGATGCCAAGGATTTATTTACTACATCTGAAAGGTGTTTCTCCCTTCTCTCTGTAACTAAATTGTTGCTCCACTGACATTAAATGGGAATGAAGTGAGACCTAAGGGCATGCCTATGCTTGAAATTGTGCATTTTGTGTATCCATTCTTAATGATCCACAGCACACTGCACATACCCACCATTTTTTTATTTTCTGATGAAAACGTGTTCACAATGAAAAATGCATTTAAGATGAAAAGTGTAGCAACTACACATCAATGCCATGTTTTGAAAGGAGCAGACAGCATTCTGGTCAGAAATCCCATGGTTCATTGATTCAAAATTGTGCTGTAGTCACTCTGGGGTTTCTTACATTGCATGTTGCAAGGTGAAGGAAATCCAGGTGATTGTGAGAAAAAGGCTGACCATTGGAAATTAGGCTGACCATTGGAAATTATATTGTTTGACCTATACAAGCTCTTTGCTTTTGTTAGCAAGTGCCATGTTGAAAATGTCGAGGCACAGAAAAAAAAACCCACATTGGTAATTGCTAGAAGGTTGCAGAAATGCAGATTATTGCAGACCGGACTACAATCATTTTACAGTATCATGTTTATGTCGATAATGTATCTGAGAAAGAAGGAGAAGGACTTAACAAAATAAAAACTATCAAAGTAATTAGATCATTCCACAAACATCAAGAGCAGCCTTACAGTCAGGAATACCTCCTTTTCTGACAGCTGTGCTGTAGTGAAACAAATGCCATTAAGTGCAATAATTGAATAAAATGCAACAGCTTGTGATATCCACGAAACCGTATTACTTCCATCTTGGCCACAGACTGATTGAGTATGTAACCAAGATTCCAGAGTTGGTCCTAGTGCCATTGACTGGCACAGTTGCAATATAGTGCAAGGTCACAAAAATAAGATATGTCTTTGCAAATATGTATGAAACATTTAGATTGACTTTTTATATTACATATTAATGTGTACACTCAGAAATATCCGTAATATTAGGAAACTTTTTTGGTATTCTTGATTTTGTAATCATATTTAAGAAATTAAATACACTTAGAGTTAACATCCAAAAGTGAGCAGAATTGACTGCCAACATCCCAGTGGTCCAGTCACAAAGGAGATTAAAGCATCAAGGAGAAAGCAATACTATTTTTAAAGCATATCCTTAGTTTGGGTGGCTTTGGTTTGTCTGGGTTTTTTCTTCCAAACCTTTCACCTTTTACTGTGATGACACCTAAGAAAAGTACCTAAGTTCATAATATGAGCAGGTTTTTAATGACATTTAAAAGAGTTGAGGCATGGTTTCATCTCCCTCTCCTGCTCACTTTATCGCAGGAGTATATTTTACAGATGAATGGCTCTGGAATATAGCTCTAGGTCATATTAAATAAGTAGGTAGAGGGGCATAGCTTATCGTAATTTATCATAAAGTTTTGCCTCTAAAGGAAGATATACAGTTGTTGAACATAAAGCGTTTGGCTGTGAAATGGGCTGTAAAGTCGCTGAACTACTGTTTGCTAGATATGAAATTAAAATGGATTATTTGCTTCTTTTACTGCAATAACCAAGAAGTACGTACTGTGCAAATCCAGAGTCTGCAAAAATAAATTTCTGACACATGTCCAAGACATGTTTCAATTTTGGGTGGGAAACTTGGGTGCTGCAAGATGTGAGAGGTAGCTATCTCTACTATAAAGAAATAAATAAGTTATCCTACCTTTCAAATTTGGAAGGAAAGAAAAAAGGTAAATTGTACCTTGCAAACTTTGGAATTTTATATTAGTAAAGTAGCACCTCTCTCCAGCCTCAATGTAAATACACAAATATACACACTTGGGTTTGAGACCGTCTATAATGGGCTGCTTGTACTGCTGTGGAGATTGTGTATAGACAAAATGTTCTCTGCCCATACACAAGCACTTAGTTCTGAATCTCAGTGGAGCAGGTGACTGGCTTAATGTCCCCACCATCAACTTCTACCGACACCTGGGAGGCACCTTCCCATCATGACACAAGGGGCTGTGCAAACTATTCCTAATCTGCTTTGGCAAAATCAGCCCAGCTAGAATAAATGTCCCTTTCTGTTTCTTTGGAGCCTGTCTAGATGACCTTGCCTGTGTGAAGAGTTCATATGATTCCCTCCAGCTGGCAAAGTGGTGGGGACAACAAACTACACCAGAATGGCAATTACAGGCAGTCTGAGGACAGATATATATACAGCCCCACCATCTGTTTGCTGTGTAAACATGTCTACTACCTGTACTGGCAGCAATTTGGTATAAGAAGAATACACTTCGCAAGCCAAGTACGCTCTTTGGACAAAAGCACTCCTGTACATCTACACTAAAGCACCTCTGCTGGCATAGCCAGTTGAGTCATGTGTTAGGTATTCACAAGATTAATGAAGAGATGTTATTAACTTTGTCAGTATAGTGATTGCCTTTACATTTTCCCAAATGTGGTTGGGGTACGGCTTGATATGTCACTACAGTGGTGGCACAACACTTACGGTAAATATGATCAGACTGGTACAAAGTATACAGACTTTCACACTATGGAACAAAGTCCTCATCATAATCACTTGAAAACTGATTTAGTCCTGTGCATCCTAGACCTATGCACATACAGCACTTCAGGCAATATGTGAAATCATAAAGACCACCCTTTGAAATTCAACAAAACATTTCACTTGGAGAAGTCTCTAGTCTTTCTTTTTTGGAGATTTGCGTAACTTTTGTGATGTAATTTGTACTTCATATATGTTGTGTGACAGGACTTTGCATGGTGTGGAATCCTTGTGTTCGACAGATATTTCATGTACTCATATCAATTCAATATTTGATCTCATTTTGTATTTCAATAATAACTTATGTGTATATGCAAAGAAATTGTACTGCTGTCAAGGTAGCATAATTTAGCTTGCTAGTTGTTGTGGACATTGGATAAAGTGCATATTACTGTTTGAATTACTTTCCTTTCTAATCTTTCTAAGGAACTTTATCCTACATCAAAAAGGAGATCTCCTACATCCTGCATCTTACCAACTTTCTGCCCATTAGGCAGTAACCACTGGATTCTGCTTCCTTCACTAAGATTCTGTGAGATTCCCTGAAGCTCCAAAAAAGGCCCCATCCCACACTGCCAGCTGCTTAGCATTTTAGCTAATATTCATCTGAACTTAAAGTAGACCTAGAACAGTATGGAACAATGTGTATCATTTTTGATTTACCCAATAATAGCCCTCAGTTTTCTCATCCTTCAAATCAAGGTAGGGTACAATACACACAGAGGCAAGAACTCTCAACTGCATATTAAGTCTTGTAGAAAATTGTATTTCTAGGGAAGTAATGTACCTTTCTTTGTCAGTATTGAGCCATCGCTGTTCTGTGTGGTGCCAATAGTAATAGACTTGATGCTGGTCTGAGAAGTTAGGTAGCAGTAAAGACCACTCTGTTGGTTTAGTTTTTCTCATTAGCTAGATCTAGGCGGTTTCTTTCTTTGAGTGCTTCTAACCTGCCCTGCATCCTGTCCCACTGCTTTGTGTATGCAGCTGAGGTGGCTGTGTCAGTCCTGTGATCACTGCCAAGTAATTTACATGGAGTGGAAACTGAACCATGAGATTGATGCCACTGAATAGCCCTGGGACTTCCCTCCACGCCCAGGCCTGCCCCATCTCTAACAGGCGGAGCTGTTGCTTTCTCCTGCCTGGGGAACAGCTGCCTCCACTCCCCAGGATAACCCACACAGGCCTCCCGGTGCTCCGCTGGAGGAAGGGGTCCGGCCATGAAGGCTGGCCACCTCTCTCCACCACCTGCTGCATCCTTTGCTGAACTGAAGAACTGCATCCTTTGACTGAAACAGCAGAAGAACAAAAGTGTGGAGACATCTTCCTTTGCAAACATCTCTGCTCTTTGAGCCATGCTGTCCGGTTCTGCTCGGATAGTCTTACAGGTGTACAGCCCTGAAGATGCTGTCGTAGTCAGACGCAGGTGAGCTGCTTGTCCCTCGATTGAGCTATATTTTACCATCAAAGGAGAGGTACCAGCCTCCGCAGTTTCTTGTGATAGACTTTGGTTTGGGGTGGGGGTAAGCTGGGTATTTCATTCTATGAGCACATATTAATTTATAGCAGAGTCTTAATTGAAGGTAATATGTATTTTTCTCCAATTAATAGCATAAAATGATATTATGCTTCTCTTCCCTAAACTTGTTTTCAAGCATTCTACATAACAGAAGAAAGGTGAAAAAGACTCATTAGGACAAAGGCTAATTTTGTGGTGAACACTTGTTCTTTATTATTATTATTATTATTATTATTATTATTATGCCATTGCAGAGAGAATAACCTTAATCTTATTATTCATATATGTGTACATTATCTGCATTATAAATCAGATAGAATTGTTCAAAGACAAAATCAGAATCTAAATAAACCATAGTTATTGCCAAATACAACACTCAGCAGTAGTGATTTACTCTTGCACTCCCAGGCCTGTGTTATGACCTTTGCAAAATACCTGCTCACAAGTCTGTGCTTGCCTATTTCAGCAGCAGCAGCTTATACACACTTTCCAGGCAATTTCTTCAACATAGATTTACCAGCCTTTTTAAGTAAAAATGTGATACAAAAAAAAAGCACTTTGGATTCAATCCTTCGTATTTTAATAGAAATATAAAATTAATTTCTAAATTCATATGCAAAATGGACACAACTCTTCATTCCTTTGCAATGAAGTGAAAAAACCCCACTTTATGCTTTACTAGCTTTACTGTTTTAAATATGTGGGTACACTGAAAACAATTCAGCTGATCTCATATGTTTCCATAAATAAATGACACAGGTTGCCCTCCAGATTCTTTTTACAAATATTTCTAATTTTTAATAGTGGGTTAGAATTTCTACTTTTCATATTGCTCTGTTTAGAGGGATTTTGCCATAAGCCATGTCAGTCACTATAGTCCTGGGAAAATATTGTCCGGAGAGACACAATTGGCTAATTTCTGTTTCACTCTAATGTTCTGACTGATGACAAGTGACCATGATACTAAATTTACATAAAATATATTAATTGCTGAAGGAAGACAAAAGCTAAAATGATCCATCTGGCATTAATCAGAGCTGAAACAACCATGGAGACCTTCTTTGACCTTGCAATTGGCATACCAGAATGGGAATTTGTTCAGAAGTGGCTGACCATTGACCATCAGATTCTATTATATCTGACTCGTCATCATGGTAGTAAATGCTCATTTTCTCAAGTTCAGTTTGAAGGATGCATTTGAAATAACACTAGCAATCTCTTAACACTATCCATTTATACAGCAGACCAACTGGGAAAAAAATATGTTCTTAGACAGAATTGGCAACATGACTTTTTTCCTTTTATTGAAGCATCTATGTGCATGGAAATTTGTGAAAAAAACAACAATCAAATTTATTTTCTTCCTGATAACAGTGAATATAATGCTAAATTGTCTCTGCAAGTAGAGATACTGTAATACTGTAAAAGATGTAGTATACTTGAATTTCTACAGCTGCAGACCTGTCCTCAGATGAAATTGTCTACTCTACATCTGAGTAGATGAGCTACTATACCAGCTGAGAATACTGGACATTTGGCCCATCTGTCTAATGCTGTGTGCAGGCACTCATCACTTTCGTATTCAAATGTCTACTATTTTGTCCTTGTGCCATTATGTCTATGTGTCATTATTCACAGAGAGTAAGGAGGCAATTTAAACTCCATGCTGAGACTTCTTTTAGATGTTTAACAGGGACTCTGAACAGCCATACAAGTTGGGGCAAGAACTTTCTATCTGGTGGTGAGACTATTACAAAAAGTATGAGACTATAATTATTAGGTTTTTAAAGTGAGAGGGGGGAAGAATCCTTTCACTGACTGTATTTAACAGTTTTCCTGCCTGATTTGAACTAGATCTGGCTATTCTCTGGTAAATACAAAAATAGTTTCATATCAGATTATTAATTCCTTAAGCAAATAAGTGATTGCCTTTATATTCATTGCCCTGTGTTATAGATCCATAGACTCACAGTCTGAAGCTGTCTTTTTAGCTTCATTCTGCAAAATGATGGCTCTTGAGTCATATATAAATTGACGCATAGAACCGCAGAATACTTCAGGTTGAAAGGGACGTTGGAAGGTCATCTGCTTCCAGTTGACCATCCAACTAGAGGAACTCCAAGGATCCCATCCAATTTTCTGCATAACCTCTTGCATTATATTTGGCTGGGATAGAGTTAATTTTCCTCATGGTAGTTTGTATGGTGCTATGTTTTTGATTTGTGATGAAAACAGTGTTGATAATACAGGGATGTTTTCCTTATTGCTGAGCAGTGCTTACACAGCGTTGAGGCCTTTTCTGCTTCTCACATTGCCCCACTAGCAAGTAGGCTGGGGGTCCACACGAAGTTGGGAGGGCACACAATGGGGACAGCTGACCCTAACTGACCAAAGGGATATCCAACACCATATCCTGCACCTGGGTTGGGGCAACCCCTAGTATCAATACAAGCAGGGGGCTGAAGGGATTGAGAGCAGCCCTGCAGAGAAAGACTTGGGGGTACTGGTGGATGAAAAGCTGGACATGAGCGGGCAATGCGTGCTCACAGACCAGAAGGCCAACTGTATCCTGGGCTGTATCAAAAGAAGCCTGGCCAGCAGGTCGAGGGAGGTGATTCTGCCCCTCTACTCTGCTGTGGTGAGACCCCCCCTGGAGTACTGTGTCCAGCTCTGGAGCCCTCAGCACAAGAAGGACATGGAGCTGTTGGAGCGGGTCCAGAGGAGGGCCACGAAAATGATCAGAGGGGTGGAGCACCTCTCCTATGAGGAAAGGCTGAGAGAGTTGGGGTTGTTCATCCTGGAGAAGAGAAGGCTCTGGGGAGACCTTACATAGCCTTTCAATACTTAAAGGGGGCTTCTAAGAAAGATGGGGACAAACCTTTTAGCAGGGCCTGTTGCGATAGGACAAGGGGTAATGGTTTTAAACTAAAAGAGGGTAGATTTAGACTAGATATAAGGAAGAAATTTTTTACAATGAGGGTGATGAAACACTGGAACAAGTTGCCCAGAGAGGTGGTAGATGCCCCATCCCTGGAAACATTCAAGCTCAGGTTGGACGGGGCTCTGAGCAGCCTGATCTAGTTGAAGATGTTCCTGCTCATTGCAGGCGGGGTTGGGCTTCCAACCCAAACTATTCCATAATTCTATGATTCTATGATTCTACAATTCTGTGATTCTATGATATGATGTCACACTCAGCAATAAAAGCTGGGGGAAGAAGGAGGAAGGGGGGGACATTGGGGTGATGGTGTTTGTCTTCCCAAGTAACCATTACATGTGATGGAGCCCTGCTTTCCTGGAGATGGCTGAACACCTGCCTGTCCATGGGAAGGAGTGAATGAATTCCTTATCTTGCTTTGCTTGAGCACACAGGTTTTCTTTACCTATTAAACTGTCTTTATCTCAACCCACGAGTTTTCTCACTTTTACCCTTCCAATTCTGTCCCAAATCCCACTGCACTGGGGTGAGTGCGTGGCTGTGAGGGCCTTAGCTGCCTGCCAGGGTTAAACCACAACTCCCCTGTGGACGCAGTGCTTGAGCACAGTCAGGGTTTCTTTTTTTTTTTTTTCTTTCTCCTTATATGCAGTCAGGATTTCCTCTGTTGTAATTTGTGATAATTGCTTCATGTCTTCTACTGTGTACCTCTGTCTTCTCAATGAAGTGCCCCTGCTTAGCCCATTTAGGTTAACTGCAGTTAGATTTCCCCTTCCCTCTTCTCCAGGGTGAACCAACTGGGGAGCACCTCCTCCGTGCTCCCCAATAAGCATCATGGCTGTCAAATGCTCCCCACTCCCTGGTGGCCATTGGCAGGACATTTACAAAATGCATACCTCTGCTAGTTTGTTCAGAGAGGAAGGGAACTTTATCAAAATGGCACATAATTTAGGGGACCTAAGGGTGCTACAAAATTAAACGTCTTAAACTAGAGGTCAAAGTGATCAATAATTAACTCCAGCTGAGAGGAATCCAGACTTTGTATCCTTGACTCATTGCACTCTCTAGTTCTTGGGCTGTTGTGTAGCTAAATATTTTAAAGGTTATAAAATGCATAAATAATGTTAATTATTTATATGTTAAAAAATAAAATGCTAATAAAAAATGTTAATAAACATCTGTAATTGTATACCATCTACATTTTCATTTTCTGGGAAAACACTATCAGAAGACACTTAACCGGCAAGCTGTGTGTGGTCTCCAGCATGACTTGGTAGCGAGCTCCTGAGACTTGTTGTTCTTTTTAAACATGGAGATACAGATTTATGAATTCAGCATTTAGTACACTATTATAGAACTTTCAGGAACTAAGTTTTTTCTCTAATTCAATACTTTTAATTGTGTTCCTTGTTTCTACTTTTGTAGTGTTTTCTCTCTCTTTGAGGAGAAAGAGAAATTTTCCACTTTAACTACATTACAACTTCTTCTGGTTAAAAAAAATTATTTTAAAAAATTTTTCTAAAAATAGTGTAAGAAATAACTAGACATACTGATATAAAGGTCAAGGATGGAAAATAAACTGATAGGGATTCATAGTTCAGTTCTTAAATCCCTTTAATGTAATCCTCCTCTTAATGAGTTATAAACAGAAATTACCCAATTCAACTCAATGAAGTTATGGGGCTGTAAATATAAAGAGAATCAGGACTAGTGTGTGCAGTTAGAAAGGAGAGTAAAGTGATGTTTTGAAGAGAAATACCACAATCTAAATAAATAATGAAACAAATATTTTATAGTGTTCTAATGCTGCAACCTGTTGGGTGGGCAAACAGCTGGTATGTTTGGTTTTGCTTTGTTCATATGTGTTCAGGGAGAATTGAGTTTGGTTAAGGAACTTCGATTTTTAGGCAGCCCTGAAGAGAGGCATGAGCAAAATCTGCACATTGCCTGATGTCCCCACTGTTCTTTCTTGTGGGTTGTAGGAGGGATGCAAGGAATGACCATGCAGGTGCTTCCACACTGTGCACTGCTCAGGTTCAGAGCACAGCCGCGGTACAACGGGCTGCTCCTGAGATGGTGGGTAATTGCTCAGTCCAATTACCTGCCACTGCTGTTTCTTTTCATACTAGTTTAGTCACAATGTGCTCTGCTATAATACTGCCTACAATAATTCAAATTGCTTGTAACATTGGTTATGTTAGCTGATTTACTGAAAGACTTATTCTCTGTGGAGCAATGATGTGAACTCTGATATTTGGAAGTTGAGGAATTCTGAAATAGTAGGTGTTTTGCTTTTCTCAAATTAGATTCTTTTGGCTCTTTTGCATATTTGACTATCAACTATTTTCTGCAATTCTGCTTGGCTCAGTTTAAAATTACTTAGGAGGTTGTAAAGGAAGACATTCATGGTGAATGTGATATGGTATGCAATACACGTTACTCTAAAGCATTCTATTGTTTCAGTAAAGTATTTCTGTATTTAGGAAGACCTAGTATTTAAAATCTCATCTTATTAGTATTTTCTACCAACAATAAGAAAAAATGATATTTTATTGCTTGAGCTGATGCAGAAATTCCTCCTTAGGCAGGTATCTAATTTTTAATTCTTCCTTGTCTGGCAACACTTCATGAATGTACTGTTATCTGTGACTGGAAAGATGTAAGGGATGAAAGGAAGCAGTATGTTACAATGAAAAGAGAAAGAACATCCTAAAGACCAAGCTAGACAGGCATTACTCACTGTAAGGTGAAAATATGAATTCATAACACAACCTAGAAGTTAGTGATATGAAGAAATAGGAGGAAAAATGAACTGCAAGAAAAAGTGAAAATTGATTGTGCAGCAATACATTGAGCATCAGAGTTTGCCTGAAAAGTTTAAATTAGCCAACATTGCAGAAAATGAGACACATGACCAAGGGTTTACCAGTTTGAATTTTAGCTGTATCAAAAATGGTTGCTGCTCTGCAAAAATGGGGAATGAAGTTTCTGCAGTCCCAAAGCAGCTCTTGCTCCTATGAAAATTAATGATTGAAAGAAAAAGGAGAAAAAAATCATATGTTAATCCCATTCCTGAAAATACAGCTATGGATGCAGATTTTAGATTTATTAGGGACACATCAATAAAACAGAAACAGGACATAGCAGAGATCAACTCAAAGCCTAATTTCGCAAATTATCAGCAGGAAAAACCATCTGATTGAATTCAGCCATAGTGCACCCTGTTGACTTAACTATATGATGATATGACAATAAATTTAATCCACTGTGTGAGCGGATTAAATCCCTGTAGTTCTTCAAATTACCATTGGTCATAATATCTCCAATGACTCTCAGTGACAGCTTTTGCTGGCTTCATAACTGTCTTACCCAGCAAATGACAGAGAATTATTCCTCATAAAGTATAATTTCCATTATACAGTGTCCACTCAGCTCTAATTCAGTTACACTTCTTTGTGTTTTTATTTCACCAGGCAGAGCAGTACAACTCACATAAACTCCATTTTTCCTCTCTCAGTCACTATAAATGAATAAAGAGCTAGTGTTTAGAGATCCCTGAAGATATCTTCAGTTATGTAAAGAGGCAAAAGAACACATAAGCATAAATAAAAATACATTAGGACTTGGTGCGTTGGTTTGCCGATGTCATGCATACAATGGCGTCAATTTAGCTTTCTGCATGGACACTGCTAAGGGAAAAAAATTATTCAAGTAAATTGAACACAAACACTAAAATCTTTTTATTTGTGTATTAAGCTTTCAATATTCACATAGTACATTAGAGTTAATGATCTCTTTTTCTCTTTGAGCATCTGTTCTGCCTCCCCGCATCCTTCCTCTTCTTCCCCAACATCCTCAGTCATGCTACGATGCACTCATCAGGCAGTTCCAAGTTCCCTTCTATCACTCATAATTAGTGGTGTACTAGAATAGTTTTCTTGTGCGAAACACCTCTTAATATATCTATTTGTCTCTGTACCGTCTCTATCTATCTATTTACACATATATGTCATGCACGCATTTTCCCATGCCTCATCAGGACAAAGATTACAACTTTTACCATTTTCCACAGCTGAGAAGAGATCCACCTCAGTATTATACTCACCTCCCATAATCTTGATTGCAGCAGCTTTTGGTCGTGTTGTGTTAACAGCTCCAGTCTGCAACAGCCAGATGGAGATCAAAGGTGGAGTGGTTTTTGCATTTCACATTCCCACTGGAGCGTCCCTATATTATATAGGCATTGTCAGAGCATATGTTCTACATCTCAACTGCCAGCCCTAAGCACTGGACTACCCAGGACGGAAGGCTTTTTCTGCTCTCATTTTGACCATGATTCCTACCCTGGACTCCCCCAAAATCCACAAAGGAGTAATTAAAACTGATATATTTTTGCATCAGTTTTCCCACTGTCATGTTTAACTGTACGTCTCCTCACCCACTCCACATTTTCTAAGGTTACCTCTAAGTGTTTCCTCTGACTACATAAACTTAAAAAGCAGACTGTTCTTTTCTCATGCTACCTTCTGCTTTTAAAATAATTTAAGTATCTTACTAAAAGATTTTGAGAACATTTAGAACACAGGATGTAAAAATCCTGCATACTGATCATTGTATAACTCAACGGTTAAAATCAGAGAAGCCTACAAAGAACAGTATATTTAATATAAAAAACAAAACCCTTGAAAATAAAAATTAAATTTAAATTCATGAGAAATTCCAATATTTGGAAAACCACAGATGCACTGTTTAAAAACTTGGAATACACTATGTCTACTAAGACCTGAAAATAATTAGAAATACTAACATTATTAAAACATTACCAAATTACTTCTTCATCAGCTCACATCATGCTGCAAACCTAAGCATTGAGTATAAATAGTAACTGTAGCAATTACAGATTTATTTTCTGCCTATGTACAATCGACCTACAGAAAAAGACTCTTGGAAAACAATTTTGAATTTTATAAACAACAGACTGTCTGTAACCACACCTTATTGGTTAATAAACTCATATTGCACAGCCAAACCAGTTTTACAGATATAGTCTAATGTCAAATCGGTTTAACGTACATATAATCCTTACCTTCTAGCTCATGAAATTCAGCATTTGTGGGAAAAAAATCATACTAGCTATGATAGACAAGTATGTGTAAAGTCAGGGTTTAGTGTATATTTGATATTTCGCTCAGAATCTGCATAAGGTGTTTGCTTTACAAAGAGTCTTTTCACATTTAAAATTTACAGACTATATGAAGAAGATATGAAGTCAGCTGTAACTGACACTTCAGTGCAATGAGTTCTTGTTCTCCACCCCCTCAAACAGAAGTGTCTGCTATTACAGACTGTGGGGTCAGACATGGGAACAGGGAAAGAAGTGAATCCTTCACTCAAGCTTAAACTGTAAAACATATGTATGCAGCCAAGCAAATGTGGTGTCTTCTGGTTTGTATCTTGCATGGACACCTTTCTGGGAACAGTGAGAGGGGAACAATTGGTTTCAGCAGATCTAGACTTTTCTCTATTACTTTCTCCACTACTTTTCTCCCTTTGCGTTTTTACTTTTTTTTTCCTGATTTTTTTTTTTCAGAATTCCTCTTAATTTTAAAAATTTTCAGTCAAATTAAAGTGCTTTCTATTTTGCACGTGGAGACAAAGACTCAATAGTTATTAAAGACATAAATAAAGCAAGCTGACATATATCTTTAGGGATATATTTCCTGTTCATTCAGCATCTAATGGATGAGGTTTTCTTCCTTAAAAATGTAGGATTTTTCCCAGTTTTATCTTAAAGATAAAATTGACTTGTAAATACCTTGAAATGTAACCTGTTCTGTAAACTGGCAGTACAGAGATCAGTCGTTTTCATTCCTTGGGGCACATGAAGAAATAAAATGGTGGATGTGAATGACTATCTTTGTCCTTGATACTTCCCCAGTGCTGAGAAACTTGGTACAACCCTGAGCCACAGCTAAAAGATGGTGCTTCCTTCTCCTGCTTATGCAGCACAGACTGTCAGTGAACTTACCTGGGAAAGGAAACAAAGAGAATATGCATCTAGGGAAATCTTAAGAGAAAGAAATTGTGCAAAAACCTCTAGACTGCTTCCAGACCCGAATCACGTGGACCTAGTGTCTCATGGCTTTATGGAGAGAGGGATTTCAGCTCAGTTTAATACAAGTATGTCCATCTTGTTTCCTGTCAAAGTAGATGGGAGGAGAACTTTCAAAAGCATAAATGTGAGTTAAGGACATATTTCTCCCTGCCTTTCACTTAGGTGCTGAACACCTGTCACAACTCTGCAAGCCTTCATCACATAGGTAACAACATTTCAAAGCTCAGTGCGTACAATTCAATTAACTTCCAGAGATGCTGCTGGAGAAAATGCAGTTTAACCCTTGGAGTTCAGGTTGGATTTCAATATTGATATTTAAGGAGGAAAAATGTGATCAGTATTCTTAATTGTGCCTGAATGTTCACCCCCATCACATCTCAGAAACAGAGTAGGCTGGAAATCCACAGTAGCATATTTGCAGACTACCTTTTCAGAGCATACTGTGCATTTGCCACTATATAGACACACAAATTAGCAGAAATCAATATCAATACTATACCTTTTTTTATAAGTGGCATCCTGCCAGTGAGCTCCTGCATTAATAGGGTAGGAATGCCAATACAATTACACGTGACCTCTTGACTATTAATATTTCCAAGCCTTTTTTCTCATTAAAAACTGTTGATCTATGCTGGAAGAAGAGATGCTGCTGGTGCTGTTATTCAAGTCCAGAACTGAAAAAAAAAAAAAAAGTTTATTATATTACTGTCCTGGTTTAACCCCAGCCGGCAACTAGGCCCCACACAGCTGCTCGCTCGCTCCCCTCCGGTGGGATGGGGGAGAGAATCAGAAAGGTAAAAGTCAGAAAACTTGTGGGTTAAAATGAAGACAGTTTAATACATAAAGCAAACACTGCGCACGCATTCACTCCTTCCCATGGGCAGGCAGGTGTTCAGCCATCTCCAGGAAAGCAGGGCTCCATCACACATCATAATGGTTACTTGGGAAGGCAAACGCCATCACTCCGAATGTCCCCCCTTCCTTCCTCTTCCCCCAGCTTTGTATGCTGAGCATGATGCCATATGGTGTGGTATATCCGTTTGGTCAGTTGGGGTCAGCTGTCCCGGCCGTGTCCCCTTCCCCTTCCCATCTTCTTGTGCACCCCCAGCCTACTCACTGTTAGGGTGGGGTGAGAGGCAGAAAAGGCCTTGGCTCTGTGTAAGCACTGCTCAGCAATAAGGAAAACATCCCTGTGTGATCAACACTGTTTCCAGCACAAATCCAAAACATAGCCCCATGCTAGCTACTATGATGAAAATTAACTCTACCCCAGCCAAAACCAGCACAATTCTTTATTATGAGGATACTTTAATGAAAACACTCATTTTCTTGATATTTTTATTATCTCTCCTTTAAACTTGCATTTTCATTGATAATTAAAACACATTCAGTTCTCTTCTGTCCTCTGTTTTGTAAGTTTAGATGGTCTGTCTGCATTTCATTGAGTTGTTCTGTATGACAGTAATGATTTAATCAAGCACATGAAATTCACTTCAACTTTTCATTACTTTTGTCCTGGTTTTGGCTGGGATAGAGTTAATTTTCTTCCTAGTAGCTGCTATAGTGCTGTGTTTTGGATTTAGTATGAGAATAATGTTGATAACACACTGATGTTTTAGTTGTTGCTAAGTGGTGTTTACACTGGTCGAGGGCTTTTCAGCTCCCCATGCTCTGCCAGGTGCACAAGAAGCTGGGAGGGGGCACAGCCAGGACAGCTGACCCCAACTGGCCAAAGGGCTATTCCATACCATATGGTGTCATGGGCAGTATAGAAACTAGGGGGAGTTGGCCAGGGGGCAGTGATCGCTGCTCAGGGATGGGCTGGGCATCAGTCAGTGGGTGCTGAGCGGTTGCAGCACCAGGCCTTTTTCCCTGGGTTTTGTTTCTCTCTCTCTCTCATCGTTTTCCTTTTCATTACTTTTTTTTTCTCCTTTTTCACAATTGTTAAATTGTTCTTATCTCAACCCACAAGTTTTCTTACTTTTGCTCTTCAGATTCTCTCCCCCATCCCACTGGCGGAGGCGAGGGTGAGCGGGCTGCTGTGAGGTGCTTGGTTGCTGACTGAAGCCAAACCATGACACTTTAATGCTGCAATATCAATGATACAGCATTGTACTGAAATGCTTTTTCAGAAGGTGTGTATTCTGAGCACTAGTTTTCTGATCAAGACAAATATTTTGCTGAACTTTACTATTTCATTAAGTTTGGAGTTTGTTTAATACCGAGAGTATGTACTAAGTTATCTGTCTTCTACAGGTATAAAGCTGTTTCAGTGCAAGTTGATAAACTATTTGTACAATTGAAACAGAAATGAATTTTGCATAAAGTATCCTGGAAGGGATTACCTTACAAAGCTACCTTGCAAATTTTTCTGTTGGAAACTTATTATATTTTAAAACTTTCCTTTGTTTGTTTCCTTAATCTGTTTAATACATAACCTAGGGAGGACTCAGAATGGAAGGGATATTTTTGCATGTGTGTACATTTATTTATACGTATAGACATAAATGTAGGTCGAAGTGTTCTTAACGGCATTTCAGAATTAATGACAACATAGCAGTGGTTTATTTCATTATCTTGATGGATGGGTGTTTACTGCTAGCCACTGCAGATTGTCTTCTCAGGTACAGTTTCATTTTCTATTGTACAAAAAATATTGTACAAAAATAGGTAGATTAATGATGGTTTTCTGGGGGCATTCTCAGCTGCTTTCTCAAATTCTCTTTTAATAAGGAAAGGCTTAGAAAGTATAAATCTAACTCTATGAGGTGTGCCAAAAGCTATGGTATTTAAGTTACAAATGTGAAATTCAAGTTTATCCTTCAGTTATTACTGTGGCGTAGCAGTATATCAGGGCTGTGCCTGTGTGCATCCTGAGAGCACTTGAATTGTTAATTCCCTGGGTAGTCCAGGAGGACCTGGGCAGTCATCTGCAAGGGCAAGACAGTGGAATGGCTGGAGACAGTGGAACAGTGTGGAAGGTGGTGCTGAATTCGCAACCACTTTCGCAATTAAAAGTTTGACTGGTTGCTGCAGGCGCTCTCCAGATGGGAACTTTGCACTGTTCCAGACAGTGTCCCAGGTGGTTCCTGCTAGGCCCAGTCCTCCCACTTGTATGTGTAAACGGATTGATTAACACCCGGCTCAATTGACCTGGAGACTTCCAGGCAGCTCTTGCTGCAGAAGTGATCAACTGTTCTTTGATCAGACACTTATATCTAGACAATAGAAACTTTCTGCAGGTGCAGAAATAACTGTGCAGGGCAGCTTCTTGTATTCAGGGTATGTAGGAGATGTTTTGCAGGTAAAGACAATAGTGAGGGATTATGCATGTCCTGGGGTGGTCACATTCAACTGTAGACATCTGGATTATAAGAACTGAGCAAAACAACAGTTTGAGGAGGTTCTTCTGACTCAGCTGAAGAGATCATTGAGAGCACTCTTGTAACAGAGACTCCCATCGTCATTTGGAGAGCAACCAGCCATCCTCTCTGAGCCATTTACTTCCCCACACAAACACTACCCCATGCCAAAACCCCTGTAATTAATGTGGGTTTTTTAACATACACTATCCACGGGTGTCTGGGCAAGACAGATCATGAGCTAGATTGGCTCAGGTTTTTGTGTCAGCATGAAAGTATTCATGAAATGTCTGCCATAAAGGCAGTCCTTCTGGCAAATTTGAGCTGTGTTTTTTGTTCTTTTTGGACAGCTTAGAATGAAAACACATTTTTCTTCTTAGACAGCTAACCTAAAAATCCTAAAAGAGTACATTAACAGTAACACCAGAGATTTGTTACCCTAGAGAAAACATGCAATCAAGCTGTCTTTGCATCTCTTTCTACTCTGTCCAGTCTATGGAAGCTTCCTCTTATTTTCATTTAAGCTAGATTGAAAATAAACTCCTTGGGGCAGGGACTCATTAGGGCAAGGTGGGGTTTTTGTTCAGCTGGTTGGGGTTTTTTAATTTTTTAGTGCCAATTTGCTGTTATGTTACACATTGGAGGTCCAGATAACAGTAAGGGAAAAGGGGAAGACAGGTAAAACTGAACTTAAGTTGTTGACGCCCAACAAAGCTTCAGTTTAGTTTCCTTCTTTTTTTTTATTAACCAGCAAATGCAAGCATCATCTTCTCAATTTATTTTTATTATTATTTTTATAGATCTTTTTTAGTAGAAGTTGCAATGAAGGTGATGCTGCAGAACAACCTTCTGAAGTCTTAAACACACCCACTATTCAAGGTGTCGAATACAGAAATTTAGTTTCATCCATTTTGTAAATAGTGCCAAAACGTACCTACTGTGAAATGTACTTGGAGTCCTCACAGCCTGGGATGCTTCACTCTGGAAATGAGATGATAGAAAAGAAAAGAATACAGTAAGGGTCTATACAACACTGAATGACTAGGACAGAGTGAATAGAGATTTATTGTTCACTGTCCCTTCCAGTAGAGGAACTAGGATACATCAAATAATTTTGAGAGGTGACAGATGCAAAACAACTTCCCAAAGTGCTTTTTCAACATTTTATGATTAAACTGTGAAACATCTCGCATAATACGTTGTGAATGCACTCTTCTCTAGGAAGTGACTAGACAAATTCATGGGAGGAAAATCCATTGACGGTTGTTACATACGATAATGTCGCTGTCAGCTCGGGGAGTTCACTGGAGCCTGGAAGCGCTGTCAGGGACAGACCGTTGCATGTTTCCCTTGCTTGCCTTGCTCTGGTATTTTCTACCCCAGGCTCTCACTTTTGGAGACTGGAGACTGAAAATGGGGCTCGGCAGCCCCCTTATCTAATTCAGTACAGCAATATTTATGTTTTTACCTTTCCCTGCTTGCCAGTTTCAGGAACATTTACAGGGTTTTCCTTCAGAGCAATCTCCGTCGTGAGGTACTGAAATTTTACACCAGTAGTATAATGGAATTTTTGCCAAAAAAAACCCTGAAGTATATCTTCATTACCAGTCTATTTCTGGAAAGCACTGGTGTGGTAGAAATGTATTTAAGGGAAGCCCTTTATCTTCCTAACTTTCTGCAAAACTCATTCTAGTTTGTAGGTATTATATACAAAGTAATTGATGACAGCAGTAAATGCCAGCTACTGTTTTCCTTTAGACCAAATAAAGACAAAGGGTTTTCTTTTGCAAACAACAAACAGGTTAATATTGTAGGAAAGACAAGTACTTTTCGTGTTGCTTTTAAAGACGTTTTGCAACACCTTGGTAGGGTTACTTAAAGTGAGATACAAATAGAAACCAGTCATGTTATTGAATGCTATTGTCCTAATTATTAAGTGCTTGCTCCTCAGACAGAATTCAAAGCACCAGGTTAGGTGATCAGAGAATGAAGAGACATCAATGTCTTTGAAAAAGTTTCACAAAAGTCATCGGACCTGATAAGGAAGCCATTTCAACTCCTCAGTGGTGGCTCACTCTTTAAACAATTAATCAAACAGAGGCTAATTTCTTTGGAATTATGGCTAGAGATTAAGGCTCTCATTTTGGGCAATATTTGAGTGTGAATAATTTCATAATATTTTTAATAACAAATCATGGATAGTCCATTAGGTTAGAAACTAGCAGATAAAGAAGTTTCTGAAGTTATCAGCAAGTTTTTGGCACTTAGGAGGCATGATAAGCAAGGTTATGAGTAAAACAAACCAAGTTTAGAATAAACCACTCTCCTATGGATGACTCCTAGACCTGAGAAAATTTATAAGTTCACATCTGGACTGCACCTTTTTGAAAGTGGGCACAGGAGCAGGGACTGTGTGTTTCTTCATTTGATTAACAAGATCTTTGCGTTAAGTCCCTTCACAACACACAGATTCTGAAAGTTTGGTAATAATGTGTGCTGCAAGTGCATTAAGGCTCCTTGTTGTGTTCATTTTTAACAGAATGGTTTTGAATGTTATTTTGAGTTCATCTGTCATGCAGGAGGTAAGGGACAAAAGCAGCTCAGAGGAGCGACAGAAAAGAGAAATAGAGAAGAGCCATTGAAAGTCCAGGGTTCACTCAGGCAGCCTGGATTACCTTGACAGGATTCATACTCTTTTACAGCTTTTTATTCTTCCGGCACCTCTTTTTTATTGTGAGGAAAAATAAGTAGATTTATTACATGCAATGCCATAAAAATATTTAATTGCATTTTGAATGAGCCTATTCACACAATGGCTTTTTATAAAATTGCTAGGTATTGACGTGTTGGTTGGACAAGGGAGATAAGCCAAAAATACATGTTATTGCAAATTAACTAGTGTAACATAATAAATGTCAGTGCCTTATCAGTGTAAATATTTTTGCTAGACAGCTGAAAATGTGAGTTGGTAGGGCTGATTTTGAATGTAAAAAAGCTTCTCAAGTCAAGAAAGTTTCAGCTGGAAAAAGGAAGAGCTGTTGAGCCACATGGGGATAACACAGCCCCTGGGAGACCCTTGAGGTGGCGAAGAGCTCTCCTTCACACTGTCCAAAACCCGCTGAGACCTTCATGTCAGTCTGCATGATGCTGAGCTGTAAGCTTTTTCCCTGCATGGTATGATAGGACTCCACATCTCCCAACACCCCAGAGACTAATCCCGGGCAGAAAATATGTGGGAGAGGACAAAGAGGAAAAGGACCCGTGTGTTCCTCTCTGATTCTTCAGGCAACAGAACTGGTTGGGTGGAAATGGAGAACTGGAAGGTAAATTTGAAAGAAACAAGTGAGTTATACTGCCTTCTCAGAAAAGATGCAGGGCACTGAGAAGGAGGTGCCATGCTTATAACAACCAGCTATCATGATTAATATTTTTCTGGAAATGATAAATTGCAAGCAGAGATACCTATTCTAAATGAAAGTTAGCTATGGGGATATTTCAACTGTCTTTTGCTCCCTCTAACCATAAAACTGAAAATTTCTGAGCTATGAGTGGAGACACCCATTACACTGATTATGGATGTTCCCTTGAGAGTTACAGTACAATTTATATAGTTGTTAAACATTTGTTGTCATTGCTGCAGATTGTGTCCACTACAAGCATTTGGCTTTGACAGCACCAATAAATCCATCTGCATAGCTTGCAAGAAGCAATTTTTGCTACCAAGGGTGTATACAAAATCTCCTGTGTTCAGACTCAATGTCTGTCCCACAAACTGGGTGAGGAAGGAAGGAGCTGCTAATAAGAGCTCCTGAACTCACCATTATTTCAATGAAACTTTTGAAAAATGTAATGTATAAATATCACCAAAAAACTTATTCTGTATAATAGATTTTTATCCTGTACAAGTATAAAAATCTACATATAATTTTAATAAGTATACCTGATGTTAAATTATTTGCTAAGCAAAGAATTGCAACCATTCGATTGCCCTCAACACCAAGAAATGTAACTAAACAGATGGCTTACCAGTAGTTTTTCCTTGTACAGCTGATAATGAAACAGCTTTTTTCAGTGGCAGGCAGTAAAGCCTAAATTTGGAAAATACAGCTCCTCAGGGACATAGAATGTTCCCAGATTTTACAGAAGTCTTTGCTCCTTACACAGCTTGGGAAATTATCATTACTTTCCTAATACCTTTTCTTTTTTTTTTTTTTCTTTCAAAATGAGACTTTCTGTCAAAAGGAATGACAAGATATTTATTTTAAAAACAGGAAAAAAATTTCTTCTGTTTGACCATCTCCTCTTTCTTTTTTTTCCTGCATTTTTTCAAAAAATGGTGCTAATTTGATTCTGAAAATTCAAAACATTGAATTTTGAGCAAGGCAAGTGTCTTGCTTAAGTTATCTTGCTGTCTGATCTTTGATTTTTTGATACAAATCCTGGGACTTAAAGCTCAAGGACAGACTTGCCATGAATTTGCTTGGGTCAGACTGCTGTAAGGACAGAGTCATATCATTTCCTTTTCTGCAAGTACAGCCTCTGACCTGGTGTGTTACATTCTTCCCTCCACACTCCTTCCTTGAATGACATGCATCTATCATAGACACAAACATGTTGCTTGAGTGCTTTGTTTCTGAAGAGACAAATTTTGCTGTTCCAGAAATGTGCACTTCATTCACCACTGTTCTGCTGAAATATCAGTTATCTTACAAACATGGCTTGGGAAAATTTCACACTTTGCTCAGTCTCTCTGACGAATACATTGATTAGAGGTCACTGTTGAAAATCAACACGAGGAACAATTACTTAGCACTCAAATAAATATTCTAAGCACAGAGCTTTAGTAAGTAACTGGTTTCACCTTCAAATCAGAATGGTCAAATTATGAATATATACAACTGTTATATTCTCCTAACTACTTCTTCATATATATTCGTCTGCACACAAAACTCATTCTGAAAAGATGTGCTATTCATTTAGATTTCTTTGTTCCTCTTTTTTTTTTCCTGTGTGCTTTAATGAGTAAGTGACACCAGCCCCACTGTGTGGAACAATTCACAGACTGACTGTTTCAGGCTCTTTGCAAACTGGAGCAGCTACGTTCATATAAATTAACTGACTTCATGGGTTTGGGTTTTTTTCCCCTGTCACTGTCATAATTACACAATATCTCTTTTGTTGTTTTTGTAATGAAAGCTTCAGTCAGTTAATGAGAAAAATTGTTTTAGTTGCTTTGTACATCCTCTACGAAAAGGTTTGAGATTCATTTAAGACAGTTTTTTTATCTTTTTAAAAAAGAAAAGGAAAAGAGAAAGCACAAACACATTCCTGTTATCACTTAAAGTTGGCTGGCTGAAGTAAGCTTCACATTCGTTCCAATGACCAATGCAAAATGGATAATTAACATCCTTCCTTCATCCACTAATGACATTTTTGTGAATGTTGATTTCTCATCCTATTCTTGGCAAATCCTTGCCCTCCATTGCAAGGACTTTTAGCATTTTAAAGCAGCTTAACGTGCCTTACCAACACAAATCTATTCCAGTTTAACAATTTTCAGGTTCCCAGAACCAAAACAGCAAGAAAGATGTTGTGGTTTAACCCCAGCCGGCAACTGAGCACCACACAGCCGCTCGCTCACCCTCCCCCCCCCGCCAGTGGGATGGGGGAGAGAATCTGAAGAGCAAAAGTAAGAAAACTCATGGGTTGAGATAAGAACAGTTTAATAATTGAAATAAAATCTAATAATAATAATAAATTGTAATGAAAAGGTAAACAACAAGAGAGAGACAGAGAGAAACAAAACCCAGGGAAAAAAAACAAGTGATGCAGCCACTCACCACCCGCCAACCGAAGCCGAGCCAGTCCCCAAGCAGCAATCGCTGCCCTAATTTATATACTGAGCATGACGCCATATGGTATGGAATAGCCCTTTGGCCAGTTGGGGTCAGCTGTCCTGGCTGTGCCCCCTCCCAGCTTCTTGTGCACCTGGCAGAGCATGGGGAGCTGAAAAGTCCTTGACCAGTGTAAACACCACTTAGCAACAACTAAAACATCAGCGTGTTATCACATTATTCTCATGCTAAATTCAAAACACAGCACTATAGCAGCTACTAGGAACAAAATTAACTCTATCCCAGTCAAAACCAGGACAAAGGAATTCATGTCTCCAAAGACTTTAAGAGTATTCAGAAAACTCACAGTGAAATGCAAGACAATTTGTGTTTCAGATGTTGGGACAAACTTTAGTTAAAACTTAACCAACCTATTCTTCATTAAAACCAAATAGAAGATCTCAGCAAATTATTAAGTGAAAAGCCTTCTATTTGTTTTGCGTCTGTTAACTTGCATTCAAAACACATTAATGTGTACCAAAAGGTGTGGTGCATAGAGAAAAGCAATATATCTTTTCAATGGTAATATTTAATAATTTGATTCTATGATATCTTTCAGACTATAAAAATAGAAAAATGTGAAAGAAAATGTGGTCTGCATTTTAACTTAAGTAAGCAGACTGCAGGAGACTTTAGTTCAATAATAACTGATCAAAGCTTTTAGTGTACTACTGAGTCTGGCAAGTGAATCCCCTGTTTCCTTCTTGCTGCAAAGCATCATGGCAAACCCTGCTGAGAACAGTCCCACAAAAGTCTTCAGCAGCATGAGGCTTACTAGTCTGGTTACCACATGATCTTCCTTTTTAATTCCTTATCCCATGAATCCATTCATAGGTAAACCAGGAACATATTATAGACAAGTACTACCTTAAGATGAGAAGTCCTGAGCATGCAGAGATTGAAAGCCAGGCTTTTATGGGAGGCTGGAAACCAGCAGATGCACATAAAAACTTGCAAAATTACTAGTCATATTTTCAAATGGAAGGCAAAATTTATAAATTGCCAGTGATGAAGTGTGTAAATGAACCCTGATATGAGCTACTGCCTGGAACACATAGCATCAGGTGGCTGACAAATGAAGCAGCAGTAGAGTTATTTCAGGAACACTCTTAACCATAAAAATGCTGATGGACATCATTGAAGGAATACAGAACTTATCATTCAGAATGTGGCAGTCAATTAAGATTTAATTTACTTTCTTCAGCACAAACAACCCAAATTTATGAGCATTAAAGCCAACAGCCCAAGTGCTATGTCATACAGGAGATTCCCACTGACTTCTTAATTTCATATTTACTTAACAGCAAATGATGGGTCAAACGTTGGTTGCAAACTGTGAGTTTAACATGGCAAAACAGGCTGTCAGTTTCATAGAAACTTTAATGAAACATTGTATGTTTTTGTTAGATGCATTTTTGGTGATACAGGTGATACCTCTGGGTCTTAAAATCCATGCAGTGTTCTTTGTTTCTTTCTTTTAAGCTATTGTTGGTCACATTAATTAGACAGCATAAAATAAAATCAAAGTCCCTTTTAAAAGAGAGTCAGTGCTATTTCATCACACATTGCCACTAAACTTCGGATTTATAGCAAACCACAACATGGTTTGCAGAAGCTCTTGACCTTTAAAGTCTCTGGAATACCAATCACTACAGACTCAGTCTGCTCCTGGCACTGGTTTCACTATTAGCATCTCTTGTGTGTCTACAAACCAGTAGACTTCAATTGGGCTGCCTCCGTGACAGCTTTTATGTTAACATTCATCTTCCTTGTGCTCCCGTTTTGTTTCTGACAGTTCCCTATCTCCATTGTAGCTGCACTCTCCCGTTGTGATGTCAGACATTTGGTCCCTTTTTTAACTTCTGAGACCTCACCAAAAGCAGCTATTATTTTGTCTGAAGCCATGACACATTCCATTCTGACTCACTAATCATGCAATTTACGTGATTATTCTGTTTTTGTCTTTGATAATTACACACACAGAGACTAAATACACTGTTAAAAAATAAAAAATGAAACCAGTATGCTAAGATATTTTTATGGTGGGAAATGCAATGTATCCTTAAACACAGCTATCCAGGGATGAAAGCAAAGTTAGCACATCTCAGCTGAAAAAGCCAGGTACGTCTCATAGCCCAGTCCTGTGTAAGCCTGGTGCTGAAAGAAGCATGAAGTGCACTCCTCAACGGGCTTGTCCTGGCAAGAAGGGAAAGGTTTAGTTTTCACATAGAGTAGTGGCAGCTGTGAGTGATTGAAGTTGTGATTGTGTGTCAAAATGAGTTCCTACTTTGTTTCTATTTTACCTTTTCCTATGCATCACTTACACTAACCTTGTGAAATATAAATTGAAACCTGCTGCTTTCTGTTATTTTACCTCAGTCCCAGATCCTCCAAAGCAAGTGTACAACTTTACAGTTGTACTGTAAATGCTGTTGTCAAGAAATGCTGCTGTCAAATGTTGTTTCCAGGACCAGAACTACTGGCTTTCTCCGTTTCTAAGTAACACACCCTGTAACTTACTGCAGACAAAAAAAAAATTATATTGTTTCTGACTGAAAAAGTCCACTTTCAAGATAACATAAAAATTAAGAAAACAGAAAACTCTCTTTGAGTCCAAAATAATATCTTAAATCCAGATCAAGAAGGGCTTTAAATTTATTATTGTTGTTGCTGTTAATATAATTATCATTATTGTTATTTAGCAATATAAGTGCTCATTTAAATTTAAGTGAGGTGAGACAGAGAAAAAATAAACTTCTACATGTGGTAGATATAGTGTAGTAACTACCTACTATATTATGTATTAGTATAGTGTGCATATATAAATATAGAAGTATAGTTATTATACATCAGTATAATGCATATATATATTATATATAAGTATAGTATAGTAACTATCCATTGGCCTGAGTAGTTGTTTCCCCAACGAAGAAGTGAGATAAATGTCTATCATAGGAACCAACAAGAGATTTTTTATTGAAGGTATGACACCATCTCACAGTTATGAACAGAGGAACTCTGCATACACACAACTTGTCCTGGCCTGTCCCCAGCACCCATAAATGCTCCTTCTTCTTTGTTTACAACGTCCTTATCATTTCAAGGCACACAGCCTGGGGAGAGATCAGTCATCTCATCTCTCTCCCTTCTTCTCTCCCTTTCTTCTCTTACTTGGCAGACCTGAGCACACACTCTGTTGTTTCTTGGCTGAAAGCAGTCCGTCTGTCCCACTGCCACCGTGTGCTCACCCTAGTCCTATCACAGTATGCACAGAAAGGCCCCCATGGCACAACTAATTTACTCTTTCTACATCTGGAACTGAGATACGAAGTATCATAAGGGGTATTACCAGCAAACTGAGTTTGATTGTTACAGTGAGGGAAAAAAAGTAAAATAAAAAATCTTACAGTCTAACATCTTAAATTGTAATTATTCCTTTCTCTTCTCATCTGCACCTGTCTGCTTGTCCTATTCAGTTGTAATTTACGTTGCAAATGAAGAGAAGAAAATACTATCCCTATTCAGTATTTCTTGTTTTCATTTTCCACTTTGTTATTTTCAGTTGAAAATCCATTCTAGTTCTTTACAGTGCAATATTTGAAAATTAAAGAGATGCAAGTATTTGAAATAAGGTAAAGTATTATCTATCTGACAGTACTGTTTCATCATTGTTACAAATGTACTTATCCTGCTTCTTAAACTATATTTCTACACAAAAGGCTAGAATATATTATCTAACAGGACTGTCTGACCTTGAAAACTTATAAAGAGACAAAATGTAAGACTTTCTACCTCAAAAGATCTGGTAGCCTACAGTGCCATACCTAAACATTTATTTAAGAACCTAAGGAAACAAGAAGCTGTCTGTGTAGTTAAAAAAATGGAAAATATATTTTTCCCAAAGCATTTTTGTAAATCTGCCCCAAGGCAATGGAAAGATACTCACTATGCAAGAACACATCGGCCAAACATCTTACCAGGTTCCAATGGAGAAGATTGAGTGTTTCATGGAAACTGTGATCACTGTACTTCACTCATTTTTCCCTACAAGCAGAAATTACAGAGCCAGACTGACTCCTGAGATATATTCTTTTTTTTACTCAAAGGTACCATGTTTTTAATAATGTATATCAAGCAGGCAGTTCTAGTAATAAAGGAAAATGGGTCCTGAGATATTCAAACAATCCAGCAACAGTCTGGAGTAATTTGAGATTATTCTTGATATTTACTTATCTTGAAGAACACCTGATACAAGAATAACCACCAACAACAACCCCAACTGCTGAACAATCTAGCTGCAATTGCTACATTCAGAAACTGACACATCAGGGTATATTCCTGATGTCCTGTAGCTGTGTTGCACTGCAGGTCACAGGAATTGCATTATCACGATTATATGAACATCACCAGGATCTATACCCAAACCTTTGCTGCCCTTCATAACTCTCCATAATTCAAATTACCTGTAAAATGTTGCATTGCTAAATTGTTAACATTTTACCAGGGGAAGAGGCAAAGGAAATAGGGAATCAGGATTTCAAGAGTAAGTCCACAGAGCAAAAATAAGTCATAGTATACCACATTATGGCAAAAACCTTCTGTGATAGAAAACCTGCAGTTTTCACTCTGGAAGACTGTACTGTCTACGTATTAGGACTGAAAATGCTTTGTTCACTCAGTTTTCTTCATGTGCTAGTGCTTTTTTCAAAGTAACAACAAGACCCAGAGGAATATGTAAGGGACACAGGAAATTTTTAGGGCTGCATTATCACTGAGATACATCAACTTGCTCTTGAAGGCAAGAGTCCTAAGTATACGTAATATCAATTCAGTGACTAACTCTTGTAAAATCAGGGAAATGCTTCTGTGTTTGTAAAAATAAAAGAAATCAAGAAAAATAGGGAAGATAAATACAGAAGTGTTGCCAAATGGAATGCTTTTGAGAAAGAGGCTTTTCATAAAATGTCTTTAATGAATGTTCAAGCCTTCTAAAGTCTGTGGCTTTCAGTATGCAAAGCCACTGATAACTATTTTATTGCCTAATTTCTTAGCTTGCAAATGTGCACTTTCAGTGAAAAGCAACAGATGACCAATTTGTCAGCCTGCAAAAATCCATCACAAGCTTGTAAAAGTTGTCCACTTTCTGGTGAGTTATGGACTCAGATATGTTGTTTACAGAGAAGCAAAGTGGGCATTCAAGTCAGGGTAAAAGGACCAAGTGATAAAGATATAAAGTTAAAGCGTGACATCTGACGAAGGATGTACTCCAGTTCACCTTTGCTATCACTTAATTATTATTCACTTATTGTTTTATGATCCATATCTGTATATTTATTATCCTGATTTAATATTTTGTAATGCATAAATCAGAAAGGAATTAACTTAGAAATTTTGGAAAAAGGAAATGCAGTTTGGAAATTAAACACTTTTAAAGCCATGCATCATGCATAGTCATGTCTTTTCTTGTAATGCCCGCAGTTGTCTCTATTAAGTAGTGCTAAATAATGAATTGCAATGTGCAGGCCAAATTTTAACAAATATTTCAGAATTGTACATTTCATGGGTAACACAGGGTACTTCTTAAAATCTTAATCTGTGTATTGTTGCCTAAAAAAGGGGAATTTCTCATCTAAATCATCTCCCTCTTCATGTCTTGCTCAGTATAATATGTACACTCTCTGTATAAATGACCAATAAACTGTAATTCTATAGTAGCTTCCTAATGTAAGTACAATAATAACATGTTTTTTCAAATGAACTCCCTAGTGCTACCACTTTTAGGAAATTATTTTTGGAGTATATTGCAATATGATTCTAAGACTCTGTATATTGTGTTGACCCCAGAAAAAAATTGAGCAATGTATGCAATGGATAGATGGCAGCAAGGATTTTGGAAAATTTTACTGGTAGAAGGTGAAGTCCTTGTTTTAGCTGACTAGTCATTTGACCAAATACTTGAAAATGTTGTTCACCCAGAGGAAAATAGGAATATTCAGAGAAAGTAGAAAACAAGAAAGACAGAACAAAGTACAAGTAAATTTAATTAAAGTGATTGCCTGAGGAGTGTTAGAATGGTATTCATCCAGGTACAGGTCCCAGTATTTGAAGCAGAATTTGAACAACTTCGGTGGTACGTATAGCTCCTTTGACTTGAAGTATCTTAAAAGTTCTAAATTTCTGAAGCAGAAGAGGTCTCAGTCTAATTAGAGGAAGAGAGAGAAACACTGAAAGCACCCATGACTGCATCATATGATTCTGAAGTGTCCTCCCCAGTAAATCCTCAGCTGGTATGCCTTACCAAGTCAAGTTATCACACTTAGGATTAGGTAAGTATGGGAACCAAAACTTTTAATTTTAAAAAAAGAAGTGTGAATCTCATAATGTATTTTAAATTGCATTTCCGTATCTTGATGTTCTGGGAAAAAAATAACATACATTTTTACTCTCTCTTACAAGTTCTCTTTGTGCCACAAAGCACATTTTTCATGATACTTCAGGCTGACATGCAGAAACAACTTTGCAGCTAGTTACCCTTTCATAAAACAGGAGATCAAGTCTTACATGTCTGCCTTCTCAGGTAGTAGAAAACATAATTTTAAATATTTTTATTTTCCCTAGGTACATTATCCCCAAAACTTCAGGAAACACTGTAAAATAGTAACTGAGATTTCCTGACTGCATAGAAGCAACTTTGATCTGTCAGACCATATGGAAGGAACACCTGCAGGACACTGAATAAAGTGAGTTGCAGTAAACTCAAATTCAGCCTAGCCTAAAAGAGATTTATGTGACAAACATGAAACTAATTGGATTTATTCTTCTCAGCTTCTGCTTAACATAAGTTTATATTTTTTGACCACATTTTTTGCTCATATTTGTAGTGTTCTTGGCCTTAGCTCTCTCATTTTCTTAAGAAGTTATCTGCAAAGTATACTCCTTGTGAAGGTTTTGAAGCTTGAATTTTTGCTCTCTGGGAAGCAATTATAAAGAAGAATGTAGATATTGAAAATATCCTGTGTTTGGTTTTTCAGTGATGTCTTGGCCCAACAAAGGCATAACTTTTTCCTAACAACCTGACCTTGCTAATTATAAATGTGGGGAATAATTTTATACTGGTGTCATTTGCCTGGACATCTTAAATTCTGAAACATCTGTAAAGATTTACATCAGAAAAAGAAGAGGATTGACTCTCTGCGTTCTTACACAGTGTTAGAGAAGACTCAGGAGCCTCAAAGGACTTATACATATCCAGAGGCATGGAACAAGCAGCAACAAATGAAGTGCAAGCACAAAAGTGAAGTGTCTTGAACCTCTGTTACAACACAGCAAGTTAACAATGTTGTTTCAGGAGGTCTCTCTCCCTCCACTTGAGGACTCTCAAACTGGTGTCCTACAGAGGTTTTGATGCTTATCTGGAGTATTGGATGAATCTGTTCTACTTCCAAGATAGAGTTATCAGGTGCCTAAAGCCATTAATTCATAATATTTCAATGCAGTGGGCAATCCGTACAGGTTTCATAAGTCAGGCTATATTTTATTCTTTTTCATAATATTCTGAGAATGCGCAGTGATTGTTTTGGAAACAAAAACAAATATGGCTTGTTCTAAGGAAGGTACTCATCCTTTAGATCGAGTACTCCTGAGTACTTATCCTAACAGAGAGCAAAAAGACTTGACCAATAAACAAGCATAAAGGTGACAGTGTTGCCCCACTTTCTGTTCTGCTATTAGTCACAGCAGGGTCATATCCCACACAATGAGTTGCAAGGCAGCAGAAGTCGAAAAAGGTGTGGCCCTAGTGCTGGAGGAACGAAGTCCATGTCCAGTGGCAGCAACAATAAAGGCACAGAACATGAGAAGTGCATGAATGGGAGTGATGAAAGGGAATATGGGCACTTGTTCTCTTCCTTGACCCAGTAACTGTATGGAACCCAGGCTGCAATTAATCCCCAAGGCTTTGGAAGATTAGATTCATGTCAAGAATCTTCTGCCAGTTTAACTACCTCTTCTTATACCACTATTCTTTCAGTGTAGTCACATTGCAGAAAAGCACACCGAATCCTCCCCCTTGTTCAGTCATGTTGGCGTCTTCTGCTTCATTAGAACAGCAGCTAAATTCTGCTTTTGTGCTAATAAGTCCCTCTCTCTCAGTAAAACCTTTCCACGGTCTTGTTAGAATAGAAAAAGAAATCTGATTCATGGTATAAGTATAGAGTGCCTAAAGAAAGCTCTGGGTTTGATTTACAATGACCTAAAATGAAAGGCAGGAAATCCTAAGATTAAAAAGAAGGAAAAAAAGAGTATTAATGAGAAAAAAGAAAGAAAGTAGAAATTCCATAAGAAGCTTGTCAAGATTAATTGCTTCTTGGTGATATTTCAAGCATTATGCAATTACTCAAGAGGCTGAGAAGTGACTCTGCAAATACACATATACCCTATGCTCCTCCACAGCTTCCTAAAGAGGGAATTCAGCCATCTGATAGTAAAGAAGAGTCACTTGCCTTCAGCAAAATCGATAGTCAATACAGAAAAGCCATGTTAAACAAATCCTGGTTTTCTCTTGGTACAGTTGTGGACCAGTCCTGAATGCTGAGCACAAAGGCAGTTTAGCTTCCCCATTCCTTCCCACCGTGGTCCACAGCATGGGATGCTAGTGTCTGTTGCCCAAATACTATAAAGTGTAGCTGAGAAGCTACATGGCATCTTTTTTGCCATGAATACTTGTCATTGCCTCCAAAGATAGCAGTATCTGGCCAGATCTTTTTCGCAGTTTCTGTTCCATTCACAGCTAACATGACTACATATCATGTTAATAACATGACTAAATAACATAACTTATGAAGGCCTATGTTTTTTTGACAAGGATGTTGTAACTACAGCAGTGAAAATGAATAACAAACTGGCAGGAACTTCTTGGGTCAGGCAATCAAATACTATAATCTCAATCATAAATTACATCAAGTTCTGTCCTACAGCTATTAAGTTTTCTGTCCTCACCTCTATTAGGAAAGCTATTCCATGACCTTCTTTCTCTGACAATTAGAAACCATCTTCTAAATTGCAGCCTAAGCTTTTTAATAGCCAGTTGATACCCATTCGTTCTTGTGCCAACACTGTTCTTCAGTTTGAATAATTCTCCTGCCCTCCCTCCCTGCTGGAGCAGGTAACTAATTAATATGGTGAGAAAAGGTATGCAGAGAGTGTCAAATCACTTCATGCTGAACTTAAGATTCCCCCATTTTCTTTTAATTTTCTCTTCAGACTCAGTGTGTCCTGGAATCCCCCATTTAGTTGTATACTGGTAGCTTACCCTTTATTATCAATAATGCTCTCTTGGGTCATCTTCTATCTGTCTAGAGGTGTGATGAGATAGGGGTAAAGTTTGAGTAAGAGTTGGGAGGTGGGTGAGCTCTGGCTTCTTCAAAAATGCATGAGGACTCATGAAATACATTTATGGCAGCCTCATTTCAAAATGGGGCCAGAGAAGGAGTAGCATTCCTCTTCTGAGCTGGTCTTCCCTTTCCACCTTTATAAAATGCCTCAGTGATGTCTGTATTCATCCAGAGTCTTGACTCTCACACTTGATAGTCTTCAGGATTTTCAAAACCTCTCTTCCTTGGACTTTCCCTAATTAAAATCTTGCTGGCTCCTGGCATGGGGATAGGGTAGTGAGAGTGGGGTAGACACAATTGGCTCACATTATTAATTGTGGTATTTTATGCAAAGGTCAGGCAAGCTGTCATTTACAGGACAGTTGACAGCTCTCCATCTGCACTAAGTCCGAGTCAGATGAAATTTGCAATGATACAGAAGTCAGACTATAAAAGAAAGAACACAGCATGTGACCTGTTCATTTAAACAAAATGGTATCCATGCATGTAAATCTGGGTATTTTTAGCCATGTTTAGGTCCAAATAAATTATTATTTCCTGACACAGGCAGCACTTCATGGTATACAACAAGTGTATGCATTGTGCTGGTTTCCGTGGGTGCCAGATGGAAGCACCTATATCTTTTCTCTGAAACATTACAGAAGAAGCCAAGACTGGGTATGCCATTTAAAAGCTTCATCTTTGCCACAACATATTTTGGATAATAAAGCTTCACAATCCCCATGCTACTGCTCAAAGCAGAAGTCACAGTCTCCTACTAGCACTTGGCCCGTTAGCCCTTGGTACCTGTAGCATCTCTCATGTCATACTGAGTGTTTGGTGTGGTCAGGTGGGCAATGGGTTATTTTGATTTATTTTTGTTTTTTATTTGGGTATATTTCTAGATCTACCTGTGAACTGGATTAGCTGAACATATCCACAGGAGCACATGGCATCAGCTCAAGGAAAGCAACATGGAACTGGAAGAGGGCTGTAAGGGGATGCATTTGGGCAATAAGCCAGTTGTAAGCCGAATTGTGGGTCCTGTGAAACCATGCTCTTGGGTTCTGAATTCACTTTAGATGTGGCCCTTCCTTGCTCTGTGCTTCATTTCTTCATCTATAGAAAAAGTTACAAGCTCTTTCTCTCTTCAAAGGAATGTTGTGAGAATCCAGGAAGCATTAGCTGCTTGAATATGATGAGGATGGAGGTTAAATGTCCATGTGAAGAAGAGGAGAACACAGAGCTTTTATGTCTATGTGAAGTAAGAGCTGCTTTAGCCTGGTACAAGGAATTCCAAGAGACAGAGTGGGGAGAAAGAAGGGAGAAGGTGAAAAAGCTTCCAAAAACATACTTAAAACCTTCCCCCTTTCAGATGTGTTTGCAGCAGGACACAGCCTCACCCCAGAACAGCAGGTTGCTGCATCATGGTTGCAGAACAACTTTCTCAGTTGTGTGTTTTGCTTAGTGGTAACACATTAAGAATGCAGAGCATTATGGTGCTTCTTGCTCTCAAAACACTGAGTTAAAGCTACAGGGGAAATAGCAAACCACCAAGTTTTTCTTTTGACATGACCCATTTCAAAACAGTGACCTTGACCTTTGTATTATTGTCAGTTACTCACTTTTTAAAGTTTCCTATTTACTCTGCATTGAAAGTAATAGTACTTATGAATCATTCAAATCACAAAAAATAGGCAGATGTGATAGGCTGTAAAGACAGAAAATGGTTTGAGATGTTAAAATAAAAAACCCACAAAAAATCCCCAAACTGAAAACAGGTTGTCGGGAGAATAATACAACATGGAATTTAGCATGTACACAACAAAAAGACTTTGCATATTCAGTTCCATTATTGTATAATGGGCAACAGACTGGTGCTGACACCCATCAAGTGCTCTGACTTCAATCAGTAATGATTTAATACGAGGAGTAAACAGCCGATCACAGAGACCTGAGGCTAAAAAGGGAGTTGGTTCAGCAACAACCTCTGCACAGTGACTTGTCCTCCTTTCCATACTCCTCATACACTAATAATGAGGGAGCTGCACTAGTTCCCAAGTATGACATACCTTAAAAAGTAATCACTGCCCTGGAAGAAACTTACGTTTCCAGACATAAAGCAGATAATATATAGGTCCTCTTTGGATCAGGCAAATAACAATCATGCAAACTGAAAGCATCCTCGGATGCATCTTGAGGATCCATTCCACAACAAGGTCACCTACCTCTTGCACAGCCTTTTTCCTCTTGCAGAAAGTGCTTTATAAAGCAAGCAAACACTATTAGAACCATTTTACCACTGAGGAAATGGAAATCCAGAAAAGTCGCTTCACAAGCTAATGGGGGAAATCCTTCAGAGTACAGGTTTCAGTCCAGTGCTTTAACCCTGAGGCCTTACTGCTTTGTCATTGTCAATGTACCATTGCGTTACTGCTGTACAGCTTTCAGCTAGTCTGTTACTGTTCTAAAAGCACCTATGTAGCTTTCTTCTTTTCAGAGAACAGGCAGTTATCAGTATAAAAAGGACCTGCAAGCCCACGTCATATAAACCTGGCTCATCATAAGAGTCATGTACATCTTTATGTATCTTTATATTAATGGTCTTTCTCTCGAAAGTAGACCACATTGAACAATGCCCAGACTATGGTTTTCAAGGTATGCTTCCTTTCAGCAACATAATCTACAATTTGATATATTTTCATGAGCATTTCAAGTACTTAACTGAGAAGACTGAGTGCAAAAGAGAAAAGGGTTAAATAAAATGCAGGAAAACTGGGGTTGTTTAGTCTGGAGAAAAGGAGGCTGAGGGGAGACCTTATCACTCTCTACAGCTACCTGAAAGGAGGTTGCAGCGAGGTGGGGGTCAGTCTCTTCTCCCAAGTAACAAGTGATAGGACAAGAGGAAATGGCCTCAAGTTGCACCAGGGGAGGTTTAGATTGGATATCAGGAAAAATTTCTTCAAGGAAAGGGTTGTCAAGTGTTGGACCAGGCTGCCCAGGGAAGTGGTGGAGTCACCATCCCTGGAGGTATTTAAAGGATATGTAGATATGATGCTTAGGTACATGGTTTAGTGGTGGACTTGGCAGTGCTACGTTAATGGTTGGACTTGATGATCTTAAAGGTCTTTTCCAACCTAAACAATTCTATGATTCTATGATTCTATGATTTGAGGTTTTTCTTTTTCATAAACCAGAAAAGAGGAAAATGAGTCAGAGAAAAGACTTAATTGAATACAGATTTATAGACTGTGAGATTGCCTTGCATAAAGCAAGTTTTAGAGGGTATTAGCAAGTTCAATGTCCTCATTTCCCAAGAACTGTAGAAATTAATGTTAAAATAGCAAAATGTCAGGAGATACAGGCCCAGATTTATTCGCTGAATCAAGTATACACACAGAGGATTTGCCAGAGCAAAGCCTTATCCAGCAAAATTTTCATAGTGCTTGACTGTTCATGAAAATATATATTAGAAATAACTCAGACTTTTCAGAGAAAGAACATCTGTTAAAAAATTAAGAGAACTAAGGAAAAAGATAACATTTGCTGACATTCAGTCTATCTGGGGAGAGGCAAACTACAAAATTGTCAGTGCTTTCCTGCATTTCCCTGCAAAAGGGTAAAAAAGAAATCTGTCTTCGTTTGGAAACAGTGTTGTCAGCTGGCAACTTACACTCCTTTAAAGAAAGAAGGAAAGAGGGTATATGAGTTAAAAGTAAGACTGTTATAAGTGGTTTGTCTCACATCGACTCAGTCCAAAATTATGCTCCTTTATCCCCTTTCTTTGCAACCAGCAGAAAATAAAAATTCCTTCTTTTTTTCTGTTGACCTTTTCTGGTTTAGAAAATACTTTTGTTTGCAATTTGTTTTTAATTCTCCATTCATACATTTCCTAACACAAGATCTTATGGCCCACGAGTGAAGCTGCACAAAGTAACCAGAGTGAGAAAAAGAGAACATACTAACTTCCTTGATCTTTGTGCTTAGTTTTGTTCTCATAAGGGAGGAGAAAAAAAGGGGGCGTGGGATGCGGTATCTGCTCAAGAGAGCAGGACAGTTAAGTACAAGTGACTGTAAGAGACCTGAGGAAAAGAGAACTGCCCAGACCCTGTCGGAAACTGTTGGGCTTTACAAACCTAGAAACTGTGCTAAGGAAAATCAAAGTTTTTGTCACTTTCTCCATAAAATGCGTAAACAGTTTATAAAATAACTAAAAGCATGTTAGAGTACTAATAACAGTAAATGCGTTGTTGTATTAGTACCAGTGTTATGTTACAGGTGCACTGTCGGTCTGCCAACAGCTCCTGGGATGCACCAGCTGCTTGAGAGTACAGACACTGAGCCAGGGCACAAGGAACGGCACCAAACAGGCTGTGTTGCTGAAAGGCTTCAAGCTGGATTTTCTCTTATCTAGCAACTTCTTAGGATTGTTTTTGCAGAGAGGAGGTGCTCGTAATATTGTATTTGTGTGAGTTCTCTCTGGTGTACCAAGGGACACAAGAGAGGACAGAGCTTAGACTGTCATCTCTTCTTTTACTCAAAACAGGTTAGGGTCTCTCTCTTTCTCCCTTTTTCCTAAATCCGTTATTTTAAGACAACATGTGGAAAAAATTGAAGTCTTCCCACATATAAAACACTGTTGTAAATTCAATCTATAAGTTCAGAAATTGAGCAGCAGTGGGAGGAGGACAAACAGAAGCTGTTTATTTTGCTCTTCATCAGAGAACCAGCCTAAAAAGTGGACTATCAAAGAGGAAGGTTAAAATCTGGAATATCCACCCTCATCCCAAGCCTTCTTTTTTCTTTTCATTGAGTTCTAGCCAGCTGTTCCAAACTAATGGTTTGTCATTGAAGGCACCAGGCTGCATGCTACGGTTTCATTTTTTTTCCTCTAATGAGACTGATGTTACAGGTCGTGGCTTCCCACGCAGGAAGAAGTAAGGGACTTGAAAAAAATGAACCCTGCAGGACAGCAGGGCCGCGCAGATGTACACAGGATGCACAGCAGTCTTATCAAGGCTACTACAACCAGACTCATTGTTTTACCCATCACTGGGAGACCTGATAACGACAAATCAGTGTAGCTCTAAGTAGGTTTCTCTTTGTTTAGGCTGCTATAATTTGCATCCAGTTTGACTTGCCACTTCAGACAATTTTCGTTTTCAAATTAGGGTAGCGTTACTGTGCTTGTCATCCAATTGGTTTCATTTACATAGTTCTCCATGTGTGCATATGTTGAGAGGCAGAAAAGTTAATTTAGAAAAATCCAACAGAAACTGTTTTTCCCCATTCACCTTTTCTCTCAGGCCGTAAATTTTTGTGATTCTCAGCTGCCTCTTCTGTTACAATGGCAGTCGAATTACATCCCCCTGTCCCAACAGCAATTAAGACAAGTTAAATAAAATCTATCTAACTCTGCCCTAGGGCTACTTTTGGAGAATGATGAAAACATAAATGTCTTCATATGAGTGTCTGGTGTCTGTGTGCATGAAAACGAAAAAGTGTCAGGGGAATGGAGAGTGGCTGTGGAAGGGCTTAAGGTTGAGGTCTAAGTTAGAATTTAAAAGGTATATACATCCTCTGGGATGCTAGTCCTCCTTGTGACATGTATGTCTGGTGGAGAGTCTTGTAAAAAGAAGTGTCTTTCAGGCTCCTTAGAACAGGAAAATGCTGTGACCTTTATTGACTGCTTCAGGAAAGGGGCTTTAATGCAACTCTTTTGTTGCAAGTAGTCCTTGCCATTTAATCTTAACTATAGCAAGTGCAGATCTGCTCATCTTGTTAAATCCCAAAAACATTAAAGAGAAGTTTTCTGCCTCATGATGATGTACGGTCTTATTTCAGTGTTTCTGTAGTGAGTAGGATGGAGGCATCTGTGTAGTTTTCTAAATCTGTGGCAAAAAAAAGGTGCTTTAATTGACTCTCAGCTGTTTCAAACCAAGCTTTTTAAAATACTTTGGTCATATCAGGATTTAGTGGTTTAAACACCAGTTACTTGCATGTTCGCAGATTAAGGCAGAGCTAAGAAATGTCCCACCTTGCCTGGCTGTAAGAGGCAGCTGGCAGCAAAACCTAAGTGGTTTATCAAAATATTAGTATATGCAAATGAGCAACTAGATTTACCTAATTGTACTAGGCAGGCAGCTGTGACCAGTACAGATCCAGTGTAAACGTATTGATAGCAAACCTGTTATTTCAGTTATTTAAAGCTAGCATTATGCACAATAATTGCAAACCACACCCACTGCACTTTTCTTTTCTGGTTTTCTCCTGGTAGAGAGAAAACAGCATAATGAATAAGTTTTTAAGAAATGGTAGGGCTAGATGTATCATAAGCAATTTAGTTATCAAATAATTCAAATGACTGGGAATTTATTCATTCATTCCAATCATTCCCTTAGCTCCTGGGAATTTATTATATATTGAATGACACACAGATTGCATTTGTTCTGCAAGAAGGTACGAAGGGTTCTTTTTGAAATTTTACTGTATTCCTGGGGTTTTTTGAGGCAAAAAGCATTGCCATGGAAGCATGTAAACAAAAGCACACTTCTGAATTGTAGGATCATTTACACCCATTCATAGTGTACACATCTCTATTGAAGTCATGGCAATGCCATGGGTTTGGGGTAAATTTGCAACCAAAATAATGAAGTTTGTTTTGGCTGTTGATAGTCCTACTAATTAGAAAATAAAGACATTAAAAGAGACTGCCTACCTATCTGTCAATCACCAACAGTAATATAGAGCAAATATATGGACTTTTAGTACTTCTTTTATTTAATTCTTTTTTTTTTTTTTTTCCCATTTGAATGCTTCAGGTCTTAGTAACTAAGGGAGGTCTTTAGAGCGTGAAGGGACCTGTTTAACTGAGGGGAGGAGGATCCCACAGGAGCTGCATCCCCCCTTCCTCGCAGGCCGGTGCTCAGGGCTCTCCAGGGCAGGGTGGTTCTGCCCCATCCTGCAGCCATCCTCTGCGTCCCTGTCTCCTGCAGACGGCCGGTGCGGCTCTTCAAGGGTAGCGCTCAAGAAAGGTGAGAGGGAATGAAACTGATCCCTTCTTTGGAGTACTGTCCTGATGAACTGCTCAGGAAGAGCCGTAAAATGGAAAACTGATAGTTGAAGAATTACTTGGTTTAGAGGCCAGAAAAAATGTGGTGGGTTATGAGCTGTTTCTAGAGTAGGAAACCAAGACAGCATTTATACAGTACCTACTGTCTATGGGCTTGGAAATTTTGCAATCTTATAAAGATTAGAAACAAACAAAAACTATTAAACTTCTGCATCTACCCATTCATGAATATTGAGATTTCTGAATCTCTAATGACCTAAAGAAATACCACATTTCCAAACCACAGTTTCCACCACCATCATTGAAAGCTTGAATCTGATGTCACATTTTTCAAATATTATTAATGAATTGGAGTGTATCATCAGTATTAAGAATAGCAACCCATAAATGTGTAGACAAATAACTTCAGATAAGAGCAACTTCAATCATCATTTTGAGTAATTTCAAAGCAATTGGAATGAATATGGTCCCTAGAGGTATATATATTTCTTCCCAGTATATATACATATAAAACCAAAATGATTTTTCCATTATTTCCAAAGAGACCAGCATGACCTAAGGGACTTAGCAGTGTCTCATTGTTTCTAGGAAATTAGTGTCTAATGAAGACCGTCTGGGAACTACTAGCTAAAAAAACATTGATAGGGAATATAGTGTCATTAAAAAACAAATTCCCTGTGCAAAATTATTCATTTCAATAAACAGAGAAGCATTTTCATTGGTCAGATTGATCTGAACTGAAATATTTTCTTGGGAGGTTTCTTTTTTTTCTGGGGGGGAGGGCATTTTGCCTGTACCTGACACATTTCCTTTCAATATTTTTCATAGTACACCTCCTTTTCATAGTACCATGGACAACGATGGGAGTTGTACATGTGTCCCTTCCTCTTTCATGTGGTAAGGATTTTGTCCAGTTTTGTCTCCACTTCTGATGCACCTCAAGCACCTCCTGACAGAGATATGTAATGTACCATTGGAGTCAGCTGCTGACCGTGTGCCATGGGAGAAGTAAGTTAATCAGAGACCTCAGTCCACAGGAGGGAATGAAGAAATAAAGTACCTGAACTCTGATTCCTGTGTTCCTGCATAATATTTTATGGAGGTGCAATTTAAGGTGCATGTGTTGAACAATAAAAGAGTACAGATCTCAGAACTGATGATGTGATTGTCCTTTTTGCTTAATAAAAAGTAGTTATTTGGCTTTTCATCTTGTTATCCCACAAGTGTGAGGTCGTTTACCTGATGTGCGAGACACCAATATACACGTGGGGCAGAGGTATTTTTATTTCATGTCCACCCAGAGACTGGTGCTAGGTGGTAGCTCCACAAAGCTAGCACACAGTTCAGTCATACAGGTACAGTATTTATACAGCCTAGTTATGCATATGCATAAGTAATTACACAAAGCAGTTTTCTATTGGTCTACATTTCTCTCATCTCAACTTAAAGCTACAGTGCTACTTTAATATTCTGTGCATGCTCAAAGTTGAGGGGTCTCTGCTTAGGCTGGGGTCTCCAGCTCGAGGGGTCTGACTTTTAGTATTATAATGAGGATAGTTTGCGTGAGGGTGCTTCTTGTCACACTTCTACTGGTTGTTTCAGATGGTTCCCAAAACATCTTAATTAGCTTACTTATTTCTGCAGGATGTGCTTTTCTCCCAAAGACAGTAATTCTTGTTTAGACATTCCGCTTTCCAGCCTGATTCCCCTTTATCAGCTTTACGTAAGCCTTGGCCTTCCAGCAGCTCCTGTTAGACTACACTGTTAGACTACAATCTGAGGTTATCAATATGTTGACATTTCTGTCCCATGGACAAGCATTATTCCTGCTCTCATGCTGAGGCCGTTGAAAATCTGAGCCAATGCACCTTGTGTTGTACACCTCCTTCCTCCCCTTTACTTTAGTTTTTCTGGAGCGCGTGCCAAAGTTTCCTTCTTTTCCTAAAGTCTGGGGTCTGTTCTCTGCTGCTCTCTAATCCTCACTCTCCCCCAGATCTCGACCATCACTACTTCATGGTCACTACAGCCAAGGCTGCCTCTGGTTACCGCCTCCCCCAGCAGCCCCTCCTTCCTACTGACCAGGTGGTCCAGCTCTGCCTCGTCCCTGCTTGGTCCCTCCAGGACCTGTACCACGAAGTTATCCCTGACACTCTCCAGAAATCCCCCCAGCGGCTCGTGCCCACTGCCTTTCCCTCGCAGCTGATGTCGGAGAGGTTGAAGTCCCACAGCAGAAACATGGTCGATGGCCAGAGAGCGGGTGGTCAGTAACAGCCCCTCATGGGCTCCCTGCCCTCTTCTCCAGCCCTGACCCACTCGCTCTCACCCACCTGTCGCCCACCCCACAGGGAGCCCCGCACACCCCAGCTGCTCCCCCACGTAGGGGCCACCCCTCCTCATCGTCCCTGCCCCAGCCTCTGCTGAAGAGCTTGTACCTGTCCGTCGCAGCACGTCGGCCACATGAGCTGTCCCACCACGTCTCAGTTATTCCAGCAACACCACGTGCCATCCGTACGTCCAGTTCCTTGTCATCACATCCCTTTTGTTATCTTTCTGCCTCTGCCTCCGCCTTGTACCAGTAAAATACTCACAGAGTGACTGTCGTGAAGCAACACATCTGTGTGTAGAGAAAAATAATTACTCTGCTTACATGCTTTTTGTGCTTTTGTGCAGACTGATGCTGTTTCCTTAAAAGCCTTTTTATGGCTGCAGAGCGCTGCCCGTTCCCATAACTCATCACAGACCGAAACCCTCACACAGAAAAATGTCCCAGGTTTGATGGAGCACACGCCTTTGCCTTCCCCTGATCCGTCATAAGCCACACAACCACCCAGGATATAAGAGGCAAAAATTTAATTCTGATCTGACAAAAGAACTGTGGATCTTCTCAGAGCCACACTCCACTGGGTTCATCGATTTTAACACAATTACGAGGTATTTTGGGACCCTTCCTGGTGAAAGGTGCAGGGGGCTCATGCCATTTCTGATGACAAGGAACGAGGATCACTATCAGTTCTTTTCAAATAGTTATCTCAAAGGCATTCCCCAGGCTGAATTGCCCTTTGAAGTACTGTTTATAATTATTTAAACAGAATTAAAAATAGAGAAAAAGGATCACAATTAGCTAAATGCCAGAGTCTCACACCAATTATTCGACAAAGAACAAGCTAATGAACTAACTGAAATATCTCAAATTATTATTATCAGGCACTATTGGTAGTAATTCTCATTTATTTCATTCAAATTACCATTTTAAAATGCTTTTGTTGCAAGTTCACTGTATGGATGATGAAAGTGAAACACAGAGGGTGAATGTCAGGTCTCTTTCCTATATACGGGGCTGTGCTATTCATTTTATTGGGTGGCCTGAGTGACCTAATGAAGGCACACTGATCAAATCTGAATAGGAGGTTTGTGAACGGAATGGACGAAATGTTTCTTTTTGGAAATGGAAGAAGCAGGAATGGAAGAACACAATGTAAAGCTACAAGTGCTCTTCTGCTGCCAGTTCCCCATTCAGACTCTTCCCTCAGCCCAGGTACAACTTGCTTTTAGTAAAAATCCATATCTTCATACAGATTCCCTGGAACTTCACTTCATAATGGTTTTGTTTTGTCTTCATGCTATAACCCTTGCGTTACACCTTTTCTTGGAAGTTGGCATTCATTGCTCCTTGACCCCATGACTCTTCTGCTTCAGTGCCTAAGGATGACACAGTCCCTCTTCTCTATGTAGGGCCCTATTTGGGTGGACAGTGAAGTGGTAACCCATAAAAACTGCTGTTCCGTGGCTGATAGTTACAGTCGTAGAGTCATAAAGTTATTTATGTCGGAAGGGACCTTTGAAGGTCACCTGGTAAAGCTGCCATGTCACAGCCAGGCCAACAGAAGCAGACTCTTGCCCACGATGAAGATCCCACAGCCTCTGTGAGCAACCTTCCCAGGTCAGGCCCTGTCCTGGGAAGCAAATGTGCCCTCTCTGCCTTGCTGCAGCGTCCCCTTTCCCAGGCTGTGTCCCCATGCCCTGTTGGTGTGTGCCTCCAGGGAAAGCCCAGTCTCTTCATCCTTCTCCTCACCCAGGCAGCAGCTGCTGACTGCCCCAAGTGCCCAAGCCCCATCCCCGGCCACAAACCAACCCATCTCTGAGCCTCCCACCAGACACTCTGGTCCCTCGGGGCACTGGGGCCTCAGCCGTGCTTGCTGCAGGCACTCAGCATCCATTGGTCTGGGGAAGCCCCGAGTGGGACTTTGGACTGCAAAAGCAGTCGGAGATGTGCCGGGAGCAGGCAGGGACCCCCTCCCCATGCCTCGGTGGATGCACTCCTGGCCTCGTAGCCCTGCTGGCAGGCGCTCGGCCACCCTTGCTGCAAGGGTTCAGCCAACTTCTCACCCCTGCCCTGCTCCGGAGCCTCTTCAGCTCATCTGCCTTCCCACCCCTGGCTGTCCACCTTCAGGGGCTTCTCCTGCCCAGGGCATGCTGTGGCATTGCCCTTGGCCAGCCTGTGGTGGGTTTCTGTCCATCCCCATCTCCAGCCTGCCAAAGGCCCCTTGAGGGGACGACCACCCCGTGGTGTGCAGCCTGCTGCCTGCTTCTGGGGACAGCCTGCCTGCTGCCTGAGGACACCTCTCGTCCCATCAGCACTGAGGTTCAACAGCGCTGGCTCCAGTACAGACCACTGAGAGCCTCCCAGAGGGCTTTATGCTTGTATTGCATTTACAGCATCCACCCGGTGACTGTCATTCCTGTGACTGTCTCTCACCCTGTAAGATTTTCTAGCTCTTGAATGACTTGCAGTACTCCCTTTCTTATCTAGATTTGCTAGCAAGCAAGTCCTCTTTGGAAAGCCTTTGACACTGAAAACAGCACACCAAATGCCAAACTGTCCTCTTACTATTCCCAGGCATCCTTGCTGTCACTCCACCTCCCAGACATCTTCAAAGAGGTCGTCCCAAGTTCTTGCATTGCCCTGCACTGTGAGGTTTCCACAAAGGAGAGAAAATTCCACCTGGTCAAAATGCCCATTCCTTCCTTCTGGCATAACAACAGAATTTCTGGGTTATTTAGAGACTTTCACTAAGTGGAGAAAATCAGTTCAGCTTTCAGTTAGCCCTTGATTTCTTCTGGTTTCAATGTCCACCCGTGTGCATTTCAGAAGGAGAACTGCTGTTTACTCAAGAAAGGAAGACACATAGTTTTGGTACCTGCAGTGGGATTTGGGGCTGTTTTCTTTCCATCATTTCTACAATATATATCACTACAAGTAATAACTTACAAATATTCAAAAGCAACAAGGTTAGCAGTGTAATGTCATCTCCTTTTGATACAGTTGACAGGATAAAAGTTGTGTCAGTCATAATTTGCTCTAGTCATAGACACTAAGTGATAATAGTTTTATATGTATTCTGGACCATAGTTGTTTGATAGACTACTGTCAAACAATACTGATACCTTAGAAAAATAAGCAGAACCAACATTTTCACAAACTTTACTTTTTTCTACTACTGTTCCCCTTACTAGTCAAAAAGTTATTTGTTTATAAAGATCTGATTCCTTGAAAATCATCCATGCTGAAAACCAAAACCAAACAGCTGTGGAGACTAATCAAAAGCACATTTTGATAGGATCTATTTGTTAGAAAAAATGGGGTATTGTAAGAAACATACCTCGGAAATACATAAAAAATACAGAAAAACTCTAGCTCTCAGATTTTGGATCCATGTGTACAAGTCCCTAGGCATAGCATTCTTGCCTATATGCTATCTCATCCTCACTCATTTTTCCCAGATAATTACTGTAAACACCAAGCCAGCAGACCTTGACCAGCTGCTGGTGCTCCAGAACCCCCTTGGAGACTCCCTGTGTGAAGTAGCACTTACTGCATAGCAATGTTCCGGAGACCCCAGGCAAAATGTTGATATCTAGGGAACCTAAAATAAAATTTTCTGTCCACATTTTCTGTGGTATTTTCTGTGTAAGCACAGTAAACAGGATGAATGGTCTTGCATATGAGTTCCTCTCTGCAATTTAGTAGCCTGAGGTATATCAGCTGTCTAACTACATAATCTGATTTCATAAAATATCCAAAAATTATGAAAGATCTAGCCCGTAGATGTGGAAACTGGTGTGAACCAGTTTAGGTAGATGAGGATGGTCTAACTATATAGTTAAGTATACTTATATGCAGTATTTCAATATATATTTTTTTATATATCTACCAGGAATAATCACAAGGCATTTCCCTGTTTACAGTACCCTGAATCAAATGTATTTCATGCTTACATGTTTTTGATTTACTTAGGAACTATTTGCAGGTTTTATCTAAAATCTGCTTTAATCAAAGTGAGTTTTCCTCTCAAATTAACAAATCTTGGATCATGCCTCAGCTCCCGAATTCTGGAAACACTGAATAATTTGAATGAAAAATTTACATGCTTGCTTAGAAGTAATTTTAGTCAGAAGGAGGTTAACTAATAACAGAAGCTGGCACAAGGAACTCAGAAAACAACTGAATAAGCATGTGTCAATTTTTCCATTTCAAAGGATTTGTGCCATACATTTTGTTCAACTGGTGCTAAACCACATTCCAGGTTCTCTCCTGTAATAGACTTGCCAACGTGAAAAAAACAAACAAAAAAGTAAGAAAAAAAACAAAGAAGAAAAAAGCAAAAGACAAAAAAAACTCTGGACCATCATTGCATTAAGTTTCAGTTTCATCAATGCAACGGCATTTATCAAGCTGCAAGTATAGCTTGCAGCATTAGCAGGGCATTTGAAAAAGATATTTTAGTCCAGATTTGGCCTGATACAGAACAGGCAATAGAAGTAATGGGCCATTAATTCTATTAGAGGGAAGGTCAAAAGGGAGACATTAATCCAGACGTCATTTCAAGTTACTTTGTGAGTGACAAGAGTATTCTGAGTAGAGCCAAAGAAATATTTTGGGGCAAATAACTGTCTTTGCTGGCTCAGGTCAGTCTCCCACAAATCTGAAACCAGATTCCTGACAAATTCCTGTGTCACACCTCACCACACACCTCATCTCACCAGAATGACACTGTCTCTGTGAGTGGCACTCTCTGAAGTGGTGGTGTTTTCTGACGTGCATGGGATGTGTTGTTTGCTTGCTGCAGGAATCCAGAAACCAGAGGTCCTGTATGTTCTAATGTCACCTAGACAAGCTCTCATTCACATCAGCATCTCGCACGGACATGCCACGTTAGAGGTTGCACAGTTACTGTAATGCATACAACCCCAACAGACAGTGTGCACTCCAGCCCCCCACCGCACAGACAGACACACAGAAAACATGTTATAAATTATTTGGAAATGTGGGACTTAAAAAACAGTCAGAAGGAAAATTCTTTTTTTTTTTAAGGGATTTACTTGGAACTTCAGGCAACTAGAGGCAAGTCAGCTCTTGTATGACCAAAAGCACATTTACACTGCTAATAGTGCTGAGACCCTACGCTGTACATTAATTTATAGCTCTGCTTTCCCAATGAGGACAGGAGGCAAAAGCTCAACAACTTTTCAACATGCTGCCCATGCTGATCAGCTGTGTCTTTTTTCTTGTAACATTTATGATACAACGCTGATGACAAAGGAAGTTCAACAAATGGTTTTTTTTCTATAGCTATCATAACAATTTTTACAAAGGTTTTTATGAAGTGTAATTTAACATCTAAATGGCTACATGGGTGGTAGGATAGCTGTGAAAACAGCCTCCCTGCTGGGATTGTAATTATTCAGCACTTCGCAGCTTTGCATTTCTTGTCCTTTCAGTTACACTGCTTGATAAGAAAGATTGGCCGTTCAGCTGAAACATGCCTTAGGCAGCGTCCTCTGTGATATGTTTAGAAAATGACTGCAATGACACTATAAAAAATTAAATTTAAAAATTTGTTGTCCAGGGTGTTAGTTCAGGTGAACCTGGATTTTATTATTATAATATTGTGTATTAGAATAACACAGGGTGAGAGGGTAAGGGAGGGAGTACTCAAGAGTGAAAAGAATTGATGTTTTACAATAATAGGCCATTAGAGAGGCGTCATATCCTTGAGGACATATAATTTTAAGTTCAAGGCCAGGAATATGTCCAGAGGAAAAAAAAAAGTATTCAATTTTTTAAGTTTCAATACCCCGTTGAATCAAAGTCTACAATTACTGGAGACACTGACTGGGTGCCAGAACAAAATAACACAAATTAAAGGGCTTAAGTTCCATGTGAATACCCCCAGATTTGGGGTAGCAAAGATCACATTCCTAGGACACCTGGCTCAGCAGCTATCAACACTCTTTCCCTCCTTATAATAGTCCCAGCAACTTTATAGATTTGGGGTGCCGGGCAGAACAGGATGCTTCTAGAAGGATTTTGGTCTTGCTGATATGGAACAGTTCAGTGTTAATTCTTAAACCCAGCCTGGATGAAAAACAGTCCCTTCCCCTCACCATATTGCTGGAGAAGGGAGAGGCTGTACTTTACCCAGGCAGCATTCTTAGGGCACAGGAAACTGCAGAGCCGTGTCCTACACATTAGTCCAGTGGTTACTGGCCTCTGTAGGCTGACAAAGGCATTGCCAGAAGGACACAGCTCTGTCTTCCCCCAGAGACCTCTCCAAAATTAAGGGAAATCATGTACTCCTCCTTTTGAAGCTGGTCGTTTGTGCAGTACTTGCTTCTCTTAATATGCGTATCCCATAGATGAAAATATCCACCCCTGTACAGTTACATCAGTCAAAGTCATTGTTCTTTTTGGTGCTCGGTGAGACATGCAGGATTAATTAACACTTCACTGCAACCCTGAAATCCCTTAAGATTGCTGCCAGCATCGAACTGACGGAGAAAAATTTGATTAAGTAATTCCATTCAACTAACTATTGAAAACAAAATGATGAATTGATATCTCTACTCAGCTTTCTCTTGCAGCAGAGAACATTCATATTTAATATATTTCCCTCCTTTAACCTGCACTACCAAATTGATAGTGCATTATTTATGGGAAAATATTAACTTCTAATGGGTTTGTTTTATTTTGTTTTGTTTTGTTTTGTTTTGTTTTGTTTTGTTTTGTTTTGTTTTTACAACAGACTATGCACTTAGATCTAAATAGCAGTAGATTGAATATGATGAGATAAGATTTTATTATAAGCCTGAGGAAGCTTGAGTTGTTTTTAGAAATTGGTACATCACTTGGACACATGCCAGAGTATATTATTTAAGTATACACTATTGAGGTTCTGACTAAGGATATTCTTAACTATTTTGAATTAGGACCTTAACTGGTGAATGAATATCTATTAAAGTGTGAGAAATGAACAGGGCCTACTCTATTATTCTGGGGTTTGTCATTCCATCATAACTTTACCCGCTCTGACCCATCCAAAAATAGCTTAAATATAGTGACATTTTCAGGAAAAGAAACAAGGCTGCTGAGGATGTTGGAGGCTGCTGACAGCTTAATTTGAAAGCAATGAAAGATACAGATTAATTATTCCATAGATATTTGACGGCCTCTATTTGCATCTGAATGATCATTGAAAGCTTCTGAGAAACCCCCTTTAACGCTAAAACACTAAGAAGCTCAATGAAGTAATCCAGATAGATATTAACTGCCTGAGTAAAATGCAATAGAAGCACAGAACAAAAAATTAAAAACAAACAAACAAATCCCAAACCAAAACCCAAAACCAAGAATAATTTTACCACTGTTACTAATCACCTCACAAGAGATTTGTCTAATTAGTAGCAAGAGTTACAAAACAGAGAGACAGATTCTAGTGTAAAAGAAATTAGCAAATGGTTCAGTGTGTTTTGAAAGGTTACCACTATTTATCTGTTTTATAAAAAAAAGGCTCTCGTTTAAGCAAGGACTAAAATTGTATTCCATTTGCCTAACTTCTTAGGTGTTAATTAGCAAAAGTGGTTTACTTTTAAGAGTTCTATATGTCCTGAACACTCAGGGGCTACTAAAACACATTGAAAACATAACTTTACCTTGATCATAATCTCCCGTGTTTATGGAGAACAATTATATTATTATAGCAATATAATAATAATAATAATAATAATAATAAACTAATAATAACAAAATAATGAAGAATGAAGTGGACTTAGTGGGAAGCTTTCTACGAAATTCAGTTTTATACATAATGTCAGTTTGCTCACTTCATACTGTTTCAGTTCAGACCTAATGTTTGAACTTCTGATGAAGTCAGGAGGTGGCAGGTGTCTTCTAATGAATCGGTGCCTAAATTACGTGAGAACTCAAAACCTGAACTTCCTATGGAGACCTGTGAAGCAGACTGCCCTAAACTGCAGATCTGAAAGGAGCCAGTCGTGAATGCAAGGCGTGTTTCCTCGGGGTCTTACTTCTCAGCAGCTGCGGGATTGAGAAGAGTATCAGTACAGCTGGGCCGCGGCAGGGCCAGTAACTGTGGGAACACCCTCTCTTCTCCAAAATATCATGGTATAGTGTCTCTCTCCCATGTTTTTCCTATTCAGGAGGGGGGGAAGGGGGGAAAAATTTGCTTTAAACTTAAATTTTCTTTAAAATTCTTCAAAATTTTTGGGTTTGGATGTAATTTTAATAAAAATCTCTAAAGCTTTCTTTATAGATAGAAAGCAAATCTTCATGGACACTTCCATACAATTAAATAATATCACTAAGGAAGCCACATGATAATGGAATACTTTTCTAATTTCCAAATCCTGGAAAGACTCTACAAACATTTTTTTAAATCACTCTCCATGGGCACAAAAATTTACTAGGAGAGGTAGAGATCTTTGTCATTAGACATGTCAGCTGAATAAACTCCATAATTTCCTAATGGCATGAGTAAAAATATCCTCGTTTTATTATATTTGTAGGCAATGTATGCAGTTGAGTAGTTCTAAAAGAGAAACATATTTGAGGTTTTGACTGTTCGTCTTTGATTTACTACACAAGATTACTGCTATGTTTGTTTTTTTTTTTAATATCAATATAACACCCTTCCGTGAACAAGATTAGAAGATAAGATGTTTTGTTTATGAAGGAGTTGGATAAAAAAGGGTAATTCTTTCCCTGAGAAGTTCTAGTATATGTGTTTATTGAAATTTTTGAGCAGATGCAGTCAAAAACTGAACAAAAGTAAGGGCACACCAAGAAAGCACCATGTCTTTTTTTTTTTTTTTTTTTAAATTATGTATATGCGTATGACAAAACAAGCAGGGACAGCTGGAGATGGAAGACTTTGCAGTCCACCTTGGGAGATCTTTCCCTTAATTTACCATATGTTCTGAAGACTCTACACAAAACTACACCTTCATGGACAAAACAATTAGTTGCTTGCACCAGGAATGAGGCCTGTGGGTAGAAAGGGCTGTAGAAGATTTTAAACTATATAACTAGTCAGGTGAAGGGTACAACTGACTGATTTCCAACAATGGCATAGAACTACAATAGCGTATCTTTAATCAGAATTTACACTGAAAAATCATAAGCTGCTATCATCATTTAAGTATTTTTCAGCAGTAAAAACAAGGTTTGAACTTAGCAATTTGTCTTTTCTGCCTTTTCAGATCTCACCAAAAAGTTTCTTGCTGTTTAACTAATGCAGCAATGAAGTGGAATCATATATCATGTTCATTCCATTTAGAGTGATTTATAACCTGAGCTGAAAATTAAATAAAAATGTTCTATATCTAACAGGTACTGATACTGGGTTTACTTTTTGCACAAACTAATTCTTACTCCAAATAGGTTGAACTCAATTCTATTTTCCACCTTATTGACCTTTTAAAATACCCATCATGATTACCAATCAGAGGAGTTTCTTTTTTTTTTCATGAGCCTGAAAGTGTGCCCATACAAATTTACTATGACTCAGGAGAGATGGCCTGTTAGTTCATTTCCCAAATGCATGTTTTAGTGTTATCTTTATAACAAAACCAAACTAATGTCTTGCCAGAATACTCAAGTGTCCTGATTTCAGCTGGGATAGAGTTAATTTCCTTCCTAGTAGCTGGTATAGTGCTGTGTTTTGGGTTTAGGATGAGAATAATGTTGATAACACACTGATGTTTTAGTTGTTGCTAAGCAGTGCTTACACTGGTCAAGGACTTTTCAGCTCCCCATGCTCTGCCAGGTGCACAAGAAGCTGGGAGGGGGCACAGCCAGGACAGCTGACCCCAACTGCCCAAAGGGCTATTCCATACCATACGGCGTCATGCTCAGTATAGAAACTGGGGGGAGTTGGCCGGGGAGCAGTGATCGCTGCTCTGGAACGGGCTGGGCATTGGCCAGTGAGTGGTGAGCGATTGCATTATGCATCACTCATTTTGTGCATTCTGTTGTTGTTGTTGTTGTTATTATTATTATTGTTATTATTATTATTATTATTTTCTCTTCCTCTGCTGTCCTATTAAACTGTCTTTACCTCAACCCACAGGTTTTGCTCTTTTTTTCCGATTCTCTCCCTCAGCCCATCGGGAGGGCAGGGAGGGTGAGCGAGTGGCTGTGTGGTGCTCAGTTGCTGACTGGTGTTAAACCACAACATCAAGTAATTTAACTATTGTATCATTAAACTGTATTTGTATTCTGTTACTGGCTGTCACTGTTGTTACGATACTATAAAGAATGGGGATGTGTATTATACTGTATGGATCTGAGCAGCATCAGTAACGGCAGTGACACTAGTTACAGACTTAGAAGCTGTCTATATGCTAAAGTCTGGTTATATGGATACCCAGGAGGCACATGGATTGATTGCAGCTGGATAAACTATCTTTGGCTCTTACACTATCATATTAAGTGCATATAAAATCATGTGGATGGACATCTTTGATTGCTTTTTGTCATAGCTGAATGCCTTACAGCAACATTTAAACTAAAAGAATTATCTTTCTTTAGCTGAGGAGCCATTTCAGAAAGGTTTGACCTATATTCATTACTTTATGTCCCATTTCAGTTTTTACCCATCAATTCACTCAAGGCTTTAAAACTTCAGCCAGTCTTTGTCAGAGGTCAGGCTGAGATCTAATATGGGACAGATTACTGCACATCTTTTTCCTTTCAGGTTTCTTTATCTCTGAAGCATAGGATCCTGGACACCAACAGAAATATTCAGTTGATGAATTTTAGGTGTATATAAACATGTTTATGGCCAAGAAAGGATTCTGAGTTCTCTTGTGTTCTTTCCCTTCTAGTATGTTTAACGAAGTGACAGACACAGATTCTTTTCCTGCTTTTCTTTTTCCCTCATACCAATCTATATGTTCACAACTAGTTTGCATCCACTGATTCTTCCTAGTAATTAAGGAGTTACTGCAAGTATGACTCCAGGAAAACAAAGCAAAACAAAGCAAAGAATTCATTGTAGTTGGGAGTCCATTCAATTAGCAATAAATTATTTTAATATATGTATGAGATGGAATAGCTTGGACATTGTGGCAGCTTTTTGAAATTATATGTTTCCAGAAGGCTTGTTTGTTTGTTTTTCCTAATAGTTGTGAAGGTTTCAGCTAACAATCAACAGTGGATATCCATCAGACTGATGAAAAAAAAAGTGAGTTAAGCCATCTCAGGAGCCAATTAATAGTCTGGTTCCTTCTTATTTTATAACAGGTTTATATAGTTACTGAAATAATTTAATGTAAGAACTAGTCTTCTTTCATTTAACAGTAATAAATAGATTTGACATAGAGGAAAGAGCATAAAGTTTGCAATAAATAGTTGGGTTTCCTTCTTTAGGATGACATCTCCACCCAGCAGAGATGTAGAAAAACAACAGTAATGTCAAAATAATAACTAAGACATCTCTTCCTAAGGCGTTCAGTCATTTGAGGGTGATTTTGTTAATTCCTAGAGGTTGCTCCAAAGCTTTCTAAGTTCAGAATAGTTTAGAAGCCTGCTCTATACAAGCTTGGTGTGTTGTAGAGCCTTAGTGGAAAAGCATTCCAGCTTTTAGTATTTGGATTTTTCTGACTTGTGGACTGCAAACGCGTTTACCTGTGGACTATTGATCTTGTTTCTTTGCATTATTTTTCTCCAATACTACCATCAACTGTGGACTGACAGGTGCTTGTGGATCATCTTCTGGTTCAGGCAGCTGCGTATTTCAGCTGGCTCTAACCTTTTCCAAACAACCCTGAAAATAGCCAACACCATCCTCACAACCTAGAAGTGGCTATTAGACAAGTCACCATCATCTAAAAGAAAATACCTACCAGGTTTGCTTAAACATTATATGAATGATGAGTATTGACCCAGAATAAATGCTACCTCACCCTGTTAAAAGACCCACTGAAGAGATTCTTTTATTAATCTAGATGACAGGCCTTTCTTCTGTTCTTATAAAATTCACAGCACTTCACAGATCTTCCCGTGTTAAGAAAACAGTTTTCTATCACTTTTTCTCTCTTATTCAGTGAATAAACCACCTATTCATGTTAATAAGGATTTGAATTACTACTGTTTACAGTATGCTTTGGTTTCTCTCAAGACTTTTCAATATCATTTAAGATGTATTTATTCTTCTAAATAAAGAAAAATGTATTCTATCAAACAACAGGTTTATATTCCTTTTAATTGTCTTCTTTGTATTTAAATCAAAGGCAATCTAAAATAAATTTGAATCTAACAAAATTAAGAAAAATCAGTCTGCAGTAAAACGATGCATTGTTAGAAATGGGAGGATGGTAATGTGCAAAACCAAAAAGTATTAGGGACAAAATTTGCTTTCAAGCAGCAAATTGGGGGGGGCGGGGGGGGGGAGTCGGGGGGGCAGGAAGGATGAGAATAAGAGAAAAGTGAAATATTTAATTTGGTCAGTTCAAAAAACTTATGTTATGTATTGGGTGTATATATATATTTTTTTATCTCTATCTTGAATTTTAAAAAGATATAAGGTGAATTTAGTTTAAAATTGGCAAAAGCAAAACCAATTTCACATTTCCTAAATGGAATGTTTTTCTCCTGTCTTTTTTTTGTAGAACAAGACACCAAATTTGACCCAGGCTCGTGCATTCATTCAGACACTTGTGATTATATTTTATCAAAGAAAGCTCATCCATCCTATGGTGTACTGTATTGTTCTTAGAAAATTCTTTTTTACTCATTTTATTTGTTATGTTGCATAAGTATGGAAAGGTTTGAAATATAAAATGCTGCTTTTTACAACACAAAAGGCTTACCTGCAGCTGAACAAACAATTGACTGTGAAGTTAATAATTAACAAAGGCATACTTTTATGCTAAATTGTGGATATATCTTTTAAATGGCAGAGCAATCACAACCTGTCTTAACAAATGTTAATATAAATGTTGGTAGATACAGCTCTACTCTAATTTGAAAACTGATCAATTAATGTAGCAAACAACTCTGAAATTTGGTCAGCTCATGACATCAGCCAGTAATTGCTGGTTCTGAAATGATGCCCTAAATGTATTATTCAAAGTGGGAATTTATGTGTGTTGAAGACTGGGGAGATGGAACAATCAAATTACTTGGAACTGTGAGCAAGACACATTAAAAATTCAAATTCCAGTGATATATTTCAGAGATCTGGTGGTGAAAACATACTAATATCCCAGGAACACACCTGATGTCTTATTAGCATGTCTATAATAAAAAATGTGAGGCAGTCACACAACCATGGCACCAGCATCCCACAGCCCTGGTTGGCTTAAGTGCACCTTTCCCACTGGGCTCTCTCCCTCCAGGACATGAGATTCACGGCTGATCTGTCAAGGGTGCTCAACCACTGAAGCAAGCAGGTGCAAACCCCATTAACCAACCAGGCTTTATTTTCCCAGCAAAAGAGCTGTGTTATTTTTAAAGAAGCCATCAACAGCACACAGAAATTAAAAAAAAAAAAAAAGCAGTGTCTGTGTTATACTTGTGGCACTTGCAAGCTTTTGCCTATGTGAGCACTTGTGAGCATATTCAAGTATTTGAAGAACTTAAAAAAGTTCCAGCTGGCTCTCTCATATGGGGTTCTACCGCCTCTTCCATATAGCTAACAAATCTGCTTCTGAAAGCAACAAAAGTCTTCATTAAGAGATTTCTTCCTTATTACCTCTGAAATTCATTGCTGAAAAATATGTTTGGATGATAGCCACCCATTTTCTAAACGGACTTCCCTTTGAATAGGGGACTGCAGATGTCAATGAATGGCTGCTGCTTACCGTGTGCTTACCATCTTGGACTACCCACCCACAGGGGAGGCTAAAAGCTATGTCCAGTATTCACTTGGGACCAAGCAGGCTGATGAAGAAACTCAACATTCATTCTCTGAGATCTGGATGACATCAGCACCCTGCAAAGCCAAAATTGCTTCCAGCTGATTTATGGCAAAAACTCCTGCAGATTACATTTGCACAAAACCAAGAACACCTAATATGCACATTCAGTACCTACCATCCAAGGGAAAGAGAGATCTTCAGTCCTTACAATCTGTATATAGATCCTCTAAGGAGTTAAGCAGACATCAGAGGAATTAATGGCACTAAACATCTTTCACATCACATGGTTCTTGTACTGCTTCAGGCAATCCCTACATACCCAGGAAAGCACTTTTGAAAGCTCTTGAAAGTGCTCCTGAATTGAGGCCATGGAAAACCCTTCCAGGGCAGGAGCTTAATGAGTGATTATTGGATTCAGATTAATGCACTGTACATAACTTCTGCATTTTCAATTGTAAAGGCCATCAGCAGTCACTGTTGAAATTAAAGTATTAATAAGAAATGATTTAAACAAGGACACCATGTCCGTGTGAAAAACAACAACAAAAAAAAGAGTAGACTCAGATACAGCAACATGAAAACAGCTGTTGATTACAGAAGTAAAATGAAGTTGTTGTTAAGGAGTACTAAACTTACTGAATTAATCTTTCTAAATGACATATGTTGTCACAAAAACAATATAAAAGAGAAGAGTTATTTTTGGCATTAACTCAAACTCTGTATATGAATATGTACAGATACACATATATGAATATAATCTTTCCCCAACCCCCCAGAGCACTTACTTCAGCCCTGGCCTTTCCCTCCCTTTTAATCCCCACTTTAAATTGGCTTTAGCACATCTGGCAGAAAAAGTCTGTTTCATTCTTCTGTTATATTGACCTCTCAACCATCATCCTTATGTAAATGTTCTTGGGCAAAGGGATGTAAGGTCTCTAAACTTTCATTGAGCCAAAATACTGATTTTGGGAAACATTTTTTCTAGAATTCCCTTGCACAGTTTTCAAAGATGATGCAGATTGATTTGGTAAAGGTTTCAGGATCCTCCACTTTGGCTATGTTTGTAAGAACAGTGCTTAGGCAATTCCTGCATTCTTAAGACCTTGGGCTTGCATCATCAAATGTGTTGGGTTTAGATACCATCTAATTCATCCTAAACAAGGGGAAGCTATTTCTGAGGAAACTGTCTTCAACATTTTAGAACTGTATTCTTTCCCTGAGAAATAAGATGAGCTGTTTTCCTATCCAGTACTACTCAAAGAAAAAAATACGACCATTATTAGTTTAGCCAGGGAACATTCACTGAATTTTTACGGTAATTAGAGACCAATGTCTGTCTGCATCCAGTCCTCAAAAAATGCAGACGTCCATGTTTCCTTCTGTGATAATGGTGAGTATGGCCACAAACCAGGTAGCAACTCGGCACTTTGATAGATCATCCCATTTGTATTTGTCAAAGGAAATTTGTATGATGGAGGTGGCTGGATGGTATTCATGAACTAAAATGAGAAAATCAGCTGACTTCTTAATTTGTTTTGGTTAGAAAATTAGGAATTTGTACAAATACTGTTTGGTTATATCCGAGAGATGCACATATTTGCCAAGAGTCCAGACTGACCTTTTATAAACAAAAACAGTTTGGTACTTTGTGTGTCTCTTCCTTTCAGAAGTAGCGTAGGTGACCATCACACAGCTCGGCCTCACCTCGGTGGGGCTGTTCCAGGTGCGACCTGACCTGCTGCTCTGCGTTCCTGTGCTTGACACGTTCCTGTTGGGCCTGCTCCTGTCGATTGAGAGCAATCCGTCGCTGTTGCCAGACTGCGTAAGGACTTGGGGGGATCCTGAGAGGTCCTGAGAGACTTCTGGCACTGTCTGCATTGTCACAGTCAATTGGATCAGTATTCACCCATGTAGAAATCAGATCTAGGTTTTAATCTCTAGCTCTAGGCAGGTCACCCCATACAGGCAAGAAATTACAGATAACATTTTGTTCTAAAACCCTCTTAAGACCTCTGATTTGCCACAAAAACATGCCTTTGAGAAACATCTGTCTCAACTGTTTTCGGAAAAGCAGCTGACCCGTCAACTATTTTTTTTCATGATCCTTATTTGAGGGACTGAACTTTTTCACAGAATAATAGCAGACAAAAAATAATGAAAAGGAAATAATGAATACTACTTTTCCAAGATGAATTCATTAACCTTTATAATGCACACAAGATTTAATTGGCCAAGTGCCATATTAGTGTCCTGAGTAGCTTTTAATTCCCAACTGTGAAAACTTTTTCTGGTCAGGAATAGATTAAGCTGAGCAGATCAATTTTAAACTTGGTGGAGTACAGTGAGACATTTGGAACCAGGCATCTAAACAAGTGGCTCTATTTTAAAATGTGCTGAGTATCTGTGATTATTATTGACAAACATGGGGATTGCAATACTCAGCAGCCCTTGCAATCAAACCCTTTATTTAGGTACCTAGAAGCAGACACAAGTGGTAATTTTCTCTGCACCTTCTTTTATTAATTTCTCCCATATGATGCTGTCTACACAGAAAAAAAGCAAAAGATTTTATAGGTTATAGTTGTGCAAGACTTCACTTAATTTATAGTACCTGACAGTAACTATCCACTAACACTAAGTTCAGCAACTGATTTTAATTCAAGTATTTTAACTAAAACTCACTCTTACCAAACTTTGCAGGGGTGGTGACCTTGATGATAAAAGAGCTATCCTGGGATCTGCTTTTGTGTTCTTATTCAATCTTTTATTTTAATTTTTAGTAAAACAGATTATCTCATGATTTCCAATAAACCTCATAGACAAATAATGAAGAGCAGCGTAGAGAAAAAAAATTGATAAAAAATGGTAACAATTATTATTATTTTTTTCACATTTGAGACATAAGCCAGGGTTTTGCTAAAGCATCTATCCTCTTTACTCCAACCTTGGTGTACGCTTGGTGCTTCTTGTCTGGAATGGAATTATGCTTTGATTTTTGGTAAAATGATACATGACAAGTTAAAGATGACTGTCAATTTCACTTTACCATGCTGACACAATTAGGATTCTCTTAAAGCTCTGGTTCCATTTAAATCACATGCTGTGCAAATTGTTGGTTTGGACATCAAAAGTTTGATGTTTCTTGCTCAGTGAAAGTAATGTTTTCAGAAGGCAGCATCTTATTCTTGAGAGGGACCGTTGCTCTGGTTAAAGTTTTCACCTTATGTTCTTGTCTTTGCAGAAGCTCTATCTCAGCAGCATGCAGAAAAAGTAACACCAACGCAGAAGTGCTTTGTTTGCAACATGAAGCAAAATTTTAGGTTAGTAATTGCTCTTACCTGAACTGATTGTCTTGTAAGAGGGGCTATTTGTTAGTTTTCAGAACTATTTTCTGAAGGATCGGAGGCCAGACAGCTGAGCAATTACATAAAAATTGGTTGCTCATCAACAGTGTGTCTCACTTCCATCCAATCATTTCAGTTTATATCAAGTAAATACTTGCTTTCACATTTGTGGAAGTTACTTGCTACAGACCCATTAGAAATTGGATAGTCGGGAGGACAGATATCTAAGGTTATAGTGTAAAACTAAAGTAAATCAAAGATTGCTTTCTGTGATTATTCAACAACAACTAATTCTACTGACTAAAATTCTTGTTACAGCAAAAATAATGAAATTGGAATATACAACAATCAGTTCAAATCTAGAGCCAGTATAACCTGGAGGATCAATGTTCAGTTTGTAAATGTGCCCGATATCACAAAACAAGCCAAGAAAAAACTGCCTGGTGGGATGAGGTCCTAACTGCCCTTCCCCACTGTTTGCAGTGTCAGTTCAGTTTAGCAACATGTATGACTGCCCTTCAAGGGACGGTTTTAGGGTGCTGTAGTTTACAGCTCCACTTAGGCAATAGCTTGCCTCTGTACTTTCCAGGTCATGTTGGAGAACATCACTTCTGGAGCATCACTACTGCACTCCAGCCACAAAGCACAATGTTTAGATATTGCGTAATCATTTTCTTTTGTTTTTATCTTTTCTACCATGGAAAAAAGGTTAATTCTGAACATATTCTCATATTATTCTCATTCCACCAAGAGCAAACAACCCTCTTCCTCCTCTGTGTTTAAAACCTGGGGAAAGTTGAGTCAGTTTCTCCATCGCTTTGTGCTTGTGATACCACTTCACTCTTCACATCCTACATACAAAATAGCATCTTGCTCTTAACAAATAGGGTTAAAGAAGACACTAAAGGATGTTCATGGCAGAAGCTGAATAAATCCTGGATCCATTGACATAAAGAGAAAAAACTTCCAATTATATTCAACACAACTATTCTTCCACCCTGCATTTTTAGCCAAATTTTTTTCCCAGTGTTTTCTTTCCTATTGTATTTGTATTTTATTTACAGTTCTGCCCAGGTCACATCACATGAGTCATATAAGTAAAAGCCCACGGTTCCTTATTTCAAATGCATACTTGTCTTACTGTAGGTCATTTTAGTTCTTTTCAAAAATTACTTATTTTGGCAAAATATAGTGCTAGGGAAAAAAAGAGATATACAAAATGCTGAGGTTTGATCACTGATATACACCTGAAAAATCTTGTCTACAGAAACTAGCTGCCCCAGATACCCTGTAAAAGACTATTGCAAAGATCATCTAGGAGTTCTGGGGTTTTGTCTGTTTATTTCCTAGCTGATCAGCCATTGTTCTCTCTGAAAGGATTCATCTTTCATACCTGTGGTATCTTTTAAACTTATTACTATCCTTTATTTTCATCTCTATCTAGAAGATTGAAGAAAGCTCATTATCTATAATGACAGGAAATGTATTGCTCATGGCTAAAAGGATCCCTCTGAAGAAATTCAGAGATGAGAAATTTCAAACCTTTGCTAAATGGACATGTGTTCTAGCCCTTAAAGTAATTTCTAAATGCTAAGTGCTGGATATAAAAATGAGATCGGGCATGTCACAGGCCATCTACCTTTGATAAGGTATGAGGAGTCTATGTGTGTGTCTTGCTACAATATCTCCTTGGCATCATTCAGAGTGTTTGTCTTTGGGTTTTTTTTTTTTCACTAAAAAGTTTCCATGTATCATTAGAATGTATGTTAATACTCATGTTTTACCTAATCAATGAACCAAAATTCAGGGGGTTTCTAGTTATTTCTTTTAAGAAACGCAGGATATGGGAAACATCCTATATTCTGTTATTTGGTTTGGGGATTTTGTTGTTCAACCCTCCTCATTTATCAGAATTACGTATGATAGTGTTTTCTTGAACATGGAAGTAGTCAGTCTGTGGTACATAATTTTTCTGCTTCAATTTCCAGGTTTCTTTCAGTTAACAAGTTACTGAGAAACCATGTTCCTTGGCTCTTCTGAGAGCGACAGTGTCATTGCTTATCCAGGCTGCAACTTTGGTGACAGTGTCTTTTTCCTTCTTTCCATTGTGTCCCCTCCTGCTTGCCCTCCTCCCACCGTTCCACCCAGTCAAGCGAACACCGTGCAGTGAAGTCTCTGAGTAGGTGGACCTACAGGCAGCTTCACCATGTGCCTCTGCTTGGGTTTGCTCCTGTTTCAGCTGGGGTCAGCTTGTGGGATGGGTGCAAAGAGGGAGAGAAAGGTCCTTCAGAACGTATTCTTGGGATAAGTACATCGTCGTGGTTTAACCCCAGCCAGCAACTGAGCACCACACAGCTGCTTGGTCCCCCCACCCCCGGTGGGATGGGGGAGAGAATTAGAAGAGTAAAAGTGAGAAAACTTGTGGCTTGACATAAGAACAGTTTAATAATTGAAAAGAAATGAAAAGAAATGAAAAGAAATGAAAAGAAATGAAATGAAATGAAATGAAATAAAATAAAATAAAATAAAATAAAATAAAGTAAAATAAAATAATAATAACAATAATAATAACAATAATAATATAATAGAATATACAAAGCAAGTGATGCACGATACAAATGCTGACCACCTGCTGACCAATGCCCAGCCAGTCCCTGAGCAGCAGTCCCCTGGCCAGCTTTCCCCTGATTTGTACGGTCATATGACATCATATGGCATGGCACAGCCTTTCAGCCAGTTTGGGTCAGCTGTCCTGGCTATGCCCCCTCCCAGCTTCTTGTGCATCTCCAGCCTTCCCAGTTGGCAGAGCATGGGGAGCTGAAAAGTGCTTGACCAGTGCAAGCACTGCTTAGCAACAACTAAAACATCGGTATGTTATCAACATTATTCTCATCCTAAATCCAAACACAGCACTATAGCAGCTACTAGGAAGAAAATTAACTCTATCCAAGCCAAAACCAGGCCAATTATTTTTCCCTCCTGTCAATGCATTACCAATGTTATCTTGTATGGATTTTGTAAATTAATAACAATTTAGTCCAGCCTAGCTGGAATGAAGGGCAATTTCAAAGTAACTGTCTGACACCAAGGCATTATATTTCCGTAGGATCACTAAAACTGTAGTATTCACAGTAAACACCACAGGACACAAATATGTTTCAACAAGAGACCAAAAGAGGATCATGATACAGTTTCACTAAGCTGCAGGGAACAGTTTAGGAGTCAGTAACACAATGTGTCAGACATCTTTTGTGAACAGCGTCATTCAGCTTAATCCCCTGACTTACAGCAGTCTTTCAGAGGAATACTGAGTTTCTGAAGGGTTGGGTTTGGTTGGGGGTTTTGGGTTGGTTTTTTTTTGGGGGGGGGAGGTGTTATATATGAATTGAGATTTTTCTTTTGCATAGAAATGAGAAGACAAATGATCTTATACACAGAGAAATGACATCAAGTAAAAGTTTGCAATGCTGGAAAACTAGTTCGCCAGTTCCTTTTTCCTTTAGTTTGTACCTTGCAATTTTTACAAAACTTGGTGAAAATGAAGTAAAACTGCTCAAAATAAAGTAATCCAACTTTTTGGAAAGGACAGTAAAAATACTTGTATAAGCCATATGTCATAGTTAAGATCACAGAATCATCAAGAGATGTTTGTTTTCACTGTCACAGCTCTTCTACTTGAACCTAAAGATTTGTTTTAACTTAGGATTCATGTTAAATAATTTTATGGACACTATAGGTTTAAAGTGTAATTTTTCTACTAGTTACTACTGAAATTCAACAGGACCACCAATATTTCAAAGCAAAAATAAAGAAAATTGTGTTATCTCAGACAAAATGAAGGATTAAAATAAATATATTTTGCTAATTTTTTTTAATTTAACTTCTTATACTTTTTAGAGAAATCCTGAGAAATATACTTTTTTTAAACTACAGAAACTTTGTTGGTTATTAGGTAACTGTATTTTGAGTTACTTTTCAGAGGTTTAAAATTTGATCTTAAAAGAAAAATAATAGCAACTCCAAATCTGGGAGCATACTTGCTTCTTTAAAAAAATACCCAAAGACCACATTTACAAAGTTGTCTTCTGCATCTAGTTGCCCCAGAGAACAACAGGCTTCTAAAAGTTCTTTATATGTTATTTCTTGTCAGCTATTCTTACAGTCCACTCAGAAAAGAGTCTTATTTCTATGGTTTGGCTCAAAACCCCACAGGCATATATAGTTATGCTTGTCATAACTCTCCATGGTAATTTTACATAAGGTAAATGTGTACTCTTATCAGTAACTTTATCAGTAACTGGTATGGTATGCTAAACATCTTGAGTCTTTGGACTCTAAAAGGCTTTTGTTGCAATAACCCCAGCTCTCTCATGTCTGCTTTATAGAGCACGTTTTAGGTTGTCCCAAACTGTGAGTGTGCTATCTTGACAGCTTGGGCAGGGGACAGAAGTGATTGATCGAAATCTCATTCCTCCTTTTAAAGATTATCTCTTTCTCACTACTTTCCTTGACAAGAAAGACAACGTCACTGTGTGGATAAAGGAAGCCCACACCTCCCATCACAGATACCTGCACTGATTTACGAGTCCAACCAAACTCACCTTTGATTTTTCACTTTTTACCACCTTACTAAGGGGGGCTATTGACTCTACTGCGTATTAGCAGGTAGGTATAAACTCTAATAATGAAAAATATTTCCCTCTATCAAAGGTAAAATGTGGTTTTTCCCTTCTGTTTTTTATTAATGTACCTTGCTTTTATTACAATGCTATGAATACTAGATAGAAAATCAGTTGGTCTACAGAAGTAATTCTTTAACAGGAAATGCAAGTTTTAAAAGAGATAAGTCTCAAGAATGGAAATAATTTTTTGATCTTTAAAAAACTTTTAAATAAGGCTAAAATCCTTGAGTAGTATGATTTCTGCATCCACTACATAAGCAATCAATTCATATTTCGAAGGGTGCAAACCAGAGAGGAGTCTAAGAACTGAAGTATATGTTTTCAGGAAAAGTTGTCCTGTTTGTTAATTACTTCCTACTGGGGGTTTTTTGGGTTTTTTTTTTTGCTTGTTTGGTTTGATTTGGTTTAGGGTTTTTTTGTTTGGTTGGTTTTTTTCAGGGTTTTTTTTTCCACAACTGCTGGGAGAAGCTTTTGAGTAGATGTTCAGGTAAAGAAAGGCAATGAGGAAGGCAATTATGGCACTTTTATATTGCCTATCAGGCTGTTCTTCCGACTCATTAGCAAAGGAACATAAATGTCAATTATTATTTCAAAATGTTAGATTACCATCTGTCTCAATCGGACCCACTGTATTGAAATTATACACTTTTTTTTTCATATGGCAGCCTAACATATGCTTATCAATATATGGAAATTTGATCTTAACTGCTACGTTCAGTGTACAACACAGATCTCTGGGGGAAGGACTTGTTTTCCTTCAAAATTTGTTAATGACTTACTTAAGGCTGGCTAAGCACTGTGTCATTAACAAGTCCATTTAGCAGGCATTTCCTGAGAGATATTAGCATTTCTAAAAGTTAGAAAGTTAGTTGGGCTTGAAAGGTAATATTAAGGAAAAGAAAAAATATTAAGGTCATAATTAAATTATCATTACAAACAGTCTGGACAGGCATGTAAAACGAAGGTTTTAAAGCTGAACAGAAACCCAAGGCAGATTGGGTTATGAAGATGACAGTGGATTTTGATCTTCCATGAAAAGGGCATGATGCTTGCTTAAGAAATGAATTTTTAGTGAAGAAGACGGTTGAAAAACTATTCTTACATGGAAAGCGCATGAAAAGAGAAAAAATAATAAGCTTCATTAACTATGTTGTCTACATTTGGCTTTTTTATATCTGAACTGAAAGTGACTTAATAAGAAACTCTATTTTTATAGGTATGCCAGTCACTCAAGTGTAGATACTGATTTGCGATTCCTAGTCTCCTTCTGTAAAACTAGTTTGAATATGTAATGAAATTATTTCTGCTGCACCAGCAAGGCTAAATGTCTGCATTTTTTCCCTGCACTGCTGAAATACCTGATCCCATCTCTGTGCTTGGCAGATAAAGTGTAAGGAAACTCATATCAGAGGCTTCCTAAATAACAAACAAACAAACAAACACATAAATAAAAACTATAAACAACTACCAGATCTGTGCCCATCTCAAAAACATTCACGATAACTGTCTTCTTACATTCCAAAAATTATTGAAAAGGATAAACTCATTGCACATTAAGTTATAGACTGCCATTACCAAACCAGACACCTTTTTACAATAAATGAAATAATCTATTGTAAGGCTGGCTGTTGTGATGCACTTACTACAAGAGACACTCAATTAAAAATCTTGACCAAATGTCTTTAAACAGTGCCACTGTGGTAAATTTGAATGCATTCCACTGTAACCAGATGTAACCAAAATGATTAGCTCATTCTTTTGTAACTAAGGAACATAGAGATAGGAGACGGGTAGACAATGCTTTAATATTGTGTTTGTACACCTATGGCTATGGATATGCTACTATGCCCAAAGACAATTGGACAAGGAGTAGTATGGACATGCTGCTACGCTCCCAGTACAGCCCCAGCCCATCTTGACAAAGAGTCGAGGGTGGTCAGAATAATTGGTTTGTGTTAAGGGTGCCAAATCATTGTTAGGGACCATGCACCATGAAGAAGGGAAGCAAGTTACATAAGCAAGGTGGGATTGCGCGTGTCCAGAAGAAGGGGTCAACTAAAGGACACACCTGTACAGCTACCAAGGACCACCAGAGACCCCCACGGAAGCCCCTCGGAGCTCAAGGATGCGTGCGCAATGACCACGCGAATATGATAATTAGTTCCAGGAAATAGAATGAATATGCATGATCATTCCGGGAAATTTGATGCATATGTATGTAACTGGGCAATATAAGCCTTGGTTGATGTAACCTGCGGTATGCACGCTAGGTGGAATGATCCCCTGTGCATCCAGTGCCATAATAAAGAATGCCTGCTTCTTAATACTACATTGGTGTTAAGGAGTTTGATTCCCAATTTCAGTGACAGTTTTGGCGACCCAGATGGGACCCTGCTTCTGAATTTCGACGGATCTGGGGGATCACAGGACCTCCAGCCAGCACCGAGGGATTCTCAGGGAGAACCTCCGATCCCTGGACCAAAGAATTCTGAGCAAGATCCCCTGGAACAAGGTAATAAGGCATTCTTCTAACGGGTAACAGAACTTTAGGTAGGACGTGGGTTAGAGTCCCACTCTGGGCAGTATGTGGGGTTAGAGTCCCACTTTAGGTAGGATGTGGGTTAGAGTCCCACCAAAGGTAGGACATGGGTTAGAGTCCCACCAAGCCTGCTCGTAAGGCATGGCAAAAGCTACGCAGGGTTGGGCTAAGAGGTACCTTGGTTGGTAAGTCTCTGCTAGGCGAAAGCCTGTAGAGCGGGGCCCAAGGGGGAGTCTTCGACGGGGGGTTGAAGTCTCCAAGGTTGGGATTTCTGGCAGGGGGCTGGAATCCCAGAGGGAGCTCCAACACGGGTTGGGATCCCTCTGACTAGTGCTTGTGATAGTGCACAATCACAACCACTAGTCTTTTGGGAGATGGGTACATTTCTGAGTAAGAAACCCATCCCACAAAGAACACCTTTGGGATGTATTTTAAAACATTGGAAAGATCTGGGGGGTGATCCTTTGACTCAGAAACAATTAATTGAATATTGCAATCATTGGTGGCCAATGTATACTTTGGAACATGGGGAGAAATGGCCAAAGAATAGTCCATCGCAATACAATACCATCTTGCAACTAATGTTATTTTTCAAAAGGGAAGGTAAATGAGATGAAATAGCTTATGAGGTATTTATTTTTGCTTTGAGAAATCATCTGGAGTGGCAAAACCAGTGTGGGATTATCCAGTAAGATTTTATGGTATTGACTTTGGAAAAAAACAGGGAAGGAATAAGAGTTTAAGATGATGTTGCTCTGCCTGTAGCATTGGAAAAGGGAATGTCCCAAAGTGAGAGAATTGGATCTTTAGCTACAGGCAATTAAGTTGATGACTCTGAATGATGAGGACTGAAGGAGACCAGGGGAGTCAATGCCAGCTGAACACCTGGTTACATTAAAGCTGGGGAATGATGAAGTAGAATTTTTAGTTGATACAGGGGTAACATATTCGGTATTAAATATATGCAAAGGGGGGTTTAGTCCTAAAACTATAAGTGTTGTTGGGGGAGCAGGGTGGAAAGAAAATTGGCCATTTTTACAACCTTTGAAATTCAAATTGGGAAAGCAATGGGTAATTCATCAATTTTTGTATATGCCAGAATGTCTATCATCTTTGTTAGGAAGAGATATATGGAGTAAATTGAATGCACAAAATAATTAAAAAAAAAAAAAGGGGGAGATTCAGCTGTTAATACCTGAATCAAAAGCTGTGGAAGCGAGAATTCTTATGTTGCAGAACACACCAAGACCGAAGGAAGAAATTCCTGCAGAAGTAGAGGATGCAGTAACACCCGTGGTATGGGCTAGTGGAATTCCAGGTCGGTCTAAGTTGGTGGAACCAGTAAAGGTTGTTCTAAAATCTGGAACTAAACCTGTAAGACAAAAACAGTATCCTATTAAGTGGGAAGCTAAAAAGGGGTTGGAAGAATTAATAACAAAATTTTTGAATTATGCATTATTGATAGAGTGTGAATCAGAATATAATACCCCAATATTGCCCGTGAAAAAGCAGAATGGCAAGGAATATAGGTTAGCTCAAGATTTAAGAGCCATGAATCAGATTAAGACATTCACCCAGTAGTAGCTAACCCATATACCTTGCTGACATCCTTAAAAGAAAAACATAAGTGGTTTACTGTACTTGATCTCAAGGATGCTTTCTTCTGCATGCCTCTAGACAAAGATAGCCAGGCATATTTGCCTTTGAATGGAAAGCCCCACCACTGGATGCAAGACACAACTCACCTGCACAGTGCTACCTCAAGGGTTCAAAAATAGTCCTACAATATTTGGTAATCAGTTGGCAAAAGGATTGGAAGTGTGGAAAAAAGAATAATATCGCAGTACGTAGATGGCAGTTTGATAGCAGCAGAGACTCGAGAGGACTGTTTACAAGTGCCCATCAGCTTGTTGAATTTTTGGGACAAGCAGGATACCAAGTATCAAAAAGCAAGGCCCAGATTGGGAAAGAGACTGTGATATATTTAGGCTTTGAAATTTCACAAGGACAAAGAAGATTGGGAGCAGGCAGAAAGGAAGCAATTTGTCAAGTTCCAGAACCCAGAACGATACTGGAATTGCAGACATTTTTGAGTATGGTCAGGTGGTGTTGATTGTGGATCCTCAATTATGCAGCTTTGAAAGGATCCCAGGAGAATGACCTGTTGTGGACACCTGAGCGTTGGACAGCTTTTAAAAATCTGAAGAAGGCTTTGATGTCTGCACCTGTGTTAGGACTCTCAGATTTAGCAAAGACTTTTGAATGTTTGTACATGAGCGATAATATCTTGCTTTGGGTGTGTTGACTCAAAAATTAGGAACTTGGAAATGGGCCATTGCGTATTTTTCTAAGCAATTGGATAATGTCAGCAAGGGATGGCCTGGGTGTTTGTGAGCTGTGGTAGCAACTGTACTCTTAATCCAAGAAGCAAGGAAATTAACCATGGGGCAGAAAATTACAGTTTATGTCCCACATATGGTCATTTCTGTCTTGGAGCAAAAAGGGGGGCATTGGCTGTCCCCAAGCCGCATGCTCAAATACCAGGTCACTCTCTTGGAACAGGATGATGTGGAACTTAAAACTACAACAGCAGTGAACCCAGCAATGTTTTTGAGCTCGGAAATGGGTGAGTCTTTACACCATGATTGTTTGCAAACTATTGAACAAGTATATTCTAGCAGACAGGACCTGACGGACGAACCGCTGCCTAAGCGTGATTTGGAGCTGTTTATGGATGGAAGCAGCTTTGTCCAAGATGGAAAACAGATGGCAGGGTATGCAGTGGTCACCACCACCCCAAGTGATGAAAGCTGAAGCTCTCCCTGTGAATACATCAGCACAGAAAGCAGATTCACACACATGGAGCTATCTGGAAGGAAAGAGGACTGTTGTCAGCTCGAGGATCGCCCATTAAATATAAGGAAGAAATTCTTCAACTCCTCCAGGACATCCAGCAGCCCAAGGAAGTAGTGGTAATGCATTGTAAAGCACATCAATTTGAACAAACCATGGTAAATGTGGGCAACCGATTGGCTGATAAAACTGCTAGAGAGGCAGGGGAGCAAAGCATCCTTGCCCTGGGACCAGTAAAACAGGTAAAACTTCCAACCCCGAAACCAAATTATGGTAAATTGGATAGATTATTGGCAGAACAGTTGAGAGCAGTAGAAAATGAGGTGGGTAACATCCACCAGACAAGTCATAGTTACCCCACAAATAATGATAAAATAGTAGAGGAAAAACAGAGAGAAACACATGGGGGAACTGAAGTGATGATTGTGGATTTACAGAAATCAAGATTGCTGTGTGCACATCCCAAATGTTACAGCTGCTTAGAATGAACAAATAGATGATATGAAGAGGGTGGCACAGCAGACTCAAGGTTTAAAGAGTGAAATGCAAACAAATTGGTTAGGCCAAATTTTGGGACATTTTGGATTTCCTCTTAAAAGATGGATAACTGAGTTGTTACAGACACTAATCATTTTGATTACAGTTGTTTTGGTGATTTTTTTGGTTTATCAATGTTTAAAGAAAATGTTGACACAGAAATCGGTGATGAAGCGTCGTACACCAATGCCAGGAGAGAAGCCACCTGCTTATGTTGAGTTATTAAAGATTAAGAGTGGAAGTATTGAAAAGATTATTATTTCAAAACTTCCAAAGGGGGGAAATGTAACCAGATGTAACCAAAATGATTAGTTCGTTCTTTTGTAACTGAGCAACATAGAGATAGGAGACGGGTAGACAATGCTTTAATATTGTGTTTGTACACCTATGGCTATGGATATGCTACTGTGCCCAAAGACAATTGGACAAGGAGTAGTATGGACATGCTGCTACACTCCCAGTACAGCCCCAGCCCATCTTGACAACGAGTCGAGGGTGGTCAGAATAACTGGTTTGTGTTAAGGGTGCCAAATCATTGTTAGGAACCATGCACCATGAAGAAGGGAACCAAGTTACATAAGCAAGGTGGGATTGCGCGTGTCCAGAAGAAGGGGTCAACTAAAGGACACACCTGTACGGCCACCAGGGACCACCAGAGACCCCCACGGAAGCCCCTCGGAGCTCAAGGATGCGTGCGCAATGACCACGCGAGTATGATAATTAGTTCTGGGAAATAGAATGAATATGCATGATCATGCTGGGAAATGTGATGCATATGTATGTAACTGGGCAATATAAGTTTCGGCTGATGTAACCTGCGGTATGCACGCTAGCTGGAACGATCCCCCGTGCATCCGGCGCCATAATAAAGAATGCCTGCTTCTTAATGCTACATTGGTGTTAAGGAGCTTGATTCCCGATTTCAGTGACACCACCACTTCATACTGTTTACTCATATTCTTCTTATTAGTTCAAAATAACAGTCACAACTTTAATAATAATCATTCTTCTCTGTCTGGAGAGGGGGAGGGTTATGCCTTTTAAAAGATTTCTAAATTATGCTAAGCATCTAGGAGACTGTAAGCAGCAATTAATTTGTGGATACTTCAAGTTTTGAGAGATTTAAACACAGTATGAACAAAATACCAAAGTTCAAGAAGATATTTTGGGCACTTCATCCCTATCTCAAGTACTCAAACCACAAGCAAAATCCGCAGGAGCAGAAAGACTGCAGGGTAATGAAGAAGCTACAATGAAAGTTAGGTACAGCTCCAGAAGAGATGTGCATCTGTATATATCTGTGTACCTGTGTCTGTACATGGTTATTTGCTGTTGTTGTTGCTTTTGGGGGGTGGGTGGGAGGGTGAGGGGCACTATCTGAAGAAAACTGTAGCCTTTAGCATGAAGACAGTGATCTCACATGGTGGGGGAGCAGATGAAAGGAGTGGTCTCCAGCTCCAATCCTATGGCAGGAAGAAAGGAATCTATGCTTCTAGGGAATACTTGAAATCAAAGTCAAACTCCTCTGTGGGACTGTGTGACGTTTCTTTCCTCACGGGACAGAGACTGTGTTTGATGCAAGTCCTTGGAGCAGAATTTGGCTGGCGTGTTCAGCTACAAACATAAGGGCAAATCACTCCCTTCTGGATGTTACAGAATTCTTTGCAGTGTGCCACTGCTTGTTGATACACGTCACTAACATATTTTAGGGGAGGGTAGGAATGTTTCGGGCCTGGGAACTTTTGCTCTCAGCACTTTCTTGCTTATTTATCTGCACACACGTTCCTAAGGTGCGTTCTTGGTAGTGCATGTAATTCTGTGTGTGCCACTCAGGTGGTTTTACTCTTTGGACTGTCCCCCAGCTGCCCTGGTTTAATACACAGGAATGGTACATTCACTGTGAAAAACACTCCCCCTTCCCAAAAATCCTCCCACACCAAACTAGGTCTTATTGATAGTAAAAAAAGTTTATTAAGACTCAGAATTATCTTATTTCAGGAAAAAAAAAAGAAATTTAAGTCACCAATAAAAGAACAATCATGTATAATAAAATTTCAAGTACCTAAAACTTGAAATTTCAGTTTCCAGGCTGTACTATTCTACCACCATGAACAAATAATAATAGCCTCAGGCCAACTGTTGTCACCTTTAATGCTGTGGTACTGTAGTCTCTGATGATCCTCTCGGTCGTCCTGTCTCCTTCAGTCTACATGAATGTAATTCCTAACAGAACTGAGAATTAAGCACTTGTATTTTAAATCCTATTCCTCAACATGTTGGATATTCTGGCAGCCAAATGACTTTTTGAATTAGATAGCATGTGTGAATTTAATTCAGCTGAATGTCATTCCCTGCTGCTTTATTCAATAAACGCCTTGCTAGCTCGACTATTTTTTTTTTTGAGATCCAGCATCATTTAATAAAAAAATCTACACTACATTAAGCACCACCATGACAGAGCTGGATTAGGGGATGGGTGGAAGAAAGCTGTTCATTCCCACCTAGGGAAACTGAAAGGAAAATGCCTGAGGAGACCATAGGGATGTTTGCAGCTCCAGGACAGGAGTTCCCTGAAAAGTACTATGCAGATTCAGCTCTTCAGCTGCATAGGCACCATTTTCACTGCTCTGCAGAAAGTGGTGGTTCATGAGCAGCCTGTGGAATCGGTGCCAAGGCAGGGGATGGAGGAACAAAGGGCCTTTCCTCACCATTGCCGTTCAAAAAGAACATCATTTTAGGTTTGTGGGACCTGCTACACTATTCCACATCAGCACTCCCAAACTCTGTCCCTCCAATTTTTCTCTGCCCTGTTCAGGTCTATCCCATAGCTAGATCAAGAATGAATGCAAATTAGAGATTGTTTAGAGACTTCCTCTACCTGATATTCCTCTTCTGTATCATATATATATTATAGGAGAAACTCTCCTTATTGACATACTTTCATCAAATGTTATCCACGCAGGAAGAAAAATTGTAAGTTAGAGAGGAAAATATCATAAAATATAATTTGGCAGAATGACTCAAATGCTTGAGGGCACATTCAGATGACTGACCATATAGTTGCTTCAAGAAAGTGGCTCTGAGCAGCCACACAGTTCTGGAAAGAGATGTGTATGGGTAACGCATGGGAGCAGGGCTGGGTCCAAATCCTGCTCTGAGCTCAGCCACCTACAGCTACGCTAGCACACAAACATGAAAGCAAAGTAATTTCAAGCTCCATTAGTAGCACTGGTAAAAATCAATGATCTATAGACATGGAGGACAAAAGAAGCAAAGAAATTATACTTTCGAGGTTATAGTATACAATGAACAATAAAAAATACACAGCCTGTTTAAAAAGTACTTAACAATGAGGCTTAAAATATGGTGGTTGGGGAGTTGAGTTTTGGGAAGATGACTACATGCTTAAACAAGAATTTCCTCCCTTTTCTCTTTAAGTAACTGTAAACTCCTTCCTAGTTTATCCCCGGACACCTAAAAGCTACAATTAGCTTAGGTTTTTAAAAAGCTAATGAGAATTGATCAGTTTTATTATACAAGTTTACGGATGTTTTCTTGAATTAGGACAATTCAGAACAGTTGTTCAGTAGCAAGTATCCCAATCTCTTCTCACTGGTAACAAAAAAAACAATTCTCAAGACACATTTTATCAGTATTGCTATCTTTCCCCCCTGTATATGCTTGTTAGCTTGATGTCCTAATGAGCTGAACACCATCAGCTGACAATTTGTGCCATTATTTGCTGGTTCATAGGGCTGTTGTCTCAGACATGAGCCTTCTGTACTGAAGATTTATTTTTCTTCCTTTGTTGTGATTAAGTGGTCAGTTGTTTTCAGTTACAGTCCTGTTCCTGCTGGAACAGGGGTAATTCTACCCAGCAGGCTTTGACAGGTATATTTTAGGCCTGGTTTGGGTAAGTAGCAAAGCCAGTTAACCAGTGAAATAACCATCAGTCTTTTTAAGTAAATATATGAGTTAAAAAAACCAATCTGTATGTGCCTAAATGTTCTCAGTTCCTGATTTCAAATTAAGAGAAGTCGGAAGTTCGTAGTTGGATCTCAGAAATTCTTGTTTCTGTGTTCCACTATTTTATAATGTTTTTTCTTGGGCTTGTTAGTAACATTTCATTACCAATAATTACCACTGTTCCTCCAAGGAAAAGTAAAATGAAATAAAGCTATCTACCAACCTTAAAAATAAAGGCAAACACCCAAAAGTTTACAAACTTTTCCTACGTACATTTCTAACTTGCACAAGAACTTTTAAAACTAAAGCTTCAGCCAGTTGACAAAACTTCTTGGAAGAATCCCATGGGATACACCCCAAACATAAAAAGGGTAGCAGAGGTGGTTCATATTCAAGGGTCCCCTCCTGCAAGCTCAAAAATGGTCAGTGCCAACATGCAGGAAATCAAGCAAAGGCAGCAAGAGGCCTTTGGGAAGAAGGAGCTCCTCACTAAATTCTCATATAAAAAGAAGGCATAGACTTCTATGGTGGCAGAAGGAACAGGTGACCCAGGAGGAATATAGAGACACTATGAGAGCATGCAGGGATGGGGTTAGAAAAGCTAAAGCCCATATGGAGTTGAATCTCATGATAGACCTGAAAGGCAATAAGGGAGGTTTCTACAGATATATCGGCAGCAAAATGAAGATTGTCCACATCTTTTGGATTTTGCTGAATGGGGAACAGCATCCAGTGACAAAACCTATGGAAAAGGCCAAGACACTGGATGATTTCTTTTTCTGAATCTTTACCAGTAAGACCACCTTACAGGAATCCCAGGTCACTGAGACTGTTAAGAAAGTCTGGGGCAAGGAAGACGACCTCAGTGGAGGAGGATCAGGTTAGAGATCATTGAAACAAACTGGAAACAAATTAAGTTTGCACTCACAAGTGCTGAGGAAGCTGATGGATGTCATTGTGAGGCCACTCTCAATTATTTGTAAAAGGTCACAGCAACCAGGGGAGGTTCCTGAGGAGTGGATAAAAGCAAATGCCACTCCTGTCTTCAGGAATGAAAAGAAGGAGGATCCTGTAAACTACAGATTGATCAGTCTCCCCTCCATCTCTGGGCAGGTGATGGAACAAATCATCCTGGAAGCTATTTCCAAACATGCTAAGGACATGTAGATGGCTGGAAATAGTCTGTATCAATTCATAAAAGGAATATCATGTGTGACTAACCTCCTGTGATGAGATGACTGACTAGATGACTGTCGAGATGACTGACTCAGTGGATGAGGGGAGAGCAGTTTAGCTTGGCTTTCGTAAGGCTTTCAGCACTGCCTCCAGTAACATCCTCATCGACAAATGGATGAAGCACATACTATACAAGAGGACAGCAAGGTGTATTGAAAACTGGCTGAACTGTGGCACAAAGTCCAGCTGGACACAGTCAGTAGTGGAGCACCCAAGAGGTCAATACTGGGGCCAATACACTGTTTAATGTCCTTGTGAATGACCTGGATGCTGGGACAGAGTGCACCCTCAGCAAGTTTGCAGGTGATTAAAAACTGGAAGGAATGTTTTACAGACCAGATGTTTGTTCTGCCATCCAGACAGACCTCAGCAGGCTGGAGAAATGGGCTGGCAGGAACCTTGTAAAGTTCAAGAAGGAGAAACACAGTCCTGCACCTGGGAAGGAACACCCCCATGTGCTAGGACACACTGGGGACCAACTTGCTGGAGAGCAACTTTGCAGAGAAGGATCTGGGACTCCTGATGGACACCAGGTTGACCATAAGCCAGCAATGCACTTTTGTAGCAGGGAAAGCCAACAGCCTTCTGGGCTGCATTAGGCAGAGCATTGCCAGCAGGTCGAGAGAGGCGATCTTTCCTCTATACTCAGAGACAGGCAGACACCTCTGGAGTGCTGGGCTTCCCCATGCTATAGAGACATAAACATACCGAAGGGAGTCCAGTGAAGGGCCATGAAGTTGACTGAAGGCTTGAACCATCTCTCAGAGGAGAAGCTGGACTAGTGATCTCAAGAGGTCCCTCAACAAATCTGTGATCCTGTGATTCTGTGGTTCTGTACTATGTATTTCAGTGTTTCCTGTATGCATTGAAAAGGCAGAAAGACACCTTCTAAAAAAAAAAAAAAAAAGAAGGCAATAAAAGACATTATATGCAAAAGCTGAATTAGAAAACATTCCTGAATTAGCATTATACGATCATTTAGTTCTGTTACTTTGTTTTAAATTCTGTTCTGATAAGTCTTAATATCAACATAAGCTATCTTACAAACTGCAACAGGAGGAAAAATGTTAAAATAAGAACTCCCTGAAAGGACAAAAATATTGAGCACTGAATATTCAGCACTGAACACACAGAAAATCATACACAGCCTTTGAGATGAAATGGAAGAACTGGAAAGTTGCCCAGTCTTCTCTTTCTGTAGCTCTAAAGTATTGAACCTTTTAGGAAATGAAAAATATTAGTAGCACATTTGTGGCCATGTCCCACTAATTCCTAGACTCTTGTCCAGGGCTCTAGTCCTAGACTCTTCATATGCTACTGTGACAAAAACCTTGATAAATATTGTAATAGAGCTTGAGACATTCAAATTATGCATCAAACTCAAAAACTTTTTTTTAGTTGTTTTTGTTAGGAAATTTATTTGGAAAGGACAGCATGATTCTTCATGTGCAATATACAATCTCTTGCATAATCATTTTTTTTCATATATGTTTGAGATTCAATAAAGTATATTAAGAAAGATGATAGGCAGATTAATTGACAGAGAGGTAAATAGATCACCATTGTGCCATTCAGTGAGTCACTGTTTAAACAGTAAAAATCTATTCCTGTTTTTTGTTAATAAAATCCTCTCTTACCATGGCATAATAGCAACTGTATCTATGGATTGTATTAAAGATTTCTCTGAGGCATTTACAGTGACTGAAATTCAAGGGCTCTGTTGTTGATCTTTCTAATGTTTAAAATATCTTCTGACCTTAAAACAGATACAAATTCCTTTTTGCCCTTTTTTTTTTTTTTTTAAGCACTACGTGAATAACACAAACCTTGCAACCTTAAGCATGCACAGGGCAACTGAAAAAACCAACACATTAAGGAAATATACCTTGCATGCTAAATTTCTGAAGTTCCATAAGGTCGCTGCAGCTTGAAAGGTGCTGTTTTGAGAGGTCCTTTTAGGAATCAGATTTACTACACTGAGAATTCAGATTTTCAGAAACCCTTTTTTTTCCCCCCTTCCATTATGGGATTTTTTTATTGTTCTCTTACACCATCTCAGATCTATTGTGGACAATACCAGATGTTAAGGGATGTGTGCAAGCACTGGCAAGATCTTCTCTTGATAGATTATTGTACTTTCCAGCAATCAATACGTACAAATTGTGCACAAATGCTGTAAACTCCCCACTGCAAACATGATGCACATACATATAGCCAATACTATGTATAGGTCAGCAGGACAAATAGTTGCAGGTGTATACAGTGGATTAACTACAAGTGTGTTGCGCCAGGATGCCTGAAAAATTGAATGCTTATCTATTTCAGCATGCTGCTGGAGTCTCTGGGAGAAACTTTTTCAATGGGTTATGCAGGAGACTGAATTGCAGGGTCAAAATTTTGTATGGTACAATACCTCAAAACAGTATTCTTTTTTTTTTTTCCATAGTGTTTTTCATTTTTTTTCCTACTTCAGCTTTGAAATCTAATGAAAGTGACCAGAAAATGTCTGTTTGCTACAGAGTGAGTGAGAAGAAGAAAAAACAAATCCCCAGATAGAGCAGTAGTTCAAAACTTCATTCTTTCTTAGAAATCAATTTACATTGTGAGCAAAGCTGTGAGTATTTACCCTCAGAAAATGGAAAGATATACTTGATTTTTTCCTTCCCCACCTGTAACAGCTAGGCTCAGCTTCAGAACTTCTAAGAATAAAATGTTGTGTCTCATGGATTCAAGAGAAACCTCAGAAAGAAAATTCCAAGCCTCAGTCTTCTTCCTTTCTGAGAAGACATAAATATGGCATTTTTGCTATTATCAGCAAGGATAGTTTGTAGTAGCTGGAGTACAGGAGGTGCATTGCCCCAGCAGGCACTCTAGGCCCCAGCAGAAATGAGCTTCAAACCCATCTCCCTGGGCCTTTCATCTCATGCTCACTACGTTAGTGACAAGAATCCAGTCAAGAATGAGTCTCTGCAATTATATCCAGACTCTGAGCTAGCCAAGTTCTGCAGAGGAAAAAATATCGAGTATATTTCACTGGTAGGAGAAGATACCCACACCAGAGTAAGAAATGCATGATATCATTTCAATGCAGGTACTATACTCTTCCCTTTCCCTCCTACTTAACTAACTTTTGAACTTTTCCCAAATGTACTCTGGAGGGATTGCTTCACTGAGCTGTGCAACTCTCCCGTGTAATCTCCTCTCTCTAAGATCGTTTTTAGTAGCTACCATACTAATCATGCTCTGACAAATACATCTCTGAAGGTACCTGCTGAACTTTTCTAAAATACGATAATCCACTTGGGTGTATCATCACCTTTTCTTATGCGGGGCAGCCAGGTAGGCTATGCTGAAATCCACATTCAGCAAGGTATTGCTAACGGAAATTGGAAATAAAATATAGATGTGAAAACCACTACCATCACTTGACTAGAACAGAGGAAAAAATACACTCTATTGAACCTTCTAGATTTAAAGAATAGAGTAAAATCACTCCTGATCTTCCAGCTAACCGGTGGCAGGAAACTGTTGCATGTATTGTGCTGTCCAATATTCGCTTTCTGGTGATGGACTAAACTCTAGGCTGACATTATTATGATCAAGCAACTGTCTCTGACAGCGTAATTCTTTATTCCCTTAATCAAAATTCAGTAACGGACCTGGTCCCTCTGGAATAATACTTTTGTCCAACTTGGTACCACAAAAGTAAAAGTAAGTTACTTATATCTAGCCACAAGGACATTTGGAGTAAGGTAAATTGCCACTGCAGGAATTTGTGAGGATTATTAACAGGATAATATGAACTGTGAGCTTGGCTTAGCAGGCATTCCTCACTCACTCTAGAAGATCCATAAACATGAGTGAGGTGGCTGGTACCCTGCTGAAGAAAGGTAATGTGGAACGAGATGATTTGTTTAACAGGATATTGTGAGGAAATGCATTAATAATAATAATAATAATTTCCGTTCCCCCATGGGACTAAACTACTCAGATGTCACTGCTAAGAGCAACACAACTTTAGGCTGAATGCACGTCAGCTCAAGTTTATTATTTAGCGTTTAATTTTCCAAACAAGTTTGTTAGTTGCAATGTATTGGTGGATTTTTTTCATTCTCTGGATCCTTTACACCATCTTTCCAGTGCAAAGCCTGGGATTCAAGGTTTGTACTGTTAAAACAGCAGATTCTTCATCTGAGGACACGCACGCAAACCAAAAGCATTGCTGAGTTTAAGAGAGCCTGGGGCAGAGAATTTTTCCTAGTCTACCAGTGTTTCCAAAGCACATATCAACTGACTATAGATCTATGGCTCTATTGAATGCAATCACATTAAAGAGTAATAGCCTTGTGCTGAATGCTGCAGGCAAACATAGCAGTAAATATCTAATGCTTTTTTTCCTTCTCCATTTCTTCCTCATATATGCAAAAAATATATGGGAAAAAAAACCCTTTCCTTTTTCTTGTGACACTTCAATTATACAGTCCTATAGATACTAGACTTAAAAGCACATAGGAGGAATATTCTAGATTTAGTGCAAGTTTAGCTACCATTCTACCCTATGATGAAACCCTCCTGCTGATATTAAGCTCTTTTCTGGCTCAGAAAGTCGTTCAGCCTGACCTGTTAAAGCTGATCCAACATTCTGCCTCTGGGCTCTGGGTTGTGAATATTCTGGTAGTGACACTGTCCCTCGAAGGGATCATGTTTGTTTTTATAACTTCATTTGTCCCCCTATCATCTGTCACCAGGATTTTTTTTGTACTGCCTCCAGAGAAATTGCATCAGGGGCATTCAGACATCCCATTGACAGACCAGCCCCAGCATGCTCTGCACTGTGGGTTGGCAGAACTGAAGGAAAAGGGCTGAACAGAGTACTGACAATATTGCCAGCATTTCTCATGCTACTGTCATGGTCTTAAGCAGGACAATGAGGAAGAAAGCAACAGGAAATTAAAAAGAGGTGTTCTAAGTATTTTATGAATAGGTGTCCAGCACAAGCAGGGTGTCAGAGACATGTTTCACACAAACTGAAAGACAGACCTGTATTTGCTAGAAAATAATCCAAATAGTGGCATGGTTTCTGAACATTGAGCCACCAGCCAACAAGCCAGTTCCAGACATGAATAGACAAAACTGTGAGAAAATTCATTTCCTGGGCATGGAAGTTAGTATTTTTAAACTGCCCTAAGGTAGGGTCCCCAGAACTTGTTACCTTTGAACAGCCTGTAGACTGGAAAAATGCAATTTGGTATCTTAGAAGTAGTAAACAGTATTTTCACTCTGTAAGTTTAGGAATGCCTACTTCAGGAGTCTCCTATAACCAAAGAGGAAGAGAACGTGTCCTTTCAAGAGACCATTCCAGCTAGACCTAATGCTGTTACTTGTACCCTTCTTTACTTACTATGTAGAGATCCTAAATTGTCTCCTTCGTGTAGATAGTATCCTAAACTGTGTGCCTCCAGTTTGGGTGTTGACAATATCTTCCCAAGTAATTAGGCAGGCTATTTTCTCTTTCTTGACAAAACTGAGTGTGTATCTCCAGTGATCAGACCTTAATCTGTGTTGATTTTTGCACTACTCTAATAACTTCAGAAGGAAACTACTACTTTATTTGAATTGGCGAAACAACAATGTACTGGTAACATCAGACAGGTGGTGCATTGAACTGCAGTGAATTCACAGAACATCAAATAAATGTCTCATCACATTGTCCAAGAAGGAAAACTGCTTACTTACCCTGATAATAAATTGTCTCCTAGTCACATGTTGTTGTCCTAAACAAGACGGTCATCTAAGTGGAACTTCAGTCCAGTCTGGGGCAAACATCCTGAGATCTGTAATTAAGTCAGAGGATACAAATGATAAGAAAATGAAAATTTGAAATGAAAAAGATGTAAATGTAAGGAGTGATGTTTAACCATGCTGGACAATACTACTGTTGGAAAAATCTTTAGTGGATTTGATCTCTCAGCCTGCATCTGCGTATTTTATAACTTGTAAAGTACAGTACACAAGGAGTTTAATTGTTTCCTTAATAGTATAATGGTTGTGTTGGAGAGGATATCTTTAATTAAAGGTAAAACAAATTATCTTGCTAATTTTGCTGAGTTTTTAAAAGCCTTCTTAAGAGACATTTACTGGCAGTGGAATCCAATGAAACTTCCACTGTTTTTAAAGACTACCTAAAAGCTTTGAATGAAAAGTGTGATGTAAATGTTAATGAGCATACTGTGTCATTTATGTGCTCAACAATGCCACGACCCTTTTCTCCTTTCAAGAGACTGTGATAGAACTGAGTCATTTACTGGACTTTGTGACAACTGAAATACATACACAAGCAAGTACAACAAAGGCATTTTGCAGCTCCATATAAATCTGTTGATTGCTGGACTGGTAAGATTTGATCTCTGCTCTAACTTGTTTAATTATTTGGTTCAAATCCTCTGAAGTGAAAAATGGTAGGGTCTAGACTGACTGCTCTCAGGGTTCACTGATGTTTATTCTCTTGGGTTGCTTCACACAAGTTCTGAGGGAGGTTCTACAGTGGAGAAGCTAAATCAAACATTTCCATTATTAAAGTTCTACTTCTGAGTTCAATAATCTTGCTTAATGACATCTAACTTATTCTTATAATGTGATTCCCTAAATTAAAGATTTCCTATTGCAGTATTTCACTAGGTAAAGAGGTTTAGTTAAGAAAAAAAGAAAAGGAAAACTAGAAATAAAATCTGTGTTTCAAATACTCTTGGGAGATAGGATCAAAATAAAGAGTTTTAACTGTTGCATGCTAATATTCTACCCTGTGCTACCAGCATCCTACACAATCTCAGGGTAAAGATGAATTCTGTTACCATATCCATTTTCCTCACATACTTGAATGTGTCTTCCACAATCATTAACCAACATGAAAAACAAAGGATGGATGTAAAAATAAATCCTGATATACCAAAAAGAACTGTTCTACAGCACAGAAAGAATCATCTACAACAGTATATGCTTTGTGCAAGCTGTTATTGCTAATCAATCAAAAAGACTTGTCAAATTAATTGTCAGTGTCAATACATATAGTGCATTAATGCCATCCTTCAATAGGCTTTTTTTTTTCCACAAGAAGGAATGAAAGCACCAATCTACTGGCACATCATTTCCTATAAACGTGTCAGGGCTGTGCATAGTTGTGTATATTAATTGCCTACACAACTACAGGTGGGGGTGGGCAAGATATCTGGTTGACTGAAACAGCAACAAATGTGATTACATTGCCAATTATTGATTTATTTTTCTTCAGTCATGGTTGTTATCACCTCCCTTTCTTAAATTTTTTTCTGTAAAGACTGATATTTTAAAAGTATAAGAATTTCATTTTCTTCTTCCAATAAATGTATATTTCAATGTAATTGATTGCTAAATGCATTAGCTCAAGTTATTGATCAGAATCAACTTTTTTTTTACTTTTGTGCATGCACTTTAAGTAAAAGTGTTTAAAAAAATTGTTACACATAAGTTTTAGAAGTGGCAAAGGTTCAAATCTAATCCTACGTCTGAACTCCTAAAGTCAGTACAGCTCCATGCAGGCTCATTATTAAGGTCGGATTGAAGGATGTAGGCATAAGACTGTGACATAGAGCCTTTGGGGAAGAGCTTATATTTCTAGTAAACTAGTAGAAAGCGTCATGAGCAAGGCCCTCATCTTGACTGATCTTCAGCTACAAGTTTTATTTTTCCTTGTTTGTTAGAAATGTTCACTTACATACACCCAAGTGAAATGTAGCTAATATTTGTTAACCTTTCCAATAATGTAATAATTCATGTTTACACTATTTCTTTATCATTGTTCACATTCATATTGAAAGGTCATCTATGCCATATAAATTTAATATCAAATTAAGCTGACCTTGTTTTTCCTAGAGAGAACAAGTTACAACTAATTGATTGGTAGTTCCCTTCAACACCTTAACCCCTGCTGGCCTTGGCAAATTTCCTGCGATGTGATTATCATCATTAATGTGTCCAGCCACATTTATGGGTTCTAGATGGGAGAGGCGTTCAGGTTTCCTGGCATTACCAGACACTCTTAAGGTGTAAGACAATGCTAAAACGTTATTGAAGCAAAAGCAAGAGAACTGGTTAGAAATAAGAAACTTAGGAGGCTGTTGTTCAAGCCTCTCTTAAAAGAGATAGAAAGTTTATATGCTTATCAGATCAACAGTTTTTGCATCACTGTGATTTCAGGAATGCCATTTTTATTTGACTTTCATGTGAACTTGAGATTCCTTAGGCATCAAAAGCAGGTGTTACTGGAGAGATAAGCTCGGCTCTGCCCAACGGGTCTGCATGTCTGGTGTTTCACTGACCCCGGTGACCTGCTAAATCACATCTAGATTTCAGCTTCTTCTTATCTCTAAGGAGTGAGATGGATTTGGGAGATTTTTCAGACAGAAACAGTAAAATTATTTCCTACCTTTCACAGCTATGAGGTAGACAGGGTACTGAATGGAGAGTAAATCCTTCTCACAGGCCAAGAGGCAGAAATCCACAGAGGCTAATTAGACAATGTTGTGAGGGCGTAACCTCTAGTCTTACCTTAGATCCTTACCACCCAGAAACTAACTCTATCATTCATAACTGAGTATAAGACAAGGCAATATTTCTAGGCAGCAAAATTATTTTTGCCAAACACTGTGTTGTTTGGAAAGCATGTAATTCATTTAATTTATTCCAATACTCGTCATTGTACTATCTGGCCAGTTTGTAAAGCATTATACACCAATGCTTTAATTTCTTCTTGCTTCTAAGAGGTAAAGTGAAATCAGGTCTCTTGTGGTTTGCTTCACAAAATAAGACTTGGAATTAGAAGGGCACTTTTTACCTTTCCAAAGCCCTTTCATAATTGTTTGATCAGATTTATTAATACCTAGTATTAACAAAAACAGAATTTCCTGATTCCAGTGTGTATTGTTTAGAATACACACCCATGTGAACCAAATGTGTACTCTTAAATGGGTTAAATTGACAGAATACCTGTTAGATGTACAAACACCCTCCTTCCTCCAATATTTCTTTGGATATAGGCAATCAGGAATATACAGTCTCAGTAAGGCGGTTGAAGCATCTTGTATTATGATGTACTTGGCAAACAGAAATAAGGCTGAGTCCCCTAATCAAAATCGCCTTGAGGCTGCTACCCATGTTTTCCAGTGCACCAAAGACACAGTCTGAGGCTTATTTCATTCTCATTGTTGGGGTTTTGGGGGTTTTGTTTTGGTTTGGTTTTTTTCCATTAAATCTTTCAGGCTTTGACATTTTGTTCTAAAATATTGCTATTGTATGCCTTTCATAAGAGAAAGAGAAGAAGAAAGCAGAAGAAATCTGTTAGAAGAGATTTACAGAAAGTATCTTGATCAGAAGAACCCTATAGACTTGATACATTTCCTTCATGACTCTGGACATGACTTTAGCGCAAAAAAATACTGAGCCCACTAAGGGGAATTGACTTAGACTTAAATCAGTGGTGCACTGACAAAAGAGAGGAGTCTTGCAGAGAGGCAAAGACCTTGCCGAATCCAGATGGAAGACAATTAGGGAGACAATTTTCTTTAATGGGAAAAGAGAGGGTTGCTTACTGCTTGTCTAAGCTGAGGGCACTGAGAGTTATTCCACATACTGCACTAGGAATAAAGGCAGGCTTTGAAATCCAGGGAAGAGAGAGAAACTGAAAATTCACATTACTGCAGATTGGAGTATTAAAAAATCGCATTACTGCAGATTTTTTATAGGCAGAAAAAAAAAACCAAGAAAGAAAGAAATACGATCTCTGTGGGAAGACAGAGGAAAACAGATCTAGTTAGAAAGAAAGAAAGAAAGAAAGAAAGAAAGAAAGAAAGAAAGAAAGAAAGGAGAAAGAAAGAAATAGAGAAATAAAGAAAAAGCAGTGAAGAAATTGTGACTTTTCTATTTATATCACCTCCAAAGTTTTAACAAACAGAAGCACGCTTTTTCCAAGAATGCATTAACATTTTCTTCTTACTGATGGGACAGTCTGTTTACACAGTCTGCTGTCCTGAGTTTATTCCTAGCAAGAACTAAAATAATGCAAGGAGGTGATGATGATTATCTTCCACAAACAGATCCCTCGGGCTAATACTAAACTACGCTTCAGAGGCACCTCTCAGTCCCTCGCAGGATATCAGTCTATGATGTCAAACCAGACATGGTCACTGGTCTTGCCAACAAGTTCCATTCTTGGCTTGTGTATTTATGTACAAAAACAAACTTCCACAGTGGAAAATTTTGGAAAACTTCACTTGATGCTTTATTAAAAGTTCAACACAATAATGGAAAAGTCAATCTGATTTCTACCCCTGAGTGGTTTTCATTCCTGAGGTTTCTATGTTTGAAGCTGTCTACAGCTCTGAGTTAATTCTGAGATTCTTAATCACTTTACAGAAAGCAGTATCCAGTGCCAGGTGAAAAGTTTGAATTAAATTAATACTGTGGCCAACATCTTAGGGCAAAACATATTTCAAAGGCTATGTGAGCCATTTTCCTCCAAAACCTACTTGCTATGCAAAAATATAACAAGTTTCCTTAGTAACAAGCATTTCCTTGTCAAAGACTTGCTCTCTCAGAACATATCCATTATGGATTATTTATCCCATTATCTCTAAGTAAGACAGTGCTGACAGAAAGCATTCATTACTGCTCAGTCCCTACATTTGCCTATTGTTTTTTAGCTCTTGAATATGTGAACAATAACACCCTTAATGGAGGCTAGTGTAAGCTTTTATTACTGCAGTTAAGCTAGCATGTCTAAATAGAAACACAAAATGTTTTAAAGTACTAATGAACTAATGAATCTTTTCCAGAACTTCTATTGAGACTATATTTTTTTGCTAGTGACCCCATAAAATAATGGGTTCAGTTAGTATTCTGTTATTCTTTCTAGCCATCTGAAAGCATTTCATATTATTACTTTATCGGAAACAGTTATTTATTTCACATTAAAGATGAACAGTGGTTTTACATTGCTAATAATAACTAATAAATGCTGATGCTCAGCCATATTATTTTATAGATTTGAAAATTAAATATATTCATTGACTGTCTATGCTTTTTTCACTACGAGGGAAGCCCCATTAGTAAATCCCTGAAGAGAATTTTTCCCCAATAAAGCAGGCATCTGGCTAGGAACCTTGAAAGACTGTCTGTGGAGGTGTTCAGAGAAAGCAGGCTTGATTTCAATTCCTTGTGACTGGGGTGTGATGTGGGTCCTGCTCCCCTGCGTGAGATTAGCCGTTTGCACCTCCACACAAATAGGACCAGAGCAGCGTGGTACGACTGCGTGCCTCTGTGCTTGTGGTTTATGGTCTCATCCTGCTCCCACACAACAGTTACAGTAGTTCCAGAAACTGATAATTGAGCTTATAGTTCTGAGGACCAGGGAAAAGGCATTTGCTGTGGCTTAACCTTCAGATTGCACCATACGTATACCATGATAAAAGTTTCGAGTACCACTTGTTTAGATGTTATTGGAATGGTTAAAAAGTTGTAGTGATTTTACAGATGGGGGAAAAGAAATTCCATATTTGTCTGATACAAGGATTTGAAAGTGGTTAATACAATCTCCAGACATTTTCTGATTTTCAACAACTACAAAATTTGCTTTGGAACAAAATACAGGCTTGGGACATACCTGCCCTGAAAGGGAATTTTTGAGGGAATTGCTGCTAAAAACTACAAATAAATCTGTTTTGTATTAATGACTAAAGAATTTCCTAGCAATAAATACTTAAATCGAAAATTTCTAGTGTGCAGCCTTTTCTGGATAAAGAAAGAAAATCAATAACTATATCGTACATTCCTTCTGTGAATGCAAAGCAAATTCTATTTAAGGACTGAGACACCTGGTCTCTTCTCTAGGAGAGAACTTGCTAGAGCGCAAAAGTCAATATTGGCAATAAGAGAAAATCCTAACTTTTGAAATTGCATTTTTTTCCAATCTGAGATGACTATATTGTAAAGTGACTAGAAGACAAATATTTTGCAGGGGAGAAAGTATTTGCGGTCAGCCGCGAGGTCCTGGCATCTCCAGGGACCAGGAGCTGACTTTGCACCATGCGGCTGGAGCAGTGTCCTCGCTGGCAGGGGCACAGCAAGGAGAGCAGGGCAGGCAGGGTGGTGTCACTGAAATCAGGAGTAAACCTCTTAACACCAATGTAGCATTAAAAAGCAGGCATTCTCTTTATTGCAGCACTGGATGCACGGGGGATCCTTCCACCTAACGTGCATACCAGTTTACACAGATCTAGGTTAATTTATACAGTATATCTTTCCATATGCATAGGTTTTCATACTACTAGGCGGGACTATGTTAATTAGTAGCTTACATAATTAGTATCTTACAATGATGATTTAGCATAACGCATGCTTAGTTTTTCACGTGGGAGTCCTCTGGTGGTCGCTGGTGGTCATAGACCCCAAAACCATGCTTTTCAGGTCATACATTCAGGGTCATTCTTCTTTTTAAGGCTTAATTTTCTCCAGTGTTAAATATCACATGCTGGAAGATCCGGTTTTACCAGGATATTCTTGGGGGTTTTTTTGTTTCTTCTTGGTTGACCCTTTGAACTTTATTCTTTACATGTGCCTCATTTATTTTCCAACAGTGGCAGTAGCCAGGACCAGCCAAGAGACCAGGTGGCCATGAAAGTCCATGGCACTGAGGCAGCTCACACCAAGGAGTTGTGTCCAGGGAAGGGCCGGGATCAGAGACATGCGGTCAGGCACAGGGATGACTGCCCCATAGCTCAAGTGAGGAACCAGTGCTTGAACCTCGGGTACAGCTCCCCAGGATGGTGGACCAGTCACCGCTCCTCACACCTCTTCATCACTCCTTAGCTGTGCTCCCAGCCGCCAGACCCAAGGTTTCACGGCTGCCCCATGTCCAAGCTGGCCTTGAGCAGCAGCTCCTCTGGGAGAGGGCTGTGCTGAGGGTCCTCACCTCAGCTGAAATGCTGCTCTTGAACTGGGGCATCAAAGGTGGTCATATACAATCAAGAATAAAGCAAAAAAGATAGTTTGAAAGCAAATGACTAGGAAGTTTGGTTCTGTAGGCACCTTATCAGTATGTTTGTTTATTGGCATGACCCCCCCCACCCCACCCCCGTTTTTAAGAAACTAAAAAGTACTTGATATCAGCCAGCTTTAAATACTGACAAGTGAGAAAAGTCTTAAATATGAAGGACTTACTTGACTGTCTCCTTTTGTTCAGAGCACCTGCTTTTCATGAGAAAACATAATTCTATATGATGGAAAGTAAAAGCAAATAATATTTTATTGAGGGAAGGAATGTATTTGTTCACTAAAATCTCCAGCTTTTTGAAACAATTCTGCAGGGAATCTACATGACAAAGGCAAATACATCTGGTGACTGTTTCACATTTACAGACAGATATAAGAGGCAAAGAATCTACTCCTGCCTTGTACAAAGTGGGGAAGATAAAGAAAAACCGCAGCAGAAAATCACTGTTGCCCAGTGTGACTCATCAGAAGTGGAAGATGTTTATAGCTCATAGACAGCACTAAAGAGGATTTATCTGCTTCTTCATCAAGTCTTCAAGGGAAAAGCACTTCTGAAAGCAGCTTGCTTTTCTACTTCAACAAAAGCATCCATCCCACCAGGAGTTATCACTACCTCCATCTCCACAACTTGCAAAGGGCCCATTACCGCTGCACCCAAGTTTCCAGCAGAACTGAATGCATTTATACGCGCACTGTTCACACAGGAAAAGACATAATAACCAGAGCCTTGATGATAAATATATCATACAAAGGTGTCATACAAAAACATCTACTGCACTGCTTGCAACTGAAGACCATCCTGTGACAATCCCCATGCTTGCACGTTAATCGCTGTCTCTGCATTATAGAATATGTGTGAAATATACAGGTAGGAATATATAGCGATAGTGCTCATTTGAGGACCTCCAAGCAATTGCTAGGGGATTTACAAACCACTTAATAAAATTTCTATGTACTGAATGCTGTATAATGCAAATTAATTTATATTTCTTAATCTCATTTTGTTGACAAGTTAGGAGTAGTTCATGTCCACAAACCACGGACTGAAAATCACTAAGGAAAACCTCACTCTGTTCACATTTAATATGTAACTTTGTTTACATGGTAATGTGGTTATGCAAGTCTTTACAATTCGGATCTTAACAACCTCTTCAAACCACCTTCATTCAAGTAAAGCAGTTCATGCATCTTCTGCAGAGCGTGCTCTGCTTCTAACAGCCAAGAGACTGAACTCAGACCTGAGATTCTGCACCCTCCAGAATCAACAGAAAAGGACTTTCAGGGGAATAGTTTAACCACTCCATAACACAGAAAGCTGAATTCTGTTTTGCTTGTTAGCCCATCCCTACTGAACAGATTTCCTTTTGTTTGTTGTTACTTCACAAAGAGAAAGGTTTCAGGTTGCCGCTGGGGCCTTGAGTGTTGGTAACAGCTTGACTGAGCTAATCCAAGCACAAAGGAAGAAATGCAAACCACTCTGCTGTGTTGTAGTGCAAGTCTTGCTTGTGTGTAGTGAAAAGAGCAGCATCTGTACCAGTGAAATCGCCATGACAAAAAAGAAAATAAAAAGAACACTGTCTCAAAAATATTCCAGTGAGAATTAAAAGAAGGCAGGAAAAACAGTTCTTGAAGGAAATCATTAATGTCTTATTCTCTCTTTTAAGGTTTTCAGTATGATGTTCCAAATAAACTGCTGACAGAGGCATCTAAACTTGTGACATCTGAAGAACAAAATATAATAAGGAATTCACTTATGTCACAAAAGATTAGGTTCTGTGTCTTAAATTCACATGCCTGTAATTTTATTAGATTCCACTGTGGCTAGGTAGCTGCTACTATTTCTATTCCATTAATATGAGTTAACGAAAGTGTATCTAGGAAGATTTACCTACAAGCAGTACTGACTTCAGATTCTGATTTGAAGCTTATAAATGTGAGCTGAAATACCTGGTTTATTGCATTGGTGATATCTGTTACAACTGGCAGCAAGGTTAGTAGCTATTAATCATGATAAAGATTTGAAAAGCATAAACCTGGGAAACCTTTTTTTACTATAGGTTTGTAACTCCTTCAAGATAAGGGGAACCTTTGAATTAAGGAAGTCTGAACATACTTCAATACATAACCTAAAACGCTCAAGCAGTTCTTTAGTGTAGCAGCTCACAAGGAAATACTATGCTCATTTGGGACCAAGATCCATGCAAAGTGTGTTGAGATGGCTGTAAACCTGTCCATAGAGCTGAATAACAGGGTACAGAAAAAGTAAGACAGAGGCAAAAGGGTTTTTTTTCCATTCTCTTTAATCTTGCCATGAAGTATACCCCTGTATATAACCGAGCTGCAGATGAGGGTTGTCATGAACAACACACAACAGATTTATACAACATAGTGTGTAACAATATTCCTGTCATTTGTAGTAACTGAAAATTTATAATCTCAATTACAGAAAAAATATTTCTAAGACTGTGCACGGATTTGGCATTTTCTTTAATCCTAATATTAAAATCAAGATTAAATATTAATTATAATATAAAATAGCATCAATATTATTAATTCTTAATATTTACCTACTTTACCTGCAAAAGTTGGAATACTTAAAAATATAGACATCCAATAAATTATTACTCAAGCAGAAGTAAGGTTTCCACATCATTTCAAATTAGCTGGTTCTCATCCATAATCCCCAAATCAATCTTTGATAAATTTAAAATGCCAGCACAGATTTTTGTTTGCTTTGGTTTTTTGGTTTGGTTTGTTTGTTTGTTTGTTTGTTTTTTAAAGTTGATGTGCTTATTTTGACACAGGACCTGAACTCACCAAAGTATTTATATCTGGAGAAGGTAGTCAGTCCAAATTTTTGCCATTTGGATTTACTACTTTAAACTCTCCCCAAACTAAACTTATGAGATCAAATAGTACTCCTCACGAGTACACCTAATGCTGTCCTGATATTCCCTGATGCCAACACAAAGGAATAGCCAATGATGTTTTCAAACAGCCTTCATGACGAATTAAATTAATTTCAGCTAATGATTTTCAAAGTACCCTAAGAAAATGAAATACCCACAACCCATTAAATACTCAATCCCAAATAAAGAACACAGTCCTCACTCTTATTGTGGCAAATGAAGTACAATACTGGTGAATGATCTTTGTTCTTCATCCACTGAAATCAACAATAACGTTTGAAAAGATCAGGACATGTTGGTGTCTAACAGTTAATGAAAAAGGAGATTTGTGGTGTGCTGTTCCTATTGCAAATTCTCTCCCTCTTTCCTTGAATTATAAGAAAAAAGTGGTCTGACAAAGAGATGAAAAAATATGTGATAACATGGAAAAGTTAAATTGAAGTGTAACTAATATTCAGGACAGGCTGGTTTCAAAGATAGAGAGCATTTTCAAAAATACGTATTTTGCTTTATTTGATAATTGCTTCATTTAGTACTTTTATAATTTGGATGTCAGAGAAGAATTATTGCAGTGAAAGCAAAAGCAGAAGGAAAGAGTGTATAAACATCAAACACATCCAACAACACATATAATTAGGTCACCCAAAAGATGGAAAATTAATTAAAAATACAGGAGCCACACAGAAAAAAAAATCATTTTAAGGATCTTTGTAACAATGACAACAAAAGCTTTTTATCTCCCTCAAAAGTTATACTTTGCATTGTCCCATGTGTCATATGAATCTCGGAGTAATTCACTGGCTTGATGTTATTAAAATTAATATTTTTTGTGCAGAGTGTCACACACGAGGGCTCTGCAGCTAGTGCAGCAGTATGCCTGGGTGGAGTTTGAAGGGGGTCCCAGATTCAGCTTTGGTATGTCAGAAGCCTCAGCGCCTTCCAAACAGCAGAGGGACAAAACAGCCATCCAAGTCTTGGTCTGCAATGGCCCCTGAGGCTGGGTCTGGAGGTGACAGCAGCCTCACTTCCCTGTGGAGATGTGCTCCAGGCAGGAGTGAGCCAGCTGCACTGCATCGGGGTGAGGAGCGGGAGACTAACTGGGTGTTTGCATGGACAAGTGTCTGAACCTCAAACTGCAGAAAAGGAGGCACAGCAAAAGCCTGCACTCAACTGAGCAATGGATGGAGACTCCCAAGACAGCGGGGGCTGGAAGTCTGTGACAAAAGCAACAGAAAGAAAGTTTCTTCTCTGCCTGCAGATCTGCATCTGCAGCACAGGTGGAGTGTCCTGAGAGCAGGCGAGGAGGAACAAACCCTGTTGGGGTGGTGTCAGATCCAGCTGAGCCAGAAACAAATCTCTGCACTGACTGGAAGCAGGGAGTGATGGCAACTGGATACTCCCTCTTGCAGGAGACAGAAGCACCCACCTCCCAAGAAACATTACTATCTTGTGAGGTTTCCTGCACAATAGATGATCAAATCCAGGACACTGGAGAGAGACTTCATCAGATGATGAGGACCTTGAACTTTTGGCCCCAGTGCCAGGGTCTCTGTTCCAGGGCTGGCAGCAGAGGTCCCCATGGAAAACACACTGCTCACATGAAGCAGCATGGCATCCCCTGAAAAGGCTGCTCTGCTGGTAGTGGGAAGGGATGGGGGGAAACCAAGCTGGAAAGCTGGCTGAGCATTTACGACTCAGAGGAGGTGAGAGATGGCAAGTGTGTGCAGAGAGGGAGAGCCTGAGTCTCCTTGGGAGCACAGACATGTGGTGAGATTGTAAGCAGATGTAACCAAAATGATTAGTTCGTTCTTTTGTAACTAAGCAACATAGAGATAGGAGACGGGTAGACAATGCTTTAATATTGTGTTTGTACACCTATGGCTATGGATATGCTACTGTGCCCAAAGACAATTGGACAAGGAGTAGTATGGACATGCTGCTACGCTCCCAGTACAGCCCCAGCCCATCTTGACAACGAGTCGAGGGTGGTCAGAATAACTGGTTTGTGTTAAGGGTGCCAAATCATTGTTAGGGACCATGCACCATGAAGAAGGGAAGCAAGTTATATAAGCAAGGTGGGATTGCGCGTGTCCAGAAGAAGGGGTCAACTAAAGGACACACCTGTACGGCCACCAGGGACCACCAGAGACCCCCACTGAAGCCTCTCGGAGCTCAAGGATGCGTGCGCAATGACCACGCGAGTATGATAATTAGTTCTGGGAAATAGAATGAATATGCATGATCATGCTGGGAAATGTGATGCATATGTATGTAACTGGGCAATATAAGTTTCGGCTGATGTAACCTGCAGTATGCACACTAGCTGGAACGATCCCCCGTGCATCCGGCTCCATAATAAAGAATGCCTGCTTCTTAATGCTACATTGGTGTTAAGGAGTTTGGTTCCCGATTTTGGTGACAAGATGGCTCGCAGGACTGGAGTGCTGCAGCGAATGAAGGCAGGCTTTGCAGCAAGGGCAGGTGGGAAAGCAAAGAGGAGATGCTGTGCTCTCCCCAGCAGAGTGGCTTCATGGCACAGAGCTTTGCCTTGGTGGTAGGGGAGTTAATGGATGGTGGTAGTTAATGGATGCACTGAGGGGAGAGTTCAACATACCTAGGTTGAGAAGCATCTGCTACAGGCCACCTACTGAAGCAGTTGAAGAGGAGAAAGCCATCTTCCAAGAATGATAGCAAACCTGATGATTTCAGGTTCTATAATCTGGGCCCAGTCTAGGGCAGCTGGAAGGCCAACTTGCATGTAGCTACAGAAATCTAGATTTCTAGAGGGTCCTGAAGGCAGTGTTTAGACACCAGGGATCAACAAGCAAGCTAGGGTAGATGTTCTGCTGGACCGCCCACTTGTGGCCAAGAAAGGGGATCTCAATTTGTGTGGCACAGGTGAAGGCAGTCATGACTGCATGACCATGAGATGGAAAAATTTCAAATCCTGAGAGAAGAGAGCATGACCAAGAGTTCAATGGCTGCCCTGGATGTCAGGAGAGACTGTTTCAATTGCGCAGGCATCTAGGCAGGAAGACTGCCCCAGAGGTCAAAGGAGCTGAGCAGTGTTGTTTGCTCTCCAGGGGTAGCCTCCTCCATGCACCTGTGAGGGTTCTTCTCATGAGCAAGCAATCAAGGAAGCATCACTACAGGCCAGTAGTGATAAGCATTAATGTTCTGGGTCAGCTCCATCAGAGCAAGTTAGTACCCAAAATTGGGGTGCATGCATTGGATGCTCAACAGGAAGGGAGAGGTGCTTTCCCAACAGGCACATGGGGACAGAGCTCAGAAAACCTGAGCTCAAAGGGGATTGTGACTGGCAAGGGAAAGTAAAAGTCACAGTCAGGCTGCCCTAGGAGCCCACTAACAGCTGAAAGAAGGCTCTGGGAAATATGACACTGCTATTTCCTGGGGCAAGGACACTGTGACATAGGACTGCCATGGGAAAAGTGAAGGTACTGCTTGGGCCTGAGTCTCATTTTGGAGCCATGAGAGCTGCTTTTAGGTCTGTCAGTGCCCAAATTCCAGTGACAGAGCTGGTGGGAGGTAAATATTAGTCCCTGGAGAGAAAGCTCAAAGTTGGAGAGCACTGTAGCAAACTGGACCTCTCCAGGTCCATGGGAGCAGCTGGAGATGCACCCAAGGGCACTGAGGAAGTTGGCCAGTGGCCTCGCAATACCATTCTCTACTAGCTTGGGAAGGTCCTGGTGGCTGGAAGAGGTTCCTGGGGACTGGGAAATGATAACCAGACTCAGTATCTTTTTTCCAGAAGGGCTAGAAGGAGGACAGAAAAATCCTGACTGGTCAACTTCATCTTCAGTCCCAGAAAGGAGATGCAGTAAATCTTCCTGGACACCAGCACATGGAGTACCACACGAGATGTAGGAACAGTCAGCAGGAATTGACAGTCATGACCAAATTTTGGCACACCAACCACATTGGTTTCTGTGGTGATGAGATGCCTGGGCATGTGGAGAAAAGGAGACAGAGGAAGGAGTGGGCTTTCCTTGGAGGCACACACCAACAGGACACAGGGACACATGTTGCTAAATGGTGCACTGAAACTAATCAAAGATGTTTGGTCTACAAGAACGGATTGCTCAGGGAGGTCATGGGATCTCCATCCTGATGGAGTGTCGGTAGAGGAATAGATGGGACCTGGAGCAACCTGTTCCTGTTGGTCCTTCTCTGTGCAGGTGGTTGGCAAGGTGACCTCCAGGGTTTGTTTCAAATGAAATTATTCTATCACTTTCTGATGCTGACTTCACACAGACTGTGCCTATTCTGCAGTCTTTTAGTAAGTTCGCACCAGTATACGACTATTAACCAGTGTCCCCAGTCAGAAAAAAATCAGCATAATTCTATGGAGGGAAAGGGACTAATTAGTATCAGCACAAGTGCTAGTCTATAGGGCCAGGCATTCCAAAAAGGTAATCCACTGCATAAAGATCCAAGCGGCTCTGTTAGTGCTACAAGGTGGACATAAGCCAGCACTGAAGAAGACATGACATTTCCCACACCACTCAGCTCAAGCTAGAAAGGCCTCCTGAAAGAAGTGACATACAAGCTGAGGAACAGAGCTTTATTAACACAGCTGTATATGGCTTATCCGTTGGAGCTAGTTTACACCTTAAAACCTTCATGTAGGCAGAAGTGCCACCTAATTTTAATTTCTCTGCTGAAAGCCAGGAAAACAATGAATCCTTCCTGAAGAAAAGATGTAAGCTTTTTCTTGGCAACCTCTTCTTCAGGCTGCCTAAACCTTATCGGTCCTATGCAGCCCAGTTTTCTCACCCAGCAAATGTTACATTGGTAACTTTTGCCTGAAGGTCTAAGGCCTTGGGTTGGTTCTCACACTAACTTCAGAAAAGTGCGGTGGTCCATTCACCCAGCTCTTTGGAAGTGTATGCACAAAATTTATATACTTTCTGTTTCTCTTTGAAAATCCTACTCTACCTATGCTTAAGCATATACATTAAAAACATGCAACCATGAAGTCTCAGAAGCACAGGTGGTAGGGTTTCAGTAGTGTGGAGGTGTAGGAGTGCCCTCTGCAGAAGGAGGTCAGTCATGGCTGGTTCTGGCCAGCTCAGAAACAGATAAAAACAGCTCATCACTTGCAAAACTTCACCCAGGCAGAGAAGCACCAATGCTCACATATATTTAAGGATGGGGGAAGCCATAGGAGGCAGGAGACACTGAAGGAGGCATGTGAGGAGATATGTTTCTGTTTATAGAAAAGGGAAGAGGAAGCAGAGGGGACATGTGGAAAGGACGTTATTGGGGACAGGGATGTATGCACACTCTTGGAAGGAAGTGCTCTGTGCCAGAGACAGGTACACCCCTGAGGGACTGCAGCCTGCCAGCTACCTGGGGTTAGGCAGCTAGGGGGACAATAACCCTGAGAGACTGTGGCCCACGGAGGACCCATGCCAAGGCAGGGACAATCCTGAGGCACTGTGGCCTATGGAGGCTGCACACCATGCAGAAACACCAGTGAGAATCTATGGCCCATGGACAACCCACACTCAAGCAGAAGATCAGAAGAAGCAAGGAGCAGAAGAAGCAAACAAATAAGAAGCAAAGAGTTGCAGAAAGGACTTGTCACCTTACTGAAGGGGTTAGGAGGGACTAAGTGTAACAAGCATTGAAGGGGAGGGATGTCGAGACTGAGTGTGGGAGGAGAGGTGTTTGAAGTTGAGCATGTGAAGGGGAAGGAAGCATATTTTTATGTTTGTTTAACTATGTCCTTTTTTTCCCAACAATTAAGAGTTTATGTTACTTGACAATAAATTAAATTAAATAACATTCCCAGAGCTCAGACTGTTTTGCTCATGACAGCATGACATGAAATCTTCCTTCACCTGCACTTGTATGATTGTGCTTTTCAGGCTCTCCTCTCTTTCAGTCTCCTCAGCTTGCCATCATTGTCTTCTGGAAACGTTTGATGATTTAATCGCAATCAGTATTTAAAAAATTCAGTAGTTTATGCTGTCTTTGTGAACATTCCCCCACTCCCTCGTCCGTCCGTCCCCCCCCATTTTAAAACAGGAATGTCCTGTTAAGGTTTTGGAAGCAAGAATCCCACCATAGTATGACTTTAAAATAGATGCATATTTGGTGCTAGAACACTAACCAAAATCTGATTTAGGCACTAGAAGTTTTAAAATTTTCAAAAGACTGCTAGTCAACAATGTACATTCATTACCTCTATCTGTCCATCACAGTGGGTGGGTTGGAAACACCCTTTTGGAGAAGGTGGCTTGCTGGTGGATATTTGTCAGTTTGAATATGACTGATGCTATCAGGATGTTAACCTTAGTACTTGACAGAGTTTCAGTAGAAAGCAATATATCTCCAGGCAATAATTTTATTTGTACAAAACAAGCATGCTTTTCTGTACAAAAACACAATGTGTACTTTTCAAAGATTGAGACTTCCCGGAAGTGTTACTGGAACAGAATAATAAATACAAGGACATGTACCAGTTGTCAAAGGGAATACAAGTTATTTGTGTTGCATCTGCAGCTCTTGGGAGCTTTGGGTGAGATAGAAAGACCAACTGCACTAAGTACTGCTAAAACACAATCCCAGCAGAGTACTTGCTCCTGAGCTCCTTGCAACCCAAATAGATAAGACAAGACAAGAAACTCTCTTTGAAACTATTTTACAGATGGCAATTAAAAAACAGAGATTTAAGGTCTTCAGGTAAACTTTTTATCTGTTACAGGGCTTAAGGGACTTACCTCCATTCTAATTTCAAAGGACTCCAATTTGAATCCAAAAACTCACTGCAACTTAACTGTGATTTCGCACATCTTCCAGAAGTGAAAGTTCAGAGAGCTTGTCAGAGAGTTTAAACTAAGTATTTGCCAAAAAAAAAAGAGGTATTTTATTTTAATATTTTTTGATTCAGATTACTTTTTTTTCTGTTTGGCCATGTAATTATATACATATAAAAATATACAAAACTTCATTTTTAAGTATTTGAGAAAACCTTTTGAAGTCATGTTTCAGCCTGAGCTCTATCTGTATACATTTACAAAAGCAAATCATGTGATATTCCGTATTTCTTTTCAGCTTATCTCTATAAAAGACTATCTGTCTAAAATGCTCTAAAACGGCAATACTGAGCTGAACTTCATTTATATGCCACCAGAAATCTGCTTTTGATGTAACCAAAATCTCACAGAAAATCTGTCAGAGAATCAGAAACTGAACCCAGAGTTTCTTTTCAGTGAAGTAACAGCAGAAGAGCTGCATAATGGGCTAATGAGAAGTGCTCTGTAAGTGATGTTATTGTCTCTCACATTGATAATAATGGAAAGCAAAAAAATATAATGTTCAATAAACTATCCTAGGTTAGAGCTATCCATTTCCTGAAGGAACTTCTATCTTCCAGCAACTGTTGGGTTTAAGTTCAAGTGAGAGGTTGACTCTAGACAATCATTTTTAATAGGCATTGAAAGATTTATCTTCCGTGATTTTATCTATTCTGCTCTTGATTCCATCTATATCTTCACTTTCACACTTCATTGTGGAAAATAGCTACAGAATTTTGTTCTGGATTATATAAGTAGAGCACTTACTTACATTTATTTGCCTTAAACCAGCTGCCTAAGCAACTACGGTATTTCTGATATTTGTTGTAAATCAACACAGGTTACTGATAGTTTTTAATGATTTCTTCCAGTTGAATTGTTAACTGTGATGTTCAAACCTGCCTCCATTAGATTTTTTCTCCTAACAGAAAAATAAAAAAAGATAATGGGCATTGTAAAATAGAAACTAATAATTGCCATAGCAGGTCTTTTTCTCTTGGGTTTTTTTTTTAATGATTTTCAACCTCTGCCCAGGTAAGTCCTCAGGGAAATTGTATTATGAAGATGAAAAATACGAAAGTATGTTGTCTCATGCTACAAAATCTCTGATGGATTTTGTAACAAACAGAGCAGAATACGTCTGCGTGGTTATATTGTTCTAAGGGTGGTAGCTTAAGCTTGTTCTTTGGTGCTCTCTCTCTCTCTAAAAATGGTCAGATCTCTGAGCACAAGGCCTGGTAGAGCTACAACTTCCAGAGATATTCTTTTATCTGTGAAAGTTTAGTCCAATTATTTTGAGTACCATCCCTCACAGGGTTTTAACTGTGCTCGTAACTATGTGATGGGGATTTACAGTGTATCTCTATATGGCCTGTACAGAGAATATAAAGATTGGAGAAGTTCTATGCAGTTATGGGATGATTAAGAACACCATTTTCATAATATTTTTAAAGTGTCTTCTTGTTTCCAGTGTGGCTGCTTTCACTACTTACCTATCACTAATGGTCTGTACAATATTTATTAATTATACATTGCCCTGAAAAAACACATTTTTTTCCAGTGCTGGCTAAATACTTGAAAAAATCAGGTGTTTAGGTAAAAGATATGCTCTTTACTGCATTCTGTATTTCCTCTATTTTTAGAATTACTTATTATTAAGGAAAAAAGAACATAGTCTCTTGAACACACTAAATAATCTGAAGTTTCAGTAAAAGTTACAAGAAGAAAAAAATGGATTGTTTTGGTTCTTGTGTTGCTAGCTTAAGTTAACAAGACAATATTCATACGTTAGGAGCAAGTCATGCTAATGATAGGATACCTTTCTTTAGCAGTACTCAGGATTTGTATCTCTTGGAGAGAACTGTAAATTTGGAAATCAAAATGTGCATACACTAAAAGCACATGACACCCACAGTGAATATAGTTCAATTGACATAAGGAGAAAGAAAAAGCAAGGGCACTCAATTCCCCACTTTGTGCTAAAATTACTTTCAACCTTTTTTGTAATTGTGAATAGCAGTGAAGACAAGGACTTCTGAACATTGATTTTTTAATTTACAAATGTTTGTGAAGAGATACCTTCTCAAGAACCCACACCTCCCAAAATTCTGTGGTTTTAGCATGCCTGAACACATGACTCAGCAACTGCACAAACTCCATCTACTAAGATTCCAGACTTACACAAACTGACAGCCCCATCTTGTTATGATTTATGATTGCCCTCTCAGTACATCCATTTCTGTTTTGAAGCACAGGGTTCTGAATTGTTCTCTCAAGGACGAATTCAGAATGGTCGTCTGTGGATTCAAACAACAACAACAAAAATCAACAACAAAGAGTCACTACACGCAGATGTGCCTGCTTAGTGACAGGAGTGGGAAAAAATCACCTGTGATGACTAAGAATTCTCCATTACAGTGCCAGCTACCTGTGGGGGATGCTAATGCATAGGTTTAGATTGAGATGCTCAGAATAAGATGGAAAGGAACAGGGAAAAGGGGGAATTTGTGGGCACTCCACTGCTACTGAAGGACAATGGTGTCCCACTCCCACATCCTCCTGAGGGAGAGCAGAGGGCAAGGAGGAAAAGAACGATGGATCAACATATTGAAATAAAGATTTGCTCAAGAACAATCTTGGTGGAAACAAAACTGGACAGAGCCAAGGATTCACAATGTAATTTAAAATCAACCAAGGGATACAGTCCACTCTCCAGAAGATTATGAATTATTCCAACAGTCTCTTATAAGACTCAGCTGCTGTAAATTTACTGGCTGGTGATACGGACTATTACTTCATTCCACTCCTTTTCTGGTTAGGTTTTTTTATTTCTTTCTTAAAATGACAAAACACTTTTGTGAATAGCACATTAGAATAAAATTTGAACCTCAAGGATGTTAAAGTCTAAATTTAAAACTGACGCATAGGCGGTCTGCTATTGGGAGTCTTCTTTTGGCTTCAGGTTTAAATCCACATTAATTACACTGAAATGAATAACTGCTTCTAGAATTGCACCAGTGGAAGATTTTGCTCCAATCTGTCTCATATTTTGACTGAAAAAGCATAGTCCTGAATGTAAATGTTAAATATTAATATTGAGTTTAAATATATATGAAGGGAACTGCTTCCACATGTTCATATTATGAGTCTAATTTAAGATTTCATTTTAGTAGATTAAGTCACAAAGAGTGGGACTGTTTCGCTGTACCATTAATCTCAAAATGCTAGTAGTTGAATTTAATTGCCTGCATTAAAATTGCAGGCTCACTTTCTATTTCTGTCTTTCAATGCAATTGGATCTTTTCCCTGTGTTGCAAATGCCAAAACCTATTTATGTTGCAGAATGGGATATAACCTTACATTCATGTGATAGCTATATAAAGTTTCATGAGACATTCCCAAAGAAATAGCTTCCAGCACTGAAGTGGGGAGGTTTGAAGCTGTCGAGATAGGAGAAGGAAAGGAGTAAACATCTCAGTTTTGTATCACTAAAGTGAATGGAAAATTTGAATTTGACATCAAAAGAGGGCTCAACACTGTGTCTCAAGGTAATCACGAGACCTCAGGTCACATGGATAGGCAGAAAGGAAACCAACTGTAGACAACTAAAGGTGGAATTTAAAAGCACGAGGAAGTAAGGCAAAGGTGTCTGATGCTCGCTTTCCAAGATGGTGGAGAAAAGCAGGCTTGATAGAAAAAGATAATAGTTGCTTAGAGTAACTGTTACAGATAGAATAGATTATCAAGTTTTTGGGAACAAAAATCTTGTCACCTGGGCTGCTAAAACCACCTAAATTCTGTCTGTCCACAAGATTGTTCATTTTTGCATTCCATCTTTACAAGTTGGTCTGATAAAGCTATCTACTCTTCCAGCAAATCCTGTCTCTCTTATTTCCTCAGCCCATCCAGCCTTCAGGATCTGATATATTGAGAGATGAGGATGAAAACAAAAAGGAAGACCAAAGGAATGAAAGAAAGGGCATGAAACATTAGTAGGCTGGGTCTGATACAATATCAAATACTTCAGCATGAATTTTGTTGCTGACTAGGACTGTAATAATTGATATAAAAAATAGAAGAGGAGGGAATGTGAGAATAGAGAATTGAGGAAAAAAAATACACTCCTTACAAGGCGTGATAGAAGATAAGGTTGTGCAACATAAAAATATCAACTATTTTTTGACTACTAGCTGCCAGTAAAAGCCTGACCTGCCTATATTCTCAGATAGGTGATTTATTTCCTTTACATATTTCTATAAAATATTCATTTTTCCCATGCTAGCACAGTATATGCAAGTGGTAGTTTATTAAAATCCTACAAGTAAAAAATGGCAGTAATGAATCTTTAACAACTGTTTTCTCTCTAAAGACGATCAAACAGAGTTTACGAGGCAGAAAAATAATATTAAAATGCAAGTAAGAAATCAAAATCAAAATCCATTAAGCAAACAAATCTAAATGGGACATCTTAACCTCTTGTTCTCAGCAATAAAATTGATCAATGGGCCAAGTTTATGCTTTTAAATAGTAATTTTGTTTGTTCATTCTGGGCTTTTTTTGACTGGCATCTTCTTTTCAGTAGCTCTTCAATTTGTAGGCTACTAAGCAAAGGGGAAACATGTTTACAAACAGCCCGTCTCGGGTCCTGTTTTGTGTCAAATTTCTCACTTATGGAAGGCATGGGAGAGAGATTGGGGGACAAAAAACAAAGAAAATGCACCTTTCAAACCTGGCTCCCTCTTCAGCATGGACTCAGACTGAATCTCTGCAGACATACTGCCTATGATTTTTCTCTCTGCACTCCACTGCTGGAGAAACAGTACCCTATATCTGACACCAGTTAGCTTGAGGAAGGGCTTCTCCCTGGTGGATTTGTTTCTGTTATTTTAAAGCAGCACATCACAAAGACATAGTACATGCCTTTTATGGTATATGAGAGAAATCGCCATTCAAGAAATATCAGCACTGTTTATCTGGACATTAGTATTTTGCCAGAACAACCAAGAGTGTTCAATATCTTGATTTCAGCTACTCTTGCCTGCTACAAAAGCCTGTAACCCCACTCAAGAGCAGAGCAGCTGCTCAGCTTAGAGAGAACTAGGGAGAGAAGGACTTTTAACTTGGTTCAGTTGCCTTATCAGATAGATGGCACAACACAAAAAATGTCTAGGATCATCCAGCTGAGGAGACAGCATCTTGTACTACATGGGCAAAGGAGGAATCATCTTAAAACCGGTACTGCCACCAAATACAATGTGTTACTGAGTAACAAACTGAGAACAACTGGGAACTGATGCGATTCATAGCAACATCCCATTGACTCCCAATAACTTGGCCTGACTGCTCTAGTCAAGGACCAGAGGAGTATGTCATGTCAAAGCTGCCTTTTCAGCCCATTTCTTTTCGTTGTTTGAGTTATGTGCTCTATGTTTCAATTGCAGCCCAGAATTAAGGACATTTTTAAATACATTTTCCAGCAAGAACTTGAATAGGTACTGTGGAAATTCCAATAAAAAGACTGCTTGCTTTGGTGTGATTCCTAGTCACGATCAAAAGCCAAGTGCTGAAAATCTCATGAAGAAAAAAGGTGCTTGGTTAAGTCTCAAGTTTCTGGATCTTTTGCTGTGCTCCACAGGTGCTGAGCCCCTCAGAGGACAATACGATGGTAAAAGGGTTACCATTCAGTTGTACTAGGCTCAGCCCTATGGATTAGCCTTACTACAAGGATTTCTAAAGTCTGAATGGAAGACTGCATTTTGTGTTCCTTGGAGTCTGTGGCCTGCAGTGTCATGATTTGAACAGCCCTCAGTGCTGGGGCTATGTCTTCAGGAAGCAAAATCTACCTCTGTCATGACCCTTACTCTGCATGGATGAGACAATGCATTAACAGAAGAGACTTAGTTTGGTGTTTGGACTTTGCAGGAAACTTCTGCTATGATACAGTTCAAAGTTCTGTTTCATATAAGTCTCCACAAAGTATGGAGCAAGCCCTGAGGGACAAAATTTTACAAAGAGACTGAAAACCCATATTCAGAAAGCATCCTTGCATTCAGGAGATTAATTCTCATAGAAATTCAAAGTCAAGGTGGAAAGAAGAAGAAAGACGAAGGTTCAGGTTGCTATGTATTTTCTGACAAATTGTCTCTAATACATGAAATTTAGGGTTTTCTGGATCCTTTTCCATTGTCAAGAAAGAAAAATAACACAATATGGTCACACAAACAAAATGAAGATTTTTTTAGTCAAAAGGATTCATACCTAACTGCTTTACCACTGAATCGATTTGTAGAAGATTTAACAATGTCATTGCAATTGTTGCTTCCATGGATACAGAATGTTTAGAAACTGCAGGGAAACCCATTCCTGCTGTTCCTGTTGCAACTTTATTATTTGAGGAGGTTGCTTCAGTTTCTGCAGTTAATTACACCAGCTCCCATCACTCTAGTTACACTCAGAATTACATAACAAAAATAACAGCAGTAATATTAACACTGCTGTCAGTTTTAATTTTTAAAAAGTCCTTTGATGAAGACAGGACTGTATGATTTGAATGCAAATATTCAATTATCTATCACTAGTTAAAGAAGGCCATCCTGTTGCATTCTGGTGGTGAATGTGTTTTGCAGTATTTGTGGATCCACAGCTCCGTGTACCTGCAGATACAAAAGCCCAGTACTTAAATTGGATTTTCACTGGCTTGTGTATATAACAGGTATTTCAGTCCCTGTTGGACTCTCACACACTTACACAAGCTCACAACGACATTGAAGAGGAGAAGTAAAAGATCAAAATTCAACCAAAATGCAGGAATATTTTAGTGTGCTGAAAAATTATGAAAACCAGCCACTGGAATCCCTTTGACTTTGAAAACTAAGACTGCTAGTATAATTTTGCCCAGTTGGAGGACACGGTAGAAAATACAAGTTTTTCGATGCTTTGAAACTGAAAGCTGACTGACACAACAAACTTCTCCACAGCCTTAGGCATGGTTATCAGTGAAGACAGTAGAGCTTCCACTGAATATTACCTCCAGGTCAGGAAATCAATTAATTAGTAATAATTGAAAAATATCTAAATCCTCATGCAAATTGTTCCACCGCTGCATTTGAACATCTTTGCTAAAGCATGCCATTGACATAACCAAGCCAACTCTTACCACAAGAGAAGAATTTCATAAAAACTTGAAGATATATGTGTAGCATGACTGACTAGAATGTACACAAGGCCATTATGTCCTTGAAAACAACTGTAGAGATGGAATATTTTATCATAACAAGTAATATCTATTTAAGTCAACATCCTGCACAAGCTGAGCACTGCAACAATATTTTGATTATACTTGCACCCACTAGATTTGATATTAGGTGGGGTGGAAAAAAGATAGGGGGAAAAAGGTTAAAATGCAGTTAAAATGTTGTTTTATTGTACAAAGTATGACTTTTATACCTAACTCCAAACCTCTTCACCATTTTTTTCTCTATGAAAAACTGTACTTCTGAAAATCTTTTAACATTTATATTTTATGTTTTTCAGCCCATGAGCACAAAGAAAATATTATGTTTGCAGTAACTAGTAAATGGTATTTTTACCTCAGGAAGACACAATTCCTTTTGCTCTTTGTTTACTGTGTTAATCTTGATTGTCGATTTCCTTCTCAGCTGAGCACCAAAATCGTTTTTCCTCATTGACCTCGTTCACTTAGTAGATGTTGAGTAATATTTTTAACAAGTTACATTGTTAACATCAAACCAATCTCAGCAAGAGAGAAACAGATAGTCCTAGTTCTCTAGGACTACAATTTACTTCCTTTCTTTAATTGCAAAATATACTTGAATGCCTATTTTCTTACTGATCTGTAAAGGTACAGTATTACTATGGTCCTGGGCAACCTACTCATGATCTTTTGGCATCCTGCTCCAGGAGACGCTGCTTGAGCAAGGGCTCAGACAAGATGACCTGCAGAGGTCCCTTCCAACTTCAACCATTCCGTGATTATTTTACCATGTATGCTACTAATTTTGTTTGGTTGTTTAGCACTTTCAGTGCTAAATTCCTTAGAGTAGACATAGCGTTTTAAAAGGAGATGCAACCACAGGAGCCAGATGCATTTTACCATAACCTTGTGCTGCTTAGTTTGTGTAAAAAAAAAACAAAAACAGAGTTGCCCTACTGCTTGTAATTAATATTGTGGCTACTTTGTTTTTTTTAACATGGCATTGCATTACAAATAATTAATTTTCTTTTTCATCTTCCTGTAGTTTGTCACTCGGCTAAAAGTATTTTGCATGAGCTTAATTTTGCACTGAGGTGCTTGAAGTCCAACTATATTCAATATAGTATCTGAATACATATTTAACTATAAGCGTATATGTATGCTTCATGTGTTCTTTAAAGTCTTTGGCTATATTCACATATGCTCATCGCAAAGCATATTCTTAATCAGTTTGTTAGGATGGAGCCACATTCTGTTGTATGTATTAGTCTTCTGGCGACTATCAAAGCAAAACTCACCAAACAGTTTAAATTAAGTCCAATATGTTAGCTCAGCTACTGAGTATTATTATTAAGTTTTTTTCTTCTGTTAATCTCAAGATACTTCACTGAAGCTGAATAGAAAACAAGTGATTACAATGTCGTATTTTAACATTTTTTTGAAAAATATGCAACTCCCAGCCACATCGAAATATCTCAGCCTTAACCTATTAAGACATCATAGCGTCTCCGATTGGCACACCATGGAATTCAGAAGATACAATGTACAGCGTGGTCCTAGCTTACTGAAGATACAAGCACCATGACACACTGTGGTCTTTAACTACACTAAGGTAAAAAAAGGCATATCCAAGTGTAAGTGCTATAGATGGATTTATTTTTTTCAATTAAAAATTTAATCTTTCTGAGGAAAAGAAACAAGAGGCAACTACAAAGCTTCTTTCAAATATTTTTGTCACAAAACTTTCTACCAGCCAAATATTTTTTCTCCTCTCTCTCTCTCCCCCTCATTCCTCCCTCCTTCTCTCCCTCGCTCTCTTCCTCCTTCCTTCCTTCCTTCTTTCCTTCCCTCTGTCCCTCCCTCCCTCTTTCTCTTTTTGTCAATAACGCTACAATACATGTTTTATTTAACCCAACATAATGCATTAGGTTTCTTTCAGGACCAAGCAACATACAAAATAAATTTCAGGCTAAGTTCAAATATTGCCTTGCCTTTTTTTTTCTCTAAGTAAAGCTGGTGCTCCTGACAGGTTTCTGGCTGAATAGCAATGCTGCAAAGTGAAGTATCTCATTATCCACCCAGCAGGTATGCTGTTACCAGTGGTAGCACCGACTTCTTCATATCGACCTGCTTGCAAAGTTTCATCTCCCTGCAGTGACACTTTTGGTTCTGAATCTATGGTTGAGTAAAACAAATATAAACAATAATAATAATTTTTCCAAAGCTAGATCACTCTGAAAAACTTCAGGTGCATTTTTTAAAGTATGTTTTTAAAGTAATTTTTTAAAGTATAGAAGTATGTCACAAAAAACCATCTTGCTAGATACAGTAAACAAAACTCCATAAGACAGCATTGTACAAAGCCTCTGAGTTTTGCCTTTCAGCTGCGTTGTAGACAGATGTTTCTACTCGGAGTGAAAGGACAGGCTTATACATACACAGGTGTGCTGCTCAGTTGCTGAGGCTACATTACAGTGACTGTTCCCTTAAAAAAGCACATTTTCAACATTTAATTCTTAGTCTAGTACGGCATCCATTGCTCCCTCAAACTCTTTCATCAGTCATTATCACTTAAGCAAATCATCCTCAGGTGCTTGTGAAGGTGGTGTTGCTGGTGGTGAGGTTGTAAATGTTATAATTTCCCGAGTATAAGGGTCTCAATGAGCATCAGGCATGGGGTTTACAAGAGCTCAAATAAGACAAAAAGCAAAGGTCTAGCCTTGACCTCACTATAGTTCTTCCCGTAAATGGCAGTTTAGATCCTGCCTCCTATCTGTCTGAATTTTGCAGCCTAGCCCCCTTGCTCTCATGAACAGTGAACAGGACAGCTGAATCTGCAAAACTATACATCAGAAACACCAGCTTCTGTGTACAGCACTGAATTCAAACTCATGCCATTTTTAAGTAAAAAGGGATTGAAACTTATCCAAGTCTGAGAAGCACAAACCTTATCTTCTCAATATGTTTTTCTCCCAGAGGAAAGTCACTCTCTGTTGCAGAATATTCTGACTCTGGGAAGTGAAACAAGAAAAGAACAGCTTGTGGGAGTGTCCTGTTTCATCAAAAAATGCATAAGGGAGTTAATAACTTCAGGTGATATATATTTTTCCCATCTCAAAATAAATTCAAAACAAATTGAACTGTTAATTGAAAAGCTTGTCTGAGTCAATGCTTTACAATATAGTTTAATTAACATGTTCCTCCTTTTCTGTTATTGTTTGGGCTGATCTATAGATTAATGGTTCATATCACAGATGAATTTCTCTGATCTGCCCTATGCTAGCATGAATGCCTGCAAATCTGCATTTCAAATATTTTTCCAGGTTAGTAATTAACTCAGTCAGGAAAAGAGCTGTGAGGGTCCAGGGCTCACTGAAGCAGAGTTCATTACATGACTCTCAAGCTGCAGTTATTTATAACCAGAAAAGTGTATACTCCAGAGCTTGGACTGAGGCTGTAGTGCTGAAGTGGTGCTGCACAGAAGCAATACAGCAGATTTGTTTCAAAACATGAAGAAAATACAACCCTTTGGTCAAATATCCATTCTATGATTCATCTGCACAGCCTCTTTATCCTGGCTGATTTGGTTAGACTGCTGCTCTTTCAGTTTGTCATGTCAGTAAGAAACTCCTCTCCTTTTCCAGCTATGACAGATAAAGCCAGAAAGCATAATTACTATTATCTAGTCTTACTACTTTGTACCTGGGAGGTGTTACCGAATAGGAAATGAGGCAAAATAAATTGTTGTGTGGGTAACCTATATACTACAGTGAAACACATAGAATTACTAACTGATTAAGACAGGAAGTCAGGCGGGTACTACAAAGATGGAGAAGCATGGATCCTGTCTGATCCGTGCAAAACATGCCGTGGTGCCTCAGCCACTGAGCTCCACCAGGCCCACAGCTTCTGCTAGCAAGCTGTCATTGTGTTACGCTGGAGAACACAGTCCCCACATGCAGGGACTTTTCTCTCTCTCTCCAAAACCAGCATGCATGCACTTTCTGTGTTGATAAACTGGTATGAATTCCCACACTGGTCCTCAAGACATCTATTGGCTGTGGCATCTGAAGCTGAGAAGTAACTGGTTATTCTAAGGAGACCTTCATTTCTTACCATCTTGATCAATCTGTACTCTGTTTCCGCGAATAATGGATTTATCCATGGCAATTTCAAATCGCACTAAGCCCTAAGATTAATTTACTGTATGATACTGTATGATCATTGTCACTTTCTGAAAAAAAAAAAGGAGGGGGGGGAAAGAAAGAAAAGGCTTAAGGACACTATAGGGATCACTACATTTCCCCAGGCTTATCCCTATCAATATTGTAGGAGGATTAACAGGATTTGCAGAATTATGATCACAACATTCACTGAGAACAAAGCAATATATTACTGCTACTGTCCTTGTCAGGAAAACATCAGGAAACTCAGACCCCCAAAGAAAAAGTGGGCTTGAAAGGCTGTGTATTTTAAGTTTTCTATTTGAAGTTTTCTGTTTTGTATGTACTCCTTCCACTCAGTGTGTTTGGAGACATGGTGGAAGCAAAGACAGTTAAAGTAACTTAAGTGTCCATCTTCCCTGTACAAGACAGGAAAAATCTGTTCCCAGAGCTTTTCAGAGGGCTGGTGGAATACACCACAGCCAAACAAGGGGTCTGAGACTGTGCTGCTTTCTCATGGAGACTGACTTCTGACTTCTCTGACTTCTTTAGCCTCAAAACACCTTCTTCTCTGTTCCCAGGGTTCCTCATACTACCAAAAATATTTTTATATTACATTGAAATAACTGTCAAGTCACTTCACCCTGCTGCAATGAGGTAAACTGACTCAAACAGGATCTAAGCTACACAGACACATTGAGCAAAGAGACCAGTTCCTTTGGCTTCTTTCAATGCAGTAATTCCTGTGATATCTCAACACATGTAACCAATTATATGTTTTACTTTAAGTGAGATTGCACTCTAAAGAGTCATGATTGGCCTGCTTTTTAATCTGACCCATAAACTCTATTAATATATTTCTACTGGTAATCCATACCCTGAACCTGTGGTGATAAGTTCAAAATGCATTATGCTGTTATTATTAACTGGAATTGTTGGAAGCTTGTAGTTCATCATAATGAAAATGTTGATTTATTTCCCAAAGATTGTGTAGGTCTTTTTCAGGTACACATCTGTATGTTGTTAATCAGTTCTTAACACAGACACACAAATCGCCAAGGGCTGTTGGCCTAAACCGAGTATGGAGGTTTCAACACACCAGTTTGCTGCCAGTCCAGTAGTGCTGATTGGCTGGTGTTTTGTATAATAATCACCACAGTTGTGGAAATCTTGCCTTGAGAGATTCATAATTAAATGAACAATTACAGTGCCCATTAGGGCACAAAAAAAATTTGTCTCATGACAAATACCAAGGAGATCTTTATGTGCAATATGTATCTCTCAGGGTGATCACAATATAGAATTGATGTCTGTATTAAAAATGGGGGCGGTTTTCAGCCCAATTTTTCTATGGCTGGTGAGGGCCATTTTAAATGTTAACATCCTTGGGAATGAAAATAATGAGCTGGCAGGTGAGTACTTCTCCTCTCTTCCCTTGGCTCTCATACACTGACTTAATAGCCAGGTTTACAGTTTTTTTCCACATGTGTAAATGAACAGATGAAATGCAAAGTAAGGGAAGAACTGAGCTCATTTACTTATGTACAAAAGCCTGTAAGTAAGGTAATGAATGTAACCTGTACTGTAGATAGTAGAGCTAAGGCAATAAATCATGTATTAGAAGATGCTCATTATCTTCCAGAAATAAGTTTTTGATATTAACCCATATTCTATAACCATATAGCACACTCACTAATTAATCTATCTAAGTATCTTGTAGAAAAGTATTGAGCTTGAAAGAGGTATATACCATATGTGTTTGGTTTTGAGGATACGTAGATATTTATTTGGCATTAGATTCTTATGTAATTGCTCATATATTTGTTTATATGGTCATATGGCCCGAGTTGTTTTAGGTAAGACATGTCCAAATATTCTCACAAGTCACTGGAAGTGAGAAGTGCTGAGGCTTGGAGCAGTCATTAATACCTCTGGAGTTTTGTTCCACAGGTTTTAGAGTTGCCTCAGAGAAAGCTTCATGTTGGAGTTTCCATCCATCTTTGCTCCTGAAGAGATGAGCTGTAAATCCTGTCCTTGTTCTACACCACTAGGCTAATCTTTGGATGTATTAGGACCACACCACTGTAAGCTTTGAAGAAAAGAATTAAGACCTCAAATTTGACTAAGTAATCTAGGGAAAGTATGATGAGAGCAGACAATGTCTCTAGTAGGCTTGTAATAGCCCATGTTGCTAGAAGCACATGCAGTAGCATTTTGTATTAACTGATTTCCCAGGAGCTGATGGATTTCTTTTACAGATACCACCCACTGCTATAATCAGAGCAACTGTGACAAACACATGTACAACTCGGTAAAAATCATCATCCACAAATACAGGACAATTTCCATGCCAGCTGGAGATGGTGGGTAATATTCCATACAGCGACTGCTTGCAGGGCCTTAGGTAAGGAAATATACTAGAGGTAGTGAACCAGCATTTTATGTACTTATATATGTTTGTTTATTTATTGTTGTATATTTTTATTTAAGCTTATTTATTTATCTATGTTCAAGTGTTCATATCAGCTTTTCTCTGCCTAGGAGTGCAACACCTGTCAAAGCATTTTGGAATCAAGGCAAGTGCTCAGCACAGCTCCGTATTGCTTTCATTTATACCCTAGACATAGATTTCTTTAGTGTGGACCCATTCCCATTGCCCCTGAAATGAACAACTACTCTTCCATGACAGCAAACGTGAGCAGAACTGCATTTGTTATAAATGGCTGAGGTTTCTTTGGAGTCAAAGTTGAAGTATGTGACAGCTTTAAGATTAAAGCATGCCAGATTCATTAAAAAGCTGCTTTAAAAATTTTGCATATTTTACACAGCAAGATTAGGCATAACTTTATTCTCATCTTTCTGACTCATTAATCTTTGTTCACAAAGCATAAGTAAATATTTTTCACATATACACTCCTAAGGAGGTGCAGCTCCAGGTAGATCTTACAGGAAGGATCAGGTATTTCTTTTGCTCTTGACATGACTTTCTTTCCTGAAGGAAAGTAGCAACAAAACAGCGGTAAATGTGCATAAACTAATGTTCATAAACATTTGCAGCTAAATGCTGAGCTGTGATGTTTTAGGGGGAAAGTTCCAACTTTCATTGTGGAACTAATTCTACTCACACTGACATCGATAACAAACCAACAAAAATTGGACTGATGATGAGTGCTTCTAAAAAACTTCATTCAACAAACCACTTTAATGTTGCGGTATCACTCTCTGATTGATATGAATTCTGAGTTTGGTGATCTTGAACATAAAAATCACATAGTCTTATGACTTAAATGAAATTAATAGTATCTTTCAGCATAAGACCACCGTCCCTTTTCATCAACCATAAATGGATTTCTCTGAGTAAACAGGGAAAGTTGCAAAGTGTATGCTTTCCTATTTCCAGGTAAAAATTTGTTTCTTCCCAAAACCATGTATTTGTTAATGTCTTGGAAAGCAAAATACAGTTTTCTTTTCTTTTTATGGTATATAAAAGTATACATTTGTATTCCAGCAGAGATTAATTCAAAAGGGTATACTGAACAAATCACCATCTGTGTAAAAATAAACTAAACAAAATGAATAGCAGTTTCCAAATAAGCGAACATGTACAAAGGCTGTGGATGCCAGACTGATAGGTGGGACACGACAATGAATTCAACATGTGCACATTGCTGCTACTTGCCCCACAGCTGCCAATGTCCTGGATGTGATGGGGAGTCCAGCGTGTCTGGACGTCTGTCTCCATCCCCTGAGGTCTCCGCCAGCACCCAGGAGCTGTGGAGCACACGGCTGCCCCGGCGAGCTGGCACACGGCTGCATCACAGGAGCACAGCCTGCGCTTGTCCTCTGGCTGGGGACACGGTGCCCACGGCAGTTTTGGGCACTTTTAAATTGCCTGTGTTTTTGAGACGCTGTTTGCCTACATTTCAGGTTAACCTTCAGAGAGTGGCCTCTGCCAGCGCTGGTGCTGGGTTGGGAGTCGGGCTCCCAGCTGTGTGACCCAGCTCCCGCGCAGACAGCTGGCTCCTCCTGGGGCGGGGAAGGGTTAGTGTTGTTCACAAAATTACAGACCCGTGAAAACCGAGAGCTAAAAGAGAAACAGTAGGCAAATGCAATAATATCATCTTCTAAAACAGGTCAGGACTTGCAGAAGGACAAAATTCCTGGGGTCTTCTAATGTGCTATATCTTTTTTTGATTCAACAAAGGAAAAAATCTGCAACAGCAGGATGGCATTTATTCATTGTGCATAACAGGTGACATTTCACATCCCTATAATACTGAAATTAAAATTTGTCTCACAGGTCAGTAAGCGCAAATATCTCTGGCACATTCATTTCTCCTGCCTTTTCCTTTCCTGTCTGCTACTGTGATACTTTTATATCCAGTTGTATTTGCTATTACAATCAGCTTTACATTGACCAAGGGATAACTGGCTGCAGTGGTATTATGGGCAAAGCTGGAGTTTGCCTTTAAAGTCAGAGAAAGATCTCACACATCAAAGAAAACATATAAGATAGGATCACTTATTTTTTATTATTAATCATTTATCAATAATACTTATAATTAGATGGAAGGCTTAGTTCAGGTACTAGTGTGAAAATGTACAAGAAACTTTATTGACCAGGGAAAGAGAAAAGCCTAATAAGCACATCCTCAAGTGCAGGCAAACTGGGGGAGAAATGCTCCTGAATGCAGAAATAGTCTGGACACATTTCATATCCATTATGTGCTTACTTCGATCACAGCATAAATGACATGAAAAATAAAAGGGGTAAATAGGAACAATCCTTGAAATACCCACATACTTGCTTAACTGGTATCACCAACAGGAATCAGAAGTGGGTTAGCTCATTTTTCCTGAGTTTCAATACTCAAAGAGTACTTCCGTGAAGGACTGTAGGGAAAGATACTCCTAGAGGCATGAGTATAGCAGTGGCCTTCAAACTTTTTGTAACATGCAACTCATCAGTAAAAAATTTCTGAGTACTCCCCCCAACATACGTATATTTATTTATTTATAAATTATATACTCTTACTACTGAAATTCTAGTATTTTCTTCCTGCACCCCATTTGGGACACCACTGGACTATAGGTACACAAATGCACCCAGGGGAGATGCAGCTGTAGCACCAGGGCTATGTTACACACCTGTGCAGTCAATCCACCCCTGTGAGTCAAACAAGATTCTGTCAAGATAACCCAAGTTCTCTGTCAGAATTTTTTTTTTTTTTCATACTTCTCACTCTCTGACTTCTGTTGACAGGATTTCATAGTACCAGAGATGACAAAAGTACTTGTATGGAAAGCTACACAGACGTGAAGCTTTGAAACGCAGCACACCTGTAAGACAATGCCGATATTTGTGAAATGTTCTAAACATTTGTAGAACATTTGGAAGGTGCTACTAATATCAAAAGACCTTTTGCCTTAAATGACTGAATCAGGTTAAAAACTGAATGAGGAACCCAGAAGTCCTAGCTGGCTCTTTAATTAGTAAATGCATAGCTTAAAATTAGGCATGTTGTCAAGTGCCTGTCTGAATCAAGTGCTGCTGCTCAGCAGTATCAAGTATTCACCCAATCTGAATTTAAGGCGAAAAAAAAAAGGTTTGAAAAATGTCATCCTTTTTTTAGATGTGTGCTTCCTGGAACTAGAAATGCCTTCATTTAACTTACATTGCTTTTCAGGAATCCAAGATACTCGGGTTGTAAAAGCATTTTCCATATAAAATAGAGAAGGGAAAGCAGGAGCATAACACTGCTCAATCAGCTGGAAGCCTTTATTAGGAAGTTGGCTAATTTTCGCAATTTGGCTTGAGAAGCATACCAGTCAACGATTCATCTCTCCCTATAGTTGTGTGGCTTCTTCAGCTAATTAATACCAATTAAAAAGCAAAATATCTGGTTTTCACTATTATTATCATCATATTTTTTTTTACAATTGCCATTATCATTATTAATATATACCTCTCCCCTTCCTCTCTCACTACCCCATAAAGCTATTCCTGTGCCGTAGTACTTATTTTCTGCTGTTTCCAAAGAGATGTGAACCATTGTCTGTCTTCCAAAGTTGCTTAAAACAAAATTGGAAGAGACCTTAAATGGTCATCTCTGTTTTCCTTTCCATTTCCAAAACAAATGCAGCTATACTTAACAACTCACAGAAAAGTGTGTTTAACTTCTTCAAATCAGGTTTATAATTAATATCAAAACGAGCTTTTAAAAAATAAGGGGGAAGAGGAGGTGGTGGAGGCTATTGTTATTTGTGGCTTTAATCCTTGTTGGATATGTCTAGCTTGTGTATCAATTTTGAGAAACAAATATTAAGAAAAAAACAGGGATCCAATGGTTTCTAATGTGACTGACTTACACTTGGGTTTCCAGCATGTTACTTGTTTTTAAAAAATAATGTCCAGCTAGAATGAATTAAAATCTATAAGGAGCCCAGCTTCAGGCTATAAGAACTATTGTAAGCTAAGTGGCTTTGAAGATCAAGGCCATAATCTTGATGGTAAAAACAGAGATTTTGGTGCTAAATTCCATATTTCTATTTTTTAAAAAACCTTCTCCCTTAATTCAAGGAGCAAAAGTCAACCTCTCAGAGTACACAGCACCACTCCACTGGGAGGCTAAGGAAACCTACCTGCTTTGCCAAAGCGTGTCGCTCAAACAGCCCCCACCACTGCTCTGAGCCAGCCCTCCCATGACCCAGACACCACTCGGAAAACACCACATGAAGGGCAAAATTCAGGCACATGTTGTTCAGGTTGCCTGTAGACCTGTAGACTACTATTAGGGGTGGTGTTATTCAGGTACTGAATAACACCAGGTAGTGTTTCAGGTAGTGTTTCAGTTTTCATTTCTTCAGGACACTATAATACTACTATTATAGTATGTATAAGTAATATGTGTGTAAAATATATATGTATAATATATATACAATATATAGAATAAGCTTGCATATATATGGTACTATATTAATTATATATGTAATATGTAGGACTATAATAATAGTATCTCATGATTAGACAAACTTCACACCGAGGCTTTCAGTCAAAACATTATTGTCTACTATTGCCCCTCTCTGGGGCACAATCATGAGACACATATCTATTTGCAGCTCATGAATGAGTTAATGAAGAACAAAAACTTAATGCATTTAAGTACTGATCATTTCAATAAAATGGTAGGAATAAAACAAGAACCAAATACAATGTCCTCAGAAAATAATTTGATGGGCTTTAAAAACCCTTCAGGAAGTCCAGGTCCTCAGTGAGAAATTATGGTAGTCACAGATAGTGACCTTGCTTCACCCTCTGGGATGGAAAATGTGTCTGTATATTCACAGATGAGATAGAAGTGTTACATGGAAGCTGCAACACAAGGAGATTTTGAGGAATTGCTCTGATATGGTTGCATCTAGAAAGGGGCAGAACATGGATTCCGAGCTATAGTGAGGGATTATGTTTTGATGAAAAAGCTTCCCTCCATTTAGAATAAAGTGTTAGGGAAGGAAGGTCTGAGCCTTTCCTGACACTTGGCATTTCCAAGCATGCCAGGTACTACATTTGAGTGAAGTCTTACTTCCTGATCTACTACATCCCTGTTGTCCTTTTCTAAGAGATGAGTAAAATAAGTGTCTTAACATAACAAAGCCTGTTTGTTTTCCATTTTCTTCTCTTCACACCACTGTGACCAAAGTCATCAGTAATTCATATCCAATGGAGATTTCATCAGATTCTTAACAAAACTAAACCTACTATAAAAAATGCAGACCTTAAGTATTCCAGAAAGCCCCTTTCAAATCATATCACTTCTCAAAAACAAGATGCAACCTCAGGTGAAAATCCTGCCATATAAGAAAATCTTTTAGTAAGTTACAGTTTAATGAATATGAATGTCAATATTACAGATGCATTTCCAGCAGATTCTTAACTATGATGGCTATTACCAAGAAAAGCCTCCTCCTTTTAAGAAAAGAGAAAGTGCGGACTGAACATTTGCTTTAATTACCAATATTTTGAAGCTATCAACAGGTTTGAATGATATGCATCTACCTTGTTCATTTGTTTATGACATTAACAGCTATACACAATGTTTGGTGTTGCATTGAAAACGCTGGAATTTGTTGTTGCTATACATTATCAGGAGAAATATTAAAAGTAATTTTAAAAAGTTATTGGTTCAGAGCAATGACAATACTAAATTCATTTTCATGATTCTTATACACCTACATTTTTGTGAATCCCAACAGGAGTTTTGAAAAAGCAACAAATATGGAACAGGGTCCAAAATGACAACAGAAATGAAGTTTCTTCCCTAAATAATGATTTATCCTTTAAATGAGAGTGTTGTCTGTCCATGATTGTCTAAGGATATAGGTAATATTTCTTATTGGACCAACTAGAGAGAAGAAATAGAATCACATGTTTGGACACACAACTCTTTTGCATATCTCAGAAAGTCAAGATAGGTCAAAGATTATCAGTTGCTGTGGAAGAAATGTGTCTTTCCCATTGAAGAGATGAGCTTTAGATTTTCTGTTTCCCTTATCAACATGTAGAGTTTGTCTGTTTTAATGACTAAAACTTCCACAGGAAGCTTCAGAATAGTAAAAAGCTCTTCTTCAGTGATATCTGTCTTATTTTCGAGGCTTTCCAGTAACAAAACCCAAGAAACCCAGAGGACCATTACAGCCTCTGTGCACATTTTCCTCACATTTGAAAGCTTGAAACATGAAGGATTAAAAGACAAGTTTAAAAAAAAAAAGTTTGGAAGTTGTGGAATACATCCTATTCATCTTTTTCAAGAGGAAGAGATTGAGAAAACACCAAGTGATTATCCCACTATGACCATCTACAAGGTTTTAAGCAAACAAAGTCAGCACAGACTTCAGAGAGCAGATTGGCTACAACCTGGCCAGCTGTTTGCATCCAATGAGCAGAGCTAAATCTTTCCCATCCAAGTGAAGAAAAAGTGAAATGAGGTATTTTTCTGATCTTGTTGGCAGAAAACTACTTCATAACACCATGAGGTCAAGAAAAGACACTTTGTGGTGGTGTTCACCTATCTATTGCCCTGTGTGAGACCAGCATATACTTAAACCACTGGGGACCAGAAAGTGGTGGGACGAGCAGTCCTGCAGAGAACACCTTACAACTGTTAGCCTCCCACCTTGACAATAAACTGCACAAGCATAATCAATAATCACACTGTTTAATTCCTTTTGCTGACTGTCAAAGGCAGCAGCAAGAACCAGGCTCAATTTCCTTTAGAGTTTGTTTGTTTGAAATAAAACATGCCACATCTTTTCCATGTTTCCTACCATAGGCCTTAAATTTAAAAAGCATTTTCTTATCCAATTCTGTAGGACCTATCCTTTGCAAACACTTGGGAGTGCAGATATTCTGTATGGATGTTCTGTAGGATGGAAAAGAGGAAAATGGAGAAACCCTCTGCCCTTCCTCTGCAGGAATCCAGGTTATGTATTTTAATCCAAGCACTACATTATGCTTCAAGGCATCTCCCATAACAATCTTTTGTCCATTCTTGGTTATCACAATGTCGTGGTTTAGCCCCAGCCAGGAACTAAGCACCACGCAGCCGCTCGCTCACTCCCCCCCCGGTGGGATGGGGAAGAGAATCAGAAGAGTAAAAGTGAGAACACTCGTGGGTTGAGATAAAGACAGTTTAATAGGGAAAGCAAAAGCCGCGCACGCAAACAAAGCAAAGCAAGGAATGCATTCACTCCTTCCCATGGGCAGGCAGGTGTTCAGCCATCTCCAGGAAAGCAGGGCTCCATCACGCGTAATGGTTACTTGGGAAGACAAATGCCATCACTCCAAATGTCCCCCTCCTCCTTCTTCCCCAGCTTTATATACTGAGCATGACGTCATGTGGTATGGAATAGCCCTCTGGTCAGTTTGGATCAACTGTCCTGGCTGTGTCCCCTCCCAGCTTCTTCTGCACCTGGCAGAGCATGGGAAGCTGAAAAGTCTTTGACTGGTGCAGCAACAACTAAAACATCTCTGTATTATCAACACTGTTTTCAGCACAAATCCAAAACATAGCCCCATACCAGCCCCTATAAAGAAAATTAACTCTATCTCAGCTGAAACCAGGACACACAAGGATTGCCTTTTAGACATATGTAAATTCCCAAAACAACAAAATGCAGAAGCTTGAGTAACAGACAGACTTTACTGTATGCTTAAATAAGGTTCATCAGAGCTTGGTTTTCTCCAAGGCAAGAGAGCAACCTGCTCAATCCCTCATCTTTTAGCCTGAGTTACCACACATGAAATACCACAATTTTTTAGTTCAATCACTCAAAGAAATTACTGCAGCCCTGTTGTAGAATACTTGTTCTGAAAACTTCTGTTTGTATGAGTCAGATAAACCAATTCTCGAAGGGATTCAGTGTTTTACAGATGACAGCGCTGAGACTCTGTCATGTTATTGTTTGAAAAGAGAGATGGTTATCTTTGAATTTGATCTGACTACATCCACTGCCAGCAAAAGGGAAAGATGATAAAATGAAACAATTGAGTATTTAATCCTCGTCTGAGGCCGGTGTTCCCATCTTGATGCTATGTCTCCTTCAGTCAAAACTGAGGTCACTGTCACACCTTCCTTAACTGTCAGCCCACGTAGGTGCTGTGTGGCACAGATTTGTATTCTGATACTTGCAATTTCTCAGGATTCAGTTTTACCACAGAGAGTAGCGGTATTTATGCATAAAAATTATTTTAGGAAAACTTATTTGGGATTATTATTGTTTGAGCGAGCACCTATACAGATAAGTAAAAAGGTTTTATATCTAAAACCAGTGTCCTAAGTTAGTTTGTGCTGGTTATTAATATTATTCTCATTACACTGATTTAAACATGAATGAATGCAGCCCCCAGATTGCCTTGCTGACTTGCAATGAGTAATGTGGTGAATGCTCTTGTGTCCTGCAGAAGAGTCAAGCCATAGAAATCTATCATTTTGACCATGACTGTGAACTGCTCTGTAGTCCCTGTAAGCCCAGATGACTTCTTCCCACTTCTCCATACAAACAAATAGTGAAACACAGTTCTGTCCAAAAGAGTCATGGTTCAAAAGAAAATAAAAAGGCAAAGAGATGCTTGTGAAAGTAAAGTTGTTTTACAAGGTTCATGATCAACAAGTTGGAAGCCCACTCCCATATCTGAAAGCATAGGTAAGAATTTCTAAAAGCAGAGCGTCATGGATTATTTGCTGAGTTAAAGAAGTCCTTCAAATGAAGTGTGAACTGGTGAAGGAAAACTCGGTCTATTACTACCACCTCTGAACATCAGAAAAGAGGTTTATGAAAGATACGGCAAAAGAAGGAATTATTCACCCCTAAGTCCAATGGCTTTTCACTGAGAAATAAAGTGAAATATCATTTTTGTTCTTTTTTTTTCTCTCTAACATTTTCAGGGTGTGCCAATGATGTGGAACTTGCACATATAAGTCCCAAAACATTTCAACAAGTTTTCAACCTATAGAAAACATCCAGGATCTTATGGGGGATGTAGTATTCAAAGCACAAACAGTGACTTTATTTTCTGTCTCCTTACAAATTAATGTAATAATATGCTATTAGTTTAAAAGAAGCTACAAATTTCACAACTAATTAAAAACTGCAGCACTAGAACAAATGCAAATCTCTCCTACTACTGAAATACATAAATAATGTCTACCTTATTTCTCAATCTATATAGTTAATATCTCTTCTGAGTTATTTCTTTTTCAACTAATGCAAGGTAGATAGTGAGAACATACAATATTACACCACAAAATCAGGAACAGTTTAGAGGGGATGTAAATTTTCTGCTTGCAGGCATAAAACAACTTCCAGCTGCTGCGGTATTAGGATAATTTATGGTACAATTGACATCCTACACCTGCTGATGAATACAGGTTGCTGTTTAAGACAAGATACTGAATTAGGCAACTGGACTGACTTCCTGGTTCATGGCACAGATCAAGCTTTATGTTCAGTTCTTGGAACAGTTCCAGTTGCATTAATTTTTGATCAGTCAAGAAATTGGGATTCTGCATAGGTATTATCCTTGGTCAGTATTTAATTAATTTGACTCTGTTTATTATGTTTGTTGGTGCTTTCCGCAGTTCTTCAGATGCAAGTGCGACAAGGACTGTATCACAATTTAAATCAGTCTCACTTTCATTGAACATATATATAGCAGCCATTTCTTATCCTGTCTTAGCATATGGTGGTTGCACACTGAGCACACCCACATTGCCCCTTCCGTGCCAATAGAAATAGGTCCATAGGGCAATTATGCAATATGGTACCAGTAAAGAAATTTTGGAATACACAATGCTCCGAAAAAAAACCCAATGATTTCTTAGAAAAATGGATAGTTCAGATCATGTTATTCATAAAATCAAATCAAAGACAAAAATGAAAAGGACATAAATTCCCTCATCCTATTAAAATTTTCAACATTTCACATTTCCTTCTCTCTACATGGGAATAAAAAAAAACCCAAATGAATTTTTAAAAAGCAGAAAATCTTTGTACGTTTCTAGCAAAAGAGAGTGACATTAGGGCTGCAGAATAGGTGCTTATTGGAATCTCACCATTTAAGTCATTTCACTTTTCCTACTTTTTTTAATCCTGTTTCCATAATGGATTTTTGTCCATGTGGCTAATTTAGTATTTGCCTCTCTGTCAGCTGAATTCAGTACCTCCTTAATCTTTTTTTCCAAGATTAAGTTTAAAAGCCAGACCACCACATTCAAACTGCAGCCATGCATTTGATTTATACAACAATACAAGCATTACAGTATTTTTCTCTTCCCCTCCTAGGAACATAATAAAATGTAATTTTACACTGAAAATTGTCTTTGAACAAAATGGCCTGCTCTGACTCAAGCGATCCTTCGTGTGCACATGCTGATTCGTATCTGCCGTCTTTGCTCACTGAAATAAATTATAAGCAACTCAGCAGTGCCAGCTTACCTTCAGCAATATAAGCTGGATTTTGTCCTTGCTCAAGCATCACTTACGGATTCAGCAGCAAAGTGCCAATTACAGATTCTTTGTTACTGTCTTTGCAAGAGACAAAATGAACCTGGCCTGACTTTCACATGGAAAATTGAGTTTGTAGATTTGCAGTTTTAGGAGGAAAAATAAATTTTAAGAAGCAAGCAAAATCTTCTTTTTCACCTGCTACTGAGAAGACCTATTTAGAAGTTGAAAAGAATATGATAAACCAGGACTCAGTCATTCCTGTTTTACAATCTACTTTAGACCTGGACTGCATCAATGCTGAGGTGACAGGCGAAAGAATGAAGGCAATAGCCATGCACATGGTTTTCACTTTAATTGGGATCCAGATGCTATATCACATTGATAGATATAGATGGATTAGCTGGAACGACAATTTTAAATATTTGAGATACTCCCATTTCACTTCAAGTGATGTACCTGTTTAAGTACATTGCTGGTTTGGGGCCTATTTATTTATTTTGTCCAATTTTTATGTTGATATTCCTTCTACAAAACCAAAATCCTGCATAAAAATCCTCAACGCAGTTCTGTGTTTCTAAACTGGACCCACATTTTCAACTGAGTCAACTGATATTACATTTGCATAACTCCTTTGTCTTGCTCCATTAGATAGCCAGTGAAATGAATTGTGTGTTTGTTCAGCTGAAGTTTTTGTGTTACTTAGGCTTCCCTAGAGTATTCAGATTCCTCTGCTACCAGACGCAAAATGTCTTGCCTGCTGTCTAGTGACACAAAGCTTAGTTATCTACTCTGATTTCACTGAAATATACCTACGTAAAGTGGAGGGGATTTTAACAGTTCTGGGCAGTTCACAATTCCTTGGTTTCAAAAAAAGCTGTATTTTAAACAAATCCCTGGAACAATTTCTTCCCCTGGTTATACTAGACATTCTCAGCACCTCTTCACACCTTCTCTTACTAGAGAAGTTTGTTGGAAAATCTGACCCTTGATTGGCAGCCAACCCCGTCATTAGCAGAACATCTCCAGATTAAATTTCATTTTTGATTCTACTCTCTGAAACAAGCTATTAAGATTATCGTATGTAACAATGTTTGCTTGATCTCTGTGTCATCTGAGAAGGGGGAAAGTACTACAACTTTATTGCCGTCTAACTTACTTTACTCTCTGTTTCCAGCACATTTCAAACCCATGCATTTAACACAGTTTTGCTAGCTGCAGTGCAACTCAGAGTTGCAGGCAGTAACAAAGTCAATGAGTAATTGTCTATCCCACAAAACATCTGGCATGCAAGTAGTTTAATGAATCAAAAAGACTACATGGCTACCTGGTGTGACTGCTTAGTTTCCCTGTGCTGCCCTCAGGCTGGCGAGTCCTAGGAAGGTTTTAGCGTTATATCTTTTCTGTTCCTGTTGACAGTGACAAGTGTCCCTACCACTGTCCTGAAGCACAGAGGAAGGCAGCTGCACAGCCAGACAGCTGATGTTTTCCTTTGCAAAGCTTGAATTTCCCTTCCCATTTATCAATGTTGTTTAGGAACTTGACACCTTAATTGGGCACTGAAGCACCACAACATCGTCTTTTTCTTCCTCTTTCCCAAACCTTCTTAGCACTGTGTCGTGCTCCTTCACTTGTGCGCACTCCACTCAGCTTCCACTACCCTGTTTTGATTTTCTGAAGGTCCTGTGGCAAAAATTTAATTAACCATATATACAGAGAAATAATTGCATTGTAACACATTATTAAAATTATCGCTTGAGGTTTGCCGTGAGCTTTGTTCATACATGCAGGATGATACGATTGAATCTGGGGAGGTTCTATCTGTAGAAATACATCCTTTTTGATCTGTTTTAATAACCAGTATAGGATGAATACTCAAAAAAGCATTGGCATTAAATTCCGCAGAGGAAGACTGTGCAAAACCCATTTGTTTTTAAGTGGTGGTACAACAAAATATGTGTTGTATCACGTTACACCTGGTAATTCAGTCTTCACAACAGATATTGCAGCCTTGCTGCTTCCAAACAGCCACAACAGTTGTAGATGCTGCAAATACAATCAAATCTAGCGACTGACATGTTAGATATGACATTTACGGAGAAGGTGCATAGTAATTCCGGAGCCAATGTACCAGCTGAAAAGGAGGAGGCTCTTCTCCCTCTCTCCCCCTCCTCTTGCCACACGCACGCTTTGCACTGGTTTTGGTACCCTTCAGAACCTCTGCTGATCTGAGTCAACTCATAAAATTCCCTCTAAACTAACCTAACAAAACAAAAAACTAGGGGACAAGCAGCTGATTCACCCCAGTAAAAAATTAAATGGGAAGCAAGACGGAGAGATAGAAAGAGAAAGAACCATGAGATTGGAGCAGGGATGGGGAGAAGAGGAGGAAAGAGGAATGGGACTTTCCTGAAGTTATAACCTGTCATATGTGCTCAGGCATAATGTGCATCTTCAACCTAAGTTAGCTCCTTCAACCTAAGTTAGCTGCCAAACGTGACTAGCTTGTGTTAAGGCGAAGCAGCACATATTCTTTCAGTTATGCCTCATCCAGTGAAGAAGCCTATGAGGCTCCTTTAAGGCTCATATCTGCTATAGAAGGAAGACATTAATATATCTGTACGCTAACATGTTTCTAGCTGCCAACTGGCTGCAGCAAGGAGCACAGAGGTCAGGTGTTCAAATCCAGGGTGGACTGGCACTGGCTGAAAATTGTTCATGCCTCTTGATTGCTAGCTGTGGTAATAAAATGTGAAGCTTATGCTCAAGGACAAAGTTCAAATCCAGAGGAGACAAATGGGCTCAAGACACACTGTCAGTGTCAACCTTAACAAAGTGTGCGTATGAGGTAGATGGGTAGAGTTGTCTTCTCAACATGCTGCAGAAAAGCAGTGGGCAAGTTTTGTACATTGCTCATTGCTCTTAGCAGAGAACTCCAGAGAACTGTGTTTGTTCTTCAGTATTTGCAAAAAAAAAGCACTTTCTTTGTGGTGTAAGGTGTAAATGTGGTTGTACAGGTGTAAATATATCTTTTCAGTACATGAAGATTTCTGTTGGCAATATGGCCCTACCGATAAGAATGGTTACTCACTTCACTGCACTAGAAGCTGCTGTGAATGAGCATTCGTTGTCATAAAACAGACATAGGAAATACTGTCCTAAACAGTCAATAATGAAGGTATCAATATTTTCAGTTCTTTCTGTGCTTCTATTCAAATCTTGTGAAAGTTAAGGAGAATTTTTTTCTTTACCTGTAGTTTATTACTTTTAGGTCTTCAGACACATTCAATTCATTCTACACATACTTGAGCCCTTCCTCTTGCTGAAGAAAATCTCGTAGAATGGCTTTTCTGATGCACAGTCAGCATTTTAAAATCTCCTCATTTGTCTTCCCTGATTTTATTGCACACTATTGAATCTGTGTGAATGGTCTGCTTCTTAGAAACTCTGTCTTTCAGTTTAAGTAGCATGGTATTATCAGCAAAGCCATGGTCCTGAAAATCTTAGTCTCCCAAGGCACTACTTTTCTTCATCCTACCTATCTACAGCTTCTCTACCCAGCTTGAGCTACTACTGGAAGCCACAAAGAGAACACACATTTCTTCATCAAGTTTACTTTGCATTTTTAAATGGAAAGGGTAACTTGGGAGGAATACAGAGATATTGTCTGAGCATGCAGGGTTGAGTTTAGGAAAGCCAAAGCACAAGTGGAATTGAATCTGGCCAGGGATGTCAAAGACAACAAGAACGGCCTCTATAAGTACATGGGCGACAAAAGGAAGACTAGGGAAAACGTGAGCCCACTGTTGAACAAGGCAGGGGACCTGGTTACACAGGACATGAAAAAGGCTGAGGTACTGAATACCTTCTTTGACAGTGAAAACGAATGACAACACTCACTTTGGATGAACAAATTATCCAAAGAAGAAAACGGTCTGAGGCGTTGACAAGGTCTCTGTGGTTTTTTTCTTTTTTTTTCATGGAGCAGAGGGAGTCTCATTTTACTCTACACTGCTAGCAGGTAGGAAATATCTTTGCAGAAAATACTGTGATTTTGTAGAAAGCCCATGTTTACTAGCTATTAATGCACCTTGCAAAGATATCTCAAAGTTTCCCTTTTATAATCCTTCTGACTCAGATTTGACATACCCTATTCAAATGGGTATTTAAAATTGCCAAAGAAGAAAGAAATTAAGAACTAAACACATGGACTCCCAAAGAAGAGACAAATTGGTTGAATTGCTCTGGTTTCTTTTTTCTTTTCTCTGTTTTCTTCCATCTGTTTAACTGCAACCTCCAAAACTTACACCAAGAATTCTTGCCTTGCGCAAGAGAACATGAAGCTGCTCACTAACAAATGCTGAGGGATTTCATAACTAAGCAGATTTTCATCCGGTTCTTCAGAATAAGTGTCAGTTCCAACACTTTTCCAAGGAAATGCAGACAGAAATTCATTCAATGCCAACCTGTCTTTCTAACTGCTTTCCTGACAGCCTGTGTGGGAGTTTTACCTGTTCCTGACTTCAGGACAATATGGACAATCACCATGGGACCATTTTTCCACTGCAGTGATGTTTTCTTAATTTTTTTTTGCCATTGCAGGGAAGCATTCAAACTGACTGCAGAAAGACGCGTTAAATCCAATGCAGATATAGACCTTCCTGCTGCTCAGAGTAACCTCTTGCCCACTCAGAAGGAGGAAAGCCCAGGCTCAAACCTCAGCTGCACTTGATTCAAAGCAAGGACTTCATCTGACTTTTTTGTCAGTCCTTCAGAGTATGGAAGACTCTGGTGTATTGGCTGGTTTGCAAAGCTGCAAGAGGCCAGATAATCTCATATCAGACACATTATGAAATCTGACATTCCCATGCCTTAAGAAAATCACTTTTCCCTGTGTCAACGCTGTAAGTGCTCTGAGGCAGGAAGATATTTTAGAACATGTTTTGTATGCGTCATACAGAGGTTGGACTTCTAGATGTTGCAGAAACACAAATAATCATCCTCAAAAATATGATAATAATTTTTTAGAGTTACAACAGCGATTCACAGATACTACTGCATTAGGCAGTGTATATACACAGAGCTTAACAGAATGCTCGTCCCCAATAAGTTTCTATTAGAAGCATAAGACACAGGACAACAGACTTCTAGAGGCAAAATCCTATATCCTACACCTGTATGTATTTCAGCATATCCTATACTCAATTCCATCTTTCAATCTGATAACATAAGCCTTATAAACCAGAGAAAGAGGTAGAAAAGTTTCTTAAAAGAGCACAGATACCAGTCCTGTCACCTCTAATGTTAATATATCATGTCTACAAAAAGCACAGATATCAGTCCAGTCACCTGCAATGCTAATACATCATATGTACTCCGTCCTCTAAACCCTTCCAGCTACATCCTCACCAGAAGTGTTAAATGAGCCCTAGAAAAACACCTTGTTGACATTTGTGTGTTTTGTTCTCACCTGCTGCAACTGTATCCAAGTATTCACATAAGAGCTGAAACAAATTACTGGAATAAACAAGTTGTTTTCTTTTGTAAGCTGTTTATCAAATGTGGATGTTCCTTTTTCCCCTCTGACTTAACACATTGAATTAATGTACAGCAGGCAGACTGTCTCCAAGGATGATTATCGAAATCTCAGGTTTCTAGGCCCTCAGAGACATTCAGCTCATGGTATCTCCCAACTACAGGCAGAAACACACCAGTCCTACTCTCATCGTGATCAGCAGGACTAGTGCAACCTTAAATACACTTCTGTCTCAAGCCACAGCAGAAAGCTAATTACCCTGAATTGTCCTTCAAAAGTTACACAGTCATAGCATTGAGTATTTCCCCTCAAGGGAAAATAAACCATAGCATCACATTTTATCTACTATCAGACTTTGTTCAGGGATTTTCTGCCAATGGGGTGCTGAGAAAAGCTACCTCTCCTGGTCTCATCTCACAAGTACCATGACCTTTTGGTTTTATTGTTTTGCCTGGTTGCTTTTGCTTCTTCCTCTTGAAATAAAATGCCCATTTTACACCTTTTCTATGGTGTTGTCCCACAGGGCGCACAATCGATCATACACCTTTGATTAGTTTGTTTTTCAAAAAACCAGTGTGATGTCATATTTGTTGTAGCAGTTTTCTCTGGGGGACACAAGATTCATTTTCATTCGACTTTGAAATCTCAGTTGGCCATTGCTTGAAAAATTCCCCATAGAGTTTTGTTGCACATCACTGAGTTCTCCTACTACTGTGCAAAGATTTCAGAAAAAAAGAAAAAAATATTTTAAATATATTAAATTGCACTCCATTTGATGTGTACATGCCTCCATTTTAGATGTGTAGCAACTTGTAAGCATAGACTCTACTTCTGTCAGGATCACCTGTCAGCAGGAAAATATCATATCTAAAGTATCACATTCCCATCTGAAGGGAATGCCATACCTTTTAAGGGGGTTTTTGTTTGTTTTTTTTGTTTGTTGGGCTTTTAATTTTCCTCATGAAATGTTGAGTGGGTACTAAACAGGACAAAGAAATTAGTCCATCCATCAGAGAAACTTGCTTCAGACATATTTATTTTTGCTTTCCTTTTCAATAGCTTCCAAGTACAGTTGGATTATTTTTTCCCACAGAGAAAGTTGCTAGAGCCCGTATGAATTAATGCGTTCTACCTGGTTGTATTGGGTCTGGCTGGGATGGAGTTAACTTTTGCCATAGGAGCCCATATAGTGCTGTGCTTTGTATTTGTAGTAGAACAGTGTTGATAATACACAAGTGTTTTGGCTATTGCTGAGCAATCCTCACACAACATCAAGGCTGCCTCTCCAACGACTCCTCCCCAAAGGCCAGTAGGCTGGGGGCAGAAAAGAGTTTGGGAGGGAATATAGCAAGACAGATGACCAAAGCTGACCAAAGGGATATTCCATACCATACGAAATCATGTTCAGCAATGAAAGCTAACAGGAAGGAGAAGAACTGGGGGGGACATTTGTTATTAAGGCATTTAAATTCTGAAGAAACTGCTCCGTGTATTGGGGCCCTGCTTCCCAGGAATTGACTGAACATCACCTACTGATGGGAAGTAGAGAATAAATCTTTTTTTGTTGCTTTACTTCTGTGCACAGCCTTTACTCTTTTTTCATTAAACTGCCTTTACCTTGACCTATGAGTCTTTAAACTTATTTTGTCCCCTGTCCTGCTGAAGAGAGGGGGGAGAGACAGCAGCTTGGTGGGCTCCTGGTGGCCAGCCAAAGTCAACTGCCACATTAGTGCAAATAATTAACTTTTATTTATGTCCATATTTTTGATAGAGCTACCCGAACAGACAGTATTATCATTATAGAGGTACATGTGCAAATACGCTATGCATTGGCCATCATCATGCCATGCCTAAGAGTTAGTTTAGACTTTGTAACTACTCACTTAGGGCTCAGACTTCATAGCACTAGTTACGACTTGACAAGATTCAGAGTTGATTCATGATGACCTTGATTCAAGCTTGACGGTGCTTTAGGACCAGACTTGGAGCTTCCCTCTGCAGGCTGCAGAGGATGAGCCTTTGAGGCATCTTGCTTCAATGTGCGCTTGAGCCTCAGCCTGGATTGTGAGTGAGGCAGTCTCGGGCTTTCACCCACTCCTGGTCAAGCCCTTGCACAAATCAGAGGTACCTGAAAGCAGACAGAGACATTTCATTCCCTTCCATGGCCTTGTCTTCAGCAACTGCCCCTCTTAACCATTCCTAACAAGCTAAACTGGCTGTTTAGCCAGGTTTAGTGTGACCTTTGGTCTTGTCCAAAGGCCAGCAACTAGGCTTAATCATAAGTCACCTTACATTCCCCCAAAATCAGGGTCTTTTACATTCATTCACTGCAAGTTAACCCCTAGCTTCATACCATTTCCCTACAAATAGACTCATCCCAGGATTCACCTGTTCTTGCATTATGTGATAGAGTGGGGTTTTTTATTGGTTTTGCTTTTGTTCTTGTTGTTTTTTATGAAACTGTCTGCTTCATGAATTAAGTGGTAACGTAATTCTGCTAGGCAAAATTCCTCAGGAGTATTCTCTATAAATAAAGTTGTCAACTCTTATAAAAACATCGAACACATATATTCAGATAAATGTCACTCCACCTGAAACCTATTTGTTGTGTCCAAATTACAGCTTAGGTTGTTGACATTTTCCACTAATTTGTTTCTCTACAATTTTTGCAATTTACATGAGCCAAGGAAACACACCTAATATGCAAAGTCAATAATTAATTGTTCAACTAATTAAAAACTGCAAAGTCAATCAATGAATGATGTTAGCCCAGCTACAATGCTATTAACACATAGCTAAAATAATCCAGTTATTAAAGCTCATTCATCATAATGATAAAGTTAAAACTGATACACACAAACTACCCCTTTCTGTGGTGTCACGCTCACCATCCTGCTCCTAAGATCCGACATCAGTTTGGGGATGTCTCATCAGCTTAAGATGACACATCAGCATCCTGAGTCCTTTGCTAGGACAAGTACGATATCAAGGAGGGGGGGTTTCTTCCTTCTAGCTCCTGCATCCACGTGGATTCATCTTTGCATGGCTGCTGACACAGTTCTCTAACTTGATCTTCAGTCATTCACAGTTCCATCTAATATCCAAATTTACCATATATCATTTACCAGATACATGTTTTTTGTTTTCTCTGTTATCCAGAAAACTATCTTTACCTAGTTCCCAAGACCATATTGTTTCAATGACCAGTAGCTGATCATTGGTGAGCTGTCTGTGGCCATGGGCCTTTGGTATCCTCCTACACCCACAGCTGCAAGGCCTTTGCTATCTCCCAGTGCCTGTAACTCTTCTGTAATTCATTCTCATGCCAGTGTTATAGACAGTTCATTCTACACTGAATAACTAACAACCTGTTGTTATTATCTCTTGATGCAGAGATATATAACAGTAGGACTTACTTACACTACACAACTGTACACAGCTAAGAAAAGCTAAACCAAATTAGATAATAGTCCTCTGATTGTTAAGCAACTTCTGTTTCAACTAAACAAGCTGAAAGAAAGCACCAGGTAGGTGGCATAAGTCAAGAGAAAGCCTGACAAATCCCAAGGTCTGCATTTTTAGCTTAGCACAAAGCCTGTGACCTGTTATCAGTATGACAAAACCCTATTCACTGGCTTTACACTCTGCAGCTTAACAGGAACCACCAGCCCCCTTAAATCTTGATGCAAGATGTGAACTTCCTATTTTTCTGAGCTAGAAATGAGATTAAAATCCAGTCTGTGACTGACAGTCCTTGAGTAAGAAAAACAGTTTACAGGAAGAAAACATTCTTTCCTCTCCATTTCATAGAAAAAAAATCATAATGAGTCAGTCTTGCTTTGGATTTCTGTTGATCTGTCAATGAAACAAATGACAAAAGTATAAATGCAGGTAAAAACTGGAAAATCACTTGTGTATTCAGGACTTCATTACACCAAGTGAGTCAGATTTATGAGTATTCAGTTATTAGAAATAACTTTCTAGCTGCTGGTGGGAACTATGTATCTTTATTAAGGGGAAAATTTCTTCCCAAATTTTGATTATATTAAAATGCATGAGTAAATATATTAAATACATTTTTCCTATATGCACCAAGCAACAGATAAATCAGTGCTTACATGTCTAAATCACCAAGAAAATAGCCAATATTCATTATTATTCAAACTATATTTTTATATTAGCTCTACAGTAGCGAAACAAAACATTTCTAACAGTATGACTCAAAAAACAATTCAAGCAAATGAAGTGGATCTCCATATTATGCAAAGATTTGTGTATGAGAAGAATGATGCTGTCCCCTATTTCCTGTAATATTGAATTCAGAGTATGAAGAATATGTCAAACCAATAGACCTGGTGACTTGTTATCTCCTTTCCACAAGTACAAAATAATCTCTAAAAGGACCTGCACTACCTGTGTGCCTCAAAATCCAAGCCTACAGGGACCGGCTACAGGAATGAGAGCATTTTCAGTCTCCAGCACCATGGAAGTCAACAGAAGTCCTTTCACTGATGAACATGAGCAGAGGTCTGGCCCTCCATCATACTCCTCTCTGGTGAGTCCACCATGCAGACTGTCAACGGTGCCAGAGGCAGTGGTGAAACAATTGCACTCTCAATATGAGGAAGGGGGTGCATCATTTCTACCCTGATTTACAGTCAGTTCTGGAGCATTTTGTGCCCTCTTAAACCAAACGCAGACCATTCATGACAAACTCTTTAAGTACTTTACTGTTGAATCCCCAGTCACAACAAACAAGAATATTCTGCCATGGTGAGTTGCCTTTTATTCCTCCTCACAGACCATCATTTATGTTTTACATCCCTGTGGAAAACAGATGAGTCAGGCTGAAAAATCTTGAACAACAGACCTGCTTGGACCACAGACTGTTGCTAAAGGTGTCGGCTGTTTGCATGGTATCATTTGGATCAGTTCAGATAGCCCAAACTATAAACCAAACTTGTCCACATTTATTTATTTTGAGACCAGATCCAAATGCTATTGGATCAGCATTCTGTTAACAGTTAGCAGCATCCTCTGTCTGCTCAGCCATATATTTATAAACATTTAGGAGCTTCAAGAGGTTTTCAGAAGTGACTCTGTGAAGAACTGAAAATTGATGCGTCTACTAATCTCACACAGCTTTGCAAGGTCTTTCTACAAGCACGTGTTATTGTTCTGGTAGCTGCCTACAAGAATTAAGTTAGAGTTGAAAAAAAATAATAAAAAGGTCAGATTCTGACACTCCCTGTCTTGTTGAAGATCTCTTACTCCAGCGTGTTGGTGCAGAGGTGAAATGTCCTTTGACCAAAAATAAAGCATGGAGGACTTGATTCAAAATACATTCAACTGTTAATGCATGTCAGAGTAACATTATCCATCTTGAAACTGCACAAAACTAAGATTTGCACATTCTAATAATTGTCACAAATCTTTTTCTAGAAAGTACGTAGAAAGCTACCTCAAGAGATAAACCTTTCAATAAACATTCACCAGAAGTGACAGACATGTAAGTCAGAATTCTCTTATCACTAAATTTCTCTTCAGTCCTGTGAAAAGAGCCCAAACACTCTCACAGACTGGGCTACATTCTTTGGTACATGGGGCACAAAGAGGAGTTCTCATTTGTGGATACGACTACAAGGTCTCATAACACTGTGCTAAATAGTTCCCTGGCATGGGCTCATGTGTCACAGCTAAACATTTGTCTACATTTTGTACATTAAGATCATGTAAGTGCACATGCAGATCATGCTGATGAGCATGCTGTTTAACAGAATTTACAATAAATTATGTTCTTGTTTTGGTTGCTAGTTCTTGTGTAATTAACAATAGTTAATCTCCAGTTTAACATACTGTTTGAATGAATGACAAGCACAAATAGCATAATGACATCTCACAAGATTACATGCTCCAGCCATAAGACAATATCTTAATTATGTATACCTTTCTGTGCATCCCTTGGCAGGAAAATCTCCATCAGCTCACTTAACTCACACATATGCAGGAGAGTTCTGGCAGCATGAAAATCTGAATTTAACTGCTGTGGATAGATTTGTGATGTTTGGAATGACTGTGATGTAGGTAGCATTAAATTTGCTGTGCCATTGTACATGGCTTTCTCAAGAAAATTTTGTCAAGGAAGAAGAAAGGTATGCAAATTAGAATGTTGTAGAATACCTAATCTATTCATTAAGGATATTCTTGCATTATCATTTTGTAAATCAATTTAAGAAATGAAGAACTATTAAGATGATTGTACTTAAAGCTTTCAATCAAGACTGATCACCCATTAGTCCCATTTCAGAAGCACAAATAAGTATCTGGTTTCTGTCCTGCAGCCTCATTATTCACATTTTATATATCTCTGTTTACAGACACACATGGAGAAGAACAGAGATTCAGCTCCAGAACTATAGCAACCACGTTAATTCTACTCACCCAAATACCTGAAAGAACTTTGCAAGAAAGATGAATATTCACATTTTTAAAATGGGAAATGAAAATAGGAACAGTCTGATCCAGTTTGGACTAGAATCCAAGCCTCCTGAGTAGAAAGCCAATAGCCCTTTTAACCAGACCATACTGCCTACTTTAAAGCATGGCAGATACAAGTAAACCAAGTCACCTGCTCTCAGATCATCCTCAAGTGTCCATGTGGGGTCTGCGCTCCAAGCACAACCTGCACTGCTCCAGACTCTGCCAGCACAGTTCAGACAGTGAATCTACATCCAAGGAAGCCATGCTGGCACAAAAAATGTTATAGTCATAGACACATTCCCTATAACTAAGCCTTCACCATCTGTTCCAGACTGTAAATGCAACGAAAATGAACATAATTTGCAACTCAATCATGTCATAAAAAGTAAAATATAAGTGATTTAACTGTGTGTCCTTTACTCAATACAGCCGCTGTGCTTTCATTTACAAATGTTACAAACAGAAATCATGTAACCACTCTTCTTCCCCAATAGTTATGTAAGAAAGCTAAGATCCCCTTTTTTTAAATCTCTTTTCAAGCCTTAAAGGAAACTTTAAGGATGTGCTCGTAAAAGAACTTTTCCTCCCGCTGCCTGAGCTTCATATGCTGCCATACAAATCGTATTATTCACTATGCTTCTATTTTCCAAGCCGCTAACAAAAATCAGTGTTCAACAACCCAACACAGAGTACTTCAAACTGGATGTCAGACCCCTGGGAGATAAGCATTAAAAGGAGATGATCCTCTCTTAAAAATCTCTGTTGCTGTGATGTGTGTAAAACCATTTCAAAAGCATTGGCTCAGCAGCTGGTGTGTTGAAACAGCATCTCAGCACGCTCACCAGTACTGTTCTATGGTCTGCTTGTCTGTGATTACCTGTTTTACAGACAGGTTATACTCTCTTTGTATCTCAGAACAAATGTCTTTCTGTGCTTTTGTGCCACATCTCAAAACTGTCTCTATTCCACAACCAGGTATGCAGGTGGAACTGGACCAAAAGAAACAGCAAATATTGGTCCAATCTTACTAATTCAGTAATAAATTCTCCATCCCAGTTATATAGTATGGAGACATTACCCAAAAACACATACCCAAAGAAGTCCTCTCTAATTTAGGGACTTCTCAGATAACCTGTGCAGTGGTTGGTCTCTAAGCTAGAGATCAGGAGGCAGAGTTTTATACCAGCATCTCTGGCCTAGGACCCTAAATCAGGAAAGGTATTCAACAGGAGATAGCAACAGCTGGAGGCCCCATTTAACCCAGTTAGGCACAGAGGATTAAGCACTGAACTTTTGTCCTTGTGTGTATCTTCTGCCATCACAACTTCATTTAGATAGCGGAAAAATCTAGTTACTCAGGAAAAAAAGTCATGAAGCATAGAAAATATATGTTGCAGACAGTTGTGTACACAAACATTTGTATTAACACAATAAACACAAACTGAAGCGATTGCAGAGATCATGCCAGAGTGGCAGATCTAACCTTTTTAAAGGGAAGGTTAACATGTTTCTGTCAAATACGAAGCCATTATTTTGTATAAGGTAATGTTATGTGTACCTAACCCACGCAACAATTTACTAAACCTTCATTCTGTTAAATAAAGTGATTGCAATGGTGCCATTGCAGTCTTTTATGAAGCAACAAGCCAGCTGTCAAGTGGATAAACTCTGAGGCCAAAGGGAAAGAACAGGTTTGTATGAATGTGATACCACATGAATTATGCAGCTTGAGTGTTTGAATAAGCATACGTATTTATTTCTTTGCTTGTTTAAAAGTGAATCGTTGTTTGTGCACTGAATGCAAACTGAAGAAGTACAAGGGTGTACTGGTTTTGGCTGAGATGGAGTTCAGTTTCTTCATAGTAGCTTGTTTGGGGCCAGCAGCTGTATGGTGCTCAGCTGCTGGCCATGGTTAAACCACAACACAGGGAGACAGAGGAAATTATTACGCTAGCATGGCAAAGCACACTTCCCCAGAAACAGCATCACATCATTCAGGTGGAGAAAAGTTTCAACTACAAATCCCATTTGCATTTGTTCAGTAGTGTAATAAATAAACTAATAAGAAGAAAAGTCCCACCGAATGGCCACTACAACCATGCTCCTAAGAAAATTCTCCACCACTTTTGAGTTCTGAGAAATATAGTTCTGAATCATCCAGAAAAAGAAACTTTCCATACCTCTGTCATAAAGTATTAAACGTTAAAGTTAAAAGGAGATTATACCTAAGGCATTCAAATCCTACTATGTGATACACTGAGGATAAATGTCTGACTTAGTTGAAAAACATTTTTTTGCATCTAATTGCTGCCAGATGACGACTGTCTAGGCTGAGTGTATTCTGCAGAAAGCTGCTCTCAAGCATGTGCTTCAGCTGAGAGACACCACATCTAGGTGCTCAGAAGGAGATAATTCTAACTCATTTACTCTCTTTGTGTAGAAAGTATGCTTGCCTTTTGGGTTAAGAAAGTATGTTTTGATGCAAGACGTATGAATCTACTTCTTTGCCTCTATTTTTCAGGTAATCCTAAGCAAACCACAAGGAAACCACTTCCTCCTTCGATACCTGAGTTCACCTTTGAGTCAATGGGAAAGTGGAAAGGTTTCATTGCTCATCCCCACCACACTCCTTCTCCATTCCTAGAGTGTGTTTTTATAATATGTTTTTTTGAACAGGGAAGTCAATCAAGATGTGATTGTAGAACGTTGCTCTATTAAAAACAGGGTCAATTTCAGATCCCTTTTATGGTAGGATGAATGACAGATGAAAGTCCACAACCTTCTTCCGTTATGCAACATACCTTAAAACACTAAAAACCCATTATGTACATCAGGCTAGTATACTAGTGAGAAATGTTTTGAAAACCATCAGCTGCTTAAGAAAATAATCTTTTCACTTCAGGCAACAACATTTATGTGTTGTGTCTATCTGTTTAAGCTTATTAATTGACAGTAGTTCCTCTGAACCCACCAGGGGTTTCTTACAGTGTAAAATTCACCCTGAGCATTAATGTTTACAGCACTGGATTCAAAGTACTTGCTATTCATCTTCTGGATCTGGCCTGCTTTAATGCTATTGATGAAGTCAGTATTTTTCAGATTAGATATAAACTTGGAGTTCTGAGTGCTGATGACTCTCCTAGATTTCGTGATATCTGGACTCTTGGACAATTTCACTTTAAACAATTGTTTTGGGACCATCTAATTTTTCCTTGCCTGAAAGATTGTCCTTCGTGGACATGCTTGGAACTGGCTTGAGGCACTCTTGTGGCCCTCAGGTTATAGGGTGGGCAGCTATGATTCAGCATCTCCTTGAACTGCTACTTGTCTTTGAACACTGCCATGTTTCATGGTAGGAGTGGCTGCATTTCAAAGAATGCTGACCCAAGCTTTTCAGGTACAACTTTAGTGTTTATTGGACACCTGATTTATTTTCCTTGCTCTCATCTTGTTGCTAATTTCTAAAGAAACCTTCAGCTTCCTGATAAAATGCATGCAAATTTTAAGTATAAGATACAGTTATGAGTTTGCAGTGACTTTGTCAGCTGACAGACATTCTTAGATAGTCTTGTCTATTTCCTGAGGCTCATTTCACCGTGTCTACACAACTTTCAAATTAAAAAATCAGGTTTTCATTTCCAGCCTATTTCTAAAATAGTATTTTACTTTATTCATCTTTCATATATGAAGTTAATTGTTGTCACATTTGTCAGTTATCATTTATTAAATTGCTATCAGATGTTTGTACTCTATACGAAAACCTCAAATGTCAGCTCTGAACTGTAAGGTTTTTAGCATGTCAAGCAATGGTAGTAAAAGGCAAACAGAAATGCTGAAAGATTTTTTAGTAACCTTAATAAATGTGTTGGCTGCATCTTAGTTAACTAAAATAATGAGTAATTATAATGATATTTTGATCAGGTTTAGCCAAGCTGTCTGAATCAGGCAAATCACTATAAGGCCATTTACTTCAAAGGCAACACTTCCAATTCTTCTTAATTTTCCGGCAGGTTGTGATGTTTATAACCAGACATGGCTGATGGCAGAAAAAAAAATTGTCTATCAATGCAATTTTCTGTAAACATTTCACCAGGCAAAGGCACTGGTAAAGAGGATGGCTGAAGCAGGAATTAAAAACAAAATATAATCTTTGTGGAAGTTTAATTTCAGATAATTAGCAAATTCACCTGATTTTACTTGTATGATGGTGACTAAGTAAGTATGAATTTTAGCTGCTCTCATCTGTCAGTTCAGTCACAGTCAACCTCCTTAGCATGCCCTAACAGCAAATAAACACTTTATAACCTCCCGTCATGGAGGTTATAAAGTTGAGATACACATACAGAAATGAGACAGAAGACTTCACGTGATTCTTTTTATTCAAAATGCAACAGTGCTAACAGAGTGTACTGGTTTGGCTGGGGTAGAGTTAATTTCCTTCACAGTAGCTTGTATGGTGCTACATGTCATGGTCCAACCCCAGCCGGCAGCTCAGCCCCACACAGACGCTGGCTCACTCCCCCCCCGGTGACATGGGGGGAGAGAATCAGAAGAGTAAAAGTGAGAAAACTCGTGGGTTGAGGTAAAGACAGTTTAATAGGGAAAGCAACAGCTGCACACACAAGCAAAGCAAAAGGAGGAATTCATTCCCTGCTTCCATCAGCTGGCAGGTGTTCAGCCGTGTTCAGGAAAGCAGGGCTCCATCACACGTAACGGTTACTTGGGAAGACAAATGCCATCACTCTGAACGTTGCCCCTTCCTTCTTCTTCCCCCAGCTTTATATGCTGAGCAAGACTTCATATGGTGTGGGATGTCCCTTTGGCCACCTGGGGTCAGCTGTCCTGGCCGTGTCCCTCCCAACTTCTTGTGCATCCCCAGCCTCCTCGCTGGTGGGGTGGGGTGAGAAGCAGAAAAGGCCTTGGCTCTGTGTAAGCACTGCTCAGCAATAATGAAAACATCCCTGTATTATCAACACTGTTTCCAGCACAAATCCAAAACATAAACCCATACTAGCTATTATGAACAAAATTAACTCTATCCCAGACAAAATCAGCACACTTTGTTTTGGATTTGTGGCCAAAACAGTGTCAATAACACATCAATGTTTCAGCTGTGGGAAGCAGTGAATGAATTCCTTATTTTGCTTTGTTTGTGCACACAGCTTTTGCTTTACCTATTAAACTGTCTCTATCTCAACCCATGAGTTTTCACGCTTTTATCCTTCTGATTCTCCTGCCCACCCCACCAGGGGGAGGGAGCAAGCGGCTGGGTGGGGCTGAGCTGCCTACAAGGTTAAACCACAACACACACACTCTGAGAAATGTACATTGTCACTTCTTTGCATCTCTGAGTCTGGTATTTACAGAATTTTTAGAGATATAAACTGAAGATCTCAAAACATCTCACAACCTGCTCACTGATCAAAATCCTGGGTTATTACTGAAGTGAAATGTAAGCAACACAATGTTGCGAAACTAACCTTTTCTTCTTTTCCTTTTCTCCATTTTCTAGTACGCAACAGCTTAACAAATATGCCAATTTGTGAAAAGCATACAAAAATCCAAATGGCACTCTTTAATGAATTACATGTTTACTGAACACATATTGGCCAGTCAGCCTCACCTCTGTACCCAGTAGGATGCTGGAACAGCTCCTCCTGGAAGATATTCTGAAACATACAGAAGACAGGCTGGTGATTCGACAGGGCCAACATGGCTTCGCCGTTGGCAAATCATGCCTGGTAATCTGGATGGAGACATCATCTGGCAATGGACGATGATGTCAGCAAGTGCTGGACTGTGACATCACTGAGTGATGGACTGTGACCTCGCGTCCCTGGCTGCTTATCTTCAGGCGCCGGCAGAGCCCGGCCCAGCCTGGCTCGTGCCTGGACTCCTGCCGAGCGTGCCCGCGAGGTCTGGAGGGTCGAGCGAGGCTTTCCCTGGTGCTGGGTGGTGCTTTGGGGGCTGCCGTCGGCAGCTCTCGGTGCCCGTCCCGGAGCCATCGCCTGTGTTTCCCCGGCCCTGCCTGCTTCAGGCAGCCGGGCTCCGCGGGACGTGCTTGCAGCAGCGGAGGTGAGCTGTGCGGGGAAACGTCCCCCCGGGGCGGCCGTGGGGTGGGCCATGGGGCTCGGGGAGCTGGGAGGGTGTCCTTCCTTCTCGAGGGGCCCGGGCATTTCTTCCTGCCCTGCGGGGGACAGCGAGTGACCATGGCCTCTCTCCCTTTTGCAGCGTGCAACACCCTTTGGCAGCACCGGTGAGGAGGAGCAGCTCCTCATCCTCTGCTCTGCCCAATACGCTGTGGAGCACAAACATGGCCACGGAGACAGACTGGAGCTGCCCCATCTGCCAGGATGCTCAAGAGGACGTCGCTTTTGTCATGCCCTGTCACCACCAATTCTGCCTGGGCTGCATCCTGCGCTGGACAGAGATTAAACCAGAGTGCCCCCTCTGCAGAAAACAGATAGAGACTGTCAGGTTTTCTGTCCGGGGAGAAGAAGACTATCTACAGTGTGTCATCACACCCTCCGAAGTGTTGCCAGATGCCAGCAGCCAGGCAGGAAGAGCTCCCGGAGACCTGGCTGAAAACAGTCTCCATCACCCCGTGGCGTCCCCTCCGTCCTCTCCGCAGGGGATGCTGTCCCCAGAGGAGCAGGGGGCTGAGGGGACAGATGCCGAGACTACTGTGGGTGGCCTCCTGCCCGAGGTCTGGGCAGAACTTTTCCAAAGACGAGAGCATCTCCTCGATCCCGTGCTGCCCTGGCTGCGCCAGCAGCTGGAGACAATCTATGGGGCCTGGTGGTGGCAGGCAAGGAGTGCAGAGAGCAGCATCCTGCACGCCCTGTGCCTCTACGGTCCAAACGAGGAGGTCATGGTCCAGATGCTGCAGGACTACCTCGAGGAACATACCGCACCGCTGGTCCATGGTATCATCAACATCATGGTGTGCCAGTGCAGCGAGGAGGCCCGGAGGCTGCTGCGCTCCATTGCTGCCGGGCAGGAGGACGACTGCCATGGAGCCAGCTCCAGCTCCAGCAGCGCCAGCTCCAGCAGCTCCCGGGTAGGGACTCCCAACTCCAGCCTGGCCTCCTCCAGCAGCCCTGCAGCCTCCGATGTGGAGGACCACGCCAGCACGTCGGAAGCTGCCCTGCGTGGGGGTCCCGGCCGCCCCCCATCTGCGCCCGTCCCTGCAGAGCAGGAGCAGCCCCAGGAGGGGCCGGGGGAGGCAGCGGTGGCAGGACCCTCTGCTGCTGGCCGGGGCAGGGCCTGCTCACCTGGGGGGCCCCGGCGCCCCCCAAAGAGGAAGACCTCCGGTCCCCAGGACTCTCCCCAGCCCTGCAAGAGGCCGCCTCACCGGCAGCACTAGCAGGGCTCCATCAACGCTTGATTCAATAAAAAGGAAATAAAGAACTATTCCCCTGACACTGTCTCTCGGTGCTGCTTTCTCCCCCTTCTCCTGGTGCCTCTCCCTCTCCCCCACGCCCCACCGTCAGTCAGGGGCCCCCGGAGCCCCAGGCCCCTCTTGGCAGCACCTCCTCCCGCAGGAAATCCTGCTGCAGCCACGACAATGGACGAGGTTCTCAAAAAGCACCAGGGGGGTGCTTATGGAGGAGTAATGAGTGAAAGATTGACCAGGCATTTCTCAAGCAAGAAGAGGAAAACTCTTAAAATGCCTAACACAATTTCTGTGTAACTCATTAGTGAAAAATGTACAGTTAGCTGATGTAGAATCAGAGGAAACGTACAACCTGAAGACCAATTAGAGTTCATTTAATCGGGGAGAAAAAAAGACCTATGCATTAATGTAAAAATTAGTATTATAAAAGGAGGGAGGGAAGAAGAAAGGTTAAGGTACAGCAAATTAGGAGTAGGAAAATGAGGTAATACCAGAAGCACTGTTCATATGAATATTAATAATACATATGTGTCTTGCAGGTTGTGAGAGACTGAAAGAGTTAATGTCTCAAACATTGTGGCGACATAAGGTGCGATTTGCATGGTGACGGCAGGTCGGTGAGCACAGGGTGGGGGAGAGTGAGAGTGGGACGTGGAGAGCACGTCGGAGGATGTGCAGTTCTGGGTTCCGACGGACCTGACCACCTATGGCCAGAGGTCACACAGAGCTGATCTGAGGAAGGGGCTTGCAACCACTTGAGAGACCCCTCACGACCACCCCCTCCCTCAACGCCTGTGCAGAAGACGGAGAACTTTCTAGAACAAGAACCATGTAAGTCCTGAAGGGGCGTACCTGGAGGCAGGGATTAGCTTATAAAAAACACGCCCCGAGGGAACCACGCATGCACTCATCACCGGAGGATTGCCACATCTGTCATCGTCATCGTGGGATCCAACAGTGGTGATACCTTTCTTTTCTCTATCCTCCTCTCTTCGCCTTTCCTTTTCTCGCTTCTCTATTCCTCTACTCTTCCACCATACATAAGTTTTGGATAAACTGTGACAGGTTGCCCAGAAAGCAGCTCCATTGCCAAATCACCTCTGTTCATTCGTTGAGCTTGCCAGTTCATTAAGTTTGTCCATTTGTCGAATTCGCCAGTTAATAAAGTTGCTAGTCAGACTGTTTCTCTGAGTCGTTGTGACTCTACCGGCCACGCGGCTCTGCTGAGCAGAGATCGGCTTTTGTCGGTACACAAACCGTTGGGGAATCAAAAAGATTCACCCATCTCGCAACCCACTGAGTGGGACGAGACACAGGTAAGTTTACAATGAATGAATAAACAACAAAACAAAACAAAACAACCCCAACCAGCCAACGACCAAACAAAAGAAGCCCCCCAAAACCAGAAATATATATGTATGTGGTGTTCTTTAAAACTTTGGAAACTGTGTTCAGACACATTCAGTTCGTATTTTGGGTGATCTTTCTGTTGGAGAGCAGGAAGAAATTATTGATGGCAGCTGAAGAAGAGTAAAAAGTAACAACATTTAGCACATCATCTTTTTGTTTCTGATGTTTCTCTGAAATCCCTAACACAGGTAATTCTGAACACAGAGGAAGTCAGCGTATGGGATACACTGGAAAATCTGTAGCCTTGAGACCTATTTGTAGCAAGCAGCAAGCACAGTAACTAAACAGGTCGTCACTGTCCTGCCACGTGCTCCTGGCAGTTGACCCTGTCTTGGCTTAACTGGTAAAGTGGGCTTCTGTGAGCCCCCCTGGTCACCCTGTTAGATGTGTCTGAGCTGTCTGCAGACACCATGCAGCCCACAAGAGCCTGCATGGCAAGAAAGTGCTCCCAGGAGGATGGAGGGGAGCTCAGCTGGCCAACAGCCTCACACAAGTGAGATGCGGAACAGGAGCAAGGGAACAGCTCAGGAAGTACCCCTCGCTATCCCCCCAGGAAAAAGCAAAGGGCAGGCAAAGAGGTGAGAGCCTAACACACTCCAAAGCCTAGCTCTGCAGTGATACCGACCTTCCTTGTTCTCTCTGCCGGCCCTCATAAGAAACCACGTATTTGAGGGCAAAGGCTCTTGCGCTTAGCCCAACCTCCAGGACCAATGCTCCGCTCTAGAAGTTCAAAGTCACGCTGGAACACGCCGAGTGTTTTTCACCAGTGTTCCTTCTGATAGAAAATGTAGTGTCCTCAAAAATACGCTTCACCTGGAGGAAAAAGGGATTCTGCTGCAACATTAAAATATTCAGGAAAACCCAAATAAATGATTCATTTTGGGTGGAAAAAGCTTAGTCTGGGTCTTCCAGTGCTGCTGTAGTGTTATGCAGTGTGGGACATTCATGAGGGAGAACTACCACTTCCACGAGGCCTTGTGATGGGTCTGACAGATGTCAGCCCAAAGTTAAGTATTTCAGTACTATTCGAACAAATACAATTGGAAATTTTCCTTTTGAGATGAACAGGCAGTATCGATGCTAATCAGATGTTGAAATCGTACAGAAATTAATCAGGAAATATACTGGGCTTAAAAGTTCGATCAACATAATTGAAATGAACTGTGGTTTTGCTCATGTGCACAGGTTACTCTGTTCACAAGGAAGGTTTTAGTGCCCTCATTCACAAGCAGGGGAGGAAACTAATGTAACAATATTTCTGCTAATTCAGACTGTTTAAATGAAGATTGAAGTGCAAAGGTAAATTGTGATAATAGTATAACTATTGTAATAAGTGGTAATGTCAGCTTAATGGAAGTGGTGTGGGGAGCCATTAAGGACTAATTTACACTCAGCACAACTCCTCTTGCCCCGTGGGACTAGAGCTGAGGGAAGCTTTGGACTAAAGCTAACAAGCAACTGTGCTGAAAAAGAAAGCCTTAGGCAGAGGTTTAGCTCATTGAATTGGGATTGCTAGTAAGCCAATTACAGGAGAAAGACACTCTGGGATGGTAATTCGGGGGCTCATCTGGTCAGCACTGGAATGCTAGCACATCTAGTTTGGTTTTGCCCTGATTTAGCCTCACTCTGCCCACACCGAGAGGGAAAGTCATCCTCTGGCCCGCTTCAAACGTGCAAATGAAGGTAGCAGCTGCTGAAACCTGTAATACTCATCAGCACAACAAGATGCTGAGCTTTCCCAGTAGGGATTAATCTTAAGAAAATCTGCTTATAAGAAAAGATACTTGGTTTCTGAGTTTACTGACACTGTGCCTGTTCTTCTGTGACTTTAGGTCATTTTTCTTTATGATACTCAGATGTTAATCTGAATCAGATATTCTATGTTTAACAAAGGACACTCCACATTACCCACAGATACTACTTCCTGTGACACTTCTCTTCCATGTTTAACCAGTTCATGTTCTGAATCCTCACACTGAGGCAGCATTCTTCATTTGGGCCTCTGAGAAAATGTTTTGAAAGACTCTCTCAAAATATTTCACATAACAGAAGCTGCCTCTTCATTTTACCTGATTAGGTAAATCAGTCAAGTTGAGATGATCTGGAAAACACTAAAGAATGAAAAACATTATTAATAATTTATTTGGTGAATAATTGATTATTTACTTTGTCTTACAATAAAAGGATAGAAGAGTTTGGGTTAAACCAATGGACTAGGACTCCAGAGATCTAGATTTTAGTACTGCCTCTGGTATAGAAATCCAGTTCTGACCTTGGGTTTTTAGTCTCTTCATCTGTGCATTTCAGTTCCCATCTGTTTACCTTCAGAAAAGTGAAGAATGAGGGCATGATTGCATGAGATATTCTGTTACTATGGTAATGGATGCCACAAAAGAGCCTATTAATAAATATTTGAAAAATCTGCAGCCACCTCCTTGCCATCTCCTCAACAAATCCTACCCCTCCCACTCCATATTATTTTTCATTAGTATTTTAAGGAAAGATACGCACATTTCAAATGTTGGGCTTTATATAAGTCCATTGCATCATCCATATACACTAGCTCATGGGAGGAAAATAAAGTATTTATGTATGTTATAGAATATTATAGACACGCCTCACTCAGATATAAACACCGCAATATATAAACACAGTAATTCTCCATATACTTGCCTTTTCTTTTTAGGAAGATGAAGAAATCCTTAATTAGTAAGGATCAATGATTTATTATTTCCAAAATCTAACTCCATTTTTTGTTAACTCTTGTGCATTGAAAAGGGTTATTCAAACAAAACATTTGGATAAGGTGTATAAGGAAGAAAAGGAATATTGAAACATGTGAGATACAAATTTCCTATTTTTCTTAGACTATTTCACATGGCTCTGTTCACTGAGATTTCCATTGGACAGACAGTGATGAAACATCCATAAGTCACTTTCAATTTCTATCTGGTAACAGTGGCCAGTGGTTGCAGTAAACATGACTGTAGTAATGGCATTTATTTGGCGTTAGCGAGCAGCTATCCCCACTGATAACTTTGTTCAATAAATTCATAGAACTCTGGCCATGTCACACTAATATATATGGGCATTTCACTTAGAGCTGTCCTTTAGAGATTAATACAAAACAAATACTACTGTATGTTTAAATGAAGACACTGGCTAAATGCTATAGGCTGCAATTGGTATAAATCTAGCCGTTCAGACAATGAGAAGTTAGTTTAGAGCCATCTCAGGTAACATTGCAATGAGCACAGTGGATGTTCACAGCACCTCAGCTCAGCTTTTCAAACTGTAATAGATGCAAAACATTCAACTGATCTCAAAAGAGTCTGGTATTAAAGTTATATATTAGTGTCAGAACAATATAATTGGATCTAGTTGAATATCATTATTGTTTAAGGACATTCAATGTTCCCAGTAATATGCAACTAAACATACATTTACATAACCATAAGATAGTAAATTAATTGATCAATGAAAACTCCTTTAGGGTTGCTTGAAGAAGAATTACTAGCATTCTAAAATACAATGTTTACTAAAAACTTTATAACTGCAAGCAACAAAATGGGCTGGTTTGTTATAGAAAAAAGGTAACAAATACTTTAATTTCCCACTAGATCCTATAGTCTTAGTAAGCGATTAAGAAAAAAGATATTAAAGATTTTTTTTTTTTTTTCAATGATGGACATTGCTCTATCATGTCTTTCCTATTATGTCCAGAGCTGGTAAAAGCTGTGGAAAAAATTAAAAGTGCATCTACAACTTTTCTGGTTTTAGGTCTGTGCTTCTCATTTGGAGATTTGCAGTCCTCTTAGTGACTTTGTACAACAAAATCTGAATGCGTTTAGATCACTAGTCAACATCTTTTTTTACTTGATAATGAAAAAAATAAGAAAAAAAAAATTTGGCTCTGAATTCCCACATGAGGAAGGAAAAATTACCAAACCCTTGCTTCTCATACAAGATCTCTGAACAAACAACATCTAATACTTCAGATTAGAGCTCAAGTTTCCTTTCTTTTCAGTGAGTTTGATACCATCTCATGTCAGATCTGAAATCTCTTGAGGAGAACCTCTTCACTGACATCAGCTCTGGGTCTTTTCTAAAACACATATGTGCTGTGGTCAATGGGCAATCTCTCAGATAATAGAGTTAAAAATCATTGGCAACCTGAAAACCCAGAGTTCACTTCCACTACTACTTGGTCAACACTAGCAGACAGAAACCCAGTACTTTCCCAGTAAAAATTGAAAACACTCAAATATAGATTTTTCAATTTGATCATCATCTTGCTTTTCTGAAATTTATTTATCCAACCACCACCTCAAGGTAGAAGTATCATGGATGTAGACTCAAAGGCTCCTCTTCCCAAAGGAAAACAAACTCACACATTAACACTAAGAATTTCTGTGCCAGGCAGATACAGAAATACCAGTTTATACAGCTTTGGCTATTTTACCCATTACTTGTCCCACTTCTCGTTTTGCATTTTGTTAACACAGCAATGACTCCTAATGCTTGTAATAAGCTGAAGCAAAGGAAAATCTTGATATCTATGGCTAGACTCACATAACTTCAAGGACAATATAAAAGCCTCCTTTAAGTATGAAGAGTCTGTTGACTACTGAAAATTTAAAAAGAAAAAGACATACAATTCACTGACAACTACACAGTCAAAATCATGAAAACTTAACAGATTGAGGTGGAACTCTGTCAATTTTTTTTTTCAAGCCTCTTGGTGGTGAGGAAGAATCTCATACTTACCTTTACCTCCTCACATAAATTTTTCCCACAAGCACAATTCCTCCAGCACTTCATGCCAGAAACAACCATGGCCATGTAAGAGTGCTGAACTGCTCAGATACTCTTAGCAGGACAAAGGAGAAATAAAATTGAGTTTGGATCAGCAGATCCATAAGCATAAATCCCGCTTTAAAAAAGTAATAAAAATTCATATAAAATAATCACATGGATTTCTACAGAAGCGAAGGCAAAGGAAGATACGAGAAAATAACTTGTGCCTTCAATGGATGTTTCAGAACTAACTAATGTTTATAATATCCCTGAAACTTGCCACTCAATATTACCTTTACATAGGAAAAATATATTTGTCTGCATATTTCTCAATTGGCAGAGAGATGCCAGTGGATACAAAGTTGGAATACATTAGAAATGGACTTGATAAGACTGAGCTAAAAATCTTCCGTATGACTGCCAGGAAAAAGCAGTAAGAATAATGTGAGGCTTTTGTGCAATATTCATGTCACTATCACAAAAATGGAGTGTGATTCAGCTAGATTTATCCCTAATAACAGGCATCTAAGGATATTGCTAGATAATCAGGTATCTGGCAAAACACAAATAATAATGTTGTGCACATTATTCTCACCATAACTGCAAGGTTATAGTGATAACATGAGTTCAGGCTGAGGAAAGGAAATGAACCAACAAATCTCTCCATGAGAATACAAGGAGAGACTACTGTTCACTATAAAGACTGCAAGTTGCCCTGCACAGGGAAAATAATAGCGGAAGATGCTGATAATTTTTTTTTCCTACTTTGGTTAGGAAATAACAGCAAAATCCATGACAAACTGCCACAATCTAGAACATCATCATATATGTTCAGAGATTGTTCAAAATAGATTTTTAAATAATGGCTAAAAGAGGCCAAAATATCATTGTAAGCAAACAATTGCCTTGGAGATGGTAACTTTCTGCTGAGGCCTTGTAGGTGTCATAGTTTGGACTAGTTAGCATTTCTAATTGTTGCAAAGAAAAATAATTAAAGCTGTCAGTGGTAGTGTTTGCAAAGGAGAAAAAGGGAAAGCTGTAAGCAGAGAGAAACCATTCTCTTGACGAATTTTGTGTGTGTAACTGGAACACTTAGGGTTTCCTTTAAAAAAAAAAAAAGGAAGGAAAAAAATAGGAGAGAAAACCAATGAGGAATAAAGTTATACAGCTTGGCCTTCTGCCCTTGAAAACCTCAACCCATGCGGTCAGTCTAGTTATTTCCACTTGTAAATGCCTCTAAGGTGTGTATTCATTTATGTGCACATAGAGCTATCCAGTGGTTATTTGCCACCAGGAGCACATTAATCTGATACTTAAACCTTTAGGAGTTGCTTTTCAAAAGTGGTAAGCCTCCATCTGCTCACATTGGGAAGTTCTAATTTCCACCAATTTTTACAGCACATTTGGAAATAAGGCCCTTGATTTTAAAAATTATTCTGCTGTGCAGTCTTATGTTTTTGATCTGGTACTAAAAAGGGTGCATGAAATATACTAGCATTTTAATTACACTCAAACTGAACACTCTATAAGACCTCTACTGTAGAATAGCCACTAAAGGAAAAATGAAAAGGCAGTCAATGGACTGATGACAAAATCCTTGCAAACTTCTCCAGCATTTATCAGAGAATTAGGTCTTTTTAATTGGGTCACAGAACAAATTCATTCATACTGATAACTTGATTCATACAGACCTATTGATTTCAAAGTAAAACCACCAACGTATATTATGTAAATACTCACTTCTATGAGGTCTATGATATTAGAGATTCACTGTTCACCATATTAACAAAATGAACCTTTTGGGTATTTATTTTTTCTTATAGTCAGCTCTTTTATACTCTTACTCTTAGTATCATCAGACACAGAGCTTGTGGCAATGTGGAGCCTGGGCTGGTAAGGCATTGTAGAAGACTCCTGGGTCATCACTAAACATACACATTTCCCAGGGCACCACTTCCCTGCTTTTAGTTTCTAACTACAGCTCGGTACCTTCAGTAAAGGGAAGAATTGTTCACACCTGTAGCCCATAATTGCAGCTGGTTCTTACTTCCCTGTCCAGAAAATATAGGTGCTTTGATCTCAAATCAAAATAAAAGGGAGGGAGAGTCAGGTTCAGGGCAGGTATAGAAAAAAGAAATAGATTTTTTTTTTTCAGATAATTTGAAAAATTGTTTGCACATACTGTATAGAAGGAACCAGAAAGATCAGGCACTCTGACTTTCAAGCTGAGATTTGCCAGTTTTTTCAGACTACCTTCTTAAGGCCAGCCACTGAACCTAATCAGCTGGAAAATCAAAACCATGGGGATAGTTTGGGGAATATTATCAACAATTCTGTCACCATGCTTTTTGCCTAAAATATCTGAGCTTCCTCTGATTAAAGTAATTATAGGAGATGGAAGCAATCATATTGTGCCTGTTGCACACAGTTCCTTCCCAGGAGTAATCCATGAAGCAGTGCTTACAAATCTATACCAGCAACTGTTGCTAGGCAGTCACAGAGCAGGGAATATGTGTTTCTGCTTCTGTTGCACAGCTGAAGAGGTTTCTATGGAGCTGATTTTAGTCAATGCTCACCTCAGATATGAGACCTTGTGGTCAGTCTCCAATAAGGCAGTGCAATTAAGAATCTGCAAGAATGAAGTTAGTATATACATAGAGACCATGGAGCCTGAGGCAAGCCAGCAGCTGTTGGGGGATTTAATTTTTTTCTGTGTCATTCTTTTGAGTTTCTATTTTATTTCATTCTATTATTTCAATAGTGAAAATTTCTGGCATAGGATTAGTTATGAGGTTGGTCATGCTCAGAAGAGTTTCTCATCAAGTCATGCTGAGATATTACCTCAGTGGCTCTTTAATTTAGCTAATCTTTTGCTGATGAAGTTGATTCTTCTCTTGAAACAATGAATACAGCCTTACACATCAAACCAAACATCTCTTGATTGCCACCTGTACTCCTGCCACTCTTTACTCTCCATTTATCATCAACAAAGCTTCTAATGTTCTTCTAATGTGACAGTAGTAAATACAAACAACAAATTTTTCATCTCCAAAGAGCCTTGAAGATGTGAATATATCTTCATAATTCCATTGTGGGTGATAATATTATTATGGATTTAGGCAGGAGGTTTTCAAAAGCGTATCTGCTCAACAGGCATTCTTTCCTACAGCAGAAATACTGCTGCAGCATGCAGGTTATGGAGGATTTAGGAATGGCACAATAAACTCTAATGCAGTGTTAATTTCTCAGGACTTACTGGATTTAAAAATGAGTGTGAACATCTGAAGACAATTTGCCATTTTACAGACTGCCAAAGTAAAGGATGGGAGGCAGATGTCCTACAAGCAGAGTAACTCAAATAAATCAGTGAGTCCTGCAGAACATTAACTCTCCTGAAAAAAAACACCACATTCAAACATTTGTCATATGTTCACATTCTCCAGAATATTTCTTCTCTTGCTCTTTCAGAAGCAAAGCCAGACAGTTACTGTACACAGACTTAAAGAGAAATCACTTCCCTCAAAGGCAGGAAATATTAAAAATCCCAGAGATTACTTGATGGCAGGGATGGAAAGTAGGAGTTTTGACTTTATGCCATCAAAACTACCCTCCCAGCATAATCTCACAAACCATCATACAGAGCCATGATGGCCAGGAGGAACAGTTCACCAGCAAGGATACACTACCTGCAGGTAGCCTACATCACCACACACTTTCTTCCCCGGACAGTGGAAAGACTGAGAATATTTGGGAATTTGAAAGATGATTATATCAAAAAGTGCTAAGTAATACAAATTATGTGGAAAAAGATCCCTATCTTCCTGAATTCCTCTGACAACCAGGAATTGCTCACGATTCTTCCAGCCAGCAGATGAAGCCAGAGAGGCCTCTGCCCAACATGGTGATAACATACCTCTCTTGAAGTATTTGTGAAACATCAGGGAGAAACAAAGGAAAATATGATCAGTGCAACAGAAAAAGTGTCATGTTAGCTGCACAACACTCCAAGCTATTTCCCCTGATAACTTTCCTGGGGGATGTATCTGTTATAATGATTTCCTTCTAAAACAATTCTCATCTTGCTTCTGTTAAGGCATTACAGACACTGGGGTTGAACCTAGTAGAACAGAATTTCAGGCATTAAACTATAAACAAACTTTCTAAGAAAATATTAAGCGGCAGAGGGTTGAAATATAAACCCAAACCTTAAGGGAGAAAGATGCAAATCCTCACACAATCAAGCTGACAGTGAAAGGCCTGAAATGGGAAGAAAGTACTTTGAGGAAGACAATGAAGGTATTGAAGGTGACGTTGATCCTGAGACTCCAGACTGGCTCCACATGAGAATTACACAAAAGTTAAGAGCAATATTTCTCAGGTCCCTCCACACCGAGGAACAACTGTCACAACTGAGCTGAAAGGAAATAGTAAGACTTGTATTAGGATAGGATCCAAGTCTCTCCAGGGATAGCACAGGACTGCAGAACAGGACCGAGGATCTGGAGCATCCCAGCCAATCTGATGTTTATGCACCAAAACACCTACTCATTGTGCCTGAAAATGGACCCATTCCACCCCAAGGAAGGCAAGAAGGAACTGTCATGCATCCTAATTGGAAGGACAAAAAATGGATCTTGAATGGAAAAAATATCCCTGGCTTTCCAAGGCCCTGCTTTTCAGACATAAAGAGTCTTCACCAGCCAAGTTCTTTTCCACTGAGTTAGCTGAATGAATACTACATAATATATTTATTTGGACTTAGGAATTTATCCATACCTGAAGCCCAGCTGCATTTAAAAAATAACTTTTCAACACCTCGTTCCATTTAAATTATGCTATCAAAATGATCAGATAAGAAGAATTCTATGAACTTCTCATTCCTCAACTTCTCTACTTTAATAGAAGAAAAGCTTCTATAAATAGCCATATAAAATAATACATCAAAAATACTCATATCACTTTGTAGAAAATTACCATTTTGAAAATATGATAAATTAGTTTTTGTAATCCATACTACTAACAGCATATACCCTTTTATTGCATTAAAATATACCATACAGCATCTTACTATTTGGACCCTCCTAGACTGTAAGTAACATGGATAATCAACTTGCACACACAAAAGAGCTCTGATTCATCAGCAGACCAGCAGACCTGCAAAAATCAGGATGCAAATGATTCTTCTGTCTCTGAATCTCATCCAGCCTTTCTGTATCCTGGTCTGTATAAAAAGAAGGGTGCTCAGCAGGTCGAGGGAGGTGATTCTCCCCCTCTGCTCTGCTCTCAGGAGACCCCACCTGCAGTACTGCATCCAGCTCTGGGATCCTCAGTACAAGAAAGGCATGGACCTGTTGGAGCAGGTCCTGAGGAGGGCCACAAAAATGATCAGAGGGCTGGAGCACCTCTCCTGTGAGGAAAGGCTGAGAGAGTTGGGGTTGTTCAGCTTGGAGAAGAGAAGGCTCCAGGGACACCTCACTGTGGCCTTTCAATACATAAAGGGGGCTTATGAGAAAGACAGAGAGAGACTTTTTACCAGTGCCTGTAGTGACAGGACAAGGGGCAATGGTTTTAAACTGAAAGAGGGTAGATCACAATTGGACATAGGGAAGAAATTTTTTACAATGAGGCTGGTAAGACACTGTAACAGGTTGTCCAGAGAAGTTGTGGATGCCCCATCATTGGAAATGTTCAAGGTCAGGCTGGACGGGGCTTTGAGCAACCTGATCTAGTGAAAGATGTCCCTGCCCATGGCAAGGGATTTCGACTAGATGATCTTTAAGGGTCCCTTCCAACCCAAACCATTCTATCTTATGATTCTATGATTCTATCTTAGTTCTTCTAGTGATAATAACCAAGGTTTCCTGATCTCTGCACCTGTTGCGCCAAGTTTTCCTAGTCCAGATCCTGAACTGTTTTACCTGGAGCATCACATAATCATGTCAATGCTCAGATTTCACTCAAAAGGGTAAAACATAATCAGTTTCTTAGTTTTATAGCTATAGTAACTTGGCTACAAATCTGACAGACAAGTTTACATATAGCATCTCAACAGTGTCACACTTTAAGATGTTTTAATGTATATAAAATAAGCTCCATGCTTTCACTGTGGCTAACAGCAAGCTGAAACTTCAGAAAGTGTGTTTTTTTCACTTAACAAGGGAACGGAGAGCCTTCCCAGCCTTGCACTAGTTGAAGACCTGCATGTGGTCAAGAAGCACAGAACAGGTAACACATACTCCAGCAACTCAAGGGAATCTTCTGCCATCTAGTGCTCCCACTTGGGGAGGAGGGCCATCCCCCAAAGATGGCAGTGATGAAGGAGCACATACTGGGGTCCTTAGCAGTTTACTATATTCAGCCTCAGCTGCTCCTGCTTGCTCGTTACTCAGTCAGGTTCAGATCTCTCAACAGTCCCACTGGCAGCATGAGGGCATAACCCTGAAATACAAGCAATGGCCAAATTGCCCTTATTATTAACCTTCCTTCAAGCTACCTGTTTGTTGCGCATTTTGGATACTGATGGCAGAGAAGTTTCTGAAAGTGTAAAATGCATCCTTTGACCATCCATTCTCCCTAGGCTGTGAAATTTCTGCTTCAGTTCAATGCCAGACTGTTTGCTGATGGAGTTTTCTTTATTTGCAATGAAGATGAGGAAATCTGTGCAGCGGAAAAAGGGCAAACCCAAAAAACTAACAATTTTTCACCCTTTAGCAAGACAGGGAAATATCTTTTTAAACTGTATTGGGTTTGCATGGCAAGGTTTTGGGGGGGGGGGGGGCTACAGGGGTGGCTTCCATGAGAAGGTGCTAGAAGCTTCCCCTTCCAATAGAGCCAGTGCCCACCAGCTGCAAGACAGACCCATTGCTGGCCAAGTCCAAGCCAATCAGTGACGATGGTAGCACCTCTGTGATAACACATTTAAGAAGGGAAAAAAAAAGCTGCACAACAGCAGCTGGGAGAGAGGAGTGAGAACATGTGAGAGAAACAACTCTGCAGACACCCAGGTCAGTGAAGATGGAGAGGGAGGAGGTGCTCCAGGCACCGGAGCAGAGATTCCCCTGCAGCCCATGGTGAAGATCATGGTGAGGCAGGCTGTCCCCTTACAGCCCATGGAGGTTAATGGTGGAGCAGATATCCACCTGAGCCCATGGAGGTTAACAGTGGAGCAGATATCCACCTGCAGCCCATGGAGGTTAATGGTGGAGCAGATATCCACCTAAGCCCATGGAGGTTAACAGTGGAGCAGATATCCACCTGCAGCCCATGGAGGACCCCATGCCAGAGCAGGTAGATGCCTGAAGGAGGCTGTGACCCCATGGGAAGCCCATGCTGGAGCAAGCTCCTGGCAGGACCTGTGGACCCATGGAGAGAGGAGCCCACGCTGGAGCAGGTTTGCTGGCAGGACTTGTGACCCTGTGGGTGACCCATGCTGGAGCAGTCTGTTCCTGAAGGACTGCAGCCTGTGGGAGAGACCCACGCTGGAGCAGGGGAAGAGTGTGAGGAGTCCTCCCCCTGAGGAGGAAGGAGCAGCAGAGACAACGTGTGATGAACTAACCACAACCCCCATTCCCCATCCCCCTGTGCTGCTCGAGGGAGGAGGTAGAGAAAATCAGGAGTGAAGTTAAGCCTGAGAAGAAGGGAGGGGTGCGGAGAAGGTGTTTTAAGATTTGGTTTTTTTTTTCTCATTACCCTACTCTGATTTGATTGGCAATAAATTAAACTAATTTGCCCAAGCTGAGTCTGTTTTGCCTGTGACAGTAATTGATGAAGGATCTCTCCCTCTCCTTATCTCGACCCAGGAGCCTTTCGTTGTATTTTCTCTCCCCTGTCCAGCTGAGGAGGGGAGTGATAGAGCGGTTTTTGTGGGCACCTGGCATCCAGCCAGGGTCCACCCACCACATTAACATACAGGAAAAACTTTCCACACTGTTCTATTTACCAGGGGCTGACTATATTGATGCTTCTTTTATTTTTTATTATTTTTACAGCTTTTTGGTGATAAAAGTTACTGCAGATATCTTTTTTGTCAGTATAACCCTGCTGTTGTTTTAAGTCTAGTGTTTAGACTTGTGTAGGGAACACGTGTAGGAATGTACTTTATGAGAAACAGAAGACAACAACAATTATAACACTGCAACCGCCTCATACAGGAGTATGCCCATCTGTCTTAGCAAGTCCAAAGGACAGTAGGCACAAGACTTCCCATGACAATGAAAGGAACAACAAAAATGATTTAAGTAGAAAGAAACAAAGAAGAAAGCTTTAGAAACTCAAGAATACATGGCATGTGAAGCAAACATTTCAAAGAGTGTAAACACCAAATAAATGAGAAACTGATCACTAAGCCATTCTTCTGTTATTAAAACTATTGCAAAACATAGTAATAATTTCCAGATAAGTACAGTGGAGCTAATATATTTTGTAATGGAGGTATTTTATGCTTTCCCTGAAGAGGCATCAAGTGAGTAATAATATTTGTACTGCATTTAGTGGTGATTTCAGTTCTAAAGGAAAATGTTTTTCTGTTGTAAACAGGTTAATAAGACTGTGCATACAAGGTGGTTTTATGTTTAGATTATGGATAAGACAATATTAGAACCATGTTGTTGGTGTAAACCATTCAGTTTTCAGACAGTTTGGAAGAAGATATGTTTGGCAATCAAATATTCCACAAGGCAAGTTTAAACACACTGTGTTAGCTGCAATGCTGTAATGAGACCTACCCAAACAGATAAATGCTTGTCTGTGCTGGACTCCCAGAGAAACACGGGGTTGGTTCACATAACATCTAACATAAAAACAAAGCTTTCAAAAAAGACAATGCTCACAAAGAGAGGTATTACTATAACAGAGAAAATAACTGAGTTGAACAAAATAGACAAACTTGCTAGTATACAAGCTATCAGTTACAAAAACAAAAAGCAGCAAACTTCAGTCTAAACAGGGGTTTGGAATAACCATTTAAAGTTCAAGGTATTGATGCTAGTGAATTGAAAAGATTAAAAGAAATTAAACTATCCAGAATGCCAGTGATTTCACGTTTGAACTTTGTCTGAATATTATTGTACTGATTTCAGACCAGAGGAAGAGAACTTAGCTCCACTATTCATCCATTTTTTCCTAGCTCTTTCAAATGGTCTTACAAAATGACTGTCTTTTTCTTTGTCCTTTCATGGTTAGACAAAGATTTACTACAAAAACATCAGATCGCCTAAAGAAGCACTTTCCCTTTTTCACTATTTATGTAAGGTTATTGCTCTCCACTAGGTTCATAACTAAAATTGGATTCGCCATGATGCAGAAAGCTGAGCATTTGTAAGCCATAGTAAGAGCCCAGCAACCAAAGACCACTGTTCTATCATGCTAAGAGGTTTTATGGTTCTTTTCTCGATGGCAATCTCACATCCTTCTCCTTGTAATGGAAGATCGAATTGTTTGCCTAGCACAAATACAATTAAGATCTAAATCTCAGAATGAAACAACCTTGCATTCTAGTTTGCCTAAAATAGATATATTTTATTGCAATTTCCATCATTTGCTGTGCTGTCTGCTAAAAACAAAAAAAGAAAAATAAGAAATCTTTTACCTACTGTCCTTTAAATAATTTTGTCATAGAATAATGATGGGTTAACTCCAATAAATTTGTCTAATTCTTAAATAATATGCTTGCTTTGACCTTAACAACAGTAATTCTGTGTGCTAGTCTTACAGAAGCACATAGTAGGCCTCAGCTAATGCTGGGGAGTGCTGGGTGTCCTTCAAACATCTGAGTTTGTGGAGTTTACTTACTGGAGTGCCGTGTTTTACCAAACATTCCCGGAGCCTGTATTTGTTCCCATAAACAGCAGAAGTTCAGAGGAAAAATGGCTTATGCTCTTTCTTACCCATATATCTCTGCACACTAAAATACCCTGAGAAGACTTATACCCTTCTTTCCTTCAATTCAAGCTAAAAGAGTGAGTGTAACCTGCAGAGAAGATGACGGGAGTGGAGACCAGTCATTGGGGATGAGGGTGTCTGTAGTGCAACTGAGCCTGGCAAAGGGGAAGGAGCATTTAAATGTTTGCTTTTGCTTCTTAATGCCTGAATCAGTAATTAAATGTTTATGTTAACTGACAATAAATTAAATTAAATTCCCCCTGTCGAGTCTGTTTTGCCTGAGGAAAAGCCACCTAGTTTTGACCATCTGAAGCTTAATGACATTCTCCAACATCCTTCCCTCTGTCTTAGTTTCGTTCTTTCCCCATCCTCTCTTGAAAGGTAGCCGCTCACAGTAAAAACCACAGTTTTCATATAGTTCTTAACACAGTGAGATCCCGATCATCTTGTAAATGCAGGCAACAGCCAGGGGTGCTTTTTTAATGCTCAGTGGTATCTGGGCACCCTCCCTGATTTCACCAATGAGAAAAAGAGTTTTGCTTTAAGCTGCTTGTATAATACAGATGAATGCATATTCAAAGATGGTTGAATGTTGTATGTTTGATGTCTGCAGGAGGACAATAAACATCGAATAGTAGATCTGACTGTGACAGGCTACATCGTCGTGGGTCTGTAGCACCAACATACAGAGTGTCAGAACTAACACCTTTGATAGTCCAGCCCTGTGAGACCGCACCTAAATGCCACAAGTACTCCAGAGTTGCATCTCAAAAACACCTTCTGCAGAAGGTATGGCAAATAGAGCTGGCAACAGCCAACCAGGCAGGAATTTCCTGTAAGGCTTAAATTGCAGATGCAAGTCTGTCTGTGCTGCTACTATTCCTAGATGTTCTCATCAGATTGAAAAGCTTAAATTTTAAATTAATTTAAAAATTATTACGGGCCTCAGTTTCATCAGAAGTTAGTTACTACACTCTCATAAAGTGCCAGAAGTCCATGCCAATTTGGTTTCATTCATTGCATTACTCTCTATATTTTAGAACTTCACTTTAAAATATTAGTCTTCAAACATGATGGGATCTTGAAACCTAATGAACTTTTTTCCTCCATTCCAGAAGCCTCATTGCCTGGACAACTATTCACACACTTAGCTATGGCATATTTTAGAAGTAAGGTCTTCATAATTCACTTGCCCAGTTCCATGTTTTCCCAAAGCAAATAAATAAGTAGCATTCTGTCTTGTTTTGATCAGTACCAGTAATGAGCTACATTCCTATCCCATTTAATGTCTTTATTCTGTGTGATACTAACGTAGAGAATGAATGAAAATACAGAAGTGAAATAAAGAAATGTTTTTCATAAAGGGTGACTATATTCATCAGGAGGCAAGGAGCTGTTGTTTGGCTGATCAAGTACTGTGTGACACCATATCTAGAAGTGATGTTTCCAGGAAAGTAAAATCAATTTCTTTTGCTGAAGAGTAATAGCCAAATTCTCTCTCCCTAAAATGTCCTCCTTTCTTTTTATTCAGGAGAGAATTGAATCTTGCTACCTGCAATGTATGTCTTTCTTTTATATTCAGAAAAGATTTAAACTGTCTTGTGCCTCAAGAGGATTTCAAAGGAGAGACAGATTATAGAAATAACATTCTCCACCAATTCTTTATTTTTATTTTTTCTTACGGCTTTAGCCTGAGACCTATAGTATGCAGAAAGGTAAAATCCCTGGCAGGCGAATTTTCACCCATGCCTTGTGGAAAATATTTGCAGTTTCTCTATCCTGAATACTGACAATAGATGCCTTCGTTTTTTTGTTTTCTTTTACTCTAGCTTAAGTCAAGAATCTTTTCAGGTTTCCTAGGTGAGAAGACATTCTTTACTGAAGGGCACAGCAATGTTTTAAGTCTATCAAATGTCCAGATCCCCAGTACCTCCCTTGACATGAGCTGCAACACCCAGACACACAAGCTGGTACTCCTGGACAAGCATAGGAAGATATACCTTCCATTGATAGGCAAGAAGGTTTTCCAGCAAGGAGAAGGATGCAGGAGAGCATGCCTGAACCCCAGGAACCCTGCAGAGTTTGTCTCTTTCTGTCACATGTTCACACACATCTTTACAAGGCAAATCTTGCTCTGCTCACTTCCAAGCAATCAATTTGGGTCATCAGTTCCATGCTCTGTCTTCAGAAACTCATATTCCAATACATTTAGCAAATTACGAACTTTCTCCTCATATAAATCTCTTAAAGCTTGTGTACCACATAAACACACAGGCTCATAGCCACTCATCCAGATGAGGAATGCCAGCTCTTATTGCTTGCTAATGGAATACCCGGTCTATCTCAGGATAAGAAAACAGAGCTTAGTGGATCCAGAAGAGAAGAACTTAAAATTGAAACAGAAAGAGCATTCTTAGACTGAAGGGAACACAACCAAAATATGACTGTTGTTGGCTTTTTTACACTCAGACTTGTTCCTGTCAAACACGCAGAGCCTTTCCCCAGAGCAGCAGTGGCAGGAAACCTCAGCACAGGAGAAATCTAATCAGCATCTGCACTTGGCTGTCTCTGGCAAGTTCCCATCTGTCCAATGGGAACAGACATGGGCAGCTTCAGAAGACTTCAGTCTGAACTGATCGTGTTGCTGTTTTCTCCTCTGAATATTGTTTCTCTTCTGAAGACAAAATAGGCCAGGGGCTGCTCAGTATAGCTTCCGCACACCACATTTTTGGGTTTATAAAAATAACTCCACATATGACATTTTTTGTAGTAGAAGTAATCCCTCAGTTCAGAAAATAATTGGTAAGCTTAATTTGCAAAATGAATGTGTATTTTATATGCAGAGTAAAATGCACCTACTTACAAATAATTTGAATAATGGCACTGAGCGCAGAACTATTTTATCCTCATCTGTAATGGCTCTTTTTGCAGGTTTTCAAATGGCTTTGTACTGGTTTTGACTGTGACAAAGTTAATTTACTTCATCGTAGCTCATATAGTGCAATGCTTTGGATTTTTGACCAAAACATTGTTGATAACACACCAATGTTTTAGCTATTGCTGAGCAGTGCTTACACAGCGTCAAGGCCTTCTCTATTTCTCACCTTGCCCCACCAGTGAGTAGGCTGAGGGTGGTCAAGGGGTTGGGAGGGGACACAGCTGGAACAGCTGTCCCCAGCTGACCAAAGGGATATTCTACACCATATGACATCATGCTCAACATTAAAAGCTGGAAGAAAGATGGAGAAGATGTTCAGAGTTAGGGCATTTGTCTTCCCAAGTAACTGGTATATGTGATGGAGCCCTGCTTTCATGGAAATGGCTGAACACCTGCCTGTCGACTGCAAGTAGTGAATGAACTCCTCATTTTGCTTTGCTTGTGTGCACAACTTTTCCTTTACCTATTAAACTGTCTTTATCCCAACCTACAAGTTTTCACACTTTTGCCCTTGCAATTCTCTTCCCCATCTCACTGGGGTGCAGTGGGCAAGCCGCTGTATGGGGCTTAGCTGCCTACCAGGGTTGAATGGCAACAGGCTTGCTGCAATGGTACAGTTACCTTCTTATTATAATCGTTCATTAATTTCAATGGTCAGTATACATCTCATGAACATATCTGGACATTTCTTATTATTGATAAGCTCAAGGGGTTCTTGACTCATCTTTTCTTTCCTGCTAGAAGTATATTGAAACTCTGCTCAAAAAAGGACTACTTTTATTTTATATAAATAGATAAACTGGAGCGAAAGAGAGAAGATTGCTATATTCATCTTATTTATACAAAGCAGTAGAGGCACCGTATACAGTCTGTGTGTTGAAGCTACCTCATTGTCTCTCTCTTTCCCCTTGACTAACTAATACAGTAATTCAGAACATTGTTTTAAGTATTTTGGGTATTTGGGGGTATTTTTGGTTTGTGGGTGGGGTTTTTTTCCACTTAAAACTTTTAATTTGTAAATACCAGATTTTTCCAAAGAGCTGGCAGGACAGTAATTTTCAAGTGCTCATCACGCATTTTCAACATTGTCTAAGATAAAGACCACATTAGCATTACACTGAACTACTCACAAGTTAGCTCAGTAGATCAACTGTTTTGAAGACTGCCCCATATTTTAACAAAATAAAATTCAGTGGCTGCACATGGTCTCCTTCAAGCAAGTCCTCCAATCTAATATCCATAGTCTGCATCCATTAGCCCCTTGTTTTACAATTCATTGCTCAAGTCCAACCAAGTAATAGACAAAGCACAAAATCATGTGGGGCAGAAAGTCCATACCATTAAAAGCCCAAGAGTAGTACTCCTAAATCATATCTGAACTACCTTAGGCAAGTGACAGTAGTCAGAACAAGATGTCATTATTACTGAAAGTTCTTCCCTTAATCCCAATTTTGGTCTTTTGCCACAGTCCTCACTGGGATATTTCACCATGAAATTTAGTCCTCACTAGAGCTACGCAGGCAACAAATGCTGCTTCCCCTTGGAAGAGATGCAGTGCAGCCTAAATGGTCACAGATGATAAGAATTTCTTACGCTTGAGGTGCCCAGGCCCTTGAACGTCCCTGGCACATTTCCTCTAGCTCATCTCACTTGAGGGAGGATAGCGATTCTGGCAGACCTAAGAAGCATGGTCAGGAGACAGGGTGATGGTTTTAGCCCCATGCCCTTCTGTACTTTACTGTAAAATGATAGAACACTGGTGGTTTCAGCAAAAGGCCAGCACTGTTCCTATAGCACAAAAATATTACCCATGGTCACAAGAAAATCTGTGGAAAACTGAAGAATTGAGCAATGTCTCCACCATCTCAGTAGGAAGAAATTGTTCTGTCTGCATCCTGATAGATCCAGGTACAGCCATCAGGAGTGTAACATTTTGTACCTGTAGAGATTCATGTATCGGGTGTCAGACTGAAAGGTTCATTTATTTTTGCTTTGTCAATAAATAGATCTTTAAGAGTATTTAAATAGTCAAGGATAATATGCCAAACAGCCAAAGAGCTGTAAAATGAAATGTAATGTATGCCATTAAAATGTAACTGAGGCAAATACATTAAGGTGCAAAAATATTTATTGATTTTTCTTGTTGCTAAAACAAGAGAAAGAAAGAGAATGTTTAAGCAGCCAAAGAGCAAGCAATTAAGGATTTGACAGTAGGGGCTTAAAGTATTGGGTCAGCAAGTAAGGTAGTGATGCCACCAGCTGATGTTTCAGGTCACGTCTGGACCATCTGTTGCTATAGCATGTAGTGGTTCTGATACTGTGATAGGATATCGAGCAGGTACTCCAGCAGCCTGCAACCAGGTACCTCTCAGCAGGACTAAAAAGTAGGTCCTTAGTGAAACAGGCTGTGTCTAGAGGGATTACACCAGCATGAGCTGGACCAAATCTGTAAAACATCTACATGCTTTTATTCCAAGCAGATGGTAAAATGAACATATTTCTCTAGTGAACACAAATACTTTGTTTAATCCAATATTGGGAAGTATTTCAACCATACATTGCTGTGGGGAGGACAGCAAAAAAAAAAAAAGAGAGAGAGAGAGAGCTTGTGTTTTGGTGTATTTATTTTAATTTATCTCCTGGGATAAAAGGAGGAAAAAAGCATAGGCTATTCTCAGCATAGTTTGCATAATTCTGTTTTCCAAAGTACATTTTTTCAGACATATTTGTAGTGAAAACTTTTCTAAACTTCGAAGACAAAAGTAAAAAACTTACAATGACATGAGCCAAGCTGAGCAGGTGTCAGGAGACTGACAGGCTCCCAGGAGAAAGCTGGGGGAAAGAATCCCAGAGCAAGGAAACAACATGATATTTAGTTCCTTCAAGAACTGATTTGGTGTTAAATGGGATCTGGTCTGATCCCAAAACCACTTTATAGGTATAATAGTAAAACTCAATAAATTGTTACAAAAGTAAGCATTGAAAGCTACGTTAAGTAAAATATCTTACCCTTCTAGCCCAGTAGAGCTCCACAGGCAAACAACTATTTTATCAGCATCTTTCATCTCATAAAGTTTCAAACAAATGTATCATAATTTAAGGTTTAGTATGATTTGTGCAGGACCAAACATCACAGGAACAATGTTCATAGAGATATTAATTCAAGGCTGGGGAATGTACAAAGAGAGGTTTTAGAGTCAGGGATGAGCAGCACTAGTACAACCTGAAACACTGTCCACAGATGGCAGACCTTCACTGAGAAGCCAACCACAGTGCACAACAGATACTACTGCTCTCCTACAGGATCATTAGAGAGCTAAAGCTGTTCCAGCTATGAAGGGAGAGAAATTCCTCTACAGCCAGTGCCTTGAGGTGGCTGATTTCCTCTGAGACTTCAGTGGATTGATCCTTTTCTTGAGAAAAGCAGAAATAACTCTCATCTCTGTCCCCACAGAGGGAAACCTCCTCATTTGTGGTCAAGGACTGCAAAATACTGAGAGGTATAATGGACTAGTGATGTGCAAATAATTGGTTGCTTGGTTCAGCAGCAGGACAAAATAAACCCAAATGAGCAAACAGAGGAAGACACAGAAAAAGCTGCATGCCAAATGAACTCCACCTCTTATTTTTAAGTTCAGCAAAGGACCATTTCACACCAAGTGAATTATTTTGTTCATCCCCAAACTGATATGCATTTTCAGGGCAGTTACCGTGATTTTTTGCTTTCTTGTTTTGTTTTGAGTATAAGGGACTTTATATTCTCTCCTCCTACACTCTAAAGTCCAGAGACTAAGGTGGCCACCTAAGTGTTGGTGAGCAGGTTTCAAAACCTGTGTTTTGAATTCACTTGACTCAAAAGCATGGACACTCTGCAAATGAGTTTGTTAGTGTTGCAGGTAAGAATCACTTTGGTTGAAGGGATTCTGCCTGCTATGCAAATATTTTTACTTACTTGAGTGTAAAGCTTAGATGTTCCCATACTATCTTATGACCACGGCTGTAAGAAGGAAGAACATGAGCAAGATTCTCTTTCGCATTCTGTGGCCAATGAATCTAAGAAATTTATGCAAAATTCAATTACTTGTTTGCTAGTGATTTCTCACTTAAATCAGAGATGTAAGTCCAAATAGAGACTCTGAATCCAAAGGAGAACAGATTTTTTTTTCTAAACTGACCACAAGACTGGCATTCAGGCTCAGTCTGAAGAACAACTCCTCCTTTGGAAGTTGAATTATATGTTCCAGTTAATTTTGTCTACCTTCCATAATGTACAGCCAATCTTTACGTAGGTTTGGAAAAATGTTTATTGAAGTAAAACTAAAAGGCATTGCTGTGTGAAACAATCACATATTGGCTGAAAGACAGCCAACAAAAGTGAAACAACTCTCTCTAAAATTGAATGCACTAAACACTTACTACATGATGAGCAGATCATATAACTGTGCTACCATTACAGAAAGTGGAGCAATGTGAGATATGGTTAGCCAGCAGCTACACAGAGCATTTCCAAATCGGCTCCAGTACTCTGCTAATATTGACTTTTTAGCGATGTTCTGGACTTGTAAGTGCCAGCCTCCATTCATAACCAACAAAATTACAATAATTTAACCTTTTAAAGCCAGTAGTATTCCCAAGTCTACGGGCAGGTAGACTGGTCACAAAATGTATGTTTGTTTCTTCAGCTTCTACTATTCATGGTGCTGTGGTTAGGTAAAGTTACCTAAAACATTGTCAGGAGCTCCCTTTGCCATAAGTATAGAAATAAACAGGAAAGGGTGGATTCAGGACCACTGGTTAGTTCCTAGATCAGGTGCTGTTTGGGTGCTGTATGCCTACCATACCCAGCATTACCTTAAGGAAGACTGGTATCACAGACGTTGGAGGAAAAACATCCGAGCATTTGAGATGAAAAGGTGAAGGCAGTGACACAGCTTTGTGCAAATCAAAGAGAGTTAACAGTTTGTTTTCCTACACTGCAAGGACATCTCACCTGCTAGCAGTAGGGCACACAGAAAAGTTTCAGCTGAAAGACACACACACAAACCAAAAAAAAAAGTGGTAGATTTCACAATCAAGTAAAAAACTCAGAGCAGAAAAAAGGTTGGAGGAAGCTTTTCGTATTTATGAAATCTGATTAACCTAGACACCAATTTGCCAAGCACAAAAAGGAGCTGGTTTAACAGCTGATTAAAAGTGCTCAATAAAAGTTTATCAGTCATAAATCTGGAAGGAAAAAAGGAATGCAATGGACTTTTTTTAGTTTATAGAAAAAAATGTCTAAGAAGAGAAGACTTTCTCAATATATACAAAGCCTGAAAAGAGGAAAGGGGTAGGTTTTAATTCATGTCTGACATGGAGCAAAGCAAGAAAATATGGACTAAAGAGACAAAAGGAGGCAGAGGTATTCTGTTACTGAAATAATCACTTTCTTTTTCCCTACTACACAGTACTAGGCTGTCCTCCAAATTAAAGTGAACCTCTGAAATTGCTTACTTCATTCATAATATAGCAACCTGTGTCCTAAGTCTCTCATAAGGGAAAGTTTGAATTCACAGATTCTTGATGAGAGAAGACAAATATTTCTCATTCTCATGGAAAATGTTTGTGCAGACTCCTACAACAAAGAAAAATGAGTATACCTTCTTTCCCAGCCAGACTTGTTATCATCCAAGAACTAAACTCTGCATGAGTTAAGGTTTTTGAACACCAAGACAAAATCTGTACCATATTTAGCACTTGAAGCACTTAACAGATCTCAGCACAGATTCCCACTTAGGACAGCTCTTGCCTTCCTATTTGTTTTTCTAAAAAACTGCTTTTTCATTTTTCAGATGAATAGAGAAAGCATTCATAAGGGAAACAAACAAGGTCGAAGAATTTCAATCACAGCATCGATAACACCGGATTGCCTTTTATGCAGAAGTTGATTTTTATGCCATGCCCTCTATGTTTACCACACTCATAGGTGTTTTCTCATAATCATTCCTCAAGCCCACACTGTTTATTAGTTTTATGGCTCTGCAGATTACATGTTCCTTTAATGCAATTCTCATTCTTATGTAACACTCTACAAGTTTGTTAAAAGAAAAAAAAAAATTCAGATTTTACTGCAAGGGAAGTGTTTCTGCCTGATACTGCATTTATTGGAAAGGAATGGTCAAAAGATGGAATTTCTTTGGTGCAGTGCATTTGCAGAGCTACAGATATATCACACATTAAGTCTCAACAGCTAAAGCCCTGTGGGCAAAAGGCTCTGAATTACTTGGTAAATTCATGCGTGATAGATTTGAGAGACTAAATCCAAACATTCCAATATTAAATAGTGGGAAGATATACAGGAAGCAAAAAATTCATTCATTAATAATCAGCTGGTTATGTTCTACGCCTTCAATAATGTACTCCTGCCTGAATTAAGTCTGGACAGAAATCTATCCATTCATCCCCTTTCCTTACCTCTTCTTTTATCATCCAGCTAAAACTGGATTTTATATCTTGGATGTTGTGCTGCATTTCAGAAAACATGACCTCAGTTTTTGGTACTGGTGCAAGCCTTTTTGGAAGTAAAGCCCTTTCCTATAACTGTCTCATAACTTGAGTTCAAGTATTCAAGTTTATTTTTTAAGACAACTTCCAACAGTTTGGATATTTTAAGTTTTTATAAGAGGAACCCAGTGCTCACAGACAGCAGTATCTCCTAACAGCTCATTGTGGAGAACCTACACCTCTGGTTCCTCAGAGACCTGATCGGTATCATAACATTCTGACACAGGGCATGAACACCTAAGGTTTGCATGCAGTCTTTACTTTTACGCATGCATTTTGCTATGTGATATGTATTTTACTGGAGTATAGGCAGCTCTAGCCTGAAAAGCAGCAGGTAACAGAAAGCATGTGGAAGCCGTACAGAGTCACTGAGAAGGACAAGTGACAGAGATGCCAAGTGTCTGGAACTGCATAATTCAGAAATTATCAAAAAAAGGCCAACTTTTTGTGTTTGGCTGATCCAAGGTTAGATCCTCAGCTATTGTTTATGTCCTCTGAAGAAAGTCACAACAGGCAGAGAAAGATGAAACACAGAAAAAGAGGTTAAAAACTGCCCATGATGTCTTTCTTTTTACACAAGTGGTCTGTGAAGACAAAACTATTTTTCTAGGCCATACCCTAACCACACGTGAAAGCCACCAAAAATAGCAGGATGAACCATATGGCTACACTGTTAATCTGATGATAACTCAGCACTGTTGTATAGGTATTGAGCCATCCCCGTTGCCTGTTTTAGCCTTCCACAGGAGGAATCTTCAAACTCATGACAGAGATGGCTATCATGACTACAGCTCATATTTCTTCTGAAATTAATTCCTAAGTGTTACAAGACTGGTTTTCTTGGTAGTAGCACCAGAATTTGTGATGAATCACACAGATTCAGAGTAAATTATCACACAATACAAAAGGGAAGAGCTTGACATCAAGTATCATTAGCATGTTGGAACCCACAAGCCCAAGCCCATCACGTTGAATTTAACAGGCATGTTAACCTGTTTATATTTAAGCACAATAAGCTTTCAAGGCAAGGTCCTGCTCTTCTTCTTCTTTATTTTGTTACTCAAACAGAAAAAATTGTTTTTACATCCACTTTACATTATTCTCCAAAATGTCCAAAAGTCCTTTGGTAGTTCTCTCTGCCAACTTTACATTGGATGATTAAGAGTTCACAAGTGCAGAGACTCCAGCGAAAACTAGTAACAAAGAAAAGTCTTCAACTCAGATCTCCAAAGGTCAAGAGAGTGTTACAGACCTTAGCTTCTAATAATCCTAGATTGTCTGTTCTCCATCCAGAATTAAATGGGAAAGAAAGATCTTTATCTTCCATATTTGAAAAAGGTTTTTCATTTCCCCTCCTTCCCATTAGGATTTTTATCTTTCTGTCAGCTTGGTATTGAAGATGTCTCATGCAAACCTATGTGAGGAAAAAAAAATCCATTCAGATATGCGGGTTTTTGTGTGGTTTGTGTGTGGGGTTGGTTTGATGCCTAAGAGAGAGGGCTGTCAAAGTGACTAAGGAACAGTCACTTCAATATGGTCACACATCTTCAGCAAATACCTCCAGAACTGCGCCATAATCACAAACTCTTCTGTTAGATCCAACACATCCTCTGTTAATAAATAATTTATCCTATCACAGAGAACGAAATGTTCCTCTCTGGTAGTTTGAACACAGCCAGGAGCGGCCTAGGTCCAGCAGGCTAGTGTGAGCAAACAGAAGGTCCACCCTGAAGCTGAGAAGCTCATGCAAATGGGACTAAATATCATACATTTCCATCAGAGAAATGGTATCAATGAAACACTCCTGGACACACTATTCAGAACAGCAATGCACTTGTGGGAACATTCCCAAACAATGCTATAGGCAATTTCACATACCTAAGAATAAGTAATTGCCTTTCAAGTTGATCAAAACTCAGATGCCAAGTATATACTGCATTCCATTAATTGTTGTTCCTATTCTTTTTCTTTCTCTGCATCATATTAATTTATACATCAGCATTACAATGGTTCCCTAGAGGTAGGCAGCTTACACTCCAGCTCACAATGTTTCACTAGCAATGTGCTTCTCTGCTCAATTTTATTGGCATCTGACTGCCTCCTTGTCAAACTTCTGTGCACATTTATTATTGTTTTAAGCTTGCTATTTTGCTTGATTACTTAAGGTTTTGAGCCCTAGGGATAATCCTCTTGCAAATTGTTTGTGTAATGACACTCTCATTTCATTGTATTAAATGCCAGAAACTGCATTTAAAACAGCATTAGCGATATGACACACTCACACAGAGACTTGCAAGTTGATAAATCTTACAGAGGGGTATAATACAGGGAAGAAGGCTCCCCCAGTCACACCCTCAGGAATATTCTTGCTGAAATTACACACTGTAATGCAATGGTTGATATCAGAGGTATCCTGCTTCTCTGAACGTCAGGTACTTAAGCAAATAACTGTACACTCCTGGGAGGACCCATGCCCACATTCTGCACTGATATATCATTCCTGTCACTAGAACTGCAGGCTCATCATAAAGTACACAAGGGACAGACCTGAATAAGGTTCCCATATGACTTCTTCCAATATAAGTGTCTTCTGACTTCTGTTTCCTATGTAGACAGTTTTTAAGAAATAAAGTATGCTCCTTCTTGTACACAGGTATTTAATTTAATTCATATTATACACCTGTATTCCCTGCACTTTGTTTCCATACCTACACCAGTTTGGAAGGAGGGCATTCTGGAAGAGAGCTGGGTGCTGACCTTAATAACCTACCATATAGAGACAAAATTGCCTAGGGATTGTTGGAATAACTGACCCAATACTGTATTAGTCAAAGCTTGAAACCAGTCACTTTGAGAAAGCAGAACCACACTCAACTGTTATGGAATTACTGGTGAGGAATAAGATCACATGCCTTCCAACTCTTAGAAAATGATTACCTTTTGATTAGATAAATGGAGATATACCTAATGGTTTTGTATACCTCTTCTATGCTAGATGCCTTCCTAACAGTTCTTTCGCCAGCTTAAAGTTGGAGGACTCCACACTATTGCCATAATGGCCAGCTACCAGGAGTTATGTTGGTCACTTGGCACCCTAGAAAGACCAGAACAAAAGCTTCAGAAGAGATGAGCGGGCAGAGAATCTCCTGTCGTAAATACTGTTCAATTTGCCTTAACTAGCTCAAAATGACTCAGTTGAGAACTAAGGCTTTTAACCAGAAGGACTAAACCACCATTCTATGGAGAGGTTAATGTGAGCTATTCTACTGTTTCCAGACATTTTCCTAGTCTGTTTCCATTCAAACCAATTATTAAATTCCCCATGGCAGAAGAACTGAGCTCTAGCACAGCATTTAATAGCTGAATTTTTAAATTTTGTTTTGTTTAAGAAATCATTAAAAATGAAAGGAGAATGCTTGTTTTCCTTAGAAAAGCATAGCTAAGGAAAGTGATTTAAAGGAGGATCTGGTCAATGGCAGCTGAGAGACTGAATTCAAGTGCTGTCTGTTGTTCAGGTCATACAGGATGTTTGTGCTGGTTGAACTTTCATAACTAAAAAACTTTCAATAAAAGGCTCCTAAGAGGATTAGAGAAGAAGGAAAAGAAATACAGATGTTTTATATGATTAGAAGATACCAGGACTTCTAATAAAACAACTTACTTGTGTCCTCGTCAAGGCCAAGAGCTAAAGGCAGGAAAAATTTTTGTCCACATCAAGACAAACTTTATCCTCTTATGGGGAATGTATGGAAGAAGGTAGAAAAGTACCTTTAACTGTTGTTAATCATATTACCTAATGCACTTCAGGTATGGAAACTATATCCAAAGGATATAAGAATCTGGAAAACGAAGTTGCTTTATACTCCAAAAATTTCCTCTGTCAGTGACCTGGCAACATTATTTGTATTTTCTTTTTCCTTTCTTACTCCCTCTCCTTCTGCTTTTCCCAATCAAGACCAAAATCAACTCGGTATTTGAAATCCCGGTGTGACATATTCATGGTAAACCAACTTACACAGAGTAACAAACTAGAAGTCAAAGAGAAAATGGCATACAACCACTTAGGTTCACCTTTTAATGAGAAAATTGCAGGCTGCACATGAAGCAGGTATACATCAATGTCAAGAATTAACACTTCTACTTCTGTCAACGACTCAACATTTCTGAGCATTTATAAAACACTGCTTGAACTTTGTCTCAGTGCATTGTTGTCAATGGTAGACTGGAGATTAATTGCTATTTTGACACAAGGAAAGAGGAAAACAACATATATTAAGATGGATATGCAGGTTAGCATTAAAATGTCAGAGCCTATTAATAGACATGTCAAACAGTAGTATTCCTTCATACAGCAAGTGCTGTGACAATTGCTTAATGAAGCTTATCCCCTGTATCACTCGTTACAGCCATTACAACCATCTTGTGCCTTCACCTGCACAGTCACCAATGTTTCCTGGCTGGTATGTTTCATTTGCAGGAAAGGAACACGTACCATTATTGTGTGGTTACTCTCACACTGTGAAAAAGAAATGTTCTATTGCTTATGATCAATAATCTCAAAAGCATCATAAATTCAAAACTACAACTTAGTGGAGTTTCTTTATAAAAGTGCTTTAAAGCAATGCTTAGGCCAATCCCAAATATAACTTTCTGTCTGCATTGGACAGAAAATTGTCTGGAACCAGTGCCCAGTACCAAGTTCGTGTAGTGACTGTAGTGACTTCAGAAAACAAACTCGGTATTTGTAGATGGAGAAATTAAGAAAGACCTGTCAGCTGAAAATAGCAACAGCATTTTTGGTAGAGTAGCTAGATTGCATCTTTTATTGTGATTTCATAATCATGTTCTGGTCCATAACTTGAGCTTCCGAAATCGTTTTGCTAAATTAAGAAAACAAACCGGCAGTGTCACACTACGAGGTATGGAACATGGTGTTCAGCTGTGGATTGGTCTTGTCTGTTCCAGCTTGTCCACTTTTTTCCCCCTCCATTAACTATCTTAGCTTTTTAATACCTACCTGATTTAAAGGATGTTTGAGGGAAAAGCTTCTCATGGAGACCTGAATGAGGAAGCATGGGACAAGTTTAGAATGGGATTCAGGGGGAAAAAATTAGTGAAAGGACAGAAGGACAAGAAAGATTGTTAAGCTCATGAGTTGACAAAGTGATTCAGGGAGAAAAAAATAAAACCAAAATCAAACCAAACCCCAAAATACTAATTGGCAACAGTGGAAAGAAAAAGTCCAGTATTTTAGAGGCTACTTCTTAGCTTCTAGGTCCAATGTGAAACCCCCCCCCGACTCTAGTTACTAGATGTAGCCCTGAGCATTTCTTAAATTTAACTAATTTAAGAATTAAATAATCTAATATAATTAATTAATAATCAATAATATATTTTAAGATTTAAATAAGAACTAATACTTAATTAAATTGAACTTAATTGAATTAAAACAAATCCTGTAGAATACTACAAGATTCTGCTTTCCTCTAGCTACTGAAATGCACACAAAATCCTTCTCTTTTAGCAAACAGCACTAAATATATTGCAGATACAATGAAGTTATGAATAGTTTCTAACAGCTCCTCAAAAATAAAACAGTAAAGTCTGTTTTAATGTTTCCCCTGTTGCACATAATACCGAGAGACCAGTGAAAAAGAATATATTTACTTGAAGTATCTTTCACTTTCAGAACTATCTGTTCTTTAACTTAGAAATGATATTCAGAAATAGGAAAAACACTAAAACTGCAGTTTCAAAGTGGTTAAAAATGCTATTCAAAAGTTACAGTAGAGGTGTAGGAAAAAAGAAAGACATGGAATAGCAAGAATATTTAAAAATGAATGTTATCAGGTTTGTGAATTGAATTATATTCCCTAGGCATGATTTTTAAAGGGGAAAGGAAAAATTTTTAGAAAAAAATCTTAGTCTGAAATCATATACCATAGTTTAACATTAAAGGATTTTTATTTCCAACCTGTTAATTTTTAAACCCATTTTTGGCTCAGAAACTGAACTGTAAAATCCATTATTTGCTCTATGGTGTTTGGAACTGACATTAAATTCCACCATTACCACAGAAAATTGGGAAATCATGCTGCCAGACACAAGATAAACATACTTCCTCTTAAATTTCAGTATCTTTAAGACACAACTAAGTGTGCCTTCTCATTCTTAGCCAGAGAATATGATGCAAAAGGCTATGCAACCATAAGAATACTAGAGATCTGATTAAACATCCTAATTATTGTTAAAGAGACTTTCCACTTTGCAGCCGCCTGCTTCCATGTCCCTAGTAGGACACAGCTCAAGAGTATTCATGTATTGCTCTAAAAGAAAGCTCATTAACTCACAGAGCTTAGAGAGAAGGTCATGTTTAAAAAGAAGATTTTCTGGATGAAGTAGCATATGTATGTGTGGGAAACAAAAGACACGAAACATGAAGGAAGATGCCACTTCTTTTCTGAACTCCTCTGTTCTCATTTCTGTCTATTCATTAGAAAGTTTGTTCTAATGCAATTGCTGGGTTAATTCTTTAGGAGGGATGTTACACTGTGTTTAATGAAAGACAAGCAGCATCACGCCTAGGTGGAACATTCATAAGTCAGGCACTGTTTTAAGATATTTAACATTAATTTGGAAGAGATTTTCTAGGTAGTGCATTTCAATTCTTCTGAGAAAGCCAGCATATACAAGAACACATCACAGTCCATCTTTAAACCAAATACTCAGTCCAAAAGACTGTTTCAGAATCTCATGAACGTTTATAACCATTATATCTGTGTCAGCGTGTTCTTCACCTTAGATAGGCTTTCTTTTCTCAATATTGGCCTTCCTACTCTTCTTTTCTTTCCCTCTTCATCGATGTATGGGGAACAGTACTCCCCATTCTCAGCCTTTTTTTGACAAGGTTAAGCAAGCTTACTGTGTACACATGGGTTTTTGATTAATCACAAATGGTAAAATATCTATTAGATCTTCAATAAAATAATAGACACACAGTTTTGCATGAGGTCATGCTCAAATTCTAAAGATCCTTTTCATTCTATACTTATCAAATTCTTTCATAAAAGGATTAGATCAATCCACTGCTTTAAACCAGAAAAATTGGTTTGTTGAAATAATCTTAATGGGAATAAAATCAGACCACTGAGATACTCTATTCTATAGCAACCCATCTGCCCACATCAATTGCAAAAATACAGTAGAAACCTTGTAAAAGAGATGCTTGCAATGAGAAAACAAGCCTTTAACTAAACCAGAAGAGAGGATCAGTGTCAGTATAATTCTACAGGCCTCAGCCTTGGAGAAACAGGTAAAGTTTTTGGGCTGCACATATAAATGGCAATAATAAGAAGAACTTCTCAAGGACTTCTCAATGATCATAAGTAGTTATTTTCAAAGTTATACTTACCAGCTGATCCCTCCACTTTGATGGAGATCGTGATTAGATACAGATGATGCGCAGTGAAAGAGTCTTTTTTACAAAGTCTTCGCTGCACATGAGGCAGATTAAGAATCTTACTTGTAGCTATTTACTCTGCTCTTTCATATGCAAGAGAACTGAGGGAAGTTTTATATTATGACTCAGAAAGAAAAACATCTTATTTAAAAGGAAGCACATGTGTTATACCTTTTTTCAGCGTATATAAGGGATTTATACCTGGGTTGGAAGAAATTACTGTACAAGAAAACCACTGTTCCCGAAGACTTACCAAACGATCTGATTTAATACCAGCTTCCTGCTGTTATTTTTTCCAGAAAAAAAAAAAACAAACAACAAAAACCCCCAACCAACCAACCAAAAAAAACCTAACAAAAAAAACCCCCAACTAAACAAACACATTAGCACATCCTTTTTTAATACCAAATTTGAGTAAGTCAGCACAAGTATCACCTATTGTGAACATGTTCTCTGGACCTAATCCCAGATCTCAAGCCTCCATCTAATCTTCAGTGAATCAGAGTGGGTAGCAAAGGGCACAGGTGGACACATACATAAAAGACATCCAGAACAACAAAACAGGGCTCAAAATCTGAATGGTATGCATACAAACACCCATGGCCAGAGAAAAAAAGAGTGTGGTGGGCGTTCACAGATCTGCAGCATCACTGGGGGTCACAGAAACATTGTAGGATAGCTTGCATGACCAGAATGTTGTGATGGACGTGTACAAGCCCTTCAAGGAGAGAGGCAGTGACAACAAGGAGAGGGTGACCCACTAGATGAAGGAGCCATTGGGGTTTGTGGAGGTCTTCTATAGGATGTGCAACAGGTGGGCCAAAGCAAGTGGGTAAGAGTCAGAGAAGAGGACAGGAAAAGGGGTGACACTCAGGGGGCTGTTACCAACCTCCTTGGGGGATGAAGCGGATGAAGCTTCTTTAAACAATATGATGAAGCCTCTGATCACTACTCCTGGTTCTCCTGGGGATCTTCAACCTCCCTGCCATCTGCTGCAAGGGAAACATGACAGGACATGAACCATCCAAGAGATTTCTGAACGGTGTCAGGGATAAGACAGATGCTGGATGGACCAGCCTGGGGTGATGTAGCCCTGGACCTGCTGCTCACTAATGAGGAAGAATCGGTCAGAGCAGTGACAATCAACAGCAACCTGGACTGTAGGGAGCCTGAAACAGAGGTGTTCAAGGTCCTGTGACAATTGGGGAAGGTAAGTAGTTGAGGACAGATCCAGGACTTCAGGTGAGCAGTGTTAGGCTTGTTCAGAAAACTTAGCAGGTGGGGTCCATGGGAGGCAGCTCTGAAAGGCAAAGGAGCTGATTAAAATCAACAGGCTTTTAAGGATGGCATCCTCCAGGCACTTGAATAGTCCATCCTGATGCTCAGGGAAACACGTAAACACATTAAGACATCAGCCTGGTTAAGCAGGAGACTCATGGCAGAGCTCCAGTTCAAAAAGGCATGGAAGGAAGCAGGGACAGGCTACAAAGTGGGAATTCTCATTGCCTGAGGATGCAGGAATGGCATCAGTAAAGCCATAGCTCAGCTGGAGACTTGCAGTGTATGTCAAGGGCAACAAGAAGAGTGTCTATTACAACATTACTAATAAAAGAGTGAACAAGAAAAAATGTGGGCCCATTGCTGAAAGGGGTGGGTGTTTTAGTGACAGTAGACACAGGCAGGGCTGAGCTACCCCGACTTCTGTGCTTAGTGAAAGGGTTCAAGGGGGATGAGAAGGACCAGAGGTGGATGAAGGCCAAGTCAGGGATCACTTGTGAGAACTCAACCCACATAAATCCATGTGTCCCAATAGGCCACACCCACTGTGCTGAGATGTGGCTGATGTCCTTGCAATGTCATTTTCTATCATCTTTGAAAGATCATGGAGGTTGGGGGAGATTTCCAAAGACCAGAGAAGTGCAGTTGATTGTACCCACCTTCAAAAGAGACAAAAGAGATGATCCAAAGAACTACAGGCCAGCCAGCTTCACACTGACCCTTGGTAAAATCATGGACTGAGTCCTCTTGAAGCACATTTCTCGGTACATGAAAGAATAGAAGCAGACTGAGAACAGTCAGCATGGACTACCAAAGGTGAATAACAGTTGCACAATGTTGTGGAGGGAGAGCAGTGGTTATTATTTACCCTCACTTTAGCAGGGCTGTCAACACTGCCAAATAATACAATGTCTTGAATCTAAACTAGGACGTTACAGTCTGGATGAGTGGACAACCAGAGAGGTGAAAACCTGATTGGATGAAAGAGGCTTACAGGGTAGCAGTTAATGGGTTGTATTTACCTGGGGACCAGTAACAAGTACAGGCCAGCAGGCTCTGTACTGAGGCCTGTCCTGCTTAACATCTGTCAGTGACTTGTAATGGGGCATGAGGCGTGTGGACATTGCAGATGACACTAAGCAGAGGGACCTGTTGATGCATGCAAGGGCAGGGCCTGGGGCGATGTGAGCAGGGTCCAGGGCAGGGAGCCAGGGGAGGGCAGGGGTGATGCCCTATGCTCAGCACCCATCAGGCCTCATCCACGCATCACATCCCATCGGAGGTCCTGATCAGAAGAGACATCAAGCAACCAGAGGGCATCAGAGGAGGCCACTGGGATGGCATCACTCGCCCTGCAAGGAGGGGACTGCAGGGTCAGGTCTGGTTCAGCCTGGAGCAGGGATGGCTTTGGAGCACCTAACAGCACCCCACCACCTATGGGGCAGAGATTGAGGGGGCAGGGATGGGCTCTTCACAGCGATACCTGGCAGGAGAGCAAGAGGCAGCAGCATCAGGTGAAACTAGAGACACTAAGGCTGGACATAAGGAGAAACATTTCTGCCATGAGGACTGGTAGGTTGCTCAACCTGAGAGTTTTTCAAGGGGTGATTAGACAAAACCTTGAGCAACCTGGTTTGATCAGCACCAGCATCTGACCATGCTTTGAGAAGGTGGTTGAAAGACAACCTTCCCAAGGACCCTTCTAACCTGAATTATGCTATGATCCTATGACTATATGGAGTAAGCGACTCATCAACACAACACAGAAAAGGCTTAACAATTCAGTAACTTCAGTAATTTCTCTCCAAAAAGGAGTAAGCCAACTGCTAATTTTTTATCCTCTCTAAGAAATCTGCATATGAAGAGCATACTATTTCACTGCTCATCAGTATTAAGATAAAAACACAGATTCTTGGGCAAATCCTGAGAATGGAAGTGTGAACATAAGCTTCCATGATTACAGTTAAGACAATGAAGTCTCCAACTTACTCTCAGCTGATGGAACTGAAATGGCAGTAATACTAAGCTTGCTTTTTGGTAAGACTAAGACATAACTTCTGAGTAAGGAGCAGCTTAAATGAATTCAGGTAATTAACAATGAAAAAGGCTGTGAGAGGCTGGGCAGGTTAAATTTGCAGAGCTAGATTTGAATTCAGATATTAGCCACAGCTTGAAAGAAGTTTCTCATTCAATAATCTTATTTTAGTCTTCAGACTTGTCACTGTGTTTAGAAATAAACAACTGTTATTGTGCAATATTTCCCCCAGACTTCATTAAGCTTTACAGTACGCAAAAATACTAATAATTAACGTAATGGGAAATGACATTTATTGTGGATGTGGAGGATGCTATTTTTTTCCTCCTGTAAAAAAAGCAGATCCAAGTAAACTGCTGAGAGTTTTCTCACAAGACTGTTCTCCCTTGTTCTGACCCAGGACTCATAAAGGACGTGCCTTCCTGCTCATATTGAGTCATTTCCATGTCTCTATTTGGTTGTGCATACAAAATTTGAGACAAAACTACCTCTCTTGTTGCAGCCCAGTAAACATGAGTTTTGGCATGACTAACGTCTGTACTGCTGGTGCAGGGCTTCAGGACACCACTGGCCTTGTCTCGACCTGAGTTATTTTAGCTTTTTTAGCTGAGACAGCAGCTGTCAAGCATTCAGGTAACTAATGAACTGGATTTGGTTCAGTTATTACTTGGTTTATAATGATAACAAGTAGTTGTTCTGTGTGGACTGAACTGTCCGTGACAGTAACATCATGTGGCACAGTGCAGAGACAGGACCAGAAGGCCCAGCCTTTAAGCACAGATCACAGTGGTCACCAGAGGGGTACAGCCTCATGTTTTTCAGGTAAAGCCAGTTTCGTAAATGACAAACAGAACCAGAAGGATTGAACAACTGGGAAACAACAGAAAAAGATACAAAACAAACCAACTAACCAAGCCAAAAAGTCCAAGCAGATTTTGCTAAGAAACTGATAAAAACAAACCCTAGTGGACCCAAGACTGAGAAGAAAGAAGTCCTCATCATTAAACCACAGTGAGGAACCTAGGATGTTGACAACTTACCACAACCCCCACTTCACAGTTCCACCACTTCACATTGCACCCATGGACATCTGTATCCTGGGGAGCGTTTGAAGGGAAAGCAAAGCATCAGAGAAAAGGGCTACATTCTAAGAGAGTTTCCATTACAATGGTTTTTAACCATACTGTTGCTATTGAGATTTGTTTTCTGTTAAATAGATAATTTAGACTTCAAATGTCAATATTTTTGCTTGAGCCCTGCTGTTATTTTCCTTCCAGCAGATACAGGGATTGTTAAAGTCCCCCATGAGGACCAGGGCTTGTGAACACGAGGCTTCCTACAGTTATTTGAAGAAGACTCCATGTATTTCTTCTACCTGATCAAGAGGTCTGCAACAGCATTCATGTTGGTGTGCCCAATAACCTTCACTCAGAAGCTCTCAACTGACTCCTAACCCATCCCAAGGCAGAGCTCCACGTGGTTCAGCTGCTCTCTCACACAGAGGGTCACTCCCCCTCGTTGGCTTCCCAGACTGTCCTTCCTGAGAAGCCTGTATTCCTCCATCTCAGGACTTCAGTCCTGAGCTTTCACCCCATGTCCCTGTGATCTCAGTGAGGTCAAGGCCTGGTAACTGCACAAAGACTTCTCACTTCTGTTCATTAACCATGCTCAGGGCATTTGTGCAGGGATATTTCAGACCGACACCCAAGCATGCTTCCCCAGAAGAAGCTTGAGAGCCTTCTCCATAAGGCTATTCTGCAGGCACCTCCTTCTTTAAGTGCCTGTGCCCGAAGGGATTCCACCTCAGCTCTGTTTTGTTGATTGCGATGTCTTTTCTATTCCCGTCACTCTGGACACTTAGCTCACCCATCCTATCCCCAAATTCCTTACATGTTCTTTATGGAATCACTCCCTCTCCTGTTATTTCTAGTTTAAGGTTCTCTGCTACCCGGTTGGCCAGACTGTTAGCAAAGATACTTCATAGTAGGGAAAACAGCACGACTACTACATTTGACTTTTAGTTTCATTCAAAGGCATCTTAAGTTTCTACATTTAGAGACCACCTTGCGCCATGCATTTACATTCACACTTTGTCACCTTTAGCTGCCACAGAGCCTCATATAAGTGGCTAAAACTGCAATAACACTCTTGGAGATGAAATTATTTGCTACAGGGGTTTAGCCTCCAAAATTCTTACAACGGCAGTTAAAGCAGAATTCAGTCAAGTAATAGGAAATTTCCAAGCAGCACAAATCTTTATGATGAAATGACATATATGGAAAACTTGCAGGTGTTGAATCTTTTAGCCAGGCGTGCCCAGATACATGTTACAATACTTGGAAGCAACAACAACAACAGTAATCATATTCCCGTTTAGGGAAAAGAAAGTGGAGAAAACAAAGGATGAGCTGGCTGAAAATGCATGGGCATGTGTTTGGCAACACCGTCCCTCCAAACATCATTGATGCATTTGGAAATATGTTTCCTGGCCAAAATTATAATGAAGAAAAGGTAGAGAAGTAATGGCAACTGAAGAGTTGTCTGAGTTAAAGAATAATGCACATCTCAGGTCTTAATTTTCTACAGTCAGTGAGTCCAGAACTCCTCTGGACTTCCTTTTCTTTCATTGCTACCAATAAAACCAGAACATTTTAGGGGAAGAACCTTACACACAGTGAGCCTCTCTTATAAAAGTATCCATGATTATCTGGAAACACAAACTGAGAAAGCAAAATATACCAAATATTCTGTTAAGTTTAAACAAACAGGGAGATGATTCAATTTCTTCTGGAAAATAAATATTGCTGTCCTATAAACAGGTCCCACATCCAGACAGGAGATATCCATCGTTACCATGGAGTCCACATTGCACCTCAATCCCTTTGGAAGGTTTTTACAAAATGCAGCATTTTTCTCAGAGGAATGCGAAAGGCAGGATTGAGGAAACAGAAGTTAACATTTCTGGATTTGTTCCCCACTTCTCTTACAAAGCTTGTAAAATTTACTTTCATCTATTAGATTGTTTAACTGCATTTTGAGAAAAGTATTCAAGCTGAACTCTTATTATGAGATGTCCATGCTTTAAGTTTGTTGCACGAACATGTAGTCCAACAGGTTGGCAGCAGCTAGCAGCTTAGAACAAGAGTAAAAAGGGAGACCTAGCTGCAGCTTTGTTGCAGGCATCACCCTAGGAACAGGCTGAGTCATCATGTATGCCACCTCTGCTAGGGGCTGGACACACACCATGCCAATTCTTTATCACTTCTCCTAGGCTGCCGCCTCACCTGGCTAGCTGCAAGGGCTAGGAGGATCCTGATAATGTCCTCCACACTTGTGGTTATGTCTTCCTCCATCCACACTGTTCTTCCATCTCTTCATGAATTGTAATTCCCACAATGATAGAAAGTACTCTCCTATTTGGGTGGAGGAAATGTATTCCAGCAAATAATACATTTGCAAAAAGAAATGCAAACTTTGCCTCAAGACATTTACACAATCGCAAAGTGTCATTGTGCTCTTCTTGAAAAAAAAAATAAAATTTCCACTTAATAAACTGTCAGTTCAAGGAAAAGTTGAACTGGAGTAAAGACTTGAAATGGAGTAAACTCAATTTCTAAGTTTTAGCCTGTGAATGTTTTTTTCAGATGGAATAAGTGGTATGTTTGAACCAAAAATGTACTTATAGTTCACCTACCAAACCAGTCATGAAAAAAAAAAGAAATCTGCACAGATTTTCTTTTGTTATTCCTTGGCATTATAACATAATTAGAGTCACCTAATGCCTGTGATTTCCTAGTCAGGTAATGCAGGAAATAATTAATCTGCAAATACAAACTCTGAGCGTGCAGTGTCTTTGCTATTTACCAATAGCCCATGATCAGGCAATATAGTAGTGTCAGACTGTTTTACTTTGCCAGGATGACAGCCTTTTTAAAATACTGTTAATTGCACAGTAATGATTTATCATTAAACAGGTCATAATTCAGCACAATTTCTTTATCTTGAGATTTTCCTGTTTAATTCATTTGCTATACCTATTAAATACAATTTTGATATTGTTCTACATTGTCTCTCATGGAAGATGTTTAGTCCATCTTGGTGGATGGGGTAAAATTCAGTAATTGGAGTTGTTTAGTCTTGGATAGGGAAGACTTAAAGCTGCACTGGGGCTTTATACGCTGAGGAGAGCTGTATGCAGAGTTTGCAGGTTGGAAGGCACAGCTGCTTCTGCCAAAATGTTGGGTATACTGAAATGCTCCCACAACTACTCACAGGTTTCTACTATTCATCTCAAAATACTGATTTGGATATACCAAATGTAAATAACTGGAAGTGTCAGAGGGACTGTAGTTTTCCCTAGCAGAAACAAAAGCCAAAAAGAAGGGGAGGTCCTCAGGCTAAATCTCCAAAAAGGCTAAAATCCTAAATACAAATCAGGATACTTAATGTCTTGGCTTAGGAGTTACATGCCCATTTTGAAAAAGAACTTCCTCACTCCCTGCACATAAACGTTGTAGTCTTAGCAGGGCTGATTATCACCATCTTTAGGATCCAGCTGGACATGGACCGGCTTTGTCACTTCTTTAGCTTACCTTCCCTAAAAGGCTTTTTAACCACATCTACAAGCACATGGAAAGGGCATTAGTAGCATTTCCCCTCATTAAAAGATAGGAAGACAGAAAACTAGCAGTAACATCAGAAATGTGACTACTGTCTGCATTCAGACCTGAGTGGATCCAAGTCCATTTGTTCAGTCTATCCAGAAAGCTGTCTAAAGCCTTAACTACATACCACCTTGGGGTGGAAACAGTCTTCTAGGCTCCAGTTAAGGTTGCCCAGCATTACAGACTGAGAGCAGGAGTTACTGCCACACTGAAACCACACAGGATGGAGTTGAGATGTCTGATGTATTGCGAATTGAGATGTATTAAGTTCCCTGCTCCAACATCTGCTCATGGTGTTCCTTTAAGTGTCTGAAGGTGAATACTTGCAGTCCCTTGAGGTTTATTTGAGAAAGACACAGGAAAGATGCATGTAGAAAAAAAAAAAAAGAAAACAAAAGCAGGATCAAACCAAAACCATTCTTACCATTTTCAAGCAAATGTTCTAAATACCAAACTCAATAGTGGGTATCACAAAGAAGCTAAAGACTGATTTTTTGGTTCCAATAAAAAGAAAGGGACTGTTGAACTTGTCTTTTATTCATTGTATTTTATTTGGTGACACGTTTTGTTCACCATATTGTATTTTTTTATTCATCAGTATATTTTCATTTTATTAACTGGGACTTATTTTATTTAGCAGCAGCTGCTTGCAAATCTTTCTCTGTTGTAGGGTGAGGATTGCCAGAAGAGCTTTATGCAGCTGAAATTGCTAAGCTCCTCTATTCAGTAACCATGCCCAGGCTGAGTCCAGTTAATATCAAGTACATGGGATATAATTACTCTATTTTGACAAAATTATGAAACTGAAGAACAGATAAGAAATGTCTATATAGTGCACCAGTTGTTTTCCTGAAAGACAGACTTTTGCTACCTCTGACCTCTTCATAATTTAAGCTATATTATATTTTGGCCATACACAGAGCAGTTGAAAAAACAACAGGAAAAAAGACGATGGTAACATTTTTACTGTGGAAGAAGCAGCACAGCAGCTATGTTCTTGGAGACTACTACCTGAATGACATAAAAACTTATCAATAGAAAAAGGCAAATTAACACAACTGTCACGAGAAAGTTGTCATTAATGAAACTGAAGCAAGCTTCTTGATATAATCCTACACCTTTTAAATGAATATTCTCAAACTCAAAAGTTATGGTCAATTCTTCTGAACAAGTATGAGCTACGCTTACAAAAAACCTCTCTCTCCTTAAAATATGCATCAGTCAACAATGACAAGCAGGACTGCATGAACTCTTGTAAAGAAACAAGGGAAGGAACGTTCTACAGAGCAGAGGCTTTCTGTTTCTGTCCATACTGCCTTCAAGTAAAAGTTTGTTGTGTGAAATTTGTTGTGTGTAGGATAATCACTTTATGATGGAAATCGAACACCTGTTTCAAGGAATGTGTGGCCAAATGTCCACAGCTGCCTCTCTTCAATCCCAAAAGCAGCAATTGTAATCATTACTTTCAAATTATTTTTTTTAAATAGTCTTATACCTAGACAAAGAAGCTTTAGTTTCAAAGAAAACAAACACTTCCTATTGAATTACTCCAGAAAGTTCTGCAGAGTGGTTATATAGGGCTTTTAATGGATAAAGATCTCAGTTACAAAGGCCTTGTCAGGTGTCACTTTTGCCTTTCTGCAGTACAGGAACACAATCAGGGTGTTAGAAAATTATTTTCCGTTCCTGGAGACAGGCTTATTAACCTTGAGCAGCTTACCTTTCAACTAAAAGATTTCAGACAATTTTTATAGGCTACACATGTACTATGCTTGAGCTTAGCAGCTTAAATCTTTTACAGCACTGCATCTCCTGTTTACAAATATATTTTAAAGTTCATCTTTCCCACTTCTGTATAGAGCCTCAGAAGGACACTCCCTCAGACCCGCTGTCTTGAAGCCAAGAGTATCTCTCTACACACCTATTCTCCTGAGACTCTCAATAAATGTTGAACTAGAAGTGACCTTGGGGACTATGTCTCACAATGTCTTTCCTCCTTGGTTATTTTCACATCTAGATTCTCTGAGCATTATCTCTTTGCACTGGACCTCAGCTGCACAGACTTCATATTTTACACTCTACAGTTTCATCCTGTTTTTACTCCGTTTACCAATTACCTTGATCACCATTCACTTCTGCCTGTAGAGCATGGAGATATTCCTATGCACCAATGATGCCCTCCAATTTTATGTCCTTTAGAAATTTCCCAGTACCTTCACCATGTTGTGACTGGGTCATCAATGAAAACATAATACAAAATCATCTGAAAGATCAATATTCAAACTTCACTAGACATCAACTCTGTACAGAGTTGCATTCTAGTTCATATAAAATGCTCAGGTACCTTAAATGAAGCATGTTTTCTGTCTGAACTCAATTCTCTTTTGTCTTTCTCCTTCCAGTAGTACTCCACCTTTTCACCAGGTTTTACTCCCTTCCAACAGGAATATATATGAAGCCCTGTCAGAAGCCTGCCTTTACTTCCTAATGTTTTTCAGTTGTTTGTGTGCTAATCAAAGTGCAGCAATTTCTTTAACTTCTATGAAAAAAAAGAAAGATTATCACATAACCACTGGAACTACTCCAAGGAGCAACGCTGCGCTCCACTGAAGTCAGCAATCAATTTTACTGCAATATGATTTGGGTGTTGCAGGGCATCGTGTTTCGTTCATGACAGCTTTGTGACCAAGTTGAATGAGGAAATTTGGAAGGGTTTAACCAATATGAGCTGCAGCATACAGTATCTCTGACGGATTTACGTCAAGCGCTCTAACCCAGAAATCTAAATATAGAACTCAAGGTGCTGTGTTACTCCAACAATAACCTAAGTATTTATCCATTGAGTGTAAATGTGATCATCTCAGAAATTAAACGGGAGTAGCACTTGTGTAGTGGTAAGGTAGTCTTGAATATGAGATATCGGAGCTTTTAGACCTCAATGTTTCATAGCAAGTAAGGTACAGTAGAAAGATTTTTTTAGTTTTCAAGAAAAGTTGAAAAAGTCATAACCAGAGCCTGGGTGCCTAGGTGTCATGAGATTTCACAGAAGCCCTGATAAGCTCAGTTTTATACTGAATTGACACAGTGCTACTTTTCGGTACTTCATATTAATTATTAATTATGCTCTATTAAGCATTCTATCAATCGCTTCAATATCATATGTATAAAACATAATTTTCTGAAATATAAAAATTTCTGAAAGAATGGAAGTTCCATTTCTTGACCAGTCTCATTTTGTTATATCTTTTAGAAGACATTACATAGTATTACACCCATGGCTGGGATAGCTCTGAGCTCTGAATTTAAATTTTGCTAATAGTCAGGTATCAGCAGAGGGCAACTATAGCATGCAGCCACTTTTCAAATTGATATGGGTCTTTTCTCCAAAAACTATTGCCCAATACTCTTGAATGACTAACAAGCCTGAAAGTAATACTACAGAAGAGTTTACTTTGGGGTTTTTTGTGAGCATTGCAAGGGATTGACAAGATAACTGTTCATTATTTTTCTTCTGAATACACAGGCTAATATTTTCCCTTACAATATGGGTAGATTCTGGCTCTAACACAGTATGAAGATGATTTGTTCCTTGAGTTTAGAATGCTGGTACATATGACACATTCTGAAAAGTGAAATTTGAATCTCACACTTGAATGGCACTTCTTCATGGTTGGCGAAAAACAGAGAATTACAAAACTCCTTATTCCTCTGCCAGTGTAAAATTCCTGTGAAGTATTTACCTGGGAGAAGATCGCTACTGTACATCCTCAGTAAGTTCTCTTGGATGGGGACATACTGATCTCATTCTGGTTAGTGACCAGAGGACTGGAAAGGACTTCCAGATTTCGTCCAGTCTAGTGTACATGCCCTCAGGCAGGATGATGTATACCCCAGTCATTCCAGAGAGGTGGCTGTGAGACCTGAGAGTGTTTCCTGTGGTGGAGATGATATACCCTTTTATTTCAGGACTTCATCACTTCTTACCATGAAGAGTCTTTTTTCTAAGATTTAGCTTAAATGTCCCTTATTTCAATTTAAACTTTCTTCTCCCATCTCCCACAGAGACTAGCCTCCCTTCCTTTTCGAAATAGCCTTTGAAGTGTGTCATGACTGCTATTATGCCCCTTTTTCCAACCTCTATCTTTTCTTCTATAAACTGAAAAACTTCAGCTCATTTCATTGCTCTTTATAGGTCATGTTTTCCAGACCCCTTATCATTTTCATTCCTCTCCTTCAAATGTGTTTTGGAGTTGTTTTTTTTTCTTTTCTTTTTTTTTTTTTTTTTTTTTAATATTTCTCAGTCAAATGTTATAGTTCAAAGAATGACGTTGCCCATGAAGTGTAGAAAGCTTGAGAGCCTACAGTTCTGTGCAGCGCTGTTGTAATAATGCTCTCTCCTGGACTCTGTTTTTTCTGCTCACTGACTTTTGTAGAATGATCACTGATTTTTTTTACAGAATATGTGATTTTATTTCCTAGGATTTGGGGCAGAACTCTGCAGCTATACCTCCCTTAAGTTTACCTTTAAGTTTATTTTTATTTGTCTTTTACTTCAGGCATTTCTACAGATTTAATTGTTCTCTTTTTTTAATTGTTAGGGAACAAAAAACCAACGATTTGTTATTACTTTGTGAGATTGTGCTTATTCTTAGAAGAAAGACCTTGTTAATCAAATGTGTAAACAGAAAGAGTATAAAAACAACATAAAAATCTTTTACAACAGTACATATAAACGGGACTGAAGAACTGAGTAATTCCTAATTAGACAACCAAACACAATCTTAGCTTCTGTTTTCACCCTGATAAGCTTAGCCTCTCTGAGCTTTTTTTGGAGGACCCTGTTCAGCCAAATATTACTGTGCTTACCTTTGTTCTCTGAAATGGTCTCTGATGTAGTTAATGAAGAATTAACTAGCAGTGAAAGTTTGTAAAATTAAAATATGAAGTAAAATGCTGTAGCTATTAAACTACTAATAACTAAAAACAGGCAAAAACTTTGCCTGATTCAGTAAAAATTCTTAACAGACACGTTAGACTAGAGTGGCACTTTGTAAACTGTTCGCTACATTCTGCTTTGACTCACAGGGCAGATGGCTTCTTTACTTTTTGATGAACCATGAAATGACAATGAACTTGCTTTTGTACAGTGCCCCTCATTTAGGAAAAAAATTAAGTAATTCATTCTTGTTTAACAATAATTCTCCCTGTTTTATAGAGATGAAAACAGGAACTGTGCAGACCCTGACAGAATTTTGCAGTAGCCCTTCTCCTTACTTCTCAAAAGGCTTTTTTCCTTCACTTGTACAGTATATCCCACCAAAATTACTGTCCATTTGGAAGCACAGGACCTGTGTTTGTGCTGTGCCTTTTGCTCCGTGAGGGCATAACTGCCTCTAGTCAGGCCATCTGACCACTGAAAACCTGGAGGAGCAGATGACACAGTTCTCAGGGACAGCAAAACCCCTTTTCCACCTCCACAGGCAACTTCTTCAAGAAGAATTGCCAAGATAATTCCTTAAATCAAGGAAAATGTGAACTGTTGCCATATAAAGGATGGCCAAAGCAAATGAAAACCTTTTTGGAACAGAGGGAACTTTGTCATGGATGTCCATCTGTCTGGATAACTTAGGGATGCACGTTGTCTTTGCACTTAATTCCTCAATATTTGCAGTGTATCTTTTTTTCTCCAAATTTCTGTGACATGAATAAGCATCTCTAGTTGCTTTATCATTAACTTAAGCTTCATTTGACCATATCATTATCAAGCACCATAAATGGCGTTTGTAGCTGAGCAGTGAATGGGACTTAAGTTTCCCAAATCTTCTACAAACCAGAAAGGACCCAGACAGTTACTTATGACTCCCTTCATGTTAATGAAGGGTTTCATGAAAGATGGTGAATGAGAGTATTGTATTATAGAACTTACACATTTAAGAAAAATACTTAAGAAAACTTGAGTAGCAGCACTCAGAATAAAATACACAAGACTAGTAAAACATCAGAAGTGAAACAGGAGACCCCACATGACAAAAAGAAATGACTAGACAGGAAAGCAGTGTAGAGAAAAAAAGACATTTCTGATATATGTGCATGTGTTTGTAAGCTAAAACAGAAAAAGAAGGGCAGATAATAAGGAACTGAGATTATTAAATTGCACTGTGCAGAAGAGACACGCACATCACTGTAAACAGGGTTAGAGAGAGTCGGCTTGGAGTTGCATTATAGAATACATTTACTAAAGGTCTCTGGTGCACACCAGGACCAACACTGAGAAGAAAAGGAGAAAGGTTTAGTTTCTGAAAGTCATTCAGACTCCTTGGAGCATTGTGTGAAGCTTTAAAAAGCTAAAAGCCTCACAGAATTTGGGCCTACAACATCCACAAATGGGTCTATAAGGTATCATGTCCACAGCTCCTCTATCTTCAGTCAATGAAACTGACAATGAATGCATGAAAATTAGGAATGTAAACTCTAATTTTAGCTCTGTTACTCTCAGAACACCTTAACAAGGCTTTAGAAAGTGATTGCTAGAATTCTCACTCTGTTAATTTTACTTTACATTTAAATAGAGACTGACAGAAGAAGAGATTTGCTTTCTTTTTTTCCAAAAGTATCTGTTGCAATACCACTGTATGAGTTAGTACATGTCAAACTTCGTGAATTCATGCTGTTTATCCAAGAATATTCCACTACTGAACAGACATAGAGAGACATTCTTTTCTCTTTAGAGACTCCTAAGTGGTGCTCTAATTAACAGGAAATTTATGTAAATCACACATAAAATTACTTAAATTGTCTAAATTAATCCTCAACCCAATTAAAAAAGCTATTGAATGAGAACTTGACAGGATCACTAAACAAAGGGAAACTTGGAAGAGATACATCCATGATTAGCACTGATCATTTTGCCAGATTTTAAAAACAATTTATCTTAAAAAAGAAAGCATCAATAAGTTTGAACATAAGCAGTAGTATTTATTCTTTTCTAGAAGGAAGACTGAGGTTTTGTATCTGGTAACCTGCACATCAGAAATACTTGGCAATGGTTCAGGGAAAATTAAATACATCACTGCAGGGTTTTAATCAATCAGTTTTTACCAGTTCTTCATCTTTTTGTTGACAGATGCAAAGATCCATCCAAAAAGAGTATCATATTATTCAAAAGGAACCTTATTACCACATTTGCAACTAAACCATACCATTTCATTTTCAAAAGGTGCTTAAAGTCATAGTAAGGAGAAAAAGAAGTCTCATTGATTAGTGTAATCAGTTTATGAGAGACAGAATCATAGATGATCATGGGCAAACCTTCTCTTATAGGTAAGACAATGCCAGAGCTGAATTACAAGCATACTTACCAACTAGAACATGCAGACTGTCGCAGTTTTTAAAAATTAATTTTCATAAATGGACCAAAGTGTTAGAAAGATTCTTAAAACCATGGTAACTTCCAGAGATAAAGGAGTCAGCCTGAACCAGTTGGAAACAAGACAGGAAAAAGAAGGAGAATCTAGAATCTTTGTGGCAGTATGCAAATACGCAGTACCTATAATAAAATCAGTGTGCCTTTCCAATGGATTTGGAAGTACTCTAGAACAGGACGACAACTACTTTGTTTTATTCATGGAGAAACTGAGGTAGACAGGGGAAAGAGGAGAGTGTGGAGACACTTAATGATTAGTCCAATGGCTATGCAAGAAGTAAAATCTTTATTTTGAGTGTGCCATCCATTTGACCGGAATACTACATCCATTAGTGCGTGACTTAAAGCAGTGAACTCTTACAACATTTGCCCACATAAGATCAAAGAGATTTTTCTTTTTGATTGAAGTAACAGTGAAAGCAGAAGAGAAACATTATTGCACAAATATCACCAAAGACTGTGGCACCTTTTTATTTCATACATTCAAACTAGGTCAATAGCATTTCGTTTGCTTGCTGTTTTGAACATATATTACCTATGTGCACTATTTTCAATATTCTTCATGGAACTATAGAAAAGAAAGTAAGTTTGGATTAACTGCACATAACATGAGGGGGAAAAAAAGGTAGCCTTAAACAATGAGGGCTTCATGTTATTCTCTATTCCTAATATGCATCTGCTTTCATCATTGTTGAGCTTCTTCAGAGTAAGTTTATGCTATTTCATGAGTTCAGGGATGAAGTTACAGTCTCTGCTCACAGAGTCTATTTGATGGCCTGCATGCTCATTTGAATATGGTGTTAGCTTTGGGCACACTAATGATTGGAACTGTTTTAAACTCCAACCCCATGCAGTAATGGGGTTACAAATGGTAAAAAATCCCTCAACCCACATAAACCCATAGCTAACAAACCACACAACATGGTCTTCATGGCTGAAATGTGCCTTAGAAGTAGTCATTAATGTGTGTGATTAAACATCCCCACACAGGACCTAGAACCACACACATGAAGGCAAAGACAGAGGTGCAAACTTGTAGCTACTCTCCCTATTGTATTATTGCTCTTTCTCCTTCCTGTTAAACTAAAAGGTTAGGCAAGTCACTTCCTAGGGCACTTGCTGACACATGGCTTCCCGGAGCAATTATGACTAATAATCTTTTGCACAGCCTGTAGAGATCCCTAATTAGCATTTATATAAGCACAGAACAGATTAAGCAGTTCATAAATTAAGGAAGCATAAAGACCGTCATCTAATAATTGGGGCAGTGAAAATACTACAGACACTTGTGAAGGGTGGCCCAGCCTCCTGAGCTCTGAGGCCCAAGGCACTGTAAAGTAGCCACATGATGCATCAAATGAGACAAGAACATGCTTAATAGAGCTCCTGTGAGAAAAGCCCCCAATTAAACAAGATAACCCTGCTATGCTGGCTAGCATTTTATAGTGTGCACAATTATGTTTAAAACCCACTTTGTTTGCTAGGCAAAGCGTATCCGACAGATTCAATTCAAAACTGAAATTAAAAGTGTCGCTGCTGTTTAGGAAAGGTTAGAAAAATGCACACATCCTACATGCAATTACGAAACAAGACGCAGATTCCTAACAGTCATGCAAGGGTTGCTCGGCCTTTGGGCGGCTGCTCATTTGCATTTCAATAGGTGTTTGCATTTCAGTGGTAGTAGCCCTGAAGACCTGATTTGTACCATGGAGATCGATGTGTATAGAGGAGCTCTTTCTCCTAACGGTGGAACCAACCAGCTACATACTCCATTTTGCTCATGGTTTGTATCAAGCAGGGTACAAACCTCATCATCTTGCGCTAAGTATTTTGGGAGATGCAACAAAGTGAAAGTAAATGAGCAACAAGTTTCCTGCGAAGTACACGTTTACCTCTAAGCCTAACACAGTGTTATACCCTCGCCAAGGGGGAAAAAATAAAACAGGTCCTGTAAATATTTCCAAGTGGAAGAAGAGGAGGAAGATGGGAAGCAAAGAAGATAACAAGCCCTCTCAGGTGAACTGTGGAAGTTAGCTTTGTACCCCAGCATTGTTAGAGGACATTCCTTGTCATTTGTGCAAGCAGCTGGAAACATAAACACTGAATGATTTGGGGGCCACAATCTTGGTAAGCGTAGAGGCAGTTCAATAAAGTAACATGATGAAGTTTTCTCAGAGCAAATGGGATGCCTGAAAGTAGTAAATAGGTATCATTCTGATTTGATATCAAAAAATGTGAGATTATAATTGTATCATTACCTTCCTCCCTTCCCATGAAAAGATTGATACTTGTGAGAAAATATTTTCCAATACTACAATAGAAGGTAATTAGCAATTTAATATCCTTTCCAGACCTAAGAAATGGAAAGGTAGATGAGTTATTGAGTAATAACTTGTGAAGGAATATTGGTTTGGATGGTAACGTGAATTTATTAGGGAAAGGGATGAAAATAGAACCATTAAGGGAGAGCTGGAGAACCAGACAGAGAGGAGATTATTAAGTTATATAACACAATAATTTTGAATAAAAATGCATACACTGTTGAGTGTATTTATTTCTTTATTTAGAGCTCCACTGTGAGCCCAAGCACTGCGCTTGTGGGATGGTCATGCCACCATGCAGGACAGAGAAGGAGAGTGAGCTAAGGAGCCAGAATCAGATTAATTTGGGGAGGAATCTCCACAAGGTGATGCAAACTCATGAGAAACTGACAGAGACAACTTTGGGGGGAACAATATAATGGTGGAAAGAAGCAGCTATACAGTCATAGGCTTAATTTCTCAACAAGGAAAATGAAGAGATAGGACCAAATGAAGGCCCTAGAATAGATTTCACAATTTCTCCACGATAAAAGTAATCAGACACTATCGCGTCAGCAGGCCCAGCAGCAGTAGGCATACGCCAGTAAACACAGACACTGGAGAAAGCATCCCTGGGCAGCAGGAGGCCAGCAAATAGAAAGGAACTTCAAGCTTTCCACAGCTGTTAATGGAAACAGATGCATTGTTAGTTAGAAAAGATGCCTCATTAACAAAGCAAGCTCCTAGAGTTAAAAGCAGAACTAAAAGCAAATGAAGACAGAAAGGGCTGCTGCCCACTACTGTATAACTGTATAGTATATAGTGTGTGCATGCATGTATGCGTGTGTATCTGTGTGTGCGTGTGTGTGTGTATGTATGTATCTGAGTCCCTGAGTGATTTTTGGTTTATGCTGTTTCTTACATGAGGGTAAACGGAGAGACAGGTGGTTGTAAGTAAAGGTGATTTCATGGCAGCCTACGCTCGCTGTGGAACAATGCATGAGCACCAGGCTGCACAGAACTAGCTTGACTCCAGGAAAGAACATACTTCAGCTAGTGGTCTTGAAATGTTCATGATACATGAAAGTGAGCTGAAGTATCTTACTTATTAAAACAGGACTGAAGTTTCCGTGCTCTGTGGTTAAGTGAAATAGCAGATTTATATATTGCTATGGTCTATCATCCTTTGATATTTTATGCCACTGAACTAACAATAGTAAAGCTGACCATTGATGACTAGTCTCACAATATATTTGTGTTTTTCTCAAATCCTGGCTTTAAGATGTCATATGAGTGTCTGTAGAATCTCTGCTTTCATTTTCATAAATAAGCAAGTTCAATGTTAGGATATGCAGAGGAAAGCTTGATATTTGATGTAAATGCAAACAGCGTAGAAGGTAGATAAAGAGATAAGGACCTTCCTCTCCTCCCCCATCCCCTCAGCTTCTAAATATCTTTTTTTTCACCTGATCTTATTATTTTGTAGGCTGTAATAACAAACAATGAGTATTTTGAACTGACATTACTGTAAAATGAAAGGATTGGGAAGAAAACATGTCAGGGTCTGCTGACTCGTCCTTTCTCCTTTGCTGATTTCTCATAATTTTCAGTTCTACTTAAACTACTTCATGGCAGTCCTTGTTATTTATGCAGAGCAGTCTACTAAAGGAATGTGGAGTGAAATCTGAGGCCTATGGCACTCAATAAATTGTAAGGGCACTAATCCATAGCTATACCTATACCTACACCTATACCTATACTTATACCTATACCTAAACCTATACCTATATTATATCTATATTAGCTTGCCATAAAACAAAACAACAACAAAAAAAACCAAACCAAAAACATACTAAAACAGTGTAAGCACCAACAGTATAAGGACTTTTGTAATACCATTATGCCACTTAAGCATTTTATATAAGCAAGCCATGTGATCATCAAAGGAGCAAACAAAACCAAGTGTTTTTTAAAGATTTTAATTAGTACTTAGGCTAATAATTAGGTGGTATGAGAAAATATGTTAACAGGAACTCAATCATAGAATCTGTGAGATAAAGAACAGAAAACAAGTGCAAAGGACTGAAAATAGGCAGAACATACTGCCTAACATGAAGGATGCTGCTGCACATGAAAGATGTCTGGCAAACTGATGGCAAGATAAGCACCATCAGGAGCAGATGATTCCCTTTTGGGAAGGGGGCAAGTAGTACCAAGGCTGTATTTTTGATGTCTCTTGTTGGGGAGTGTTCAAACATGATCACCTCAACCCTGTCCTCAGCCACGAAGACTGAATCACAAAGATGCGGCATCAGCTCCTTTTTATTGCACAGGCACAGCTTAATTTAGGATATGAATGTTAAAGACTATTGATTTGCATACATAGTTAAAAGTAGTGGAAACCATTGAACCACGGACTAACCATTTCCACAAAGTGAGTTGCTAATGGAACATCAGCCTGGTAATGTTTTGTTTTAAAGCTTAAAGGCAGTTTGGTTTGTCAGTCTTCTATACCATCGCAATGATCTCTAATCCTCTTATCAATTTAGATCACTTTTCTCAGGCAAAAAAAGAAAGAAAAAGGAAAGAAAACTTTTGAAATAAAGGTACACATATAGTTTCTCCATAACCCCTGGTCATCTGGTGTGGCCTGGATCATGTCCTCACTGCTGACAGCTGTAGGCTACTGTTCCACAGATACTTTATTCTGCAGCAATTAATGAGGTCAGCTTCCCAATTAAAAAAATCCTTCAACATCTGTTTGCAAACAAATATTTTCCTTTTAATCAAGCTGACAGATACAGAAATTAATGTCACCTGTTCTAAGAAAGGAACATACACATATCACTTTTTTTGCCTAGGACATGAGGGAGCCAGGTTTGGATGCTCTTCTGCGAAGCACAGTTAAGCCCAATTAAGTACATAGGCTGTAGCTGCAGTCCTCTTACAAAATAAATTCAACATCTTTCTTAAATTAGTATGATTTAAAGCACTAATCTTCTGCTTTTAAAGTTTGACTGTCAAACCTCCTTTTCCCTTGCAGCAGCTTATTCTGTGTAAACTGTGTGGCCAAATAAAAGCAATTATTCAGATAATGTAACTGAAAATTTTGTAACATTTATTGAGTAAATTATATGACAAGTTGACCATACATTTTAGCTAGGAATAACTGAATGTCATCCTTTACTGTCAAGTGAAGACACCATATTAAAAACAGATTTGTCTTAATATTAGCAAAGATCTGTAATTTGGTATTGACTGGGAAGCCAGCACATACAGAGAAGGTTGTCATTAAATGCTTCACAAATGCCTTTGCTATAATTAACATTAGCATGCTGTTCCCATTACCAAGTCCAGGGAGTTCACATAATGTTTTCTACTTGCAAAGGCAGAATGTTAACAATCTGCACAGTGATTGCTATAATGAGAGATCAGAAAGAATAACACCAGGAAGGTTAATGAAATACTGCCACTGAAGCAAATCTGGCCAGCATGTTAACAGAGGCACTGCACTTAGAGCTCATGCAACAATGATGCATCATGATGTCACCACTTAAAAACATAAACGGTGGAAATCTGCTTTTCCACCAGAACAATCCACAAAGTGTCTCATTTTATTTCTGTTCCACCTGGAAGAGGGATGTCCCTCTATCAGTAACTATTTCTGCAGGCCTCCACACCACTGCTATAGCCATGACTATTAATCCCCTTGAACTTCACCAGAAGAAACTGTTATGTCAGTCTGAGAAAATTAGAAAGAAAGAATGATGTCCAACTTTTTCACTAGCTGTACCAAATTTCATAAACGCAAGAAGAAAGCAGTTAAAGATGCTTTCTTTCTCAAGCAAGGAAAGCAATGCAAACAGATGTAGTCTTTGTTGCAGGGTTTGCAGTTCGTAAAGGTTTGGTCTCTGCTCCTAAATCCCATTAACACTTTCTGCAGAAAACTTATTTCTCTGAGTCTACAGTGGTATGAATAAGGCAATGCAAGGCCTAGCATGAGCCTTGTAAGCATAACCATCTGAAGATGATTATAAATGATCCTAGCTAAAGGCACCTCTGCAAATCTGTTAGCAGCTCTGGATTACAGGGATCATTGACAAAAGTTGAGGTTTTGCCCAGTGGGTACAAAAGCTGTAGAGAGAGCACTCGTCTTCTGAAATCCACCAGTCCTCTCTCCCCAGTGAACCTTTCTGATTTGCTCTTCTTCAGAGTACAGCTTCTCTGCATTCAAACACCACTTTGTAAGGATAATCAGAGCTCCATGGCTGGTCACAGCACTCTCTCAGTGCAGATTCACAGAGGCAAAATAAAACAGTGTGCTTGATGTTCCTTGAAGAGCTACACTCACATGGAGGTACATGCTTTGTTGAAGACACTCCTTAGTTGACTGTCCCTGAGGAGCTGTCCAATGGCCTTCTTGATAGAAAGTTTATTCATTATAGGAAAAAGATTAAATTTTTAGAGTGAAAAAGTCTTTTTATTTTTCAAGATAAAATGCAGCATAAAGGATAAATCCATGATCTGGAAGGGTAAAAATGCACTACCAATACCATACAACTAAGCCAGACGTGTCTGGCAAGTGGGCTTACTACTGCCTCCAAATTTTTAGTTAGTTGTTTGCTCAGACCTTGGCAACAGCAGGCCATAGGTCTTTTATTGAGTGTTGAGCTGTACAAATGCTCTGCTGCTACTGCAGTGCTACTAGTATTCAGCCTGTGTGTAACGCAGACCTGAAACCAGCCTCACGGAAGGAAGTGAAATCCAAAATGTGTCCTCTTCACAACTGGAAACCCAAGAATTGCAATGTACATGGAAATTCGGGAAAGACAGGACAAGTGTGGTGAAGGAAATGGCAAAATGGAGTAAACAAGGTGTATAGGAAGAAGGAACAAGGAAAAAGTTGTGTCAAATCTTGAGAGGAAAAAAAAATAGGGAGAAAGCAAAAAAAAAGTCATGTCTTGCATATGATGTAAAGGTACAGCTAGAAATAGGAGTTTAAAATCTGAGAGCTGGTGGGTTTTTTATATGCTGCAGTGCAATACATTCCCATGCTAGCTTGTATCTGAAGGCTACCGTAGTGCAAAGGGGACATTTCCTCTGTCATATGTGGGAGCTGATTAACCAATGTCCTGACACAGAAAGAAATCAATAAGTCTCAGCCATGCAGTTGATGACTCTGCTTCTGAGATCTTTCAGTAGGCAACAACAGCAGTAAGAAAGGCAAAAGAAGAAGTAGAAGTTTAATTCTCAAATGAACATGAGGGTTACGAGACTTGACAAGGGGTGGTCAATTGTGAGGAGCCACTTTGGAGAAGCTATTCTGTTTCCTTCTGTTTTGACCACAGTGAGAAGGTAAAGAGAGTTGGTAAGAGCTCACCAGCTGAATTCAAAGGCTAAAGTTAGGTCAGATGAAAAGACAAAGACACATGTACTGCCTATTTGATTCACCTACCAATTATTTGGGGGCTAATACACTCCCTCATACAAAACCAAAATGTTCTCCCTGGAATCTGTAACAGAGCTCAATTTCAATTGTTTTTTCTCCTGCTTTATGTAGGAAATGTCATTCTGCTCAGCAGTTTGCATAAAGCAAAACAAAACATGTGAAAGAAATCCACACCAACAAAAAATCTAACTAAGAGGGACTTATCCAGGCCAAAGAAAGTGTATGTGATTCACCTCTATTTCACAAAGTGTGAATATGCCTACTTGGAAAAACTCAATTAGCTGCACATTAACATCCAGGCACTACTTATGCCAGCTTATGTTGTCTCCATTCTGGCCTTGGTTCAGCACATTTTTCAAGGACCTCCTGTAAACACCCACTTCCAAAGAAAAGCATTTTGTCTGACTACAGTTCCCTCTCTTTGTATTGCTTTTTTTGCCTTCCTTCTCTTTCTTTCTTTTTCTTTTAGACTTACTAGTATCACCCTGTGCTGAGGACATCAGCTTTCAACCTTCTGCCTACGTTATCCTCCATCAGCGACGCATGTTAGTTGCTGCTGGGCTGGCTGTTGTGACTAATCTGTATTCTGGTGCGCTCACCCTCATCCAGCATACATCCCTCTGCTGCCCACTGACTTCAATCTGCATTTGACTGTCTCAAGGAGATGGTCCCCAGCATGTGCTCTAATGATTGCTTTTTGCTTCAGCTCTTCCTGTTTCCAATGCTGGTTCACTTACATGTAATTTACCTTACAGTTATTTGCCAAAGTTACACCTTAACCCATGCATGCCATTGTCAATGTCCTCACATGCTTCTTGTTCGGTGGATTTGTTTCTTTACTCTGGTTTTCAGTCTTTACTGGTATACATACACTCCTTTAACTAATCACATTTCTCCCCTCTCAAAGGCATCTCCATTTGCCTGCTCCAATAATAAGTTTTCTCTTTCCTTGCTGAATTGATCTTGATGTGACTTACGTATTTGTCTACTTCTTTTCTCTCTGTCTAAAGGAAAAGTTCTGGTTGCTAAGCAATAGTTGTCTCAATATTAAAAACTCAGAACCATTCAAATTTACAATTTTAGTCAGTGATAGCTAGTGTGTACCTTAAAAGGAGGTGCTATTAGTTCTGCTAATAAGCAGCAACAAGGTGTCCAGCTTTACTGATGTTTCATTTCTTACAAAATATAATTTAATCCAGGTGCTGCCTGATTTAACAGCGCTGTAATTCTACAGACTAATGCAAGTTTACCTGATGGAGAAATTAGGATGTCATCTGGTCTTGGGCTCTCTAGATGTGTTCCCTGGAGTGGTTCTTACAGTAATATCTGAAGATATATGTAAGTGCAATGTCGAGCACTGCTGGAACCGAGCCTCAAACTGCTTTTTGTCTAAAAAGAAAAAATGGCATAACATGACCTTCCCAGTCTGAAATCAGGTGCAAGCATTGTAGGTTTCTCTCCTGCAGCTGAGCTTCTGTTTATGCCAGCCCCAAGACACCATTAGCCATAAACTCCAAACTGACTAATTGGAGCCCACGATTACAATTAAATGAGAATAGAAAAAACATGACAGGATCCCTGTTTAAATAGCCCCTAAATCTTCCCTTTGCTCAGAAATAGCGAGGTCCTACCCTTCCCTTCCCCTGTTCTTGTTCCTCTAACCATTTCTGAGGTAATTCTCAAAAGCTTGAAGCAATCTAGTCATATTTTGAATCTTGTTACATGCCAACAGTCTGCATCAGAGAATACAAAGCAAATATCAGAAATTTCTGTCTCTCCAGCCAGAAAATTACCCACAGGAAGAGAAAGGCCAGTGTTGGTCTCAGGTGTCAGTCTCTGGCAGGAAGGTTGCTTTGCACTCACCTTATCCACACGCCCTGGCTGGGCATCAGCCACCCTCAGTACTTAGCGAGGAATTTGGAGTTCATTTTGAAGTATAAGGAGCCTAGAGCAGCCGAAGCCCAAGGAGACAAATGCTGCACATGTTGTGTGTCCCTGGCCTCCAGGGAAGGAGCTCCCTCAGCACTGAGAGAGCAGAAAGACAGCTCTGGCTGCTGGTGGCATCAGAGCACAAAGAGGTTGACCAGGTTGTGGTCACCAGCTCTCCTGGAGGAGGGCAGCTCATGTGGGAGAGGCCAGGCCCAGGGCAGAGGACTTCCCCCAGTTCTGGGAAGCTCTGTGGGGGGAGTGCCCAAGGGACAGACTTCAGACTCCAACGTTGTGGCTGCATGCAGTAAGACTGTAATAATTCTCTCATCCTGGAAGGTACACAGTGGCCTACTCCATCAGAAACCAGATGTCGTATTATTGTATCTTGTCAACACTAAACTGAACAGGAACGCAGAACAGCTGGGAAAATGGTTGGCAGATTGCAATGCCCCTGAGGAATCCTAACTTAAAAGGCCTTTAATGTCGACACTTTGGTGGCTCTTAGGTGTCTCTGCATATCTTTCCTGCAGCTCAGGAATGCTGAGCTTTTTGTCTCACAGCATTTCCCTGTTTTCTCTACCTTATTTTAATTTTAATGCAGATCATTGTTTCTCATAAGGGCAGTGAACTTGAGCAAATACTTACTTATTCATGAGACAGTACTTCATATCTTTTTGCAACTCTTTCCGACGTCACTTGATGAAGACATGGGCATAAACCACATCTGTCTGTCACATCTTTGCTCCAGAAACAATCTTCAGAATGAGCAGAAACTACGATCAGAAAAATGTATTGCCATAGAAAATACATTGCAATTTCTTGCATTACACAAACAGGTGCTTTCTCTGGGGAACAGGGAACTGCTTTTGAGTTAACCTTCTCCTCAGCCCTCCTTCCTTCCTGGGCTCAACCTCACTTCTGACCTCTACCTCCTCTCCCCTAGCAGCACAGGAGGATGGGGAATGGGGGTTGTGGTCAGTTCATCACGTTGTCTCTGCTGCTCCTTCCTCCTCATGTTCTTCCCTTGCTCCAGCATGGGTTCACACCTACGGGAGACAGTCCATCATGAACTGTCTAACATGGGTCCTTCCCACGGGCTGCGGTTCTTCATGAACTGCTCCAGCATGGGTCCTTTCCATGGGGTGCAGTCCTTCAGGAATGGACTGCTCCAGTGTGGGTCCCCCATGGGGTCACAAGTCCTGCCAGAAAACCTGCTCCAGCATGGACTCCTCTCCATGGGCCTCAGCTCCTGCCGGGAGCCTGCTCCAGCATGGGCTCTCCATGGGCTGCATCTTCCTTCTGGGCACATCCACCTGCTCTGGAGTGAGGTCCTCCACAGGCTGCAGGATGGATACCTGCTCCACCATGGACCTCCATGAGTTGCAGGGGGAGAACTTGCATCACTATGGTCTTCACCATGGGCTGCAGGGGAATCTCTGCTCCGGTGCCTGGGGCACCTCCTTCCCCTCCTTCTTCACTGACCTGGGTGTCTGCAGGGCTGTTTCTCTCACATATTCTCACTCCTCTCTCCCAGCTGCTGCACAGTGCTTTTACCCGTTCTTCAATATGTTTAACACAGAGGTGCTACCACTGTTGCTGATAGGCTCGGCTTTGTCCGATGGTGGATCCGTCTCGCAGCCTGCTGGAACTCGCTCTGTCCAACATGGGAACAGCCCTGATGTCTTCTCACACAGAAGCCACCCCTGCAGCCTCCTCCACCCCCCAAAACCTTGCTATGTAAACTGAATTCCTGATGTTAATAAAAACCTTTTGAAAATAAACTCAGAATAAAACCATAATTTGGTTACAGTATAGGTTACAGTATAGGTTCATGCATTTGACTGAATTTCAATGCTAAGAAAAAATTTTAAAATGTTGTAGTATTGAGTATTTCTTTGACTTGAACAGAACATTACCTGATGATGATTTTGTTGATGATGATAATGATGAAGTAATATATATTGTATGACTTTTGGAACTTTTGGAACAGCTGTCAGAAAAAGCTTTGATTTTTTTTCAGAATTAAATTTTGGATTGACTCAAAAGAAGTCCTGAAATATTTTATTGTATGAAAAGCTCTGTTTAATTAATTTTAATTTAATTTAGTGCCATTTAATTTCATTCAAGGCCATTAAATTTAATTCAATGCCAGTCTAGATCAGAATGACGCAAGGGTATTTCTGCAGAATGAAAGACATGATCTTGGACCCATTTTGTTCCTGGGGTGCAGTTGTTATCTCTCAGTACACTGCTTCACAACCCTCCTACTCAATTCACATCACTTTTAGTATTATTGATGTGAGTTGTCCAACTTTCTTCATAGAACTAGGGGTATCTGCAGTCCCTGCCCACTGTAAGGGAAGGGACTTCAGTCTAGGCCAGTGTCACTGGGTCAGGAAAAGCAATCAGGGTACAGAGATCATAGTATATAGAATATATATACTAGAATTTTCAGTATATATATATTTCAATATACTATATAAAATAGAATTTTCAGTATATATATGTATATATACTGAAAATGAAGAACTGCAATGGTATCTGTTTGCTGGGTCAAATCTGTTTAACCAGGAATCAGCACTGGCACTAGGCATGCATGGGAGAGAGATCTCACCTGAGCAGTGATGGGAAAACAAGGGGGAGCTGTATTTACCTATGCATTCATGACAGAACCTTCGGTTACACAAGGTGTGTGGTTTAGCTGCTGCACTTTGCCCGCTCACTCCAGTACTGCACTTTGTTTGCCAGGTGAGGTGTCCCTGAAAACCCACTGAGCACCAAGGTGTCCCCCATGGTCCAGTCCCACAGCTGGTGCCCAACCCATTGTAGGCTCCTGACTTACACTGGGTCAGCCCTTCAAGGTTTGTCCATACCACCTCCTAGAAACCCTCCTGCCCTTTAACCACGCCAGCTGGGGAACTCCTGCTCCACACCACAACAGAGGTGTGGAGGAGCAAAAGTTAAATCTGTGTAGTGACTTCTTATTTAAGGCTCGAAGAGTTTCAGTATTTGGGCCTTAGGGAAGAACTGAGGTCACAGAGAGAGCAAGGCTTTGCTAACACTTAGCAGAAGGAGAGTTGAACTGTTCATCTGGAGGCCAACCGACATCCCAGAGTTATATGTTCTGTAGGCATCCTGAAGTTAAATATTAAACCAGCTCTAGGGTGAGAAGAAATACAGAGCATAAAAATGGCTCTAGAGTCACATCCTCCACCACATACTGTCTTGAAAAGACTTATGTTCCAGAGTTTGGAAAAGTCTATTTAGTTCAACTGGCACATCATCCACTCCAGTTTTCTTTATTTGTAGTAATAGCAGTAATAGTAGCAGCAGTAACAATAGTGACATAAATATAAAATAAAAATAAATATTAAAATAAAGTAAAAACCTTTCCATTAACTGAGACAGAAGAAATGGATTTTTGTAAAACTTTGTCTCATGAAAGAAAATAAACATCACTTCACCTGTGTGTTACTACCAAGATTCTTTATGAGGAAACAAAAGAAGTGTGTTTTGTAAAAGGAAGCATAGAGTAAGATAAATAGTACCGATAAATAAAAAGTACCAATTCCAGATAACTCATCCTGAAAGCAACAGATTCAGTAGGATAGCATCTGGTCCATCTAGAGAAGAAATTCAGAGTGGCAAATACAAACCACTACCTTTTGGCCAGTGTATTGCCTTCCAAAGAAAGCATACCCAGAACAAATACTTTGATCCTTCTCTGGCAATTTTATTAATTCTGTTTGTCAGGATACAACTTTTCAGGTCACACCATCTGTTTAGAAACACAGAATTATAGGATGGTTTGGGCTGGAGGGGACCTTTAAAGATCGCCTCCAGGGGCAGCGATGTCTTTCACTAGATCAGGTTGATCAGAGCCCAGTCCAACCTGACCTTGAACCCTTCCAGGTATGGGGCATCCACGACTTCTCTGGACAACCTTTTCCCCTGTCTCACCACCCGCACCATAAAAAATTTCTTCCCTATGTCTAATCTAAATCAACCTGCTTTCAGTTTAGAACTGTTGTCCCTTGTTCTGTCTCTACAGGCCCTGATAAAAAGACGTTACTCTTCTGTTTATTGTTTCTTTCTGTGTTGTTTTCCTTGCCTTTGCTCGAAGGACTTTCCAGATGAGATTCCAGCCAGTCTTTCTACCCAAATCTCATTGCAGCTATACAATCATAATTTCAGACAGGTCAGTAGCACTGTTTCATATTTTTTCTAGTCCATGAACTTCATTAATAGTGACCTCTCTCATTAGTTTTCATGCATATTTATTTTTGTTCATAATGACTTACTATCTTTCCTATTGTATTTATCTGCTTTCTAACCCAAGACAATTAACATCACGTCACTTTGTAAAGCAATCAAATACTTGAAATCTGCATTCACTACAATGAAAATCTTCCATTCTTCATGCTTCCTGTTGAATTGTTTATGTTTTATGTTGAATTCAGAGATAGAAAGGTTGCATGAAAAGGAAAAAAAAAAAAAGAAAGCAAAAACTCTAGCTACCTGGAGAACATTCTTATCAGTATTACAGGTATTCACAAATTGAAAGAAAGAATCCAAACCTAATTCATAGTACAGTATCTATGACCAACTGGTAACTGTAACCCCCAAGACTTAGTGAAATGAGTAAATGTGAGCTAAAAGTTAATGGACCAGAATATAACTATGCTACTGTAAAATACTAAAAAGCTGCTGACACTTCATTAAAATCTTTGATGTCTTTTTAAAAAAAAAAAATCTTGCTTATGCTAACACGTTTTTAATTTTTCTCAATGCCTTCTACCCAGCCGGTGTCCACCACATCCCTACCATGCTACAATATCTAATTAACTGCAACAGTCAAAGAAAAATAGTGGATGAGCTTGTTCATAAAACCCAGCCTTCTGAAAGAATTATTTCTGTTAAAGACTCCATCAGCTCTTTCTGATGAGATCTCTTTCCCCCATTAATTCCCAGTTGTCGTAAATACTACACAAATTCATCCTTTATGCAGGGCCTTGTGCTGACTGTCAGTTGTTGTCATGGTGAATGTGTTTTTTTATATTGTGCTTGCTTGAGTTTATTCTGAATTCTGCCTACTCATTTGCTCTACTTTTCTCTTAATTTTCAGATTTCTCAGTCATAACTACAATGTTACAATGCAATGCTCCTGACAACTGCCCCCTTTCTGCCAAATTTCACGTCCTGTCAAAGACCAGTTCTGAATCTTTTGTTTCACCTTTATTGCCTCAGATTCAAATGACAGCTGATTTCTTATCAGCCTTGCAAAACTCTAAAATCAGCTCCTCAAGATGAAATCAATTACAAACCACTCTGTACTTCCAGCCTTCTTTTTGTAGCCTCTCCATCATATATTCCACATTTTGAGTTTAGAGAACAGTTAATATATTTTGATAGTGCAGCTTCAAAGTTGGATTCCTCTCTCTGTTTTAACCTATAGCTAACAAATACAGTAAATGCTTCAACAGACTTTCCACTGTAACCTGGAAAAACACAGATGGAAATGGTATTTTAAATTCCTTCCAATGACCTCTCTGCTTCTATGGAGTTTCAGCCTAGACACCCTGCTCTATCCAGTGCTGTTTAGTCTACTCAGGGCATTAGTATTTTTCACTTTTATATCTGCCATATAATGCTCAGGACTCACTATAAAGCACCAGCTGATGGACATCAATTTTATCTTTCTCTAGCCCAGCTGGTTCACACTGTGTTCCTCCTGTACTTCCTGTGAACCTCTTAAAATAAATACTCAACAAAGTGACTACAGATGTAAGTCATTGATTAATCAAAAGCTTAGCAGGTCTTGAGGGCTGAGGCTGAGGGCTAGGGCGTCATAAGCCCTAATAAAATTAAATGAGGAGTCACCAGGATCTCAGCAGAAAATGCCTCCAGTTCCTGAAGCAGCTGCCAAAGCGTCGAGGTTTCCAGAGGGCAAGAGTGAGTGAGGCAACTTTCACTGAGTTCATTAGGATCCATTATGGAAACAATCTGAAAGATTCTTGACCAAATTTAATATTCCCAGGAAAAGCAGTTAAAAGATGTACAAAACAGGAGCAACAGAGTCCCTTTAAGAGGGGAGACCCAGTCAAACACCAAGAAAATAATGAACTAGAGGAATAGATGTCCAGCTGGAGTTCAGGACAGTCAGACCCACAGCGTGGTTCCATTCACAGAGCCCTTTCTCAAACCCTTCTACGCCTGTTTCCATGTTAGAAAGATGGGACTTCGGACGTATTTCATCCACTTCCTTTTTCCCTCATTTTCTTTAGAAACAGAGAATTAGAAAAACAGTAACAAATATAAAACTTGCCTTTTCTGGTAAACCAAACAGCACAGCAAAACCAGCCTCTTGCTTTCCTTCAGTCTGCTCCCTTTTTTGCCTGCAGGAATTGTTTCAGCTCACAATTCAATTGGGCCAGGTGGGAGCTAAAAATTAGTGGTAGACAGATGTTTTACAGTAAATGCATGTTTGGTTTTGTATCTGAAAATTAGTGTAAAATTAAATGATTATTACAAAATCTGTTCTCAAAAACATAGATAGATGGGCAGACAGATAGATAGACATAAAAGCTGTTGTTCCTCATGTCTCAAAAAATGTTACATACAAATTTAAGACAATCTTATATTAATCCTAGGAAGCTTGTCCAGTAGAAAATGAAATAAAAGAAATACATATATTAGTTGTATATATAATCAAGATAGAGATCCAATGGCTATATCTGAAAGGAAGCAACATAAAAATCTTACAATAACATCTCAGTTGCATATTACCATGAAGCAAAATAAGCAGTATTTCAGGAAATAAGCAGTATTTCAGGAAAGTAGTGAAGTAGTGACTAGACTTGGAGCAAAAAAACATTTGTGCTACTAGGTAGACACACTACAGGAAATATACAGCTGGTAGAGGTCTTCATTGTTTAAATACTTTGTCTACTTTGTTTTCCCAACTCATAGTTCTTGTCCATACCCTCCCCAAAATTCGTCAATCTGACACCACTGAAAGCAATAAAGTTCCACTGAACTCTGTGTGGGGAGAACCTGTCATTAAGTAACAACCCAAGACATGACTCAAAATTGTTTCTGATTTTCTTTGGTTTATTCAGCCATCCACTTTTCTAAAGGATTTTCTTTAACTGATCTAAGATTCCTTTTTCAAACCATTCATGCGCTCCTCAAACTGTATTGGTTGATCAGTAAGACTTTTATTTTACTGAAAAGGTAAATTAAAAAAACAAAACTAAGTAAAATACTTCAACTAACTTACCATTTAAATTAAAACATGACATTATGTGTGCAAGCTTCGAATCTGAAAGGTCAAAACGAGCAGGTAGTTGAAAGCCTTATGCAGCAACAGCTTGTCCACACACTTGAACAGATTCCAAAAAAGTTGTTTTGCCATCCTTACCCATGCATACAAGCAAACATAAAAATGTAAAAGAGACAGCTGCAGCGTATCACGAAGAAACTATTCCTCACCACTTCCCCTTTGTCCTCATAAGACCATTCGAAGGCATCACAGCTTTAATCTAGTGAACAAAACTAATGCCATATGCAACTAATAGTGCTTACTGAAGTCATTACAAATTAATTCCCTGTTTGGGGCTCTGGAACTGATTTTCTTCTTCCCAGCCTGTGAAGAAAGATTCATCACTCGAGAGAGCAGCAATAGTAGCAGTAAAGACAAGAGCATGTGACAGAGAAGGTGTATTGAAACCATGATCTAGCAAGTTCAAACTATCAAATGGATTATTTGAATCAAAAAGAGCTCAAATGCGGTTTGGATTTCATGGCTGCGCAGGAACATACAAAGAATGGAAAAAAATTCCTTGCTCAAAATAAGTGGGAGGGGAAATGTGTCCTCAGCTCCACTCTTCCCCTCAGTGATAAGGGCTGGAGCAATCACTATGGGCCGGAGACAGAGTGGTGTTGACCAGCTGTCTGTCAACACTTCTTACACTGGGCAGAGAGCACAGTAGGACTCTCAGATGGGTCACCCTCTGTGGACACAGAGCACTTGTTTTCTTGGAGTTCTTGTGCACACACACACACATGCAGAGAGATTGTCCAAGCTGTAAATAACTGCAAATGATTCTTGAATTAGGTGCTGCTTGTCCAAACGCAAGCAGACCTTTTTTAGTTATCTTGCCACTTCCGTGGACATTGCCATTGCAATAATCAAAACTGAAAAATTTGGCATCTGCCCTTTTAATGATTGTAAATGATGGCAGAGTCTCTGGTCATACTAACAAAACATTGGCAGTTCCCCTTCAGGCCTTGTAGTATCTGTACCGTAATACAAATGGACTTACTGCTGTTGGCAATCAATATGTTGGAAGTGGTTAACACAAATATGTTGAGATACCAGAAGACTCTTGCCCTATCAGACCAGCAGGAAATACATAATCTATCCTCCAGGCTCTCACATTATCAGTATATATGTATTTTGTCAGAAATTGCTGGAAGACCTAATTTAAACCTCGTCTTGTTATTTTTTAGTAACCCAAGGGAGGGAAAGCAAGTTGAAAAATGTTGGGGAGAAAATACCTGTAAGCGATACCAAACAAAAAGGTCTGATCCAGCTCTGTCTAGGATTGTCAGATTAGTTTTCCTTACCCCCTAGAAGCAAACTGTAATCCAACATGTTGCACTGCAGAATGTCTGTAGGATGTTCCCTGGGAAAACTGCTGACAACTAGTTCACCTGAAATAAAAAGTTAAAAGGGACATTTTTCTCTGGTAGCAGTTTTACTTGCTGGTACTACCCTTCACTCTTATATGTATAAGTGATATAGAGTATTACAGAAAAAAATATCTAAATAAATAAATGTGTCTGTGTTCTTTCCTCTGATGCTGTTCTAGCTGTGCTTAGTGAAATATTACTGTGGTCTTTGTTAATTAGTAAGAGACTCCTTATTTTCTGTGTCACATGCAATTTCACATGTAACATAGCTCTCTCAGTGTGCACTTGTTCTTACATATGATGCCTATGAAACAGATATGGGACCACTGCTTCCAGCTGTGGATGTTCTTCATGGTACAAACACAAGGAAGTCAGTTAAATCAAATGCCAATTTGCCAACGCATTTAGTTACAAAGAGTGCTACAGAAGTTGCACCTTACAGCAGAAAAATCGATGGAGTGTGCATTCAAATGATTACTGTCAAACACATGCTAAAATAATATGCAGAATTGTGGTTGTATTTACTACAGTCAGACATGGACTTCGGCATGCATGTTAAATAACTCCATTGGCACAAAGGAAAGAACTACTAATCACATTGAATACATAGTCACTTCATATTCCTCGCTCCAGGATAGGACAATATGCTCATGGATGGATGGACAACCAGCCAGCCAAAAAAATTTATTAGAAGAGAGCGGCTTACATGGCAGTAGTTACTGAGTTGTAACTGGTGGCTGGCGACAAGTGGAGTACAGCAGGGGTCTGTCCTGGGACGTGTCCTGTTTAACTTGTTCACTAATGGCATGTGCAAATTGAAGGAGAGCCATCGTGAGGTTTGTTAAACTGGGGGGCCAGTTGATACGTGCAAGAGCAGGGCTGCCATCCACAGGGACCAGAACAGTGGGGAGGAATAAGCTAAAAAGGATCACATCAAATTCAGCAAGGACAAAAGCCCAGAGCAAAAGCAGGGATTATACCCTCTGCTCAGCACTTGTCAGACCACAGCTGGGTCCTGCGTCCAGTTCTGAGCCCCACAAGTCAGGACAGACATCAACAAAACAGGGCAAGCAGGGGAGGCCACCGAGACAGTGGGGCTGGAGCACTCACCCTGCAAGTTGAGGCTGTGGAGCCAGGGATGGTTCACCCAGAGCAGAGACTGCTTTAGGGCACCTGAAAGCACCTTGGTGCCTACAGGGTGGGGATTGAGGGGCTGAGGCCAGGCTTCTCACTGGGGTGCCTGGTAGGAGAACAAGAGGGAGTGGCACCAGCTGAAACTAGAGAGGTTTGGGATGGAGATAAGGGAAAGCTTTTTCCCCACAAGGACAGAGGGTGGTGGAGTGGGGGCCTGGAGAAGTTTTGCTGCCTTGGAGGATTTCAAGCTCAACTGCCTAAAGCCCCAAGCAACATGGTCTGGCCCCATGTATAACTCTGCTTTGAGCAGGAGGCTGAAGGAGAGACCCCCTGAGGTGCCTTCCAACCTGAATTATTCCTCAGTTCTATGATTTTCCCCTGATTAGTGACTGCATCGCTGTTTGTCCCTATTTTTTCACTGACTCTTAAGGCTTAACTAGTATATGACAGGCTGTTGCACCTAATTTTTCACAGGTCTATCAGACTGCAGGTAATAGGATCTATCTCGTTTGTGAAACATTAATTTGAAATTATTTATATTTGAATTGTGGTCCATCTCCTAGAATCTGCTCATTAGCAGCACCGTGGCTGGTGAGCAGTACCTTGCTGAGATTGACAGCAGTGCTGGCTGGCAAGTTGTTTCCCTGACTTGTTCCAAGAGAAATGACTGTAATGATCAACCCTCAATAGGTAATGGTTTCCGTGATTTCAGATAACTCGGCCACAAGCTTCTTGGGTGCACTGGTAGGAATTCATGGGCATTCGCATTCAGCCAATTGTTTGCATCTACCTCTCATTTAGCTTGATGCTGTAACAAGGTGCCTTTCATAAGCCCCAAAAAGGCTTAGAAGCTCCAGTCTCATTTCCTTAGAATGATTTTTTTCTTTTTTTTTTCCTTTTTTCCCTTTTCAACTTTCAGTTCAGAAATGCAGTTCTCTCAAAGTTTTCTATAATCAAGAGGTTCATTGTATGGTCACCCTGTGTTTCTCTTGCTCTCTGTAATGCATCTGTAAGCATTAGATTGTGTACATCATCTTCAGCAACTTATCAGTCCTCAAGGTATCTAAGAAAAGATCTCAAGGATTAATTTTTCCTCTAGATGTTTGTTTACTTTCAGTCCATATCTTTGTAGTTGTAAGAACAGGTATTGATGTTTGGGTAATATTTGCATAATAGAGTTTTTATGACAGAAGTGATTAATCTTTTCTTGTCTTTGAGACATGGAATTATGTGCGGGAACTGGGGTGGGGGAGGAAAGGTTTAGAGGATCACACACTAACCTCCATCTTAGTGTTTTCTATCACAAGCCACAGCCAATCAGTGGGCATGTGATAGGGTTAATACTTGTAAAGAGTTACCTCCAGCTGTGCAAGCATATTTATGTCTACTCGGCTGGTCTGTAGGGACTCCAGTTTTGGAAATCTACAGATACACATTTTGTTGTTTATTTACACCCTTTATGAAAGCTTTTGTCAACTCACTTTTAACTTTGACAAGATATATTGTCTTGATTTAGGCTGTACACATCTCTGGGGAACCACAGCAGGAGACAATAAATTAGCCAAGGAGCTTTTTGCTAAAAGACTCTCAAAATTTGCACTGATCACAGCAGCTTAAACACACAAAGACTGACCAAGAAGAAACGGTTTATTAGGCCGCTCCTAAGGGCAGTTAATTGCCTACTAATGCAGTGCAAGAAAAACTGCCAGCTGGAGGGCTGAAATGACTTGAGCCATTACTAGTGGGAAAAGAAAAGAATAACTGATGACACAGTCTGTTCTATTGTGTGATAACATGCTGTGGACCAGCATACATTATAGGTAATGCCATGTCCTTATTTAGCATCATGACAAGCTGCTGCTTCATAACCTTTAATGCACTTGTCTTGGCAACACCCTCTGACATAACGCCATGATGATATCCCTGGTTTACAGACAGCCTCAGGGACTATGGCCCAGGCCATCCAAACCACACATCTGGCACCTGAGCGTAGGTCACCAACACATTTCGGAGCCTGTACACTCATGGCAGCATCACCTTGGAGAAAGGCCAAACACCTGCCCACCATGTGCTCACTCCCCTTCCTCAGTGGGACGGGGAGAAGATGGGATGAGAAAGCTCAGGGGTCAAATTGAAGGCAGGGAGATTGAGAAACTGGCTCGACATGGGAAAAATCAATTTAATTTATTGTCAGTTAAATTAGATTGGGGCAGTGAGAAACAAAGACAAGCATTAAAACAGGTTTTCTAACCTCTTCCGCAAGAGGAAATTTTGGATTATGTTTTCTTTATCATATGCACAGTACATCTGAATTGTTCTGTATCCTCCAGGAAGGTAGCCACTATTGATTGAAAAATATAAGGGGATTATGGTATTTATTCTCTTATAACACATATTTGCACTAAGCTGTAACTTAAGCTTAATAAAGAAAAAGGTTTATTTTCTTTAGCCATGCAGTGTGGAATAAATAGTGTGGAAATAGCCATAAACTAAGCTGTAAGAACAAACGGTCTTAACGGTATACTGCGTACAATAAAGCACTGTGGTCTTAATGATCCAGCTCTTAGGTAAAACCAAAATGGTTGATCACGTGAAACTATCTGGTGATGGAAATAAAAAATGGCACTGGGCTGGGGCACACAGCCTGAGAGTCAATTGCTTAGAAAAAGAGACCTGGCAAACTAAGCCTAAGGCCAAAGCCATGCATCTGGGTACCCTTTCCTGGATGGGTATCTCAGAATTAGAGTGGCTCAGAGTGAATAGGAGCTTGTACCCTGCAAACACGGAAGGGTCTCCAGGGAAAGGAACTGGTTAATGACAGATAGGAGGCTCTTGCTGTTACTGTAAGGTAAGTAGTTGCAACTTAGATGTGGAACAGGCACGTTCCTCATGAGCAATGAAGCTATTACTAAGCTGTGAATGTGACCACTTCTGTTATTACAGTTACATTTCAATTATCTGTTCTGTATGCACTGTTTGGTTTTTTTATCAGCTCAAAACCCCTGCAGAAATCAGACATGCCCTGTAAGGTGATAGCACATCAACTTTCTGGCCCATTCAGTCCCTGTGGTCAGGACTGGATGTTATTTGGGTTCCCCTGTCTCCCCACATTGTCCCTCTGAGCTCCTTTGTGGATGTGCAGATGAGCTTGTATCACATAACCTACCTAACATGCTCACATGGCACCTGAGTGTTAAATGATGTGAAGACTTATAAAAAAGGGCATAGTTTAAAGGACAGGGGGAAAATAGATCTATTTTTTCCTGTTATGAATGGAAAAGTGTTTACAGTTCAAGAGATAATTTAAAATAAAAATAACAAGTGATGCTAAGCACAGATCATTGGTAATTTGTTTTATTAGTCTATATTTTAAAGACTTTGCTGCAGGTGGGATTTTGCATTGTAACTCTCCCCAGACTGGGGAAAAAAAGAAGAGGCCAATCAAAACAAAATCCTGCAATTGTTCCAGCTAGTTGCATCTTTTGTTTTCAGCTGTGGGAAACTGTATACAACATAGAGAACAACAGAAAGGAGAAGAGAAGACTTTGAGATATACCTTAGAATGATACTAATTTTGAAAAGAAAGAACTCAAAACAAATTCAGGAAAAAAAGTACAAAGAAGTGTCATGAAATATCTAGATTAAAAATGTTGCATAATGCAATATGCTAAGAGCTGTTATTCAATACGTATGAGTTTTATAAAATTTAAATTGTTAAAATAACATTTATTTACACTAACTGAAAATATATCCAGAGATACTTTGGCAACTTCAAAACCTTGCCTTTTCTTATAAATAGTATCTCAATAGCTTTCTCTCTCCCTCTTTTTTTTTTGTTTGTTTGTATTTCCAAAATAAGGATGAGAGCATCACATTCAGGAATAAGGAGGTATGAATAGTATTATGGAAAAGAGCAAAACTGCTGATGTTTACAGAAAAGTGGAGAAAACAGTAAAAATCTTTTTCATTAACTTCAGCAGCTTTTGGATTAGATTCACAGATCAAATTATTGCAATGGATTTAGAACAAAAGTGGGAGGACAGATAGAAACAGGTTATTTCTAAACAACTTTTATAAAGAGAAAAGAACAAAAAAAATTGGAGACAAGACATACAGGTTTAAGTTGAGAATAAAGATTAGATAATCATTGGTGAATTAATATCTCCTTCTTCAAAGAATATGAGTAAATTTTATTCATACAGTGAAGTCTCTGCTTGTGAGCTGTGCTGTGCTGCAAGTATAAAACTTTACCACAGAGCTTTGTAAGAAGCAAAAAGATTATAGGGTGTCATGATTTATACAGGATTTATAATCTCAGGCCACTCATAACTGCATCACAAAAAAATACCTTCATCAAAAGTACAGTTCTGGCTGGGACTTTGTCCAAATACAGACTAAATAATCCTCTCTCCACAGCCTCATTCCCAGTCAGTACTTTGAATTCCCCGGAGAGCTGAACAAGAAGTATATATATTTTGCACAAAATGGATTGCCTCCTGTCTCCTTTGCCAGAATTGCTAGCAGTTGATTGGTTTGAAACACAACAAAAATTTTCAGGTAATTCTATTCGTATCAATTTGTACTTGGGAGACTGTGTGGTATCCTTGGTCCCTAGTCTGAATATTCTATCATAATCATCATCTTCCTAATCATAACACCTTCTCAGTCTGTGCCAATGTTTCTCAGTATCCTGGAAATATACATCAAAAAGCCTTAAAAGTCCAGACTGTAGAGGTGTGTTGTCAATATCTCAGGCCACTCAAGGCTAGAACACAGAGAAATGGGAAAGAGGTTTGAAAAACACTGCAGGAAAAGAAAAGATGACAGTGTCACAGAATCTCAAATAGACATTGACAGCAGAGAAAAAGAAGGGATACATTTTGTGTTGAGGTAATAAAACACAGGACAAACAGGATGGGAGCAAATATTACTGCAGATAATAAGTGAAGCAAAATTAATCTCCTCAAGCTTTTGAAACACATGGATCTACAGATACATCTTCCAACATATGAAGTAGCAAAATGTTGGAGTTATAAGGTACTCATCTATACATATATTATTACTATATATATTATTCAGAGGTGTGGGGTTTAAATGCTAAATTCCCAAACAGGCAGCTGAATTCTAGGAACATGATGGGTTCTTTTTTTCCCTTTGTGAGCACCAAAACCGGTTTTCAAAGGCTTGGCAACAAAGCTCACCAAAAAACCTCCGCACCATATACTAACAGAGCCTTCTCTACTTGCCCAAGCAGGACCAAGCAATATTACACTAGTAAATATTTTCAAGTTGCTGGGATTGGGAACTAGTGGTCTGAAACCTGGAATTAGCTTCTGATACTATTTCACATCATTCACATTACATAGCTCTTGGCCGTATTGTTTTTCTGATAATGCTGAGATGTGCTAACATGTGGCCTGCCATATGTATTTGAAAGACATTTTTCAGCTTTCATCCAAAGAAAAGTTCCCCAGCCCAGGACATGACAGATGATAACACGTTACCTCACCCAGCGTCTGGATGGCTGAGGGTGGGCAGGATGCCCGTCGTGCAGCCCAGCGGAGACTGATGTGACATTCATGAAGGAGTCACTGCACCAGGACAACACGGGGAAACAGACGAGGCAGCTTTTCCTGATCTTGCGGATTTTACAGCTTCAAATGGGAATGAGCTCAGAAAGCCAAAACAGTTTTTGTAAGGCTCGTGCAAAAGGCTATGTCTGATTCACTTCATCAAGGGAGCTATTTCTCTGAAATATGGACTGATTGCAGCCAACATTGCCCTGTTGCTCTCTGCTCCACATGGATAGACAGTTTCAACCCAAAGTCCTCAATGTGTGTTGTCATCTGTCTCCTCTAAGGCCATAATGATAGTGATGAACAAATGAAACTAGGTGAAATAAGACATACCTCCCCAAACCTGTAAGGCTCTTTTTAAAGACTTAAGTACAAGACCCAAACAGGTACCTAATTCAAAGATGTCTGACGTCCTTCAAGGAGTTTACCATTGCAAATTACTAAGTCCTGATCTTACCTAAGGATGCCATGGATTCTCCAGATCTCACAGCCACTATGCCATACTCTGAAAGAAAAGCTAGTGTGGTTTATATACAACTTACACGTCCAGGGCAGATATTATTAGAAAAGGCCCTATTGCTTGTATTATTCTGGGGTTTAGACAAGATGATCATAAGGCTCATTTCTGGGCTCAGCTCCACTGAATCAGAGCCAAAAACCACGCGTATGAGGTCTTTTAAATACAGGTTTAGAAGTCTAGTTGTGCAACACACAGTTCATCAATTGTAGGTCACTGACCTTTTTTTTTCTGGATATCCTCACAGTGGATAAATGAAAAACTTGTAGCCAACACTGTCTTTCTACCTTCCACCTGGAGTGGCCATGGTAAACCTCTGTGTGAGGAAGATGAATTAAAGAATCATCATGAACCAGACACAGTTCCGTGCATCTGATGTGGTGTTTGTACTGCCCACGTATTTTAGCTACATTCTTAAAGACACGTTTCTCTTTTGGGGGAGTCACTCATACCTTAATCGTACTTAATGCAGACATATTTTCTAAGGCAGAGAGGGAGGGAAGGAATGGGAGGCTTTCTTTGCCACCTGAGCATTTAAATAGCACATAGAAGAGAAATGTCTAAAGGCAAACTCAAAAAGAAGACAAATGCTGCAAGCTACTGTCCCACCAAATCCATATCGTCTTACTTCATGCTGCAAGTAGGAACAGCAACTGGCAAGTACAGTTTCAGAGATAAAGTGTGTTTACAAGAAAAACTACCAGTGTTTACCAGACCGTTGTAAATGTAATCTCATTAACGAACCCTGGAAACCCACCCTGCAGGGTCCCACTTACAGCCATAGCAATCAGCTTAGCCATGAGAAGTTCTGGCTACTCAGTGTGCAAAAACATCAGGATGTGACAGCAGCCACGATGGTAGTAAATATAGCTGTGGAAAATGAGGAAAGAGTGTAGCCAAATGCCAGAAGCCTGGGAGAGAAAGTATCTTCTAAAAACTGAAGCAAATCAGGGACATACAAGAAGAAATGCTTACCTGAATTGGTCATAAATTTAAAGAGACACTGACGGTCTTACACTGTTTCTAAGACAGCTGCCACATAGCAAAAGTTCTGCTCTACCTACCTGCCTGCCAAGCACGGCATGCCTTTCCTCCTGAGGCAGATGTCAGTGTCAACGCAGTGACGTTCCCAGCTTGTGTTCACACAAGTCTCTGTAACACAGCAGAGCGGGGGGGGCAGGTTCACATTGATCTGTGATCCTTCAGGGGACGAGGCTACTTAGGGATAACGCAGTGTCCCTGCCCCTTGTTCCGTGTAGTCACACCTCACACGGTACCTCTCACAATATGCATTATGTTATGTTTATAGTGTCATTATATCACAGGCATGCAATCTGTGTGGCAAACAAGTAGTGTTTACCACCGGTCTATGAAGATACCAAAAAGTAGAGGCACAATGGCTCATTCAGTGCAAAATGAAAGTTTTGTTGACTGATTTAACTGACTTTTCTTTCAGTTTTTAAAAGGCAAGCCACTTCTGAGTAACCGTGTACCCTGAAACTCATAACTGGAGACCTGAAAATAATGTACTGGGTGAATGACTGGACGGATGGACGGATGAATGTGTGGACGGACAGATGGATGGATAGGTGAATGGATAGAATATTTTCTTCATCCCTAACAGCATTTTTTGAGCACACTTGAGTCCTGTAAAAGCATAATATATCATCTAAAGAGAAGTCTGCCAAAATGCAGAGGGAAAAGAAAAACTGAGAGGCATTATTCTGTATTTTAAAAGAAAGGGATTGTTCTTTGGTGCCATTAACTGGTGCAGTTCCACTGATTTCTTTACATCAGCTGAAAATCTGGTTTTAAAAAGGAAAAGACTAGTGAGAGATTTTAAAAAAATTTAAAAAAAGACCAACCTGTGTAAATGCATGTCTGTATGTATACAGAGGCACACCATGAACAACTGATATAGCCAGAAAACTGTTGCCAGGCTTTCCAAGATTACGGAAGCCAAATATCTGAGGACATAAGACCCTCAGGTAATTTTTTTGTTTATGGATGGAGCAGTCACAGTGTTGCTCTGGAAACTAATCTTCATTTTAATCTGTATTCTGTGTTTGAATTAAGACATTTATAAGCTCTGAACTAGCTAATCTACAGTCTACCCTGTTCCAGGTTTTCCACTTCCCAGGTCCAAGAATTGAAATGTAGGTAGCAAATGCATGTGGGTAAGGACTTGACACTTTGATAATCTCCATGCAGGAAATTTTGAGTGGCCAAGATGTGGTCATGTTTTCTCTCAGGAAAAGAAGTGGAAGTTGAATGAGCACCAAGACAGAAATACGAGGTTGAGAGGAGCTTTGCAGGCTTGCAAAGGAAGAAGCAGGGACATATTTGCACACCACACTATGAAGAAGCAAAATGCGAACCTCACCCTTGATGCCCATAACAGGCAAGGCTGCTTGATTTAGACAAAGGTGCCAGCAGGGATGCCAGAAACATGAAGGAACATCCTTCACTGCCAGCAAAGACAGTGGTATATATCCTAACTTAGGGGACAGCCTGTCCCTGACAGGACTGGCTATCTGCTGCAGGTCCATTTGTCATGGTCAGAGTTACAGCAGAGAACAGTGTTTGAATGGTCTCAGTGACATTTTGGCTCTGCTTGAAGTCAGTGGCCAAAATGCTACAAGACTCAAAAAGGTTAACACTCATCTTCAACCTATAAACAGTCTATAAATCGTTTATAAAATACAACTCAAAAAATCCTCAAATTGTTGGAATGCCTTTAGTGTTTTGAATGCCATGTGTAAGTGACTTTAATAAAAGTGCTCTGGAATCCAGCTGATGGAAGGAATATAAATATGATGTAGTGTTACTGCCAACAAAAGTAATGTAGCCTTTCCACCAGGTCTGATTGTCCCACTCTGAAATAAACAAAGCATAACCACACTGTCATAATATTTTCCTGAAATGTAGAAATCACAACGAATCAGCACTTTGGTTTCTACAGAACACACTTGGAATTTCAAATGTTCATTAGCTTTAAATCAATAGTGTTTAGCATTTTGATCAATATTTCAAATAGTTTTGTTGAAATAATGGCTCTTCCTGCTGCATTCATTAGTATCAGCCATTTGGCTGCTTAAGGCTTATTTCTGTTAGTGCTTTTGCTTCAATCATGTGAATTTTCTATAATTGCGCCTATGATGTCTTACTGTAATTTAGTTAACTATTGTCCTTTGTTATTTATAAATCTGTTCTTCCATTTATTTATCAGCCTTATGGTCAGAAAAATAATGGATAAATATTCACTTACAAGTAACAGAATAGAAACAGAAAACTATTTTTAACCATACTTCTTAATAAATGGCTCTGTGAGGGGATAAAGCAGTAGAGCAAGTAAAATTTAAGGTTGAAATATGAGGCAAGTCATAACATAAGCTGCATTGCACATCCTATCTATTTTACTATAAACATTTGATTATGTGCAGTCCCTACACTAAAGTGATGTCATTACAGCTTGCAAAGTCAGCCTCCGAGAATTTGAAGGCCTACTGAAATGTGTGCATTGCGAGTTAAGATTTGATAATTATATGATCACTACATATGTTTTCCACAAGATCTTTTTTTTCCTTCAGAGAATGAATGGCCATGTTTGGGAGCTTAATAAAATGTCCAGAAAAAATACAGTTCATGAAAATTTAGAAAGCAGTTGTTTTCTTCTACACAGATGCATTTTTCACTAATAGTAAAATTGGGTATATAATATATTTCTTGCCTTTTACAAGAAAAACACTGAAAAAAACCCCATCTCACTGCTTAACCTCAAGAAATCATGATAATGAAAATTGCTCACAGTCACCATTGCCAGAACTGGACAGAGAGCTGATGGCAGTAGGCCATTGCCATACCTTCCTGGAGCAGAATTGGAGTGGGAAGGGGCATCTTACCAGTGGGTTTTACAGATATTTCTGACGACAAGACTGCAGAGCATTGGGAATCCCAAGTCTGAGTACACAGGCTGAGAGCAGACAGAAAATAACTTTCCAGAACAAAAAAGTTCCATATTTTTAAGCACCTAAAAATTAAGTCTTATAATGGAAACTACAGTGTAAATTTAATAACTGGTAGAGCTGTTAACTGCACAATAATCCTAGGGGAGTCCTAACCCAGAACAGAGGTCCACAAAGGCCCTGAACAAATAGACAGAAAGAAAAATACACAATATTCAAAGCTGTTATCTTTTAAACAAAAAGAAAGAAAAGAAAATAAGACATCATGCAGAAGTGCATTTTTTCTGAGATTTTTTATAAATATGACAGGAGCCATTTATTATTTCCTTTCTATTTTTCAGTAGTCAAAGCTGTACATTTCCCACCTGAATTTCCTCTTGAGTTTCAGTAAGTCATTGTCAAATATTCTCTGTGCATGTGATTCAGATTTTTTCACAGCTACAATCCATGGTCAGCCTGAAATAATTTGTTCTTCTGAATATGGACTTGAACTTAACAAGCACTACCATAGCTCCATGTCTACAGAGGAAAGGCTTGCGATTCCCACTTAGTTGCTACAATGGCAAGCCCTGAAAAGCAATGAAAACTTCATTTCCTGTTCATCCCACTTGATGAATCATAGACACCATTTGGGCATATAGGTCATCGCTGAGTCCTGTGACACAGGGATTATGGGCTGGGAGAGAAACTGGACAGACGGGCAGACACTGCACCTAAACATGCCAAGGAATTTACAGAAAACATTGCAGTAATGAAGACAGACCGAGGCTCAGACATTAAGGGAAGTGTCTGAACTCTTTTCCCACATCCTCAAAATTAAGGTGGAAAAATACACGAGTCAGTTCAATTAAAAGTGATACAGCATCAAACAGTCATGTGACTAGAGGCAGGCAATATTTTCAGCCAAAAACTTTTAGGAAAGTGCTTTGTGAAGTCTGACCTTTTAGTTCATTGAGGAGAAAGGCCAAAAATGTCAAAAGAAATAAATAAAAAATCAATCTAAACATTTATAGATTTTTTTCAGTTTTCCAAGTCATACCACTGTTTCATTTTAACAGTATCTCTCTAATTTTTTTTTTCCCTGTATTTTCCTTTAATTAGTTCAAAGATTTTTTTTTCCTCAGTAGATTTGGTCAAATATTTGGAAGTTTACATCCCAAAGTTTCCACCGTTTTTCTACATGACAAGAATATAACTTTTCCCCAGGAGATTTCAGGAGTCAAGTATCACACCCTCAGTCTCTAACTTTGTGTGGAGAAGCTTCTGTTGATATTTTTTCTTGTGGCTTGTGAAAGATCACCACAGGGTCTAGCACAAGCTCTCTATTTGCCTTGGGCTTTGGGAAAACAAGAATTCTCTGTCTGAACCATGCTCACAACTCAGTGAACACTTCTCAGTAGCAGCTGCTGGCACTGCAAGTGAGAGAAGTCACCCTGTCTTCTCCAGGATTCTACCCTTATCCCCATACACTGCTTCCATCTTGCTGCTGACACAGCAGCAGTTTCCTCTCCAGTTCTTATGAGTAGGTATTGAAAAAGAAGTGGAAGGACTGCTGTATTTCACTGGGAGTCTTGTCTGCTGGTGAGCTCCCTGCAGGGAAGACTATGACAATAGATCATACAAAATGGACGCTACATACTGAGGTCTGCACATTCCTTGCCAGTCTTCATAACCGGGTTACACGCCTGTGTGAGTCATCTGCACATACTGCTTTAGTCAATGCATTCTTTCTATATGTCCATTTGAAGACACAATACATCCATACTCATTGGAAGTGAAGTCTTGTCTCACAGGTGTGTGCCTATATCAGTTTGCCACACAGAGGCTGGTTTGCCATTGACATTCCACTTTTTACAGACCTCACACATAGTTCTGCTTGAAAAACTGACTGCAGAAAAATGTGCTTTTCTCAGTGCCATCCAGGAGACCTGTGAGCATACCTAGTTCAATACATAGCAGGAATGCCATGAATGACAATTATTTATGGCTGCTTTTTACTTACATTAGTCTTGCAAAGTTGCACACAGCTGAAACAGAACACATAAACTCTGATGTTTTCTCCCACATTGTTAAGATCATTTTTCTCCTCATTTCCTATCAATGATACCTTCACAGGGCAAGTGAAGGCAAAGGGTACTCCAGCTGCGTATGTGATCACCATTTGTCTTGCAAAACTTGTGTTGCTAGCAGCAGGACGCAGACAAATCTTGGGTGAGTCTTAAGAGTTCTGGGAGCTGACAAAAAAAAAACAACAAAAAGTAACCAATTTTTTTTATTTGTAAAAGAGTACACTTCATACGATGCCAGGAAAATAACACAGTAAAGTGGGAAAGGTAAAACATGCATCTCTTATGACTCTTACATTTTTTACCTAAGGAATGCTGGGAAGTAAATAATCTTTGTCCTGTTATATGCATGTGCCTATACATTAAACATTCAGAAGAAAGTTTCATGAAAAATATTGAGCTGTTCTGGTAATGCCTTTGCATGAGTTTTTGCATTAGATGACCTGCCCCATTCTACGGTAAGAACTTTAATGTGCTGTTTTAAAATGAGTGGGGTAAACTATGTCATATAAGGGTTAAAGTGGAATAAGGGGAGTTTCACAAGTTAATCCTTACTGAGGGACATAGAAAGGATGTGCTTAATTCCTGCTTCTCAGAGTGCTGTCAACAGGGACAGAGTCTGGCAAGGTGAGACTAGATCTTCATATCTTCCCCATCTACCTTAGGACACTGGAGTATGTTGAAGATCTGACCAAATTCCAGTGAAATGAACGAACATACTTCAGCAGCTTCAGCAGACTTTGGATCAGGTGTTACGTGAATTTTTCTGTTCTTCTGCAATTTTATGAATCAGTGGCATAGTCAAGAGAAAATGGAGATAAACAACAGAATTGACCCCCTTCTGAGTTGGGTAATATATGTTCTGCCACATTCCCAGCACCAGTCCAGGAAAACCAGCAATGGGTCGATCATGCTGTAACATCACCAGCGCATGAAGAGTAGTTTTGGAGCAAAAGGCATGCAGGTATTTCATGCCACCTGCTCTGCGTTCTGTTGTAAGCTGCCATGGTTAACAGACCTGGTAGTAAGCATTTGGCATTCAGGCATATACAAAACTGTGTTACTGTGGAGACAAGGGTTGCACATAGCCAGAAGCATAAATCCAAATGTAGATGCTATTGGCACATTAGAAAACAGCCTTTGTTTAGCAGATAAGCAACAGAAAGGGGAAAAGTTCATCTTTCATATTTCTCTGGAGTAGACCCAACATGGGAATCCAAAAATTGTTGTCCTGCTAAAATGAAAAAAAAAAAAAAGGGAGGTGGGCAACCTTAGTCATAAAGAAAATAGGAACTTTGCCTAAAGCTATCATTCACTGCTTATGTTTGCCAAGAATCCATTACGATGTAAGGTCCCATAAATGTACTAGGTACTATAAATGTCCCCATCTTTCCCTTCATTTTAGGAAAGATAGCCCAGCTAAGTGCACTGTGTGGTTAAAAAAATTTGGAGTTTTATTATATACTTTCACCTAAACAGCATCATGGAATAAGAAAAGAAGCTTAACACACAAAAAACCCCAAACCACACAATGAAAGGAGGTTGCTCTGAAAATGTTATTTGCAAGCTAATCATTCTTTCACGCTGCTCCTGCAACAGCTTATGGGAAAATATTTTCTCTGAATATTTTTAAGGGTGAGGTTGCACCTTTTTGGCTTCTGCATGGAAAGACAAAATAGGAAGGTAAGCTGTATGTGAGCAAAAAAGTGCTGACATATGGAATATCTTCCTGACTCCTCTGAGGACATGATGAACCTGGCACCCACAGTGAAATCCACTCACCCTCAAGAACTAGTTCATGTGAATGAAATAAAGCAATTTCTCATTTATAATAAAAAATATCCCAAGGAGATCTTTAGTTCAAAGGGTTACCTTGCAAAGGTGGTTAAACTCTACCAAAACTTGTACCTATTTATTATAGGAAAGAACTGAGATACAGGAAATTGTTGTTGGAGGTATCCCCTGGGTGCACGTGTACTATTACCTCTCCCAAGAGTTCTTGGACGTACAAATTATCAGATAGAAATTGATGATTTTTAAGAGGAAATTTTTGTTTTACCAAGCTACTAATTTCCATCATAAGTATTTGCTTTTGCTTTTTTACTAAAGATCCAATATCCCTCTTAATTGCTGCGGCCAAAAAAAAAAAAAGAAATGAAAAAACATAGTTAGATCTTTTCTGCATTTTTGTTGCTATTGTTTGTTACAGCTTTTTTGTTGTTGCTGGTTTTAAAATGACGTTTTGGGGGTTTTTTTGGAATACAAATTACACTTTCCTGACAGCATTAATCATAATGCATCTCAAATCAATCATACACAATATTTTGCAATTGCACTTGTTCTGGTACTGAGAAAGGACAAATAAAATCATCCTCACAGGGCAGCTAAGAATTTTCCCAATGTGAGAGTGTGACTGAACCAGGAGCATGCCCAGAAGATGTTGATACCTGAAACAGCTGTAGCTCAAAATGGAGTCTCATTTATCCCCCAAACTCATGAAACATTAGAAACTGTTATGTGTGAAACACTTACTGTGCCTATAACCACCCTTTTCTTTGCAAAAAGCAAAAACCTGGCCAGATACAAGAAAGGATGTTCTAAGACATAAAACTCCAAAAGAAAATGAGGCCTCTTATCTCAGTAACCCAGGAAAACAAGTAGCTTGCCCTGGTAAAGAAGGCGAAGGACAGAGGGCAAAGGTAACAAAGGACAGTTTTGCTACTATTTTTTCCTTTAGACTCATTTTTGCAACACCAGTAAGATGAATGTTTAGACCCGTGCACATCACACGAAAGGGCAGTGGTTTATGGCATACCACATTTATATAACCCTTTTAATCCTGATGGATTGCAGGGTATTTATTTCTCCTCCAGACTTGATTCTAGCAGCTCTTTGCATCAAGGAATGAAGCCTGGCAGGCTGAAACTCTCCACCTGGTTCAGAGCACAGCAGCCTCTCTGCCCAGCAACACAAGTCATGATACATACATCAACCCAGTCATCTACATTCTGTCTCTGCCACTTCTACATAGGACACGGAGGCCAGGTCAAGGTTTTGTTAGCAATATTCAGAGCCCTCTGAAATATTACCCATAGCTACTCAGAGAGATCACCTCTCGCTCCACAACCATTGCCTCCCAAAAGAGCATAATTTTCTGCTACTGTAAAATGTCAGTCAGATGAAGGATGTAGTATTGAAGAGGGGGGAGATGAAAACGAGATGTTAGAATATTTGCCTTAAGTGTTAAAAACAGTTATTTACCACAGAGGGCTCTGATCTGAGCATGAGCATCCCATCTGCTTCTCCATAGGGACAGATAATGTGTGTGGGGAGGCTGAGAGGATTTGCACCATCACTTCTTCCACTGGAGAAGAACATCGCATTTCCTGGGGTAGGACACTGCAGCTTCACAGGACAGAAACAAAGGCACAGGATAAAGACAGGCACTTTATCAAAATTCATAGGGTGGAAAGGCAGTCACAGAATAATGAAAGACGGTGTTTTATTGCTCTAGAATTAACCATCTTTAATGCCTCATGGGGTGATTGGGTACAATGAAAGTCATGGACATGCTTGAAGTCAGATTACCTTTTCATTCAGTGTTTTTGCAATGGGTCTAAGCCAATTTCCAGAGCTCAGAATTGCTGCTGTCACACAAATAAATAGTAGTTTTGAACACAGTTTGGAAGATTTTGATACTTCCAGTAGGTCATACGATAATTTTTTCTAATTTTTTTTTTTTTTAACCAATGGTAAAACTTTTTTTATAAATGGTTTTGACATCTAAGCCAGGGGACACGAAGAGATCAAACCTTATTCTGTCCCTTTCTACATAAGTAAACAGCAGATAGGCTCCCTACCACTACCCCCAAGAGCAGCTGAATTGCTATCGCAATGAATCAGAGAAATAAGAAGCTGCATAATTTAGCAAATTATTATTAAGCAGGATGCTACATTTTGTGGCAGACAGCCAAAATAGCAAGGCTACAGCAGCTTGTATCCTACCATAATCTTTAAAACATGTCAAGGTAATCACTATTGCAATGATTAATATGACTAACATGAACCAGTCTCATTGTGCTTGGAGCATTACAAATACACATGACGAGAGACCTGAATTTTTTATGAAATTTACCATCCTGTAAGATCCTTTTTAACTTGTATTTTTTAAAAGATTAAATGGTATCAAGCTAAATAAACTGGCTAAATAAACTTTTCTGTAGGTATGAGAAAGAGCCAGCGTTGCTATTACTCGTTATGGTACATTGCTAGGCATTTGGGAGAAGCTGCCCAGCTCACATGACAGTGATCTCTTTCTCCGAGAAGTTGGCTTGTAATTACTGTCTTCAACATTGCAGTGTCCCCTTTTCTGTTTTCCTCCCACTGAATTTGATTTCTGCCATGATATTTATGCATGTTTGGCAGGAGTCAGAAACAAGATTCAAGTAAAGAATCATTTTTATCATTATTATTTCTATTACTACTAATACTGCTTCTGATGCTACTATTATTATTGAACAGATGTATCAAGTAGAAACCAGCCAGGCTAGCACCAGGACCAGGTGAGAGAGCTGCTCTTACTTGCAGTACCTGTACAGATACTTCACAAAAATGCACCTTTTGGGGATAGGTGAGATGAAGACTGAAGAGGAAAAGTGATCATTTTGAAATAAGACTTTTTCAGACTGATAGGCTTATCTGCAACAGTGTCTGATGTTGTGGACGTGGTCTTCAAGAACTTGGTCTGCACATCCATTTAGCCATTGCACAAATTGTGCTTACCTGCTTCTGTGATGGTAATGAATTTGCACTTGTTTGTCACAAAGAGAATGCTTGGGGCAGCAGAATTTTCCTGGTTTAAAGACTGATCTAAAATCCACTGAAATGAAAAATGTGTCCCTCCTGGCTTTAGCAAGCAAGGAATCTAACACTTAAACTCTATTTTGTAATTGCTATAAGGCCCCAAAAAGCACAGCTATCTGCTTGTATGTTCACATTTTGAAGCAGATTTGTTTTGAGGTGTAATTTTTATTTAATTATTTTCTCTCTGCTTTTGTAATTTTGCAAGTAGAACAGTCTGCTCTGGTTGGCAGAAATGATACCTCTTTTGTGCACACAGGAAAATAAGTTATTTGAAAGTATGGGAAACATTAAAATCCTGAGAGGACTCCCTATCTCAATACATGTATAACTCCAGTAACTCATTAACCATATCTGTCCTTTTCCAATATTGTGTTTGCAGCTGAACATACTGTGTACTATACATACAGACATAACAATGCTTAAGGTCACTCCATAGGCAAATAATCTTAGCAAATTTCTTTGCTGTTGACAAAACTATGATAGAATTCATTTCATTATGAGGTGGAATGCAGTGTTTGTTGACTGCATTATGTCTGACGGTAAGTCGTTTCTTAAATACACTGTGTTTGACAGGGCTCATTTGTACTACAAGGCAAAGTAAAGTTTAAGATTTTCTAGTTCCCTTGTTCTGCTAAACCCACTTTAGTATCTTGTTGCAGTGTTTGTTCATTTTCTTAGCACTTCTCCTCAAAAATAACAGCAATACACCATTGATGTTACAGTCCAAGATGAGATTGGTTTGAGTTACAAACAACAGAGACAGAGGTGGATCTCTCAGAAGGAACAATCCCTGTCCTGGTGTTTGCAGTACGTAGGATTTTGGTCCCTATGCACAAATGTCAGGTCCCTGAACGAAGACAGCCAAAGTCTCGGATTTGGAGGGAGAGGAGGGGGAATGCTCTAGGTCTCAAAAGCACCTAATAAACTAAAAGCTCAAAACAAAAATAAAAAATGCATCACAACAAAAATCCACTGGTGAACAGGATGCTGCAATAGGCTGGTGGCAGACAAGCCAAGAAAGGAAATGCTCTTCTCCATGTGATTTGTTTCAGGTCTTAAATGCTTGCTGGGGTGAATTCATGTCAAGGAACTTAGTTTGCTACTTATTAGAAATAAGTTTCTGTTCCCTTTTTTGTGAAGAGGTTGTATTCTTAGATAAAAGTCATTTCATTATGTCCTTCATAAATGACAATTATTTGGTCACCTTTCTGATTACTTCTGTAAGAATGACTTTTTTTCCCAGCAAAAGAAAAAATCCTCAAGACCTTTCCTGAAATACAAATTGCTACTGTTATCTTTGTCTACAGAAATAGAACTGGACAATTTGTTCAGGGTGGGAAACGAAAAAGTGCATCGGGAACTGCTCTCAGCTGGAAGAAATAAATTACTAGTAACATTATAAATATTATTCCAGAGGAATGTCTTCTCACTCACAAAACATTATGTCTCCTTGTAAAAAAGACTGTTCTGAAAAACAATCTCAGCTTTTATTTGCAACAGTTGCAAAATGATATGCAGTGATATTTATGAGCACAGGACAACCCTTGTGTAAGAAAAACCTACTTCTAGGCGTTCACTTTCTTGGTCTTCCCTTTTCTAGAGTAAATGCAAGTAAAAACACCCTCCCCCGCCCTCTCCCAAGCATGAGTCCAAGTTTGGGAGCTCCTTCAGAGAATCATGTTTCTGCCTTTCACCGAAACTCTCGGCTCAGTCCTTGTGTAAGAATATGATCATGCTTGACAGCTTACATACTAAGAAGGAAGAAAAGAGATAGGCAAAGATTTCCACTTCCTAAGTGTTGTAAGTCATCTCCACTAGTTAAGGTCTGCAAGGCTGCCTCAGCAGGGTGAGTCACGCAGTTGCTACGGCAGCCTTGCCTCTCATCCTTGCCTTTCCACGAGAAGTGGTACGGCAGAAAACCCACTCATGGCAACGTCTATCAGTGATGCTGATGGTGCACCACAGAAGTTTTACTCGCTTTTCCTCTCTTCCTCTCTTTTCTCTCACACCAACATACATGTGTAGAGTACCAGACATCTGTGATTGTGTGAGGACCCTGTGGTGTTTCTATTACAGTGAGTGTATTGGCTTTATGTGACAAGGTTGTGGCAGCAGTGGGCCTGCAGGGATGGCTTCTATGAGGAGACACCAGGAGCTTCCTCCATGTCGGACAGAGCCAGTGCCAGCCAGCTCCAAGGTGGACCCACCGCTGGCCAAAGCTGAGCCCATCAGCAAAGGTGGCAGTGCCTCTGTGATAACATATTCAAGAAAGGGTAAAAAACGCTGTGCAGCAGCTGGGAGAGAGGAGTGAGAATATGTAAGAGACACAACTCTGCAGACACCCAGGTCAGTGAAGAAGGAGGGGGAGGAGGTGCTCCAGGCACCAGAGCAGAGATTCCCCTGCAGCCCCTGGTGAAGACCATGGTGAGGCAGGCTGTCCCCTGCAGCCCATGGAGGTTAATGGTGGAGCAGATATCCACCTGAGCCCATGGAGGTTAACGGTGGAGCAGATATCCACCTGAGCCCATGGAGGTTAATGGTGGAGCAGATATCCTCCTGCAGCCCGTGGAGGACCCCACACCAGAGCAGGTGGATGTGCCCTGAAGGAAGCCGTGACCCTGTGGAGAGCCCGCACTGGAGCTGGCTCCTGACAGGACCTGAGGTCCATGGAGAGGAGCCCGTGCTAGAGCAGGTTTTCCAGCAGGACCTGTGACCCCATGGGGAACCCATGCTGGAGCAGTCTGTTCCTGAAGAACTGCAACCTGTGGGAAGGACCCATGTTGGAGAAGTTCATGGACAACTGTCTGCCATGGGTAGGACCTCACACTGGAGCAGGGGAAGAGTGTGAGGAAGAAGGAGTGGCAGAGACAACATGTGAAGAACTGACCGCAACTCCCATTCCCCATCCTGCTGTGCTGCTTGGGGGGTGGAGGTAGGGAAATCAGGAGTGAAATTGAGCCTGGGAAGAAGGGAGAGTTGGGGGGGAGTGTTTTAAGATTGTTGTTATTTCTCATTATCCTACTTTGTTTGATTGGCAATAAATTAAATGGATTTCCCCGAGCTGAGTCTGTTTTGCCCTTGACAGGAATTGCTGAGTGATACCCCTGCCCCTATCTCAACCCATGAGCTTTTCATCATCTTTTCTCCCACTGTCCTGTTGAGGACAGGAGTGATGGAGCACCTTGGTGGGTAGCTGGTGGCCAGCCAAGGTTGACCCACCACATATAGAATAACATATAAAGCAAATAATCTGACAGATTATTCATCAAATGGGGAGAGTCCCCTTGCCAGGAGCAAAGGAATAGGGAGGTCAGAGGATGCATGCTTGACAAGCACCAGAAGATCTTAGGAAAAGTAATTCCCCTTCTGTGTACTTCTTTCTTAACCCTAATCCACCCATCACTTCAGATATTTTTAATACAATTTGGGAAAAATAACATCTTTCCTTCTTGTTTGTGCAGTATCTATCTAATTCAATCAAGCTGAGTCTTGAATGGATATCCTGTCCATTGCAGAAATAAAAAACTTTATACCAGTAACACTACTGTAGAGGAGTGAGATACAAATGAGAGGCTGCTATATTAGGACTGAAAAGTGCCAAAAGAGGTGCCTATCAGACAACTCATGCAATGCCATGGGCAGTGATCACTCTGCCAAGTTATCAGCTTTATAAAGGTTAAATTCCAGTACAAGCTTATACACTTTAAGAAGAATATAAAGCAAAGCATAGATGAGAATAGAGGTGGACATGAAGGAAAAACTTTATAGTGCTCAGCCAGTGGAAAAAACTATGAGAGATCACCTTCATTCGTTGCTGGAGAAGCAGTCCTTAAGTTGGCTCAGCAGGAGAAATACAGACCCTTAAGCTATTTTACCAGTATCAGGCCAGGGGCTAATGCAGTTCTGGATTTTATAAAGCTAAATTTCCCTTGTACGTTGCTTTACATAGCAGTAAAGTAGATTAAACTAGTGTGTGAACTACATTATACTTACTTCTCTACTCAAGAAGATGAAATAAATCACACAGAAACCTATTTCAGCAACTAAATTAAAAAGCTGAAGACTGGCAAAATCTCCAGGTTCAGCTGGCAGTAGATATTAACAGTGAAGAGGTACTGTGTGTCATCTGAATTCAGCTCTGTGATATGCTTATATCAACTCTGTGATATGCTTATATCTGTAGTTGAACCAGTTTTGAAGAATGACAGACAGTTTCTGGGAAAAGGCTACAGGTTTGCGATTGAGACACATAAAAAATAAGATATGAGTGATTAATATAATTATCTAATCCCAAATTGTCTGGGTATTTTTTTCGGTTGATACAAAACAAACCCTCTATTTTCACTTTCCCTGAAAAGTAATTTTTGCTTGATTTGCTTATACCTTCATTGGAGCAAATATTGATCTTTTTTCACATGTGGTTTCTGAGTGACATGAGCATGACTACATATAAATATACGGGGGATCAGAGTTTCCTTGAACGGCTGTGTGACTTATGAGTCTGTCACAAACAAAAGGGGCTCAATCTTCTCAGTCATTTTCAAACACGTATTTCCAAAGACTGACATTTGTCTATAACCCGTATTCAAGAAAAAAATGCCAATGACTTCAGTACAATTTTGTTACAGCTTTTACAGAGAATTTGATTTTCACGTCTCCACATACATAATGCATGGGGTGTCCCTTTGAACCTCTAGTTACAAGATCCACTGATACAGGACCCTTTAGAGAACCTGATCCTTATTTAGGTTCTTAAATAAGGGAGCTGAAAATTTGTACTGCATCAGTAATGAAATATCAGTTTCAACAATGAAACCTTAAAGGTTGCAGGTCCAGGTGACAGCTGACAGTATAAGTTTGCAAATGCAGGAAAATCTAGATACAGCAGATAATGTAGAAAATCAGAGAGAGGCTGCGTAGGAGTGGGGACTGAGAAAAAGAATCTATTTTGCTTTTAAGGTGAGATTTGAGAAGTTTTAGTCTGACTTTCTTCTGCCATTCCCCAGCTTGTATGCTTCTTCATTTTTGTTTGCTTTATAATCCAACATGCAATGTTCAAATTGTGCCCATTTTACATGACAGATCAGGGAAGCAGCATAGGCTAAGAAGTGAAACCCCATTCACACATTCGCTGTCCAAGCAGGGACTCCTGGTTTGGCCACTGCTGAGATGCAGAAAGAGACCTGCAAGTAGCAGGAGCCTGGCCAGATACAGATTTTTGGGTACGCATCGTATGAGGACACTCATTTACAAGAACAGACACCTACTTGCTGCTGACTGAATATAAGCAAATATTGTCCAAGATCTGCAGGTGCTCCAGCCCTTACTTGCTGAAGCAAGGTCGCAACAAACTGCATGTCACTTTCATGAGCAGTAACAGCTGCATTAAAAAGAAGGCAAAGCAGTTACTCAAGTGAGCCTTAATATCAGAATGATGACTTCTTGCCTTTCAGTAGAATTTTATTGCTGTAGAGTGTCTGTAGGGTGGCACATATCTCCTTCTATCATTTGATGGGATCAATCATCCCCCAAAAGTGACTGGTCTTCCTCATTGACTCTACAGGGCACTCAGGTGATGTCTTCAAAAAAAGCTGGTTTTGGTCTGCTCAGGATAGCTGAGAACCCCATCATAAATGATTTCAGAACTTGTGCTATTAAACTGCTTTAAAATGTAAGAGACTTTTCCCTTAGAAATTGACGCTTATCTACCTCCAGTCCCGCAGTTTGCATGAGACCACTTTCCACACCACCACAACCTTTTTTGCTCTCTCAGGACACAGACGGGCTCCATGGAAGCCAGAGTGGTGACGAGGCAGTAAATCCTGCAGCAGCTGTGAAAGACCAAGATGTAAGGTGAGATCATACGGGTCAGAAGGTGGCAATAGGTAGCATCTGAAACTTGGCTATGTAATCTCTATTAAGGTGTAGTTTAGATTACATAAACACCCTGACAAAAACTTTGTGCATACAGCAACTAAAATGTCTAGGAACAAAGCTAGAGCTCATAGCTCAACTCAGCCACTGACATTTCAATGTGATGATGAAATGTGAAGTTATGATGGGAGGGGCAGGGGGAAGGAGAATAGAAAGAGGAAGAGGAAGGAGGAGAAGGGGAAGAGAAGGAGGTGAAGAAAGGCAAGGAAAGACTGAGGCTGAAGCTGTTTCAACATTCAGTGCTATCCAGATTTTGTAAGTGCATCTGTTCATAGAATGTGTTTGGTAGGTAAGGGTATGTAAGACACACTAGACATCTATCTTGGATGCAAGTGTTATTAATAGCAAGGCTTCATGCAGCAAATTATCCATGTAGGCTGGTCTCTCCATCCCCTGCAGCACTCCAGAAATGTCAGTGAAGCCTCCATAGGTGTGGGGGTGTGTCAGACCAGACAACTGAATCTGAGCATGATGACTCTCTCCTGACCTGTTCTGGTGGCAAATGCATGTTGAGAATTTATGGTATAAAATGGGATTTGTTTCATAACCTTTTAAGCATGCAAAATGGGAACAGATATAGTTAGAAACCAGAAACAATGTGTAACGCATTGTATTTTCAGCCTGAGGTGTGAAAACTGTTTACAGCATGATAACAACAATTTTGAGATGTGTCAAGATGTAGTAGATTAGAGTCACATTTAGATCTCAAACCCTTATTCTCTTGCTACAAGCCAATAAATTATTTTTTTCAAGGACTCCTCTCCTCTAATCTCCAACAACCATGATATTAGTAGGGGTTACTAGAAGTTTATTATTACATTCTCCAACTGTTACGCTCTTCAACGCCTCTAAAATATTTCACTTATTTCACAATGAAATTGTGTCAGACAAAGACTACTACCGCTATGAATATTCTCTCATGTGCAATGTAAATAAGCACTTTTCTTCCCAGCATAAACTATTTTCATGAAGATGCACAGTGCTATGTAATGAGTGTTATGCTAGCATTAACAAATGAATCATGCAATATCTGAACATATTGAGACAATGGAAAAATATATAGCCATTTGAAGAATTTCTTCAGCTAGTGAAAAAATGCACAAAACAACTTCAAAAATGAATGATAATTAATGCCAGTGATTTTATACCTACTGACTATAAAGTACACCCAAGAAAAGAATCTGCTGCTGTAATATATAGGTAGAATAGATGAGGAAACTTCATAGCTTAGTCAGGCCCTTGACAAAGCCCATTGCAGTCCTTGGAAATGCTCTCATTTACATCATAGTTCTTCAAATGAGACCAGGGATGCTATTGCTATTGATACATCTTTTATAGAGACATATTGCTCCGGATGGCTCAAGAGTGTCAATGTTTTATCTTAAGAGGGAGTGTTTAGGACGAGGCCCAGCAAGTTGCAGATAACTCTGTTCAAATGCTTTTCTATTAAGAAGGATTTTAGCAGAAAAAATATTTTTTTATTAAAATCTTTGTTTTCTTTTTATTTAAAAAAGTGGCCAAAAGCCAACAAGCACTGATTTAAAGTCCTCCATGGTCCTTCCAACTGGAATTATTCTGTAATTCTACATCCAGAGACTGTGTCATGTGAAAATTCACACCAATAAAAGAGGGAAAGCATGGAAAAATTGATCTGAGGATATTCTGGGAGCCTGATTAGATGCCCTAAATCACCACTGTCTAAGTACATCTTCAGCAAAAAATAATTTGTTAAAAATTCAACACCTTCCATGAAAGATAGATTACACTTTCCTTTCTCCCTTCATCCAACCTTGCTGTGTAAATGGAGGGAGATGTCCTTATAACTGAGAATTTTTGCCCTTCAGCACCTCCTTTTTCCACTCTAAATAAAAGATTATGTATTACCACTTGTCACCATAAATGAAAACAAAACTGCCTTCGTGAATGCAGCTTTAGCAAAGTCTTCCCTCCTCCTGCCCCCCCACATCTCATAAACTGTCTGAACCATTCCCCTTCTGTCCAAACTCAGTCTGAGATGAGTAAGGGTTTCAGGCATACAGGAGAGAGTGCAAATTGTGCATACCACCATAGGTAGGAAGATTGTGCAACGCTTCCTAAGGATCACTAAACTCTGGCTTTGCCAGTTTTCCTCTGGACTATTGTTCCACTCATGGATGATCTTGGAGGACACTGTGCCTCCAGCTCACACAAGTTTCATTGTAAAGTTTGTGTTCTGCGTGGCTTGAATGGAGGAAAATAAAAATTGTAATTTATAGACTGAAATTCAGTTTCTGGTGTGGCTGGATTTGCTCCATTACTTGCTTTGGAAAATAAAATCAAAGCCTTAAATTCCTAGCAGAATTTGACTAGCAGCCAACACAGAGACTTGAGCATGGCCCAGATGCTTGTAGCATGCTATTCCAAGGGAAAAGCCAGGAACAAAACCACCTTTTATTGCAGATTGGGTCTCTATGTATTATTGTCTTCACAATTAACTGGGGTAAGACATGGTAATCCAGCCAGAAACGGTGGATACATGAATTCTAACACCCACCTACTTCTCCAGAGTGAGGGATAATGCCAGCCCAAAAGCTAATGTTGAAAAGTATTCTTGGTAATGGAGATGACCAGGCTGTCTTTTCACAGTGAGGGTCTTTAAATGGGACCTTCACACTTTATGCTACTGACAAAGGGGAGCTGCATACCTTCCACAAAATGTGTTGGCCAGCTCTTTGAAATGTTCCAAATTACGACAAGCATCATTTTCTACTGCTCACACCAGCCACTTTCCAAGCAGGACGTAATTTTTTGTAGGCAGCCTGACAGCTTAGTGGAGCAATGATTGCATCAGTGGAGAACAAAATACATAGTTGAGTGTTATCAACCTGCTGTCAGAAGCTGCATTCTCAGCCCGTTATCTCTTCCAGTTGTCTCAAACATGGAGAAAGTGGCAGGAAAAGCACTGATCTTTGCAGAGAAAGCAGGAGGAGGAAAAGCGGTAGCGGGTCCCTGAACTTTTGGGAGCAATGAGAGCCATCCAAAATAGGACCTCTGCTGTGCCGTGGAGATACAGTGGTAAACCCAGCAGTCCTCTGCCTGAGAGTGGAGCAATCTGTGATTATAAGCATGGAAATCTGACTCATGTAAAACAAAGAGGAAATTGTCCTTTACAAAACCATACCGCTAATGACAAAGAGGACACAACAGCTCTGGGTCCCCCCACATGTTATTGGAGCTTTGCTGTAGTCACTTGTGTCACCTGGAGACAGGTTTGTATTTGAAGAGACTTTCAGGGTCATACAGTAGCTGTGTGTGGCTTTTCCAGGTTAAGTGCCACAACAGATGTTAGAACAGACTGTTTGCAAGCACAGTATTGGTTAACCTACCTGTGAGCCTGCTGAGAGAAGTATATTCGTGTTATTGCAGTGTCTTCCGTATACTATACAGATAATGAGTTATATTTGTTTTGCATTTTTAATATGCATTGTTCATACACAATGACATATGCATAAATACTAGCTTTATGTCCTAATCCCCATTTGGCACAATGATATGTAATCAATCAGAAATATTTAACAAGGAGTCATATTAGCTTCAGGTTTGATGGTATGGGTTGCTTAAAGTGGGGGATGAATAATTGTAACTCTTAATAAATACCATTCTTTCCAGTTACAGTTTGTCCTTTATCAACCCTGTTGCATATAAATCACTTATTTACAGGAGAGACTAAATGAAATTCCTTAATACAGGTGAGAATTGTGTAATTCAGGCTGATTAAAGAGGGAGTTTTCTGTTATGTGAAAAGACCATTTAAATGACCTGTTTGCTGTACACCCTGGAGGAGGCTTTGCAGTTAAGAATGAAAAGGAAAGAAATTTCTCTTAAGAAATATCTTGAAGGAGCTCTTTGTATTATCAAAAGCAGCTACACCGATATTGATCTCCATAACTATACATGCACATGACTTAATCTGGCCTGCGATTTTGAGCCGCAATTCTAAAACCTCATAAATATTTTGCTATACTGTAAACAATGAAGAAGAGCAGAAATACCAACATTTCTCAACAACCTTTTGGGTATGGAAGGGCTCTTTCATTTATGCTCCCTTAGCTGCTAGCCTAAGGTCTGCTGTGCAAACACATAGGTCTACACTGAACCTTATGTACTTTTTCTCTAACACCAACATAGGTGCAAACCTGGTATAACATCCTCCAGGCCTCACACTGATTTACACTGACATTACTTTACAGTGTTCCAGCATGAAATTTACTTTACCTGCTACTTCAACTCCCCCTGCATTACCAAAGCTGAGAGACATTTTCTCAGTGGAAGCGAAATTAATGCTTTGCTATCTGGACGTGGTAGTAACTTACACTTGCCCTGCTAGATAAAAGAGAAGAAAATTTGTTCATATTAACCATTACAATTAAATCTTTGGCTAGAGGCCAAAAAGAAAATGTTAATTTAAGAAGTAATTTTGTCTGAAATTTTTTAACACGAGAACAAACTGTGGTCTGCTGACAAGAGCGATACTGTCCTTGTGAGTACAAAACTGCCTTGAACAATGAACACTGTCGTCACAGAGGTCACATCTGCAGAATGAAAACCTACTATGCCATTAATTTGATGTAAACTAAACATAAGTGACACCGTTCTTCATCCTCAGCAAGGACTTGCCATTGCAAAGACGTTATTAACATACAGAGCTCTTGTTTACAACTGTTGTTAAAATGTCAGTTAGACAAATCAGTCAACCAACCTCCTTTATCCTTCTTTGCCTTTTGCTGTTGCTGCTGAGCTGCTGATGAGAAATGAAGAGACAGTTGTTCAGGATAAACAAAGGAGACTTTCTGATAGGTAGAAACTTCCTCTTTTCTTTTGTTTTCCAATTACAATGGAGGTTTTTGTCTTGAATCTGTGTGTCAGCAGCTGTAGATGTGCTGAGAAGTTGTGTTTGTCCATCATGATTAGGATCTGAACAACCCAGATTTTTACTCCTCTAAAATCTACAGGCTTTAGGCAGTGACATGACCTTCTGCAGGAATGCAGAGCAAAAAGGAGAAAGGAGTTTCTGGAAAGTTATAATAAACAGATTATTTTATTACACTTACATAGATAAGGAGACATAAAAACTCAGAAAGCATATAGAACTGATGTAAAGCTAATCAGAAATAAATATTTTATTGTAATAAACAGTGAGGATTGCAGATCACAGGAAAAGAGGTTTCTGGAAGGAGGAACACTGGCTTTAAATGTAGGACCAGTTCCTGAGGTTTGATTTCTTCCCTCTTTCAAACTACAAAGAAGATCTGGTGTTCCAGAGGTGAATCTGATGCCAGAAGTTTGAGAATAGGGTCTGATAAGAGCACCAGAGAATTTCCTCATGTTTTTCCTCCTAGATTTTCCTCCTAGATTTTCCTATATGTAGGAAGCACCCCTGCACAGCTTTCCTTTGGCTTCAATTGAAAGTAGAAGTCCTGTTTTGCTAATAAGAAGTTTGTTCTATCAGTGTTTTGGAGGAAGAAAAAAACCAACAAACCACCTGATCTCTATATTAAGATAAAGTGTATCGCAGAAGGCTAACAATTCACCAAGGCAACAGACCTTCACAAAATTTAAATTGTTATTTTCCTAATGAAGTCCAGTATATGTTGATTTAAACAAGCACCAGCAGAGCAAGTCAGATCCTCTTTCCTTGCTCTGGCCTTTCACATATCCTTAAGAAAAGGTTAGGCAGATTTATTCCCACCAAGATTTTAAATTCTTCAGAAGTCAAAACTTAATTCAAGTCAGGTTTATAAACATTGTGCCTTCCAGACTTCTAAAATCTCGTATTCTTTTGTATTTGCTTGGAGTGCAGCGTGTTCCTTGACAAGAAGAAAAGGCTAGATATGGGACTAATCCTTTCTTTGTCAGGAAACAGCATTTAACAGAAAAGGGAAACCAAGGCCTTTGAACAAAGCTTTACTTACAAAAATGCTGGCTGTTGCAGCAAATACTTATCAAGACAAAAAAGTTTGGACTGGCATTTTTCTATGTTATTACGTGTGCATGAAGTAGTATTACTAAGCCTGTGTTATCAAGACTATATGAAAACCTACACTACATTGTGAATCCCTGACTAATTATTGTTATTTAGCCTCCTTAACAGTGCAAGTTATGGTGGGTTCTAAGAACTCTGTTTAATTACTTTAATGCTTTGGTTCCTCCTGTGCACATACAACATTCAAAAAACATTAACTCTTGTACTCAGTGTTTGGTAGATATTTGGTCTTGAAGGAAAACTTTTTACTAAATGTTTCTATCTCTTTTAAAACTCCCTGTTGCTGGTTGATATCAAGAGCTAGAAAGCTAAAGCATATAGGAAAGGGGACAAGAGAATTTATGGTAGCAAACAAATATATTGTCAGAAAATGTCCTTCACATAAAATCAGAATTTCCAAGGATTCTATCCTCCATTTTAAAATTCTCTGCCAATTCCATCACATTGGTTGGTGTCAGATCTAAAATAGCCTCTCCTTTGTAGCTTCAGTCATGCAAGACAAAAACAATGAACTCAATCCACTCCAAGAATTCTATGAATGCTCCGTGTCCTTCAGTCTTGTTTTTCTGGTGTCTGAGAATATTAAGCCCTTCATCACCTACCAGTTCTGTCAAGCAAATAAATATAACATGTATTTAAAAGCATAAGAAAGAGGCTTGTTCATGGTTTCCTTCTGACTAGTGATACACAGACAATTTTCACCCTAACTCTTCCTTTTTTTCTGCTTGCTTCTTATATTTCTGGAATTAGCATATTGATTTCTCAAACATTTAGAAGGGATCCCATTATTCTTATCCCTATGACAACTCAAAAGTTTCCCCATTTTTCTGCCCAGATATTAATCCAGTCATTAGGCTTTCCCTTTCCCTCTCCCTCTCCCTTTCCCTCTCCTTTTCCCTTTCCCTTTCCCTCTCCCCTTCCCTTTCCTTTTCCTCTTCCCCTTCCACTTCCCCTTCCCTTTTCACTCATATTGTCTCTAATTTACAGCACCATCATTAATTCTCTAAGATTATGTTTGAAGGTGTCTTTCTGTTCTCTGAGAGGCATCTTCACACCATCCTTCCCTCGCAGGATGCTATCGCTTGGTGACAGAGGCTGTCACAGCACTGCCAACACCATCTGTGAAGCCAGAGCTCCAGAATTTGTCAGTGCTGGCCTTAGATGCTACCCTTGAAGTGGAAATATCAGTAGGAGTGCATGCTCTCTACCTCCCCATGCTCACAAATCCCTTCCGCTGTGCTCAGGGTCACTGGGCAGTACTACCAGAAAAGGGAGCAGATGTGGCAAACCTTCAGGGACCCTTGTGCTGGGACTCTGGGCGGCAACACCCTGCCCTTGGCTAATGGTCAGTTCTGCAGACAGGGGCCTCCACCCCCCTCATAAGACTCTTTACTTTGGGAGGGGTGTCCGTTCACCTATAGGCATTTGTGGCTCTGAAGGGGGCTAAAGACAAGACCCTTTTTTCCTGATAAAGCAGATGATGGTTCCTCTGCCCTTGGCAAAAAAATAATTCTTCTGACCCAAGTAGCTTCCAAGCATGTACTTTGGAAGGGAATTACTTTCCCACACATGCTGCACTCTCCCTCTTTTACTGCTAACAAAATCCCAGTGCTTGATGCATACAGCCCTAGGATATTTTCATGAATAACTCATAAAAAGCACAGTCAGCCTCCTGAGAAAAGCAAAGTGTGTTTTCTAATATAACCAAATATCTTGACTTTTGAATGTTTCACATTTACAACTGAGACCCTGTAAGCAATACTAATTGTTGTCAGTAGGTGAGGTACTTAGGATCAAAGAATTAAACATTTACATGCAATTTCCTTATGGATAACTATCATAAAAAAGAATGGATGCTTGGAGAGTGTATTATTATAATGTGGTTATGTTCAAGGTATGATACATTTTATATATATATACACACATATATATACACTGTACAAGTCTCCTTTATATTTTTTTTCTTTTTTAAATATATAGCTCTAAGAATATATAAAACTATTTGGCATAAAAGATCAAAAATTCAGTAGTAAAGACCTGTCTAGCTTCCTGGACCTCCATTCTTGCCATCCAGGGCCATAGGGTACTGTTTCAAAAGCCGTTCTTCAGCCAACAGTTACAGACGTAAGCTCAAGGGCACCAGCCTGCCCTCTTTTTGTGCCATCAGCAATATAAAGGAAAGCAGCCTTTTCTTTCAGTTCCCAAACGTCAAAAATTATGTATTTTTGTATGCAAAATATGATGACTTTTGCTGATGGTACTAATATTTCACAGGGCCAAAGCTGATTAAGATTTCTGCAGTTTTATAAAATAGCCATGTAAATGCCACAGAGAACATAGTAAGGATGGAGGTTTGGTCACTCTCAAAAAATACTCTCTTTTTGAAGCACTGAATGAATCACAGCTTGATCCAGAGTCCAGTTATGCCATCTTATCCTGTCAATGAGCCATCTTGTAAATGCAGAGCGTGTTAAACCCAAATCTGGTTCTATTGCACATTTTTATGCATATTTGTGTCCAAAAGCTACAGCAGCACAAGCTCAGCACACACTGCTGTTACCAACAGTTCTAGCTGCTGTGTGTTTCTGCCATAGAACTAAAGGGAGAAGCACACTGTTTTAACAAGAAACACAAACTTGACACATTCTGTGCCAATCCTGTTTGAGTAGTGCTAACCTTTCTGCAGAAAAACCTCCTGGAGAATCCTCTCTTCTTCCATGGCTGCTCCAGGCTGGTAAAGGGATAGAGCACTGCTGGGTAACACAGATCTCCTTTTTCCTTGAAGATCTCCCTGCTGCTGGGCAGCCTGTGACACTGGCATCACAGCTGATGCCTTTAGAGAGCTCGTGGTCAGGTAGAAAAAGGGTTCGTCTGAGAGAGCTTCTCAACTTAACGTTAACTGGGTGAGCCCTCGAGGGAGACATCCAAGAGGGTAACGGAGGCAGCAGGCGGTGATATTTTAGTCTTGCATGGCCTATGTTTATGTTTCGTATCTTCTGTGTCCCAAGTATTGCCAGGGTAGTAAAAAAGGGTAATCAAGACAAGCCCCCCCTATAAGATTAGAAGAGAAATTGCAAAGCCAATTTTAAGAATGGTTTGGGAGATCCTTCATACCTATTCTGAATGCACAGGAAAAACATGTTATTCAACAGTAGCAGGACTAATGAATCCCACATCCCCTCAGTCTCGCGTTATTGCCCACCTGTATCTTCTGTCTCCTGTGCCTGCAGCCCAGTAAATATGTTTTGACATCACTAGTAACGTCATTTTTGTATTGGCCTAACACTGCAGGGTTTCCAGACTTCTCTGGGCTATATCTAGCCTAAGTTATTGTAGTGTGCCTAACCATGATGGCAGCTATCTCGCAAGCAGATAAGCATGGCCTCAGTTTGATGTAGCTTCTCTTCAGCTTATGGTGACAGCAGGTATTTATTTTGTGTGGACTGAACCATCCATGACTGTACCGTAAAATGTGGTGTGGCAGACTGCAGGGACAGGATGGTGTCAGAGGGTCCCAGCCTTTAGGCACAGATCACAGCGGTTGATCAGGGGTCACTAAGGCATGCAGGCCTTGGGTTGGTCGGGTAAGGACAGTTTTAGAGACAAGAAGAAAAACTGAAAAACTGAATAACTGGGAACCAATGGGGGAAAAAAGGAGCATGTAGGCAGACTTTGCTGAGAAACCTATTAAAATAAACTCAGGCCGACCCAAGGCCAAGAAGGAAGATGTTATCAACATCAATGTCTTCCTCCACCCGACAAAGAGGAGGAAACCCTCATCATCACCGTCACACCCCTCCCAGCAAGAAACCCATGACACTGATGACTCCCTGTACCAGCCCCCCACCCCCTGGACTGCAGCTGTGAACCATGGGACTGGGGGAAGCATTTGAAGGGCAAGCATAGCAGCAGAGAGGTTGGCAGGCACTGGGAAGGGTTTCTGTATTCAGTTCTAACTGCATTATTGAGGCTTTTCAGTATTCATTCATGCCATGGGTATTTTGACTGGCACAAGTGCGCTCCAGACATAACACTATCACTCTATGTTATTACAGATTCTGCCAATACACACATCCCAAACTCATGACACTTTCTCAGAAACTTCCTTTTTCTTTTTGATATTAATGAGGTTCAGGGTTTTAATGGTGATTTATTTGATTTAGTCACTTTCTAATAAGCATACTGAAGTAAGACGTAGGCAACAAACTTTGAATCGATACCTTCATTATATAATAGGTTCCTAAATGAAGTCAATTAATATCTATTGTCTCCTACTCCTGTTGTTTGCACTGAAATTTGACTTGCCTTCCATTTATTCCAAAAAAGAGATTTTCCAAAGCGCCTTAACCTTTATCAACGTTTAGCAATGTTTTCATTTTAAGCCAAACTATCTGCCCTTTGAGACCAAAATATATACTCCTTCTGAACAAAACAATTGTTATCTGTATTTTCGATCACATGAGATCTACATTCTAAGTAAAAAACATCTCATATTCATTTATCAGTTTCTGACTGCACTGTGACTATTCAAAGGCATCATGTAAATGTTATTTAGTGCACTGTTATGTATCATTCGTGGACTTATAGACTGCTAAGAGGATTGTAAAGCGTGTACACATCATTGCCAATGGTTAATGACAATCTTAAACTCAAGGTTAATATTTTTGTGTCCCATCAGTTGAGCAACAACATTAATTCCGTTCTCATTGATCCACGAACTGTTAAAACCAACATAAAATATATAATTAATAAATAGGCATCCTCATCATTGTTCTGGTGATTATGAACAGAAAATCATGTCCTACAGGAACTAGAAATGGTGTAGGCTGTGCAATGGAGCAAACTGGATATTCAGACAACAGAGGCACTAGAAATACCTGAAAAGGGCTGGTTCCAGTCCTATGTGTATATATGTTCCCTCAAATCTATGGACAAGAAGCACTTTGCTCCTATTTACAGCACAGCTGAGCGTGCACCCCTTTCATACTAACTATGAAACAACATGGATCTATCAAGGGAGTGTCTGAATGGTCCCTGAATCTGAAGAACAAATTGGCCAAATTTTCCTTTATCCTTTTCATCTCAATATTATTGCCCTTTTATAAGAAGCTAGGCATTTTCTATTCCTCATCAGTGGTCATTCTCGTTTCCTTATCATCTGTATGCCAGCGCATATCCATTTACTTGGAGCTCTTCCTCTATACCTTCAGGTTCCTGACACTGGTTGTTTTCTGGGGGGCAGGTTGGCTATTTTTTTAACTTGCAAGTTGCACTTGTTTGTCCCCAGCATTTTTCATGGAGAGCAGAATATAGCAATGGATATGTTGTCAGAAAGTACCTCAGCATTCTGTGATGCACTGCTTTTACGGAGCAAATCCAAGGTTGCCACGTGACAGACAGCTTTTCATTAGACAGAAGCTCAAAATGTTTGGAAGGTAACCCACACAATATTCTGAAACTGAAAAATTATGACAGCTGACCCTTTGTTCCACCCTCCAGCTAAATAGAAGCACAGGAACAGAATAACCAGTCACTCCAACTCAAACTGCGACTGTCTTCAATGCCCTGAACCTGCAGCAACTTGCCTTCCACAGGCATTTGGATAGAAAAATCAAGATCAGCTTCTCTTATTCTGTGTTATTTACTTGTTGAGCCTGGAAGTGCTGACACCACAGAAAATTAAAATAACAACATATCAATTTCATCATATCTCAGAGGCTGTATTTACATATACTTCATGTGTCAATACTGATTGAGTAGCTCTGCTTTCATGTTATCTAAATGAAGATATGTCTGTATGGAAGAAATATACCTGGAAGAGCCAGGCATAGTATGGATACACATTATGTTAATGTCCATTGCTCTAATTAATGTTAAGACTGTTAAGACATCATTTTGACTATATTACAGAAAAGATAACCAAATACAGAAAAAAAAACAAAGGATATTTTACACCAGTTTAGCTATTTCATGCTGTATGCCTGGTAGCAAGTTGAGACATTTTAATATGTCTTGCAATATTATATTTTACAGTGACAGCACAAATGTGACACAAAGTAACACCTAAAATATTTTCCAAAAATGGTCCCAGTATAATTTCATTATCATATAATCATACAAGTTAAGGAATACATTTTTTAAAAGTAGCTCATTACAAAGCACTTTATTGGATTCTGGTGTTGTCAAGGATACCAGTATTTATGGTAAATGACTTCCATAAGCAAGCCCTGATTTTGCTGTAACAGGAAGTAATCACAGCGACTGAGCTATATTTATATAATTTGCTCCTACAATAAACAGAATGTCAGTTTAAGTCCCACAAGCTTTTGTAATCATACCATCTACACAAGAATAGAGAGAATTTTGAGATCTACCTTGCTTTCACAGTGCTCTGAATTCTATCTAGTAGCTGAAGGACAATGCTACATTATGAATAAAAATTGATGTCTGAGTCTGTGTACAGCATATCAACTGCTGACAAACATTAAGGCTTTCATTCATCATTAACAAGTTGGCACGGATGACCAATATTCTGCTTTCTGCATCCTCACAACTTATTTGCTAGAAGTGTGACTGCCCAAGAGAAGTTTCCTTACTCATCAACCAAATATACCAATGCCAAACAAGAACTCTCAGCAAAAGTTATTCTGAGCTATTCAATATTGGGAATTCCCAAATGTTCATATTTGGGGAATTGACAGTAATTCTGATTTTAGCTATGTCAATTCACACTAGATCCAGTGCAGCTTGACTAATACAGAAAATAATAGAGAGAGAGAACTAATAGAGAATAGAGAACTAATAAAGAAAAAGAAAAAGAAAAAGAAAAAGAAAAAGAAAAAGAAAAAGAAAAAGAAAAAGAAAAAGGAAAAGGAAAAGGAAAAGGAAAAAGAAAGGAAAAGGAAAAGGAAAAGGAAAAGGAAAAGGAAAAGGAAAAGGAAAAGGAAAAGGAAAAGGAAAAGGAAAAGGAAAAGGAAAAGGAAAAGAAAAGGAAAAGGAAAAGACAAGGAAAAGGAAAAGGAAAAGGAAAAAAGGAAAAGGAAAAGAAAAAGGAAAAGAAAAAGAAAAAGAAAAAGGAAAAGGAAAAGGAAAAGGAAAAGAAAAAGAAAAAGGAAAAGAAAAAGCAAAGGAAAAGAAAAAAGAAAAAGAAAAGAAAAGAAAAAGAAAAAGAAAAGAAAAAGAAAAGAAAAAGAAAAGAAGGGAAAAAAGAAAAAGAAAAAGAAAAAGAAAAAGAAAAAGAAAAAGAAAAAGAAAAAGAAAAAGGAAAAGGAAAAGAAAAAGAAAAAAAAAGAAAAAGAAAAAGAAAAAGAAAAAAAAAGAAAAAGAAAAAGAAAAAGAAAAAGAAAAAGAAAAAGAAAAAGAAAAAGAAAAAGAAAAAGAAAAAGAAAAAGAAAAAGAAAAAGAAAAAGAAAAAGAAAAAGAAAAAGAAAAAGAAAAAGAAAAAGAAAAGAAAAAGAAAAAGGAAAAGGAGAAAAAAAGGAAAAGGACCGTGGTTATGATCCATAATGATACTTTTCAGAAGTCTACTGAAAGCTTCTGACAGTGAAGCACTGTCACAGCTGGCATCACAGAAGTGGTAGCAATATTTTTGCAACATGAACCTAATCTATTGTGGTAACTCTGTTCTCCACTGTTCAGAGTGCATTCAGACTCCTTGGTTTGTTTGTAAATCATCCAGTTTTCCTTCTCTCTTTCAGTTTCAGTATCAGTTTCCCTTGAACAAAAGCAGAATAAGCTTCTTCTTGACCGAGCTAACTTGAGTGGGGAAGGGATCTGCTCTAAAAATTGCATAATGCTAGAAGACTTCCATCACTCTCTTTAATTGTACCACAGTCTGAGAATGTAATTCTCCTGAAATGTTTGGACAATGTGCTTACAAACTAATGACCTTTCTTCATCAGTGCTTAAATCTGAACATAATTTATGTTAGCCTTATACAAACAATTTAAAGAGAGAGGCAGTTTAAACTATATGTCTTCTGTACTCTCCACTTAATTATTTTCTTACCAAAATGCCAGGGATTTTGTCCTTTTTTAAAATAAAAACAAACACACACACAAAATATCACCTGTTCTCTCTCTACACAAACATGTAGAAATCTTCCCTGTTTGAGAAGTAAATAATTTTTACATCGGCTCTTCATAGATTTTTGAGAAGTGAAATGAAAATATAGATACGTAGTAATCTGGAGGACCTGACCCCACAAATGCTCATCTACCCAACCTAGTGCATAATTTCATATCCCAACGAGCGACTACGGCAGAGCTTCCCAAGGGACGTTCGACATCTTAGTGCCGTTCATGTTTTTAAATCCTGAAAGGGAACCACCTTTATGAAATTACAACAAATATAAATCCTTTCATGACAGCTTATTATGTATGAGTAGAAAAAGAAGCAATATCATTTTAGTTTCTGTATAAATCATAGCAATTAAGGTCAGCACTGAAGACCAGCCTCATGAACTTTGACATTACTGAATCAAAACTCGAGTACTGTTGTTGTATCATGAAAAACAGAAATCTCTATGCATGGCATTTACCCATCTGTTTAAATAAGGCCTTAAAAGTCAAACTTGTCACCAATACATATTATAAATGTAAGTGAAAAATGATAGAACAATATAATTGCTGGGGCAGAAGAAGGATCCATGTTTGCCTAAACATTTTACACCAAGAAAAGTTCTCAGCTTGGGCTCACCACTTAAAAATGTCATTTCAGCTTTTGTTGTGTTGGTCACAAAACCCCATGCTGCTATTTTGAAATGGATATTCTTGTTCCGAGCAGGGAGCTGACGCTCATATTATTCAAAAGTAATTATAAACCCAGTATTTAAAATGTACATTTTACAAAACAACATGTCCTTTATAAATTTTTTATTTTTAGCTGAGCTAAACAGAAATATTGTGATAAAAAGGACAAAAAATAGCTCCATAGTTTGCACATAATCCATTAATTATGTTGTATAGTCATTAATAATTTGATTACAGGAACACTATAATTTTCCTTGGCACAATTAAAATGGCACAGCACAAATTCTATAAGACACTTTGGAATCAGGATATGGAAGTCCTCCAGCAACCACTGAGCTAGGTTTTTATTTCAATGATGCTGTAGTGATTTGTACCAGCTGAGTTTCTAGCTCATTGTCTTTTGTAATCTAGTTGTGTCTGCAATTTCCATTTTAATTAATTCAGTCTTAAAGAGTTTCCTCGATATGCCTTTCTGCAAAATTCAGCTGCTAATCAGCATTAATGCAATGTTATCGCTTTCACCACTTGATTTCTGGGAACCTTGTGTAGTTCTAATAATGCTCTTTAAATATTCATCCCAGAACTTTTAACAACCTTCTTTCTTTAAAGGAAGAACCCAACAACACTGCACAAGTACTAATCACTGTTTTGAAAATCTATTAATGAACACAGATATGCATTGTATGAGTTTGATGATGATCCTTATCCTATCCTTTGTGATATAGAGCAATTCCAATACTTTGCATGCTTCTTAGATCTTTTGAAATGCAAATAATTATATGAATATTATTCCCTTTCATTGCAGCCATATGGTAAAAAACTAGTAGTAAATAACTATAAGTTTCTTACTCTGATGAAATTATCAAACAGAAACACCATATTGAAATTCTGTATTACTAAATTGCATCAGAAGCAAGACATCAGAGAATGTTTAAAATATGTAGCCATTACTACAAGACCAGGGGCATCTATGTGGACACTGCTCTGTATTTTGTACTTAAGGTCAAGTCTCCAAGACATATTCATTTAGCAGACTTACAATTCAGAGACATGCTTCAGATTTGTGTGTTGTTTAGCAGTTTTGTAAAACTCAGCCTGATAACCTGCAGATCATGGTTCCAGCTCCTCGGGGCATTTCGGTATGTGCACAATGCACAGCATGTGAATAAATCCACTGAAACAAACACAAGTGTTGACACAGTTTAATTTACAAACCTCCTGGTACTACTCAGATGTAGTACCAGGCTAAACTGGGCCTTTGAAATCACTTTTCATGTCTGTTTTTGCCATTCCCTTTCTGTTACAGAGAAAAGACCACATAAAATATGTCTTTCAGACTGATTCCTGTGACAGATATATGAAGCTTTTTAATCAGCAAAGTTTCTTCTCTCTCTAGCACTTCCTTGGGTGCTTATGAAGCAAGGACAGTAGCTTTTGTCTGGCCCATTTACTAAAGATGTGTTTTTTCTGTTGCATTGTGCAATGTTGTCTCATTGCAGGGACTGTTCATGGCATTGTACCCCATACACCGGAACTTACTTTAGAAATAAAAGAAATAATTATTTACTTCTGGAAATAGAAAAAAAAATGAAACTCTAAGAAAAAACTGTTCACTTGGGCCATTACATATAACTGATTGTGACAGGTAGAAGTTGATGGATGAGTTGTCAGACATGAGCTTGGTAATGGCGTGTATCCTTTCTAGCCAATAAAATATAATTTATAAAGCTGAAGGACATTTTAATTATTTTGGTCTAGTGACAGTTGGCATTCTTTTTTATTTTTATTTACACAATGCTCAGGAAACTATCTCTGAGCTTGACAAGTGGGGAAGTTACTAATGAGAATGAGACTTTTTGTCTCAGTTTCTGTGAAGATCCTACTGCAACTCTTCCCAGAGTTGGAAACACCAGCTGTCCTCAGCCTCGCCCAAGCCAAACTTTGATTTAGTGAAGGACAGCTTTACAGGTTTTTCTAAGATTCCTCCATTCCCACTGATATTCCCTCAGACAATTTGCTGTTTCAGAGATGAAAGCAAAGCATTTTAAAGAATAGGGATGATGCTGGGAGTGGTGATGGAGGAAGTGTGTGTATCCTGTCCATACATTACCATCTGGCAATCAAATATGTCTCCTGGCAAATGCTAAAATCTTACAGAGGCTGTTGAGACGTTTCAGGAATAGAGGTGCAAAGCATAGTCAGTTCACTCATGTTTGGATCTCATGCTCAGATGATGGTCCTCAAAAGGTGGAAATAACTATGAAAACATGAGATTTAGCAGCATAATAACCTTGCAGACATCTATGCATCCAGTCAGTAGAAGGCTAGTCAATAAAGCTTGCGAAGTCTAGGCACACAGTGAGAATAAACCAGATTAATTTCTTTCAGTGGATTGTCTCCACTGACTGTGCAGAAAGCTTAGATGGTCCAGCTCATCTCAAGATGTATATTCATTACACATGAAGCTGACTGTGACAAATAACTCCAGGAGAGATTTACATGGAAAAGCCTTCATCCACATGGAAGTCCAAGTGGCAAACAGAGTAGGTAATTTTGACAGGAGGACAAAATCACACTTTATCCAATTGGATATTCTGCCATGAATACCTATGCTGTATTTCACAGAAAAACCCAACAGTTCTCTCATACCTGCAGTCACTCAAAGTAGCATTGCATCAAAGGGGAATGTTCTCTCTCTCTACTGACTATGGGTTTATGATTTTATTGAAAGGATTTTATTACTTATATGACTTTGAAGACTTCATACCCAAACCCTGCTAAAGCAGTGTCTCACACTGGGATGCAGTTCTATGGTCTGTGATGTCAGGATGCTTACTAGTGATGGAAGAAGATCCCACACTCATAAGGCTCAGCAGACTTTTGATTAAGAGAAGTATTCATAAAAATGCTGCCACATCAGCTGCTGTTCAGGCTGATTTCCTGGTACATTCCCTGATCTTTGCTTAATTCACCCTTTTGAATTCCACATAAAAAATGTTTTCTTGTGCTTCTTTTGATCTAGAGGTAAATTATTCTCTTTTACACTGATGCAAATCCAGAGTGATGGCACCAGCTTCACTTAATTTCTTATGTTTAAGGCAACAGTTCTGTAAAATGGTAGTAGGCGTTTGTATTTATAAAAATGGTTAACAAAATCTTTCCTTTGTTTGTGTGTATGTGTTATCACTTTACCTTTAAAAAGTGATGGAGAAGTGTACTGATCCTAGGACTAAAGTGACATGTGCACAGGAGATGAGCTAGAAAAACTGAAAAATTACATGTAAGAGTAGATTTCTCTAAGCACAGAATATTAAATATTAAAGAAAATAATTAATGTCAGAACATTTACCATTTTCATTCCACTACAGACAAGAGAAAGAAACATAAATTAGATTAAATGATCTATATATCAAACAGCCCAGAACAAGGGAGGATGTGTGCATGTATGCAGTGGCCTGAAGCTGAGGCTGGGGGAAGGAAATATCTTAAAATGCACAAGAAAGAAGGGGACACTGACAAAGAATTAAACGTTGGATCCTCATCTGGCACAGATACCAAGACTCATAAAAGACAAGGGAGGTTTGGTCCTAAAATCTGTCTCTAATGAGAAAATACAGCAGAGATGCAGGATGAGCAGAAAGATTTTATTAACTCTCTGCAAGGCCTTTGGAAGCCACCTACAAAAGAAGCCTAAGAGGTTAGCTCATGTTGTTCACTGCATTATACAGCTATTCATAGGTATTTGCTTGCCGATTTAAGTGACTGCCTTTAGGAACTATGCCTTCAATCATTAGGACCTCAGAAAATTCAAGACATCTACCATGTTTCGTCTCTACCTGCCTTGCCCACAAGACCAAGGAGAGCAGCCTTCACAAAGTCAAAGAGATACAGGAAAGAGATCCACTTGAAACAATTACAGACTCCAAGTAGCATTCTGCAAATGCTCTTTGGATCCTGTCTGGGACCAGCAGACAACACAATACTGTGATGTAAGGGATTCCTTGGGGATATTTTGGATCAGTTTTCCTCAAGCAGAGAAGACTTTACTGTCTTTTCCTCCCCAGATGCTTTACTTTGAAAGAGCTGGGGTTATTCAAACAGCTTAGGGATCCTAGAAGGAGGAATACAGTCAACAAAATAGCTTGCAAAGATGTAAGGAGCAGCTAACAGGAAGAGAAGAATCTCTTTGCCACTTCTGTGATGAACAGGGCAGGATATAACCTTCAGCGGATGAGTTTTAGGTTGAACATTAGGAAATATTTACTAATAGTCATAATAATAAAGTGCTCAGAGAGTTTTTCATGGGAGTGTGTGGAGTCTCCATTGGCCCAAGGCATGACTTGTCCAAAGTGACATGGTGATAGCTGATTGTTTACTGTTAGTCAACAACAGTTCACTTTTCTAGTTCCTCCTCTACTCTCTTTCCTAATCCCACTAATTCTAATGTCTAAATCCACTAAATATTCACATCTTCACCAGTCTGAAGTTCAGGGCACTGCTGTCACCCCCTAAAATGAATATGCATTGGACAGACAAAACTGTCAGTGGTATTAGGTGTCTCTCACTTAAGATGAGATGTCTAACACTGCAGGCACTTCATTCTGTAGAATAGAATAGAATAGAATAGAATCGAATCGAATCGAATCGAATCGAATCGAATAGAATAGACTATTTCAGTTGGAATGGACCTACAATGATCATCCAGTCCAACTGCCTGACCACTTCAGGGCTGAACAAAAGTTCAAGCATGTTATTAAGGGCATTGTCCAAATGCCTCTTAAACACTGACAGGCATGGGGCATCGACCACCTCTCTAGGAAGCCTGTTCCAGTGTTTGACCACCCTCTCGGTAAAGAAATGCTTCCTAATGTCCAGTCTAAACCTCCCCTGGCGCAGCTTTGAACCATTCCCACGCATCCTGTCACAGGATCCCAGGAAGAAGAGATCAGCACCTCCCTCTCCACTTCCCCTCCCCAGGAACCTGTAGAGAGCAAGGAGGTCACCCCTCAGCCTCCTTTTCTCCAAACTGGACAAGTCCAAAGTCCTTAGCTGTTCCTCATAGGACATGCCTTCCAGCCCTTTCACCAGGTTTGTTGCCCTCCTCTGGACACATTCAAGGACCTTCACGTCCTTCTCAAATGGTGGGGCCCAGAACTGCACACAGCACTCAAGGTGAGGCTGCACCAACGCTGAATACAGCGGGATCATCCCCTCTCTTGACCGGCCGGTTATGCTGTGTTTGATGCACCCCAGGGTGCGGTTTGCCCTCTTGGCTGCCAGGGCACACTGCAGACTCATACTGAGCCTGCTGGCAACCAGCACCCCAGATCCCTCTCTGCAGGGCTGCTCTCCAGCCACTCCTCTCCCAGTTCATACTTGTGCCCAATTTATACTGTTACTCAGTTCCAGGTGCAGAATCTGGCATTTGGTCTTGTTAAATTTCACGCTGCTGATGACTGACCAATGCTCCAATCTATCTAGATCCCTCTGCAAGGCATCTTGTCCCTCAAGAGAGTCAACAGCACCTCCCAGTTTGATATCATCAGCAAACTTGCTAATGGTGCATTCAACTCCTGCATCCAGATCGTTGATAACTATATTGAACAGAACTGGCCTTAGAATTGAACCCTGAGGAACACCGCCGGTGACCGGTTGCCAGCCAGATGTAGCCCTGTTCACTACAACCCTTTGAGCTCTGCCCTTCAGCCAGTTCTTCACCCAGCACACCAGGAACCCGCCCATCCCCACAGCTGGACAATTTGTCCAGAAGGATGCTGTGAGGGACAGTATCAAAAGCCTTACTAAAGTCCAGAAAAACTACATCCACTGCCTTCCCTTCATCCACTAGGTGGGTGACTTTATCATAGAAGGATATCAAATTAGTTAAATAGGACTTTACCTTTGTGAACCCATTTTGACTGTGCCTGATGATTGCATTATTCTTTAAATGCCTTTCAATAGCACACAGTATAATCTTCTCCATAATTTTTCTGTTAGCTCCTTGAATCAGAGGACAGAGAGGTTCTTCCAGGGACCAGTTCCTCCTGTTCTCTGTTAGTATGAGAAGCTTTTGGAGACGCATAATTCTCTCTGATGACAACAAAGGCATTTTAAATTACTATCTTAGATGGAATATCTAACTTTTACCTTTCTCTATATGAGCTAGATGAAGATTGTAATTAGCACGTAATGCAGGATGAATCCTTGGTTTTACCAAAATGGGGGGTGCAGCCCTTAGAGAGAGGTCTTTGACGTGACTGGCAGTTACCATGTAGCTCCGTCACAGTATGACTTGGACTTCACGGACTTTGAGGAAGAAACACTTGAGGCAAGTTTTAGCTCCAAGCCCTTTTCTACCTGGGTTTATGTTAACAAGATAGTAACTTGCCTTCCACCGCTTTACTGACTAAAGGCAAGGTTTAATCATGAAATCAACATTTTAAATACACTAGTTCTTAAACTCGCACTCTGAATTAAAGGGAACAGTGGAAACAAAGCCTCCAGATGACCACAAGGCCTCCTGAGTTATTTTATATATAATATATATATATAATTATATTATATTATTTTATATATTTATTATTTTATATTTTTATATATATATATATTTAATATTTTTATATAAAATATATAAAAAACATTTATAAAATAACTGAACTTAATTAGTTTTATATATAACTAAAATAGTTACATAAAATTATATACAAATCTAAAGGAGTTATAAATCCTTTTGCATTAGTGTGTAGTGAGGCCACTTGCCAAATTAAAAGCACAAAATTCTCAGTGACATTCTACAGGACAGGAGAGGTGTTCGTAATCTCTGGTTTTGTGTAACCATACATTGATGTCACCATAGGAAAGTTTGTTTTTAAGAATCTTTGTCTGGTGCAGAATGATTTAATTTATCAGCCTTTTATTCATCTTTTTATGTTCATAAAGTAAGTGTCTTAAATGCACCAACAGCCTCTGCAGTCTCTTGTCTGTTTGTGCTCAAGCTCAGCTCTGACATGGTGCAACCATGAAACCTGGGATCAGACTTCTGTGAAAACAGTTGAGGTTTGAGAGACAGCCAAGAGAAGTTTCACTGGGGTCACTTTCGTTTCCTTTGCTCAGGGGCTGTGTTTAGTCTTCAGAGCTTGATTTTGGTTTCAACTTGTTGCAGGTACGCCTGTGCCAAGGCACCTACCTTGCCGATCCTGTCACTGAGGTGACGATTTGACCTGCTGGTTCACCTCTGGATGTGACTTGTCACTATGGATTTGCCTGGTGATCACTGAACTCTTGGCTGAACCTTGTTGCTCTCAGGAGACTTGGTCTGCTCTCCTTGTTTGGGTGCTGTGGAACTGCATCCTGGTTGGTGAGGGCACAGCTGCTCTGCCTGCCTTACACTCACCCTAGGCTCCCAGTAGATGTGGATGTTTCATGGATATTTCATAATTTTACATGACAGGAGAGTATGATTTACTCTGTAAGACTCAGACATGAGACACTGGAGCCCTTTCTGAAAGTGGTACTGGTCAGGACCATTTTTACTTACCACCTGTGTCACCATCAAAGGTTGTTGTATCTATTCTGCAGTCCAAACACTTGCTAACCCACACAGATGAGCTTGCTGTACATCACCTAGCATGGGCATTGTCCTGTCTCAGTGGGACAGACCTCAGACAGAGCAAGATTGTCTATAATTCTTAAACAACTTGCCATTGCTCTCTGGATTGCACTGTAGATATAACCTCCATTCATCTCTAGGAAAGCTGAATGATAAATGGATCTTCCAAGGCAAAGTCCCATCTGCAGTAGCTGACTTCTCGCTCAAGCAGAAAAATATATATGAACACTCAGGAGCTGAAAACTGAAGTGAAAAGCATTTAGACTTGAAAGAAAGCTCAGACTCTATGCAAGAAAGCTATTAAGTATTAAAACATATTATCCACACAAATGTGATTTTTTTCTTCACTTGGAAATGCTGTGCTGTGTACTGCCCATTATCCAACTGGTTGTACTAGATGGTGCAAATGATTTTAGTTTTGCAATGCAGGAGTTTTTTAATTTGAGGAAGGATATTTCAGCCCTGTGTGGTTCTACGACCCCTATCATCAAGCACCAGTTCTGCCTGTGTATGCTGTAAATTGTCACAAGCAGAGACTGTGCACATGCTATGTTGCTTTACAGCCAGTTGGCTCCTAAATGTGGCTCCCCTGTGCTACAACTGCTAGAAAATAAAAATCATTGAGACTTATTTTTAACTGTTTGTATTCCCACAGTAACGTGGGGAAAAATAAAATAAAGGTACAGGTATAAGAAGGCAGAACACTGTTAAGAGAAATGGCAAAAGGGAAACAGCACTGAAAACTGAAGGGAAGATTGCTCAGCTCCTCTATTCCTTTTAACCCTCCTGTCTCTGCATTGTCTCTTTCAGCTACATCCCCCTCTACTCTGCCCCAAAGTTATCCAATATTCCCGTGCATTAATGGCTTTATGGATTTTGACTATAAAAATATTTATATACTACATAATTTTTGCCTTTGCAGGAGGAAGAACTTTCAAGTGAGTGTGGAAAACTACTAGATCAGCCAGAGAAGCTCAAAATTCTGGACTGCGTTGTTCCCTAGCACAGCTTAGCTCTTGATAATGACTGTGACAGCATCCTCTTCCTGCACAGAGCATTAGGACACTCGCCCTGATGGCCACCTCCATCGGCTGAGTGAGGACGGGTCCACACAGAAGAAGGACAGTTGAATCACCACAGTGACACTGAGAGAAGTCCTGGTAGATGGTTCCCCTTCCTGACACTTTCACCTCTTTGGCATGTCTGCCAGGAAGGGACTATGTAAATATACGCTATTGCCTCATCCTGCAGGTCTTTTTGAAGTTAAAAGGAGTTTTATTATTGGTTTAAATGGGTAAAGATTTTAGCCAGTGCTTGAGAGCTCTGACAGTCCCACCACTCTTCTGTACGTAAGTCCTGCTAAGTCTCTTTTCAGACTTGCAGACAGCTCAATGCCTCCATGTACAACGCTTCCTTTCAAAGGGAGGCAATTTTTATATCGCCAGGGTGCAGAAGGGAGAGGAAAACACCTTTGTATTTATCCTGAAACTACTATTGCTGACTGCTTCCCAGGATCAAATACAGCAAGTGAATAATCAATGCCCTGGATTGTGTTGAACTTTTACTGCATTCACACTGCTTTTTCAAAAATGATCAGTGCAGCAGATTCAGATTATTCTACTCATATGAGTATGCAGAGGATATGACATTGGGAAATGCAAATGAGGTATTACTCATTATAATTAATAATATTTTGCTGACTGGCTGTGATGGCTTTGCAAACCCGCCACCCCCACACACGTATTCCCTCCCTAGCCAGTTTTCTCTTATCCTATTGGCCTTTTAAACAGTAAGCTGTTTAAAATGGAGACTTCACATAATTTTGTATGCCTCCATTGTTTCTTGTGCCATAGATATGGTTCTGGTGACCCATCCATGCTACAAGGTACATACAATAATAAACTGAGGTTGTATTTGCATAATATGGATAATTTCTGAATTGCTGTAACACTGTCATTATCAAGAGCCAAGCTGTGCCGGGGAATGACACAGTCCAGAATTTTGAGCTTCTCTGGCTGATCTAGTAGTTTTCCACACTCACTTGAAAATTATTCCTCCTGCAGAGGCAAAAATTATGTAGTATATAAATATTTTTATAGTCAAAATCCATAAAGCCATTAATCCACGGGAATGTTTTAACTCCTAGATAATCTTTGGCCACAGTTAATACATTAAAAACTGCTGATGCAGATTGAATCTGGGAAGACACCCTATGACCCCAGAAGATTTTTTATACTTACAGTGAACGTTTCGGCCCTGGATCCAAACTCGTCTGTTATCTAGAGGAAGTGAGGTGAAGATTGGATTTGAAATCAACCTTCATGTCTTGGGATTTTTTGTATTTATAGGTAGAACTCCTCTCCAGAAATCTACATCAAAATGGCTCCCAAGAGTCTCCGCTGAAGTTTCTGTATTATGAGCAAGACATTTGCTCTTGCAAATGCCAATGATTAGTTCCTAAAAATCTTTTACTAGACACTATGCTTGTGAGATGATATAGGAAAGAAATAATTTTTAATGACAATAAAACAATAACGTAAGCAAGTTTAAGGTTTCAGCAAAGATACCCATTGCTTTGATGTCTTGCAGGTGATTATAATTCTGCTGATGCCAGCCAGTTATCTCTGTAACTAAGACTGGTACACATTAGCAGAAGCAGGAGCACTCTCAAAACACTGCTGTGGTGTGTGATGGGTTGCAACGAGTTCGTTACTACAGAATCATTTCTCTACCATGACAGGGCATGCAACCGTGATAGGGTATGCAACCAAGGCATGCAACCGTAGTTTTTTACTAGTATACAGTCGTTCCCACCAGATTTTTGCGCATTTTGCATTACCCACCAGATTTTGCGCAAACTACAGAGGAAGTTAGCCGAAATTCCTTCACGCCAACCTTAAATTAGCTGCATTTAAGCCACTGAATCTTGATTATCCTATTTCATGGTCCATTTTTCACCAAAATAAAATAGAGTTCTCACAGAAGTAAAATGTAAGAATCATGGTATTGCAATAATAAGCAACTTCTACATTTGAAGTATGGAAATCATATAGATGAGAGCTTGACAACCAAAAAGTCCTCCTATGTCTTTAGCAGACAGGAGAACACAGAAGATACCTTCACTGATTTTTTTCCTAAAAAAAAAGAACTGATTATTACAATTCACATCTTTCACATTCTTGCAATCTGATGTCACCAAAACTGTCACAAAATGCAGAGACTGAACTGACATCCTAACAAAAATAAAATAGCAAACGTAGCTGCAAATGATTGCCCAGGTTTTCATTGACTGAAAGGGGAGAATAGTGTGGCTCTGCCTTTGTTGCTTTTATCTGTGAATTAATGTTATTCAGCAAGCTGATAATTAGGGCACCTTGTGGACTTATCTGCTAGACATTTTTCCAGTAAAAAAACATGGAATCAGTGAATTTAAAAGTTTTTGCAAGAAAGCATCCAAATGAATGCATTTCCAATTTCAATATTGTTTAACAACCTATATCAATATTTTCTAAGTGGTAAGCCCAGACTTTGTAGTTCAAAATTACTTTCTCTAAGTAATTTAGATTTATCTGGGGGGGTGTATCTTTTAATAAATAGATCAAATTTGCTCTTAAGAGGTGACACGTCCAAAGCATAAGAAAATGGGACAGCAAAACCATTTTTCATTTTACGGGGGATTGTTGAAATTTTGCTTTCAGGGGACTAATTTGGAATGGAAAAAAAATATCAAAATATCTGGGATTTTCCTGGGACATGTTTCTGTTTCTATGACTCTTAGCAGTCCCTCCAAATTCATAGCCTGGACAGAAGGATTTGCTTTGTACTCCCTATAAACAATCTGAGCTCAGGAGCTGCAGATGAATGCAGTATGAAACTAATCAGGTCATCTCTGATTGCTCTGAAATATATTTCTCCATGCCAAGGAAAGGCCAAGGCTTGATGGGACGGACTTTTTCCGCTGGTGGTATACTAACAAAGCAATACACACAGGATGGATCAAGAAAAAAGAAATCTTGGCTCGTGCATCACGAGAATTCAAATTTTTGCTGCAGGTTCTCCACTTCATTCTTCAGAGCATCTGCACAGCTTCACCTCCAGCTCTTCCCTCTCCTCCACATCAGCTAATGGCAATTACAATTCCTGATTCATCCCCCCTCATTCCCCTATTACCTCCACTGAAGCAGTGAAGGAAAATAGCTTCAGGAAGACAACAGAGAAACATAGAAAGACACAAGTGTTCGGTATCAAGGCCAGACCCTGAGATTCATTGTCAGTGCTTGACAACAATCCCAGCACAGGAAACACATTTAGCAAATAATTAGCATTAGTTTCTTATACTGTTTTCCTCTGTTAGGCAAGCTGCAGAAGGATAATGTCCACTTTATGCACAAGTGCTTTATTTCATCATTTCCATACTGTTTTTACATTTATATATCGACGTTCCTCCACTGGCATATTTCTGACTAGGCTCTGCTGCTTTAATTAGAAATAAATGCATTCAACAAATAGAGAGAACGTGGGCATTGCAGCTCCTTGACCTGGCTTATTTCTTAACCTGCGGACTTAAAAGGGAATCTTGAATGGCCATGTCTTGTTGCCTGCAACATTTTCATTTGCTGTGCCAAAGATAACTCATGATTAAAATACTACTGGGAAATATTAACCAACAACCCCACACACACCTTTTTTTAAGGTGTGCAACAGATCATATTACTGCATGACTTTGGAAAATGAGCCCATAAGGAAGTTTTGAATGGTCTCCTGAATTCCAGTCATTGGCCTGCCTGTTCAGAGCAGTCTGGTTCCTGAAATATGGTGGCATCAATGGGATGCTGCGGGAAGAACCTAGCCATGCTCAGTACTGTTGGAGGCATTCTCCAGACCCTTTCCCTCCTCTTGTCAGGTTGCAGTTTCTCCTTCAAAGTAAAGATGATAGACATAGGCAAGAGAAACTATGAAGTTATTTCACCTTCTATCCCCCCCCCATCCCAACAGCTTTCCATCAGACTCTGCCAATCCTTTTCTAAATATTTCGAACTGGCAGTCTTTAAAAACTCACTACTCCAATGTAAAATGGGGTTAAAGCTAATAATTTCAATGCATTCTTGAATAATGCATTATTCATTAATTCCTGCAGTTGGTCTAATTGGTCTCAAAGGACTTTCTCGGGTTTATTACCAAACACACACCTTCCCAGGCACCTCACTGTACTCGTACTATGCTTTTGTGCAGCTTCTTTAACCTGTTGTCTGAGCATATGGCATTCAGTAGGTGTTTTAAACTGTTTTTTTTTAATGTAGACAACAGCAGTGTTGTCTATAGGTGCTAGCTATATCCAGCATGTTCTTTCCGTGCACTTTCTCACAAATCCTTCTGCCTGCTTCTGAAAATACATATTTGAATCTGAATGCATAAATGACCTGCTGTCTCTATCAGATTATTTTTAAAGGAATACGTTAGGCAGGGAGAGAAACTGAACCATCTCTATCATTAGGTATAAATGTCCAGGCAGGCTGGTTAATCACGGCAAGTCTCAATAGACTAACTTGATTCTGTGTTAGGAGATAGGCCTTTTCACCACATCAGCTAGTGTGAATCAACCCGTCTCCAAAGATAAAAGTGCTACTTTTCTTCTGAACCTAGAGTTCCTCCCTGTACACAAGACATTGCCCTTTTTTATTATTTTAAAAAATACCAATACTACTTAATAATCACTGACCCTGAAAGGAAGACAATTAAGTAACTAGATCCAACAGCACTTTCTAATTGACTCTCATAGATCTAACAAGTGCTAAATTTATCCAAAGATGGATGCTTTCCTTTGCTCGTTCTGTAGTCAATGGAGAGAGACAGAACACAAAAACTCCTATTTAATTGTGTGTTCTCAGAAAGTCTGCTTGGAGATACTTATTTTTCTCCATTAGCTGTAGAGGAAATCCAGGAAAAATAGTTTTCTCTAGGATTAAAGTAGCATTTTTTTTTTCTCCTAATATGCTTATATAGAATACAAAAGGGTTGAAAAATACAAGCTGAATTAGTGCAGAACAATAATGCTGAACAAACCTCTCAAGCACAGCACAGTCCTGCAACGGGAGCAGGAAACAAGCATCCAGACATTTATTTCCTCTAGATTAAAGAAGGGATTAAACTTCCCTGTAAAGTAAATCTTAAGGTTTTACTATCCTAGAATTCCTGCTCAAAAACACCTTTCACATCAAAGGGACGTATGTCTGATCAGAAAAGATTTTTTACTAAGGAAGAGTCAATGATACCATTCTGGTGTAAAGACTGAGAGAATGATGGTATTCAGAAAACCTTCCTTCCACCTTCCTGTCTTTTGAGTTTCCAATTATAATTCTTAGCCTTACATATAGTGTGGAAGCTTTTATTGCTTGTTATTTCCTGCGGGCATCACACCACCAGCACAGGTAAATGTTCTGTCCTCCAGAAAGCTGTTTACTGAATTCCAGGTAGTCACCTACCTAAAGGCAACGTAAAGCTCAGTAGCAGCAGTCCTCCTGGTGTCTCTTCAAGCCAATGCAGACTGAAAACACTTGTTTACTCCAGCAACTTCAGAGAATGGTTTTCTGTTGTAAAAAGCACATAGCTCTAAGCATTTTCAACCTTTGTTTGGACTAGTCTGCCTTTCCCCATCATCTGCAGGGTAAAAAAGTCAAGAAAGGAGTAATATGCAGTATGCTGCAGAAAGAGAAGAGAACCATTCTTCTATGCTTTCCCATATTCTCATGACATCAATTTAGCCTACGGTCAAAAACTGCCTTCTGAGATCTTTTTGGTCATAGAATCATAGAATAGTTCAGGTTGGAAAAGACCTTTAAGGTCATCAAGTCCAACTGTTAACCTAGCACTGCCAAGTCCACCACTAAACCATGTCCCTAAGCACCATATCTACATACCCTTTAAATACCTCCAGGGACAGTGACTCCACCACCTCCCTGGGCAGCCTGGTCCAATGCTTAACAACCCTTTTGGTGAAGAAATCTTTCCTAATATCCAATCTAAACCTCCCGTGGCGCAACTTGAGGCCATTTCCTGTTTTCCTATGGCTTGTTACTTGGGAAAAGAGACCAACCCCCACCTCTCTACAACCTCCTTTCAGACAGTTGTAGAGAGCGATAAGGTCTCCCCTCAGCCTCCTTTTCTCCAGGCTAAACAACCCCAGTTCCCTCAGCCGCTCCCCATCAGCCTTGTGCTCCAGACCCTTCACCAGCTTCGTTGCCCTTCTCTGGACACGCTCCAGCACCTCAATGTCTCTCTTGTAGGGAGGGGCCCAAAACTGAACACAGCATTCGAGGTGCGGCCTCACCAGTGCCGAGTACAGGGGCACGGTCACTTCCCTACTCCTGCTGGACACACTATTTCTGATACAAGCCAGGATGCTGTTGGCCTTCTTGGCCACCTGGGCACACTGCTGGCTCATATTCAGCTGGCTGTCAACCAACACCCCCAGGTCCTTTCCCACCAGGCAGCTTTCCAGCCACACTTCTCCAAGCCTGTAACGTTGCATAGGGTTGTTGTGACCGAAGTGCAGGACCTTGCACTTGGCCTTGTTGAGCCTCATACAATTGGCCTCAGCCCATCAATCCAGCCTGTCCTGATCTCTCTGTAGAGCCTTCCTACCCTCAAGCAGATAAACACTCCCACCCAACTTGGTGTCATCTGCAAACTTACTGAGGGTGCACTCGATCCCCTCGTACAGATCATTGATGATGATATTAAACAGAACTGGCCCCAATATTGAGCCCTGGTCACACCACTTGTGACCGGCCACCAACTGGATTTGACTCCATTCACCACAACTCTTTGGGGCTGGCCGTATACCCAGTTTTCTACCTAGCGAAGAGTATACCTGTCCAAGCCATGAGCAGCCAGTTTCTCCAGGAGAATGCTGTGGGAAACCGTGTCAAAGGCTTTACTAAAGTCTAGGTAGACAACATCCACAGCCTTTCCCTCATCCACTAAGCGGGTCACCTGGTCATAGGAGGAGATCACGTTAGTCAAGCAGGACCTGCCTTCATAAACCCATGTTGACTGGCCCTGATCACTTGGTTGTCCTGTATGTGCCACACGATGGCACTCAAGATGATCTGCTCCATAACCTTCCCCGGTACCAAGGTCAGACTGACAGGCCTGTAGCTCCCTGGATCCTCCTTCTGGCCCTTCTTGTAGGTGGGTGTCACATTTGCTAACCTCCGGTCAACTGGGACCTCCCCAGTGAGCCAGCACAGCTGAAAAAGGATTGGAAGCGGCCCGGTGAGCACTACCGCCAGCTCACTCAGTACCCTTGGGTGAACACATCCTGCCCCATAGACTTGTGTGAGTCTACATAGCAGGTTGCCAACCATTTGCCCTTGGATTATGGGGGCTTCATTCTGCTCCCCCTCCCTGTCTTCCAGCTCAGGGGGCTGGGTACCCAGAGAACAACTTGTCTTGCTATTAAAGACTGAGGCAAAGAAGGCATTAAGTACCTCAGCCTTTTCCTCACCCTTTCTCACTATGTTTCCCCCCACATCAAATAAAGGATGGTGTCATGGTTTAACCCCAGCCAGCAACTAAGCCCCACACAGCCGCTTGCTCACTCCCCCCCGGTGGGATCAGGGAGACAATCAGAAGGGTAAAAGTGAGAAAATTCATGGGTTGAGATAAAGACAGTTTAATAAGTAAAGCAAAAGCCGCACACGCAAGCAAAGTAAACCAAGGAATTCATTCACTACTTCCCATCGGCAGGAGGTGTTCAGCCATCTCCAGCAAAGCAGGGCTCCATCATGCGTAACGGTTACTTGAGAAGACAAACGCCATCCCTCCGAATGTCCCCCCTTCCTTCTTCTTCCCCAGCTTTACAAACTGAGCATGACGTCATATGGTATGGAACAGCCCTTTGGTCAGTTTGGATCAACTATCTTGGCTGTGTCCCCTCCCAGCTTCTTCTGCACCTGGCAGAGCATGGGAAGATGAAAAGCCCTTGACCAGTGCAGCAACAACTAAAACATCCCTGTGTTATCAACACTGTTTTCAGCACAAATCCAAAACATAGCACCATACTACCTACTATAAAGAAAATTAACTCTATGCCAGCCAAAACCAGCACAGATGGAGATTCTCCTTAGCCCTCCTTTTGTTGCTAATGTATTTATAGAAACATTTTTTATTGTCTTTTATGGCAGTAGACGGATTAAATTCTAGTTGGGCTTTGGCCCTTCTAATTTTCTCCCTGCATAACCTCACGACATCTTTGTAGTGCTCCTGAGTTGCCTGTCCCTTCTTCCAAAGGTCATAAACTCTCATTTTTTTCTGAGTTCCAGACAAAGCTCTCTGTTCAACAAGGCCAGTCTTCTTCCCCACTGGCTTGTCTTTTCGGCACATGGGGATGGCCTGCTCCTGCACCTTTAAGATTTCCTTCTTGAAGAATGCCCAGCCTTCCTGGACTCCTCGGCCCTTCAGGGCTGTCTCCCAAGGGACTCTGTCAACCAGTGTCCTGAACAGACCAAAGTCTGCCCTCCGGAACTCCAAGGTAGCTCCTTACTTCTCCAAGAATCAAAAACTCTGTCATTTTGTGATTGCTAGGCCCAAGACAGCCTCCAACCATCACATCACCCACAAGACCTTCTCTGTTCACAAACAACAGCTCCAGCATGCCACATGCACCCAATACACACCTTATTGTCCATCAAATGTAGACAACAGCCAATACATAATCTCAATCTGCACCTACAGTCTCAGGACAGACAAGTGCTTTTGCTTTTTTCTAGACCATCTGCAAGATCCTCTCCAACTTTATTTCTCTGTCTCCAGATTCCATCAGTTTTATGCAAGCCTGAGTGGTCTGTGAGCCACTTCATACAATGGCATGTAGGCAGCTTAATCTTCTGCAAGAAAGGGCAATTGGCAGCACTCCCTTTTTCCCAAAGTACTGAAAAAATGCCATCTGATATTCTGTATATTTCTGTCACACCCTCCCATTCCTCTCCTGCTTTTTCCAGTCTTTTTTTTTTTAGAAGCTTATTTCTCCTCCTAATTTCTATCACCATTTCCAGCATCTTTCTCACATTTTTACGACACCCGTTTAAAAAAAAAAATCAAATGTTAAATTAATCCAGTATATAAGCAATATTTGCCGTACTGTTTGCCATTGTAGTCTATTCCCCTTACAATTTGTCCTCATCAGTCAGTCACCATGTTTGCAATGAACAAAGATTTTCACCACCTGGCCTTGAGCGCTATCCACAACTTTCTTTATGGGATTATATTTCATTCTACTATTCGTCACTGAATGTCTCATTTCAGTGCATATTATGTTGCACTAAATTTACCAGTGCTGACTTAAACTGGTGATGGAGTTATCCAGTGACCATACTATGAACTCTGTCTCAGCTTTGTCTTGTCTTGGACAACCTAAAGAATGTACAGAAGCTCCCATCTTACTGATTGCTGCTTTCTTGTTGTTGTTTGGAGGGAGGATGGGGTGGGGGGAGTGTTAATGAATTCAGGAAGAAAAGCCAGATCTGACACAGGCTTCAGCAGTAGCTGCTGTTGAGCTTTAACCAAGCTAAAAAGCAGTCCTTTGTCTTCCACTTTGTTTCATGTCTCTTAGCTTTGAATCTATAAAAGCACTTTACATCTCATCTATAACTACACGTCTTGTTAAACAGCCTTTTGTGGCGGACTCTGCCAGAAGCTCTGGAAACTGCAAATAACCGTGCCAGCTTGTTTCCCTTCTCCCCACCATTGTTCTGATTACAGTAGTAAATTACAAGTGAACTCCTGCTGAAGAACACCCAGGTCCTTGTGGCTTGAACGACAAATTTTGAATGAGATGAGGAGTCAGTAAATTATTTCAGAGAAAAGTTTCAGTTTCAGCCAACCCTGAAGATTTCCTGAATTCTATTTGAATTTTCTTGAAAATCAAAAATCAAATAGTTTCAGCTGAAAAAAAAAAATGGAAAGGATTATTTTTTCCTCCAAACTATCAGGTGAATTACGAAGAGCCTTTAAGCTTTGGTCTACAGAGGCCACAGCAATATGGCCTCAACTACAACCACACAAGAAACACATATCTAGTCTGGTCATTCCTCTAGTTCCTCCTTGCTGGGTTCCTGGATTGCAGCATCCCCATTTCTCCCTCCTTTAAGACAGGAAAAATAACAGCATTATTCTGAACACAGGGGAAATACTTTTCCTGTGCTTTCTAAAGGAATCAGGAAGAATTTTCAGAAATCACGTGATGGTTGCTGCATTATGTATGTAATGAAGTCTACATTTTCAGGTAGCACATCATCAAAATTCAGGATTTTTTTTCAAAAATGTGATTCTCCAAAGCTGGAAACAAATATGTTTTATCATGATGCCTAAAAATATTGGTTTATAGTATGTGTTAATTTCAAACATTCCCCAGACATCATACACATCTAAATATATTCGTGTTAGCAAATGGGAACTAGGGAGTGAACTTGCCTGTGAATTATAAATTGACAGGCTACTAAAGGAAAGAACAACAAACTCACTTTTGATTGTAAACACTGCACAAGACTGAAAAAAACTTCCTTAAATAGCCAGTTTTGAAGAAAACATGAAACTATTATTTAGTTTCATATTCCTCACAAATGTTCAGAGTTTTTACAATTTCGTCTTTTTTGGGGGAAAATACGTTTCTCTGTAACTGCCAGTTAAAAGGTTGGTTTCACTCCAAAGCCTGAAATAGAATAATTAAAGAGGATAAATATTGAGTAAGGAATTAGACATGTAATCTAATCAAGTTACTGTCATGAAAGGTACTTCACCTAAGCTATGACTTTAAGGAGGATGGTTTTTTTTTTAATAGAAACACAAAGATCTTTGATGATAAGAACCTAATAAAAAATAACTGATACCACTTTTTCATCTCACACACCTTCAAAAAAGGCCAAAGGGATGATCCAGAGAACTACAGGTCAGTCAGCCTCGTGTTGACTCTTGGTAAAATCATGGATTGAGTCCTCTTGGAACACATTTCTGGGCACATGAAAGAGTAGAAGGGGAATGGGAACAGTCAGCATGGGTTTACCAAGGGTAAATCATGCCTGACCCAGATGATTACCTTCTGTGACAAAATGACTGGATTTGTGGATGACAGGGGAGCAGTGGACTTGACTTGGCCAAGGCTGTCAACACTTTATGCCACACCCTACACGTATCCAAGTTTGGACATGACAGCCTGGCAACAAGTGGACTACTGCAGGGGGTATTGTGCGACGTGTCCATTTAACATGTCTCAGTGACCTGCAGGACATAACGGAGGGCACTGTCATCAGCTTTGAAGGTGACACCAAGTGTCAAGGACCAGTCAATACACATGAGGAGAGGGCTGTCATCAGATGGGCTGGACGGGGGGAGGAAGAGGCCAAAGGCCAACAGGGTCCCCATAAAATTCAGGCAGGAGCAATGGGCAGCCCTGCCCTGGGAATGCAGACCCCTGGCAGCAATCCTGCTGGGGACTGGAGAAGGGTCCTCTGCTTATCACGTGCCAGGCCTCATCTGGGTACTGTGTCCTGTTTGGGGTCCCAGGCAGAAGACATTGATAAAGCAAAGGAGTTCAGGAGAGGCCACCGGGACAGTGGGGCTGGAGCCCTCGCCCTGCCTGGAGGGGCTGCAGGGCTGGGGCTGGTTCAGCCTGGAGCACAGACAGCATCACAACACCTAGCAGGAGAACGGACCAAGGAGACGGGGACAGGGTCCTTGCAGAGGTGCCTGGTGGGACCGTGTGGTCCAAACAGTAATGGAGTCTGACAACAAGGTGCAATGTGTGTAAGTGCAAGGTCCTGCACTTGGGCCACAGCAACCCCATGCAACGCTACAGGCTTGGGGAAGAGTGGCTGGAAAGCTGCCTGGCAGAAAAGGACCTGGGCGTGTTGGTTGACAGCCGCCTGAATATGAGCCAGCAGTGTGCCCAGGTGGCCAAGAAAGCCAGTGGCATCCTGGCTTGTATCAGAAATAGCGTGACCAGCAGGACTAGGGAAGTGCTTGTGCCCCTGTACTCGGCACTGGTGAGGCCACACCTCGAATACTGTGTTCAGTTTTGGGCCCCTCCCTACAAGAGAGACATTGAGGGGCTGGAGCATGTCCAGAGAAGGGCAATGAAGCTGGGGAAGGGTCTGGAGCACAAGTCTGATGGGGAGCGGCTGAGGGAACTGGGGTTGTTTAGCCTGGAGAAGAGGAGGCTGAGGGGAGACCTTATCGCTCTCTACAACTACCTGAAAGGAGGGTGTAGAGAGGTGGGGGTCGGTCTCTTCTCCCAGGTCACAAGTCATAGGACGAGAGGAAATGGCCTCATGTTGCGCCAGGGGAGGTTTAGACTGGATATTAGGAAATTTTATTTCACTGAAAGAGTTATCAAGCATTGGACCAGGCTGCCCAGGGAAGTGGTTGAGTCGCCATCCCTGGAAGTATTTAAAAGACGTTTGGATGAGGTGCTTAGGGACATGGCTTAGTGGTGGTCTTGGTAGTGTTAGGTTTACAGTTGGACTAGATGATCTTAAAGGTATTTTCCAACCTATACAATTATGTGATTCTGTGAAAATGTTATAAAATGAAGCTTTACTGAGGGAGCAGGAAAGATGAGTGACAATGCACCCATACGGCGACTCACCCAATCCCCGATGGCAAACACAAGATCATAAGCAATGCCGTGGCTCCGGTGGACTGCCAGGGACACTTGGTGTCTGGGTCATCTGGCCCAACAGCCAGTCATGCAAATGCCTTTTGAACGGCATTGTCTGGAGATAAAGAAAAGCTTTCTACCCATGAAGACAGCCAGGCAGAGGAGCAGGTTGCCTGCCCAGAGAGGCTCTATCATCTCCATCTTGGGAGGTTTTCAAGAATGAGGTGGAAAAGGCCCTGAGCATCCCAGTCTGATCTCACTCCTGATCTTGCTTTGGGCAGGGCATTGTACTTGAGTTCTCCTGAAATCCCTTCCAGCCTGAATTATCCCTGTGATCTTAAGACAAAATACTCATCCCCATGCGTATGAGGGAAATACAAAGGATACATGAGGAAGAACATGACTGGCAGTGCCAAAACAGTTAGCACATGAAGATCCAGGTTTCTGGTATTTCATTTGTTCTGGATATATCTGCTAAGAACAAAGGTAAGGGCAAAGGTTTACACGTACTTCCTATCCCCTAGCAGCGGTCAATTTTAATGAGCTGACCAAGCAAACACATAGCTGAAGTCCACAGAAAAAGGAGCGAATCTCTGAAAAATGGCCATGCCATTATATACAAAGTTAATCAGAATGAGCTTAAGTAAATGTAAAATGCATGACAAGTAAGGAAAAGTTTAGGTTCTAGGATAGGCTGTTTTGGAAGAAACCTCTGCTTCACCAATGGAAATTCATCTACGCCAAAACAGTCATTGAGTCAATGCAGATGACACTGAATTACAAATTACATTCTTTTTCAAATTAAAGCTCTGTATTTTCCTATTTTAAGCAAAATATTTTGAAATTTTTAATATGACAATTTGCAATTTCCTACATTATTTCCATTATATCTCTACACTGAATTGAAAGCTTTACCATTCTTTTGAAATGGAACAGACTATTTTGCTGAAACTATGACAGGTAATTGAATTAAATTATTTTTTTTTCTTGCTAATTCGCTCGGCACAGGCAAGAACTGAAAAGACTGAAAATTGTACTCCTGTAACAATCCCATCCTGAAACTTTTTAAGCTTTCCTAAGGGGCCAGGGCTTATTTCCTAAGAACTGACCTGAATCTTGCAAATGAAGAAACAGGACTGAGCAGCGATATCATTTAGTAATACAACAGTAGTAGCACTAGTATGTAACTTCATCATTACTCAGGCTTTCTGCTAATTTTTCCTTTAGAATGGCATGAAAAATATCTGTTACTGATGACAACATGTACCAGCTTGGACAATACAATTCTGCCTACAGAGCAAGCTGGAAGATTGTGGCCAGGAGCAGGCACACTCTGAATTGTCCTAGTCATATGTCTCATCTCAGAATCTGTCACATTCATTTAAAAACACAACTTTTATGATATTGGTGCTCAGTTCATTTTCTTCCATAAAATACAGTAGAGTTCCAATGTAACTTTTCAAGAAAAGCCCCAGTAATTTAGAGGTTTGACCTCATTTCGAAAATTACTAGGCCACTTCTGTCCCACACAATATCTTATTTTAATTGGGTTTGGTGCCTTTAGCTATCTAGCTATCCTAAACACATGGATCTGAGCTTTAGACTTGCATACAAACGAAGTTTAAGGTCAAAGTCACTTCTTGCTTTTGACAATTCTTCAAAAATATTTCAACTTTGTAGGACCTTGTAATTCATAAATGAAAACAATTACTTCAAAGAGATTTATTTTCAACAAGTCTTACTTGAATTTTTCAAGTATATCTAATAACTGCAAAGTGTTAAATTATGCATCATGTTTCACAGTTGAATACCTTGATGTTTGCAAGACTTCAAGTCAGTTTTCAAAACACTTTCAAAGCTGTGGCTGGTTTGTATAGTGAGTTTTTAAAAAGGTATCACAAGTACACAACAGCTTAAATAAATCTTACGTGGGATCACAATGAGTGTGATGGGAACACAATTGTATTTTGACCTGCAAATAGATAGGACAGGAATCAAAGAAATAAGGAGGGGTTGTTGACAGCTAAAAGATCCAGCCTCTGACTAATTCTTCTTCACATAGCCTCAGTCAGTCTTGATTAACAATATCAATTCAAATACAAAGTCAAATACATTAGTATTTTGTATCAGAAATGCAGGAATGCATGGATTTACGGCCACACTAAAAATACTTTGTATAAGAGTTCTCAGAGGTACTCAGAAAGAAACTTCTCCTCCTGCCCATAACATTTCAGCTCATAATCTCAAACCTATTTAAGCTGGGCGTGTGTTTTCCATAGTCAGTGTAAATACCATGGACAAGATTTTTAAATTGTTTTCCTACGTACCCACAAAGGCAGACATCTCTGTGTCGGACTCACAAAATCATGCTGTTCAGAATGACAACTCATTAAAATACTTTCTGTCTTTCATTTATTATTTATTGCCCCTCTCCTCAGCCACCTTTCTTTTTCTCCACCTCACTCTTCCTCCTCTGCACACACCAGTTGAATTGGCAGACAATCATCAGGTGCTGTCTTTCTCTATGGAGCCAAAATTTTACTCTTAAAGATGGTAAGAGTTCTGTTCCTGCCTCTGGTGGGAGCATTTCAAAGGACATGCACTATTAATTGGAGAAATTTATTGAAGTTTTTTTAATCTGTTCTGAGTACAGAAGAGTATACTTTCTTTTGCTGGCCTATTTTCTCTTTCCTTTATCCTTCCAGAACAGTATCTCTGTTGGATATTCTCCTTCTTTCCAGTATCATGGTGCAGCTGAAAACCCAAAAGGCAGGAAAGAAAATAGAGCACCATGGCTTCGAGTCAAAGGAGCTTCACACTCTGCTTCTTCAAAATCACCCGCATTTCACAAGTTAACTTTGTAGAGTCTTCACTATATATCATACATGAAACAATAATTGCTCTATGAATTAAAACATAATGAGAATCCATCTCCTTTGGGACCAGATTGCTTGCCTGGCAATGTCACTGTGGCGTTCAATGCAGGAGAATCCTAAATGGGACTGAAGACTACATTTGTTCTCGCACGGTGGTCCCACTGATTTCCATGAGACTGCTTTGTACAGAATGCATTACACAGTGCATGCAAAAATAATAGCACTTAGGCATTCATGAGTGTGAGAGCATTGGGGTTTTTAGGCCCAAACCAGCAGTAGTACATGTCACATAGCCTAAGGAGCACAGCTTGTAGATTTGGTGGTTTAGCAGTTATTTTTCTTCTCTAATTCTTTGGATTTCCTCCAAGTGGCAGTTCAAAACTGTCCTTACAACCAATTGCATCATCACCAAGGAAGGTGAAGGGAAGCAGACAAGGACACTTGCAGTCCTGAATCTCTCCTTATGTCCTCATTCACTATCGATCCTTGTTTCAGTTAAAAGAGAATCTGTGGTTGTGAGACAGGACCATCCAGTAAGGCAGCCAGCTTCTCCTTCTAACTATCAAGGTACAAAATACTGGTCACTCTTTCCCACTGGTGGTGGGAAAGAGGGTGCTTTAGATATCTTATTGCTAGGCATGGCCTAGAATTATTTTGATCTAATAACATGTTATTGTATTTATTAAACTTTCAGCTAGAAACTTTCTCCTTCCTGTCTCCCCTGCAACCGGTCCCTGCAGATACAGTATCCAGCAGGCATGTACTTTGAACATCCTGCATGCATTCACTGCGGACCATCTTTTCTGATTGTCTTTGTTGCATCATTGGAGAACTAGCTGGATTATCCAGTTGCTTCACTGGGAACATTTAAAGTATCCACAGTGAGAAGCCAGGCTATGAAAATGCAATTGCTAAAAACCCTACTGGAAATACAGCACACAGTCACCTCATAGGTTCACTTGCAAAAAGATGTTTTATTGATATTAAGATGATCTCAGTGGTAAGGGGAATTCCAGACTCTTGGGCTTAGTTCTACCTTCAAGATCTGTCAAAAAAGCATCAGAATCACTAGAAAGAGTTCCTTGTTGTCAGATATCTCCAGAGAAGCCGTGCTCAGTTAACTCGTCATTAGTGAGCGTGGTGGTTTTGGTTGGGATAGAGTCCCCCAGTCTTCTTGGGGGGAAGAAGAAGGAAGGGGGGGACGTTCGGAGTGATGGAGTTTGTCCTCCCAAGTAACGGTTACACATGATGGAGCCCTGCTTTCCTGGAGATGGCTGAACACCTGCCTGCCCATGGGAAGGAGTGAATGAATTCCTTGGTTTGCTTTGCTTGCATGTGTGGCTTTTGCTTTACCTATTAAACTGTCTTTATCTCAGTCCATGAGTTTTCTCACTTTTACCCTTCCGATTCTTTCCCCCATCCCACCAGGGGGGAGTGAGCAAATGGCTGTGTGGGGCTTAGTTGCTGGCTGGGGTTAAACCACAACAGTAAGCGTCCTTAACTGGGACAGTTTACAGTTAGGCTCTAGATGCCTATTTTGTTAAAATCTTTTAGGAAGATGAGTCCATCACTATGGTAAGTTATTTCCTGACACAGAAGGACTCTATGGGAAAGACCAGTTGTTCAGCTCTGGAAGAGATCCCGTTGACTAATTAGCAGAAGATAAATGTGGAAGGCAACAGGAACCCATCCAACCCAACAGCGCAGGTCCCTTCTCGTTCCAAAGTGGGCATAAGGCAAGGTCCTTTTCACAGCCCAGTCAGGGTCCGGTTGCAGGTGTGCACTCACAATAGCTCAGCTGCAGCCCTGCCTTGTGACAGATTTCAGGCCACTCCCAGAAAGCACCTCCAAATTCCGACTCCTTCATCCAAGTGGAAATCGGACATAAGACAGAACTTAACTTTCAATCTAATGTGGAAGGCACGCTAACAAACAGGAGGTTGCGTTAAAAAAAAATCAGAAAGGAAATCGGAGATCTCTTTTGAGTTATTTACACATACACTACCTTTCTGTTTTGTTGACTTGGAAGAGGGGAGAAGTACCCATTGCAGGAGATTAGAACACCTCGTGGAGGCAGTGAGCTGTGAGGAAGACTCAAATTTTAAGATGATGTAGCTTTAGGCCTTAGTTTCACGGAGACTAGCTGTTCTCAAATAATTAGACACACTCTGTTGCAGGAAATCAGCAACAAATCTGCCCGTGTACAGGACATCTAGAGATGAACTCGGAAGTGGAAGTCTCCCTTTCACTACTAACTCCATGGCAGAAACCCCTCCCCTTTTCCCTACGCTTTCCAGCAGCACAGCAGGCTGTTTCAGTGTAATGTCATGCTGTTTAGGGTAGCAATTTCCCAAGGTAGGCAGCGACATTAATCAGGTCATTATGGGAACCCGTCAAGCGAAGAATGATAAAAATCAGAACGGATATGATCCAAAAAATGAGCGGATATGATCGGATAGGATCATATGATGGGAACCGATATATGATCAGAACGGATATGATATATATACATATGATCAGATATGTATATATATCATCTATACATATGATACATATACATATGATCAGAACAGATATGATCCGAAAAATCAGAACAGAATGATAAAAATCAGAACTTCTCCTGAAGAGAAGAAGAAGCTAGAAAAGCTAGAAAAGAAATCTCAAAAGGCAGCTACCCCAGGAGGTATCATTTTGAAACAACAAAGAAACAAGCGCTACATGGCAAGAGAAACCCTTAAGCAGACCAGCAACCCAGCCTGGCAGGCAGGCAGGCATGGCAGAGCGAAAAATAAAAACTAAGGGAGGAAGCCTTGCAGCTGAACTACTTAAAAGGGCACACTCAAGAGGACTAGACCCAAAAGAATCACTCTGCCATTATTTTGATCCAATCTGTGGAAGACAAACTGTAAGAAAACTTTTTTTGTCCCCAACCAAGCCATGCTTTATCTGACAATATATTAAAAATAACAAAAAGACATACCTGAAACTCACTGCCAGAACAGCCATACACAAAAAGGTGTCCTTTTATTTTACTTTTCATAGTGACCTTTTCTAGTGCATCCAACTTCCTACAGGCATGCAAGACCCCATATGATAGAAAACCATCGGGTATCAACAGCAAAGGAAAGAAACTGAAGCATAAGCAGCCTTATGGTGATTCTAGAAGAAGGTTATTCTGGAAGGTTCCAACACGTGAGATATTGACATAAGTTGCAGTGAAAAGGGTAGTGAGGATATGCACCACTGCATTTTGCCAGAGGCAATTAGACCAACTTCAGTGTTTTTATCTATCTTGTCAAATAGGCTCTATCACTAGTAATAGTTAATAGGGACTCTTCTTTAACTCAGGCAGTCAAGCACTGTTTTAGCAGAAGGAAAACTTGCAATAAGTCCACTTAGCACCCTATGCATCAAGGTTAGAGGATGTGCATAGTGTCTGTGGTATAAACAAGCAAGAGTATTTCAAAGTTATGAATAGAAAAGTGTTTCTCCTTCGCATTCAGAACAGACTTTTTAAAAAGGGAATGAAAACATTTTCCCCATCCTGCAAGAACTCTTGACGTTTTCACTGACTTGAATCAAGTCAAAATTTCAAACCTTCAAAAAAGCTTGAAAAGCAAAAATCTTGTTCAAAATAAATAAAAGGGAATCAAATACTTTGTTTCAATAATTCTGAAGACTTTTTATATTTCATCTGTAGTACTTGCTATAGATCATGTTTCAACTCCAATAAGCATTTGTTTTGTATATTCTCAAAGCTGTTCTTCAAATTTAAATGTTCGCTTTTTTTTTTTTGTAATGGTAATCTCATTGAAAGGGACCTTTATGCCCAATCAGTTTGTGTTTTAATGACTGAAGTACTTTCTTCTGAAAAAGTAATTTGAAAAATATTCAGCCAGCTGTGCTTCTACTGATGTGACTGAAGGGTACCTTTTTGCAAGGCTGATCTTCTGAAACATTCATCCCATAATCAAAGGATATTGAAGGAAATCTTATATATCTAATAAAATAGGAGAAAATTTAAGTACCTTCTTCATGGCACAGGCCTTACAATTACCTTATCATTATCTTGGCACCATTAGAGATATAGTTTAAAATCACAGTACTATCAGGTACTTAAAAAATATTTTGATTTACAGAGGTGCATATGTGCTCTGGTTGCACGTCTGCGTATTGTTAGCGGTCTCTAGGGTACAGCTTCATTTAGTGTGGATTTTTATCCACTTTCATAAAGTGTGGATATAGCGCATCTAGTGAGTCCCACAAGAGTTCTGGAATCAAATGCTATTCACAACAAAATTGCCTGCTTATTTCTTTGAATAGCTGATTGTGTTTGATAAATGTGCACTGCGTTTGAAAATAGCAATAGGACAAATACACTGAGGAATATCACAATGGTGTGATTACGTTACTGTAAAGAGTGGAGTCAAGTAACGTTGAGCCATCCAACTTGGACAGAAACATGTTGGGATTATCCCACATCACCTACACTCTGAAGCAGCATTGCCCTCTTTGCTCTTTCTGACTCAGTTCTTCAGGATTTTTATCTGGCTCCTTTCAATTTCCTTCTCATTTTCTTCAAAAATCATAAAGGAAGACACTACACTATAAACTACTCCAGTGTTGTCCTCAAATATTTCTTTCTTCCTCTGAAAAACAATTATCTACACAACCTAGGAATGCCTTCATAGCACAGTGAAAAAAAAAAAAAAGAATCAAAAGAAGGCAGTTTAATGTAATAAGTCTTTAAAACTCTATCATTCTGCTGAGGTTTAGAAGGTTACAGAAAAAAGGAATACAGCAGTTAACTGTGTTTCTAGGGTATGCTATAAATTGAAGTTCTATTCTAGGAAAAGAGCCTGCTCAAAACGGAGATTTTTAATGTTCTTTTATGTCTTCAATTAATATATCATTGTTATGTATTTCCCTTAATCCAAGTGTAAAACACTAAATAATTGAAATATTAATCACCCAAATAATCGAAATAGCAGAGTTGCATGAATAATCATATTTTGTGGGGGTTTTTTTCTCAGTTCATTGATCAAATACTTTTTAAAAATAAATTGACTGATAAAATAAAACAAAAAAAGCCCATAAGCAAAAGAAAATGAGAAGTTAATGTTTTTCTTCTGGCTTCTGAAGTTTCACATTTACTCTGACTCTGATCAATATCTCCCTGGTGTTTCTCATTCCCTTCCTAGAGAGAGAAGAGGAGTTATACAATTCTGCATAGAGCAAAGACATGAAATGACCAACTAGAACAGACATATCAAAGGTTAATTCCACATGAGAACTAGGTAAACGTGTCCTGGTTTTGCAAATCTTTGAATTAATAAAATGCCCAAGCTATGTTTAGGCAAGAAAGAAAAAAGTGAGGAGATGATAGAGGATCCCTGGAGTCTGCTAGTTAATTATCTTTTCCCATACTTAAATCACTATTAATTTAATTCTCAGAAGCATCCGTAGTTTAAATATATATTTGACTAGGCAATAATAGAAGATAATAATAGAAGAGTTGTAGATTCACTCATCAATCCTGTATATAGCCTCTGACTAAAGGAACTTGGGAAACCTGTGGAAAGACATAGGGGATTATAGAAAGAAAGATGACTGGCTAGCCAGGCCCGGACTACAGACATCTTGTATTGAATAGTTACAATTAAGGCCTTCGTAGACTGTGTGATGGTGGAGGCTCTCAGACTTCAAGTTTATACACTAGAAAGGTATTCAGAAATTAGGACACTGAAGTAATTTAGTCAGTCATCTTGGGTCTATTTTGATTGTCAATACAAGAAAAAATCTTTTTTCTGGAACCTTAAGTCTTGACAGAATTCGAGAATCACACAAGTGAATTCCTGTTCTAAACAGAACAGGCAGGTTTGGACAGCATGGACACTTACAGAGCTCTCATAAATGTTACTCGTATTTCCTGGCTTAAGCAAGATTAACTGTACGGGAAGCCAGGATCCACACCATGGTTTAGTATTTCTGATCACAAGCTTAACATCTCCCGAGTCAACGAGCTGGACTCAAAGGACAGAATCACAGACAAAAGCACGGGAATACAGGACAAGGGAACACCTCTAAGGCTCAAAATGCTTGTCTTTTGAACAGGAGTTTTGGATTTCCTTTTAACCAGAAAGTTTCAACTCCTCCACCTTTGAAATCTGAGAGAAGCTTTAAAATAAACAGAGGAAAGCTCTTGTTCTGAAGACTGAATTTTTGCTAGTAATAGGCATATTTTTGCCACAGCCTCATGCCTGTGAATTGTCTGCTTGAGGACACCTGTAAAAAAGTCACCCGAGCACTCAGCAACACTAAAGCTGAGGGACGAACTTGTTTTTTTCTCAACACCATTAATTAGGACATGGAAGAAGAAAATTACTTAATGTTTTGCAAAGTACAAAATGTTCTTCTAATTAAGTTTCAGAGAGATCCTAAAATCATTTTCATGAGCAAATGATACATATCCATAGAGGCACTGATGCTTTTAAAGGAAACGGCAACAGGCAAAATTTAAGCAGCCAGACTCCTTCCTCTATGGAAGGCAACAGTAAAATTCTCAGTGGTATCAACGAGGACAAGATTAAGCCAACAGCAAGTGCTTTTGAAGATTGCATCCTATGAAATCCGCACTGACTATGTGGCTATGCCATACAGAAATGGCACCCAGTGAACTCCCTGGCAAAGCACTAGGTAAGTAGTAGAGGGGCAGGAAAAGAAAAAGAATGGGTGAACAGCTAGAGAAACAAAGGGTTTCACGTCTTCCACGCACTCCATCAGCAATGGCTTTCATGTGCTCAACCCTGAAGTGCATCTTTCTGTCATTTTTCTCCATCCAGGCAAGTACTTCTTGCGTCAGCTGCAGCGGGCTGAAACATGCCTTGCAAAACTCCCTTCTGCCAGCTGTTTTGTGCACTGCAGTCTGCAGCACAAACTGTACAGATGCTGCCAGTTCATTACAGGACATGTTTTACTCTGTTCTCATCACTCATTCTGGTCCAAAGAAATTGTGCATGTGCAAGGTTACCAGAGCAAAAGTGACATCTCTCTGATCTATTCCCTACACTCTCTGCCAAACAGCCACAAACAGGACACTGTCTATCCCCACTGCTTAATATCCGGGACCAGCACCATCTGTCCCATTCACAAGACTAAGCCATAGCAGTGATTTACCCCTCAGCTAGCAAGCTTAGCAGTCATGGACTACATTTGGAGACTGATACTCTTGCCAGATTGCTCCTTGAGCAACAAATTGGTTCACTACTTGATGGAGCTGTTTTAGGAGAAATATATTATCCTATGAATATATTGTCCTATGAAGACAGGCTGAGAGAGTTGGGGTTGTTCAGTCTGGAGAAAAGAATGCTCCATGGAGACCTTATAGCAGCCTTCCAGTACCTAAAGAGGGCCTACAAGAAAGCTGGAGAGGGACTTTTTACAAGGGCACGTAGTGAAAGGACAAGGGGTAATGGCTTTAAACTGAAAGAGGGTAGATTTAGATTAGATATACGAAAGAAATTCTTCACCATGAGGGTGGTGAGGCACTGGAACAGGTTGCCCAGAGAAGTTGTGGATGCCCACATCCCTGGAAGTGTTCAAGGCCAGGTTGGATGGGGCTCTGAGCAACCTGATCTAGTTGAAGATGTCCCTGCTCATTGCAGCGGGGTTGGACTAGCTGACCCTTAAAGGTCCCTTCCAACCCAAACCATTCTATGATCCTATGATTCTATGATTAATGAGAAAAAAGGCTCTTGCCCTCTATGAGTAACAGCCTGATCTTTTACGAAATATTGGCTTCCTCCTCAACTTCTGGCAAAGTGCTGTGCTTTTAGTTTATGAATTTGTGTATTTTGTATTGATTCTGCCTCATTCTGATTGCCAATAATTTTATCTCCTTCATTTTATTATTATTGTGACTGATGTGATCTCTTGAAATAGATTTCATGTATTTTTACTATTCCTATTACTTTCTTCTTAATTTATGTGTTGCTGTGCTAAATAAAAATCACAAAAATATTGAGGTATTAAATTTCTATAAAGGCATGACATGGGATTAATATTCCACAGTTTGATAAAATCATAGAGCTGTCCACTAAACATAATACACTTGTGCATAAAAAGCAATATATTAACTATAACTGAACGATAACAATGAACATTCATGTAGCGCACACATGTGCCAGTTATAGGGGAAAAATATGCAATCAAAGCAATAAATATCTTTTATTGTTCTTGAATATTAAAAGGAATTCAGTATAGAGAATACTAAATCATAATTCATGACAATTAACTAATCCCTCTCCTCTTCCTCTGTCTCAGCCTCCCCCAGTTCTCTCCACCTCCTTGTGAATTTAACTAGAAAATAAGAGTGGAACCTCCATGTACATAAATGAATATTATAGTGTGTGTAATATGATGTAGTCATAACAATAATACAGGTCACAAGTCTGATTTCAGAGGGACAGCAATATAATTGTCCATAAGTTTAAACTTATATTTATCTCAATTAGCCACACTCTCTTACATAAATAACACTCCAGTAATTTCAAAGGGTTTCTACTGAAACCTATTCCCTTAAGTATCAATGAAAATTAACTGCACAAAATGCTCTTGACATGTCTGAAAGGACAGATTAGGAGCTGCAGAGTTTTACTTCTAACTGCCACCCTTGACTATGTCTAACTAGGCACAGCCGATCAGTCTTTTTCTAAATTTGCTTTTTGCCAGGAATTTGTTCCCCCTGAATTCAATGAGAGTTTTCCCACTGACTTCATTAGGAAAGGATGGTGGCTTAACTCATTTTCACTTCTTATACAACTCAACCAATTACAAGGCTATGCATTCATTTTCTTGGACATAGCACAAAACACAGACCAACACATGTTAGGACACAGGATAATGAATTTGCTGTGAATCTCTGTTGTAAAAGCTAGAACTATATGTACACTTTTCCACTTAAAAGGAAGCTCCTTTATCTGCACAAAAAGGCATGATTAATACCAGAAAAAATGTTTTAGTAGCCTTGATCACAAGCAGTGTATTGAAGACATGGTACCATGAGATGATGAGGTTAGACATATTAAAATAAAAACCCTGAGGTCAAGGCTGGGGCATCGTAAAGGAAACCCTCATCTTATGGGTTTAAATCTTTTAATACAGAAGGGAAAAATCTGCCTATGTGGTACCACAAGCATCTTGGCCATTTTCTCCAGTACAGCAGATGTTAATCATGCCTGCATAAAACACTAGAAAATAATTCTTCTGGTTTGCAGTCTTTCCTCACCAGGCTTGGAAAATAACTGCTGAAAACATTTGCAATAGGACCAGCTTGTCTTCAATTAGTCTCTCAATCAGGAAGTCAGCCAAAAATGCCAGGAGACTTTAATATTCAGAAGCTGGAGAAAATTGTGTTAGTGTTTCCCATACTGACAAAGTTTCCCTGGAGTCTCAGTCATGCACACACGTCTGCAATACTTAGCCAAAACGGTCACCTCCCTGACCTACCCGTGAAATATTTGCTGGTGTAACAACTCAGTGCTATTCGTGAGTGCTAGTCAATGGAACGCAGAACTATGTCCCCTATATAAGGATATCCTAGATGAACATGTTTATAGCTTTAAATATCATTGGCTATGGTTCAGAAAATCTGTAGTCAACAAAACCAAGGACAATAATTAAGAAATTGCAAATACGGCCCTTTGGAAGATCCACAGCAACCTGCAAAATGTTGCAGAGGCACCAGTTATGGCAAGCTCCTCAAGAAGATCCTTGAATACACTGTGTGAAAGTGTGAAAGGAGTGAAAGTGTTCCTCTTCCATGCAAAGCAACTGGTTCTTCCGGGGAACTAATGATAGCAGCGTGTGTCCCTTCGGTGAGCAAGTTGCACAGGAAAGAGTTTCAGTAGCACAGCGTATGTGAGTGTGGGCACAGACCCTCATCTCCACTGATGCCACAGAAATCTAGGAGTAGTCCAGTGAAACTCTTCAAGCTGCTTCAGAAGTACTGCAGGGTAGACAGCAGCAGAACCTGGCCACAAGGTCAGTGAAATTCCACATAGATGCAAGTTTCCTGCAGCATACTTCTTTTTTAATGAGAAACTGACATTAGCACAATAACTCTACCGTGATACTTGCATGCCTCATGTAAAAATGAAGACTGACCTGTGTAAGGAAAATGTTGTTAAGAAAAGTTTCCTACTGAAATCTGTATGCAAATCTGAATAGCAAACCTGTAGAATTAGAAAATGATGCTTTGGCTAAACAATGAGGTATTCAGCAGCTGCAAGGTACTTTCTACCTGGATTGCTACCAAATGTCTAGAAGACATCAGGAAGGTCATAAGCAGGAGGCAGAAGTAAGCTTCAAGTGAAGAAGTGTGGACAGGAGTGCCTGCCTAGCTATGGAGCGATCTGAAGTTACTCACACGAAGGACAAGCCCATCACGAAACACTTCACAGAAAGCACACTGTGCTCAGCAACTGGCTGCAGCAGCCACTGCCACCAGGCTATGCTGAAGCCCTGTGACTTGACTGAAGGCTGAACAGTCATTTAATTTCACCCTACTACCTCCTGCTAATAATGGGAAGGCAATTAATCTCTGTGCAGGAGGAGGAGGATCAGCCACGAGCCACTCTCGTTTGTCACCTCATGTCATACATGTACACAGCACGAATCAAGCATGGCAACACTGCTAGACTGTAAACTTTTAATGCAGCTCCAGTGAAAAAGCGTGTAAGCAAAATCCTGTGCCTGGAAAGGGGAGACAGTACTGTGTATTGTGCAAGGGGAGAGGAACTGTAATTGCTCCTGCCTGCATTAGCACAACAGCACTTGTGATTACCTCAGTCAGTGGATTCAGAATGGGGCTGGTGGAGAATTCTGCAGAATTACTGGGGGGAGGGAGAAATGTGGCAAGTGCAAATATCCCTTGAAAAGACGAAGACTGCCCACTGTAAAACAAGGAGACTTAAAAAGAGGCCCAAATGCACAAAAATAATGAATGCCAAGGGTGAAATGCATCACATATCTCTGGCACCTCTGTTTCCCCTGCCTCTGCCTGTAGTAATAAGAGATGGTGAATGGAAAAAAAAAAAAAGTGTCAGATTTTACTTTTTATAGCAGATGTAGGTCTCCATCTCATAATGCCACCAAAGTTAAGACCTAACCACCTCCAGAAACTATCAACTGAAAAGAAACAAGTACTAAATCCCATTCTCCAGGGTTAAAGCCACATCCAGCTACTATGGATTTGCAACATTGTAATGTCACTCTTCAAGAAAATGTTCTGGACTATAATAAGCACTAGTATGGAAATTGTCTATTCCAGTTATTAATTTTTAAATAGTTATGTCATAAATAGAAGTTCACCACTTCTGTTTTCTTCTTTAGAGTAGAAGAATGACCTGATTATTCAGAAATACCACAAAAAATTTTCACCAAAAGCACTGTTCAGAAAACACTTCAAATGTTCCAACATATAGTGGGATAGAAACATCATCTGAAAAATAAACCAACTCTTAGGAAATGGACCACATTTAATATTCAGTTGTCAATTCTTTCCACTGTCACTTCGATTTCTGAACTGCACCATGACTGACTCTATGCTTTTGCAAGGGGAAAGTATTAGAAGGGTGACCTTCAGGACCAAATTTTTGAGCACCTTTCAGTTTCCTTTGGGGGATGTTTTTGTAGTTCACACTTACTTATATAACAGATAAGGGGATACTCCCCACCCCAGTACTAATTATTGCTACTTCAGCAGAATCAGTTGAATTACACCTTCCAAAGGTCATCTCCTGAAAACTCAGCAGCTGGCAGTACAACTCAAAAGAAAAGAAAAAAAAAGAAATCCCCTTTTAAACAGGGCTTTGTTGCCCCATGCTCTCAAAGGTGCAAAGCATCGCAAGGCCAAGGATAAAAAAATATTCTAGTATACTAGAATGCATTTATTTGTTTCCTTATTTCCTCACCTCCAGGAGCTCTAGCCAGTCGTCCTATCTGAGTGGGAAAGACATAGTGAGGTATGTGACTGCTCTGCCTTTGTGCGAGTCCTTCCAGTCTCTGACAGACATTTTGCCACGTACCCCTTCCACTCACCTTAAAAGCAGTAGTATCTTCTCATCATGAGAAGCTGAAGTGGCTGCATCCTTTTCATGCCTTCCAACCTGTGCTCCAGAGATTACTGGAAAATTTCCATTTTTTCTGCATCATTCCTTTCAGGAGCTTTTCATAGCCTTTTTTGTTTAATTCCATGCTACCAAATGAACTACAGACATTGCCCGGTTTGTAACAGTCGGTTAAAGTGATGGTTGTGCAGGCTGGAGGGGCCAGAGGGCTAGATCATGGAGAGATTCTGTGACATCCCTCTAAAAGTTACTTCAGGTTTTCTGGACTTCAGCTTCAGGTGTTGAGAATTTAAAGGGGATTCACACTCCATGAAGAGAGAAAAGAGTGAACAGGTAATTCAACACCTCCCTTTTAGTGTGCACACACACACAAAAGCACAGAGTACATCTTGGCTTTTGCAATGCTAATAAAAATCTCCTGTTCATACAGGCAACTCTGAGGCAAAATTATCACACTAATGGAGTCACTGCTGACTTTGTACCATGCTTGTTGTTGATCTGTGCCTGCAATACAGCATAAAATGTAGGACTGCTTCCCATATTTTCATCTCTCCTAATGGAGAAAATTCCACCATGCATTATTCATTCTTGTGGGCACTTGGGGTTTTGGGAATTTTTTTAGTGTGAACTATATATTTCTTTAGTCTGACCTCTTGGAAGAAAAGCTTCTAATCTTATTTCTCTGAAAAAGAAAGAAAAAAAGTAGGGAGGAGGAAAGGGAGGAAAAGGGGGAAGCTAGGGAAAAATCTTTAAATCTTTTACAAGATAATAGAATTGAAATTAATTTTGGATTTAGCAGAGCTTTGGCTCTTCAGGGAAATTCGGCTAAAATGACCTGTAAGTTTCACGGGGACAACTGCTTAGCTTGTCTTCTGAATGTACTGCAAACTGATCTGCACAGAGTGCTGCATGTATACCATGGGAAAAGAGCCCTAGCCTCATCGGATAATACAGCTTGGAGCAGTACCTTTCTTTCTGCTATAATACCCCCCTGATGGACAAATCCTGATCCCTCCTGATCCTGATCTTGGTGCAAATCCAAATGCCTTTCTTTTATTCAGAGGAAACCCTCCAGACCTACACTTCTGTGACTGGATACAGAATTTGGTTTGTCATACCCTCATATTTGGAGGTAGAGTCCACCAAACTCTGGGGAGAAGAAGAATTCCTCAGTCTAGTTCAAGGTTATATTGCCAGTCAGAGTATTACTGTGAACATTTTGCAGCCTGTTTATTGTCCCATTAAACACATTGCAGAGCTCTTACAAGTGATACATCAGCTACTTTTGCTTCTCTGACTACGACAGTCCTTTATTCTTTTAATCACTCTATGTGTTAACGGATTTTTTTTTTCCCTATAATGGTATATAGCAGAATAAAATATAACTACAGTCAGCAAGGCAGGATCCTGAAGTCATTGATAGATATTAATGAATTGGATGGGGTGGGGTGAGATCTTGTGAGATAACTAATACTTCTCTCCTATCCAGTACTGGTGAAGTTCAGTTCAGCACACTTCGAACTGGTGATTGTGAACCAACTGATGGAAATCCAGAATAAGGACTGCTCTGCAAAATGTAGCCTCTGATGAATGGTTGAAGAAGCAGTAGTACTTTGTCTAGAGATACAGCCAGATATACAAGTCTAGAGATATCAGCCAGAGATACAAGTCTTCCAATATGCAGAAGACAGCTTCCAATATGCAGAAGATAGCTTCTGATGAGAAAGTAATAAACTTCCTTAAAGAGTATAGCTTACTGGAAAAGAAATCAGGAACTAAAACTGGAGTAAGGAAGGTCTAGGAAAGAAATTAAGGGGAAACGTACGGTGTAATTATCCAGAGAGTTTGTGGGATTACTGTTTCTGGAGGAAAGTGAGGAGTCTCACTGGATGATGTCTCAAAACATCCTCCAGCCTTCTTTTTCACGATTGCAGTTTGTGAAGGTGCTGTCTTTTTCTCCCGAATCAGAATCACAGCTAGTTACAAGAGCCTTCCATAAGGCTCAATAAGGAGTTTCCTGGGGTTTTTTGCTGCAGAAACTTGATAGTTCTTATCAACAAAAAGTGGTGTAAAACTTCTGTCCCACCTCACTATTTCATTGCAGGCCAAAAAGAATTAGCAAAGAAACAGACAAGCCTATAGATTTTCCAATCTATAGCACTTGGCATCTCATTTGGCTCTGCAAATAAACTCATTTGGAGAAGATGCACCTCCTTCTTCATCTATTTCACACCCTAAAGGCTCAAAAGGCCAGAGAAGTAGGCCAATGATTTGAAGCAGTAAAAGAAATCCATTCTATAAATCCACTAGAAGACCCAGGCTATACAGACATAAACCAAACACAAAGAGACCTCGATCTTTCTGGAGAAAAATCCTTTCCATTTAACCCCACTGAGAAGAGGATGCAATGAGCTGGGGAGCAGTTAGTAGACCACAGGCCTGTGGGAGCTCACTCTTCTTCTATTGCACCAAGCCTGCTGGGAGCCCACAGGTGCAGGACTCCATGGAGATCTTGCTGGAGATCAAATACACTGCTTCTCAGGAGAGGTCGTTAACTGGAGTATGCTGCCAACCAGGTCAGCTACCTGGCCTTTGGGTCCTGTTCCTCCTCGCTCTCCATGCAGATGGAAATACGTCCGGGATGGGGTACAGAGAAAGCAAGGAGCAGCTGACAATGCCGGACACATTTCGCATGTCTGCATCGCATTTCTAGCAAAGGGAGCAGAACATCATCTCCTGGAAGAGCCTGACAGAGTACCACTATTGCTTTCTCATTCTCTTAACTCCGGACCAGCTTAGATATCTGCATGAAACGCTGATCTCTCACGAGAGGCCAGCACTGTGTCAACATGGCGTTCTTCTACCAAGAACAAGGTAACTGTAAACTGTGACAATTTAGGGCCTCGCCTCAAAACAAGACCTACTGGAAAGAAAAGACAAAGCCCAAAGAAAATGCAAGTCTGGTAAGCCTGTAAGCCTAAATTTATAGGCTACTTCTAAATCTAGCTAACGGTGTATGCCCACCAAGATGCCAGTCTGCGCTTTGTGCCTGGGTTTCCTTTGCACAGAGACGGAAGTCTGGGAGAAGCTGACACAAGCCCAGGTCTTCCCTGGTTCACATGCTCTTACATGCCGGAGAGTGCACCCCGATGCAGGAAAAGCCGCAGCATCCTAGCGTACAGCCGTGATGGTGTTCAGCCCAGAGCTGAATTACAAATTCGTTTCAAGGCAAATGAATTTGAATACCCTGGAACCTAAGCTGTGTGGTAACTTTTGGTAGGTACATTCTCTGCTTATTTTATAACACATTCCTCCCTGTACCCACTCTGGCTGAGACAGCATCATTTACTGTCTGTGAATGAAACGTTTGTCTGGGGCGAGTCACTACGGGGAAAGCTCTTCAGAAACCACAGCACTGCTCTCGTTGTGTGCCCTTTATCATGCACCCAAAACAACATGATGCAGAGATCATGGAAGGAGAGTGTGTTATCGGCATGTTGACAGGAGGGAACAAAAAGAGCAGTTTATCTGCACGGTTAATTTTCTGGCCTAACAGAAGGAGCATGAATTTCTGTTAACTGCTCAATGCTTCTGATTCCAGTGCATTGTACCGCTGTTCATTCATTGATTGAAGGCCCTTTTAAAAGACAAGGATGACAGAGTTGCAATGAATCTGTGAAAGTCTTGAGCAGATCCATCAATCATTGTCATTGACCTTAACTAGGTTATTTACTTTGTTCAGTTCAGAAATGATGAGTAACGTGTTCATTTGTGCCTGTCATCAGATGCTCAAGACACTTGTCATGCTATAAAAAGAGTAGTTTCAAGTAGCAATCTCCTGTGCAGTCTCATCAGACCTGTTCCTTAGTGCATATATGCTTTTATTCTTTTTTCTCCAAATGTTTTGAAATGAGCACAGATTAGAAATACAGTGAAACTGGCAGTTCAAAAAAATGTTACCATTCTCAAAACATAAATAAGATGATGACGTTTCAGTAAAGAGTGTATTTTGTTGCTTAGAGCACCACTTAGAAGTGATTCCTTCATAATCTCTCATGTCAGGAAATCAGTTCAGCAAAAGCTATTTTCAGCTGACAATTTTGAAATAAGAGATCAGAAATTACACCCTAAATTCAAAAGTCCAATAATAGTAAAAAGATAGATTCATGTGGAGCTGGTCCAAAAGTTTTGCCTGTATACATTTTTGTTGTTGAAAAATGTCGTTGAGGAGCAAGAAGTAAAATAAATAAGTAACAGAAACAGATTACACTTTTTTTTCTGTCAAACAAGAAAGGCAAAGAGCAGGCTAACTGGACCTGCAACCTTGTATGCTTTATTCTAGCTATCAGCAGTGAATCTTTTGAAATATAATTTTTTTCCCACAACCTTTACCTCTTAAAGCTGTCTTGGCTTTGTTACTTTACGCCCTCCTTAACAAAGCAGCAAATGGAAAATCTCAATGGATTAAATGCTCTATTTTGTCTCCACATCAATATTTCATAAGGGAATTACACTCAGTAAGTTCCACTCCTCCTGCTCCTTATGCATGGACGGACAAGCAGGAGCGGGTCAGTACTCACATACCACAATGATGTGCACCAAATACCACTAATGTTAGCTAGTTCTTGCAAGCCCAAACTGCTATTATTCCTCACTTATTTCCTGTCATCCTTGGCCTTCCCACTCTCCCCACCTACACAGCATTAAAAATGTAACACTTAGAAATACAGCTTTTTGGATCTGTGGGTTTTCCAGCAGCATATTTTGAGCAGTTGGCATTTAACGTCACCAGCACTGAAATAACCACCTCTTCCATAGCACTTTCCTCTGTAAATCCCAAAGTCCTCAAGGACACATGACTCTCTGAGGTTCTTAGATGGGGAAAATGAGGCACCGGTGGAAGTGAGGTTCGGCAGCTCAGGCCACTGCCGAAGTTGGAGGCGAAACGCAGCTCTCCCAGCTCCTGCCCCTGCGCTCTCTGCTGCGTCTCGGCTCCTCGCGGGCACAGCGAAGGCAACTTCTCCTTCCTGAGGTGGAGCCTTGCTGGAATAACTGGGGTACAAATGAAGAACAGCTCTGAACGTCAGCCTGACTTGCAAGAAGGAGAAATGGTCCTTCCTCCAAACCAGCAGTTTTGGTAAAGGTTAGATGAGATTGAGACCACTCTCCTCAAAACAATCCCTGCCTACCACAGGCAGAGAAGACTCTTCAGGACCCGACCGTATTTTTCCTCTCTGTTCCATCTCAAGCAGCATGCTGAGCAAGTGGACTCTCCTCCAGGATTTTAGAGTCAGGCGCATAGAGATCTCGTTCCTTTTGATCACACCCAGCCATACAGCACATAAACCTTCCTTCTCCTGCTCTTTTTCAGGGCTGCCAGCCTGGCCTTGCTGCTGGGACACCCCCAAAGAGTTCAGGCCAGCAGGCAGGGATGAAGCACAGGCAGACATTACTTATGAATAGAAATACAAGCAACGATGGTGGCCACTGGTGGAATGGCTCAAATGGAGCAAACGTGTAAAGTTTTACCAATCCTCATCCTACATGACCTCTACTTGAGAAAAAGCTGTCACATGCACAGCCCACTGCCTATTGACTTAAAAATGCACAGCCCTCAAACTAGAAAGCTCGTAGCCACCAGCACATTGCAACCATCGACTGAAATTGTCTCCACATGCAGACTGTACTTTCCCGCAAAGCCCTGTGGGTTGCAGGGAATATGTAAAGCTCAAACCTGTCATTCCTGAGGGGCAAACCCACAGCTACAGAACAGCTACTCAAGGAGCTAGGACAGCTTGCAATGATTAAGATTAGTGCGTATTTGTGTTATCAAACCTGGAAAAATATCAGCTGTTGCAATGAAGAAATACTGGTTGCTGGGGAAAAGGCAGTCTCCTTCCAAAGGTGAGCTGTTTCTAATGCACTTTCTAATGCACTCTGCCCTGGTGCAGGAGCCCATGCCTCCAGCTGCCACAGCAAGAGCTACCTGGAGGCTGAATGTCGAGCAGAGTGGGTAGCGCAGCTGCCCCACCCATTCCAAAAAGTGACTGTTAGGATCACCATCCATTGCAGTATCTGCTGTAAGTGGCAGGTGTAATGAAGCTAACCATTTCTATCTGGCAGCGTTGTTATTAATTGACTTGAGTTCTGTTACCAGTTTCAATTGTTTGCAATTATGCACGTGACAAATTAGGCAGGGCTGCAGGAATTAAAAAAGAATCAGCTCTGAGAAATGGGAAGTAACTTGTAGAAATCTGGACTGCCATCACATCTGAGTGAGCTACAGGTAAGTAGGTGTTCATCACTTGCTGGCAGTCTGAAGGTTTACACAGCTACCTTTTGGACGCACAGCAATTGCTGCCTAATGGAAATCTCAGAAAATTATCTCTGTGAAAGAACTTAGAAAAAAAGAAATAAACCACCAGAAGCTACATAGTTGAACATATGCTGTGAATCAATGACATGATCCATGCATGGTTAAACACAAGCATGGATGCTGCTGAGCATCTGTATGCAATTGTGGAAAGAGACTTGCTGTTCTGAAGATGTTTAAATCGCATCTGAGTAAGATCTGACAATGCAAAAGATGTCACGTGGAAACGGTTCTATTTTATGGAGCAGACAGAGACACCTGTGAGGAACTGCACACAACCTAATGCTTAATAGTCTGGGTCTTCTTGAAAGAGCCTTCTAGCACCATGAACTAAGCCGAAGCTGCTAGTGCCAGATCAAGGTAGCTGCCTTTGAGCAGAGCATGGATGTTCCTCTCCTTCTGTAACTTCAGTAGAGGTTGTCTTCAAAGCAGCAATTGCACACCTTTTCCAACGCTCCCAGAAACATGTAAAAAACTAAGTACTCAAGTAAAATCATCTTTCTCCCCTTTCTGCAGGCTGGAGAACAGCTCTCAAGACAAGCTACTTTACTCCAGGGTTGTTTTGTTTCCCGGTCATCATTCCTCCTTTGGGAAGCTGATCCCTGAACCCTTGGCTGCATTTGACATTGATATAACAATCTACATAACACCACTGCAATTAATAGAATGCTAATTTATAACATAAGCCCACATGTCCATGTCAAGGGTTGGATTTGCTATTTAATCCAGCAAAATGCATCCGAAATTTTTTTTTTCAATGCTATGCAAAGGTGCCTGATTAGCTTTCAACGCTGTGAAATGAAAAATAGAGCAAGATATTTTGTTCTGTATTTTGTGCTAATGTCTTAATCTCAGCAGGATATCCGTTCCACAAAAGCTTTGAAAGGCATACAAATTAATTATATGTATCACAGAAACTATCGGAATTTCCACATCTAATTAGCACAATGTGGCAACATTCACAGTGATATGCTGTTCACTATAATCTTATTTGCAAGAGTTTATTTTCTGCGTTCAAAGTAATGTTAAGGAAGACAGCCGATCTCACATTCTACACATCAAGCCATAAACATTTATCAAGGTGTCAGCAGAGAGTAACACTTCTAGGTTGTCAATATTTAATCTGCAGTAAAATTAAATCATAGGCCATTAGAGCCAGTTCATTGAGTCAAGAGTTCAGTGCAGATGCTGAACTGGATGTCAGGAAGCTTCTAAATGAAGCATATGCAATCTTCTGCCCCTTTTGACAACAGAAACACCACATAGTATCTGCATATGCACGCTATGTATACACGGCATCACCCCACAGCACACCTTCTTGTTTTTAAGAACAGGCTGCATCAGCACTATTACTCCTGAGGAAGCACCACATTGCACTTGTGGGGATGGGACCCCATTGCTTACATGACAGAGTCCAGCACAGGACCAAAGGGCTGTCATTAGCTTTCAGTGACGGCATAATTTCCAAGAGCTCTCTGTCCATGGGAACTTTGCGTAACTAAACCACACCTGCTATCCAAGGAGCTCTGCCCCTTACTCCCCTCTCTCATGTGGAGAGATATGTCCAAGCCGTCAAAAGGTGACAATGAAAGGATTTATGATCCTCTGTTAGCAACCTGGCGTGGGAGACATGATCTTCATTAAATGACTGTGAAAATGGCGTGCCACTGTGCAACCCTGTTCTTCCTGCATCCTCTTCCCCTCCAAAGCAGGACCACAACTACTTCTGATTTTTTATAAACTCTCAGCAATCAGCAGTGTGGAAATAACAACACTCGTTTGCCAGGTTAGTAGAACCTCTTCCATTTCAAAGACCTCTCTGTGCTTTCTCAAGTTTAACATACTTGGCTTGGTGGAAGCTCACTCCTCCAAGACCATTCTGAGAGGAGCATTTAAAAAGAAAACTTGCCCTTGGAGTGGCTATCAGCAGCCATGCCTTCACCCCCTTTGTGCAGCTCAAACTTGAGACAAACCTCAGGCCTGAAGCCAGCTGCCTATGCTAGGCTAGTGCTAAAGCAAAGAGGAAGCAGTGGGGTCAAGCTGGGACCCTGAGTCAAACCTTCAGCTAATGTGGTAATACAGCCACAGCCTGAAATGCTGTTGTTTCCTACAGCACAGGCTGAGAGTACTACAATAACGCCATGTAAATCTCACCGGCTCTTAGCTGATAATGTTATTCTCCTTTAAGAGACAGAGTCACTGGGAGATGTAAGGTAGTGGTGAAGACTGAAGCAACTTGTTTGACTAGGTCTAACGAGAGGACAAAGATCCCTTTGCCCACTGCTGTAGCCTTGCCACAGGACTGCCCTTTACCTACTTGGGCCGTAATGGCTAAATACTAAGAATTACCTTTACAGGCAATTTTGCCAACCTGCAGCCGAGCAAACACTTTTGCTTTCACCACACATTCTTTGCAAATAAGCAGAAGCATTTCTGATTTTATAAAACCACAGACCTGAGGGTAGAAAGTAACGGTGTATGACCTGCCCCGCGTATTTCCCATTCTTCCCCATTTGTTCTAGTTCCCCCCTTCATGGGCAATTTTCTTCCAAAGCTTTCTCCTTTGCAGCACATTACTGTTCTGATTAATCCTCATTCAGACTTCTGTTCACTACAGATAACTCTCAGTCAGGTAGCATCCACCGCTGCTGTCATCAGAAAGGTGCTTGGGTAACTGCTAAGGGCTTTGGAAAGCCCCCGTGTCAGAACATCAGAATCAACTTTTCCCTTCAACTCTACTCCACTTTCTTTTTTTTTCCCTTGCAAGGTCAAAATGCTGCAAAGAAGTGTCATCCAAAAATAACAAAAGAAAAGGTAATTGGATGACTTAATTATTTGTGGCTAGATTTCTCTTTTGCAGTGAATGTCTGTTTGTATTATGATATAATTTTCACCTGCTACCATATGCAATATGTGCCTTCCAATTTGATCCTTTTTTTTACCATGTCAGAAAAGGAAATCTAGAGCTGCTTTCTCTGCCCGTTCTATTAATCTGCCCCTGCCCTACTTATTGCTCATACATCTAATTTTGCATAAGGTGACACACATCTCTCACACAGGCATTCACATTCTTACATTACTGTGGCTTGGCAGTTTATTTTTTACTTAGGTGTATCCTTCCTAAGTAGGCAAGCTAATGGAGGAAATTTACTAATTCCATCACTCATTTCATCTCATAAGTCTCAATTTGTCATAATTTGTTCTCTCTGATATTTTTCTGACATCTCACTTCTTGTAGCAGGTAGATGTATATTCTCCGTGCAAGTATTCTGCTGCTGAAACTTTTTTTATTCTGAGTAATCTCTTTGGAACAGCCTCACATTTGTTATCAAGACGTCCGCACACCTCCCAGCACTCCAAAGAGGAAGCACAACTGTAACTGATTGTGAATTCTGTAACTTGGCTAATGTTCCTGTAATTTGCTAATACCTTCTACTTCCTCAAGAAATATTCATTTCTGTCTATAGACTGCTCGGTGCTGGGGGATGGAGTCTGCAGGGAACTCAGGGAAGCTGCCAAAGGAAAACTTTCACAATAGCTCCCTACTTAAAAATCATCGTATCCTGGGGTCGGTGTGGACCTCTTGATACCATTTTATCTAATTAAATCTTTGAGAGAAAGAGATGAAGTGAATTTGAAGTGAATTTAAATTGAAGAGTTATTTGGTGAAGAGTTGAAGTAGTTGAAGAGTTTGAAGAGTTGGCAGTATAAGGAAACTGTTTTGAAAAAAAGTGCGTAAATGTAGTTTTATAGAAAGTGGTGAATCAATATTTTGTTTGGCTCTTAGAAACCTTTGCTCAGTGATAGTTGCAGGGAGGATTCACCTGTGCCAGTGTCTGCCTGGGGACTGGGAATTGTACGAAAAACAGCAGCGTGTTACAATGCAAAGTCAGCAGCTGAGAGAACAAATCCAGAACACTTAATGATAATGCCCTAGCACACCGTCTGTCCGTTGTGTCCTATTCAGACACCGAGATCAAAGCCTTATGTAAACGCTCAAAGGCATCTTGCTGGGTAAAGGCAAACTCTTAAAGAGCTCTGGATGTAAAAGCAGCTCCATTCCCACACTTTGATAATCCAGAAGACATCATTGTTTTTTTAATCTCTTTTAAGTTCTTGAACAAAAATACTTACTTTAACCAAACCCATGTTAAAAAAAACCCCAACAAAACAACCCCTCCCCCCAAGCTTTTTCTCCCTTTTTTGTTTCTGTTATATTTGTATTAGTCTCATTCATATATGCTGCAAAATTGATATAAATGCCAAGAGAACTTTGAGGGAAATGAAAACAGAGTTTATTTCTCACAGTTTCTTTGTCTCTGTAAAAGCTGAGTTCTGGCTCCACTGAAAAAGCAAAGGTTAATTTTCTAGTTGAAGTTTTGGACTGGGACTCAGAAGACATAGTGCTTGCTGCATATTTGGGTTCCTCTGGATGCATCACCTTAGTTCTGTATGCTATGATCTGTTTCAGCTTGAACTTCCTTCAACATCCCTTCCTCCTTCTACCCCTTATCAAACCCTGTGCGTTTGAGCCCAGGGGAGCATAAGAAACAATGCCACAGTCTTTGCTCCTCAGCACCATTTGGGTAAGCAGAATGACGGAAAAGATCACTGAATCAATATTCTGGAAGAGTAATTCAGATCCCAAGACTATGGCTTGGGATCTGAAAAATTAGTTCCTATAACTATTTCTACAGCCCTTGTTGGTGTACTGTTAGATTATTCCAAAAGTACTTCTTGGGATGTGAATGCTCTTCAATGGGAGTAAGGCGGTGAGACAGCAGAAAGAACAAGGTATGGGGAATTTATATCCAATAGTTTTAAGCATGAGCCTGTACTGCTTTGGCATTTCTGTAAGGCTATTTATATAATAAATTTACACTTAGAAAAGACTTAACAATACTGAGAACACTAAGAGTACAAAGTGAATTTCACATCAGTAGAGTAGGTTCACATAAGCAGAGTAGGTTCACACAGGTCTGTCTTTACAGCAAGTCATCAACACCTTGTTCTTAACCAGATTGAAAAGGCAGATAACACCTGTGTTACCCCTACTTATGGCCTACACACAGGTTTTCTGTGCTTGCAGGGCGTTCACGTGGTTTTAAGTGAGCTTGCAGAGACTGACACGAGCATCAGACCAACATAATTCAGCTTATCCCATGGCTGCTCTGCTGAGACAATATGAAAAGCTAGAGGACATGTCCAAGCTGAAAGTGGCATCTGGATTAGGTGTCTGGAGAGGAAGGGAGCTCTTTGGAAATATAACAGGATCCCTCTAAAATAACAAGAGGCAGAACTTCATAAGAATAATAGAAGAAAAAAAACACCATTAAGAAAGCAGCAAAGAAAGAAGATGGGATAACTGTATAGAGGAGAGAGACACAAGCAATGGAAAGACTTACCAGCTTTAAAACCTGCTGCAAGCATCACCTACCCATCATCAATGTAAAGCAATGGTGTGACTTCATTTAAATACAAGTTGAATAGAAAATCATAGTTTGCAAATCTGCCCAGCACCCCAAGTATCATTATCATTAATGGGAATAGTTGGATGGTGAGTACATCTCAAACCCTGCAAATTTTGTCCAGTGATTCAGTTGAAAAGCGAGGAGAAGGAAGCAGCAGACAGTGGCTTCCAGTCGTATTAAGTCAATGACACCATACTGCCTTTTGCTTTTCAGAGTCAAGTAAACCTGGTAAAGGCTTTATTCCTTAACAGGACAGAGAATGGAAACCAAAGTAATAAAACCCCAAAGAGATGTTCAAAGTATCTAGACGGGGAAATGGGAATTTATAAAAAAAGGCAGTTTTCTTACAAGTGCTCTGTTATTACCATCATTTAAGTGCACTAGTGCAAAATGTATTTATTAAAGAAAAAGATCGTCAAAAAAACGAAACCTTCTACGCAGACCTGATTAAGAAAATTGTTGAAGTAATTCTCAGTAGCACAAACAAAACAACTGGGAATGATGCTGCGGCTTTAACACACCAAAAAAGAGTGTGAAAAGTCCACATGTGAATCTGGGGGAAAAAATAAGGAACAGATATTAAATGGAAAATTACTATAGAAATTCTATATGCGTATTTTTAAATTTAATGCTGGGGACGTGTGAACATCTCTGTGCATGCTTAGCTTTGTCCAAGAGAGTGATTTCATCGTAAAACCACAGACTACAGGTGCAGTCCTCCAGTGCTGAAGTACTGGGAATTTTGCCTTTGATTTGAGCAGACATTGTAAGCTGAAGTTGGATCTCTTCTTCACCCGCCCCGTCTTCAAGCTCTGCAGGCACAGAATGACCCTCACCACAGGGTGATGGCCTTGGCTGTTTATCATGAAAAGATAGCCACGCTGCATGACTCCCAGGATAGGAAAGAAATCTCATGGAAAAAGATGGTAATGCCATACTGATGTTTCTCCACAAAGAGCCAATTCTTCACCTGTGGAGCTGGTTTCTGGAAGACCACCTGTGTCTGTTTCCCAGGCACAGTGTCCAGCTCCAGTGCCAGCTCTCCTTGCTGTGTTCCAGCTGCTGCAACACACATCGTCCCCCTGGGACTGGCACATATGAATTGCAGGTGAAGAAAGCTGGAAACAGGACAGAGGTGCAGTGCTTCAGGGAAATAACCCTCCAGCCAAGGCAGAGAGCAGCCGCCTTTCTTTGGTCTGGCCGCGTGTAGGCTCAAGACCATTTGTTTCCAGAATTATTGCTGTTTTGTTGAATAAAAGCTCCATTTCAAACATCCTACTATTACTCCTTATTTTTTAAAAAAGCTAAAGACCTGTTTCTGGAGGATTAGCAATATGTTAATCTCTCTATAGAAAGAATTAAGTCTGTACACTCACAGGAAGTCTATACAAACAACTCAAGGAAAAAATTAAAAAGGGGGAGAAGTCAAATGCCATAACTAATTTCCCTTTATCATTATTAGCAGATCACAGAAGACAATAAAATATAGCTTAAGTTAAATTTAAATGGCAGTACAATGGAACATTCTGTTTGCCTGGAATTCATTGATCGGTTAATAAACTGAGAGACACATTGGAAGTAAGACTTGAGATGGCAATAGTTAAAATAGTATAATCTTTTGAAGAACCTCTGAGAAATACATGCTTTGACTGATTAATTGAAGCTTCAGGGCAAGCTACGATAGACGATGTGGAAGCTGCAGCAGACTCATGAGGGGGAAGGTGTGCACAGCACCAGGAGAACGAGGAGGAAGCATCATGGTGGTGGCGACAGCAATGCTGGCTGCGCTGCTTGTAAGGAGAGACCAAGACTTTTCCTGCAGTGTTCATAGTTTTATTTTCTTCTTTGATAATTAGAATTACTAACAACTGCCTCCAGGTCCCCGTGGGGGCCGGCGCATGCCCCAGCTGCTGTCCCGGCCCTGGTTTCACCGGCTCCTGGGGCACCCTAGTGCTGCCGGCGGCGTGGCCTCTTGTGGGCTGCAGAGGCCCGGGAGCCGCTGGCCCTCCTCTTTGGGGGGCGCCGGGGCCGCCCAGGTGAGCAGGCCCTGCCCCGGCCAGCGACGGAGGGATCTGCCACCGCCTGCACCGGCTCCTCATGGGGCTCCTCCTGCGCTCTGGCGTTGGGGGCAAGAGTCCCCCCCGGGGAGGCGGCGGGGCCAGGGGTGGCCGCGGGGCTGTCCTCCCGCTCCTCAGCAGCATGGGAGTCCAGGAGCTCCAGCTGCCGCAGGATCTGCTCGCTGCACCGGTCTGCGGCGACGTCGACGAGCTGGCGCACAAACGTCACCGTCTGGTGTTGCAGGATGGGCTGCAGCTCCCGGACCAGGGCCTCCTCGTCCAGCCCGCAGCGGCACAGATATACTGTGATGGTGCCCTGTGCCGCAGCCGCCTCCCACCAGCGGGCCCCGTACAGCACCGACAGCTCCTGGTTCAGCCAGGGCAGCAGAGGCTCGAGGATCTCCCGGGAGTCCCGGAAAAGGCCAGCCCAGACCTCGGGCTGTAAGCCTGCCACATAAGTCCTGGGCACCGGCTCCACAGCCCCCTGCTCCTCCTGGTGGCCAGCAACCGATGGATCCGAGATGTGCGGAATAACCATCTCCAAGAAGTCATCCTCTGACCGCACAGAGTAAACGACGGTGTTGACAGTCTGCCTGCAAAGGGGGCACGTCGGGCTCCTCTTTGCCCACCGCACAATGCAGCCCAGGCAGAACGAGTGGAGGCAGGGGGTCGCATAAGCGACGTCCTCTTGAGCCTCACGGCAGATGGGGCAGCTCCACCCTGCCTCCGTGGCCATGTTTGCTTCTTGTGGCAGGAGAGACAAGGACACGGCCCTGCTCCCCCTCGCTGGTGTCACACACTGCAAAAGGGAGAGAGGCCATGGTCCCTCGCTGTCCCCCGCAGGGCAGGAAGAAATGCCCAGGCCCCTCGAGAAGGAAGGACACCCTCCCAGCTCCCCGAGCCCCATGGCCCACCCCACGGCCGCCCCGGGGGGACGTTTCCCCGCACAGCTCACCTCCGCTGCTGCAAGCACGTCCCGCGGAGCCCGGCTGCCTGAAGCAGGCAGGGCCGGGGAAACACAGGCGATGGCTCCGGGACGGGCACCGAGAGCTGCCGACGGCAGCCCCCAAAGCACCACCCAGCACCAGGGAAAGCCTCGCTCGACCCTCCAGACCTCGCGGGCACGCTCGGCAGGAGTCCAGGCACGAGCCAGGCTGGGCCGGGCTCTGCCGGCGCCTGAAGATAAGCAGCCAGGGACACGACATGGTCACAATCCATCGCTCGCTGATGTCATAGATCACCACATGGTGACGTCACAGTGTGCCACCTGCTGCTACCCGTGCTCATACGATTAGCGCTCTGGCTGGCACTGGCACGCGTGCAGATGAGAACTGTAACCATTCCCATCTTCCTTGAACTCAGAAACCAGCCACTCTTCTATGGCTTGAACGTGTTTGATTGCAAGCACAAGTTGTCTAGAGATGACGTAGCTGCAGCGTGACACATGAGAAGAAGCCATCAGTAATCTTTACTGCCGAAGAAGCCACGTTAGGAAGCTCAAAAGCAAAGGCACAGTTTGCACAGAAAATGCCCTGGATACGGCAGAAGCGCAAACCTCACTTCAGAGATTTGCGGAGAGTTGCTCACTACAGGAAACTGATGCCCAAAAAGGTTTTCTCTGACTTTCTTTTCCTAGTCGTCATATGTAGCTTAAGTCAAATGTAAATGGCAGTACAACGGAAAATTCTGTTTGCCTGGAGTTCATCGGTTTGATAACAAACGGAGACACATGGAAGTAAGACTTGAGATGGCAATAGTTAAAATAGTATAATCTCCTGAAGAACCAGTCAGAAATATGCTCTCTACCTGAGGAATCAGGGCTTCAGGGCAAGCTACAATAGACAATGTGGAAGTTTCAAAGCTTTTTATAAGAGGGTTTAGAAGAGACCATAGAAGAATACTTTTTTGAAAAAAGATGGATTTGAAAAGGATTATTGGATTTGCAAAGTTATGTCAAGATTTGCAAAACAGTTAATGCCTGGCTCTAACATCCTGCTTTCTGCATTTCCAAACTGTGGCACATGTATCACACCAGCCACCTCCAGCTAGCACAGGGAGAGATACTGGTGCTCCTCTTTGGGATACTTGTAACCAATGCTGACCCTTGTGAGACCTGAAACCTTGCCATGGGTACCACATATAAAAAAAAATCTGAATATCTTTATTTTACCACACAGCAATGTTTTGGCATACCATTTTCCCCAAACCCGGAATTAACGTCTTCCAATATTTGCATTGCTTTCCTGCCTTTTCTGCACTCGTCACCACTTGCTCCTATCCCAGACCAGAGAGAAGAACCCAAGAGAGACACAGTCCCAGTATCGTGAGCGTTTACCGGCACGCTAGTCAGACCAAGAACGTTCGGCTAACAAATTTCCCCAAACGGCGTCAGAGCTCCGGCACACCACGTGCCCGTGCCCCCGCTCCCTTCCTCCCCACGCACTGCCCTCTGATCCGCGCACGGTGCTGTCGCCTCTCCGGTACGTGGTACTCGCTTCTCACATCAGCCGCCTGCGGCCGATTCCCCTTTCCCATGCGGGCCAAAACGCAGTGCACAGAATAATTAGGTTAAGCACAGCATGAGTGTTTGAATCTCGAGTCGAGTGCCACAAAAACTCTGAATGGGTATGCCGGCATATGTCACAGCCTCCCTTCACATTTTTAGTCATTCCCAGTATTTTCCCCTCCCATTGCTCTTTCCTTTAGCTTCCGGTTTCTTTGCTCTTAGAAAAACACTTTTTGCAGTGTAACCAGAGCTATTCCAGAGCGACCAGAATGACCATGATATGATAGAGTTCTCGACTCGGGGCGAAGGAAGGAAGGGGGTGAGCAAAACCCCTACCATGGACTTGCAGAGGGCAGACTTTGGCCTGTTCAGGACTGGTTGAGAGAGTCCCTTGGGAGACAGCCCTGAAGGGCAAAGGGGTCCAGGAAGGCTGGGCGTTCTTGAAGAAGGCAGTCTTAAAGGCGCAAGAGCAGGCTGTCCCCATGTGCCCTAAGACGAACCGGCGGGGAAGACGACCGGCCCGGCTGAACAGAGAGCTTTGGCTGGAACTCAGGAAAAAAAGGAGAGTTTACCACTTTTGGAAGAAGGGGCAGGCAACTCAAGAAGAGTACAGAGATCTCGTCAAGTCAAGCAGAGAGAAGATTAGAAAGGCAAAAGCCCAGCTAGAACTCAAGTCCACCTTAGCAAGCACAGAGCCTTTCTCTTTCTCTAGGTAAAGTTTCTTTTCCACATGCAGCCTGGTATGCAGAGCACCTGGTATGCTCTTCAGAGCGAGCTAAAAAACTAAGTTTCCCTTTATCAAAAGCTGAACTAGCTCCCCGGCATGTTATTTTTGCTATGTTTCGACTGATCGAACATCTACTGTAACAAAATAAATTCTTCCATCTTTTTTAGTTTGGTTAAAATGAGACAACTCAACAGCAACTTTATTAAGAGGGAAAAACTATGGGAACAATTGAAAGGAAGAAAATCTCCTTTTAGTTAACTGGCTAACCTCCAATGCTTTATGTGTGAATGAATGATTCTTCTTTTAAGCTTGACAGCTTTAATAAATTCAAATTCTTAATGGGAGAAGACTCAGTATCCCACCTTTCATTCGTACCTGGTATTTATGAACTCTATGAACTCAAGTATTTCTGGAGGCATTTAGTCTGCCTAAGATGTCCTAACACACGGTAGAATTCAGTAAGGCCTTTGGCTACTTATTGTGAAAAGAAAAATCTTTTTTAGAAATACAGATTTGTCATAAACAAGACTCTTGAGTTTACATTCTCTTTTTTCCAGTAGAAAATCCAAATGGAAAAGCCAAGACTATTTTTCTCCATAAGCAGCATCTCTTTGTTACTGAGGCTTGAGGAATACAGTAATGTCTTAGGGAAGCTAGAGTGCCTGGATGTTTGTTTTGTACCAAACTTCATCTCTCTGTAGCAGTTTCCACATATCAAAGTTCAAAACATTGTTCTTTTTGTTATCACAAAACACATACAAAAACATTTTGCACATCAGGATGTGAGAATATGCTTTGCCCCCACATATAGAGATTGCAGGAATTGTTTCCTTCTTCCTTCCTCTCTCTCCTCTCCCTTTCCTTTGCCCTCTTTTTCCTTCTTTTCCTTTTCTCTTTCCTTTCTGCTTTCTTTATTTATTTATTCTATGGTAATCATGACAATTAGGTTAAGTTTCATACAAAATGGGGAAAGACAGGAAAGGTTTCTTGAATTCAGTCTGCTATAGCTTTTTTACCTTAGATCTTTTAAAGATTCTGCTGAACAGTGTCAAATAGCCATCATCTGATCAGCTCACTATAAATTCTGAAACTTTTTGTATTTGGAAGGTCTTGTGTTTATACCATTATGACTGACTGCTATTTATTTTGGGCTCATTCAGCAGTACCTGTGTCCTGAGAGACTGACAGGAAAGCACATTTATCACAGTGTGGAGCATAAATGATGCATGTGAACAGTTAACTCTACAGGGCTCATGAAAGCTGTTTAACATCAGGATGCTGAGTACTTTTTAAGTCTGGGTTTGGCAAAGCAACCAGCAGTCGGGGGAGCAAAGGCAGAAGGAAATAAAACTGAACTGCAGACAACCGTTATCTTACAGAAGAACAGGGTGCTGCATGATCACATTCTCACTATCTTCTGTGGAATGATTTACATCTGCAAATTTCTTCCCCACTATTAACAGCAGTTATGTTTTCAGTGTCTTGTTACTCATTAGAAATTTTGACAATAAGCAAAGGTCATAGCCTCAGCATAAATTTAAGTTTCATTATTCAATTCACGGGCACATTTTTTATTACACAGACAAAAGAGGGAAGTTACGTAGGATATCAAACTGCAGTACAAGTTCTGCACCTTTGCAACTGCTGGAAGTTGTCTCTGGGTACGAGAATCCCAGGAAAGAGCTCACATTGTTCCCAACTGCATCCTGACATACTTGGCCACTTAGCAACTCAGGTTTCAAAACAGCAGTTCTTACTGATTTAGTGATCTAAAGGGAAATTTTTGACACCTGCTTCCAGAAACGATGTAATAGTCAAGAGCTCCGAAGTGGGTGGACGGTGTCCCTGTGCTCTCACTCCGGCTGGGAAGGCAGGCGGGGGAGACATCAGGCCTTTGGGGGACGGCGCAAGGGACAGACCAGGCGACGGCACAGTTCAACTTCCATTGCTGTTGTCAGCTGTGCTGTTTTTCCGCTGTCAGGTCAGAACAAGCCCCCAGGCATGTCACTTCTGGCTGCAGGCATTGGTTCTGAACACCAAGATGGAAATGAAATAAACAGCAGATCTCTCCCCAGAAAAGGCCACACACACATTTGCAAAGAGTGGGGAGATGAGAAGACAGCACAGACCAATTGCAGTTGCTGGGGGCTCCCATGTGTTCGGAAGCTCTTGCCAAGTCCCAGGCTAGCAACGCTCTCTCTTCCTGCACCGCAAAGTGCATCCACACCAGGGCTCCACACAGACCTCCCCAAACCGCTTCTAACACACCCAGATCACACCGGGAAGATGTTTCCAGTAAAGAACACCTTCGCTAAAGCCAGAGCATCCCCAAGGAAGAGTTTTGTGCAAGGCATTCCCATCTTCTGCCAGGGTGATCAAAGCACAGGTGATTGTGCCTCTGCTCCTCCTGGGACCTGAGCCCCACCCTGTCTTCCATCCATGTGCCCAGAGGGGTGTTCCTGCACCCCAACCCTTGAGCCACATAACCCAGGAACAGCATATGGCCATTGCCAGCAGCAGGGCACAGGCTCTGCATGGAGTGCACATGGCCTCCCAGCTGACACTGCTCAGGCTTGTTCTGCCAGGATGCGGCCTGGCTGGCCTGGAGCTGGGCTTTCACTGGGCTGAGCTGCCACAGCTCTTACTCTGCCGACCAGGCAGCCACAGTGCCTTCATTGCGCTGTTGCTCACCTCAGTACCGTACAAGTGTGGTTGTACACAGACCCCAGCACCAAGATGTGTTTCTGTGCAGAAGGAGGTATTGGGGGCAACTATATCAAGGGTGCAGCGAGCAGCGAAGGCTGGCAGGAGAGCAGAGCCCCAAGACGTCAGGGCAGAGGGTGAAGTAAGAAGGAAGCCAGGCCTGGGCTAATGAGCGACAGGGCACAGGCTGGGCCCGGACACCTCCCCACTCCAGCAAAGGGCTGCACAGCTGTACCCTCTCCCACCAGACGGGCCGCACTGACCTCAGGCTGCAGCAGACTCATGAAGGGGAAGGTGTGCACAGCACCAGGAGAAGGAGGAGAAAGCATCACAGGTGGTGGCGACAGCAATGCTGGCTGCGCTGCTTGTAATGAGAGACCAAGACTTTTCCTGCAGTATTCATAGTTTTATTTTCTTCTTTAATAATTAGAATTACTAACAAGTGCCTCCAAGTCCCCCTGGGGGCTGGCGCATGCCCCAGCTGCTGACCTGGCCGTGGTTTCACCGGCTCCTGGGGCACCCTAGTGCTGCCGGGTTAGGGTTGCTCTCAACACTGCTCTGTGGCGACATCGATGAGCTGGCGCACAAACATCATCATCTGGTGTTGCAGGATGGGCTGCAGCTCCCGGACCAGGGCCTCCTCGTCCAGCCCGCAGCGGCACAGATATACTGTGATGGTGCCCTGTGCCGCAGCCGCCTCCCACCAGCGGGCCCCGTACAGCACCGACAGCTCCTGGTTCAGCCAGGGCAGCAGAGGCTCGAGGATCTCCCGGGAGTCCCGGAAAAGGCCAGCCCAGACCTCGGGCTGTAAGCCTGCCACATAAGTCCTGGGCACCGGCTCCACAGCCCCCTGCTCCTTCTGGTGGCCAGCAACCGATGGATCCGAGACGTGCGGAATAACCATCTCCAAGAAGTCATCCTCTGACCGCACAGAGTAAATGACGGTGTTGACGGTCTGCCTGCAAAGGGGGCACGTCGGGCTCCTCTTTGCCCACCGCACAATGCAGCCCAGGCAGAACGAGTGGAGGCAGGGGGTCACATAAGCGACGTCCTCTTGAGCCTCACGGCAGATGGGGCAGCTCCACCCTGCCTCCGTGGCCATGTTTGCTTCTTGTGGCAGGCTGGGGAGAGACAAGGACACGGCCCTGCTCCCCCTCGCTGGTGTCACACACTGCAAAAGGGAGAGAGGCCATGGTCCCTCGCTGTCCCCTGCAGGGCAGGAAGAAATGCCCAGGCCCCTCGAGAAGGAAGGACACCCTCCCAGCTCCCCGAGCCCCGTCACCCACCCCATGGCTGCCCCGGGGGGACGTTTCCCTGCACAGCACTGCCGACGGCAGCCCCCAAAGCACCACTCAGCACCAGGGAAAGCCTCGCTCGACCCTCCAGACCTCGCGGGCACGCTCGGCAGGAGTCCAGGCACGAGCCAGGCTGGGCCAGGCTCTGCCAGCGCCTGAAGATAAGCAGCCAGGGACGCGAGGTCACAGTCCACCACACAGTAACGTCACAGCGTGCAGTGACCGCTACCAGTCAGTGCTGCTACCGGTGCTCATACAAGTAGCGCTCTGGCTGGCACTGGCATGTGTGCAGATGAAAAATGTAACCATTCCCATCTTCCTTGAACTCAGAAACCAGCCACTCTTCTATGGCTTGAACGTGTTTGATTGCAAGCACAAGTTGTCTAGAGATGACGTAGCTGCAGCGTGACACATGAGAAGAAGCCATCAGTAATCTTTACTGCCGAAGAAGCCACATTAGGAAGCTCAAAAGCAAAGGCACAGTTTGCACAGAAAATGCCCTGGATACGGCAGAAGCGCAAACCTCACTTGAGAGATTTGCAGAGAGTTGTTCACTACAGGAAACTGATGCCCAAAAAGGTTTTCTCTGACTTTCTTTTCCTAGTCATCATTCTGTATTTTTTCAATACATTTCAATTACAAATTGCCAATTTGGTATGAAACATGGGGAAAAGGGAGAGTACAATTTTACCAGGGGGAGACGTGTAATGTATAACATGGTGAGAGGTTGAGAAGATCAGTCCTTCTTGATTAGAGAGTGTATTCAAGCACACAGAAAAGGAACAAATGGCAAGTCCACTCTTCAAAACATCAATAATTTAAAAGTTTCAGGTAAGCAACATGCCTGCACCATTTTGTCTTTAATCCAGTACAATTAGTTCTCTAAAACACTATTCAGTGAAGACTTCTTTTGAAAGGAGTGGAAAATCTGCCCTTCGTTTCTTTGGGAGCAGGACTATCCATGGTCACCTCTGATGCTTAAGATTTCTGAAGAACACGACAATATTTTTAAACAGAATTTCTATTAACAAGGACAGTATTTTGCTGCCAGCACACTGGATTTATTCTCATAATATACCTAAAAGAAAACTCTGTATTTCTGCTTTTAATTCATCTCTTCAGCCACAAACACATATATGTGTAGTTTAATTCAGATATTAGTACTTATAGTGAACACTTTTAGAAAAGCCATTTGCTGTGATTTGGAATGTATTTCTTTTGGTAGGGCTTAAATAAAACCTCAGGAACAGATTTAAATAAAAGACAAACAGGAAATTACATCCCTGCTAGTACTACCAAGACAGACTAACAGCTCACATAATAGCATAGAGTATATGAATTTGAAAAAGTTTCACTTTCTGCCAAGCTTCTGCACAACACTTGGTATTGAGGATCCCAGCTAAAAAACTAAATAAGGTAACAGTTCACAAAACAGAACACAGCAGGATACTGAAGGACCTCTTCTAGCTGGGCCAAGTATTAAAAGAGGTTTCAAAGAGGACAAGAACTGAAGCCCTTGTTGTTTTCTTCTATGTAGATAAATTCCATGGAGTGTTGATGGAGAAAGTGAAGTGCTGAACCCCAAGACAGCTGCAGACAGGTTTCATAAGGATTTGGAATTGCTCTGCAAATGGTCTGACATAGGGTGACTAAAATTGGATGTTGACAAATGGACAGTAACACACAGCAGGTTCAAAAAAAAATCCAAACAGGCAGGGGTACACATGAATGAACCAGGATTCATCGTCGAGGCTATCCTGGAGCATGAGTAAATAACAATGGACTTCTTGTTAGCAAACAAACCATATATTATAAAGCTGCATAACTAAGTTTGTGTAAAGTATGTAACAGCTCAGATGAAGATGGCTGGAATACCAGTGCACATAGCTTCACTGCAGCAGCTTGTAACAAACAGAGCTCTCACATACTCGGAATATTTTGTTTAAGCCTGCTCACCTAAGTCCAGATGCTATTTTCCCCATCACTGAAATTCAGCTTTATGTGCATATTTAAAAAGCTGATGGCAACTTCCTCATGCTATTTAGGAGTTGCTGGCTTTGCTGCTGTACTCAGGAGGGGTGGACATCTTGTGCCTCACAGGAAAACAGTAGTCTCTGGTCATGCTTCTCCCTCCACGTGCCAAGGTCCATGGGCTAAGTTCCGATACAGAAGTTATTTGGGAGGTTTCTTCAGTCTAATAGTATGATTTTTATAGCCAGAGGAGTTTTCAGAAAACAATACAGGTAAATAGTTAATTCGTAACTCATGATTCTCATTATTATAATATGAAAAGATATGCAAGATGTATAGTGGTAAAGCATCTCAGAAGGAATCCCAAAGGCACAAGTTTTATCACAATTTTGGGCTTTCAAATGCCTTTAACAGGAAACTAGTCACACAAAATGTGCCTGATTTGTTCGGCTGGGGAAGACAGTGATCTTACTCATACTGCTTCTTAGCATGAGCTGAAAACAGTGTCTGACATTGCTCAGGTCATTGCACAGCTTCCCCCCCCCCCCCCCCCCCCCCCGAGCAAGCTGAAGTATTTCACTGTGACAGATGCACCTGACCTCTTAACCAAAGCAGCAGTAGTTTGGTACAAGCTCCAAAGGAGGTAAAGGCCTGAGCCATGGCTGGGCCCAGAACTCCTCTGGTTCCGATCTGTTCTCTGAGAACCCACAAAGGAGGCGAGTGGCATAGAGAGCATTGATGCATAGGAGCTTGGAACACCGATCATGCAATTGACACATGAATAGCAGGTGGCTTTTCCAAGACCCATTTATCAAGGAACAAAGAAGTTGCGGGTACAAGGAGCCTCATGTATACCTTTGCTATCACAGGAAATTTGACTACGAGCCAACCACTTTATCCTATAAATACGACAGCCAAAGTGAGCCTTCTTCGAGCTCTCCCTGCTAGGCAGCATGGCTGCATGGCAGTGATCTCACCTTGAACTGGGACACCTCTCAAGGTTGCTGCTTGAGGCAGAGAGACCTTTTACCAACAGCAGATCCTTGGTAAGCGACCGATACTGTGCATAACCTTGTAGTATGGTAAGCTTGATTTTGTCTTGATAACTTTGATTGCATGCTGAATTAATAAATTTTGCATATATATTCCCTTAGACATAAACCATTGTCCAAGTCTGAGACTAAGATTGGACCTAGCCTTACCTAAGCTCCATCAGGAGTTTAAAAAGCAAGGGGGACTACTCTGAACCTTGTGACTCAACAGGAGGGTCACCCATACTCTTTGTACCCTGGTGTCTCTGTGAATCATTCTAACTTGAGCGTAACCCAGTTTTCCTGTGTACGTCTCTTCCATGAAGTAACTAAGCCATTGAACTTTGTTAGTCGCACGTTTACAACATCATATTAAAACCACTTTTGCCAATACCTTTGATGGTGATTTTTTAAGTTATGTAAATCACTCATTCATTACATTAACCCAAGTTTTTACAACTTTAGATGATCTCTTACCTGTTCCCCAGGTAAATTTTCATCATGGTGAAGTAGAGTAAAGTAAACATGCTGACCACTGAATCAGTGTTGCTGAATATGTACTATCCTTCAGCAATGTTCTGCTACAATATCCATTCCTATAGGATGTGTCTACCATATATTCAGCACTTGACATTTTTCCAATTAATATAATCAACCACACCTCTCTCTAGTCCTCTTCTGTATTGATCTGCATCACCTGATTTATAACCAAACCTCACAAAATCAAGAACCACTGTCTAATTTACACTCCATGCCATGATTATCCTGGCCAAATAGAAGAAATAATGATATTTTACTAGTTTTGCTGTGGAGGTGTGCTGCGGAAGCACATCTTCAAGAGCACCAGGGACACAGAAAGTTTTGCGCATCAGTGATCTACAAAAGTTGCTAGTCCTAAAATGGGAGTTACATGGCATATACCTAGATCTTGAAGAGAAGTTGTGCTTGAGTAAATAATTGCCAGAATTAGCTAATTCCACACTAACTCTACTTCCTTTTCTAAGCAGAGGTACCTATCAAGGGAAGTTCTTTCCTACTTACCCTCATGACCAAGCTGGTAATTTTAAGATCTCTAGTATAATAATTAGCCCTGATAATATATAATATGACATACAATTTAAGGGTATGTTTGAGGTGCAGTAAGGATTCTGCTGACGTCAGGAAAGTCACTTCACCAGCCCTAAGTCAACTGCCAAACTGCCAAATCAGAGTCTGTCCAAAGTTTTGTTTGGTAACCACTTTCTCTTAGGAAATGACATTAAATATTTTGTGCCTGAAAGTCCAGATATAATAAGTTGCTCTGCCCTGGAAGCTCCTGTTTCAACTTCCTGAAGTAACCAGGTTACCTAGGATATACCCAAATCCTCTGTGAGTAAGCCCTGAGAAAATACAAAGTTAACTTCGATCCTGGTGTCATATCTCTAAACTTCAGACATGTACTTGCACATTAGTCCTGCAAGCCCCTAAGAAAAAAAAGCATTTAAGTATATGCCTCTTAAGCAAGGCAGTAAAGATACCGTAGCAATGGCACTTGAACTCATATTTAGCTCTGCTCAACCAGAATCAAGAATGCAATGTTGAATTAGGATTTGGAATTTAATGTACAATTCTTCTGTGGCTGGCTCTCAGCAGTGGGGACACATTTCCCAAAGAGAGACTGGATGACCTTCCACTCCTACAGTCAATGGCTTACCTTCGAAAACTGGTGGAAGTATTGTCAACACCCCTGACAGATCTCAGACAACTAATCATTATTATAATAAATACTGTCAAAAGTGTGTCTTTCATGAAGCACTGCTACCCATCACAAGAGTAACTGCTCATGTTTTATTTAAAAGCAAACCAAATATTTGCATAAAACTTACATAAAAATTGAAGTATGAGTTCAGTTCATCCGTTGGCACATTTAATTTATGCTGGGTAGGTGCATTGGTTATTTTCCTCCCTGTCTGTTTTAAAGAACTTTGAAATACACAGAACAAGTGCTGATAATTGGAGTGAGGCATATTTTCTTGTGTTATTGATGGAAATATGCAGTTAGCGTTGACCTTAAAATATTCAAAAGTAAACTGAAATACTTCCAACTCTTTCCTACAAAAATATTATGGTAATCCATTGCAATAACAGACCAAATAGCAGGCCAAGCACGTAACTACTCTAACTACATACCACGCTTGGTGCAGCAAAAAGGCTTCAGGTATGGAAACTATTACAGAAAATGTATTTCTTCTCTCTTGCTGAAATATACATGTACAGCATTTTACGTTTTCACCGGCAAGCAGCATTTTGTCATTCTGCAGAGTATCAGTGCATACTGCACAAGGCTGTAAGCACAGAAACTGGAACTGCAATGTTATTCTCTTTTTTTACACCAGTTCATAGCCTTCTTCTTTCCATGTGTCATGACTATTTTTGTCAGGCATTGAAATGCAAGTGGTTTCTTAGTGCCCTAAGGCAGCTAAGGCATTTAAGGAAAAGACTAGATATACTTTTAAACTCAGAAACTTTCACATACACTTTGCTATTCATCGAGCTGCCCTGCAGAACCAGCAAAAGCCCACAGAAATATGACAAACTAACTCCTTGGCAATAAAGAGAGTGACAGGGACCAGCTTCCTTCATCCCTGTGATCCTGACACAAATCCACAGGGGTAGATCTGGTGCCACGCGGTTCTCATAGAACCAGTGTCAAGACCCACTTTTCTGCAGAAAATAAGGTAATTAAGAAAGCCCTGTTGGGGGGGAGACTGTGAGTAAAATACCTCTTAGAAAATTTAACATTTTCACCGTGTTTTCCCTTGAGGGTTTTTTGATATACTCTAATGTAGTGCTGTCAATAAAATCTTACTGATCTCTTTGATAAGGGTATTCAGGAGAATAAATTCTACCCTACAAATCAATCCTTTATGCTTTTGCAGCTCCAGTTCCACAAAAAAAAAATTCTTACCATGAATGCAAACACAGAATTCCTTTACACAAGATTTATTTGTCACTAGCTAGTATGTGGAAGTGATGTGTTAATATACAGATCAAGACATCTCGGAAAATTCCCTGCATTGCAAGACAGGTGATAAAGATACAATGAAGAAACAAAACACAGCCAATGTGAAATGGGTTTTCAAAATAAGAATCTGTTGAAATCATCTGCAATACAAACCTGAACAGGAAATACATCTTTAGAAGAGACTGAAGGAAAAAAAAGTCTTACTAGTACTGCAATGTTTATGCCTGGCACCCACATGCTTGGATTAAGGAAAACTTTAACATTTTCCCATGGAACCGAGAAGTAACAAGATTCGCCATCCTGCATGAGAATAAATATGTGATCTTTAAAATTTTTCATTTAAAAAGTAAAAGCAAGATTCCTATAATAAAAATACCATTAGGTCTGGAAAAAAACTACTGCCTTTTCTTCTCATATCCCAAATACTAAATAAGAAAGCCAAAGCTCTTTCAAAACAGACCAGATTTGAGGTTCTCCTCTTATCAAACAAAATGTCCCATCAGGACAGGAAGGACTCAGTTTTCAGTCCTTCCCCTCCCAGAATCAGACACTCAACAGAATTTGGAGATGGGGGACTGGCATTGTGCTGGTTTGTGGTGGGGAGGAGGTACGGCAGTGTTGGCAGCAACCTCTGTTTTGGATCAGCCTGAGAAGAAACCCCTTCCAAATAAAATTTAATTGAAACCACTGTCTTCTTGTAAAAGGAGCTGTTTTATATGAATAGACATTTTTCATCAAAAATGTTTCTAAAAACTCCCATTCAGTTTTAGTAACAGGCTGGTGAATTGCAGTGTCCTGCAGGATGCAGACTTTAGACTGCAGTACTGCAGCAGAAAGCAAAGCAGAACTGCTAAAGAAATAATCCAAAGAGAAAACCCCAAACTGTCTCTCTCAACATTTTATGGAGACAGTTCATCTGTACAGCAGAACTCAGTTATCAGGGGTTCCCTCTCAGGTCATTATTTTTACAACACGCCTGTTGCTTGGCTCACTGGACACTTCCACAGGGGATGCTTGTCCTGGCTTGCCCACTGCATATGGTTCTCGGAACAGAAGTGTATGGTATCACTGGAGCAGCATGGCGACTGAAAACTGAGCTTTAATTTCACTTCTCTTAAAGTAGTGATAGACTTGTAAAAAGATGCTCTAATTTGTGACAGATAAATAGCAAGTAACTGAAAAGGAAACAGTGTAACTAACAGATCTATCTGTGGGGCTGGCCCTTCTTCCGTCAGGGAACTGGACCGGCTTAGATGAGCACCAGAGGTGCCATTCAGCCTAAATTATTTTTTGATTCTATGCTAGATTTCAAACTACCAATAATTACGCTGCCCTATTAGCATATAACTGCAGGTTCTCTAGTGTACAATAAGAGCTTTCCAAACTAAGCTTTCCTCAGTAAAATGCCTAAGCACTTACTAAAGTGCTAGCAAAACCAAAAGAGAAACATTTGCTGAAAGTTATGGTAAGGACATTTTTACATTGCATAAAAGAGAGACCTAGGGCTTATGCCTAAAGCTATCCTGTTGCTATTGTTAAACCTGAGTCCTGGGCATGACCACTCACTGAAGCCCAAGACTAAATCCCACCCACAAATCCAAAATCAGAGCACAGAAATCTCATCTCAAGCATGAATATGATATGCAACAGACTAAGTTAGGTTAAGGTCACACAATTTAAGCCAGTATAGATTCAAACTGTTTCTGAAAACAGCTGTCCTACCTTTTTCCTTCCTCTTCTTTTCCCTGCACCAACATTTGCGCAGCTGATCTTGCTGATCTGCTAGAACCTGTTTAATCATTTCTTTTTTACATTTCTTCTTTTTTAAATTAGGTTCATTTTTTGCCTGATGATTTCTCTGATCTAGCTCAGCACATGGTCATGAACATTGAATGGAAGGAAAATGGAAGCTGTAGAAATGAGTTCCCAAGTCGAACAGGACTCTTACCTACTGTGTAGTCACAGCACTAGGATGGTGTCCTGTCCACGCACTCTCCCTCCACTGTTTCGTGCTTCTCTGACAGGAACATGAGCAGGACAACACTAACACCTCTATCTCACTCCTAATCAAAATCCCCCCTTGGAGTTTTAATTTCTATGTTGGCACGTAGCTGAAAATGAGCAATAAGGGGGCTTGTAAATGAGAGTGAGAATGAATATGTGCTAATGAATTCTGGACTAAAGTTACCCTTTTTCCTCTCTCGTACCCTGCCAAGGCTGGCTACATAACTTGCTGACCCTATGAACTCAGTGCCCAGCCTACTATGGTAGCAATAAGCTAAAGAGCAGGTGGATGGAAGAGTAATAAATAAATTGCTAGTAAATACTTTGGCCAGTATTAGGCGTCTCGGTGAAAAGGAGGGAAATCAGACAGCAGTCCAGGTACAGAGTTTAGCTGCGCCTAGAAGTGCTGGTTGGGAGAGACAGAGGATGCTGCGTGTGCAGCGCTGGCCTCTGCAGCTGCCACAGCATCAGAGGTGTCCGGAGTTGCAGCATGTCCTTTGCAGGCTGGATGTGAACAGCAGGGTCAGGGGAGGCAGAGCTGGGGCCTAGGGGTCCCTAGGAGAGGCTGTTCACTTCTCTGCCCCTTGGAATTATCCTTCTCCACTCCCTTTCTTAATTATTCCTTCCTTGGACTTCAGTGATAGGTTAGGGGCAGGTCAGTGGCCTCGTCCAGGGTTACAGTAGCTGCTCACAGGTCCCTACTGCAGGAGGAGGTGGCCTCACCTTTGCTTCAAATGATCATCTTTGGCAAAAAAATAAAACCACCAAACAAAGATCTTTTTCCTCCAGAAGCCACGCGCACAGCTCACTTTCTATAGCAGCCTGAAATAGTGATCATGCATCTTCATCATCCACTCTGAAAAGATTGTATTATGTCAAGCTACACACCCACAAATGCTAGTAATGAGTTTACAGTAGTGGTGGTTAAACAGCGTGCTGGGTGAACCCAGACAGTGGTATATACCTTATCAAGCACTTGAGAAGGTAGTGTGGAAACGGCATGCATGCACTGACTGTTACCCAATTTCTGAAAAGGCTATACAAAACACTTCAAAAATAAACAAAACTGTACATTTCAGAAGCTAAAACTTGAGTGGATCACAGCAAGAATATATGTCTCTCCTGTTTTCGGCTGGTATAGACTTCATTTTCTTCCTAGCAGCTAATACGGTGCTGTGCTTTGGATTTAGCATTAGAATAATGTTGATAACACACTGATGTTTTAGTTGTTGCTAAGCAGTGCTTACACTGGTCAAGGACTTTTCAGCTCCCCATGCTCTGCCAGGTGCACAAGAAGCTGGGAGGGGGCACAGCCAGGACAGCTGACCCCAACTGCCCAAAGGGCTATTCCATGCCATATGGCGTCATGCTCAGTATAGAAACTGGGGGAGAGTTGGCCGGGGGCAGCAATCGCTGCTTGGGGATGGGATGGGCATCGGTCAGTGGGTGGTGAGCAGTTGCAGCACTTGGGGTTTTTTCCCTGTTTTTTGTTCCTCTTTCTCGTTATTTTCCTTTTCATTACAATTACTATTATTATTATATTTCAATTACTAAACTCTTTTTATCTCAGCCCACAAGTTTTCTTACTTGTGCTTTTCAGATTCTCTCCCCCATCCCACCGGGAGGAGGAAGGGTGAGCAAGCGGCTGCGCGGTGCTTAGTTGCCGACCGGGGTTAAACCACGACAGTGACCTCTCAAAGATATTGCTATTCCAATATTTCAATTCATTTGTGAACTGCATTTACAAGCTTTCAAAGCAGGCCACCCCTTCCTGAACATCACATTCCCTTTCTCCTCTTTTTCTGCTGCATCTGCATTGCAGATACTTTGACGAAGAGCAGCCATGGTATAACTAATTACATCTAGAAATGACTTGTGCTCCTTTTCCAATTTTGCTAATTTAATATCCTTGTTGTATGCCTAGAAACTACACTGAGAAGTACATTAGAAAGCCTGTTAGTGCTTAGATAAGCTTCACCTAAGGTGTGTCTGAAAGACTTACATCAAAGGTTCAGATAAAACCTTTCAACAAAAGGTTCAGAAAAAGGCTCAGAACGGGACACTAACCACAGTCTATCTTCGTTGCAGCAGAAGGAAATTACCAGGGATAACTGGAAATTTCTGTTGGCATTTCAATCACCCATTCACAACAACTTTCCTTTCAAAATGAAAATACTAGGAATGATCAGGGACAATGATAGTTAGGGCCTTGTTCATACAGACCCAGTGACAGTCCACAGAAGTCACAGGGAATTTGGCTGTGGAGTCCCTCATACAAGAGCCTTGTCTTTGCTCAGCAGTCATTCTGAGCACTTCTTGGCAGCTGAACCAGACGAGACAGCCACATCATTGAATCACATCACATCACTTGTCTTCCTTTGTTACTGCTAAAGTGGATTGAGATATTCCTTTGTTTTCTTCCATCGGACAGAAAAAAAAAAAAAAAAAAGTCACTGCCTTGAGGTTGAGGACCAGATGCTTAAAAACTGACATTCCTTTCTTTGGTCATCAGCATTTGAAGGAATTCTGATATTATGTTTGTATTGTATTCAGAGGATTATTTAATACCAATATAAACCTAAGGCATAGTATTTGAATACATTTGAAATGCCTGAGCCCTTTTTTAAAATGAAAACATGACCATTGAGAACATTAAGCAGGTTTATAACCAACGGCCCTAAAGTTTATCCTATGTACTACATCAAGACAGCTTTATGCTAATTTTTTCTCTCATTAATAAGCTGGCTGTTTGAATGTAAAACAAGTCAATCTTCATCATAAAGTCCAGCATTTCCATAGTGTTGAAGGAACATGAAGTTGTATTTCTCAAGTTTGCAAAAACCTGAAAATACAAAAAGCTTGAAACTAGAAATATATCTTTAAAATAATGAATTGCAGCCATCTGAATTTAAAGCATTTAATATCTGTGATGCAAATAAATCAGATCTAGGAGAAACAATGATCATAACTGGGTGCGAAACACTTCTCTTTCACCCAGAAGTTTACATCTCTCTATCTTCCTCATAGTAACAATAAAGGTATCAGGAAGAAAAAATACTGTTGGGTTTGTGGAGGTTCTTTTGTTGGCTTTTTTCCCCCAAAATGAATGAATGTTTCTTCCTTTGTTTTTTTAATGCATACTAGCACAATGTCAGTGCTCTGAAGAATGGTTTGAAGTGTTCTCCTTTAAGTATCGCTAGATGGTACCACATTGCAGACTTCCTTTCACTGAATGAAAATGACCTTAAGGTCACTGAGTGATCTTAAACAGTGATTTAAAGAGGTTATATTTATTGTAAATAGATTTTTGTTCTGTTAGTCCATGGTATTTGCATTTATACCTGTGTTTTAAAAACTCAGTGACACAGTAAGAACCATATGAGACTGAAATAAAGAAAGTGATAAACTGGGTCACTGAGAGAGTAGGTCTGGGCCTTCATTTTGACTCAAGGAAGCCACATTCTCTGGTTTAGGTAAACCAGGGACTCTAAATAGGTACCAATAATGTGACAGTTGAAAACTCTTTTGGTGGAAATCTTAAGAAAATCAAACCAGCTGGAGCATCTGTAGGTGAACCTAAAAAAATATATGCAGGGGAAGCACATGTAAGCAGCCTTTAATGATATTTTCATCACAGTCATGTCCAACATGACAGGGATCAATAACTTTTTTTCTTGAGGAGCCAAAACCAGAATTTTATACAATCTGAACAAAAATCACAGAATCACAGAATCGTATAAGTTGGAAAAGACCTTTAAGATCACCGAGTCCAACCGTAAACCTAACACTACCAAGACCACCACTATACCATGTCCCTAAGCACCTCATCCAAACATCTTTTAAATACTTCCAGGGATGGCGACTCAACCACTTCACTGGGCAGCCTGGTCCAATGCTTGACAACCCTTTCAGTGAAGTAAAATTTCCTAATATCCAGTCTAAACCTCCCCTGGCACAACTTGAGGCCATTTCCTCTTGTCCTATCACTTGTGACCTGGGAGAAGAGACCGACCCCCACCTCTCTACAACCTCCTTTCAGGTAGTTGTAGAGAGCGATAAGGTCTCCCCTCAGCCTCCTCTTCTCCAGGCTAAACAACCCCCGTTCCCTCAGCCGCTCCCCATCAGACTTGTGCTCCAGACCCTTCACCAGCTTCATTGCCCTTCTCTGGACACGCTCCAGCCCCTCAATGTCTCTCTTGTAGGGAGGGGCCCAAAACTGAACACAGCATTCGAGGTGTGGCCTCACCAGTGCCGAGTACAGGGGCACAAGCACTTCCCTAGTCCTGCTGGCCACGCTATTTTTGATACAAGCCAGGATGCCATTGGCTTTCTTGGCCACCTGGGCACACTGCTGGCTCATGTTCAGGCAGCTGTCAAACAGCACCCCCATGTCCTTCTCTGCCAGGCAGCTTTCCAGCCACAAAATGAAAGTGTTTTAACCTGTTTATAAGCTGTATGCTGCAGATCGCTGACCTGACACACACTGTGCATCAGAAGACACCTGCTGCCTATGAGAAAGTAAGAACAGTATGAATCCTTTGTGTAGGACTCAATTTCAAGTCTCCTTACACAGAAGAATTTAAAGCTGGCTATTCTGAAGCTAATATACGTAGCCAAATCAACGATTTAGTGACAAACCAGAGATGGGATGCTCTCAGTTTCTCTTTTATTACTACTTCCTTTTGCATACTATGAATATGAATTAGCAACGAGCCCAGAACTGTGCAACCCCACCTACTAGCCATCAGGCCTTGGGCATTCCTCTGGGAAAAGGGAGTCACCTATCTGGACACCCTCAATACAGAAGAGATCTGGATTTGGGTCTTCCCTCACCCTGTTTGCAGGCACTGACTCCAGCTTAATACTGGGGGGGAGGAGGTGTCAGCAAGTTCAACTCATTTTCATGTATATTACAATCAGTCAGACAAGCTCCCCTCCTTAATGACTCAGTTGTAGCAATACTGTCCCGTAAGATGGCAGTGTGAACACTGCAAAGTCATATCAAACATGTTAAAAACTGTGCAACTTCTTTAAATGAAGTTTTGTATTCCAAATTAATTTATACGCATCTCATACAAATGTCATAATGTCCTTTTAACTAGAGTTCTGTAATAAAAACAGGGCTGTCCTTACTCTGCTGTTAATATCTTCCAAGTTTTAGAAGGAACAGGCTTTGAACTAAGGTCTGCTGACTAAATCTACTGAATTGTATGCTACCATAACCAGTATGAATATTTGCTGAATCATAATTAGGTTTCAGAGCTCTATTTACACTTGCACTTTCCAACAGAGACTTCTCTCCACTAATGTGGCATCAGCCCTTAAATTTGCCCTTGCAACTATGTGAAAGTACATATGCCAATGCTTGAGACTCTCCCCTCCACCCAGAATGTTTGCATGGCAGACAGCTACTGAACTACCTTGAATGTAATCTTTAGCTCCTGCTGCAACAGCAGCTATCAACTGACTATTGAACACAGACTATAAACCATGCTTATTACTAGAAAAGTTATATGCGTAAGCAGTATTTATCCAATCTATTTCAACACTGAAAAAAACCAAAGAAAACCCAAGACCTGAAAGCACATCAGCCCTCTGACCTTATCAGAGAACTGTGTCAATTCTACCAGTCTCTCCTCTCTGCAATACCAACTCTTCGTCTCCTTAGAGTAGGGCTATGCTTTGCAGTATTTGAGTTCCTGTAAGAACATGAGCCAAAGCCAGACTACTCAACATAAAATTCCCCTTCCCTGGGTCTTGTTAGTTAAAATTTTAATGACACTGTGGAAAATCCTTGTAGAAAAGAATGCTCCCAAGTGATTTTCTAAGCACCAGAAAGCTTTCCTGGATACCTCTGCTCATTAGAAGACGCTTCTTACTCTCTTAACATTCATGCCACTTCTCTAGCTGCTAACTCGCTCCTATTGGGACATATCTTGGTACCCCTGGGATACTCTATGCAATATGCAGGGAAAGCCCCAGTGTCCTGGTTTATAGGTTCACTGTGCTCCTGTGTGAAGAACATCTTGCTAGGCAGTTTACTGTGAAATCATTCTTAACTCAAGCCAGGTTAAAGCAAAATGCAAATAAAAGTATTCATAACATTCCCTATAGAAAACAGCTACAGAGACTTAAGTGAAGAAATGAAGGAAAAAGCACTTTTAAACTACTTATGGTTAAATTAAATCAGAAGTGGTCTCCCTCCTCCGCCAGCAGACTAAGCCATCATTTTTCCTAACACATAGTTTTCTGGAGAATCCCTGTTTACTCATTAAAGAAAGTCTGGTTTTTATAGCACATTCTGGCTCGTACAGCCAACCTGGCCTTCCAAAGACTTATAAGGCTGAGGCAGACTAGATCTTTCTTTCCAAAGCTTGGTTCTTCCTTCCTGTTAATGAAATGATCTGTCTTTTCCTCTCAGCTGAAACAGTTTCACTTTCTTCAAGGAGGCTCTCTTTTTAATCCAGGTGTCACTTCCTGCATTTGTTTGTTAATTAACAACTCTCCCACCTAACAAGTGAAAGTCTCTCCTTTTGGTAACTCACTCTAGATCTTCCCCTATGAAATGTTTTCTCTGCTAAAGCTCTTATAAATCATTCTGTGATGACAACAGACTTGGGGTGATCCCTGCTAACACCTCACATCTAAGCATACTGTATGCAACAGGTACTCCACAGCTCTGGTATTGTTTGAGATCCACACTTTATTTTCCTGTTACGGAAGGCTCATTCCTTCAGAAAAGGTGGTAAAGTATCACTGATGAGGGACACTAATGGTTACCTTCCAAAGGGTTCAAATACAGACAAGCAGAAGTTAGGCAGTATTAAAGTTAAGCTCTCCCTGGCGTGTGTCATTCTTACCTCTCATTGCCTGTGCACCATGACATGGGTTTTAATTTCTTGGCTTTATGTTACCTTTTTTCTTATGAAAGATCTGAACTTCAGGTGCAGAAGACATTGTGTTTCTATGGAAATATGACAATTTTAGCTGTAAGAGGAGCGATGTATCTGTCTTGAAGACTGTAATCTTTTATGCCCTCTGGCTCACAGCTAATTACTGTTCTTTTCCTATATCCCTCTCCCAATTTTGAAAGGGAATAGACTTCACAGTGCACTGTGTAATTAGTAGGAAGCAGAGAGTCACTAAAAGGTGATCTGAAATGCTCCAGCATGCCCTTTATAAAGTTCTGTGGTGCGCCTTGGACAAACTCCAGAGATATTAGGCAACAGCAGCTGAAAAGGGAGAAGAAACACTCCCTAAAACAAGAATTAAGTAAGAAGCACGAAGGCATTAAAAATAAACATGATGTAGCTTCTGCTACCGAACAATCTAGCCAATTCCATACCGATGTGCAGGCTGCTACTGGATAATTCATAAAAGCTCACAGTCAAGGAAGGGAAATTCTGCGCTAAAAGTAAGCTTAAAAAATTATAATAATCCTCAATTTCTGCTGAGAAGGTACAGAGAAATGAATAGTGAGCAGACCTATCCACTACATGTTCAGCCATTAGAGAAAGTTAATTCTTTCAACAAGGCACTTTGCCAGCTCTAACTCATCTGGACCCAGGTTCAGCCATTTTGGAGTATAGGGACATTTCAGAGTAGCCTTCTTCCACTCTTGTGGCTGCTTGTTGGAACAGGCAGTAGCTGAGTGTCTTGCAGGGCAGGTTATAAAAGAAGACAAGTGCAAGCAAAGTGGGTTCTGCTGGTGACATACACATATTAAAACCCAGAAAACTGCCCTGGAGGAAAGTGACATTTGCATACCTCAGGCTGACCCGGAATACAGAGGTAACTACTGTCAGGGGAAGGGGTGCCATTGCTTAGAGCTGGTGGGACAACTTAAGAGGAAGTTTTCACATGAATGTCATTAAGTGAGGAAAGAACTATGCTTAAGAATGCTGAATCTCTCAATAAAAGCAGATCAGTATTTTCAGCACAGCAAGACATTTTGGGAGGAAAAACATTTGGGTGGTATTTCATGAAGAACCTGATCTTATTTTCTTTGTTACAAAAGGTTTGCAAGAACTAAGGTTTTGCATGTGCCTAACTACAGCTTACCTCTAGCTTAACATGCCTAAACATCTGCCACCTCATGATTGTCCCACTCAGAAAAATAATGGAAAAAAAAACCCAGAAGCTGAACAACCAAGTTTTAGCAAATTACTCTCTTTTCCTTCACCAATTCCCTTCCCTATTCTCTCTGTCCCCAATAATAGCAAAGATCTTTATATCTTCACAGCTGCTGCTCAGCACATCCTGACCTACAACGTGCTGTTGAGAGTTTTGGTATATGTCATTTAAAAACTTAAATTAGAGATTATGATGAAGCACAGATATTCCAACCCATAAATTCTGGAGGGGTTTATTGGTTGGTTGGTTGCTTTTTTTTTTTACATTCCCCTTTTAATTATTCTACTTATGTGCCATTTTCCTCAGACATAACGACGGAACTGTGTTTATATAGATAGAGGAAACAGAAATTATGTGAAATCTGAACAGAATGATAAGAAAAAGTGTCATCAGGTACAGCATGACCAGTTTCAACTTCACATTTAAAACAATTTGTATAATAGTTTAGCAAATAGACACATATCTGCACCTGAAAATGCTTTAGAAATATAGCAGTGCTTTTTCCACAGTTTTCTCATACTTGTCACAAAAACTTACACTGTCTGGGAAAGGAAACATTCTAGGGTTTATGACCTGTCATTAATTTTACCAACTTCTAAAATTCCTCACTTCCTTCACTTCAAGAACAAGCTTTTTACTTCACCAACTCAGAGCTTTTCTTTAAGAAAAAAAATTGAAAAAAACCCCAAAACTTCTAATTCAGAATTATTAGGTTTCACATCTTTCATAACAGTTGTACTAAACTTCCTAAAGAGATAAGAGAACAGCAGAAGTAGCCAGAATGAGACACAGAAAAGGAGGGGCAAAGATAACAAAAGTGGATTTTCACTTAAAAAAAAGAAAAAAAAAAGACAGAAAAGTGCAAAAATTCACAGGAGTTCTGGACAGTCCTCATGGAGGGCCCAGTACTACAGCAATGTCAGGCTGAACGAAGGAGGACTAGGAAGATGCCAACACAGCAGAAGTCAGTCAGATGAAGAGATGAAGGAGAAAGGTTTTTGCAGATCATATTTGAATCAAGTACCTGGAGAGTCTTTAAGCTGAAGTTGGGGCTGGGGGGAATTTTGCTAAATAACTGTGCTTCAACATGTTGAACTCTGACACCTTGGCTCTTTGGATCCCAAGATCTTCATGTGCGCATGATCATATCCTTGTGCCTAAGAGTAGGAACTAGAGGGATGACTTAGACACAGGGTACTAAAGTGTTTTGTAACTTTACACGGTTTTCAAGAGAATGAGCAAACTGCAGACATGGTGTTAAAACAATTTTCATGGTCTGATAACCCACATAAGCAAACAGCAGTTACAATCCCCAGACCATACTTTGCTTACTCAACATATAGAAAACACGAGGAATGAAGTATTGTGTTTTGCATGATGTCTGTGAACCGTGTACATCTGAAGACAACCTGGCACACTAAGCTCCAGAGAGGACACTGATACATAATACAAAACAATCCCAGAGGTTTCTAAAGAACAGGCAAGTGAATCTCATGTGCTCAGAAATGAACAGAGAAAATCTAGAAAAACAATCCTTTAGCAAGTAACACAGAGGGCTTGTGCCAAATCTTAGGAGTCTAGAGGCTGTGCTAAACTTCACAACAGCAGGAAGGCCACAGGGTCTGGGAAGAGAACCCTGAAAAGAAGGAGACCAGCCCACTACCAGTGTCAAAGGACCTCCAGATGCTCCCTCAGAGAGAGCGCAGGAGGAAAATCCTGCTTCCTCTTGGACTAGGGCAGGACATAGGAAGGCTGATCACTTGCAGGAAGGTCTGAACAGGTTTGCTTCTCCAGCTCAGTCTTTAGGAGAAGATATCACAAGGACTACAACTCTGCTCTGAAGTTTTCCCAGGAAATAGCTGTATGGCCCCTTGGCCTCTTCAGCTTCCCTTTTTATCACGAGACAGATGATATATAGGGTCTGCTTGTTTTCAGTGTGGGCTGCGCCACTTTCTGAAGGCAGGACAAAGCAGAACCCTTTACAAAGAATACACCTTCATCCCTCTTCTCAGGGAGCAACAGAGCCTGTTCAGGGTGAGCACCACACCGCAAACCGTGGCACTCACATGAGAGAGAAAGTCATCACAGCTCTGGGAACCTGCAGGTCACATAAATAAAGCACAACGCTGTGACAGGAAACCACAGGCATACAGCCAGGCCTCACAGATGAAGGAAAAACCATCTCTCTTGGACTGCAGTCAACTGCTCAGGGTTCACTACAGCTCCCAGGCCTGACTCCAAACGTGGAAGCAAGAGACTCTCCTAAAGACACAGTGGGGAAGGACGAGTGAGGTGCAAATTAATTTTGGTTTTCTTCTGACTTAATAACTTAAGAGTTTTCTTTATTCACAAAGCAAGTAAGTCACACTTCATCCGGATTTAAAGAGTGTTTGGTCTTTTGGGTGAGCTCACTAGGGGAGAAGATCTAGACAGACCTGTCTAAAAACTGTCACTAACCTGAAGTCTAAGCTTTTTTCTGACAAGTGAATCCAGTTCCTCCAGGTACCCAGACCTGAGGAGGACTTGGTATCTAGTGCTGCAGAGGCCTTTATGAGGTCAGCTACTGGTTTCATTAGGGCAACGATGATGCAAATGTTGATATACCTCTTTAAGACTTCATTTTCCCAAATTCAGTTTCCTCATCTAAATGAAAACAATGGTACTTACTAATTACACAGAACTCAGAGCACTCTAGAATGGAGGAATAATGTGATTTTCTGTTTTTTCTGTGATGCGATAAAACCATACTGCCCATGCTTGGCTAAATATATTGTAAAACACTCATTCGCAAATGCAAACTTTGATTATTACCCTGCTAGCTGAATTCATACCCACAGATATTCAGGTGTTCTTCCTCCTCCCAAACATAATCTTAAACCCCAGCTCACAGCCACAAGTTAGAGCTACAGTGAATTCAGCAATCCCAAACAATAATTGCACAGAATCAACTGACAATGGGTATTTGCATCAGGAAAAAAAAGAATTCTACCAAAAGGTTTTGTTGCATCCATTAGATGAGCTATCTTCATAGAATTCCTTGGTTTTAACTATCTATTAAGCATTTCTAAATGTACTAACTTTAATTCTCCTGCAGATCTTACATTTATGACTTTAGTTTCAATGGATGTATTCACTGAGTTCTGAGTTTTGAGAGTTCTGAACAGGTTCAACTAAAACTTTTATTTTAAATAAATGTATATGATACACTGTAAGTATGCACTTTGTTTTCTTCAAATTATAGTGTTTGTTTCAATATATTATGAACTAGACTTCTTTCCTTGCTCTGCTATTTCTATTTGTCTTTTATGGATATAGCTGATTAAACTTTAATAACTTAAGGATAGTGTTTACATTCTCCCTGTTGAGCCCTTATGTTTGATATGTTTCCCAGTTGAACTTACTTCCAGTCTGCAGAGAAATGGAATGTGGGCTTCAGAATTGTCTTCTAGTGTTTTCCGTGCGCTTTACATTTGTATTACCACTACTAGTTACTAACAGCTTGTAAAAAGAGGAATTGGATGTTTCTCCATTTTTTGTTTTCTCAGTTGCAGGAATCATAAAAATCTTTCTTTTATTGCTCTGTGGAAGAGCATCTTTCCTACTCTATGAGCTCTGTGTTAAACCATTCCTTTAGTCCAGAAGAAAAGGATAATTAGATTAACACTGAGCTGACAATGTGCAAATACTTCTCTGCTCTTTTCCAAACAATTCACCGAACAATCAGCGTCTGAAGGCCACTAACAGCCACGTGACAACCAGTCAAGTCAGCACTTCTTAAAGGTCAAAATTTTCAATATAGCTCAAATCAAAGCTGAGACTTTCAGTACTGCATACAGGGGTTTTCTTTTCAAACACAGGCATTCAGTGAGCTAAATATCTCTGGATAAACTAGTAGGGACTGATTCCTAGCATGCCAACCCACATCTCCATCCCTCCTGCCTGTCTGGACAGCAAGAGAAGCCGTGGAGCATACCTGCTCCTCAGGGAAGAGCCCCTTTTGCCCATAAAATCAAGGAGGTGTTGAACCACCATGGCTGCATTTTCAATTGCTCTGTGCTCAGCAGTTTCTAGTCCAGTCCCTGAGAGCCACAGCATGTGGGTTATGTGGCACAGGTCCCTCTCTTCGCAGTAGTTTGCTAAGTCTTTATAAGGACATCTAAACTAGCCTGGGGAAGCACTGACGTGCTTCCTGGTCACACCCATATCACAAGGCTTTTCTCTACCATCCCCATTGCTAACAGCTCCCATACATAGAGATCATTTCTCAACTACTTGGTCATATTGTAGCAAAGGCAGCTAATGTGTGACCGTGTTTACAGATTAATAGATTTTTTGGGCCAGGGGAATTAAGTAGATTACCTCAGATTTCCTTCATCTCGGAAGTCATACACTTACTTCTGGCACGATCCCAGAAGTAGCTTATGATCGATGAAGCCTGAATTTCAAATAAGCATCCAGACTTTTTCACCTAAACTAACATTTTGGAAACACACACATATGAGTGATGAAGCCTGAATTTCAAATAAGCATCCAGACTTTTTCACCTAAACTAACATTTTGGAAACACGCACATATTAGTAGAGCATAGCTACCTGAAACCTCGGTTGTTTGCTGTGATATTTTATGTCCTAGTGACCAGAGAGCACTATACAGAGCTAGACAGAAATTATCTCATCTCTGAATGAAAGCTGGAAGTAGGAAACATCACGTAAAGGGAGTCAGTTACAGCATCTACATATTCTGTTCGCTAAATCACAATAGCCTGAAAGAAGAAAGTGAAATCTGGGGAGTTACCACAAGAAGACAAAGAATCTCCTTTCTCCTACATCCTCATTAGCCTTACACAGATCACCAGCTCCAGGCTGTAGCTTGTCAACTTTGAAATCCCTTTTCTTTTTTAATATGGCTACCATCTGACAAATGGCTTCTGGACATGGACAGCTCAATCTCTGCATGCTCAGTAGTTTCCATGGCAACAGGCAAGTCCATGGCAAAACTCTACAGACCAATTAGAAACTAAATAGTTATTGCACATCTGGGATAGTTCCACTGACAGAGGGCTTCAAAAGGAAAGGTGGACCCCTCTCAATAACCCACCTTTCAGAAAGGTCTCATGAGAAACCATAATCAGACAGAAAAAAAGAGCTTTGGGTTCTGAGTTTCCAGCCAGGTTAACATCTTGGTCTTAGGCATAAGGAAAAACAAGTGTTCACGCAAACACAGAATCCCACCATCTTAAAAACTGTCACTAAAACAGATCCAGAAAAGGCTGAACATCTTGCAAAAGTGAGGAATGAACTGCCTTTCACTTAATCCTGAAAGCAGTATACATGCTCTTACTCCAACCATGGCATGTGAACTGTGGCAACAACTGCATCAAAGAACTGGAAAACAGACTTTTTTTCCTCATAGTCCTAACAGTTACAGAAATTAAATTGTGAAAAGGGGAAAGAAATGAAATGAAATCTTAGTCTAGCAGCCACTCACTACTGACGTAAATGGAAGGACACTGAATTCTTTATCTCTACTCCCCATCTAACCACTAGCAATAGCATGTATTCAGTGTGACTGACTACTGAGATTTTCTGATCTCCTGGCCAGGCAACTTACTTTCTGTGCATATATGTACAGTAACTCATCACCAGACATAGGGCTGGCTGAGGACTGAGACAACACAAGGATATTACTAATAATTTTCAGAAAAGCTCTTCAGATACATTGTTTAAAGCATTTCAAAATGATCTAAAGGTGCGCACTCTGAGGCACAAGCATCTGACAAAGACTTCTTCCTGATGTGTGCAAAATCCACTTAGATCAACTGTAAGGATAGAGAAGCATTTTGCAAAATAAATCCTAAAACCACATATCTTAGAACAAGGATGGTCTGGTGTCATGGTTTAGCTTCAGTTGGCAACTAAGCACCACATAGCCGCTTGCTCACCCCACCCCCCCACCCCCCGATGGGATGGGGGAGAGAATCAGAAGAACAAAAGTAAGAAAACTTGTGGGTTGAGATAAGAACAGTTTAATAATTGGGAAAAAAATAATAAATTGTAATGAAAAGGAAAACAATGAGAGAGAGAGAGAGAGGAACAAAAACCAGGGAAAAAAACCAAGTACTGCAACTGCTCACCACCCGCCAACTGATGCCCAGCCCGTCCCCGAGCAGCAATCACTGCCCCCTGACCAACTCCCCCCAGTTTCTATACTGAGCATGACACCGTATGGTATGGAATAGCCCTTTGGCCAGTTGGGGTCAGCTGTCCTGGCTGTGCCCCCTCCCAGCTTCTTGTGCACCTGGCAGAGCATGGGGAGCTGAAAAGTCCTTGACCAGTGTAAGCACTGCTTAGCAACAACTAAAACATCAGTGTGTTATCAACATTATTCTAATGCTAAATCCAAAGCACAGCACCATATTAGCTGCTAGGAAGAAAATTAACTCTATCCCAGATGAAACCAGGACATCTGGGAAGATCTTTAGATCAGCTAGGCAGCTGACAAACTGTAAAAAAGTCGGGAAGGAGCATGACAAGTGACACTTGGAAGGAACAGAGAAGAAAGCAGTGACTAGAGGAAGATCAGTTGTTCCCTGTGGTTTCTAAACCTCATTACACCAAAGAGCATAAACATTCACAATGAGAGAAAGACCTGCTCCATTGCCTTGGTTTGTGAAATGGGTATTTCCAAGCCTGGAGGAATGGGTGTCTTGACTCAGCGGAGACAACTGCTGCTGCAAGTTGGGTGGTCTTTAGAAATGCCCTTTAGAAGACCATGGAAGAGGCAGCAATTTCTAGTGTGCTTGGTCAAAGATTGTTCCATGCTTATTTATACCAAACATACACACAAAGTCCTCTGGAGACCTACCAGAAGAGGGGAACATTCCTTATTTCAAACAAAATTTGAAATCCTAATGAATTTCCAATTAATGCTCTCTGTTAAATTTGTCAGGCACTCCAAGGGATCTGGCACTATATAATCAGAACAAATTAACACTTGCTCTACCTCTTTATCAATTTCTATATTTTAAAGTAATCTTTTATAGCTAAAATAAAAGGTATTTAACTTTCTCAACTGAGCTCAACCCTTTATTGCTAAGTCATTCCGTCTGTCCGTTCCTCTCAGGATATGTGACTGTTGTCTTTTTGTCAACCAGTTAGAGGCTACCAAGAAGACTCAGATCATGCCAGCATGAAGGAAATAATTTCTTCCACAGTGAAGTCTCAGATCACCATTGTCCTGAGTATGTACAGAAGAAGATCGTCTTGCCTGAATTTTCTTTATCAATGAAGTCTTAAATCTCTAGCTACCTTGCTATATGACTGCCAAATAACCTTGGAAGAGAAAGTAATAAAGATAAACAGTGTAATTGAAAGCAGGCTGTTAACTCCAAGTAGCTCTTTAAGGGTGATCATTTATCACTAAATCACAGGAAAATATTAAAAGGTTTCTGAGTCAATAGGATATAACTGCAATAAGAATTTGAAGCTGTAGGAATTGAAGATTTTGATCATTTAGCATGCCCAGTGCAATCTTACTGCTGCCATCTCTTTTTTCCATTTTTAGTTCACATTGCCTAGGAAAAAAAATCCTCTTCAAAAAAAGACATTTACAAATTGCACTATGAACTTAAGTATTTCCCCCTATAATATCTTCTCATATATTGCTTAAATTGGAGCATTTACACCACTGGCATCAGCTACTAATTACTTGTTTCCCCTGTGGCAGCGCATCAAAAAATTGAAACCACCATTGATTCCTTGTGTTTGGCTCCATTCAAACCTGACTAAAATTGCAGCGCATGCCCCAAAGGCTAAATCATGAGGGTTTTTTCCATTAATTTCAGTGATCTTTGCAGCAGATCCTTGGACTTCTTTTCAGATAAAACAGGATGCTATGAGCACAGGGCAAGGAGCTGATTGACCAAAACTGGAATAAGGGTTTAATACATCTTAACATTTTATCCCCACCACGCATTTCAAAGGGCTATTCTGCACACTTATGATTATTACTTTATAGACAGTTATTATTGACTGATGCAGCAGCAGCAAAGTGACCCAGTCAAAACCAGGGCTAGTACCACAAGATACTAGACACTCTGCAGACGCAAAGGACTGTCACACCCTACAAACTTGTAATTTACGCAAGGTATAGTCACACAGTTTGTAAACGTTTTCCAGTGAGGAAGCCAGAATAATGAAGATTTTTAAACTGACCCTGACCTTAAAGCATGACACTCAGCAAATTAGCGAGGAGACACTGACTTGTCATGATTCAGCCTCAGTGATTAACCTACAGAGAACAGATCAACGTACTGCAGGTTGTTTTTGAAAAAATATGCCAAGAGCCATCTGATTGTTTGCAAGCACTAAGAGTGTGTGAGTTAAAAAACATTCTTGCGGAGATAGCACAAATTCCATCCATGATCAGTAACACTCAGTGTCAGTCAAAATTAGAAGGTCCTTTTAATAGAGAAAAGCTGGAGAATGTAAGTCAGAGATCACATATGCTGAAGTCAAGAAATGTTGCTGAAGTCAAGAAATAAAGCTGCAATCACATAAAAATATTAGAAACTAATGCAGATAAAAGAGAGACAATTGAAAAAAATGAATCAAATGTGATGTTTTTTCTAATACAGTTTCAAGAAAACATTAAAGAAATGAAAGAAAGAAAAAACCCAGCAGTCCTCCAATAAGAGCCAGTTAAATTGAACAGTTTTAAGATAACAGAATACATAGGGCTGGATAAGCCAGGTAAGGGAAACCTTGAGAAAGATTACCAAATTGAAAGCAAAAATCATAGGAAATGATGATGAGGAAATGATTGCAAACCAGTAACTAGAGCCATTTGGTCTGGAATGACCTTCAGGAGCTGCTTTTAAAAAGCCCTGACCTGTACACCCCACAGATAATATTAGCAGATACTGCTAAACCCTGACTATCATTACCAAAACCAATGCAAGAGTCAGCAGCATCACAACAGGATTTTCTCTTCTGGGCACTTGATTTGAGCCAAAAAAACCATGTATTTGTTCACAATAAGCAAGGTTTCACCTCAGCAGAGACCTATTGAAGGGCAACTTGGCCCTTTAATAATTCACATTCAGCCCACAAAGAACTACACAAGACCATTACTTAAGCAGTAACATGCACTTGTTTAGGGAGAAAATCATGTTGAGGAACAAAACTTAATCAAAAACTTGCACACAAGAATATGCAAAGGGGAAACAAAGTAAGATTTGGGGAGTGGAGCATGGCAGTTAAGACAGCAATGTCATTTCAGACCATTAGTCTACAAGGACAGAGGTCAGGCACTGAAACAGTTTTCTCTTCCGAAACGTGAAAATGCCTGAAAAGTTGAATAACTGATATGTGAGCTAAGAGAGAGAAACATCTGTAAATTAAAAGTGCAAAAGGTACATATTAGGAGTTGCTGCATCTGGTAGCCCGACACAGGTGAGGCTGACACAACTTCATGCCCCAGGTCCAACAGGTGGTGAGGCTGAGCATGTGTTCCCAGTAGGTACACATATAGAAACACACCTCTATAACACCTACATTCATGTACATACAACTAGACACGCATACTAACATGGACAGAAAACAGCCAGTCTGAGGAATGAGGGCAGGCTCTCAGAGGGAGTAAGTATTACCATCCATATATGGGGGAAAAAGTACAGTGTCAGTAAAGATACTTTGCAGGATAATTTAGACGTCAAAACCAAAGGGAAGTGCACTGCCTTTTATACGCTTGCAAATCATTACCAAAGCAACAAGCGATTCATTTCCAAGTAAAAACCAATATTTCCTATGGAGTTCCCTTTATAAATTAAAAACCTTTATGGGACATTGGGTACAAGTTGTAAATACTGTATGGAAGATTACTGCGTTTGCCTGTTGATGGCACTTCTGACTTATCAGAGGACTCAGTGCTTTTTAGAAAACCACAGATGTTGTCCTGGCAGAGGGGGAGAGCAGGTGAAGACTCCCATTGCATCAGTGTCCTCAGAAAATCTGGAGGAGGAAGGGATATGAACAGTACAGCCTTGGTATCTTCTGAAAAGAACCAGTGGCTCAAACAGGCTGCAGGTTTTTGTGTCTTTGATGCTGGTTTAATAGAACGTACATCCTACAGCTGTCCCAGTGTAAGTACAAATTGAATTTCCAAATTTCCAATAAGTTAAATTAAATTTCCAAATTTCCAACTTATTTCCAATAAGTACTAATTAAATTTCCAAATTCCTCAGAGAGCTTGCTAAGTAACCCTCAGAGTGTGAGGAAACTGTTAATATACTCAGGTCTGCTCTCCAACCCAGAAAAGATGGAGTATCTGCTGAAATGACTGATGATACAATAGACTTCAAATGGAGACAGTGAATTGCTATGTTTTTGCATGAAAACCATCTTGTAACACTGAAGAGGGCACCACCTCCGTCTCTGAGCTCTGGCTTCAGCTTCCCTCACAGAGGGCTGAGGGAAAACAGCACTCAGTCCTGCTCAGGACTTTCCTTCTCTTCACAGCCCAGTAAACTGAAAAGAATTCTTTTTCATTTGGATCTTACTTACTACATATAGTGGATGGCACAGGCACCAGAGGCATGCCAGCATGGAGTGATGTATTTCTACAAAGCAGTTCAGAGCAGTTAATGAATGTTTCTCACAGCTCATTAATGAAATGCTGACAATTACACTGACCGCTCCCTCTTCTCCCAATCAAGGCTGTAACCTCACCTCTGTAAATCACAAGAGCAGGCTCAGCCCTGACTCGGCAAGGGGAGGTATATGTTCTCACAGACAACCTGACTTTGCCTCTTGTCTTGTCCACCTATTTTTTGAGTTATGCCACATCGTCCTTGTAGGGAACTACTTGCAGTTCTCTTCTGGCTGGACTTTCAGGGGCTGCAGAGCAGCCTCCTGTCAGGTGCACTGGTGGTGACAGGGAGCATATCTCAGAGAAATTATGGGTAACATTAATCAAAAAGTCAGCCAATGGCAGAACTACCACAGAAACTGTTAATCTCAGTTATTGCAGGAACTGAGATCCAGTTTATTCCAGGCTGGCCATGTCCTCTATGACACACAGACCTCAAAACAACCCTTTTCATTGGATTTGCCCAATAAATGCAGAAAAGACATCCCTACAATGCCCAATCTCTTGGTTAACAATCAAGTCGTGACAGTGAAATGGTCAATTCAGAATGACAGTCTGGCATCCATCTCTTATAACATGGCAATCATTTGAGGGGGACTGCAGAACCTTGTATGTCTTATGGCAGTTTCAACTTCCAAGTAAATATGATCCTAAAATAACAGAGTGACAAAAAAATACCACTGAGGGAAATACAAACAAGGCACTGTGTCATAGTATGTAGTCATCACTTTGTGCAATGTTCATTGACTTGTACAAAATGATGAAACTTTATTCCCTGGTGAGAAGTTGAAGTGGTACATGCCTATTTATAGCGCACCTACACACAAAAGAAAACCTATCAATCTGTACAGTGCAACCTTCATCTCATTTTTCAGTCATCCTGAATATTTTTGGTTACGGAGAACAGGAATAGACTGCAAACTAATTAACTCATTGACTTGATTCTCCCATTCAAAATGTTGCCATCTTTTGGAAATAGCAGAGGACACAAAGGGTCATCCCTTATTGCAGAACTCAGCGTACTGCACGTATTCTGGGTTGCATTTTGGTTGCCTTGGGTGGCTTTTTCGTTGACAAAAAAATCCCTATAAATACAACACATATAAATGATCTTCAGTTCCAGAAAGTTTATGCTCATTTTATGCAAATATTTAATCCTGTTAAATAAAAGATGAGCTGAAAGTGTATTTACTGTCATAAGCACTTCATTAAACACAGTCTTGGTTATATTTAATGTAGTAGAAATTGTTTGCTAAAGCACCAGATCAGTTAGCATCTATTGGCTTAAATTTTGCAATCCCCACTAGCCAGGCCATGCAAACAAATCTCAGTTTCATGGTTAGACATAAAAATGGGTGAAAAAATTCTGAGAGCTACAACAAAGTTACTCTTGAACAAATTTTGGAAAAGTTTTAATTAGATGTTGGAAAATTCAGTTCCAAAATGCAATATTGAAATATCAATTTTAAAATGTACTTGTATATGTTTAATTCATTAAATTTGATGGATTGTATACACAAAAATGGCAACAGTACTTTTATGCAGTTTAATAAACTAACATTTGTCATTTTTTCCCAAGACAATCATCCAGCTAAACAGTCACACAACTCTAACGAGGATTTCACTAGAGTCATTCTTGTTCCTCCAGGCCACAGAGTTAATTCCCCAACTGCTCTCACTCTTTAGTTAGCCAGGAAAGAACTTCTGGATTCCGAAGAAATCCTTCTGCTCTAACTGCAGCCCTCCAGCTCTGTGGAGAAGGAGTCGATATTCATAGGTGTGTCAGTACTCTAGCAAAGCAGAGGCCTGTCTCACCTACAAATCACAGATGTACTACTAATCAGGGTAAAATGAGTATTATCTTGCCTTGAACTTGAATATAGGTGTACTCAAATGGTATAACAATAGCATGTAAGTTTTTTCTAATACTGTGAGCCAGGCACAGTTTTAGATAAGGATGTGAGCAGTGTGATCATCCAAAAGGCAACGGTGGGTAAAGTTACATAAGGAGGATGAGTGGGAAGACAAAAGAAATCAAAACAAGCAAAACAGTGAGCAGAAGAGACACACCCATCCCCCTTGAGGAAAGGGAGGGCAACAGTGTAAATACAGGCGTGAGGAAGGAGAACCTGAGAAGAAAGAAAACAAATTCAGTTTGGTTCTGATTTTTCTCACTGAGGATCTCTCAAGCCTGCTCACCTTGACCTCAGGACAAGCAACCACCAGGGTCTCCAGCCCTATGGACTCACGATATGGCATCAGCTCCATGACACTGTAAAACCTACAGCAATTAGCTGTAGGTTTTATATAATTGTTTTTTATATAATTTTATATATAATATATATAAAATACTATATAATTTTATATAATAATATAATTGTTTAAGCTAATACTTTTCCAGATGTACAGAAATAGATTAATGTTGTATAAGAACTGCCCACCAGCACCAAATGCATTGTTAATGAATGAATTCAATAAAGTTTAAAACTGGCCTGCTTTGGCAGTCTTGTAAACACTCCCATCACAGCAATCCCTGATTCCCTGAGTTATATAGATATATAGATAAATACACATATATTCTGTTGCAACTGCAACAGTATAAATAGCAATAAGTATTTTAAAGTGGGTACAGGATTTCCCAAGAAAGGAACCAAGTCTATACCAACTTCTAGCAAAAGCAGAAATTTCTAAATTTAAGACAGACCGGTTGAAGTGGGTAACCCCTTAATATTACTAGGACTTTATTAAAAATTTATTTTATAGGGTAAGCCATAATTTAATTTTTAAAATCTACTTTATTTTCTACTGAAAAGAAAATCATGTTTCTTTTCTGACTTGTCAACGGATTTGTTTCTTCATACCAGAGCCCTCAAGCAACCCTATGTACAGAAAAACAACTGTTGATTCAAAGCACGAGGAAAAAAGCGAAACAGCTACTCTACTCTACAGGGACAGTGTTGGAAGTAACAGTAGGCTCATGACCTTCCCACCAGTTTTTGTTCTTGTTGCTCAGACCAAACTGGCATAAATATTTTGCTTACTGAAAATATTAAGCCACAAAGATATGTATGAAAAGGAGAGGATTACCTGGGTCTGAAAAAAAGGAATGCAAAAATGAGAAGACAGTTTCTAGAAAGGGTGGGAAATGAGGAAAACGACAAGTGGAATATGAAGAAAGTTTGTGCCAGTGCTCTTAGCTGAGGTAGTTAAAGAAATGTTGCATAGGAAAAAACACTGCTGGCAAAGCGGAGTAGCAAACCTCCACCAATGGCCATACCCAAAAAAGGATGCTTCCCCTCCAACGACAGCAGTTCCCTTGGTGGCCACCAGATTCAGCACCATGGCAAACCCCTCTGTGCCAAGCTGTGAGCACAGGGGTCTGTTCTTTAAAAGGTATCTGACACATAAAATTGATGGGAGCTTGCTATTATTTATGTCTTTGAAACTCTCCTTTGAGGATCACAGCACTCTCTTGGGTTTCCGATCACAGGCACAGTTTGAAAGAGTCCTTAATGATATGGATAATGGAGACAGGAATTCACTGGTCTGCTGCCCCCAGTTGGAAAAGTTTTGGTATCCATGTAGTGCCTAATGCAAAGCCTAATTTGTCTGATCAATCCCATATGCCAAAGAAGACTCAGTGTGCTTCTCCTCCCAGATCTTGACTCTCTGCTCCCTGTAATACTGAACGGGTTTCTGTAATGCCTAAATGCATTGAAACACTGATCCTTCCATTATTACATCAACTATACAGTATTGTTGATTTAAAATGATCCATGAAGACAAAGAAAACAGACACAAATCTCTTAAGGCTCCAGACACTTAAGATTGTCCAAACTGGACAAGAAAGTTGCAGCTTCCACGTACGCGCCTTTTCTAATAAGATGGCATCCAAGACAGAGTTAGACTGCAAGTAAGTGATTATTTAAAGAAGACTTATGCCAATCTTTCTGCAATAAACTCACTTGCACATTTCCTTCCAATTGATCAGTTATCTAACCACAAGAAAAAACAAAACCAACCCAAACCTCAAGCACCTTCTGGCAACAGGGTGTGAAGTAAGCAGGGATGTAATTTTCAGGAACTAAGGTTTCAGGAGGTAAGCCTCAACACTTTCACTCACATTTAACAAATCTTAATGTAGTTTGAACTTCTTTGACCAACAAAAGTTCAAAAAAAAAGCTATTCTGAATTGGGGTTGGTCATCTGTCACATGACAGTTAGATCAAAGGTTTTTGCTGGATGTAGTTTCAGTCCCATGGCATTTTTTCAGGACATGGAATTCTCTCACAGATCTTCTGAAGTCCCTTCTGTTCCAGCCTTTACATCAGCTTACATTCTACCACCCAAGTATGACCATCTCTCAGAAAAAAAATTGTGACAATATTTCTCCCTCAGCATCCTTTCTCACTTACTTGAAATACTGAGGACCAGAGCCTTTGAAGTTGGCAGGCTGATTTACTCCAGCTTAGCATTTGGCCCTATTGGTAATGACAAGGTGCAGGCACTGAAGCTGTTATAAAGCGAACAGAACGATTTCAGTATGTCCCACTCCATAAATCAAGCAGTAACCCTACATTTTCTCATTTCAGATGCCATTCGAAATAACCATTTGCACCAAAGGTCTCTCACTGTCCAGGAAGCTAACCTAACTAGATTGTCCCTTGTTTTCACAGGGAACTCTTTGGAGGCTCAGGTCATGCCTGTCTCTCCGCATCCTGTGCAGCTGAGCAGCCCTGAGCCAACATCCGACCTGGAGGCAGACCACTGGCTGCTCCTCACCAGCAGAATGGTGGCATAGCTTTATGGCATAGCTCTACCTTAACCACACTGTCAGACTATAAACTACAGTAAGCTTCCCGTTCACCTCATCTCCAACAGAGAAATTCTTTTCTGTCGATAAACTTCACTCAGCGTTCAGCACGCACACTCTGTATTTTGGCAAGCAATGCTCATTCTGGCACAGTCTCGCTGTGTAAGTAACACCAAGTGAATTTTGCAAAGCCTTGGCTTAGAACAATACATAACGTGTCAGGCATGTAACCCACGAGGGGAAGTTTCAGTGCCTTCTGAAGAAAATTTGGAGTTTAAGGGAGTATGTCCTCTTTACAAAGCCTGGTGTGGGAGGAGGAATTCTTCACAACTATGTACTTCCGTAAGAAGGAACAACAATTCTTCCTTAACCTTTTTCATCCTTCAGTTTCCTGCTCGATAAATGAGTATAATACATGCTCACTAAATCTGACCAAATAATAGAGGAAATAATAATTTAATTTACTATCGACAGCAAATGCTGTATTTGTTAATCCTGTGTAAACTGCTCTTAACATTGGCTAACGCCACCGCTATGAAACGGAGTTAGCAAATACTTACTACCTGCTTTTATATGTCTGTATCTATTTCATAATGGGGAGCTCTAAACTTTACTATTATTGGAAAGAGAAGCAAGAAGTAACCAATATCCACCAGCAAACATCTGTACACACCCCAAAAAAGATGTTTTTGCCTGTGAAACCATTGTGACCAAAATCCTTATGTTCAGGTTTGACAACAGCAACAAAAACTGAGCAGCTGTAACGCAAATATGACCACAGTTACGTAATACCTCGCGTGCCATTAACACATGCCAGCCATATGAAACCTCTGTTAATTTTCTCCATAAACCATCTAACGTATTTCCTATCAGTAATCTACATCAGACAAATATTCTGGACCCGCTGTTGTGTTGTACCTTAACAGGATGACTCACAGCTGCCTAATGGAAGCCAAGCAAGTGCAGGAGCAATGCAACTCTCCACTCCAAGTCAGGCTCATTGAGAACCTTTCATAGGTATTTTTCTAAGAGGTATTTTATTGGCAATAAAACTTTCAAGCTATAACTGATATATTAGTGAATATTTTCCTCTCATTTGTTCTTTGCTCACTCCTAATGTGTTCAAACAGAGCAACACAGCAACAAAAATGGTACTTCTAATCCTTTATATGCGCACAGTCAGGAACTAAAATACACTGCCTCAAATCTCAGAATACTAGTAGTTGTGCAAAAGAACTTGGATTTCACAGAAACCTAGTGGGGTTAAGTGAAAGTCATCTAGGAAAGCAAGAAAAGGTAACTATTTGCTTTTACGTACCAATGCAAGTAGCTTAAAAAGAAAGACAGACGAGTTAGAAAGCTTGGCATCAAGAGAGGTGGTATGTAAAGGGGTGTTTCCATCTCATAGTAGGGTGACAGTAATCAGTAGAGTAATTTTTTCAAGATAAACGGATTAGCTCATGAAAGAGCTACTTCTAAAACCAGCCATTCGGGCAGGCAGCCCACCCAGTGAAGGTGCTTCAGACAAGGAAAGTGCACTTTGCTGTGTAATCAGCGGAGACAGGCGAGCGATTCCAGAAGGCTGAACCACAGCACAGAAGAGAGCACCTGTCTGCTGGCTACTTCACCGCTCTGAATATGCAGTTTGTTCAGAAGCACTAGTGTGATCCAAAAGGCCATATTTTCAAAGAGACTTATCATCTGCGGCATTCAAAATATGGTGTTCCCACCAAGTGCTTAAATACCCTTGAAAGTCAGGCTCTGCAGTGAAAACAGAACTTTTGGCTATTAAATGATTTTTTACTTTTATTTTACTTTCAGCTTCTATTTAAAAGCATAGGTAGAAGCTCCAGATACATAATAGAGGGTCCTTTCTGAACGGACGTGTATTTTGCAAACTCATAGGCAGCATAACAACACCTTGATGCTAACAGAAATGGGGACATCGATCAAGGAGCATACAGGGGAGTTCAACCAACAAGAGGAATGCAAACTGTCCTCACACCTTTCCTGCCACAGCTGGCTAAAAATTTCATGGAACCTGCGGTATCAGAAAATTCAGTTTGCTAAGAATCAAACTGTTCCCTGGGAATGCTCTGATTTTCATCAGACGTTGCCAGCATACTGAGCCCATTTTGTAACACAACAAAGCATTTCCTTCTGAACGCTCTGACAACAACTCTGAACCAGGCATTGCAAACAATGTTTTGGTAAGGCCATTTTGAGTTTCTTGCCCCTTGAAATCGTTCCATTTTAGAACTGCCACTGCACAACACATTTCAAGCTTGCTTGTGTTCCAAACACTGACAACAAAGGCTCTTTCAGCTTTCAGAAACTGCTGTATGCTCTGAAGTCTGCTTGCTGTTTTCTCGAAAGATTGGTTTACTAATGGAAGAAGGGGACAGCAGCCCATTAACCAAGTTGCTTACATGTAGCATTATTCCATTCCATGCATACTGTCTCGGTGCTTTAGCGAAGGGAACTTTGTACGTGCTAACTTTGCCACTGACAGCAGAAGCAGCCCATGAGGCAAGAAGTAATTTATTAGGAAGAGAAGGGGTTTGCAGGTCTACTCAAACATTGCGCTAAGCAACACGCAAAATCCGTCTTGGATGAGGAATCTATGCCGGCAACATCAGGTCTCTTTTTGCTCAATAGAAACAGTGAGCTTTGAGTTTACAGTTCTATTTCAGAAGACACTTTTCAATCATCACTTGAATTACAAAATGTTCTCACATGCACTCTGAGTGTTTCACTTACACCTCAATCTTAAACAAACTGTTGACTACCAGTAAAGTAAGAGTAATTTAGAAGTCACCTGTGAAATGAACGAGTAAAACAAGAGGTTCAGCTTGGCCACAGGCTCCTCTAAACCACTGCTGCCACAAGAGCTAGACAGCATCTCCCTCCACTCCCCCCACAGCTCCAGCTGGAATTTGATTAGCCCGCCGTGCTCATCAACTCAACACCCGCTCAGAGAGTCTCCTCTGTCATGGGATCTAGAAACTGCCAGTGCTAAACAGCGATGTCTCTGTGCTCTGCAGATCACTACGGAGGACTTGAGACATTTCACCTGACACACGGTGGCCAAGCCTAGCCTGGCTGACAGCCAGCTTCATTAGAGAAGAGCAGCAGGTCATCAAGAAGCTGTCCCACTGGTTTCCAGCTGCGGTGGGGAATGAACAGGAGGCAGGAAGGGAATCTCAAACCTCGTGATCTCCCTAGTATCGTGTCTTTTTAAGCATCTCCTTCCCCTATCGCTTTCTCTACACACCCCCATGTGGCTAGCGTCGTTCACTGCAGGATGGGTTAAGCTACGAAATGTGACTTCACAGCTGAGACAGTCTAACAGTGCGTGGTCAGTAACGGAAACTCCACTTTTGCAAGCTTATTAAATGCCCATCCAGGAGCTCTCTTTGGACGTCCAGTGTCATAACACCAAGTCTGAGGAAAAAAATACGCTAGCAGGAAGTCAACAGCTGGAACTGCTCAAAGCTGGTGATTCTGTACTTTGTACTATTCCTTCTCTTTTCCATTCCCTTTTCTTCCCTCTCCCCTCCCCTACTCCCTTCCTCTCTCTTCCTCTCCCCTTTCCCCTCCCCTCTCCCCACGCTCTTACCCTTCCCTCCTCTCTTCCTTTCCCATTTCCTCTCCTCCTTCCCTTCCTTCCTTCCTTCCTTCCCTCATGAACTCTGAAAATTCAGAAAACAGAAGCTGAAAAACACAAATACCAAGGCCATAAAAATAATTTTTAAAAGCCCAAGTACTTAACAAGCTATTGAAGTTTCACCCCTGCATGACAGGTGGGCAAATCATTTAGTGCTTTCAGCCATGACTCCTAAATTCAAACCCGTCCTGCAGGAGGCTTTGGTGCTGTGACTGCCCCTGTCCTTTAATCCAGTCACACAGACCAAGCCCTTCTTCAGTTGTCCGTGGGCAGAATTAGACTCCTGTGCGGTGGATCAGAAAACACCAGCACCAGAGTCCATCTTGCAAGCGCTCCGAGGGCAGCTCGCTGTCTCTGCTAACTCTGTGTAGGAGTCTAGCTTCTTAATTTAGGCCTCTGGTTTAAAAGTCTAAAAGCCATTTGATGCAAGCACTTCCCTGTCTGTACCTTCTTCTCCTTTTCCCTCACTGGATTTAACATGTTGTGACTGGTCGCATCTTTAATCCCAAGGGTAGAAGCTTGTAACACTCCACCTCACAAATTAGGATTTGCTCCAGTGATAGATCACATTGCCATTTCTAAAAGAAAGCTTCCCATTTCATGGATCATAACTATTCAAATTCAGATAACATTAAACTGGAAGCATTCCTGGGTAGTTTATGGGGTGGGCTCTCTTTCATATCTCTGCTGAAACCAGCTTAACTGAACAGGTTCTCTGAATGTGACAGAACGTTTTTGACTGTAATTTTCTCCAGTTATAGGGAATCTACCTACAGGGAGGCTAGAATCTTCTTGTTCCTCTACAGATTTATCTGACCTATATGAATTGAAGTCTGCTTTTGACCACAAAAGGTTTTTTGACATTGTTTTGCATGTTCATTTGATGCTATAAATGGAAATTATCCTTTATGTTCCCAAAGAGGAAAAAAAGTCATTTATAGTAAAAAAAACACCTCAGGGAAAACATGAATAATTTATCATTTTACAAAAAGTGTAAGTTTTTCTACAGGGTCAAAGGTTGCTGTTGAGCTGAATATTTTAAAGCTGTACATCTATTTTCTACTACATTGCCTCCTGATGCCTAATACACGTAGCTCTTCCATGCTAAAATACATTACTGTTCTTCAATAACCCACTAAACACTACAATAGATCAAAATCTGGTTAGAAAAGGGAAGTTGGAAATGTAGTGTTGAGTCACATGGGTTTAGTTTATTCAAAGCCAAAACACAGAATCATTGAATCATTTAGGTTGTAAAAGACCCTTAAGCTCATCAAGTCCAAGCATAAACCTCACACCGCCAAGTCCACCACTAACACTGCCAAGTCCACCACTAAACCATGTCCCTAAGTGCCACATCTACAATTGTTAGTGACCGCACATTTGGAATGGATTATTCAGACAACTTGTAAAGGTATTCATAGTCAATCTGTTGCAGAGTACATGAGGTGGGGAAAAAGCTGTTTGATATGGTGCTTTTGGTACTATCTAGCAATATGCTACATAAGGAAAAGCAAACAACCTGTACATGCAACAACAAATACATTTGATTTTTTTTCAATAACTACAAGACAAATGTGAAGATACATGCTATGAATATTGCCTGGCAGTTTGGCACACACCATAAAATAATGGAATTTAGAATTCCATAACAACCTAAGTGTCAAACACTGAAAATCTAATACTTCAAATCCCCGGTTCACATATGAATGAATGCTGAAAGAAGGCATGGAAATACTTCAGCTAATGCTATGCTGTAATAGCCAGTGTAATAAGATCATCGGCAGGGTTTAAGCTTTTAAAAGAATCTAAAATCTCTTTACTAAGTTTCCTAGTTTTATGTTAGAAATGCTTTTCCAACCGTTGAAGTAAAGTGATCATTAAAATACAGTTTAAAACACAGAGCACTGGCATATTCCTTCTTATCACAGTTTCAAGGAGTAAAAATTGGTGATTGAACATAAAAAGGGTAATGCCAGATGTTGTGGTTTAGCTTCAGTCGGTAACTAAGCACCACACAGCCGCTCACTCACCCTCCCCCCCACCAGTGGGATGGGGGAGAGAATCTGAAGGGCAGAAGTGAGAAAACTCATGGGTTGTGATAAGAACAGTTTAATAATTGGGAAAAAAAACCCAATAAATTGTAACGAAAAGGAAGACAATGAGAGAGGGAGAGAGGAACAAAAACCAGGGGAAAAAACCCAAGTGCTGCAACCGCTCACCACCCACTGACCAACGCCCAGCCACTCCCCAAGCAGCGATCGCTACCCCCCAGCCAGCTCCCCCCAGTTTCTATACTGAGCATGACGTCATATGGTATGGAATAGCCCTTTGGGCAGTTGGGGTCAGCTGTCCTGGCTGTGCCCCCTCCCAGCTTCTTGTGCACCTGGCAGAGCATGGGGAGCTGAAAAGTACTTGACCAGTGTAAGCACTGCTTAGCAACAACTAAAACATCAGTGTGTTATCAACATTATTCTCATCCTAAACCCAAAACACAGCACTATAGCAGCTACTGGGAAGAAAATGAACCCTATCCCAGATGAAACCAGGACAACAGAATATTAAAAAATATTCTTAATCTGCAGGATTTAGCAGGGGATTGATATCCCTTTTCTATAGGGAACAATATAAATGAGTAAACAACGAACACTTCAGTGACTGCAACCAATCACTAATATGATTTTTGTTCTCAACCAAACAAGGGAAATTTTACAATACATTGTATTGTTCTCAGCTGCTCAGTGACTGATTATTCAGAGGAAAAAAGACTATATGCAACTACTTCAGATTTATAAAAAGACAATAGCTATAAGAGACATCTTCTATTTCAGTAATTTTGAGAGCTGTGATCAGTGTACCAAGACTCTTTCTTTTCCATATAGGTGTATAATTCTACTTATATGCAACACTTTTCTTCATCCAAGTAAATGTTGGACCAGACCTTTCTCTTTACCTTTTTTTTTTTTAAATAGATACATTCTAACTGCCCACAGTAAATGAAAGAGTACAAAACTGGTTTCATTAGGATAAGACCTGCCAATCAACTCACCACATCTGGCTAGGATAAAGTTCCATATCATAAAATGTTTCACATGTTGGAACTTACTTTGTTTCACATTTGAATGAAATCCAGAGCTTTAGATTATTTCTAAAGCAAATTAATCAGAAAAAGGCAGGCACAGCTGCAAGGTTTTGTACTGTTGATACAAACACAAGTTTAAATGAAAATGTGAGTATTTTCAGACTATGAATCAAGAAATAAATGAGCCAGCTTACACATCCCAACAGTTAAAACATGTTCTCAACAGCAGACATTCTCTAAGTAACCTGTCCCCACACACTGCTACATTTAGATAAAGTGGTCATTATAAACATTACAGTAACACCTTGCCATGTTTTCATGATGCCAGAAAATTACTAGATTAAGAATTATCAATGTGCTAATGAGAACAAATTAAATGTGTGGGAAAGATGGTTTTCTTTCACAAAGTTCTGGAGGTTTTATGGCAAAACGTGCTACCTTCATTGAGCCACTCTCCTGTAACCCACACAATTACCAAACCAAAGCTCTTCGAGTATCATTAGGGCAGAATGACTGTACAACATGGTTACTGCTTCTACTATGACACGGAGCACCAGTAAAGCAAAACCTAACGAAAAGGGTAAGAAGGAAGGGCTGGAAAGAAAAACTGTTAGCATGCTATGAAGAAGTGCTGTGAAATGGTGAAGAGAATATCTGTAGCTGAAAGCATGTAGGACTGTGCAAAGACAATGTACCTGGCAAAAGAGGAAAATTATTCTTATTTATGAATAAAACATCATCTGAATAAGTAAAAAAATTTATAGATAGGAGAAAGTAGACAGAATACTTTGGATTCAGAAACATAATTTAGAAAAACTTTAGTTTATAAAAAGGATGGGTATTTATAAGCTTTTTAAAGCATCACTACAAGGAGTCTAAAGAAAACTTAATCTATATTTATATACCAAACTAAATGAAAACTTTGTATTATTTATACTGAGTTTTCCTTCAAGGTTAAGTTTTAAACAAACGTAGAAATGTAGCTCCTATAAATCTATTGAAAGAAAACTCCAAATAAAACAAGAAAAACACACACCCTTTTTAAAAGCCTTGATGCTGTCCATAATTAGCAAACACTTTAAGGGCAGATTCACGTTTCTAAGGATTATAATAACAAATCACTATCCCTATTTCTCTTCCTTTCGCAGTATCCAGAACGTTAGATTTGTTCACCTCCCAGTGCTGGGTCAATAGCCGTTAGTGTTAGCGGACATGCGACATAGGAACTGACAGAAAAGACAGAAACGTACATTCATGGCACAGGTCCTTCCGGCACGGCAGTCAGCAGACTACCCCTGCAGGAAGCATCACGCTTCCACAGCTGCATACAGTCCCTTGGGTTCCTGGTGTGCCACCTAATTCTGTCCTTTTCCAGTATTGCTCAGTGTCCAGTGCAACCTGCGATTCATCTCATCTGCTTATTCAATGACTCGTATTAGTTTAGAGATTTTGTACTAGTTCATAACTCATTTCAATTTATGTCAGCCTTTTCACCATTAGTCAGCAGTTCAGTTCCAAACCAGCTTCTCCTCACACCATTTTTTTCCTTCAGCTGACTGTTTTTTCACAAAAGAGATATGTTCTGATCATCCGTAATTCTCACTGCTTTATGCTACTGTCCATAAATAGCAATCTCTCCAGGGCAAACACTTTGGGCCATAGCTCTAGTGGATATAAATCTCCATGCTTCTATTGACTTGAGCGTAACTACCAAGATTTACATCTGCTCAGAGTGTGTGTATGTGAATTTCAGTGCTCTTTAAATACCATCTAAGAGCACGGATCTGTATCCCATTTAAATTTGTGGCAACAGTTAATTGGTGACGAGTCAAGTTTTAAACAGATGTCTGCTTTATTAGAAGTAAAACAAGTTGTCTGAAATATCTATGTTCAATTCTCAGCTGAGCTGACTATTCCTGCCATCAAGTGACTTTTATGACACAAGGGAGAACTTTCACATAAAAATATATGCTTTACACAGCACATTAGCCCTATAATATCAAAGAAATGGCACACATTAATATATCATGTTGAGATCCCTTAATTTTTGGTTTGAAATTGATTAAAATATGCAAAATGCATTAGCTATGACTGAGAAATAATATTTTTTCTAACACGGAGAATTTTTATCCCCATCAAAAAAAACCAGCAATTAATTTCTAGGGCATATCTGCTTCTGGTGAATATCACAGACACTGGAATTGCAGTCAGCTCTCAACCACACCTGGAGGAAGCTAGAATTTTTTTTGCTTCAGACTGAGACACAGAAGAACCAGAATTCTTTGGATGTCAGTGTAGATATGTCAGTTTAAGCAAACTGCAATTCAGCTATCCAGCCTCTACAGGGCTGCTTGAGGAGCACAGAGGAGTGAAGAATTAATATTAAAATAGGCTTGTCTGTAATTTGAGAGGTGCAAAATAAAATATCGAGACTAGCTTTCTTATACATTAACCCATCTCTTATCAGATTATATACTTAAAAGGGCCACATAGATCTGGGGAAAGCAAGCAACCAACCAAAACGACAAATCACCATATTATCTAGCTAAATTTGCGAAGTAGAGCTATAAACATTAAAAGAAATAGAGAAAGGTTGTTTAAATGCCAAGAACTAAGGAAGAGAAGGTTCTTTGCATGAGTAATGATAAAATAGTTAATGACAGATGCACAGATGTCACAGAAAATCAGCAAAAATGAAACTGTAATTTCCATGGTGAGTCTTCTGCACTATAGGGAGGATCTTTGTTCCACTGAAGTCTTGCTTCAGTGCCTCCAGCACTGAAACTGAAAATGGTACAAACTGAATGTATTCAGTTTGCCTTTTCATTTTGAGCCTTTAGTTTAAGCTGCCTTTAAGGACCTGTTTCTCCTTGGAAACACTGAGGTTTCCCCATGGCTGGCATGGCTGATCCAAAGCATCTAGAAGTAGATACCCTAGAATATTATTGTTTTATATACAATTATCCTGTATTGACTGTTATATTTTAACTGACATAATTGTCCTGTGGGAATTTAGGTTAGCTCAGCCTGTTACTAGGACTGCCTTTGCTGCATGTTTATATTAGTTTATGCCAAGAGGCATTTCTATGAATTCAGGCAGAAAGGAGAACTGCTGTTCAAGACAGGCCTATCACTTTAGAGCCACTTGTCAAGAGCCACCAACAGAAGTGTTGGCTGCCATTTCCTGCTGACTGGTAAAACTTGCTCAACAAGAACTGGAAAAGCTTCAGAAAACCAAAGGAGAACAAACAACTTACAAGGCATCTGTCTTGGGAAAAAGCATTTTAAATAGGTGCTGAAAAATCAGACTGAGGTCATGTAAAACAAGTCCCCTTCTTTAGATATTATCATGAGCTAAAAAGACTTAAAATAGGAATGCAAACCAGTGCTTTAAAATAAGCATGAATTTGAACATTCAAAAAACGCTTTTTTCCTAATGTTTCATTGAAATAAGACATTCCATAAAGCCATATAAATTTCAATAGACTATGTTGTGGCAGTTTGGTAAAACCTGCTCTTGGGGATTAACCCCCATAGCAGCTAGGCCTCACACAGCGTCTTGCTCACTCCCCCTGCGGTGGGATGAGGGAGAGAATCAGAAGGGCAAAAGCGGGAAAACGCATGGTTTGCGATGAAGACCTTTTCAACAGGTGAAGCAAAAGCTGTGCACAGGAGCAAAGCAAAATAAGGAATTCCTTCACTAATTCCCATCAGCGGGCATTTCCGGGAAAGCAGGGCTCCACCACACGTAATGGTTACTTGGGAAGACAAACACCGTAACTCTGAACATCCCCCCTTCCTCCTTCTTCCCTCAGCTTTTACTGCTGAGCATGAGGTCATATGGTATGGAATATCCCTTTGGTCAGCCGGGGTCAGCTGTCCCAGCTGTGTCCCCTCCCAACTTCTTGTGCACCCCCAGCCTCCTCGCTGGCTGGGAAGCGTGAGACATGGAGAAGGCCTTGACGCTGTGCAAGCACTGCTCAGCAATACCTAAAACACTGGTGCGTTATCAAGACTGTTTTGGTCACAAATCCAAAACATAGCCCCATATGAGCTACTGTGAAGGAAATTGACTCTGTCCCAGCCAAAACCAGTAAACCTGTGTAGACTGTCTAGGAAGCACAGGCAAATTTGTAAACCCAACCTTTTCAATCCAAAAATGGACACTATGGCCTCGGAAAGATTGTGGATTTGTTCCAGCGTTAAATAAAATTCAAGTCCTCAAAAGGTTTTCGTGAAAATGGAATCGCCACTTTTGAGCCAGCTGTGTTTTAAATCCCATGCTTTTGGATACTTTGCTCCACTTGCTAATGAAATAACTATTTTTTTAAACAACCTTTTTTGTTACAAAAAGCTCCAGAGAAGCTATAGGTACCCAAAGTCTGTGAAATAAAAAGGACAGGAATAGTCAGGAATGTATAGAAAATTAGGCCTGTCCTGTCATGAGGCAAAAAAAAATCTAGAGTCATAAGAACTGAAAAAACAACTTTGAAAAGAACAGGAAAGGGACCAAGGTGAAATTATCCTTAAAGGCAGAAGAGTGAGGTACTTAAAATAGGATTTGCAGAGCTTAAGAAGTAAATAACCAGAAAACCTCTACAAAGTAAATAACCAGAACTGCCCAAATGCACAGTACAAATTAGTATAACCTACCAGAATAAATTCAGGCAATTTAAAGACTTGCAACCCTTTCAAGCAATTGTAGAGAAAAGATTAGCTTGAAGGACTTACTGACATGAAGTCTTTTGAGCTTTGTTTGTACAGCTGGTGAGATCTCACTGGCAGTGCTGGCACCACCTGTTCTCAGCACCTTGTCCCCCTGTCACACAGCTCATGTCAGCCACTGACCACCACACTGCTGTGAAACAGCTGTTCACAAGTTTCAAAGGTATCTTTCAATTGTTGAGCAGTGTGGCCTGATAGCTGGGTGGAATTAAATGCTGAGAAACTATTTCTGGGCTCAGAAATACCCTGGCAATTGCTAGCTTGAACTGCTCTTTTTGTCACACAAAGAACCCCACTATTGCCATTGTGAACTTTCAGAAAGTAGTCCATTAGTTCTTCAGTTCCTGATGAATGTTTTTCCTCACAGAGCCATCTATCTCAATAGCCCTAATTGACTTAATCGGAAGTACACTTTACCATTGGTGAAAATACAATGCATTTTATTAATCCAAAGCAAAGATGATGAAAACTGAGGTTCTTTTGTCAGTTCATGCTTATTCTTTTTGTTTGTATTTAACATCCCATATAATTAAAACACATTCAATAGCCATACAAAACTCAATTTCCACCACAGATTCATTTAAATGGGTGCTAAGAATTACACAGTATTATTCACTAGAGGCTTGAATTTAACACATGCTGCATAAAAGTTCCTCTGCTTCCTTCTTGTTTCCTCTCCTCTGTTTTTGGTTATTCTTCATCTACAGGACCAGAACCATAACTAAGACTGTATTTTCTGAGTCTGCTTTAAGGGAAAACTTCTACATTAGGAGCAAGCAAGTATGAAATATCATGTACTAAACATATCGAACTGGAGGGCAAGAGGCTCAGTGTTGCAGGCTTCTATGGTCATGACTTCTGGTACAGAGAAGTCCCCTTTCATACCACCAGAGAGGCATAGCCCCATTGCTGGATGAACAAAGAACCAAAGTTTACGTAAACAATATACTCAAGGAATTGCCTTAAACTGCACTTGGACTAGTTGAACTGGTATCACCTATCTCCTTTGCAAAATTTAAAAAAAAAAAACAAAACCAAACAGAACTATCATTACGATATAGTTATATGGCAATATCTTACTATAACATGCATTGGACAAGCAAATTAACATGACACAAGTCACTGTAATTCTGATGCTTTCTAACTTTTCATTGTTTGACCTAGTAGCAAAAGGGAGGTTTCTCAGTACAGATTACTGGATGCTGTTTACATTAATGACAGGGTGTTTGTGTGCTTTCTAAGAAAAACTACAAGATTTGGATAGTGACAAGTCCCAACATCTTTCACTTACCTGTGTTTAAACCTGATTATGCATGCAGCATGTAAAATTCATCTGGTAACAAAAGGTTGCTGCTCAGTAACTGGGAGCAGGAGAATGTTCTCCCAGATGCAGGAAAACAGGGTGTTGAGTTCATATCCCAGATCTAAAGAATCCTTCTCTGTATCTGAGGAGTACCTCCCCCATATCACTCTCATTGCTGCTGAACAGTCTCTGGAACATCCCAGTAGATGTACGTTAGGATCATTACTACAATTTCTGCCCTTAGGTTATTTCTGTGTCAATCTTAAATAGGAGGCCCATTAAAAACTTCCCATCCCAGTTAGACTCAAGTGGAGTGCCACAGCACAAACAGAAGCCGTCTGTCTGGCCCAAAAGCCCTTTTCCTGTCTTAACAATGGAGGTAATTCTCAAGGGAAATAAATGCACAAGAAACTAATGCCCTACACAGTCACCAGCTGCCATTACTAGCGCACGTACACGCTAAACAGATGCTGAAGAGTCCCTGCTCATCGCAGTAATTTGACAACCTAAAATGATCTTGGTTTTCTGTGATCTAACTTTTCAGAGTGTGTAAAATACTCTTCTTCTTAGCATCCTGGACACCAACCCACGCACCCACAAATGCAATTCCCCTCCTGTCCTCACTTCCACAAGAGATGTGTCCATTGCCTGATCTTCCACTAGTTCGCATTTCTGTTTGCATCAACATCAGTAAGACCATGCAAACTCCTTTTTAGTTTATCCACTGAAATACTGAAGTTTACTGCAAGGAAATATTTTTAATTGAGTAGGTGACACACAGAGCATCAACCTAGCTTCACACTGTTCAGTCAATTACACACATACACAACCTGTAAGATAGAAGATTTCCAAGTTTGAAAAGTTAAGGAGTCTTAAGTTTGGACATGTCCCCAGTCCTACTGCTGTGACCCATTTCTGCCCTTCACAGTTGTCACTGATATTCACAAAATTTGTCAAGCCTTCTTTAGCACCTATAATAAGATAATGACTTCAGAAAAAAGGTGAAGCTGTGGCATGACCCCTAAAACACTGAAAGTCTCCCCTGAGACCATCGTCCCACATAATTTCTCCACTGCTTCCTCAATTTGTATTATTTTACAAAGCTGATTATGTCTACGTTTTTATGTTTTCTAAGTCCTCAGTAACTCAGTTCAAATCACTCACTTTACTCCTGATTTACCCACATGCAACTGGAGCAGAATTTTCCCATGTGTACCTTTGACTTCCTGACAAAGTCAAAGCAAAATAAAAACAAAAAATCCACATGATAATGAAAAGTTAAGCAGCTTTCATTATCAAGAGGATATGCTAATTTAACCAGAATCTTTCACAAAGAGCTACTTCTGCCTTGGGAGCCCCTGGGAGCCACCAGTCAGCTGCCTGAGGAAACCTCAAGTTTCTCGCTGAATTCACTCTCCTCTAGTTTTTGTCAAGCTATCCAGTCCCCAAGGCTCCCTCTTCCTCCAGCAAGTAAATCTGCCCCTTCCAAAGCTACACTGGGAAACAAATCTCCCCTCTGCCACCAGCCTTGTCCCCTTTAGCACTGTCTGTCTTTTAACTGCATGCCCCAGGCTCCAGTCCTGAATCCAAGTTCTTCAAGATGTTTTTCATAGACATTTACAAGACAGAAATAGAGAGCATGTAATTCAATAACCAATTTTGTAATATTGCCCTTTCAGAATGAAGACAGTTTGAAATGAAACTAACTGGAGCTTGACATGTCAGTCAAACCAGGTAGTGAACAACTGTGTTACTTCACTGACATGTATCTCTGCCATGGATCAGAACAAAGGTACATAAACTGCCAAGCTAAGTGTGAACCGCATGAGGTGCTCAGATAAATTCACTCTCATGAAATAAGTCCACACAAGCAATACACATCAGAGTCTCCTTTCCATCTACAAAGTTAATTGTGTGTGTTTTGGGGCTTGTCTTCTTAACAGGCATAAGTTTTACTTCTTTGTGTATATGTGATTTAGCATTTTTAAGATGCAACAGAAAATGTCAGCTTCTTCAACTGGTATGAAATGTGTACAAGGCCAGAACTGACAAGACCCTGGCCCTGCTGACTACATAAGAAAACTTCAGACACTTATCTGGCTGACAAGACCATATGGGAAACAGTCACTTCAAGTGAGGAAAATTCAAATTGCGTATCACAGACCTTTTAACAGAGGAGTGTATCAACCACTAGAACAACTAGCTAGGTGGAATGACCATGGAGAAGATCCCATTGCCTGAGCTTTTAAAAAACAAGAACAGGTATTTTTCTGTAACATAGGCTCCAGTTCCAGTAAATGTCATTGGACTTGACACAGGAATCACTTGGTGAAATTCTGAGGTTTATTTTACATGGGAAGCCAGAAGTGCTGATCACAATAATGGCTCCTTCTGGCCCTAAAGTCTACAAATCTATTAAGTCCATGGAACAGTGCCAGTTCATATCCACCTCCTAAGGTGAATTTGAAGGATACAGTCCTATAGTGGGGCTGCTCCTTGTCAGCTGTAACAATCTCTGTAGTATATTCACCATTCAGTAGATAACAAATACAAACTCAGCTGCTCAGGTCACTACACAGGGAGTTTAGTCAAGCAACATGTTTTAAAAGAGCTGTCTCAGAAAGTATGTGCTATTCTAAAACCACATGTGGAAACGTTAAAAAGAGTCTGACAGAAGGGGCAAGAACTATTTAAGCAGAAGACACATGGGAAAGAAAACAGTGTTTTCTTGTTCCCTTTACAATGGGTGTCTGAGGTGTCAGAAGAGCACTTTACACAAAGATGGGGAAAGCCCTGCAAAAGTCTTCCAGCACACCACAGTATGACGTGCGGAGGAGGTCGGACACCTCACTTCAAGATGTGTGAGCAACACATGGTAACCCATTTAGCATGGCAAGGAAGAGCCCTGTCCTCCTTGACACTGAAGCTGCCCACACCCCAGGCTGCTGTTTTAAAGAAAGCAGAGTGCAGAAGTGTGATGTTTGAGGAAATGTTAATTTTTCCAGATTCTGCAAGATGATAATATAACATAAACTCCTGAGCTCCAGCAGTAAAATAACATGCACCTGCAGCACCGTTTTTAACCTGTATGTGCTGGATAGAAAGCACTACAAATACAAACAGCATTCAGAGATGCATTGCTACAGAAGATACTTAATTTGTGTGACACCTGATGGTGCCTTTAACACTACTCATGTCCATGAAAGTGCACATAAAAGGAATCTGTTGTAAAGTAGATTCATGGTAGCCTGACTTCAGTCAGCTTTGAATGACAAATTGGAGCATCGCTAAAGGCAAATAACTCTCATAACACGTACTCTTAAGAGGTAAAGTAAAAACTACAAGCCTCTGTTCGGTGCAAAGTAATTATACTGCAGCCTTCTTTTGCTTAAAGTCATTGCTACAGCTGACATTCTCAAAACTACCGTGACTCTCCTTTGCTAATAGCAAGAAAGATTTCCCTCTCACCCTTTTATTCTTCATGACTTCATCGGAAGTACTGCTCTGCTGCCACTTTGTTTAGACTTCAGCCACAGAATTCTCTTTTTTCTCATAGCCACTGAGCCTTTATTATGCCAGTAACAGAGCTGAGTAGCCTTTCGGACAGCTTAAGCAATCCAGACCTGTTCTTTGTAAGCACTTTGATGCAAACACAGGCAATATTGAAATGTGGTTTCATTCCTCCCCTTTTCCAGCTGGGTGACAGCTCTGCATATGAAACCCTGTCCTGGGCACAGACTGCACTCGCTTCCTGAAAATAAAGACACACAAGAGTTGCTTCTTGTCCAAGCTGCTGGCAGCTCTTGGTCTCCTAACTGTGCACATCTTTGAACGACTCAGAGCAAACATCTTCCCACAGTAATTTTACATATAATGATATAATGATAAATCTATCAGTTGAATGAGGATATTTTGACTGACCTGTTGCCACAGTCATAAATGAGGATTTTAATGACGTGAAGTATAACCTTTGGGCTTACAAGCATCAAAAGGTGCCTTTAACTGATGAAGTATTTATGAAGTATCTAGCACCACTTACTGGAAATGCTTTCATTTATAGGCTGATAGAAAAGCCAGCTGCCTCATGAGCTTGCAACAACAGCTATTCTGTCACAGATACTATCGCTGTCGGCTCCTCTCTGCAGAGTCAGCTGTAGGGTCTGCAGTCTGTTACTTCATCTCTCCTCCTCATGGAAAATCAGAGCTAAATTCTGACCCTGCCTTCATACTCCCTCTCTTGAATCTGAGTGGTGTCAAGGTTAACTAGAAAAACAGCTAACAGGCAGGGAATGTACCAAGAAGGGACTATCCCCTGACACAAGGTATTCAAACATTGTCACGTCCCAAACCGCCAGGAAGACAGCAGTGAAGGACACTTAGCTGGGCCACCAACTGCAGTTCTTCTAAATCACAGGTAACAGTGCAGAAGGTCTCACAGGACGTCTTCTGCAAACTATCAACGGCCGACAGCAAATTTAAGACTGTGGAGGGCTCACCTTGGTGAAAGGCCAAACTCCCATCCAGCCCCACCAGTCACTCCTCAGCAGGACCGGGAAAAAACAGGATGGCAAAGCCTGTGGGTCCAGCCACAGGCAGGCAGATTGCTTGCCAGCTGCTGTTGCAGGCAGGTCAACTTGACTTGGTGAAAATCAATGCCATTTACTGCCAGTTAAAATCGATTCGGGTAGTAAGACGCAAAGACAAACCCCAAACCAGCACCTTCCCCTCCCAGGGCCTCCCCAAGGCCCAACTTCCCCCCTCCCTCCAGCCCCCACACCCAGAGCACTGCAGGGGACGGGCTACGCTCAGCACTTGCCGGTTTCTCCGGCCGCTGCTTCCCCCTCACGCTCTCCCCTGCCCCGGCGTGGGCTCTCCGCAGGCGGCAGGGCAGATCTGCTCCCGCCCCGGGCGCTGCTCACCTCCGCCTGCCCCGCCTTGCTCTTCCCCCTCCTGCCCCTCGCTCTTTTTTCCTCACTCCTCTGCTCGGCCGGGGGTTTTGCCCTTTCTTCCATTCGTTTTGGCAGCCGCACCCGTGGCTGAGGGGCTGGGCTCTGCTCGGCTCTCGGTCCTCGGAGCGGCCGGAAGCATCTGGAAGCGCCTGGAACCGGCTGGAACCAGCTGGAACCGGCCGTGGCTGGCCCGGGACAGCCCCCGGCCTCCTCCCCCAGAGCTCCCCCCGGCCACCCCACGCGGGCACCGGCACCACGGGGAAAAGCCAGAAACCGCTGGGTGTGAGGGGCGGGCAGAGGCGGAGGTAAAGGGCAGCTTCTCGCAGCTCTGCGCTGACCTGGTCGGGGGATAGGAAAAGAGCAAATTCACCAGCCAGCGAGCAGGCAGCCCCCCGCAGCTGTCACACCACCTCTGCAGAGAGCATGTCTGCCCGAGGGCACGACAGGACGGGTGAGGAGTCTGGCGGCGTCCCGGCCTGCACGCAGGCCGGCCAGAAGCAGCGAGACCTTGTAGCTGGGTCCCAACGCACACGAGCAAAGTACAGCCCAAACTGCGGCAAACATTTGCAAAAGCGCCTGTGGCATCTTGAAGCCCCTCCTCTCTGAAACACCCCCTTCCCTAAACGTGTCGTTTCAGAAAATAAGTCACAAATTCCTATGAATTCAAACGTGTGGGCAGCCAGCCCAGAGGCAGGAGCCCAGTGAGCCCATCTGCCTACCAATGCTGCCCTGGACATCCAGCAAAGGACACGGACACTTTCAGGAGCCTCATGAAAATTCAGCAATTAGAATTATTATTACCAAAAAAAAAAAAAAAGAAAACTCCTTTTTATATACATGAGATAATGGCAAATATGCAAAACATCTGCAGGAAGCAGGAAGAAATACCTCCAAGAAACAGTGGTCTGAGAAGGATTCTCTAGGGGACAGGGACCTTGTCCATGTGCTGAAGACCTTCTCTTACCTCCTTCTCTGTGAATAATATACCAACGCACTAACAAACCAGCCCTGGAGAATTTTGTTGGGATGATACAAGAAGTAACCACCCATAGCTGTACACCTCACCCTTTGCTGTACACCTCACTCCTGCAGGCATCTGTGGTACAGCCACATCTTCTCTTTGCTGATCCTACTGACCAGCCAGCAACCTCTCCGGTCAGTTCCTCCTCATTATGGGGGCTGATAGTCTTTCTCTGCTGTAAGGTGAGACTCTCACGTGATTAGAACCGTGCAGACTACTTTGATAGGACTTCCCCATTTGTCTCCGGCAAATCTGAACCCTGTTTCTTGGACAGAGGAGTTCAGAAGTCGTCACTGTAAGAAGGAAAATCAATGCTATGAATCATGCCAGCCTATGGTGATGCCAAAAGGGTGGCATTTTGGAAAGTATGACCGCTTCCTGTTCAAGCTGAAGAAATGTCCCATGCCTAGAGAGTCACCCAGTTGTCTTCTGAGTGCTTCTTCGGTGAGGGCTTGGCAACTCCTGTGCCAGGATCGTGGTTTGTGGAAGGAGCAGAGGAAGCATACCAGAGATTCCTCTGTGCTCTCCACAATAATTCCTTTTCTACTGAATGAATCTGAGCCATAATTTAGACCCCAGCTCAAAAATTAAGCCTACATCCCTAAAATTCTTCGTTCTGTCATTGCAGAAAAAAAACAGATATAAGAACTCAGTAGGATTTTATCTGCAGGATGGATGAAATGCAGAGAGCTAAAGCAGTAAAAGGCTCCTTCTTGCTGGCTGAGGATCTGCAGGGTGACAGTATGCAATCTGTAAAAGGTATTGACAAACTGCAAAACGATTATGTAGTATTAAAACCATTGAGATGCTAAACTCATGTCACTTGCTAAAGAGCAGAGACTGGGAGAAAAGAGAAGAACCAAGGTCCAGCAAAGACGCCCCTTTTCCCTTGGCTCAACATGAAGGAAACATTTTATTGTATTGAAGATCAAACTCTATTTTAAATTCAGGTACCACGTCTGGGGCAGGCAATAGTCTCAATAAAGTTTGGGGGTGGAAAGATTTTGCCATCTGGGGACACTGAGTAGTCCTGCAGCTACTGGCTGTTTGGGAGGAACAGAAAAGAGATAGGAACAAAAATGCCTAAGGGAAATATCCAGAAATCCTGGAATCAAGGACAATAAAAACAGGTTGGTTTGGGGTTTTTTTGTGGTACCATAATGCAAGAGAAGAAAAACAGTGAATGACTGAGGATTTAAGACAGGGGAATAACTTAGATTGACTGGCTTAGATTGACTAAATCAGAAAGGCTGGGGATGGGAGTCAGGTATTCAGACAGATTAACAGGCTAAAGAATGTCTTGCTTTAGAGGGAATGGAACAGAATGAACGAAATGGATGAGAACAGACACATTTCCCTGTTACTTAAATGCTTCCAGCTGCCTTCAGCCTATTTCTAGCATAGTCTGTCCAAGCAAAATGTCTATGTCACTGATTGCATGGGCAGCAGCAACAGCATTCCACTGCCTCCCCCTGATCCTCCAGTTCCCAGCCCCTGGCAAATAGTGCTTTGTGTTGTGTGCAACAGTTGAGATGTTTTCTTTTTCAGTCTCCTATTAATATAGAAATCACCCTGAAAATTCATGCGCAGATACATGTTCATTTCATGTAACAATATCCATTTATTTTAAGTGCCACAAAGCTCTTTTGCGTTGTGAAATTGAGAGTTTCCAAGCCCAACAGTATGCTGCAGACATTAGAGCTCCTTTTCGTTTGGCAAAAAGTCCACTTTTCAGAAATAAAGTTTCCAGGAGTTTTTTTTTTTTTATTTTATTGTATTTTTACATCCAAACACATAGCAGCCATCTCTTTGCTCTTAATTTTGCTGCATTTTTTAATGTTCTCTTCCCACCCTATTTTCCCATCAAGAAACCTTGGTCATTCCTGTGTTTGGATTATTTCTGAAACTGAAGGAAGTTTTTGTTAGCAAATACCACTTCATTTTTACCTTCCCTTCACCCGTTTTCCCCCTTTCTTTGCTCAACTATGCTACACTCCGTCTTACTCCCTCCTGGGCTGTCAAAGCTATATCACACTGTTGCTGTTCACTACAGGAGCACCAACTATGTCTCCTACTGTAGCAAACTAGGGAATGTTGCTTTTCCAAAGATAGGTAATGAACCTGGCCTCCAAAGAGATGTGCCTATCCCTCCTCTGATGTTTACAGGTTTGTCACGGGTGGGAAAAGTTGGTCACCTGGGAACCTGTATTCTGCAATGATTTAGTTAAGCACAGTAATGCAGGAGGGGGAGACTAAATTAAAACTAAAGCTGGCTGCCTGTTCAGTTATTAATCCTATTCATAAAGAATTTAGCTTCTGCTTTGTTTAGCAAATAGTTTGCAAACCTGTCCGTTCCTCTTCTACGCAATGTGTTTGTTATTTGAATGGTCTGGAAAATGTTTTTCAGATTGAACACTTATCTATGCTTTTTTCCTTCATCATTTGCTTTTGGTGTAGCATGGTGCATACACTTGGTTCAGGCAGCAGTGGTGACCTCATGCCTGGAAAATTTTAAATGGAATGATATCGATGGGGGCAGAAGGAATACACACAAAAAATTGTCAATACCTTTTTTTGCAAATTATCAGTCACGATGAAAAATACCAGCTTACTGAATTCCCACACATTTTTCACAAGTACTAAGCACTGATTTGTATACTTTTCAATAATACATATTGGGTTTCAGATCTTCCCGTGACTCCACTCCTATGGACTTAGAGTCATTGCAGTTGGAAGAGACAAGGGGAAGTCTCTAGCCCAACTTCCAGCTCACACCTCTGCCAGCACTGAATTCAGACTGAGGCCTCACCATCAGGCAACATCCAGTCATGCCCTGAAAACCTCCTAGGACAGAGATCTCACAGCCTCCCTTGGCCCCTGCTCCTCTGCCAGGCTGGCCACATTGTGGTTGTTTATTTCTTTTTTCAAATCAGAATCTCCTCTCTTTCAGATTATAACCATTGCTGCTTAGCACAAGCCAAACCCAATCAGATTTCCTAAATGTTAGGTATGTAAAACTCAAGAAGAGAGTTCACTACTTAGTGGGCTTTATTAAAGTTTTGGTTGGCCATTCAACAGAGCTTTGATCCTTATCTCATCTCTAGTTGTTCTTAAGGGACTTGGGACTCTTGAAAAGTCTGGTTTGAGTTTTTGTTCTTTACAGGTGAAATTTAGGACACTAGATCACGGAAGCGTCACTTCAGACTATTTAGATATGGGATGCATGCCAATTCCCCCCCATTCTGGCAGTTTTAAGAGGCTAATTTTACAAAGAGCTAATAAAGAAAAAGACCTCACATAATGGTGACTTGTTTCAAAATATTTCTTATTATTGTATTTCATGACCCTACGCCAGAACCTAGTGCCTGCCTGTTGCTGTGTCTTTTTCCCAAAAGTGCCCACACAGACACAAAAAGCCCACACATCCACAAGCCTTTCCATAGATAGAATAAATGAGCAACAGAGAGGAAGAGCAAGCAAATCACTTGTGTGATACAATTAAATTCATTGGAAGGTTTTGGTGATCTGATGCGTGAAACTTTTGTAATTGTTTGCTTCTTTCACAGAAGGGATTTTTTTTTTTTTTTCACTTTTTTTTTACAGAAACTTTTTACAGAACACAATAATTTAACAATGCTTTCCTTGCATTCCATGAACACAGGAATTTGCCACCTAGAAGGAAATACTTTTCTATGAACTTCAGAATAGCTTTTATTTCACCATTCTTTGTGATGAATCTCTGAAATTAAGTCCTGTTGACCAAGCTGCAAACCAGTAAATGGCTGTGTCTCAAAAGGCATTAGAACTTCTAAGTACCCCTCTTCCTTCCTAGAGGAGGCAGAGTTTCTGTAGGTCAGGAAGCAATGAGGAAAGGGTTAGTGCAGCATTGTACTGTATCATCACTTCCTAACCCAATTGTCCATAAGTAACCAAAATTAACATTGAACCACTAAAGAATAGCCCTGTGTTGCATTAATTTTTGACATATGTAATTTAATCTTGTATTAATGACAACAGTAATAAATGTAATGTACTTCTTGTTAGGAAAGGAGCAATCACTGCAGTTTTTCTTGAATTGAGCAGGGATCTTGTCCTGCAGAGCAGAATTGTAAGCAAGTTGGAAGACAAAAAAGAGGGTTAGATGAATGCAAAACTGGGAGAAAAAATGCACTCAGCCTTCATATATCAGTGAAATAATCTATCAAGTGAAATTTCACAGAACTTTCTCATTCAGTATTTGCATTAGTGACTCAGAATATGGACCCATATTAAATTTGCAGGAGGCACTAAGCTAGAAAGTCTCAGTAACATCAGAAAATAAGACTAACAATTCAAAAAGCCTCTGATTACTTGGGACAAAACAGTGCTGAATACAAAATAAACAGTTTGATAAGGACAAGAGTGAAGTTCTTTGTGTGGGTAGAGATTATCAACTGCATAAATTCATTTACGGAATTACTGACCAGTCAATAGTTCTATAAAAAGGGACCAAGCAACTGACTTAATTGGTCTGAGGATGCATCAGCAATGATCTGCTGCTGCAAAACAAGGAAGTGACATAGTGGGTAACACAAACAAGGGTGTCATACCCAAAGCAGAAAAAACTATACCTTAAAGCCTTGGAGTCCAGAAAGAGGAGAAGAAAGAAGAGGGGGAAAAAAAAAAAAAAAGAGCACGGGGGAAGACCTAGGAAAGGTACTTATTACATAAAAATGGAAAAAATCAGGGTCATTTAGTCTAGAGGAGAGAGAACAGGATAAAAATCTTAGAGCATGGAAAAGTTGCTCCAGAGTTGTGGATAGTAAGCAATTATCTTAAACTACATCGTGATTTTAGTCAAGACTTTAAGAAAATCTTTCTAATCGGAAGGAAAGAGAAGCATTGGAAGAGTCTGCCAAAAGACAAAGATGAACTCTTACAGTGAAAACTGCATCAAGTGAAAGGTTTAAAGGGCATGTTTTCTAAATATCTTCTACAAATGACAACTGCATAGTTGATCCTGCCTGGAGGCAGCAGACCAAACTAATAATTTTTTGAAAGACTCTGAGCTTTATCTTTTCCATTTCTTTGATAGTTTGGCTTGTAGCAAAAAGTGAGGCTGGTTGGTTTTTTGTGTTTCTTTTTTTTCTCTTGGGTAATTAGCTTTTATTCTGGAACATGAGAGGCATCTTTTCTCATGGCTTTGCCCTCCTTGTTAATGATGTTTAGATAATCTTTAGGTGGAAAAGTAGAACCTGACAATGTACACGGAGACCAATTGACACAGAAGCCCCCTACATGACTGGGAAAATAAGCACAGGCTGGTCATAGCCTGGAAATCAGCCCCTTGTTGCAATGCTCCCGCAGCAATCAAGAGAAATAATTACAGTTTGTGAAACAACAGTTACTTTGCTATTCCTTCTGTCAGGAAGCTAGTAGTCTATTTTATAAGCGTGTGATTGCAACTCCTAGGTCAGTTGACCTCAAAGCAGACTGGGCCCTCGCTCCCTTGCGGCTCCCAGCAGGTATGCAGAGCCACATCTCTGGTTGGATGCATGCTTTGTAAAGCTGTCTTAAAGCCATAAAGAATTGTTTTTCACTGTTTAACATATTGTTTCCCCCAGCCTAGGAGAATGTCTCACAGCAAGGCTTTGGTGACTATTCCCATTAAAACAAATTCTGCACATTTATCTATTTAGTCTATTTTCCTTCCCTTTCTTAGTCATTCTTCCACACTTTTCTTGTCTTCCTGTATTTTAAAGTACAAATCAGATAACCAAATAACCTAATAGTAACCAAGGCATTCTAATAATATGGTACTGTATTTCCAGATCAAGATAAAGGTTATGAGGAAAACTGAATGGCAAAAGAAGTTCTCAGCCAACTAATTCATTAAAAAAGCAAAACGTGAACATCTTTTATAGCAAATGATAGTAATAAAGATCCTTCTGGATTATATTCTCTAAAAGCTGATTTCCACAAATGCTGTTTCCATAAGTGCTGTCATATGATTATACCCAAAAGTCAAACTCACCTGCTGCATACATCACAGCTCATTTAACGATATGCAGTGAAACTCTAACCATTAATCTGTCAGAACAGTGTAAAACAATGGAGCAGAAAGTGGATTCACACATCTGCCTTTGGGCACCAAAATCAGGAAGCTAGATAAATGGGTAGCTAAATCATTAACTCGTGTAGTGATGGAAAATGGGGTTCCCCCCTATTAATCAAAAGAAACTCATAGTCCTGGGGCTTTCCCTTCCCCACTTGGACACCGAGCACCAAAGCAATCTCAGGAAATTTCTAAACCCTGGGGAATACAATAGCAACAATGGCTTCTGTGCTTCCTGGAAGCATTATGATCACTAAAAAAAAAAAAATCCAAAACCAAAAAAACCCAAAAAAATTACAAATTTTTCACCCAAGTACTTGCTGCTTTTACCCCCGAGGCAGCATCGAGGTAACCAAAAGATGCAGAAAGGTGGAAACTGCTGCCTGACTGCTGGTCACAGTTATTCCCTAGTATTTTGTATCCTGTTTTGCAACCCTTTCTTAAGCTGGTGAATGCTTATTTTCCAGTACTGCTGTTGAGTTCTTTCTGGGTGTGAGGGAGTTGCTGTTCCTCCCCGTTCTGGAAACGCAAAGTGGAGAGGGTCTGTCTGGTGGGAATCCCAGCTGCTTGGACAACCTGAGCTTGTCCTTGTGCTTGTATTCAGCAGCAAAAATACAGAACCCGTAACTTCAAATACTCATCAAGGAAAACAATGGATGGGGAAAGAAAACTTATTTCAAATAATAGATTCTAATTTTCATCACCTTGTGCCTACTACTCACAGGACTTTTGGTTTAATCCTATCAGGCTGTATTCTGCCTAAGCTCTATTAATATTTATCATACAGCTCTGTCAGAACTGTTTGTCATCAATGAACAGGGTAAAAGGTTGTCGTCCCTCATATATCATGATGTATACAAATGAGCTAAGTAAATGTGACATCAAATATATGCTTTATGTGGTTTTAAGATTGTTGCAATTCCTCCAAATCCCAATTCCTTTCTGAAACTTGTAAAACCAGAATCATCCCTCAGCTAAATCTTAACACAGTGCTGTTTCTAAGCAAGCAGTACCTTTTCCTTTTTTTTCTGTTTTATACAATGGGAAAGCCCACGTAGAAATTAATTTGTTTTTACAACAAACACCAGAACACTGGTTTAATAAAGCTCAGACTCAGTCAACCTTATTCAGTAAAATTGCAGCGTATTTGGACAGTGCATTTTATAGTTAGAAACAATAATAATGTATATTCCCAAGTGTATGCAACAGCAATTTAAGAAGAGTTTGACTTAAAACACTGTAAAGACACACATCAGAAATCAGTAAAGCTTTCATGTCACATGACCACCATTTATCCAACTTCTGGCAATGTATCGTAGTCCTAGGAAGTCATTACAGGCTCTTGCACATAAAAGACTCATGCAAAAACAACGTGGAAAGCTCTCAGGTGCCGTGAGCCCTCACTTCTGGCCATCTAGCCATCTTAAAAGGTTCTTTACTCAAGCCTATTCTGAAATCATCATTAGTCAGAAACGAAGCAAAAACCCTGCCCTGCAAAAGCTCCTGACAGGGAGCTGGATAACAAGTGTCATACCAGATGTCAGCATCTCTCAGTAAAGCTGGCTTAAGGCTATTAAGAAGAGCAATTCCTGCACGACAGAAGCACATAAACTTCTAGTACTTTCTTTACTCTGGGAAACAGGCTCCTGATGAGGAATAACAAAAGCAATTATACTTTCAAGCAGCCCGTTATCTCTGATGTGATGAAAGCTGCCTTATTTTTTTCCAAAGAAGGCATATGTAGCCAAGAACTACAGTCAGAAAAGTTAAAATATTCCTTTAGAAAATGCCCAAAAGAGAAACATTGCATTCTTCTTCTCTTCCACCAGACAAGGGTGAGAAATATCATGTCATTCATTTCTTTTAACTCACAGTGCAAATTCATTAATCTGAACTTCTCAGGACACAATGAGAGACTCAGACAAGAGCAGTTTGCTTTTTTGTTGTAAACTATCTGTTTTTGTGAATTAACTTGTCATTTATGAACATACTTTATGCAGAGGGCCACAGATAGAGGAACATGTTCAGCTATGTGGTTCTATTAAATTTAAAAATAAAGTGTTCTTCATTTTCATGGCTTCTTTATCCTGCTCAGCTCAAGCTAATAGAAACTACACTATCACTGCTATTTGACCTTCTAATTGCTTTATTAAAAACTGGATTAATAATGAGCTCATGAATGATAGTCTGCCAAAGATATAACATCTTCTCTGTCAATCTTTAAAAGAGAAGACAACGTAAGGCCTCTCCAGAACAAAAATTACAGCTTCTGAACAAAAGGAAAAAATCTATAATTAGTGTTACTGAAAAACTCAAAAATTATTCAGCCAGCTTTTTAGATAAGAATACTTGCATTGGCTCGTGAAACTGGAAAGAACATATTTAAAATATAAAATTAAGATGGTCTGCATACTTCCTGCAGTCAAGTAATTTTTGAGAGATGAAATTAATACTTTTTTCACTATTATCATCTTGCATAGTACAGATGAATAGACTTTAAATCTGAACCACTAAGTTCTTGACAAGGGTTCTGAAGGGATGAGATATGCAGTTAGCTAAAAAAAAAAAAATTAAAAAAAAACAGAAAAAAAAAGCCCTGCTGCAATTGACTGCTGTGATCTACTTCATCTCCCCCTACACAGATCTCCTGTGGTCTTGATTCACCACTCACCAGTTGTTTTATGCGACCATTAGAGTCATGCTTATCTACTAAGCCAGTCTCGGGTTTTTACTAGAGCTAGATGGCTAACACACAAAACCAGGAGAGAAGCTATAAAAGGAAAAGGCTTTTCTTCAAGTTCATGCAGTGAAGGATTGCAGACACAGGCAGTTAGCATGATGAGGACAGCTGAGGACTGTTAATCTGCTCACACAATATATTGCTTTTATGCGAGTCAGCAATGGTCCCTGAAAGAAAGAAATTAATACCTGGGCTTTAAATTCAGTCTTTAAACAACTGCTTCACAGTTGCTTAGGTGGAATTTCTGCCAAATGGAGTGTCCTGAATGTAGTTTGCTCCTAATACTTCAGGGAAACCAAATTTCATACTTATTTACCGAGTAATTATTCAGTGGGCTGGCACAGTTCCTCTTCAAACAACGCACTGAACTCAGGCCTTGCCAAGCCTGGAAGAGCAGCAGGGGCATCTCCCACACATATTGAGGAATGGTGACAGTGGCCACACAATAATCAGTGGAGCTTGGTAAAGCCCCAGTTCCCTGAACTCATTTACACAGAAGGTCCACTAGTAATTGTCAGCAAAACTGTACCCCATATCCTAGTTCATAGTTTGTTTCATAAACTTTCCCAAACATGAAGGCAATGTCTTGTGCTACATATATCCTTTATGTAGGGCAGAGATTTGTAACGGAGCTAACTTTTTAAAAAATATATACTGTTAAGAGCAATACTGGGTGCTGTAACATCATCACATTCATTCAGTCACTTGTATGTTAGTCAAGCTCCCATTTTTCCAGGCAGAAATTTCCCTTTTTCCTGGCTTCTTCTTTTTTAAAGTCTTGCTGAATGGTGAAAAGGTGGAAGAAACATATGAAAAATTCTGCAACTTTTGGTGGAAATTTTTTTTTTTCTTTCAGTAAGAGAGCACCTTCCATTTCTATGGATAGATCAGGAATCAAACTGGTGTTTGAGATATTAACCCGGAATTGAACAAGTAACCCAGGGAAGTCAGGACATTATTTAGTTAGACAATGCATGCACAGTACATGCTCTTTAATTTCTAGACTTCTCATTTCCTTTCTGCTTTCTAGCTGCACAAGATGTAGTTATTGCTGCATGTAAAGCATTGGTGCCATTGACCTTCAACCTGCCATTATGCAAGTCTAGTACTCAATGTTGCAATTATCTGCATGATATAGACAAGCATATATTAAGCTTATATGCGTAAGCATTTCGAATGTTTAGCATTTTTCTTTCAAAAATAAATCAGTCTCTTATATAATGAAATATAATTTAAATGCTCAATTGTAGAATATTATTTCTAGCAGGAGAAGTGTCTTTCTCAAATGTTTACAAACTACTTGGTTTTGAAATAGGAGTTTTTCTTTGCTATCTAAATTTTAATCTTGGAGAAGCTATGTACAGTATTCCTAAGGGACTGTGTCTCTCTAGTGTTCTCTACGAGCGCAAAATAAAATAAATAATAATTACATTGGTTCTTTATAAGAAAAGTCAAAATTATTTCTGACAAAATAATCTGCATTGTAATCTAGCTACTAGGACTGTTAATCTTAGTACAGGAAGAACGCAGAAGAAAATTCTGTCAGATTGGCAAATTTATGTCAATCTTGAAAAAAAAATTATGCCTTTGCAATGCTACAGCTATTTTTACTCTAAAGCTATTTTTGAGTTTCATCCAACTTCTGTAAGCTTGATTTAGGAGTGCAGTTCTAGGTCAAAGAAGACTGACAGTATCCAAGCAACAAGTGATTAATTAAACAATACTTTTCAAGTTGTCATATGTAAGAAGAAGGTGTACCTAACAAAAGTAAAGATAAGGGAGTGAAAACACGACAGCTCAAACCAAAATCTAGATATATTCATACTGCATCCAAATATACAGTATTTTTCTGGAAAAACCTTGAAAGCTTAAAGCGTAGCCTTTCAGCAAAGCACCACACTGTCTCCACTGTTTATCTGTAGGGGAGATTATTTACACATACTTCACATAATGTGATCCTTCTTACACCTCGTTCTACTGTATGTTTTGCCGTAGTGGGGAAAAGCGGAAAGAAGACATCAGTTATGAATGACTTTGGTCCTACTGGAGCAACCCACCATTACAATCCTGGAGAAAATGCTGAAGTTAATGTATTTTTGTGACTCAAGACAACCCTAATATTACAGCTTTGGAATCATGAAAGCAATAGCTGAATGCTATTTATTTAGTGCTACTGACTATTCACTATTTTCTTGTTTTTGTTTTTCCACGTATTTTCCAAAGATTTTGACAGCCCAGGACACCAAGTTTCCCAAAGTATTCAGAGCAGGTAAAGGGATCGTCAGGAGAGCTTAAGGAAGCCTGATCTGAAGGAAGAAATATCAAGAGTGAAAAGGCAAAAGAGTTTTCATTATTATTCAAATTCGATGTCCCTTGTTGAAATTATCTTTATGACATCATCTGCTTCTCTGCCCTGTGCATTTTATGACATACATCTAGCAATGCATATGTCTAGATTTTCTGAATATACCAATATGTTACCTAACGTGGGTGAACATATTCTGCCCATCCAAAAAATATTAAACCAAAGTAATGTAGGATTTAATTTATCTTCATTGAATATATTTTCATTTTAGCTTCTGTCTCACCTGAATTCTGTCAGAGAGGAGTCCACTTAATCTCAGAAATACCCTTCTACAGGAACTGTCTTATTTCTGGATATGATTTTGTTCCGATCTGAAATGAAAATATATTTTAAATTTCCAGTGACCTTAAAACTACATAGATCACTTCTGATGAAAATACCAGCACAGAGCATTTCTGTTTCTGCAACTCTGTACTTTCCAAAATTCTAGAGGCATAGAAAGATTGCAAAACCTTCACAAGGTATTAAAATTTTTTACACTGAATCGAGCAAGTCTGTGGGCAAATAAGAGTGTGAAATTAACTGATCTTTCAGTTCTGTATCTTTTCTGTTTTAGCCATGTACCCTACCCTTTGAGTTAAATGCTATAGGGAAAAAAAGAGGATTCATCAACACGGAGTCTCCCTACCCCATCTTCCAGCTTTTTTGTTAGAACATAGATGTCTTGCAAGCACATCCACAAAATTGAAACAGCCCTGGTTTTGCACAACCGTTCAGCTGAGTGCTACCGTCTCCACACACATTCTTCCCTTCTCATTCAGTCAGTTTACTGAAGTTGATGGCACTTCACACAATAATTTTGGTCGCTCTTGTTTTCTTGGGAAATAATCTAAAAATCTAGAGGAAAAAAAAGTGCTTGGTTGAATTGACATACCAGGAGTTTAAGAAGCTGAATGCCTAGAGTTCAGAGACAGCATCTGTTTGCATAAAAAGAAGGTGTAAGGCAAAATCTGTTGGTGTTGATTGCAACTCGCAGAAACTGGGAATTAAGCCCAAGGAAGAAAAGGCACACACCTGACCCCTGAAGTAAATCACAAAGAAGGACAAAGGCAGATCAGTGGGAGAAGCAAAGAACATTCCCCTGTGCCACCAACCAGGTGCTCAGTTAATATCTGCATTATGCATTACTTCATGTTCTTTCAGCCCTTGCCCAGGCACAGTAACATCCAATGCCTAGGAAGCTAATGCCTAGGAAGAAATCCTTTCACATACGTACTTGTACAGCTGAAATCTTAAAACCCCTGCAGCTTGCAGGAGAACAAGTCAGGGAACTGCTATACTTTTATGATTTAATTTGAATGCTCCAGTAAGAACCCTTTCCTAGTATGACAACAGTTATCTCTGTTGCTGGAAACCAATATTCTCATCTGAATGAAACAGTACATAATACTTTGACAGTTTTGTGGTGCAATACGATTTACTGTGTTTTGAGCTTCTTACTTTTTTCCCCCTCTTCAGTAAGTAAAACCAGCCCTGTTTTTTATCATGGTATAACATGCAGAGTCCACAGGCTTGGACTTTAATGTCAATTAATTAAAATAAATATTTTCTTCAAGAAGAATCAGCTCTCTCATAGATAAAATGACCTTCTGAGAGTGACTGTTACTTAACACTGTTTATTAGAACGCAATTAAAATGTAAACAGCATTCCAGTAAAAGGTGGTATTTTCTCTCTATGTCATGGTGCCAACTCTCAAATATATTAGCAAATAACTGTAACAGAAATCAGATTCTTTTATTCAACACAATTGTATCCCATTTTTAATAGGTAAGAAGAGTACTAAGAACGTAAAATGCTCTGTTTATGCAAATAAATATGTAGGTATTTGCAAACTTTGGATATTGCAGGTATTCTCTCATTTGAAAGTTATAATATGATACCACAAAATTGTATCTACTTAAACAAAATGGAGTTACTACTATTGAACTTGTAACCATCTCCCCACTACCACAAAAATCCCTTGAAGTTGTTCTTTTAACTGACACTCTCACTTTTCAAGTGTTCAAATAAATAATAGCTATTCACTTCAGCCAGCACATCTTTAGGCGACAGGGGAGAATTTCGTGCACCTCTCTACCAATCTTCCACACACATTCTAAGCAGTCTTCTTTTGCCGAGAGCCCTTCTAGCTGACAAGTAACACTTTAACTCCTCCTTGCCAACGTGCCTTTGGCTTCTGCTCCCAAACAAGGAATCAAAGTGTTACCTCTCCCCTCTTCCTGGGAAGAAGAGTTTTGGTTTCTTTCTCCTACTCTTGTCCTCTCTTTCCTGAATATCTCTGGGCAAAGTTCTTTTTAGTAACTTCCTGATTTTTTGGTATGATCTTAATCAGTTTCTTTAAGGAATCTGCAACTTACTTGTCACCAGACATAAATGCTACATAGTAGGCAAGTATTTATCCAAGGGATTTTCCCTGTGACCAAAGGGACATCAAATTTTACTGTGAGCTGTGTATTCTACTCCTTTGAAAATTCAGTCCTATATGCAAGTTAAAGAAAATTAAAACTTCACATTAAAAATGCATGCTGTATGCTGACACGTACTCAGAGAGTTGCCCTCATCAGACAGAATTCATAGCTGTACACAGACACATTTCCCAATAACACAACACGAGTAAAAATCAAATGATGCGAAGCAGGCCAGACTTATACAATTTAAAAGGAAATTTAAGCAGAGCCTAAAAGCTGTTTGCTGAAAGTTTTCACAATAGAACTGTAATTTTAATAACTGAGATTTGTGTATATTAGGGAAAATCTGACTGTCTGAAATGTCCTGTAACAGATTAAAATAATCCAGTCAGGAGACTGACTAAAGCTATTGTTAAAGAGGAGGGAGTACAAAGGACAACAGGTTTCTTCTGTTCCCTAACTCACTCAAAAGATATGCTTCCTTCACTTGTTTTTGGAAACCTATCAGACATTATTTAGCACAGACATTCAAGATTACTTGTAACCAGTTTTTAACCCTTAAAATAAGTCTTTTTAAAAATGAGGATAGAGTCATACAATGTTTACCCTAAGGAAGGACAATTTACACAGTGAAAAACAGTTGTTTTTTTAGTTTTGAGGCTAAAGGCATTAAAAGAGGCTCAGGGCATTAAAAGAAACCAGTGACTTGAAACTGCAATAATTGTTAACAATGCTACAGGAAAGTTACTGAACCTGTATTGCTAAAATCATTTAAGATGAGGTTAAAGTAACAATTTTTAAAGAACAGCATAGTTGTGCTTGTTCGTGCCTCAGAAAGAAGACAGCCTAGACAAATGTGAGATAATATGTTGGTAGGTAACAATCCGTGTTTTCTAGGATTCGACAAAAACTAGGATTATCATAGTTCTAGCTATGCAAACTATGGTGTCTCAGTAGATTGCCAAAACAACAAGACATCCGAATACTCAAACAGGAAATATGGCTACACTTCCAGTTTTCTTTTTAAAAAGGTTTTCAGACATGTGCCTTTCATTAGAGGTACACAGAACCCAGAGTAAAGGAGGTGCAAAGCAACTCTCCAGGGATTTAAGAAACAAAAACCCTCTTCTTTTATACTGTTGTGGTTTAGCCCCAGTCGGCAATTAAGTACCACACAGCCATTCCCTCACCCTCCCCCCCACCAGTGGGATGGGGGAGAGAATCGGAAGAGCAAAAGTAACAAAACTCATGGGTTGAGATAAGAACAGTTTAATAATTGGAACAAAATAAAATAAATAAATAAATAATAATAATAAAAAAATTTTAATGAGGAGAACAACAAGAGAGCGAGGGAGGAACAAAACCCAAGGGAAAAAAAACCACAGTGATACAACCGCTCACCACCCACCGACCAACGCCCAGCCCAGCCCCGAGCAGCGACAGCTACCCCCCAGCCAACTCCCCCCAGTTTCTATACTGGGCGTGACACCATATGGTATGGAATAGCCCTTTGGGCAGTTGGGGTCAGCTGTCCTGGCTGTGCCCCCTCCCAGCTTCTTGTGCACCTGTCAGAGCATGGGGAGCTGAAAAGTGCTTGACCAGTGTAAACACCACTTAGCGACAGCCAAAACATCAGCGTGTTATCAATAGTATCCTCATCCTAAACCCAAAACACAGCACTATACCAGCTACTAGGAAGAAAATGAACTCTATCGCAGCCAAAACCAGGAGATACACCAGTCTTGCCACTACATTCATGTGAGACAAGAAATACCCAATTAGAAGAAAACATAGTGCTCTCAAATGGAAAGGGGCACAAAAAGGAGATTTTAGGAGCTAAAACTGTTTGCTGCCTAAGTGGTGTCAGAAAGGCCTGTTCCCTTGCTATTCTGCAGACCTCTGTGAGGAGATAGGCACCTCATCTGGTTCGAATGAAAGGTCTAACTGCAATGGACTGAGGGTTAACTCCTGCTTTTGTGAGCTCAGCAACCAGAGGAGTCAGAAAACAGATACTTATGCAGAAATATAGTTATGACTATGCGGAAAGATAGTTATGACAATGAAGACCTATCTCCTTTTCAAGAAGGCAGACTGCATGCAAAAGGACGACTTTGTCCTAGGAAAAATTTGAGCATGAAAATGCACTAGGCTGACAAACTACCTGCATACACCTATGCAGATCCATCCAGCTGACTTTCTCCAACCTCCCTTGTAACTTATCCAACAAAAAGGCAGAAGTCTCAGAGATACTGCATTTCTACCAGTTTTCTACAATGGGCAATGAGCAGAGGTGAAAACTGTAGTAACTCCTCTAATGGGAGAAGCAGGAGAAAACCACATGAGACACCTCTCATCAGACACTACAGAGACCTCACAGAGATGCACACCTGTGGCATTGATCTTTGGGAAGTCAGCTTTCCTTAATATCACTATTTGCTCTTAAAGCTGTTAATACTCTCTTTTTTTTCTACAGACTGGGAGGACTGAAGAAGTTGAGCAGTGGTTATCTGCAGACACACCAGCTGCAGAAAACAGTCTTCTATCAAACCTGCTATCTAGCTGGTTTCAACTTCCCACAAAGATGCAGCAGGACACTAGCCTATGCAGCTCTCATTTTCCAGAGAAAGGAGGGTAGCATGGTACTCCACACCTACTCCTGTGTACTGAGAAAAACAAAACAAAACATTTTCTTCCCACAAACAGCTAAAACTCTTGAGCTTTGTTACCCAATGAAAGCTACCTTTCAAATATACATTATTAAAACATCTCCAGAGACTCATAAGAGGGGGAAAAAAAAAAACCACAAAAAACAAAGAAAAGAAAAAAACAACCAAACAATCCAAACAAAAAATAAAAGCAAAACCTACTCCCTATACTGGAGAAAAAGGGCACAATCAAAAAATATAGGAATCATATAAACTCAATATAAAAACCTAAGAAACAACAAGAGAAAACATGAACTAAACTGTGGTTTCTTCTTCAATTAAAGCAACAAAGCAAATAAACATAAAACCATCCCCCCAAATACAAGGCAAACAGAGCTAAATCTTTTCCCATCTCAAAGCTCGTGCTTCCTCCATAAACAAATCATACCTCTAATTAAAATTCCTGAGTCCCCCTGAACATTTGCTTTTTCAACCAGCTGCTTCTAACTACCTGTTAAAGGTGGAATGCTTGCCTCCTAACTCTTTTTTGTGCCTAAGTAACTGCAAAGCAATCAAATTATGTGAAGAAAAGTTTCTTTTTTTTTTTTTAATTTAACAAAAAGTATTCTAATTCTTGCATTTAGAATATACCTATTTGTGCTTTGACCTATGTTTTTCTATCATAGACATAAATTGAAATACAGAAAATTCCATTTTTAAATATTAAAAAAAACCCACACCTTTTTACAGGGAGAGTAGTCAAACACCGGAACAGGTTGTCCTGAGAGGTTGTAGAGTCTCCACCCTTGGAGATGTTCAAAACCCAACCAGCCATGACCCTGAGCAATCTGCTCTTCCTGCTTCTGCTTTGGGTCGGGGGGGAGGTGACTAGGTGGTCTGCAGAGGTGCCTTCCAACCTCAATTATTCTGTGATATAGAAAAACTCAAGAGCATATCAGAAAGGAAAGGAGATTCTGAAACAGATGCATCTGCACATAAATAAAACCCACTGTTTCAGAAAGAAAAAAGAACAGTGGTAAAATACAATGTATTTTGCAACCATCTGGTGCTTTCTGGTTTTTTGTGTGCTGCCTGTCTTGGTGGCTATTCCCTGTGAGGAGTTCATCAGTCTGATATATAAGATGAGCAGACCTACTTTCCACAGTGTAGCCTATGTGAAGTAAAATCAAATAAGAGTATGGGAAAAGAGAAAAGGGCTGGAAGAAGAAAATAAAAGTGTTTGTAAAAATACTAATTCTTCCTATTGGTAAATGTGTGTAATTGTGGTCATCAGCTGGTCGAAGTTCTTTCCCGCTGTCCTGTTCCATGTTTCTACACTCTAACATATTATAACCTTTTTTTGTTTTTTTTCAGTTAGGCTTGTATAATATGTGAATTTAAGTACTTGCCACAGGAAAAAATTCTTTAAAATTGATGAAGAGAGTTCAAGTTGAGTTGGTGAAAATTTTAATGCAATAACTTTCTGAACCTAAAGCACTTGATTTCATGCTTACTGAGGGTTCATCATTTTCTGTGTGCTTTGAGGAAGTGGCAGCTTCTACAGTGGTTCCCACTCTGTAAGGACCACTTCTAATAGCAACCTTTCTAACAAATGAATTGTCTCATGTTAAAGGCTGACACAGAACTTAGGGGTGATCTCAAGTTAGTCAAACTAATTTCTCTTTTGTAATGGATTTGTGTTTAAACTTAACATGCAAAACATTCTAGGTAAGTCATCTAAGAGGCACCTGACTCTCACTTTGGTTAATCTAAGTAGCCCTTACTAGTAATCACAAATAATGAAACCTCAGGACATCTGTCTTCTTTGGGAGGACTCAAAAGTATACATAACTTTAGCTGATCTTTCTTTCTAAGTAGTAGATCTTTCTTTCTAAGGTGCCTTATGTGTCTTTCTAAAATGCAGCAGGTCACTTACAGAATAAACACAAGGTAAGTTCTATTAGCAAAGGCTACATGTAAAGCTGATGCAGTTGACAGGATGAGACCTGGGATGGAGATGACCAGAAATCATTCCATCCTCCCACCTCCCTTTCATTTTCCAAGATCAGCTAGGTTACTCAAGTACTTCAATCTCAAATTAGCGTCTGTTAATGGCAGCCACATGAATGCCTTTGGGAAAATGATGGTGATAATGTCAGATTCAGTTGTCCTGGAAATGTCCTTCAGTTCCACACTAAATGAAAGCTGTGAAAACTAAACTATAGTACTAGCAAGTTTAAAAGGCAAAACAATGTAAGACCTTTATAGTCCAGCAGAAGGAAAATTTAGGCTTTGCAAACATCTTTCCCTCCCTGAAGTTTGTTTTTAATTGCTTCTCGGAAGGACTAAGTTCTCTCACTAATCAGAAAATCATTCTTTAAGAAGCCATTAAGAGAAAAGGGGGATAATTTGGGCTTAGTTAATTACAGTCTCTCCTGGCTGTGTTCAGGATAGGTTTGTGTACATTTGTATGAACACCTAAGTATTCTGGGGAGGTGGAGGAACTTAGGTCTGCTTAAAATTAAAGCTCTTGGAAGGTGGGCAACACAGTGAGGGGTGTAACTGCTACAAGAAAAAAAGGCTTTCGGTAGCAGTATTCTCAGCTTGAATTACAGGACATAAACTTGTCCTGACCTGCCAACAGTATGGTGTGGTCTCCCCCATGTTCTCTAGAGGCAATATGAAAGGACTTAGTAGTAACAGAAAAGCAAAGAAACTACTGAGATCTGTAGGACCTCAGTGCTATCTAATGGGATGTTACATGTACAGATGAGTAAACCTCTTCATAAACCTGTGATTAAAACCTTTCAGCTTTCCTTTCTTTTAAATCTAGTTAGAAAAAACTTAATCCTAAACTATCTCTGTTCTCTCAGCCAACAAACGCAAATTTTATGTTTGACCTGAGAAACATGCTGGCTAGCCAATGAGGAATTTTCAGTGAGTTATGAGCACAATTAAAAGCTCATCTCAAATACTGTGATAACTTTTAGTTTTATGACTGCTGTGTCATAAAGATATATAAGACCTGTCATTACCTATAATATCTGAGCCATAAAGACTTCTGTATGTGCAAACTGAGGAGTTTAGAGCCTCGTAGTTCTTAACTGATCTGGTTGGAAAAATAAAACACCAGGGAGCCAAGTATGAGATAGTATCTACAGAATACTTTAGTTAAACTTGTAACTTTTTGGCTGAGGATGAGAATGTCCTAGGGGAATTAAATCTCAGGAATGACTAGAAGGTAGTGAGTGTACACAGTAGAAGAAGGAAGTCAGTAAATAGAATTAAAAATTAAGATAGCAAGATACATTCTTGGTAAGAGCCGTAAGTGTAGAATTTCACCGTAACTGGGACAGATAGAAGTGGCAATTATTCTTGTCACTTGCTTCTTCAGCCTTTCCTTTTTTGTATGTCAGAATAAAAACCTTAATTTGACCAATGCAGTCGTGCCCCACATACAATAAAGATGCTGTGATCTTCACTTGACAGAAGGATGCCTCTAACTGGATCTGTCAAAGCCCTCCACCTTGAGGGTAGCTATTGTTGAGAGCCAGCAGTTCAGGACACACAAAGGACATGTGGCACTTCAGTCTCATCATGCCTTAAACTATAACTAGTAGAGCTAGTTGCTGTGTGTCACATTCATTCCTTCCCACCAGCTGCAAGTGATGAATTCCTTCTGGAAACAGGACACTCTGTAGGCAGCAGATTGAGACACACCACAGACAATCAGACTAAGAACAGATAGGAACAGTTACCAGAGGAAGCAGGGTGACTCTTATACACTGCATAGATTTCTCATCGAATACTCCAAGAATCTTATTCTGACACTGAATCTCTTGGGTGGACGGTGGCATGGGTATTCTTTCTAGAGAGCAATAAGCAGCATGACTGACCTTCTGCTAGCAAGATCCATCAATGAAGAAGCATCCCACCTGAAACTTCAACTCAATGAAACTCAAACTTAAGAAAATAGTCTTTGTTCTGAACAGCCTGCACTAATAAGAAGCAGGTGACATAGAAGGATGCACAAATGTTTAAAATTAATCTTGTAGGTTTCAGCTTCTTGGGCAAATATTAGTGCCCACCTCTGACCTCAAACTGCCTCTGACTGACTATAGGAATTCATAACTGCAAAGGAGGAGTTAAGGAATCATCCTCAACTAGCCGCTGCAACAAGTGGTGCCAGATACAGTCAGACAGAACTTGCATTCAGGACTCTTCAAAACTATGCTCCCTTAAGCATACAAGGTAGTGCTTTATGACTGTTTTTTCTGACCATATTACATTGCCTTTGAAGAGCAGAGATGTTATGTGGCATCCCTACCTCTGCAATAGCTGTCTGCCTCTAAAATCATATGCTACGTATTCTTTGAGGATTTGACTTATAAACTAGTGTTCTTCACTGCTGTATTAAAGGATAGGCTTTCACTGAAGATTCGATTTAATCCTTTTGCTGTATCATAGTTCACTGCCTAATAAGTACAAATCAAAATTGCAAATTTCTGTCTTGAGATATCTACAAAATGGCTTGTTATGGCACCTGTTATGGCTGCACGGATGCTCATAACACAATATCCACAGGAAGTTGGATTAAAACCAGTTGCACAGAAGAGGCTGGCATGCATTAACTTGTTCTTGATCTCTGCCAGAATGCCATGCAGTCATCTAGCAGCTGCCTATACCTTTCCCTTAGCAAGAATAACCCTTGTTACTACCTTCAGATAAGTTTACAAAAGCTCTGGAGGGCTTTGAAGCTGCTTCCATAGAGCAGGTGAAAAAAAACCAAGAAAGTTACCACATATTATCTGGACTCGTATTTCCCCCAAACTCCACCAGGGAGCCCACCAGAGCTCCCTGGTGAAAATGAAACAAGTTGGGCAGAGCATGAGGGAAATCTCCCAGATTCAGCAAGCAACTCCCCTGGCAAGAAACTGTGCAAGGTTTTCAGACACTCTCAAAGTTCAAGCCTCTTGGTTCAAGCTTAACTAGAACAGGTACTAATTTCAGGAGTTCCCAGTTCAGCCTGTATGTGCATTGCATTTGGAGAGTGGAGTGGCTGACACTCACTCTTTGCTTGCTAATGAAGAGTTTCCCAAATTTACCATAAGATATAACTTTTGCCCCCCCACCAAAAAAAAAAAATCTATTTTGATCAATTGAAGAAATTTGTCAGCAGTAAACTGAATACAATGCCTTTGACATAACAGCCACTGCTCTGACAGAGTTGTGCTCTAAACTCGTAAATAAAACCTGCTAACTTTAGTGGGAAGGTCCAAAACTTGTGTATGACATACATACTTTTCTAATCAAGCACGATGTGCACATGTAGACATTTCTGTAAATACACTAGCTCAGCTGTAGTTTGAACACATTCACACTAGGCTGTAAATCTGCAGTTTATACACAAGATACTTAAATGTTCTTCTATTGGGAGGTGTTGGTCAAAGAGGAAAAAATGTAGTTGGTACTTTCAGGAATTTGTCCATCATCAGCCACATGTTGATAGTGTCAACTCACTTCTCACAAGCTGACTAGTAGTATGAATGTAGTTTGCTGTACCTTCTGATCTCAGAGAATGGACTCAACACCTCCTATTTGACTCCCCAAACACTAGCTTGACTGATCCAAGGAAGTGGACAAGAACCTTCAAGATGGCAAGGAGAAGCAAAAGCAGCTGAGGCTGGTACAGAGTAGGGAGCAGCCTGGAAGAAACAAAGACCTGAAATCTGCCCAGCCAGTGGTACAGCACCAAGCAGTACAACTTGACACTATCCTAATGGATAAGCGTCACTGACTTCATACCATGATTCTGCTGTGCAGAACATTAGGTACTGTGTTCCTGATTTCCTAACCCTTTATAAAGCATATAGAGTCTTGTGCTCTGGCAGCAGTTTGTAGTGTTATCCAGTTCTTGAAGGACACCTGTCTTGGCCTGATGTCTGGCATCCATAGTCTGCCAGCTGGCATCCAAGAACAGGCGCATCAGATCAATGACCACACTGAAGATGTTCACACCTCCTTCTCTGCTGCCACATCCTTCCAGAATCTTTCTAGCAATGATTTCTGCCAGAGTATGGAGAGAACAGATAGACTTAAGCAGTGTCTGGATGTCCTACTGAACTACCTAATTCATAATATTCCCTTTAGAAAGTGTTTAGGATCCTTCACTCTTTCTGACAAATCTTTGGAGGAGGAGGAAGGAGAAGACTAGATAACTTCAACTAACAGCATTTTGGACCTGATAATGATTAATCATGCTCCTGTCACCGAAATTGGGAATCAAACTCCTTAACACCAATGTAGTATTAAGAAGCAGGCATTCTTTATTACAGCGCCGGATGCACGGGGGATCGTTCCACCTAGCGTGCATACTGCAGGTTGCATCAACCAAAACTTATATTCTTCAGTTACATACATATGCATCAAATTTCCCAGAATGACCATACATATTCATTCTATTTCCTGGAACTAATTGTCATATTCGCGTGGTCATTACGCACGCGTCCTTGAGCTCCGAGGGTCTTCCGTGGGGGTCTCTGGTGGTCCCTGGTGGCCGTACAGGTGTGTCCTTTAGTTGACCCCTTCTTCTGGACACGCGCAATCCCACCTTGCTTATGTAACTTGCTTCCCTTCTTCATGGTGCATGGTCCCTAACAATGATTTGGCACCCTTAACACAAACCAGTTATTCTAACTACCCTCGACTTGTTGTCAAGATGGGCTGGGGCTGTACTGGGAGCGTAGCAGCATGTCCATACTACTCCTTGTCCAATTGTCTTTGGGCACAGTAGCATATCCATAGCCATAGGTGTACAAACACAACATTAAAGTATTGTCTACCCCGCTCCTATCTCTATGTTGCTTGGTTACAAAAGAACAAACTAATCATTTTGGTTATGTCTGGTTACACTCCTTCTCGGTAGAGTATCAAGAATAGTCAGAAGAGATAAACATAAATTGTTGTTTTCTTAGCTTATGTAAAAGTGACTGGTTCATGACTGGGTCGTACACCTAGAATTTATCTATAAGATAAATCAATATTTTTATGTAAGGCTTCCTTTTCATGCCTGCAGCCTTAACCCCTACGCTCTGCAAGCACTACCCCTTGTAGTTGCTCATTAAGGTGCAGATACCTGTATGACAACACAATTTATATAGGTAGGAGGGAAGAGTTTGACTACAGTGCTTCAGCATGGAGGGCACTAGTGCATGTAGTTCAAGGAAGATCACATGTGCAGTTTTTACATTTTTTACTCTGTACTAAAGCTTTTTCATCATAAAAAGCTTTCATGTGTGATGTAACACCTATTTACATCCTGCCTAGCTAAACAGGCTAAACACCTGCTGTCAGTCAACACAACACTAAGCACCCAAAATGAGATTAGTCTAACGTGTCTGTTGCAAATGACTTATTGATCTTTTGGAACAGATCTCCTGACTTACATTAAAACACGCTAATTTTAAAATGTTCTAGACAACTCCCTTGCTTCAGAGTAAATACCCATTGCATTCTCAAATGACTGCCTGCAACAGCAGCACCTCTTGAGGCAATGCTGTAGATGTTCAAAAATGTAGCCAAGCTTCTGCTGGCTCCTGGGTTAACACGATGACCATCTCTAGTCAACCCATAATGTGTCCTCAGTCTCGTTGTTCAATAAACTGGCAGCCTTAGGCTATTTTCCCTGTTCTATTATCTTGGTTTAGATCAAACACATTCACTACCAGCAACACCAACCCCCTTCCCCGCCCTGCTCCCAACACCAAGATCAGGACTGGGGAGAAAGTAAGTAAAACTTAAGGTTATGTGGCAGAAAAGAGAATGGTATTTCTACCACTGCTTTCCCTCTTGCTTGCAATTGCAAGAAATAAGTGTATGAACTTAAATTTTGATGTAATTCTCTTTACTTCTCCCCACTTATTTTCCTCAGAGCCTTCTGTAAACTTTCTTAACAAACAGAACTCTTTGTATGGTACAGTTTATTTCAGACTTGCACTACAAGGAGGAATATAACCATTTGACTGCTGAAGTATCGTTCCAGCAGGAACAGTGCACACCTGTGGGTCCTATACCCCATTGTGGGAGAGGTCTGCATCTCCCCTCTGTAAGGAGTACAGCTTTCAAAGAATAAAGGCTGAGTCAAAAGACTGGCAGGTCTTCCCATTGTCTCTTTTTATTTTTCTTTTAAAAAGAGCATTTCATTGTAAACTGAAGCTGTCTTTCATTCCATGGTTTGAACCTTGGTCCATTTCGGATTTCTTCTCACTTGTCATTTTGTGCTGTTTGACCTTATCTTTTATGCCCTTCGAAACAACAAGGTTAATGTGATGCATTTCAGTTAATACTTCTGTTACGCTGCTACAGATTCAATGGCTGTCTTCTGCAAAGTCAGAGTCATACTTCTGAATGTAGTAGCCTCATATGATTGCTTAGTACAGAGTATATCTATGCTGAGAACAACTCTTTTCTCAAACATCCATCCATAATGGATTATGTTATGTTCCACTTTCAGCTTGAAACAGAAGCTATCCTAGCTGAGCACAGAAATGTTAACTTTGCTGTTTTAAGAGGCTGCTGCCTGCTTAAAAAGAAACTCTTCTCAGTCAGCTTCTGTGCAATCACTGGCTGTCAAAAAGGATCAGTTGTGCTCCCTATCTTGCCCTATATTGTTCCTATGCACAGGTATACATATAATGTCCCTGAGACTAAATTATAGTAGTAAAGTAAAAACAAGTTATAATCCTGAGACAAAGAACAGTAATAATCTCCTGTATGCCTGTCTCCAACATGCGTGTGCTATGGCAAATCCTATGACTGAACACAAAAACCCTTCGCCAAGTTTGGCTCTTTTTCTTTTGCAATTGCTGTCTATGGCAATGTTCACAGCTGGATCATGTCTAAAGAGAACTGAAAAAACACTTTACTGTTGTGAAAACGACACACAAAATGCTTTTGTTAACTGAAATGATGTCTTGGAAATAGTTGGCATTCATGCTTGTCCCATTCCTTTAAGTGCAGTGTATCCATGAAAAAGTTATAATCTATTGATAACTACATGGGAGCATCTGGTCCTGCAATAAAGAACTCCAGAAATTCATATGTCAGGAATTATTTTTGAAAAAAATATTTTTTTTGTTTTACATAACTTTGCTCCGATATTACTGTCTATCCTTTACTGTAAGATTTGAATCGTTACATCGTACAGCTGGGGGGGTGGGGGGACACTCTTTAAATAATAGTGAAGCTTTCACTGTCAGATACTGGTTATGAAGTGTCAGAATGTTAATTTATTCCCTCTACATGTATGGAAGCTATTCTGTTTTTAATCAGAAGATCATAATCTTCCTATAAACTATTCTCTGTCAGCTTTTATGCAATCACTAGCTGACTTTCCAGAATTAGGAATAGTAGCAGTGTTACACAAAGCTAGGTGCAGAGCCACTGGTTTCATTTGTTGCAGAGGTCAGCACTATAGGTTATTATAAAACTGCAAGACAAATGGATCCAAAAGAAAACAACTGCCAAATTTGTATCGGGTTTTTGTTTGGGGTTTTTTTTTAGTGAACTGATGGATGTTGCCTCATCTTTTGGCTTGTAAACTTGATTGACCAAGAATCTATTTTTAATACTCTCCAGTTTTGATCTTGTTATGCCTCAGCTCTAAAATGAAGATAATAAAATTTGAATGTGTTGAAAGTCCTGGAAGCTAAACACTTTAGTATTTCATGATACTCAGACTACTCTGACAAAGCATCATAAAGGAGTCTAAGGGAATCAATTCTATTTTCAGAGAGAGGTTATAGAAGTTGTATAATAAATTGCTTTCCACAGACCTCAAGCCCTTGTGCTCCTCATCCCAGACCACAGCCTCATTTGAATAGAGAGCTCTGGATGCAGCTTTGTGCTCACCACTTCCTCAAGCAATTCTACATTTCCTTGTGGACACCTGAAGAAAGTCTTTTCCACTGTAACCTGGAGCCTTTCAGAGCATCTGTCTATGATGTACTGCAGGAGACCCTGAGCAGATTTACTAAGTTTTGTCCAGCCTGAGGGGCAAGTTCAGAGATTGTCATGGTTTAACTCCAGCCAGCAACTAAGCACCATGCAGCCGCTCACTCCCTCCCCCACAGTGGGATGGGGGAGAGAATCAGAAGGGTAAAAGTGAGAAAACTCATGTGTTGAGATGAAGACAGTTTAATAGGGAAAGCAAAAGCCACGTGCACAAGCAAAGCAAAACAAGGAATTCATTCACTCCTTCCCATCGGCAGGCAGGTGTTCAGCCATCTCCAGGAAAGCAGGGCTCCATCACGCGTAATGGTTACTTGGGAAGATAAACACTATGACTCCAAACATCCCCCCCGTCCTTCTTCTTCCCCCAGCTTTATATGCTGAGCATGAGGCCATATGGTGTGGGATATCCCTTTGGTCAGTTGGGGTCAGCTGTCCCAGCTGTGTCCCCTCCCAACTTCTTGTGCACCCCCAGCCTCCTCGCTGGTGGGGTGGGGTGAGAGGTCTTGGCTCTGTGTAAGCACTGCTCAGCAGTAACTAAAACATCCCTGTGTGATCAACACTGTTTCCAGCACAGATCCAAAACATAGCCCCATACTACCTACTATGGAGAAAATTCACTCTATCCCAGCCAAAACCAGTACAAAGAACCAGCACGTCTCAGCATGGGTTCAGAGAGCAGGAAGTGGTTGAGAGGGTCTTCCTGCAAGGGTACAAAGGCTGGAAGTTACTCCACTCCTATCACCCTCATAGAAATCTCTTCAAAAGCAGGCACAGCCATGTTAATGTTAAGTTCTGTAAAGCTATGGAAGGCAGCAGTGTACTTCTGTAAAACTACCAGCTGTTCAAAAACAGTCAGTTATCAATATCTATCACTATGTAAGACCTGAAGTCTGATCTTTCTTCAGACACCCACCCAAGTGAAAGCTGTATTCCTGATTTCTACATATGGATTAGTAGCATGGCTTGCACCTTCTTCTGGCTCTAACCAGCAGGAAGACCAAACTCAGACAGAAACAGATAGATTTGTTTTTTCAATTGAGAAAAAGAAATCCAATCTTTTTTCTTGTTGATGTTTTATAAGTATAAGTAAGGTTTATTCCATTTGCGAACATCTTTGTTCTTCTTTATATATGACATCTATGCATGAATACTCTGTTTTGAAATATGCAGTATCTTAGCAGTATTACAGATTATGGTACTTTCTATTGGGCCATTGTATTCTCAGGAGCAATTCAACATCACAGAAATCTGGATACTTGTTTACATTCACTAAAATGTAAAAACTAGCTGCTCCTAGAAACCTACAGAATTTTCAGTCTTTACTAAAGGGAACAGTACCTGCTTAAAGTTTACATTGTCAGGCACACGTATGTTAATTCTAACACCTAACATCAAAACCCCATATGTGTTCTTTGTTTACAGCTGCTTCCATGTGTCTAAACAGTGCCAAACACAGTAGGATTTTGGCAGTGGTAGTAACATCTCGAAGCCATCACATCATGTACATAATATTCATGAAGTCAAAATATCATCCCAAGGATGAATGGAAGAAAAGAGCAGAATTGCTCCAAATAATGGGTTGGAAAAATGAAGAGCCAGATCTTCAAAAGCACATAGCCTCCAACAATAAAAGAATGATTTCCTAAAAATATTTATTATTTAAATAGCTGCAGTTTGCAAAAGTTTGGCTCAAACAATTCAGAATGTTTTTGGAATGTTATGGAAGGCAAGCAGAGTACAGCAAAACACCTTGGTTCATGAAGCACCAAGACATAATCCTGGGGAAATCAAGACTTGAGGGGAAAAATAAGTCTTTTTTTTTTTGGAAAAAAAGAAAAAACATCACCCACCAAATGCTGTAAGGCCAATTCAAATTAACCATTCCTTTGCACGTTTCCTAATGGAGCATTAAAAAAATGTAGCACATACTTTGTTCCACATATTTCTTCCTACAAGTGGCATGTTCCAAGTGACTCATACCTGCATATCCCACAGCATTACTTAATCAAGCATGTACTTGCAAATCTATAAATTAATACTTTAAGATCAAGAGCTAATGGCTTCAGTCCAACGTGTCAGTATTCTGGAGAGGGATACCCCCTTACATGGATAGTGTTGGGAGGAAATGGAAGAAATTGACATGAATCAAGGTTTATGGAATATATGTGTAGAAGACAATGACAGGGAGAAAGGGAAGGAGGGTCTAGTAATAATGTCCTGGAGAGAAGCAGGACAGGAAGATTTCTGACAAGAAACAACGTCTCATACTATGTAGTGCATTCTTTGTAACAGTGAAGTGGGGGACTCAGTTAAACTGAGTGGATGCTGGGAATGTCTGACAGCTCTGCTAAGGCTTCCTGAGTCCTCAGAGTGACTGGTCCCACTCTGTGGAGCTCTTGTTATCATCTGCCGTCACTGGATTTTTAAGGAATCAGCCAGCAGGATTAGACCCTAATGTGTGATTTGATGACTGTATTTTCACCTATTACATTTCTCACTAGCCTAGGAAACCATTTTTTTCCATACCATAAATACCTACTTATTACCATACTTCAAATTATAATGGCATAAAAACTTTGTTCCTCATGTTATAATGGTAAGCACTGGAGTAAAACAAATTAGCATGTAGAATGAAGCTGTATTTTTGAGCAAGTGTAATTTGGATCAGCTCCACTGACCTCAGTGGCCATGTGTTAGTGGTGAATGTGGCACAAAGAAGTCTCTCTCCTTTCACACTCTCTGCAGCTCCTTCATGGATTAGGTACACTTGGTCCTTAAACTCCATAAGGTCTCTAATAAACACATTCTCAAGATGCCGGGTTAGGATAACAGCTCCTAGAAGTGATACAGAAAATGGTGCAGGGACTTTTGAGTTCATCCTAGTGAGTTCTGTTGCAGGAGTTTGTCCATTCATTTTCACTCTTAAAAAGCACAAACACCTTTCACCAATTCATGTAGGTAAACTGAATGCCCTACAGATAATCTCTAAATCACTAGGACTTTGACTAGATTAGGAGTATCCTATTCTAACCTAAGTGAATGACTTTGTTATGTGATTGCCAGTTAATTTATCTGCATTAAAAGGGTTAAAAATGCTCACCCTTCAGCCTAAAATTAACAGTAAGAAAAAAAGGGGAAGTATCTCAGCTCTAATCAAAGTGCTTTAATGTAAAAGAGATGTCAGAGTGCAAAAAGACGCTAGGTGGTGATTTCATGTGGTCCCAATATAGGTATGGATCCCCCTCTTATTGTTATTATCCCTGTCCCAGGTACAAGAGTATCTCCCTCCTACTCCCTCATATCAGCTCATCCTGTTGAAGTACATCCATCACTCTAAAAGCTGGCAGGAGACACAGCTTTCTGCTACCATCAGTTAAGCACAAAGTCAGTCAGGTCTGCAAGCACAGTTTTCAAGGGAGTTAGTGGAGTAAAACTATACAAAAAGAAACTCTCCTGAGCATTCCCCTGTGACAGGAGAGGAAATTCTCTTTCAGCTCACCTAAATCATTGCATTGGAAACTCCCTCCCCACCCAGTCTCAACACATCCTCCCAAAACTGCTCCCAGAAATGCCATATAGGTATGATGAGAGATAAAGAAGCAATTGGCTAAATATTTGTTTTGTTCTTTTTAGCTGATTGAAACTGTGGCTCATAAAAAAATTTCCACTAATAGCCTTGGCCATAATGAAAACAATTGCAATTATACATTCTCTACACCATGGATTTGCTGGGTTAACATCCACAGTTTTCATTTTTCCAAGCCATCCTTGATTACTGATATTCTAGTATTCTGTATTGACTTTGTTCTGAAAATAGTGATCTCTGGAAGAGGACAGAGGAGATAGCTAGAGGAAGAAACTTCTTAAATTGCTACTGCAAATCTGTGAGAAATCTTCTCTTAGAGTCCTTAAGGCTTCAACATTGTGGTGAGAACTGAGTTGGTGAATCAACATAACCTGAAAGAAAGGAGTGCTTTTTCTCCCATGGAAGGTTTGGCCTCCTGTTAATATTCAGAAATATCTTATTTCAAATCCACTCTAGCAACAATCTACATGTATAAACCTGGCCTTGGTGTCCTAACAGCAAGCAATTCTGGCCTGACCTGTTGTGCTATTTCAGTCAACTTTAGCTCTTACTCTCAAGAAATATTTTTACTCTTCAATTCTGAGGAGAGCATTCATGAACACATCAACCACCAGACCATGAATAAATTCAATCAGTACTAAAGTGCCATTCTAACATATATGGGAGTGCAGTTCATCCTTTTCACAGGTGGTCAAGCCAGGCAATTAGCTTAACAAAGACATCACAGGAAACCAATGAAGAGCCTGATACCAGCTGGATCTAAGCATATCAGGGACTAATTGGGCCCAGCATGCTAAATAACTCCATTGACTTAACAGTGTGACATCAGAGATGAACTTGGTTCATGGCCAAGAAAAGAGAAAGGCAGAAAGAAGGAAAGGGAAGAGATGTTCAGAAGTCATTAGAATAATTCAGTACATTATACAGGAACATTTTCTCTGGCAAACAAGGAGGATCCCAATATTTTTAAGTGCAATTCCATGAGCATCTAGACACATTGCATATGACACTTTATAGGTCATATACAGAAGAATGCTTTCAAAAGCAACTATGAAAGCAATGACCAAGTTTAAAATGACCAAGGGAAAAAGAGTTGTATGAAATAGCAGCCAATAAGTCTATTAGAATTTCTTGCAAATACTTTCATGCCATGTCCCACTCCATTTCCTAGCCCATTAAAGGTATTTCCTACAATACACAATTTTCACAGAAGTCTTTAGAAAATCTTTGTTTGCCCAAAATGTCTTTTTTCATAGAAATTGGCAATGATTCATTGGTTAACTATTGCTTTCTTTTTTTTCTTTACAGAGATGCCATTTATAAGGTTAAAGATTATAGATTCTAGGTGCTCCTTGCATTTTTATTGAATTTAGAGATACCATAAGGTGCCAGGACAGAGAAGATTCTTGTCACCTGCGTCTCTGCATGCAGAAAAAGAGATACAGCAAAGGCAACTACCTCTGGCAAGACTGCACTGTTTTCTGTGTACAGCAACAAGGTTTAAAATTCTTAAACTGAAAGGCATTCAGCAAAGATTGTGAGATGTTAAATTTTATCTTTGTCAGATTTTCCCATCTTTCACATGGATGTACAACAGCAACAACATTCCTTATTTCTAAGTCATTAACAGACTGCAATGTTTTTTCTATTTAGGACCAATGTATATGTTACTCATAGGAAAAATCCCCAGCAAATGCAAACAAAGTTTATGGAGTTACACCACAGAAAATCTATTTCACTTTTACCAGTGAAATATGGTAAAAAGCATGCATTGATGCACACTAATATGCATGCCTTCAACTATGTGAATGCATTAATTTTCTTAAGAAAGTGACTTAAACAGATTTTTTTAATTAAGATTCATTTGAATTCTTTTTTTTTTTTTTAAAGAAATACTTAAGTAAAAAAGAAACCCGTTTTGGAATATTTTTAATACAAGTAAAAGACTAGATTTATAAAATCAGAGAAGTATGGAATAACCCTGCAACACTGAAGTTAAGCACTAACATAGAAAGCAAAGAAAAAAAATCCTCCGAGTTGCTACAAAAGCAAAGAACTTTCCTTGCAATAGTTTTCCAACCCCCCAGAAGAGTAACCTTATAAATGTAACTTACAGTATTCTGCAATTAACTCATTTCAGTTTCTCCTGTTGATGCATTATATACTTGGTGAAACTGAGACTGAAAAAATAACTCAGTAGTCAACAGGACACTTTCAAGAGGATTGAAAAACTAATTTCCAATTATACTTCTAACTTCTGTTTGACCTATCCTTGTGAAACTGCCTTGTCCTGAGATATTTAGAAAGTTTTGTTGCAGAGTTCTTCATATACTACTTAAGGCAGTCACAAATGATTTGTGGCACCTTGGATCCGATCCTGCTGAAGCAGGCAAAAGATGGTTTGAACTAAGACTCCCACATCCCAGGAGACTGTGTACCTGTTATGCTGTGACACTTCTGCCTCTGCCTTAAAGAAGGTCACTTAAGCACCACATTATTCATTTAGTCCAGTGATTCAGTTATTGCATATAAACCATTCACTGGAATAATTCCCATGTTCTAGTTTTAATAAAATAATCAAGACCTTCACTAGGAGGCTTATTTTTTAGTATTCAAATCCTAATGCTATCTGGTATTAATGTTATGGCAAATAACTGAACAGGAAGTGAAAGACTAGCCTGAGTTACCCAGCTACAGGTCTGCAGTATTTGTAAAGCCAAGATACACAGCAGATTTCCAGAGTCGCACTCTTGGTATAATATTCTGGATAAGCAGACTTCCCTGGCTAAATATTAAGGTAAAAAGCAAAATTGGAATAGACAAGACAACAATACTATGTATATCACAAATACAGACAAAATGTAACTTGTTTCAGTCTGATAAGATCACTGTACGATAAGATTTTGCTTGTCTTTTTTCCTAAACATGCACTTTCATTTCTGTTAGCAAAGATTCATCTAACTCTTTTTGGCGCTGTATGGATTGTTCTGAATAGGTAACCTCCATTTACTATTATTTACTGGAATTCAATAGCCATTTCAAGATGTCATCTGCAACAAGGACCTTATTAACACTGTTCCAGATATATACAACTTCTAAAGTAAGACACCAAAATGTGTGTTTGAGCAAGCAGGACAGAGCCCCTAGGGCAGAAAAAACTCTCTAACTGAGCCCTGTATTCAACCCATAGGCCACAGACTTGTCTCATTAAAAGTTAAAATTACTTGGCATTGTTTCAATTCTTTCCTTGCCAGAAGGCGATACAGCTGGCATCAATGGTGATACACTGTGCACACAACTGTTGTCTTCCCAGGTCACAGGAGAAAGGCCTGCTGTTAAACCAGTATTAATCTGTACTTGGGCTGAGGCAGAGAATAGATAGAGCCAGGGAGAAAATCCTCACTACCCTGAAAGAGTTAGAAACATACAGGATGCGTTAATACAGACATCCAGAGACTGACAGATTACCAGACATACTACTAGGCTGGACACTAATTTGAGGGAGGGAGGTCTCTCTCCCTCAAATATTCAGGCATAGGTGGTCTACAGTCCTCTTATACTCTTGACCTAGTCTATCATGAAGACACTCAACCCTGCCCATGAAACAGTGAAGAAAGGAATAGCACACATAAAAGAACTACTTCTGCTGTACTCAGGAGCAAAATGGAGCTCACTGTCTCTGCTTTTTAAAGCTTAAAATCAAATTAAGCTTAAAGAATAAAGGAAAGACAACAGCTGCGATTAAACATGTGCTCTTTCTCTAAGCCAAATGTGCTAAAGCGTGGCTCTTGCACCACACCTTACAAGAACGTATTGTATACAGGACTCAGAGGTGATGAAGATATATAGAAGCACAGTGAGGTTGGAGTGTGAAGAGCAGAAAGTGGAAAGGACTCTCCAGAAGAACACTACATATGCTACCATGCAGAAAAATCACAGAAGAAATTCATCTACAGCCCCAGCTATGCTAAATCTCCACGGCACTGGTGACTTCAGTACGGTTCATCTGGTATTCATTGATGGGGGATTGGGTTCAAAGAACAAATGCAAGAAAAGCTTCATTCAGGAAGGGAAATTCAAAATTCTCCTGAGAATGAAAGAGAGAAATACCCTATAAGGAAGACACAGACAAGAAGGGTGAAAAGGAAGCACCCATTACACCAGCAATGTTGCCCACTGTCCCCCAAACACACACAAACTGGAGAGGGTCTATTTCCAGCTTCTGAAACAGGCACTAGTTTTCCTGACAGAAAACATAACACAGTGCTTAGAGCAAAGCCTTGGTTTTAATCTATTTATTACAGAAACATCTGGTAATGAAAGAGAGAAAGAAAGGAAGGGAGGAAGGGAAGGAGTGGCAAAGGAGGCAAGGAAGAAGGGAGGAAGAGGAGAAGGTTGTAAGAAGACTAAAGGAAGGAAGAATAAAGAGCCGGCATTGAGGGAAAGAGACGAGGGTCTTTTGCAAAGGGAAAGCACTTTGCAAACTGAAAGCAATTTGAAAATAATGCATTTCTCAAACCAGACCAGAGTATCTACAGAAAGAAAGCTTGACTTCAGCGTGTGGAGAAACAATGACATTTGTATTTGTGGAGAGTGAAAACCATCCCTGTCCAAAGATACCACGCATTGTCCCATGCTTTTACAACTACTTTCATGACCGGCAAGCTTGGTGGGTCTTGAGCAGTCACCACATAGGAAGCAGGAAAGGCTGTTATTTCAGAGTACACCTGGAAAACTATAGAAGAGGGAGAGCTTACCCATCTATACAAAGTATGGGAAACGCTATCTTATTAAGCGTACCACTTGGAGTCCAGCAGAACATGTACTTCAGTGGGAAGGAAACCTTGTACAAGCACAGAATCTTAAAGAGAGCTCTGCTTCTCCAGCAAAATCAGAGAAAGCACCCCATAGGTAAGAGTGTTCCCTTCTTCCCTCCTCTTGTTCCGAGATGGTGAAAAATGTGGCTGTCCATATAATGCCCAGAGTCTTCAAGTAAAAAGAAAAAAATTAAGACACAGGAGCCACCATGGAAAAACACCATTTCTTCTGTTTCAAGGCTGTGATTTGACATGAGTCATAGCTCTCTTCCACTAAGTTTATAGATTTCACCGATTTCACTGCCTGCATATAGGCGGAAAGACAGTAGCCTGTTCTCTTCCACCCATTTCTGCCCCAATCCGGGGAGAAGGGGTATCGACCTCTTTTCTGCACTGCCAGCACCACCAGGAGAAGGATTAGCTGGGGCTGACAGACACACTGAGTTGTCCAGTGGACTCAGTCCCACTGCTATACCCTCTGCAGCTGGAGCACGGTGGTGTGCGGAGGAGAGCAACTGACATGGGCAGCATGCGTCCCACAGGCATTCACTCTTTGGACCTCTGCTCAGCTGGAGCCTCTCTACAGCATGACATTTGGCAGAGACATAATGTACCCTTCCAGAGCACTCAGAGTGCACTCCCTTCCTCACCCTCCTTTGGCTTTCAAGAGCCATTATGTAGCTTAAAGTGTTTTGTGAATGCAGCTTCCTTTACATCTGCTGGTGATGCAAAAACATCAACAACACCACAAAATTCTCTCTAATGTGGATTGCAGCAGCAGCAGCCAGCAACATTTCACCCTGTCAGTGCAAGGAGCATTTTGAAGATGCAAAGCAACATTAGCAAAAGAAATCAGTTAGTGTGGGAGGGTGTAGAAGAGAATAAAAATGATCTTGGTTGCCTCAAGGACAAAGGTGAGCTGGTTTCACGGGAAAAACAAGCAGATTAGTAGTAATCAAGGATTTTGAAATGCTGGGGGTTAAATTCTCATGATAAAGCCATAGCTTAAACTTTTAGTTAATTATTTCCTTGTACAAAGATTTTGTGTTTTCTTGCATCTTCTTCTGAGGTATCCAGTGCTTTGCACAGTGAGAAATGGGATACTGAATGATACACTGTGAATCTAGTCTCTTCTGACAAATCCTATGTTCCTGTCCTTCTATGAAAAGAGAACAATGTTCCTGAAGGAGCTCCTCTCTGGTCTGTAGAGAGAAAGTTGAAATTTTCAAACCTCAGTAAAAGAGGAAAAAAAACAGCATATAAAAATGCTCTTGAAATGAAGAACAAAAAACCACAGAAAAAAATTCCGCAAGTTAAAGATACAGCAAGTGAAAACAGATATGGCATGTGAGAATAAGCAACATGAAGGAGTCTTCATCTCATGAAGTCTGTAGGTGAATGCTGGATAACTTTCTGCTTCAAAGCACCAGAAACAAGATGATGACACTGCAATCACTTTAAAAAGAAAAAAAAATTTTTCAACAGCTATTACGTTTTGAAATTGTGTTAGCTGGGCAACTTTATTCTTCAACACATGATAGGTAGAGCATACCAGGTGTCTAGTAAGACTTTTGGAAGGTCGAGAGCAAATGACAAATGGTTTATGTTCCCATTCTTAACATCTGGAAATTATAATTCCAGAAACATGAATGTTAAAAGTCGTTCTCCATACCTTGAAAGGATTGCGATTTGATATAGATCTGTGAGCAATTTCATCATTTACTCCAAGTCCTGTTCTTTTGTTTATAACTTTTAAATGATCCTCAGTCTCCAGGTCGGCATATTTGTAAGGCGTATTTCTCACCACCTTAATACTGCAGCAGTAGCGGCATATTGGAGCCTCGTTTGCCCTAGATCACAGTCATGCTGCTTTAGGTTTTAGCAAAGCAGAGGTTACAGTCACGGGGCAGACCTCAGTGCTGTGAAACCTGCTGATAAAGGAACCTGCCAGTCAAAGTAATGATGGATACCACATAGACTCCTAAAGATGTCCTGTCACATAGTCTTGACCTTACATTCGGCTGACCTATTGCCACACAACACAGGAAGATGTGTCAGCATTTTTGGATCTCGCTCTGTTTTCACCAGGAAAATTGTCACTGATTTCATTTTAACCACTGGACCAAAAGAAACACAAATATCACCTAGAGCAGAATGGGGCTGTTTCACACAGAAATCCTTGTTGTCATTTAGACTTGTGGTATTGGTTTCTCAAGCTGTTTAAAGCTGAGGCTGCTCTTCAGATTCCCTGAAGAGTTTCCGTGTCAGTGTCATTATTCTTTATTACTTTGAAGGCAGATTAGACAAAATCCAGCACATCTGTTATCTCACCATTTTGATGGTTTAAGATTAATGGCTGTGATAATAGCCTGCAGAGCAAGTCAAGGCAAGAAATTTTGGAGAGTTCAGTGTCTTCCATAAATCCACATATGGCTGCTTTTTTGATATAATGAATGCAAATGTTGAACACAGCCAGGATGAAGTTATGGTGTCCTTGGAGATTCATCCATCCTCAACTTTCATCTGGAATGGCAGCTTTTGCAGAAGTGCCAATGGGACTCCAGACTCCACAAAAGGTGAAGGGGAAAAGAAGGAAAGGAAGGTTTTGTCACACTTGAAATCTCTCTAGTCTTTCCTTGGACTGAAGAAAGGGCTCCACAACATCTCTGCCCTATCATGAGAGCTCATTTCTGTGAGCTCCATGAGATGGTAGGTAAGGATGGTAGGCATTCCCAAAAGCTAGAGCAGCATAAGAGTTGGGTGTAAGGGCAGCAGACCATGAATAGGGGGACCCAGCTGGAGATCACTAGGTGAAGACCAGCTGCCTCCCCAAGCTGCCAGAGTATAGAGCTGTATGCCCTTCGGTGAGGGAAGGAGAAAGGGGGACTGGAGAAAGGTTTCATTTTCAGCTCTGACAGGTAGCACCTCACCAGTCTGAGGTCCCGGTTTGCTTGAGCATGCAAACCAATTGCATGTCTTTGTCCTGCACAAATAAGTCAGGAAGATTCAGGCCAGTCAGAGCAGTTTGGTGCCCAGTCAGACTGCATTTTAGTCCAGTTTTAAAGCAATGCTTCACAGAATTATTCGGAAGATCTGCCCAAGAGCAACTGATCAGCAGGTCTAACACTTACTCCTCACCTGTGGCACTCGACAGAACACAGGGGCCTCCTCAATTATATTATTCCTTGAGACCCAGACAGAAAAATAGTTGTTGCCTTAATCACTGAGCAGAGCTTAAGAAATGCATATGGTCTTCACAAATTGCGTTTTTACATAGTGCTTTCTTTTTGTTCTTTGTGTTTAAACATGGTATAATGTTTGAGATAGATAGAAAGTGGTCAGAAAAATGAGTTTTTAATGTAGAAGGAGTTGAATGAGGAATTATTACACAACTTTGCCATGTCTCCTAAGTACAGCATGCAGCTTACACAAATTCCATACAAAAAGTCTCAACTGCCTAAGCACACTGTCTCTGAAACCATAACAACAAAAAAGAGAAAGACAAATAGAGAAGATTTTGGATGATGACTCTTACTAAATATACTCCATCAGAATATAAGCAAAAAAATCTCTATAAACAGCACACCAATTGCAATGTCTGAATTAATAGCATCATCTAGCAATAAGGTCCAATCTATTAAACATTAATTTTTTTTAATTGGGTTTTCTCGACTTTTTCAGCTAGCAAAAGTAATACTCTTCCTTTATCCTCAGACCCTGAACTCAACCCTTTTACATTATTTTAAGAGGCTAAACCACAAAGCATACATAGAGTGAGGATGATTATTCCCAGCAGCAGTTCTGGCAAGAGCAGGTTACAAAGTGTTCATTCTGATTTTGGCCATTTATTCAATCAGACAGGTAAACAGACTATGAAAATTTTATTATACATGCCTATTCTAGTGATTTGCTAGATTAGCTCATTTGACATCTGCATGAAACAAAGATCAGTTTCTACTCATTAGAACCCTGGGGAAGGATCATTTATGATTAGGCTTTGGATTATTTTTTAAGCTTTTTAAGCTTCCCACATGGAAGGAAATAAAATTAAATTACTTAAATTTGTGCCCTTCCAATCTGGTGGGACTGCTAGCTTACAGGTATGATGAAACTCCTATCTATATATACTGGTAGAACTAATCTTACAGGATATAAGTGTATCTTTTATAACTGAAAGACAAAGGTTGTTTCTAAAAACAGCAGCTGGGAAGTGAAGGAAGAACAGGGATGTAGGAACAGGAAGGCAGCTCTCCTGTCCATCATAAATCTTAATAGCCATTGATTTAAATGTGTTTGCATATGTAAATCCAAGCTATCACAGAAAGAGAATGATTAGCCCCTGTGATATCGCAGACCAGTAGCTATTGTTAAAAAATAGAGCCCCAGGAAGGTTTCCCTATTTGCTTTCAATCAAGTGCAATAGCCTCTTGATTTCAGGACAAGAATACAGTTTCAGTCCTAAACTGGGGAAGTATCAGTTACTACATTTTTCAGGCATGCTCAGTGTCTTCTTGCTTTCGCATGGGTGGTTCCCTCTCCAAAAGAAATGAAATCACAATGAAACCATAAACCATTAACGAATATGGTATCTTAAAGGACAAGATCTTAATCTTGTAATTAGGTCAGCTGATGCTTAACTGTCTGTACAAAATTTGCATCGGACTCTGGCACAGAGGACGTTGTGCTGGATTTCACACTGGCAGAAGGTCAGAGCTTTTGGATGCAGGGGCAGAGGCACTCTTGGCTCCTGAGAGGGCTTTATTTTGCGAAGGTCACTGCCAGGGCTGCAATTCTTCCAGTCATACCTGCTGGTGTCTTTGAGACAGCTGCTTTGGGAGCTGGTATCTACCAGACATGACAGCACAGGTCTATGTTTGGAAAACTCAGTTTGTATTTGCACTGCCTTTGGGGTTACAGCTAGACTCTGTATTAAGCTAGACTTCTAGCAGTACCCAATATTCACTGCTACCAGTACACAGGGTTACTTTAAGCAAAGCCACAGCTGTGCATTTGTACTCAAGGAGAGTGGGAGAAACACCATTACTTGTAAGAATTATTTAGCATCTTGCTTATATTGTCAGCAGACCCTTACAGCTCCTTCCAAAATATCTTTTGGGAAAGCCTGAGCAGTTTTTTATGCTACTGATCAATGGCCTATTTGTCTAGTAGCCCCTGCCTCAGCAAAATTCATTCATAATTTCCTAAACTCATATAGATCACGGAATCTTTTAAGTCCTTTACAAGCTAAGAAAGGGACATACAGCTCTCATTATTATAGTACAGATTGATGGCACCTGATTCTTCAAAAAGTATATCTAGGATAAAAATAGGGATCTGAAATTGAGTTACTGATTTAGGAGAATAACAAAATATCCATGTATATTTCTGTATATACCAAATGGAGCATAGTACCGTACTCACGAGACCAACAATCTTCTTCTGCTCTCTGAAGCATGGATCCATGCCCAGCCCTTCACTTTTCCTTATGGCTCTCTACAGCTATATCCCCTTTTTTCCAAATGTGTATTGAGTTTGTCATTCAAGTAGACTTGCCACACAACATTTCAGCCACGCTACGCAGGACCAGCGGAAGTCCTCTGCAGCATCTTGGTCTGTGTTGCAGTAACAGAGCTGCAAGGTCCTTCCTTGCCCCTCTTGCCACAGAGAGCATGTGAGTGCTGTTCTTGCATACATGGTTGCACAAGGCTGGAGGCCACAAGATGCTTCTCTTCTTTTTGGGTGCAGTGATCCCAGCACACCGATTCCAGTACACAGAAAACAAGGAGGAGAGGCCTCTTCCAGGTCTGTGTTCCTAACCCCAGGTACAGCCCTTAGCTGACCCTCTCCGGCCCTTTCAGATGCCATCACAGGACCCAGGTTTCACGTGTGAAAGATGGATTTCATCTGAACTGTCTTTGGCGTCCCCAACAGGCACACGGGCTACCTTACATAGGGTATTGACTTACACCCTTATGTCCTCATTACAGTTATACAAGCCCTGCATTTCATTTTCACGGGTGTGTGCATAAGGTAAACATATTTACAAAACCATCTGCAGTATGTACCTACTTCAGTATAGACCATGTCAGAACGATCTGTTCCTCAAATGGTTTCAGGCACTAACTCAAGTGCTCCGCTCCAGAGTTAACACAGCTCAGCAGAGGTAGGAGCACGTGCACTGAGAACTGGGAGCTCATATAATGCCTTCATGACAACTCCAAAAGGAATTTTCACTTTCAAGTGCACTTTCCAAGTTATGCTCATTTAACCCTCTCATCTAATATTACCTGCAGCAGTCAGTATGTGATCACTGCTTCACCATCAGTGTTATTAACAGGCATTTTGCTAAGGCACATCCAGTACTTGCTGTAGTCAAGTTCAGCTGGGAGAAAAATAAGCAATCAGACCAAAAGAAGCAAAACAGTCACTTTATTAAAAGACCGCTTCGAATTGAATTTTCTGTTATATTTCTTTCACTGTCACAATCAGCTAGAATTTTATCTAGTTTTCTCATAGTGAATTCGTCAGATTTTAGGTTTTCAGTACAGGTAAAGTATATCAACTAACCACTGTTCTTCTCTTCATTAGAAGTATATTTGGGGCAGGATAAGGAGTAACTGCTAAATTTTTGGCTGATGCTTCTTTTTTCTGCCACACCCATCTTAAGTTACTCAAACCCCTCCCACATACCCACTATATAAACTACTGAAGAAACATTTACCTTTTATTAAAACTGTCAAGGAACTGTTCGCTTAAAAAAATGAAGAGATTGATGGGATAGGTCAAACCCTTTGGTTTTTTGTTTTGACAAAGAACTAGGAAAACCAGAAGTTTGGCTAAAGCTTCAAGCTTTCAAGTATGAAAAAACCATAATCTGTGAAGAAAAAAACAGAGAAAAACTGATAAAAAGCTATCAGAAAAAAACCCAACAAAACAAAACAAAAAAATGCTACTACAGAACATCTGTAGATGAACTACGGAAATGAATGAGGATTTGTTACCATTCCATTTTTGTCTCTCCCTTCCCCCTCAAATACAACTTTCAAAACCACTGAACCTTATGTCACAGTGTCCCTTGCTGTAGTAACAAATATAAAAAGTAATAAATGTCTCTGCATGACCTTGTAAATAGAATAATTGATGAAAATGTGTTTCTCTGCTGCTCAGCTACTCTGTAACCCGCTTCCTCAGTCTGAGTCATAACACCAGAGACTGGAATTAATAAATCCTGATACTTAATACTATTTTACTTTCTAACAGCCTATCTTGCAGATACTGCTATGTCTGAATTTGTTGTAAACAGAAGGGGGTTGTATTCTTAATTATGTAATTACATTTGCTTTAGCCTCATTGGAATTGAGGAGAGTAACTCAAGAAGATAAGGAAATACTCTGGGGTCTTGGCACATAACATAGCAGAGGACATGGAAAAAACAAGTACTTCTTTTATGTAAACCATGAGAGCAGTAGCTAGAAGGTAGTCTAGACCAATGTCAGCTCAGGATTCTGAACTGTAGGAGTGACTGCTGGGTAGACATGCCCTTAGACAAAGGTGAAAATCTATTACTGTTCGTCTAGACAACTGTGTGCTGGTCTTCATGATGGATATATACCCTTTCTACAGTTAGGCTGTAACCACAGGCAGTGTTTCTCAATTCATGAAAACCTGTAAGACCCACAGTAGGAAGGCAAACATCAAACAGTGATTCACAAAATAACAAATTCATACACTCCTGCAAGCGTAAGCAAGCTGGCAAGTTGTTGGGAAAATAATTTTTTAAAATTTAGCACCATTTTTCTTTGGTTGGCAATAGGTGTGGCAGCACCACACCAATTGCTCCTTGTGTATTTAAATAAAAATTTGATGGTCCTAGGGTTTTAAAAGATCCAAACTCTTCTCTGCAAAATAAAAGTAGAGGATTATAATTATTAGTAGTAGCTAAATTGAATTCTCACCTTTCCATGTAGCTCCCTATGCTAAGGGGACCATCCACATAAAAATGTCCTTCCAAAACCCTCCATGATGGTTTATACCCTTCTCTGAGGCCACAGAAGACCTCTGGGTAGGAAAAAGGTGCAGAGACCTGTGAGATCATTTCACTAGCTCTAGATGTTACCACTTTCGCAGTTTGATTCCAGGTATTCCCTCAGAAGGTGTAGCAAGATCTTGTACATCTGTCATCACAAAGTTTATTTGTTGACATGTAGGAAGGTGTAAAGATACATGAGCTCCTCCTTTCCGGGAAGTGTAGGAAAGGTTGCTTAACTCCTCAAAAGGAACACAGACACAAAAGATTTTGGTTTTTAAGGAGGTTGTCAAGAGACAAAATTCCTGTTTTCACACACTATTCTTATTTAACGAACTAGAAGAAAGATCTTTTAAATATTCTTTTAGAAGAAGATGAAAGTAGCAAAGGTCTGATTTAACTAATAGAAGGTCAAATTCTCCCTCTGTCAATGTAGTATAAATCCGGAGTTCTTAAGAAATCAGAGCTTTAGCCTTGAAATTTCATACACAAAAGTCAGCTTATAAAAAAGCACAGCAGAAACCATTTCTGAAACCATGTCTCTTCACTGTCATCACCAAGTAAATTAAGAGGATAGAACAATCTCACATTTAAAGAGATCCAAGGTCTGAAAATTTTTCAACCAGTTAAACCAAATACACTCTTCTATTAAAACAGGAGCCCTGCAGTTCATGTTGTTTACCCCTTCTGATTCACAAGCATAAAAAATTTTTTAAAAAACTACTAAAAGACTCAATGAAAACAGAAGGAGCTTCCCCCTATGTGTTCTGAAGTATTTTAGGGGAAGCCATTTCCCTGTCCCCCTATAGCGGAGTAGGGTGAACCTTGATAGAGTTGCTTCTACTCTCTCCTGTGGGAGAACCTTCCATCCTCATTTTTTTACAAGGGAGTTACAAAGAGAAGAAAAGCAACATTCTCCCTGTGTTTTTCTCTATCTAGGCCTAAAATCCCACCACGTTGTATGTGAAAATGCCAGTACATCTGTACTGTAAGCTCCATGCTTAGGAATATTCTCTGAATTTCTGATCTTTGAGTCATGAAAAGATAAACATAGAAACAGTGAAAAAGTAGGGCTGGAAGGGATTTCAGAGAAGTCATCCAATTACATCCCTTTGCCCCAAGCGAAGAACATCTTTCAAGGTTTTAAATCCATGTATTAATTGTGATCTATTAAACCAGACTTGTAAACCACTTGTAAACTACCATAAAAGAAAGTAAAGCTTTTTCTGTGTGAAAGCAGTGCAGATACTGCAGGGTAAGGTTCATGAAAGCACAGCTGCCAATAGATTGAATACCCATTGTATTGACAGGCCATTGGTGAAGAAAAGCAAGAATACAAAAAATTTGACGGATACTAAACCCTGTTTACAGGCTCTCTTGCTTATTGCCCTCATTGTAGACATCAGCAACTTCCTAATGAAAAAATAAATGGATTTTTAAGGCTATATCTATAATTTTTATCTGTCTACATTTTCATTACATTGTTACTTCTTCTGCACACCTCTTCTATCTGTTTCTAGCTCCCTGTATACCCACTAGATACAGGAAAATATTCCTAAGCATATAACTGATACACTCTGTCTCCAGAAAAACTAGATGATCTCTTCAAATCATTGACTTTTAAAAGGACAGAGGCTACGGATCTGTACACTCAGCTTCTACTTCCCTGATCCCTAGCAGCCTGCAGGAGAAGATTATTATTTCAGGGTAGTCCCTCTTCTCTCTCTCCTGAGGAATAATTTGGTGCATCCTAAATCACCTCTAAAAGATAGTACTCTTATTTCTTCTTAAAGCATTCAGAAAAAGAGATTCCTTAACTTCCCTAGGTAGCTTCTTTTATTGATCATCTCTCCTTAGTTTAAAAGTATTACCCAATGTCTCACCAGGTCTTTTTTCTTCTCTTTAGCTGGAAGTTACTTTTAACTTTCCCCATGTAGAGGTCATGCAGAATGGTTTACTGCCGTCCCTTATCAAGTATTTTAGTTCTGGAAAACAGCGACTGTTCATCTCCCTTCAGCCTTATATTTCTAAGATGAACACAGCTAATTCATTCAACCTTCCCTCACAGGCCTTGTTTCATAAATCTGTTATCATTCCTGGTGTTCCCTCCTGCACTCTCTCCAGTTTGTAACCAACATTCCTCCAGTCCTCTGCTTACACTGGGACACTGTGCCCCAGCCCCGGCCTCACCAGTGCCCAGGAGTAGGGCATCATTTCCTCCCACATCCGACATTTGATGTTTCTTTTAACTGATATTTTTATTGTAAGTGCCTCCTCCCCAACAGCACATTTAATGCAGACTCAGTCTGTGATCTACTGCATCTCTGTTAACCTACCTTTTCTTTGTGCACTTGATTTTTTTTTTCATTAAACATAGTACATTACATTTGCGCTTATGGATTTCATCTTACTGATACTGTGCACTTTCTCCAATTTATCAAAATCGTATTTAATTTTAAACCCATTACCCATCACGCTCTCAGCCCTTCCCAGCTCCACACCATCTCGATTAGCACAACATTTCCATTTTATCATTTAAGTCATTAAACAAGACATTACCTCTCTGCTACAATTAACCCTCAGGACATCACTTGCAACATCTTCCCAATATAAGGCAGCAAATAGGTCCACAGACCATAAGTCTGTATCGTGTTCTACTATGCAGTTTATGTGAATATCTCATAGCACTGTGTCAGGAAGCAGTACACCACATCTTCTGTTTCTCTCATGCCCAGCAAACCAGGTACCCTGTCAGGAAAAAGCATCAGATTAGACCTGATACTGTAATTAGTGGGACAATTTGAAGGCTTCAGCCATAGCCCATGGACGTCTGTGGAGAGTTTTGGAGTGAGCATATTACCAGGTAATTCCATTATTGGTTTGTTTGCTGGAGTGGTTTTGGTTTGTTTATTTGTTTGTTTACAACTCGTGTATGATCATCTCTTTATCTTTCTGCTGTTGAATTCAGAAAACTGAAACATTCTTCTCTCCTGGGACTGAAAAGCAAACCTCAAGACAAAACTGCAGATAGGTCCCCAGGAGCAGGAATTTCAGTCCTTATGGGACATCTCTCTTCCTCCTACCTCTGCAAAACCTTACTGTTGCTTTCAGCAGTAACCTGTAGTTCATGTTGCTACTAGTACACCAAGTTCAACTAGTACCTTTCTACCTTTTGGTCATGCGTCCTTCCCACTCCCACTAGTAATGTAAACCTATATTACCATGTTAGTGTACACACAGCCATGCATATAAAATCAAAAAGTGAAGACAAAGTAGAGATAGGGAGAAAACGATCAAAGATATCGTTAACTAGTACAGCTTCCTGAATTACACCACTGAGAGTAAAAACTACCTTGCAAGTGTGCAGCCACTGTGTCTGAAACACCCTCTGGCTTGTAAATTCTCCTAGCATTTCTCCTAGGACCAGAATTAAAAATCCACAGCACCTGGGTAATAACATCCTGATCTTCCACCACCAAGGTCAGCAAAAGAAGAGAAGTGTCTGGAGTATATTGGATGGGTTGGTATCATCACTTTCAGAGACAGGTAGTCAAACACTCATCCTGCAGCCTCTATATGTTGCTCAAAGAGCAGGACAAAAAGGTAAATAAATGTCCAATCCAGTGACGAGTATGAATCAGTGGTCTTTTACAGAGTGAGTGTTCCTGCGTTACAGGAACATAAAGATACTTGGTCTCTATCCCACATCTTCCTGAGAGGAATTTTTCTGTTCATCCCCGTCTCCTCCCAGTCCCCTTGATTTCAGTCATTTTAGCACAGCCCACAGCCCCAGCAGTCTCAGAGCACAGAAACGCTGTTGTCACAGAAGTGTGTTTCTGTGCTTCTCTGTGGCTCCCATCATTTTGATTCAATTATACTTCGGTGCATAGATAAGAAGTATCAGCAGGAACTGGTTTCTAATTCTGTCACTTATGACAGAACTGCTATTTGCTGCATTGTGTGCACCAAGCAGCCTTGCTTTATTGCAGTTCTTTTTTATGATGATTTAGGACAAGCTTTATCAACAAAACAACTAAATTCCTGTTCTCTCGTCTTTCTTTATGATCTGAAAGAAAATTAGCACTTGATACGTCTAAAATAAGTTCCATAATGGCAGCAAAACTGCTTAAATACATTCAGTGTGCTGAAAATATCAGATAAATGGCAGGCTTGGCTCATGTTAACAAGCTTTGCACTTTTTGCGTTCTTTTCATCTGTGACAAAATTCAGCACTTACCAGCCATTAAGGTTGCATTGTGCAAGTCAAAAATGCAGACAGATATTCTGAGAGAATTTTAATCATATAATCACTGTACAAGACATTCAGATACTGTATGCTCATATTTTTAAAAATTTTTTCTCCTCTTAATAAAACATGCACATAGACAAAATCAAGAATTCTAAGAGAGATTTTATTTATGTTCATCAAAACAGCTGTTTTGAAGATGGCAGGATTGATGGCATTATCAGGAACTACACCAACCAAAAAGGTCATATCCTAGAGCAGTGAGAAAAGATGTACGTGATGGGATGTTTTCAAACTCCAGAAATCTACAAATTATGCCAGAGGTGATTAGAGCAACTATATTACAGCAATCTGCACAAGCAGGCACTGGATATGCCCCTCTTTAATTGCTGACATTCAGAACAAAACCTGCCTGAAGCGAACATGGCAATTGTCCCCTCGTGCAGTTATTGCTTCTCGTTACCTGCCTGTTCAGACTGTCAGCGTGATGGTATGTAGTATCAGCACCTCCTTCTTATGGACCTGGGTCATGGGGCAGCAATTCACTATTCCAGGGCACTGCACAAGGAGAACAACAAAACAGGACCTTCAAAAGAGCTCACACAATCTAAATGCAAGGAAACAACAGGAGACGGAGCTGTGGGAAGACAGGAGGAGGGAAGACATGCATGAGGTTGCTCAGCACAGCTTCTCAGCCTCCTGGCTGCCCGCCACCCTGCAAACTATTAAATTCTTTAATACAGTACCCATAAAAACCATGAGAAAGGAGAGAGGAGTGCAAGGTGAGTAGAAAAATGCCATGTCTCCTGCCAGCCATCTTCAGTCATGTAAGATTTTATCTTTATGAAGAGCAAAGTTTTATCTCTGTTTTAATCAGTTCACCACTGTATGGAAAACACAGAGGTGACGTCCTTGGATGCACAATGAATGGATGTAAATGAAAGAAGAAAGGTTCATGACTTCAGGTTGGCTTCAGTTTTGCTGTCCCGCTTCAAGTTATCTGTGGGTTTCTGGGCCTGCCAGTTCAAGATGGAGTTATTTCTGAAAACTGGATTTCTGAAAATCAGAAACTAGAAGAACACTTCTCTCACACTAGCATATCTGAAAATTCAAACCAAACAGAAAGTAATTTTAGGTTTGGTGAAATGCAAGAGGAAAAAAAAGATAATTTTTCTCGTGGTCTGAATTTTCAGGCTTCAGGAACCGGAAAGAATAGAACCCTCTCCAAAAAAAGGTAGAAAGGTAAAAAAGGTAGAAAGGTAAAAAACTACCAACAGTAGAAAGTTCACAAGATAGCCTATTTTCATATCCTTTTCAGGTCAGTGAAAAAATGTAGACAAGCTTCAGAAAATTCTTGCTTTTCAGAGCTCTCAATCTCTTCCGCTAAAGGAAGGAGCCCAGCTATTAAAAAATTCTCAGGGAATAGGTAACTCCTGCAGCTTTTCTTCAGAGCACTTAAAAGGCCAGTCACTTTATCTAAATTGAGAGCAGAGCTACTCAGAAAGGCTTTCTAGCAAAGTTTTGGCTGTTTGCTGAGCTCAAATATGTGGCTTTCACAACTTGGCACCTGCAACAAAAGCAAGAGCCAACTTGTGTTATCAAAATGCTGTTTATGAGACAAATACCTGCTAGGGATCAGAGGGACAGAAAACCAGAACCATTGGACCCCTGTTCTGGCTGTGAGTTTGCTGGGTTTCAGGATTATTATTCTGTAAGGGTGTTTTCCATCCTGAGATCTGAGTATTTATTAATCTTAACTGATCAATCATTACAACATCCGAATACTATGACAGGCAAGTATTATGAGACTCTGAAAAATTACAGGTGAAGTAGAAGTGATGAGAAATTCCTTTTCTGCTATGATTTCAAAAGTTATCTTTGTTTCCTGGGTTGACAGGAGTAATAAGACAAAGAGACAGACTTTGTCTTTCTTAGGAGTACATTTTTTTGGATCCCTGTCATAGCACTGCAGCATGTCTTTATAGGACTGGTTTTAGCCAATGGCATGGGTTATATCAGGTGTTAGTTTCATCTTCATTTTCTTTAAACTGGATGATTTTTTACCATAAGGATTCTTAAGAAGTCTGTTCACATTATAACAAATGTCAGTGAACATCCATGAGTCACTGCTCATTTGCTCAGGCTATTGGCCTCTGGCTATCTCAGCTCTTGACATATTAGCCACATGAAAATATATGCTCCCATTCCTAGTGCATTTCTAGAAACACATCTCTTTCTGACTCTTCTTGTTAACAATCTCACATCTCATTCGGTAGCTTCATGAAAATCACAGGAACTACAGAAGGGAGATTTTTCTCATGGAGGGTATATTTAAATCCTCCTACTCTAATCCAGAACAAGCCCAAAGAAAGGCAGAGCTGGCCGAGATTAACAAAAGTACACCTGAAATGAACATTCTGCCTTTTTTGTGTCTGTAGCCAGAAGGGTAAGAAAACAGATGGGATAAGCCTATGTAGTGACTTATAATTTCATTCAAGATTCAAGGTGCTCCAAAGCAAGGGAAACAAGCTGTACTGTATTTTTTAATTCTTACTTTGTCTGAAATTCCTGGTTTAAGAACCAGGTTGAAAGAATACATGAAATTCTAACTTGCATGAAAAGCTTTGTTGTAAATTCACAGTCCAGCTTTACCACTTGAGTCAGGCATGTGTGGGGCATTTATTTAAAGTAGACCTCAAAAACTGAGATTCTTCTATTCTCTCTTTGCCTCAGCATGAAATCTGAATGAACTGGCACATCAGTGGTCAGAAGTTAGTAAACTTAACCAAAGCATCTGCCCTGAAAAGCTTCCAACAGATACTGCATCACCATGGCCTTACTAAGCTTTGCCAGTTGACCTGCGAAGAGCAGGTCAGTCATACTCTTTGCTTTTCTTGACTCTTCAGTGTCTTCAATTTGCTGGTCACAAAGGCGCATCGTCACACTCTCCTCTTGGTTTCCTTCAAGTAATGCCATTGACCACAATCTCTGGCTTGTGACCAGTCTAGAATTTGACCTTTCACAACACACAAAACGTAACACATAGCTTTTGCTATTTTGTCTTTGAATGGCAGAATTTCATGTTTTCTGTTGTACTCTTTCATGTATTGCCATCACACTTTATTTCACTTGATCATGACTGAGTATACTTAGTTGCTGTTTTCCCATGAGATTTTTAATGAACACAGAAAAGTCTTCTTCAGTCCCAGTCCGTGTAGATAGACTGGGCGTAGGCAAACATTTTGAAGTGTAAGAAAGGCATTTGATTCTAAGAATAGATGTCCCAGAGAACCGGGATTTATTTTATTTTTTTGTTTTGTTTTACTGGGTTCACCATAAAGAAAAAAGGGAACAAAAAACTATACGCAAAATTTAAGTCTAAATCTGGATGTGAATTGAGGTGGTTCTTAGTCAACTTTTGCTTTGATTTATAAGTAACACTCTGTCACAAGTGCTGTAACCATATGCTTCCAATCGCTCATCCCAAACTGGACTCAGAATTACCCACACATGCATGATGCACAGCAAATCCTCCAGTTTAGAGGCTGCTGTGGAACTTTGAACAAACTGTATTTCATTTACGTTTGAACATATTTTCCATGTACATCCTGGATTCACCTGCCTCCATAAAGGGAGAAGTTTGATTAGCAGTAGCACAATCCCAAGGCAAGCAGAGTGGCAGAGCCCCCTTTCCTACCAGCCCTGGGTCAGATGATGGAGCAGGGTCATGTCAGGGGACCTCAGCTGTGGGCACGTATGAGATTCCCTGGCACATCACAGAAATATATACGTCTCCTCTCCAAATCCTTACAGCTGCCCATGTGATGGTCAAGAGTCTGAGGGAAAGCATGAGGTATCAGCACTGTGGCAGGCAACCATGAGTTACTGCCACCTTATTCTTTCCCTCTTCTGTTTCCCTTTCCCAGCAGTAAAGCCGTATCTGTGATCAATGATAATTTGCAAAGCCACACTTTCACTTGTCCTTTCTGAAACCAAATTGCGGCCATCTTTTGTGAACCACACAACAGCAATCTTTTTCATGGTCAGGAGAAAACACAGACCCATGTGGTTAAAGTATTGGATAGGAACTGGATTTCACATTGAGCGGTTGGCCCTCTTGTAGATTTACTGCATAACTGTGAGGAATTCACTTATTTACTAACCATGAAGTTTTCATCTACTAGAGACATCAGAAACAAATATGTGACAGGTTATTTCAGGCCCCACTTGTTTAGATTTTACAAAGTCTAATCAGCATAATGGCATGCTATTCAAGCAAGGACCATAATTTGGACAGGAAAAAAAGAAATACACGTTTTATTTTAATAATAAAGCTGGTTTGTCCCTGGAACTGTGCAAGATGCAAACAATATTGAATTATTGTAGGTTGAAGCATACACTTTTTCTTGGAGACAAAATGAAATTATTAGGTTAGCTTCATTATTCAAGAATGAAAAAGAAACAAGAAAAGTAAAACTGGAAGTATAAGAAAATTTTCAAAATAACTGTTGTTTTAATACTGGAGAATGTCATTAACTTAAGAAATCAGGTTTTTCCTGTCATGAATGGTGTGCCAGTTGTATAACACGTCAGTTTAACCAGAGTGGTACGGCAGTTACCTAGTGGTCTGGTATTCCATGTTTTCTTTACCATGCTGCTGGTGTTGATAGCGTTACAAAATCTGAACTCTCTCCTTGCTTTCCCATTCAGGGATCTGTATGGAGCTGCTAGGAGTAATCTTTGACAGTTCCTCACTAATGCCAGTTTTGTCCCTTTTATTTATGAATTCCCTTACTTGGCCTGTCCAGTTCCACTGGTGCCCCAGGACTCAGGGAAGCTCTAGCACCAGTATGAGTTATCTCTCCAGCATGCAGCCTTCTTGTTCTTCCATGCTACAGTGAAGAACAATGCTCAGTCACAGCACCCCTGTTGACTTTCGAGAAGATGGGACAGAGTAAGATGTCTTTGCCCCATGACAGGTACCTGCACGGTAGGTGTAATTCAGACCACAGACTCCCCAGGACTCCATTCAATTCAGTGCTACATTCTCCACCTGCCAGTATCAGAGGTAGGTTTTATGTAGGTCAGCTCTTCAGTCTTCTCACCTGCAGCCTATTCCTATACTCGGCAGGGTGCAAGGCTGCAGCACTAACAAGGACTCATGTTTGCATGTGGTTATGCCTTTCTCATCTCAGAAATACTTCCTTCCTTGCTCTGTGTGCTGCAGAGAAAGTATATTATGACTGAAAGCTTTTGTATATACGCTTAAGCCTTTTTAGCAAGCCTGCTGCTTGTTAAGAGCTGACCAGACACAAAAGTTTGGCATTAAAACAGTGCCCTTGTAGACAGCAGAGATTTTCTTAGATGTGCTAATATTTGTCTGCTTTGCAAATTATCATCCTGATCAATTGTTCCTAGGCAAGGACAGGAATATTTAGGAGCAATTTTACCAAGCCTGGATTATCTGGGGTGGCTTAAAATACATTTCGCTGGCTATTGGCTGCCTTGTCCAACCAGCAGCTCAGGAAAAATTGTAGTGAATCATCATTTAAGTCAATGCATTCAGATGCAATCTTATTCTGTAATGTCCTTGCATGTTTACTAAGCACAATCTAATGAATTTTAGACTTTTGCTGTAAAAATATGTAGAATTGTCCCATCACATTGCAAGACAGTTTTAATTATTATTAATTGCATCTCTTCCCCCAATCTACAACACCTTTCAGAAAATACTGCAATTCACTAATCTTTGTACCTCCTGAATACCCTGGCTTTTGGAGGCGTAACCTAGGTCCAGGCAGCACTGAATACAGAGGGCTGCTGTAGCCAGAGCTTCCAACATGCAGACCACTGCCCACTTACTACCTTCATGAGGTCATGATAGAAAGCCTCCAGGTAGCCCAGAAAGTCATCCTGTTTTCAGAGTGCTCTCAAGTAATATGGGGCAAGAAACCTGTGTGTAAGGGAGAAATTACAGAGGTGTCCCATGTTCCCAAAAAAAATGATATGGCACCAGGCAGTGCTGGAAGATTAAGAGGGAGACAAACAAAACCCATTGTAACAACTTACTGTTCATTTTTAATACAGGAGATGCTAATCTTAAAAGATGTTTAGTCCTCTGAAACAAGGTGCTCTGCGTCCCTCCTAATTTGAATGTGTTATGTTTTTAGTAGTAGTAATAGTACTACTAATAGTACTACTACTACTAATAGTTATAGTAGTAATGTTTTTCAAGCCCCTTTTCTCATCTTTGTTTAAACATTTGAATTCTCTTGAATCTCAAGAAAAGCACAAAATATCGAGCTTCCCCCATGAAATATTCATATTATGGGTTAGAAGAGACAAAACCCCTAAACATTTGTAGAGGAGAGATTATAAACCTGGATTTATAACCACATTCTAACCAACACAAGGAAAAATAAATGGATCAGTAGAAAAACAACAACAAAGGAAAGGGGCCAAATCAACAACAAAGGAAAGGCCCTCTCAAAGGAAAGGGGCCAAATCTTCAGCTAATGTAAATTGCAGCTTCATTAAAGTCAATGGAGCTATGCCTGTGTACACCAGCAGAAAATATGGCTCTGGATCTCTGCTTTTACTAGCGGGGGCCATATGGTAAGCCTTCACATGACTGAGTCCTCTCCATAAATGAACGATTGTGTTTAGCTAACTTTGTACGTACGAGTTTCCTGTCTGTGACTTGAGTAACAGCCATGAATAATTCATGATGGAAAATTACAGATTTACAGGGCAACATAGTTCTCATGTAAGAAGTAATTGGTTGGGTAACACTGATGTCTGCAATGCCTTTCTCACAAATGTGCTTGTATTTGCTTGAATTTTGGTGACACAGTAAAGGACAAAAGACTGAGAATGAAGACGAGGATGCCACACCCAGCTGACTTTCATAAAACCTTTTGTGTGCAGAGATATTCAGCAAAGTACCTGCAAAGCCTCCAGCTGCGGCATTAGTGCAGGCAGGTGTGAAGGAGACCAATGTGTGACCCCCCAGCCCAGACATCTACCAGCCTCGATGGAAGTTGAAATAACAAAGCCCAGAGCCAGGTCAGAGTTCATGATCCCCTTGCTAAGCATGAAGAGACATGGCATGTCAACAGCAGAGACCCAGGACCAGACCTGCTGCTCTATCCCCATTGCTTTATTCCATTCCATTGGCACATGGCAGCCATTAAATTCACTGTAGGTGCAATGCCATTCATGTGCAGTTTTTAGCATGGTGAATACAGCATATTATCACCTAAATTATATTAGAAACATTTTTCACCTGCCCCGTCTCACAGTCAAGATCACCTATGACATAGGGCAAACCACAGCACTGCCCAGAGGGCTTCCTCTTTGCAAAAGAATAACTTATTTCACTCAGTTAATTACAGAAGACAATGCAATTCTTAGCGCACAGGCTTTCAGACAAAATGCACAAGTGTTTTTCCCCCCTCTCTAATTGCAGAGCATGCCATTCTTCTGGTATCCATCACTTTTCCCTCTTTCATACTGTTACCACAGTGTCTCCATAAACCCCATCTCTGGCTACAAAAAGTCAGTATGCTTATTCTGAATTTTCAACTGCAGCCATTTTGCTGCTTGTCTGTTGGCAAAAATCTAGATTTGCCAGTGTGCTATATACCTTGAAAGTGTTAATCTTTTGATTGCTTGGGGTTTTTGTTTTTTTTTTTCTTTCTCCTAAGATGTTGGCCTTTTCAGCAATGGTCCAATTCTTCAAAATCAATTAATAATTTTGGACTCTCTGTTTTAGTGCTTCCCACATCAGATACATCAATACTATCTCATTTTCTGAAAGGGCTCAGTATTCAGTCTTGGAAAACAGGACCTTCAGGATAACCAGTCACTAATCCTCAGTTCTTATTTTACTCCCTAGCCCCTCAGCCATGAATCTCTTATTCAGAGAGAGAAAGAGAGACTCAATTTGTTTCTTTAATGACATATTCATTTACTCATCAAAGAAAAAGAGGTGAATCAAGACACAGGAGAAAAAACAAGTAGCAGCAATGAACCGTGAGTCAGACTATACTGAGCCTGCAAGGAATGACTGTCTGGAATGGGGGGTCTACTAAATCCAATCCATCACAGATTGATGAAGAACACCCTCATTATTGCCTACAGGAATTTTGCTAAAAGGATTTCAATCCAAAATTTAGGTTTGAGAAGGAGGAAGTTGGTGAGTCATAAGGTTTTAATAAATCAACTTCAGCTGTGTATCTGCAGGATGATCTTACTTTCTCTTCCTTTGAATTAATGAAAGGAACTGAACTGTCCTTGACAGCAGCACGTTAGGACTCTAAGATATACCTTTTTAATCTAAGATCTTTAAAATTACCATCTATTTTCCATTATTTAGACAAATTAAACTAATGTAGATTATTCCTTTTCAAAAATAACCTGCAGAGCCTTTTTTATGTCTGGGTCTGTATACTGGAGAGCCTGGAGTACCAACCATCAGGAAAAGCAAGAGTGTCTGCCTGAGTCTGACCTTCAAGGAAGAGCTGATGGTCAGAGATCACCATCCTTTCCCTCCATTTGCAAATGTTCCACAAGGCAAAATATCAGAGAGGAAAACGGATGTCACGAGAGACATGGATATCAGAAAAATTCTGTGCAATAGCCAGAGGATTTCATCCCCAACAAACAGACCTGGGAAATCACCAACTGGCAGATCATCTCCAGAAGAATTAGTAGGAAGATGAGTGTGTTTGAAGCAGACACTCTGAGTATTAATAGACAGACTCCTACTTGCAGCTGTCAAACCAAGACCCAATGTGGCGGAAACAAGGGTGCCCAGAAGAAACTCAGATAGGACCGTTTCAGAACAGGGCAGGGTATGGAGAGCAAAGGGCCTGTGAAAGAAATGGAAAATAGGGAGAAGTGGAGGAGAGTTGGGTTTTGTCCTGCAAGCTGGAGTTGTTGCAACAACAATGAGGGAATGAACTTTCTTCAAAGTTTTCAAGAAGAAAATGACAGTGATTATCTGTGAAGGCACTATAACAGCTTATGAACCAAAACCCATGGTGAAAAATATACTCTTAAAACATTTTATGATTCTTTTTGAAGGACCTAGTCTCTCTCAGCTACCTTCATTAACATAGTTCTTCAAAAAGTTAATGTCAATGACAAATGCTCTCCTAAAGGAACTTCATGTTTATGAGATCCAGGTAAAGCACAATTAGAGGAACCTTACAACATTTTATTTGCATCTTAGTATCAGAAGACCTTGACAAAATTAGATCTTCAGCTAATTACCATAGACCATGCCAAGAACTTTTTTTGACTATGAACATCCTAAGTACCAAACTTCATCTTTAAAGCAAGTTCAGTTCTTCCCACAAAAATGTCTGGCTCAACAGATTAAAAATACTTTATGCATAGAAGCATAAACTAGTTTCTCTTATTCTGAAAGTTATATTCAGAAGGAAGTTATGTTCAGAATCTGTTATATCTGTTATATTATATATAAACAAAATTAGTTTATTAGTTTTCATCACCTGATGCCTTTATAGTATTGAACTAGCAGAAGCCAAATAGAGCATTATGATGATTTCCATATCTACAGATGGATGAAATTTCTACTGAGAAGGATCCATCATCCCTGTTAAGGAAGGAAATAGGAATCCGTATCCTGTTCATTCACAATTCCCAAAAGAACTGAGCTCAGATAATAAAATAAAGGCCAAGTAGTTAGTCAAGGCCTGCGTTAAAAACCCTGGTCTTCTCATGGTCACTGTGACCAAGGCTGCCCTCCACCCGTACTTCCTTGCAGTGCTACAGTCAAAGAATACAACATCCACTGCTCTTTCCTTGTCACCAGAGCCAAACATCTCAGAAAAAAAAGGCAGGCAGGGTGATCTGGCATGATTTGTTTCATATTTCCAAACTTGCTGTTGCCCACAAGTATTTGCTGTCCTCAAGCTTGGGGAAAAATATCAGTATTCCAGCTTGCTTGGATGGTAATGTCCTTGCTTTTTTTTTCTCATTTCTTTGTACCTCATTTCCTTTTTGATTATAATAAGCCAGTGTCTTCTCTCAGTATTTCACCTTGATTCTTGAACTTGTGTGGGGAATTCCATTTTTAGGTTAGGTGCTGAATGCCATCCTTCAGCTACACTGAAGGTAACTTGAAGAGAGAATGCACAGGTCTGCTTTAAAAGTGAAATGTCCAGGTTTGGAAAATAAAAAGGTAAAAAATGTCTTCTAATATAAGGCCACTACAGACCTTTCATAACTGGGAGCTCCTTCCATAAAGCGGCAGAAGTGAAATAGGATACATTTCAGTAAAAAAACCAAACTAAAACCCAAACTCTTTCTAGCCCCCAATATACACACTCTTCTCAGTACTAAGTCCCAGAAGCTCTGATGTTTTAAAATATTCATCTGTTATGAAATTCCAGGAGTTAATATCAACATTCTTCATCTGGATGTCTGAAAGTTGACTTTTAAGTAAAAATCCCTTAACTGTTGGAAGGGATTCTATCAATTTCAGAAGTTGTTGTGGAAAGATATAAAGTTCTCTCAGAGTTTAAGCACTTAACGGTAAATTCAAAGCGCTGCCTCTTCACACTCCCAGGTGCGTAAATTTTGATTCTAATCTCTAAGCTCAAGGTTTTCTGGTCTTATGACAAACCCTAAATGCATAAAGTAAGTGTAATGTGTAGATCAGCGTAATGTTAGCATTTGCAGCTCTTCTGTTGCTACTAAAGCACTGTCCTTATATATCATACTACTGCAGAGTCATCATTCCTCTAATTAATTGGCCTATTAAATAGGCCTACCCAGATTAAACAACTCTACAATGAGAGAGAATATCTTGGTAATGCCAATACTAACACACATCTGGCATTCGTCAGTGTCATGAAACTGAAGGAAAAAAAAATGTCTGCTGGAAAACTCTTATGCAGAATCTCAGTTCAGTCCTTGTAATCATGCATGGGTGACAGTCAGGCTGCAAGAGCTGCATACGCACCTCAGGTACCTTTGGGAATTTGATCTTCAGCACCTTGAATGACCCAGCACAAGGAGTTCTTCCTCTAGCAGTCCCTCCTCAAAAATAACAAGGAGTGGGAGAAACGCATTCAACCCATGGAATTTTTCCATTGCAGAAAAGTCTGCTATGATGTGAAGATCATTAAATAAAAAGATAAGCAGAGAGGCAATGAGAAAAAGAGGAAAACTACTGGAGTCTTAAAGAAGACTCTGAGATAGCATGGGGAAAATTGCTTAGATAAGCCTAAACATGTCCCAGAATAGGCTAGAAATAAATAATATTTACATCAGGAATCCATTCTTTTGCCATTTTATAAGTCAATAGGCTTGGGATTGATTTTGCTCATGTGTCTTTTATGTCTAACACAATGTGTTAGTAGTCTAAAAATATATTTTGTATGGTGTATTTCAGACACAAAAATACTCCAGAACTTTTCAGGCATACTTCACACAGCTGCAAAAATTCAGTGAGCACATACCCATCTGTGCAACTTCACTCTCGTGTCACTTGAAGTACAATTACTAACTTGCTTAAGGTTTGCAGAGTGGCAGAAAGTTGATACATGAGTTCCAAACAAGATAGGAAAAAACCATTACTGTCTGAGGGGTGACTACTGATGGTGTTTAGAGAGGGCAGAAGATTTTAAGGCAAAGTGCTAAAAGATCTCAGGCTGTGGATATGCAGACAATAACAGAACAAGTGCAGAAAGAGAAAGAAACAGAACAGAAGGAAACAACAGGCTGACGAGCTCAGCTACAGCAAGCCTCTATTGTGTGAGAAAATATTTGACCACCACCAGCCCCCAAGGTGCTACTGAGTTCATCAGTCCTGGCGTAGAAGTAAGGTGATATTCTGAAATGCCTATGAAACCAGTGTACTGATTGATTGATGGATTGATTGATTGACTGACTTACTTAGGTTGTATCACTGATCTTATTTCTGTCACTGAACTCCAAAATCTACATGTCATGTTCAGACACCTAGATGGAAAGAACTATGTGAACCCAAGAAGATGTCCTTAGCAGCAGGAGACAAAAGCATAACCACCAGCAGAGAGCAAAACCAATCTATTGTATTTCTATGTGAAGTGTACGAAAATGCATGGATCGGGGCATGAGTAAGATTTTTATTCTTTCAGGTTTTTGTCTTGCCTTCCTCTGAGGAAGTGTCATGTGGAACTTACTAAGGGTAGAACCAAAAAGATTCTATAGAAATTAAACAAGTTCTATAAAGGTGACTTTAGACATATTTGTGTGATTTTAACATAACCTTTCTTTGGGCCACATGAGCACGTATCAAGACACCAGACTGATTCAAGCAGGCAACTGTGCATTCACCAGGGAGTTAACACCAGCTACTCCATGGCACTCCCTTAAGGAAGCCATTCCAGTTAGAAAACTACTGGTCTAAGAGCAACTTTTCCTTTAACTGCCATAATGAACTCCTTGGTTCAAGGTTATCAGGGTTTACACCATTCCCAAACTCTTGCCTTTTAAAATCTTTATTCACATCAATGTGAATCTTCAAATGAGATAGCACTCTTCAGCAGAGTCAATGAATGTTTAACCCTGCACAAAAAGGCATGGCAACTCTCTGTAGTCCTGCTTCCCTCTGTCACCCAGGCCAGGCAGCCTCCCTGTGCCCACATTGGGTCTTCTCCTTCCTTCATGCCAGGGTTTCTCCAGGTGGAGAATACGCAGTGTGAGGCACAGTGAGCACTCAGCTCATCCTCAGCTGCAAGAGCCCTGCCTTCCCCCAAAGTACCATCTCTTATCCATGATGTTACTGTTTGCTCTATGAAAACCTGCAGTAAGATTACAGTTTGCTTCTAAAGTTTTTAAGAATCTTCTGAATGCCTAACAAATTATTATTATCTTTTCTAAACTTCTGAACTTCACATGGTCATAAAATATATCCCCACTTTATATATAACTGTTGACTTAATTAGAAAGCTGCCCTTTATCTAACACAAAGAAAAATGGCATTTAAAGCATTTCTAACTCATTCGGCTTTCTGTTCACTCATTAGATGTACACATTTTTCACCTGTATTTTTCATTATTCACAGTAAGTCTATTTTTACAAGAGTATTTTGACAACTTTTTAACTGCAAATGCTCACTGATTTTCTGGCAGTCCTCTGCAGAATTTTTAGCAGGATATGCTTCCCTGGCATGGTACCAGCAGAACTCAATGCTTGCTCTTCCAGCAGTTTAACTCAGTGTATGAATATCTTTTTGGGGGGCTCTAATATTTTAAATTACCCAGTCCTCAGCAGGTGCTGTTAATTTGTACAACTATATTGACCTCAGTGGAGCAACAGCAAATAACATGTCATGGACTTTCCCCACTTTGCTTACCATTCTACCAGGACCCTGCTGTTATTACTAGTTAGTTGGTTTGATCACAAGGCCTTCTGCTGAGATTAATATGATGTGCTCGGTGTGATTAAATCATTACTACACTCATACACTTATTCCTCCCACAACTGATGACTTCTTGCTGGAACAGTCAAAGGGGGCCCAATTTCTACTGAATGCCTACTGGCTTTAGACTCATAAACTCATTTAGGTCTAACATTATATCAACATATGATTCATCTGTATCCAAGCTAACTTCAAACACAAGTTAATGAACTTAACCAAAGCATCTGCCCTGAAAAGCTTTCAGCAGATACTGTCAGAAAGCTTCCTAAATCACCATGGCCTTACTAAGCTTTGCCAGTTGACCTGCGAAGAGCAGGTCAGTCATACTCTTTGCTTTTTTGACTCTTCAGTGTCTTCAGTTTGCTGGTCACAAAGGCGCATCGTCACACTCTCCTCTTGGTTTCCTTCAAGTAATGCCATTGACCGCAGTCTCTGGCTTGTGACCAGTCTAGAATTTGACCTTTCTCAACACAGAAAATGCAACATGCGACTTGTTCTACAAATGTATTTCTTCCTTTGTTTAAAATGCTGTCAATGTGTACACTGTTTTATCTATCCACAGATGATTATTATGGTTCAAATGTTTAACGCAAGAGTAATAACACGGACATCTCAGTTTCAAGTTATGTGGATTAGCTCCTATGCCAAATGTACTACAAGTTTCACAGAAAAATGAAAAGATTGAGCAAGGAACAAAAAGCACTGTTTTAAATAAAAATGTGATTTTAAAAATCACTTATTTAAACCAGTCTGGAGAACTGCATAAAAGCACACATATTTTAGTCTGAATAGTGCTTATTTTAGATTAAGAGTGTTTCCCTGGGTGTTTGGCACCACTGTAACTAAACCAGTAGCTATATTAAGCTAAAGAGATTCAACTCCTTCCTGTAGACCGGTCTAGCCCCTTGACAAACTTGCAGTGCTCCATATCAGCTGTGGGTTGTTAATAAGGCAGGGATAGCACATCTAGCCCATTTTGATGGGTTTTTTATTATTATTAGTCATCAGTGAATAATTCATACCAGCCTTAGTGAATCTCATTTCTTTTTCTGTTCTGCAATCAGCCAATGCTTCTTTCTGGAATATTTGTTGCTCCCCAAATTATTTGTCAAATGCAGTCTCAGCTTGTAGATTTATCAAAAGCACCTTCTTGCAAGTAATTGATAGACAGAATTCAAATGCATGATAGGTTTCATCAGGCACACAGGGCTCAAGACAACTTTCTTATTCTATTAATTGCAAAACTATAACTGTAAGACATGGATTTGAGTTAGAACTCATTCATTTAATTAATCAGGTGGGGATTTATTTGGGGGACTAAGGGAATTTTAGCTTCTTTCTTCTTCCCACTTCAACAACATGTGATGCAATCATGCAGCTTCCAACCAATCAGTATAGTTTAGGACTCTTGTCAGCCCTGAACTGATGGAATATTTATTTTTTACAAATATATTTAAAGAAGTCCATTGTCCTTATGGAATTTCCTTTTCCTAATTTGTTAGGATATCTGCAGAAACAAAGCAAACCCAGGACAACAATATTAAATTTATACATGTAAATAATTTTAGGGGACAAAAGACAAAGAATTCACTCAGTTGGAGTAGCTGAACTCTGTTACACACAACTGAATCCGCCCCTGTAAACAAGCCAGTGGCTTAATCAAAAACAGAGAGGTTTCCTCAAAATACTCTCTGCAGAAACTACCTACTATTTTTGGTAGACTCAGCTCACATCAATTTGTTATGAGGCTGTTCAATATCGGATTTCCTTCACTCACTTTGCTCCACTCCAAAATAGTTAAAATCCCTTGTTGTGATTTAACCTGGCAGGCAGCTAAACACCACACAGCCGTTCGCTTAGTCCTCCTGCCAGTGGGATGAGGGAGAGAATCGGAAAAAGGGTAAAAGTTTGAGAAAATCGTCTTTGAGATAAAGACGATTTAATAGGACAGAAAAGGAAGGGAAAATAATAATAATGATAAAAGAATATACAAAACAAGTGATGCACAATACAATTGCTCACCACCCGCTGACCGATGCCCAGCCAGTTCCAGAGCAGCAGCCGCGCCCCCAGCCCGGCCAGCTTCCCCCAGTTTTTTGTTCAGCATGACGTCATATGGTATGGAATAGCCCTTTGGCCAGTTTGGGTCAGCTGTCCTGGCTGTGTCCCCTCCCAGCTTCTTATGCGCTTCCAGCCTCCTTGCTGGCAGGGCAGTATGAGAAGCTGAAAAGTCTTTGACTTAGTGTAAGCACCACTCAGCAACAACTAAAACATCAGTGTGTTATCAACATTATTCTCATCCTAAATCCAAAACACAGCACTATACCAGCTACTAGGAGGAAAATTAACTCTATCCCAGCTGAAACCAGGACAATAACCACCCCTTATTCTATACCATCTATGTCATACCCGGGTCCCAGACTTTCCAATACATTCCAAGTAATCACCACCACTTTTCCTGTCTTTTGATAAATACACACAGATATACACACAGATATCATTCCCTAAGTCTATGGGCTATCCCTCTAAAATGTCCATTGAGTTCATTTAGTCCATGAGTGTGGGCTCCATCTGTCATAACAGTCCTTCAGGGCAGGACAGATGGTGTGTGGTGTTGGAATGTTGCATGCTGAAGCCAGTTCTGGTTCCACCACCACTGCACTTGTCTAGTTCTATTATTGCTGTTCTTTGCTCGGTTTCATCAAAATTCATTCTTCATTAATTTGGGTGATTCTCACTTGAATACTGTTGATATGGCATATAGCAACCATAGTAGTGATGACATACAGTATTATATAGCAATTAACATCATACAATTCAAATCATTGGCTATTCTCACCCAAAATCAAATCCTGTTGAGGTCCACATCGGAATTCCCTGTCCTTCCGCATTATTGACCAAGTGCACCCAGGTCCTTGAGCAAAAGCAATCCCACAAATGGGTTTGCCTTTACCCAAAGCAGGAATAACCCGAGCATATTTTTTATGTGTACTACGGGGACTTTATCCCCCTCCACAGTATGTAAAAGTTTTGGTTGGGCAGGGCCAGCTCGATTGGCAGATCCACTAGTGTTGACTAACCAGGTGGCCTTTGCTAAATGCGTATCCCAATGTTTGAATGTCCCACCACCCATTGCTCTCAGTGTAGTCTTTAACAGTCCATTGTATCGTTCGATTTTCCCAGAGGCAGGTGCATGACAGGGGATGTGATACACCCACTCACTGCCATGCTCTTTGGCCCACGTGTCTATGAGGTTGTTTCAAAAATGAGTCCCGTTGTCTGACTCAGTTCTTTCTGGGGTTCCATGTTGCCATAGGACTTGCTTTTCAAGGCCCAGGATAGTGTTCCGGTCAGTGGCATGGGGCATGGGATATGTTTCCATCCATCCGGTGGTTGCTTCCACCATTGTAAGCACATGGTGCTTGCCTTGGCAGGTTTGTGGGAGTGTGATACAATGGATCTGCCAGGCCTTCCCATATTTCTATTTCAGCCACTGTCCTTCAGACCACAGAGGCTTTAACTGCTTGGCTTGCTTAATTGCAGCACGTTTCACATCCATGGATAACCTGTGCAATAGTGTCCATGCTCAAGTCCACCCCTCGATCACGAGCCCATCTATATGTTGCATCTCTTCCTTGATGGCCTGAGGGGTCATGGGCCCATCAAACTATAAATAATTCACCCTTATGTTGCCAGTCCAGGTCCACCTGAGCCACTGCAGTCTTAGCAGCCTGATCCACCTGCTGGTTGTTTTGATGTTCCTCAGTGGCCCAACTCTTGGGTACGTGAGCATCTACGTGACGTGCTTTTACGACCAGGTTCTCTACCCAGGCAGCAATACCTTGCCACAGTGCTGCAGCCCAGATGGGTTTGCCTCTGCGCTGCCAGTTGCTCTGCTTCCATTGCTGTAACCACCCCCACAGGGCATTTGCCACCATCCATGAGTCAGTGTAGAGATAGAGCGCTGGCCACTTTTCTCGTTCAGCAATGTCTAAAGCCACCTGGATGGCTTTCACCTCTGCAAACTGACTCGATTCCCCTTCTCCTTCAGCAGTTTCTGCGATTTGTCATATAGGACTCCATACTGCAGCCTTCCACCTCCGATGCTTTCCCACTATACGACAGGACCCATCAGTGAACAGGGCATATTGCTTCTCATTTTCTGGTAGTTCATTGTACAGTGGGGCCTCCTCAGCACACCTCACCTCCTCCTCTAGCGATATTCCGAAATCTTTGCCTTCTGGCCAGTCCATAATTAATTCCAAGATTCCTGGGCAATTGGGGTTTCCTATTCGAGCCCGTTTTGTGATCAGTGCAACCCACTCACTCCACGTAGCATCAGTTGCATGATGTGTAGAGGGGACCCCCCCTTTGAACATCCAGCCCAGCACCGGCAGTCGGGGTGCCAGGAGGAGCTGTGCTTCAGTGCCAACCACTTCTGAAGCAGCTGGAACCCCTTCACACGCTGCCAATGTCTCTTTCTCAGTTGGAGTGCAGCGGGCCTCGGATCCTCTGTGTCCCCGACTCCAAAACCTGAGGGGTCGACCTCGAGTCTCCCCTGGTGCTTTCTGCCAGAGGCTCCACGTAGGGCCGTTCTCCCCGGCTGCGGTGTAGAGCACATTTTTGACATCTTGCCCTGCCCAGACTGGCCCAAGGGCTACTGCAGGAACTATCTCCCGTTTAATTTGTTCAAAGGCTTGTCGTAGCTCAGAGCCGCATTTGAAATTGTTCTTCTTCTGGGTCACTTGATAGAGAGGGCTTATGATCAGACTGTAAGTTGGAATATGCATCCTCCAAAAACCCACAACGCCTAAGAAAGCTTGTGTTTCCTTTTTGCTAGTTGGTGGAGACATGGCTGTTATTTTGTCAATCACATCAACTGGGATCTGACAATGTCCATTTTGACATTTTATTCCTAAAAACTGGATCTCCTGTGCAGGCCCCTTGACCTTACTTTGTTATATGGCAAAACCGGCTTTTAGGAGGATTTGGACTATTTTCTTCCCTTTCTCAAAAACCTCTTCTGCTGTGTTGCCCCACACGACAATGTCATCAATGTATTGCAGATGTTCCAGAGCCTCACCCTGTTCCAGTACTGTCTGGATCAGTCCATGGCAAATGGTAGGGCTGTGTTTCCATCCCTGGGCAGTCGATTCCAGGTGTACTGGACATCCTTCCAAGTGAAAGCAAACTGTGGCCTCCCTTGCCTTCCTTTTCAGTACTTCCAATAAAAAACAAAAATGCATTTTTTGCCATAGCTCTTTGTCGAGAGATAGGAATGCACAAGGCTTCAGTCACAAAAAAAAAATCTAAGTCATGTTCAACAAGTTATGATTATGTCTCCATTTTTGATGCTTTGGGGTCTTTCCCGGAGATTTATACAACAGTGGTTAGCCACACCATCTGTAAGGGTTACAGCTGACATTTGCTTATTCTCCAGGCTTGCAAACAAGAGAGAAAGACCTTGACTTTCTTCCTCCTCACCACAGAGCTCTTAGGTGTCTAAAGCAGCTTGTCAAAAGGATGCTTCAGGAATCTCTGGTGGTGCAAAAGTGGTGCTCTGTTTTCTCAGAGATGTTTCCTTCCCAGTAACACCCTAATGTCTCCTTGTGATGGGCTACAGCAGTGCTGGAGTCTGTATTTGATAGCAAGAAATCGAAACTCAGTAAGGACTCATGGAGTGTAACAGAGCTGGAGAGCACATCACAATTTCGAAGACCAGGATTACATCATAAACCGAGAGCTATCTTTACTCTTTCTTTTCATAGGGTATACCTATCCACTGCTACCCAGTGCCATGTTAAAAATACTTGAGCTTGCTCCAACACAGCCCATTTGTGTAATGGGAATAATTTGACACTGGCATTAGCGCTTGGGAATTTCATGAATGTGTTGTTAAAGGGAACTTTTTTTAAAAAAAATAGCTTTTATAAATATCAGACTTCATTTTTATTGAGCAGATGTGTAAATTCTTCAGTTCTTACATTGCTTCTGGAGCATGACGAAAACCATTTGTCATATGTACATCTGATTTAACTATTGCTTCTTCTGTACTACCTTACCAGGACAGCATCCAGCATCACATTATTTAAAGGCTCCCTGGAACAAAAGCCACACATCCAGTTCATCTATTTCCTTCTAAAACCCTGACCTTGGGTGAATGCCATTCTCACTTGTACTTTATCTCATGTGTCAGCATTTTACAGACATTTCTCTTCTGCCAATGTAATCTCCTATGTGAGCCTAATCCTGCCAAATTTCAGCATTATTTAGCCTTCTAAGACACTTATTTGTATCACATATTTTTTCTGATATAATTTTGAAGGGGGCTTAGATGTAATTTAGACTATATTGCAACTTATACCCCTGCTGGGTAGCCTGTTCTTGAGCTCAGATGCATAGGAACAAACTGCTGAATACCTCCTTGATGCAGAAGAGTCTTATCTCCATTCATGCACATGCCCTTATCAGGGTATTTGACTCAGAAAGATAGATTGGATTGCACAGCTGACACCTAAAACATCTCTTACTGAAGCAAAGAGTGAGCGGGGTGTGCGATCTCTCCCAGGGCTTCCATGAGTCATTAGCTCAGCACTATGCCTAGGCACAATAGAGTGGGTTTTGGTTTGGTTTTTTTTGTCTGTACGGCATGTCTTAAGGGACATTTCAACAAAAAGCATCCTTAAAGGAATCCATTATTTGTTACATGTGCACACCACGCACACACATATACATATGCATGCCTGTGAGCTAATACCGTGCAGAAAAAGCAAGTTATTGGAGAGACCAGCAGCCTGCTGCTCAATATTACAACCACATAGGGCTCACTCAATAGGTGTAGGTACCGCACCTGCCCGGGGGCTAGAAAGCACGCTGTGCAAACACAGACCCCGAGGTTTTTCCTTCTGATGAAAGCTAGGGAGGGAGCTCTGCACGAGGCCTGGCTTCTCAGAGGGACCAGAGCTAGGGGCTCACATCTCTTTCAGGGTGGCATCCCTCAGGTGCATCCCTGACAAGCTGCATCTTCTGCTGTGCAGCTTCAGGCAGTGCCCAAAGGCACGAGCGAGCCCATGGACTTTCAGGAACACAGCTGTCATGACTGCGACGGGAGAGCCGACTCCTGCCCAACTCAATTTTGCTTGTACCAGAAATCCTTATTAAAGCCAATAATTTGGGTAAGGTCATCCCAGCTGCTTTGAGTAAGGGTTTGCAAAATCAGTTCTTTAAACAGCAAACAGAAGGGTTAAGCCCACACTGCCTCTGCGCTTCTCGGAGGAGATGAGGCGGTTTGCCAATTTTGCAGCCCTCAGTAAACTTGACAGAATTGTTTAGCTGGACAAATTGGGTGAATTATCTCTTACACAGATGCTGTTGTGGCCTTTTCTTAGCTTGCTTATTCAGTCTTTTCCTGTTTTTTACACCATCCTTATAATTTAACTTTGATAAGCACCCATGATTTCTCACTCTTCCCCCTCCCCTTTTACCCCCACCTCTAAGTCAGAGGGAGCAGGAGGGAATGAACAGTAAAAAGTATGTGATATTGCCAGGGTCATGCGGTGTGGGAAGCCAACCAAAACAGTTCAAAGGTTGCACACAGCCTATAATAATTTTATATTTGCTGCAGAAACGTGGGAGAAATGATATAATGCAGAGGGCACCACGATGCCAGCAAACCAGTATTGGTATTTTTTTTTTCAAAACTATGGGTTTGCTCTGTGAGAAGGTGCTTGTCTGACCTCGCTACTCAAATGACATTGATGTTGGTAACAATTTTGACACTGACTTCAAACAGTTTTTTCTCTTTTTTCTCTTCCCATCTCCCAAAATTTTCACAAGCACTCAACTGTCATCCTGGAAGAAAGAAGCAAATACGTACAGGGAAAGGTGCATTAAATCCAGCCTGGTCCTACAAAAGTCCATGGAATGGCATCCTGTTTTCATGGGGGATATCCTGAGCCAGGCCATGATAGAGGATATCCTACTACCTGGAAGAAAAATTCGGGAAGGGAGTACCTGCCTGCCTGCTGACAAAAAGTCAGAAAAAAACCTGATGTACTCACAGTAATGACATACAAACACATGCACACATCATCCTAGGAACCACTTTCACGCTCTCTGCTCAGGGCTTGCCAGCTCAGGGAAGCTGGCCTGCAGTGGGGATGACTTTTCTTCCTCAACAGCTCCCTGTGGATACTGGGATAGCACATTTCTGGCATATAGCTAGTGCTTTTTTGTTAGAGATTAAAGGCCCCTGGCGAGATCTCTCCTGTACCTTCAGATTTGGAGTAGCCAGACAGCTCTTCCCTGTGCAGTTGGCTCCACCAGAGTTTGACTGCAAGATTCAAGAGGGAGACTTTACATTCAACCAACCCCTGGATTCTCAGATAACCATCCGCCTAAACTGAGGGTCTTCCAAAGGCTCTCTGTGCCACCCAACATGATGCTGTAAGCAGTGCTGGGACCATTCCTATATACTGAAGTTGTTTTCATCACCATCATATTAACTATGAAGGAACAACAGGGGAGATGTGACAACAGAACGGAAAAGACTTAAAAATAAAAACAACTACAAGCAGTGGCAGAAACTTCAGGTAGTTACAGCCAGAGGCTTAGTACTCAACTGAGTCAGTATGGTGCTTCTCTACTAGTTGTAGCTCTGCCCAGGATTAATTTATCTCAAAGGTGAGAACAATGGGGAGCACTGAAAAAGGACCAGCAATGAGAAAAACATGACTAAGCATCAAACTCAAAATATACAGCATGAACAAAATATGTGGCAAGTGGGGATCTCATAAAGGTTTTATAGCTACTTGTTTGGGAAGATATACACCGCCACCTCAGACAAGGAGCAATAAAAACAATTGATCGGATCACTCACATTAACAGAGAGAACAGCGCTTTCACCTGCAACTAAACTCTTCCTTCCTCATTCTGGCAATGAAAACAGGTCTCACAGTGAGAGTATATTCATGCCTACTTTAGGCACCTTTATACAGTTCCAGTGGTGGAAAGAAGCTGTGACTGAATACTAGTCATTTACTTACTTTTTTTCCATTTATAGATACCTGGAATGTCTTGAGATCTTCCTGTAGTAGCATCAGTTTCAGAGAGGAGACTACCAAAATCAGAGGAATACGTGGGCTGTGTGCCACTATCTGGCAATGTTACAAGATCTCCTGCCTGCCCTTTCCAAAAAGGACTAAAGACACAAAGTGGTTCACTGTATGTTTTCCTCACTGACTCTTTTAGCATCCTCTTGACAGTATCAGAGGTTGTCTGGATTTATATTGCCAGAAGAAACAAAATGGGAGTTTTGTTTAGGGAGCCAAAACTCTCTCAGCCTCTTTTCTGGGGCAGTAAAGTAGCAGGTAGACCTCACTGGTGAAAATCAATTTGACTTCAAAGCGATTGTTTGGATTCAACACCAGGCCTGCCCACAGGAGGATAGTTGCAGGCGTAAGTCTGCAGTAGCCAGTGCACTGCCAATTCACACCAGACGAGCACTACAGCGACGTGAAATTTTTCAAACATAATACCCTACTTGCCATTCTTAATGCAGTTTTAGGTATCTGAAAGTATTTGCAAATTTCTTCTGGCTGGAAAAAGAGTGTGGAGGACAGAAAGCAAGGAACACCCAGATGACCTTTTTTTTCCTTGAAATGGCAAATCAAATGAAAAACATAGCATTTTGAAATGTTTGAAACTGCACTTAGATAAACTGAGGGATCTAAATATAAACAAAAGTTTATTCCTAGTCCATTATTCCTAAACCATTATTCCTGAATGCTTTATTTTCCCTAATTCTCATTTTTCAATAATGACTATGAAAGGAAAAAAAAATTTCATTCCAGGCTGACCCAAAATAAATCCCTCACCCTCTCCAAGGCTAAAGAGAGAATGTGTGGAACCCTGCATCTCAGCTAGTGACTCGGGCATTTTGAAAAATGTGAGCGGCTAAAAAAGGGGCAGATGAACATGAGTTTAAGCAATCTGGCTATCATGCTCTGGCAAGCCCAAGGAGCTTCTCCCTCAGACCAAAAGGAGCAGAGCAACACAGACATGTGTGGACAGCGATAACCTACTTCCAAATGAGCCAAGTTGCTCACAGGGAACAAACCTTGCAGAAGGTCGCTGTGAAACACAACTGTTCTGCAGCACAGAAAGCAAACAAACCAACCCTACTTCAAAGAAATGACAATGAGCCAAGCAAGCGGAAAGAGCAGCAAGGGAAATATGAGTGGTGATTTTAATCACATTTCCCTACTGCATTTTTCATTGCTGAAGGGTTTTCACCAGCTTTAACTGTGACGCTCAGCCACCCATCAAGAACGAATAGTTTCTGTGGTCACCATTCCCCAGCAATCAATGCCACCAGCTTTGCTGTACTCACGGTTACTGATAGTGACAACAAATTCAGAGGATGTCCATCCACTTGCCCAGATCTGCCTGGTCTTATTTCAGTTGAATATTTAACATAGGAGAAGAGCAGAGTGGACATTCCTACTGCAGCAATGACCATGAGAAAGGGAAAAGGAGGGAGGAGAGTAGAAGGCATCCAATCCTTTGGCTGAAGATGAAGAAAGTCAAGAATCTGTCAAGAAGTTTATTCTGCTGGCAGCCTTGGAAGAGAGACTGCAGTGTTGCTAAAAAGCAGGGTGCAATTGACACACAGCAGTCTCCAATTCCTTTATTAGACTAAACCAATTGTGCTCTTTTCCACATGCATATGTACACAAATAAAGCAGAAAAATTAATGACACAACTTTCCAAATGTTACATGTATATACTTTTGTGGGGTTTATATCCTTTTTCAGATCACTTTTTGAAAATATTCTGGCCTCTTACAAAGCAGCACTTAAGGATTTAAATGTCTTCTTAAAAAAAGCCTGTGTTTAAGCACTTTGGTATATCAGGGGTATTGCAGAGAACTTTATTAACAGGAATATTTGAGCAAAGAATAAAAATAAACACCAATTGCAAAGAAGGCAAATTCATAATTTGCTGTTATAAATAATCAAGCTGAAAAGATAGCTTCAAGAGCTAGAGTCATTCAAGTCAAAATTATTACAACAACCGTGGAGTTTGCCGCTCTGTACAGTTCAGGTTTCTAACTGTGAGCACTTGCTATGGCTTGCTCAAAAATGAGCTCCAGACCAGGAATTATTTACAGCAGTAGTCCCAAGAGTGATACTGCGTGATCACCAGAAAGAGCAGAGATTGCAATCTGGTCATTCACATCCACAACTGAAAAAACAAAAGATGGAGATACTGAATTATTTCCCTTTATTGATCAATTTCTTGTGTAATTTTCAGAGCTGTTTCAATAATAAGCTTGATTACATTTTCTGAAACGCTTGCTTTTTTAAACTAGTGTCACCTGTGCCGTAAAGCCAGAGAACGATCCACTCCTATAATGAAGCTTCAAATAAGTGACAATTTAGGGCTGTCTGTTAAGACATGAAAGAGTAACTGTCTCTTATAAAAATAATTCCCACATGAAAACCAGCAATTACCTAACTGCACAGTAGAGAAGTTAGTGCTTACCAGTTTTTTCCAAACCTGACAAAAAGAATGCAAATACAGATAACGCCTCTAGAGTTGTACAGCTCATTCTCACAACCTGAAAGCTAACTCTGGTGGTTTGGGGAGGAAAAAAATAATTTTTCTCTGCACTGTGTGAAATTTACCATATTCAAAGCCAGTTCTGCCAGCCAATAATTCCTTATTGCTAACAGAGAAGACTTTGAATACCAGTGTTAACACAACCCATTCCTTAAAAAAAAAAGAGGAAAAGGGACAGGAGGAATCTGGGTTGATCAGAGAAAAAGATTCCAAGAAATAAAAATGTGATTACAAGACTAGAAGAAAAAGGAAGAAGAAAAGGGGAAATAGGAAATTGTTGTTAACTCTTAACATAGCATTAGCTCACCTTTACTCATAGAAGCCAGTATAGTCAGTCTCGGCCTACAGACCACCACGCTGCCATTCATCATTTTCCACCTAGGAACCAATTTTGCAACCACATATCAAGTTAGAGAGAGCAGTATGAGAGAAACACTAGCTTCCCAAGTCATTTGGAAGACGGTAACAGCAGGCAGGTATGCCAAGGTGCTAACATGGTGGAGCTAAGGACGTAAGAGAAATATCAGCACAGCAGCACAAGAGCTTGGTAAGACCTCACTTTGAAGACTGTGTACACCTCTGGTGACGTCCCCTCAAGAAAGATGAATTTAAATCAGAAAACATCCAGTTCAGATCTGTTGGAGGGTAGTGACCACCTCTTTTATACAGCATGATGAAAAGTGTTTCCTTCTACTCAGATTTTGTGCATACCAAATGACGAAAAAGAAAGGGAGCATATAATGTTTCTTCATAAATAGCTCTGCAGAGAAATCTGAAAGCAAGGGGAAAGATGGTTAACATTCGGAGGAGAAAAGCTCTTTAAGTTAAGGAATAAGGCTAGCACTAGGTCAGGGTAAACTGCTCATGAAGAGGTTACCAGAAGATTTCTAACCATTCCAGGAGTGAAGGTCTCAAACTGTCCTTCCACGCGGGACAGCAGACAGCAGGAAAACGCACTGCATTCAAACAGGGCTGAATCAGCCAGTGAAAGATGACAGGAGTCCCACTGGCAGAAAATATATCCAAGTCTCTGGGAATCCCCCGTGTCGGTAGGCAGCCTGCACCTCAATGCCGGGGAGAGCCATGAGGATTATTTCCCCTCTGATGGACAATGTGGCTGTGGGAGAGGGCTTCCTCTAAGATCCTGGAGCAGAGGACACCGTGACATGGAGCAGAGACACCATGCTGAGCGTGTCAGTGCCCTGACTGGAGTATTAATGCTCAGACCTAGGGCTAGCATGGCTCCCGACTACCCCAGGATTAAACCCAATTACCAGAATGGAGGCAAGGCCAGGACTTTCCCCAGCCCCTTGCAGTCACGCACACAAACGCCCATCTCTGCTCTGCCCCATTTTCTCTTAGGATAAGGGTGTTTATCACAAAATCAGTTTTAGGAAGTATCCATGGCTTGCTGAACAGGGATCTCAGGTCCCACGTGTCAAAAAATGCTTCGGTTTGAAGCAGCAGCGCATGAGAAAGGCATCGAGCGCAGCCAGCGCTGGCTTTCCCGACGAGCACGCTGCGGCGGCGAGGGACGCGGTCCGCCCCCGCCAAGGGGGCGAGGGGACCCCCCGCGCCAGCCCGCACCCCCCCCCCCCCGGGACGGAGCAGCCCGGGGTCTCTTCTCGACGCCGGAGAACTTTCACTTCTCCGGCGCTGCGAGGGGGGAAGAGCCCCGAGACAACACCCGGGCAGAGGTTTCCGTCGGGGCTGTCCCGGGACGCTTCCCCGGGGCAGCAAGCAGGCGGCGCGGAGGGAGCGGCCGATCCCCCGAAAACCCTCCTTCCCCCGCCGGGCGGCCCGCGGGGGCGGCGGCGACTACAAGTCCCGGCTGCCCGGGGAGGAGCCGGCGCGGGGCTGCCGGTCGCCGTCCCTCCCGGTGGGAGCGCAGCGCAGCCCAGCGACCGCCCGCAGCCCCGCCGCGGCCGCCCGGCAACTTTTCTCGCCTCCGGAGCCGGGCAGGGGAGCGCGCCGAGGGCTGCGGAGGGGAGCCGGGCGAGGGGGCTGGAGAAGGGAGCCTTGCAGGGAAGCCGGGCGGGGGGGCTGCGGAGGGGAGCCTTGCGAGGGAGCCGGGGACGGGAGTGCGGTGCAAGCGGGGGCTGCGGGGGGGAGCCGGGCAGCGGAGTCCTGCGAGGGAGCCGTGCAGGGGAGCGCACGCTGGGCTCGGAAAGGGGAGCCGGGCTGCGGAGAGGAGCCGGGCAGGGCAGCCTGGCAGGGGAGCTTCTCGCTCCGTGCAGGGCAGCCGCGCAGAGCGAGCGCCCGGGCGGGGGAGCCGGGCCGGGGCGCCTCGCCGGCGGCTGCGGGGGGCGGCGCGGGGTTCCGCCCCGGGGCCGGGCCGCTCCAGCCCCGCGGGTCCGTGGGGGGCGGGCCGGGGGCCGAGCCCCCCCCTCCAGCCCCGGGGCGTGGGTGCGGCGGCGGCGGCCCCATGGGCGGCGGCGGGGGCGGCTCTGCGCGGGGGCCGCCCGCCGCGGCTGATGCCGCTGCCGGCCGCCCGCGGGGCGGCTGAGGCGGGCGGCGGGGCCGGGGCCGGGGGAGGCGGCGGCGGCGGCGGGCGGCTCCCGGCCATGTGGCGGCCGGGGGTGCGCGGGCTCCTGGGCCGGGTATGCCTGCTGCTGCTGCCGCCCTGCGCCCTGGTGCTGGCGGCCGTGCCCGGCTCCGCGTCCCACCCGCAGCCCTGCCAGATCCTGCGGCGCATCGGGCACACCGTCCGGGTGGGGGCCACCCACCTGCAGCCCCGCGCCGCCGCCTGGCCCGGGGAGGCGGCGGGCGGGCGGCGGGCGGGCGGCAGCCCCGAGGGGGGCAGCGCCGCGGGGCCGCGGGGCCGGCGGCCGGGGGGCGGCGGGGAGCGGCGGCCGCCCCCCTCGCCCGCGCCCTCGCCGCGGGACGCGCTGCTGCTGGCCGTGGCGAACCTCAACGGCGTGGCCGGGCTGCTGCCCTACAACCTGTCCCTGGAGGTGGTGATGGCGATCGAGGCGGGGCTGGGCGACTTGCCCCTCTTCCCCTTCTCTTCCCCCAGCGCCTCCTGGAGCAACGACCCCGTCTCCTTCCTGCAGAGCCTCTGCCACACCGTGGTGGTGCAGGGGGTCTCCGCCATCCTCGCCTTCCCGCAGAGCCGCGGGGAGATGCTGGAGCTGGACTTCGTCTCGGCCGCGCTGCGCATCCCCGTGGTCAGCATCGTGCTGGGCGAGTTCCCCCGGCGGAGCCCGGTAAGGGGCCGGGGGGCGCGGGGCGGCGGGCAGGGCTCCCCCCGCCCGGAGGCAGGGCAGCGCGGCGTCCCCGCACCCGCGGGTACCCTGCGGGGAAGGGTCGGGGTCCGGCCGGCTGCCGGCTGGTCGCGGCCGCGGGACCCGGGCAGCGGTCGGGGTGGGGAGGGACACGGCCCGAGCCCCGCCCGGGGAGAAGCACTCTGACGCTGGGGCCGCCGGCATCGCTTTTCGGGTCTTTCCCTCCTCTTGCATCCGCTCCGTGCTGGCCCTTGATCTCAGCCCAGGGGTGGAGGGGGACGAGCATCGTCTCCGTGGAAGGGCAGAGCTCGGTGGCAAAAGCTAAGTTGTGAGCCCGAAGTCGTATCCGCGTCAAGTTGTAGAGTTGAGAGGAGAGAGGGGGTCCAGGACTCGCACTGGAGAGAAGCTGCTCTTCTGGAGGTCATTATCTTGGTTTTTGGAGAAGGGCGCGCTTCCCAGTCCAAAAGAAGGTTGTTAGCAAAAAGGGAAAAAAAAAAAAAAAAGGCCGGCATTCAGCATTCAGTTTATTTATTGCTGGTCTAAATGCTGTGCTTTGTTCGTGTGTGGGCATGGTAGATTGTTCATCAGATGACACTTCTCACGGAAGTTGTTCACTGTAACTTGACTTTGCACTGAGCTGTCTAAAGCATTAGGATTTTCTTTACTCGTAGTTCATGCGTCGCTGCTAGATCAGATTTTTGCTAAATCTAATTGCCTAACTAAAGTCGTAGAAGCTGAAGTCTGACTGTGTCTGTGTTTGATTGTGTAGCTAAAATAGTAGAAACTAAATTCACTGTGTGTGTCTCGGGCACAAATAGTATTAGTGTCCAAGGGGAGCTAAACTTTCCATCATACAGAGGTGGCAACTTAGTGTTACACACTCTGGAAAAGGGTGATAGTTCAATGTTTTGCAAACGTGTGTTTGATGCCAGTAATCATCTTCAGGCAAAAGAATTGGAAGAAAATGCTCTATGTCTGTGTGGCCCATGCAAGGGAAGTCATGAATAAAATGGCAGAAGCTGCCATTTAAGTAGCCAGGGGAAATAGTTGTTTTATATAAAAAGAGATAGCTCAACTTTGCTCTGAAAATGTAATCAGAAAAAAGATTACCAAGTGTATTTGCTTTGCAAAAGCAAATATAAAACCCAGCCTGGATAACTTCTATATATTTTTGTATTAGATTGTGACAGAAAAGGTAGGAAAAGAAAGTCTGTGCTAGGCAGCTCCTAGTCTGTAATTGAAGGTGTGACTGCTGTATGCTGGTCTGAACTGAACTAGTTTTCTCTACCTCAGCAAAACCCATGAAACTCGGGTTTCTGTAGATTTATGCAGAAACTCGAGGGTAATCAGTGCCACCGAATGCCACTATTGGTGCGTGTTTGGTGCAATAGCATCCAAGTTTGCTCAGTTACATGTACCAGCGTTGCAGCTACACTCGCAGTTGTGCCGGAGTCAACAGCCAAAGCTCCCTGAAGATCAGATCCTGAACCCAGCATCTCCTTGTTCTGCCTGTTAAAATCAGAATTTTTTTCTCTTCCACCTTAGAGATGGGTCTAAGTTCATCCAAAGCTGCCTGAGGACACAAGATGAGTTAAACGCATATAGCACAGGGTTAGAGTCATTGCTCCTTTCCACAGACTTCAAAGCTCCTGCTTAACTTTCAGATTGTTCTCAGTGGGGAGCCAACTGGATCAATCTACCCAAATCAGGATTTTGTTCTTAAGCAGACATTTAAGTGTCATTGTCTTCAGTGACAGTGAAACCAATGCCTGACATTGAACCTGTGCTGAACAGAGTCCAGTTTTTTTCAGCTGAGCTAAAAAAATCACTCTTCAAGGCTCTGTGGATTTAAAAAAAATCTCAGCCTTACTCAAAGGGCACCAGGTAATACAAGTATATTAGTCTCTCAAGATTGTCTTGGAGGGCCTGACATCTTTCTGAACACTCTTTTTTCATACCTTCACGTAATAAATACCATTTTAAGGCTAATTCTGGAGGCAATGCTCCAGCAGTCTTACCTTGTATACTTCCCAGATTTACAGGATTTCCAAGAGCATCTTGGACCTGGGTGACCACGGAGATCACCGTGGCCTCAGCAGCCTCTAGTGTCTTATTACCTGCTGCAGGCAGGGATTTTGTGTCACTCACAGTCCCATGCCACCACTGGCATGAAATGAACGTAGCATGGACCTCCCACCTTCCCGTCTTAACAGCCCTGGAGCCACAGACTGGCTGCTTCTACTGACTGGCCATTTTAGAGGAGGCAAGTGTAAATGACATCTTTGTAGGCGAGACAGATTTTGCTAATAGGCCCATCCTGCAGTTTTGCAGAGAAGAAAAGTCGGGAAGAAAAGACTGAGATCTAACCCTGCTTCTGAAATGTGAAGCATCGGCCTCCCTGGCGTCACCCTTCCCGCTGATACTTTGGCAGAGCAATCCTCCCTCCCTCCGGAACACCACTGCAGCACACCTTGGGGGGCTGCCTGCAGTTAGCTTTCTTCCCGGCAGGAACAGAAGCAGACCCCAAACTTGTTTGCCCTTGAAGAGCATTTCCCACTGTCTGCCGTATGAGGAGCACGGCAAACATGCTAACAAACATGATGTTCACTAGATGCTGTCTCAAGCTGCTTCTTCTCAGCGTTCAGAATTTGTGTTAGGATGGTTTTAAGGTAGGGATGTCTAACAAGGTCTCATTTTCCACATCATGCCAGGGCAGAAACGTATGCACACAATACTTGTACTGAATTATACTTGTAGCTACATACTTGTAGCTGAATGTTAACATTATTACTTCATACAGAAGCTTATCATAAGCAGATATTCATTGCAATTGAAAAGCACGTTGATCTTTGAGCAAATCTTCCCCAACATGACAAAAAGCAGTACTTAAAATGAAAAGGAAGATAAGGATCCAGAACTGAATATGTTTCAATAATACTGGCTGTTGCCTCCGTGACATCTGATGATATACTTCAAACATGTAGCATCGGGAGGTGATCCACAGTGTCACAGCTGGGCAACGACGGTCGGCTGGATACCTAGAATGTTTTCAAAAGTTTTGTGGTTGCTTGAGCATCTTTGAAAGTCTGTTTCTCATTAAATCCTACTCTCCTGAAGTTTCAAAAAAAAACCCCAAAAAACAAACAGTCTTCCCCCATGACAATTAACAATCGCAACAAGACAACAACCATCCCACAGTGTGGTACAGCATTTGTTCTCTCACAAGCAACAGCTTTTGTTGGATTGTGTGTGGCAAAATGCACACATGGCTTCAAGGGATGCTACACAGAGTAAAATGTGACATACTTTCTTTGTTTTCATTTGTATATGTGATTTAATGACTAACATATACTGACAGTAAATCCAGATGCTGTTGTGACCTGAAAAAAGCTGTTTACTTTTCCGAGTTTACTGTCACTCCAGTAAATTTTCACACTCTCAGTAAGCAAAAGTAACAATTTATCACTATCACTCAGCAAGCAAAAAACCACTGGATTTCTTTACTACTGACATGAATGCAAATTGCACTGAGGCTTTGACAGATCATTATTTTGGAGACAGCAGCTCACAAGCACAGATGCCATTGAGGCAAGGCTTGCCACGTTACGTATGTTTGTATGAAGAAACACACTTTATCTTTTTGTTCCAAGACTGCCAACATCATTAATAGTTTTCCATCATTAATAGTTTCCATCATGGAACAGGGAACAGATCCGGGGAACATGAACCATAAATAAATACTTCTAGTACTACAGTTCAGAGCCGAGAGTTTGGGAAGAATAGCCCATAATACCCATTTTATAGGTGATACTATCAGAAACACAGGGGAGATCACGTTTGCAGCAGCGTTCTCTGAACTTCAGAACTTAGGGAGTATTTTCAGTGGGTTTCAGATAAATCAGTAGTTCTGATGTCTTTTAACATGAAAAGGAATCTTCTCAGAGCAATGAAACAGAATAAAGTAAATCTGAATCATCAGTCCCTGCATAGCTGGTCTGTGCTTTATCTAGTTTCCTGAGGAACTGGAATTGCCGGCACTGCTGATTACTGCTATGACTTCAGACGGTCAGAAGAATAAATAAATTCAAGTCAGGGTTTTAGCTTAAACAGTGAATTTCCTGGTGAAGGAGCAAGTTCAGTCTCAGAACAGATGCTGTAAAAAGAAACTGACCATTAACATTTAATTTTTCGTTTGTTTTTGAAGGAATTAAGCTTTCTTTTGAAAACAGCTTTATAGTTTATACATATCAAACCACCAAGGGTGCGGAATTCTACATCTTCCCCTTTTGGAAATGGCCAGGAATACCACTGTATGTATGATATCCCCAGAAGTCATACTGACCTGCAAGACACTGGCTGTGCAGAGCACCAGCAAGGGCAGGTAGAAATTGCATCAAGGGAATGGAGATGTGGAGAAGCTTCTGTCCAATTAAATGCTCAAAGACACTTTTTTTTCTCCTTCAAGCCAGAATTCCATTTTTGCAGAAAAGCACTTTTGATCAGAGAGGAAAAAAAAAGAAATTAAAAATCTCATTTTCCAGGAGAGACTGCAAAACACGTGCTTAGCTGCAGGCTCCAGTAATTCAAACTATCATTGCTAATCTGACTTATTCCAAATGTTTAAGTTTGTACTAGTTACTGTGTAGATGAGGAATGTGTATTCAGTCTTTCCCTGCGATCACCAACCCTCCTCACCTCATACTGCACAAAGAGTACGGCACATACCTTTTCAAGAGGATTTATGAGAGGTGCCTTGAGGGAAAAAAGGATGGAAACGGAAAGGACGTGCAAACAAATGTTCAGCTGCTTCTCTTTCAGCCAAAGGTCTCTCTGCAGTTTTGCTCATAGTGAGCTTTTGAAACTTGTACAACTTAGGCCACAGATCTGCTATAAAGTGAGAGCCCTTTTACATTGCCAGCTAATATAAAAAAGCTTTGTGTAACTAACAGTTTTGCTCCGTAGCCAGGTATCCTGTAGAGTCATTAATCCTTTTAAACACAGATTTCAGAGGCATAACTGACGTTTTGCTGGCAGTGTTGTGGTCCTAGCATCATGCAAGAGGTCTCCTCATTGTAACAGTCCTCTGTTAAAAAGCAATTGTGCAATATCTACCACTATTAATCTCCTGCCTCTCACATGCTGTTGCCCAATATCATAGATTGTCCTCAGGTTATTGCTTTGAGAATGGTTTTACTTGTGCTCCTGTGCTGTGTTGAACATCATCAGCTATGAGAGTAGCACAGTTTTCATAGTTCACTCTGTTGTCAGCTGAAGCCAATCTATCTGTTACCTTTAAGTTGATAAATTATGTGTGTTGAAGGGAAATGATTCCTTGTTTATATTCTTGTCCATGGTCAGAAAGCCCTCAAGTTTTGTGAAAGTGATGTTGGCATAACGTTTGGGAGTTGTATTGGCACTTTTGCATTTTTTCACCTTGTTTAATGCTCAGGGTCTGTTTTCTCTGTGTGTTGCATGCTGTCCTGGTTTTGGCTGGGATAGAGTTAATTTCCTTCCTAGTAGCTGCTATAGTGCTGTGTTTTGGGTTTAGGATGAGAATAATGTTGATAACACACTGATGTTTTAGTTGTTGCTAAGCAGTGCTTACACTGGTCAAGGGCTTTTCAGCTCCCCATGCTCTGCCAGGTGCACAAGAAGCTGGGAGGGGGCACAGCCAGGACAGCTGACCCCAACTGGCCCAAGGGCTATTCCATGCCATTTGGCGTCATGCCCAGTATAGAAACTAGGTGGAAGCTGGCTGGGGGGCCGCTGCCTGGGGACTGGCTGGGCATCAGTCAGCAGGTGGTGAGCAATTGCATCATACATCACTTATTTTGTATATTCTTTTATCATTAGTAGTAGTAGTAGTAGTAGATCAGTATTATTATTTTCCCTTCCTTTTCTGTCCTATTAAACTGTCTTTATCTCAACCCACAAATCTTACTTCTTTTTTTTTTTTCTGATTCTCTCCCCCATCCCACTGCGGGGGGGAGCGAGCAAACGGCTGCGTGGTGTTTAGCTGCCTGCTGGGTTAAACCACGACGCACGCTTGATAATACAGGAAGTCATCCTTGTCCCTTGAACTGTCAGAGTCATAATAAACACTTCTTAAAACACCACTAAAGGCATCCAGTCATGTAAAACAGAACATTGCAGCCTACCTACCCATGGGGACTTCTCTAAGGATAGCTCCTCTGTCAACAAGCACACACAAGCATGGGACAGTGAAAGAAAATAAAGAACTATTCTCTTTATTCCAGTTACAGTGTTTAAGGAGGATTCAGTTCATCATGACTGCAAAAGATCCTTTTTCAGAATGCAGGAAATTGGTGAGAGTATTTTTACTTTCAGTTCTCTCCTCTGGATCCTTAATTTTAACATCCCATTGAGACAGAAGGAGCCAGAACTCTGCTGGGGTGAACTTGTCCAAGTAGCACCTTCCAGTGCTGTCTCCAGCCCCTTTCCTCTGGAAAAAGCCCCTCAGAAACCCATTGAATTCACTGTCCTGCCACTGGGCTTTTGAAATTAAGCTGTCTTGCAGCTTAGAATACTTTAGCATGGTATGTGATAAATGTGTACGACACTTCGAGGTATGAGAATGTATGATTTTTCCATGTGTTTTGTTGCTTATGGATGAGCAAATTTTTGAGGTGAAAAAGTGTTTTCAAGCATATTAGTTCAGGACTTGAAGTTCTTTGTAATACTAGAAAGTAAGTTTTACCACCCAAGTCTCAGTGAACTCTTACAGCAGGCTTCTTTCTTAAACTCCCCTAAGTTTCTTCAACACTTAGCTTAGATAGTATAAAGGTGTTCTTATTTTATAGTATTCATAATTGGTAAAACAAGTTGTGAAGCTTGGTTTTGACAACCACCATTCACAGCATTATTCACCATCCATAACTTTCTGTACATTCTTCTTTTCCTTTTCCTGGCAATTATTATTTAAGGAAATGTTGGACATGCCATAGTTTGAGTGTGTGCTTATTTCCAAGTTAGGGGGATATAAGTACCTACATATTGCTCTAAGACTTTGAAAACTGGATAGTGCAGCATTATTTGAAATACATACACTAGAGATTCTTCGTTTGAGTGGCTTCAAGTCAACAGTGAGAAATCTATCTCAAATACAGCAAGGGATTATTACCCAGATTTAGAATGTGCATTGAGTCTATAATTATTTAAGGTATCTGACTCTGGGAATCCTTAGATAAAATTATGCCAATGATCACTTTGTTCTTGAAATACATTTAGTTTTGTCAAGTTTTATCAAATCACTTAGGCAACTTCATAAATTCTGTTGTATGTTCAGTTATATCAATTCCATGTGAAAAGGGTGGTGAAGAGTTAAGATTTGGGAAAGGGGTGGAGGGAAGGTGATTCTTGTAGTTAAATACTATACCAGTAGACATTTCCAACCTAAATGAAAACAAATGTCTGTATTGAATTGATATGAAAACTCAAAAGCAAAGATACCTGCTTTGTAGTTTGATGTGCATTTCTTTATTAGTCTCCTTCCTCACTGTACTCATGATATCATACTAGGGTCTGGAGAAAATGTCTGAGCTGGCTAGTAAGAAGATTTTCTCATTCCTCATCCTGTGCTGCTTCTCTTATGCAGAAAAAGCTGAGTTAACATCAAATTCAATACCATGCATGATATTTTCTTCTGTGTTTTTTGCTGTTCTGGGTATTCACAAAACAATGTCTTCCTCATTGCATAGCTTAGAAGAGGTCTTTCATAATACACTGCACAAACTCATGTTAATAATGAGTGATTAAACTATGACAGGGTTAAATCGTTTATTACTACTTTACTGAATGATGTGCATTATTAGAAGAAACACCAAAGAATACTTAGCTGTATTCACTAAGTAAAAATGAAAAATTTGGCCAAAAAAGACAAATTCAAAGACAATTTGCTAGCAGATACTATATTAATACAAAAGTTACGGTACCAAACAGATTATTAACAAAGAAAACACTCTCTAGCAATGTAAGTTGGGGTGTTCAGTATAACTTCCCTCAAGAATTTGTCCACAAAAGTCAGAGAAAGCACCCCATCTTTCCACTAAAATACGTGGCAGACCTAGATAAGCAGAGCTATGGAAATTAGAAAACAGCCAAGGATCTTTTCATGCTATATGTTACTCAATTCAGTGCTCACAATTAAGTTCAAAGACTGCTCACAAATGTTCTCATCTAGAGTATATTTAATTATTTAAACCCATGGAATATTGAAAACTTGCATCATTAGAACTTTAGGCTGTGTTGGATTTAGTTATAGTTTTAAGTCATCAAATAAAATGTTTATCTCATGTGTTCTGTTCTTTTTGTCTGTGGACTACCATGTAATTTTTTCACGTGAAAGAAATCCAGGCATAGCATGGCTAGAATTTATGTATTTATTGTAATTAGCAGAAAACTGGAAAAAGCACAGTTTCTTTTTAAATTATAGATTTGTCTTTCAAAGAAGAATCAGGCTATAAATCCACATTTCTGTAGATCTTACTGAAGAGCTTTTAAAGAGGGGAAGGATCATCTTTTCAGTTTGGTTGAACAAGAGAGTACACCAAATCTCACTGCAATACCAATAGCTATGCATTGCAGTGCTTATTCTGAATAGCTGAAAGGAGCCAGAGAAAAGAAAGGGAAGAAAACAAGAAAAGGAAGCAAGAAAACTAGAAACTTAAATGTCAGTGACACAGGGAGGCAGAAGGACAAAATAAACTGAATTGAGAAAAAAAGGAAGAGGTACCCTTCTGTGTCTCTTTACTTTTTGTGATTCCAGAAGCATAAAAACAAGGAAACTGAATTTTACATGAAAGCACTGTACAAAGAGCTGGGATCACCAAGCACAGAGCGAAACAGCTTGCCCAAGTCAGGGTTGAATTAGCAGCGCTGTCTTGATCCCTGGCTAAGGACAGTTACTTCCAGCATGTAATGCTTCCCCAAAAAATAGCGCAGACCTCCCAGGGAAGTGCTAAGCCAACATCTAGGAAGCAGTGAAAGGAATAGGGATTGGATCAAAGGTAGATAGCAGTTTATTGCTGCTGCTGAGGGGGCTTCTTGCCCAGGGTGTGAGGCCTCGGTGTGGGTGGGTGTAATTAGTGGAAGCCTTTTTTCCTCCTCGGTGCTGAGAATTACAGGAAGAGAGATGCACCTGGGTGTCTCAGGACACAGTCCCACCTGATGTTCTGGTACCTGGGGTCAGACGTCTTCTGGTCAGCAATTCAGAGCATCAGGAGACAGACCAAGGTCACTTGGATACATGCAGCATCATACCAATAGGTACCCAAAAGGGATTTCCTAAGAAATGGGAGCAAGTTCAGGCACAGCAGCTTTAGGATTGCAGCTTTGGACATCAGCGACTGTTCCTTACCCTGGTCTGGCCCTGAAGGTCTCCCTGTTTTCCCAAACACCCCATCGATCAGCCAAACTGGTTCTCACCACCGTGGGGAGAAGATGTGCAGATGGTGGAAGTAACAGCAGAGCTGGGAGAAAGATTTAAACTTGAGTAGGCAGCAATGATAGATGATTCATTTATTAAGGGAGTCACACTCGAGCAAAGCCATTTGTGCAAGGGACTCCTTGTCAGCGTGACTAAGAAGTTCACAATCTGGCCCCGAGTGCTTCACAGCTGTCACATCAAGCTACCAACATTACTCTTGGTAATTATGGACAACTACATGAAGAACTGAGAAGGGACTCGACAGCGCAGCGTACCACGAACTACAATAAACCACAGTAATTGTTACGTGCTGCCTTTGCAGGGCGTTGCAACCAAATGTTTATTTGCATCTGGCCTCGGGACTTGGTTTTGGCTGCCAACAGGGTTTCAAAACATACCTCTGTTCAGGCTTAGTGTTCACCACTCGGTCCTGAGCTTCCCGTATCCTCTCCCCACAGCGTAGTACAATACACCCATTCATAAGCGTCTTGCATTCCTGTAGCATATATATATACCCTGTTGGTATAAGCAGAGAGCACGTGCGTACCGCTGCAGTGCTAAGCAGCCGTCCCTGTCTCTGCGAGGTATGTCAGTGCGTTATCAGCAAGTTGAGAGATGATGCTGAACCTCCCGGATGTGCCCTGCTGCATGGAGTCTCCCTTGCAATGGACTGCGCCCTTGTGGGAGCGGTGAGCTGGGAGAGCATTCCGGAGCTAACTGGAAGGTTTCCACTTGGCACCGGTTTGAAAAGATCTGGTGTGCAGCGTGCTGGCTAATTAACTTTTATCTGAAATGTTTCAGTCACCTGAATCTGCATGGCTGCAGGCAGCAGATGGGGAGGTGGAGAAGGAGGGGGAGAAGAGGGAACGTGAACAGGGATGCACCTTCAGCTGCCACTAAAGCGCAGTAAACAGGGAAATTACAGTGATCATTTGATTGTTATTCTTATATAGGAGAAATCAAATGTTAGGGAATTCAGAAGCACGCACCAGTTTTTCCTTTTCTTGCTACAGTTTTTTTATTACTTTTTCTTCAGCAGTGTTCATCTGTGATGATAGTTTCCAAAGCCTGTTTTACAATGTGGAAAGTATTTGAAATGCGTTATAAAAATCTATGAATATGCTGCACTGGCATATTTTAAACTCTTAGTATGTCCCTAAAGGCATGCTATTCCACTTCCAGCTTTTTTAAGACTGTGAAGGAAATGATTGCCCATGCTGTTCGTAAGATATTTTACAAGGCTTTCAAACTTAAGACAGAGTTAAAAGATGAGATAGATCTTCAAGCATAAACCGAGATTTTAAAAATGAAGTTTTGCATTTGTTGCAAGGAAAGAACTATTAGACATAGCAATTAATAGCCAGAAAGAGCAGCTGTATTATGCGCCAGGCTCTCTCAATGATGCTACTGATAAAGCAGTTACATTTCACTCATCTTAATAGTGTACTCACTCAAACCGGCTTAAAAAGAACTTTTTTTGCAAATCAGATGAGAAGTCAGTATTACAAGTTCACAGTTTGATAATTTTCCAGTGCTATTTTAGATGAAAGCATAATTATTTATCACTTTCTCAGCGTGTAAGGCTCACTCATATATATCAGTTAAACAGCTCTCTGTAGGAGAACAGTTGTTTTCAAGAATTTACTGTACTCAACCTAAGCATCAGAACATGGGAAAAATAGATCTAACCTTTACTTGGAGCTGATAGCTGCCCTCTTTCGAGAGTGTACTGGAACTGTTTCAGCTGTGATTTACATTTTCTTAGTACAGTAATACCATGGACTTGATTCTATTCCTACATTGGAAGGGCAACAAGGTGAAAGAGTTATGTGCCTGGGTTTCCTCTTTTTAAATTGCATGTGATAGGTGATAAACTACAGAGCTCTGAGGGGACAAATATATACCCAATAACAGCCTTGAGGCAAACGTAGGTAAACAGCTAAAGCAAAAGCATTGTTTATTTTGGCTTAAGCTTTGAGACATGAAAACTTCAGACGTCATTGCACCATGTTGTACTTGCCGGACAGGAGTTTCCAGGAGCTTATTTCTAGAGTACAAAATCAAGCAACGCTTTGAAGGAAGGCTCTGCTCTTCTGCCGTCTCTCTTTCCCCAGTCACCCAGCAAGCACACAACCTGCACCAGTAGCATTTAGTGATGTTTCCTTGCTCCAGGACCGCAGAAGGAGGTGGTGTGGTGCTGTATGATCCCCACATCCCCTCTTCGTTCCCAGTTCTGCAAAACCAATTGCATTGCCTGGTGTGGCAGGCAAATGATCTGCTGCTGTTACCAGCTACCTTCCAACCACAAAGCTCATGCCAAACTCCCACTGGCATCTATAAAATTGTCTGCTGCAGAGCTAATGGGGGGGAAATGATAAAACATGGCATCAGTGTTTCTTCCTCAGAGATTTGGGGGAGGAAAAAAACACCTATTAATCACCTCTTTAAAAGTTCGTATCACAATGTATCAGTAAAGAAACAGACTGGATAGGCTGGTACAGTTAACAATACTCTTGTGGCCTCTGATTAGGAATCTTGCATCAGCAGTCAACACAGGGAAGCCAAAATGATGATTATTCAGTCACCCTTATGATCATCCTTTTATACACATGAATTATTTACATAGTACAGGGTACTTACACACTTGTTAATTAAAACCTGCTTTTTTTCATTCAGTTATACCCCTAAGATCTCCTTAGAACATATAATCCTTCTAATGGCATTTATTTCACATTCATTATGCCATATTTGGTTTAATGTTATCTTTCATTGTATAAATAGAAAATCCTTCAGTGCAGAATACTTGTGGGAAAAGATTCCTTCACAGTGAGAATTTCTTTTGAGAGAGAGAGATGGGTGATCAGTCTGTTTTGAACACTGATGCCCAGAATCCCCAGGAACCCTCAAATTTTTTTCAGCGACACCAGTTTCTACCTACTCTTCCATTTTCAGTGTGGCATGCTCATTTCACCCTTTCTTAATCTTGCCCATTCGTGTTTGTTCTGAGGTCCTGTCTTCCACTGTAGGATAATACAGATCCTAAGAGTCTTTGACTCCAGAAAAAGACAGCAAGGCTCTATTGTGATACAAATGATCAGGAACATAAATTGCTCATCACTCGCTGTTCATCACATTCCCTGAAGAGCACCAAAAATAAGACACTTATTTATAAATAGCTCAGCCTGCTAGATTCCAGTGAAACTCAATTTCATATCTTCCCACCATTTTGACAGTGCATATAAATATGTAACATGTAGTTATGTGAAAGTTAGCTGTGCTGCAATGTCCTCCTTCGCCATTCACAACCCTTACAGGCTTACAGCAAAAGAATAAATTGCAAATTGAGACCTGTGGTGGGATGCAGCATACCACATGATTAGCATAAGAAAGATGCTTTGCTTGACAGAGAATGGAAGCTTGTTGCCCAGGTCATACTGCTCTTGTATTCCTCCCCAGAAGTGTACTTTAAGAGGAAAACAAAGTGAGAATTCACAGTGAATAATACATCTGATAATCACAGACATTTTTTTCTGCCTGAAAACGACCTGAAGTTTCTGGAACAAGCATGAACAATATAAGCATTAGGAGTAACTGCATCCCAGAGCCTTCCAAAAAATCTATGAAAGTGCTTCCTTTTACTTCACTGGCTTTGAATAGGGGCCAGCTTGAGATACGGTTTTGGTTGTTTGGCTAAGCTGCATGATTATTTTTTTTTCTCTTCCAATCTGATAAACACCGGAATTGGAGATATACATGGAAGCTGGAACTTGTAAATACTGCAAGTGTTTGGTTTTGCTATTCATTTTCTATGAGCATTTGTCTTAGTGTAATTTGATTACTGGAATGTTCATGAAAAGCGAATGTTGAGGAGAACAAGAACAGCTGAAGCAAATCATTTCATTCATGTGAGTATCTATGTGTTGTTTCTGATGCAATTGCTGTCATTAAAAAAACCAAACCAATATATTCAGACTTCCTGTTCACTTAAGTGTGGTATGGCTTTGCTTAGGATGAGGAACTAGTCCAACAGGATCTGTGGCTTGCTGCGTGATATTAAAACTATATTCATAAGCAAACTTAACATTTCTGTGAATTTTAACCTTTAATTTTACCTGGCCTTGCCCTATTTTCTGGAACACCAGAGAGTTCCCTTCACTTAAAAATCTATAGAAAGCCATCCACTGACTAAGATCAAGGATAATTCAGACAGCCTTTTTGTGGATCTGTATTATGCCAGCATTATGAGAACAAATGCATGTGTTCCAAGAGTCATACAAAATTATTACAATCTTATTAGAGAATAATAAGCAGCAAAATGGCTTATTATTGTCAGTAAGAGGGGGACAAATGAGTATGCAATCTGACCGTTGAACAGGGAACTCAAATGGGAAAATCAGTCTTCTCCAACACAGTTAAAAACATACAGGAAAATACACTGGGCTGAGTACTGGAATAGTTACTGCTCTACCTGTCCAGGCATGGAGAATTGCAGCTGAATTTCCTTGCTTTGTAAGAAGTTTCCTCTGGAAGGTTAAAAGTTGTCCAAGGCTGTCAAAATCAGCAGCAACCCGTTGCCTGTCTGTAAATGACGCGCTGAGTCTGCGTGCCCGTTTGACCACTACCCAACGTAAGGATGATGTGGTCGCCATTGGAGATGTTGTGCGGTGCTGCGGCATCCATCCTTTTTAAGAGTATTAGTGGTGAGAGGAAGAAACAGCCAACCCAGAGAGCAAGTTCCCTGCTGTGCACGAAATCTCTTTTTGCAGAGGACTTTATTTGACCTGAGCGGTGCTTCCAGTCGCACGGCATGGGCCAGGAGACCGACGATGCCCTCCTGGTGGGATAGTTCCCTTTGCCTTCACCGTGAGCTTGGAGAGTGTTGTTCCAGCAGCCTTCGCACCTCTTTGCCTGGTGTGTGTCCCCAGTTTAACAGTCTGCATGTGTGCCAGTCAATATGCTCAAGCATGTATAAAATATTCAGTCATTTTAAGCGTGGTCTCCAAATGTTGCTTACCTTTCAGAAAAGAAAAGCAAATCTTTCACAGAAGATCCTACTTTCTGCGAGTGTCTCTCTGTCCCTTTTATTCCCGCAGCTGGCTGGCTCTTTCACTCCAATTTATTAATAATACACCCTGGTGTTCTGTGTGCTACCTGGTAAAGGGTTTTAAGCAGGGAATTCTACAGAATATTTCAGTTCCCTTGCTCAGATGGGGCAGTGCAGCATCCATGTCAATGCAAAATATCAAAGCAATATTACAACAAAATGCAGAGCTTACAGTTTTTCACCTTCCTTAGTTCCGTCCCAGGTCACTGAAATATGTAGAAGTATAATTTATCTTTTGGAAAACTGACCAAGACTTATATTCAAGTGCTGGCATCATGTAAACAGAGAAAACTGAAATGGGGAAAGAAAAAAAAGTTCGTATTTCGTGAGGGAATATACATTTTTTGTGATTTTTTTTTTGTTATATGTTCTCTCTCCCTGAAGTAGTACTGTTTCCTGCAGAGAGAGACAGCAGTTTTGATCGTATGTTCTTGCCAAACTCATAGGAGTGGTGGTCTGTCATCCCTTCCTTTCAGGTTGTCTGGGGGAATTAGATACTCCTCTGCAACACTTCCCCTTGTTCAGAGAGTTAAAAAGAATCACGGCACCAAAAATAGTCGATGTAGATTCCTCATCCCCAGGCTTGGTTCACCAGACTCTGCAGAGTCATCGCAGATTATTTGCATGGAGACGGATAGACACAAACATCTTGCTGAGATTAGTGAGACATGACGCTTTCCTATTTTATCACAAGCGCTTATCCATGTTAAACTCCCAGGGTGCGCTTCATTTTCGCTGGTTCTTACCCTCTCCTTTAGGAGGATACAATCACCCACTCAAGAAGCAGAAATAGTGCATGACTAACTATGTCATGGAACAAATGATTAACACTAAGTATTTTGTGCTAGCTGTTTGCAAACAATCCACGTGCCGACAATTATGCTGAAGCAATTTTGTGAATACCTAACTCAATGTATTTTGCATAACTCAAGACAGGCTCCCAGATCATTACATTCATAACTTCTGTCTTGTTTGTTAAATTCATAAATGTCATTTTTTGTTCTAGTCCATGGAACTGGTAGTACTAGACTCAACTGTGATACTGACCGGTAACACTGGACTGTCGAAGGCTGTAGGAAGGATGAATGAGTTGCTGTTCAAAATGAGTTACAGCTGCTGTGCTTTAAGAGTTTATAAGCCACAAAGTGCAGAGGAGGGCAGTCGTACACAGGCAGATCCGTTAATACATTAGATGCTTTTGGATTTGCAGCTATGCAAATAAAGATGCTATTTGCCCCAGCTGCACCCAGCCTACCCACAGAGAGCTTGGTCTGGCTGCCCAAATGTGTCAAAATGCTCATAGAGTTCATTAGCAGGAGCTGAGGGCCTCTTCCTCAGCTGTGATCACTCATCAGCCATCTGCTGACATCACAGTTGAAGAGCTGACCTAGAGAGAGCATAGCATCCATACGCATCATCCCATGGGCCAGGGCAGGAAGAGCCAAGCTGTGAGGAAGAAGATGTCTCATATGTCAGTAGGAAGCTCGAGCACAGACAAGAGTTTATTGATTCATTTGGTTTAGAGTATTTGAGAGGCTTTTGGCTCACAGATATGTGCAGCCTTACGACATCCTAAAGCACAAAGCTCTTAAAAAATAAATACTCAACATACTTGGGTAATTGGTGCTTAGCAATGAGTGTAGTGGTTTTCACCTGCCATGGAGTTGCACGAGCCCTACATAACTTTAAGGAGAAGATACATTATTTTATAAGAGGGGGATACGGAGGCAGTAGAAATTTAAAGGAATTGCAGCAGAGAAGGTAGAGCCAGTATCAAAAAGAAAACTAGATTTGTAAAGGCCTTTCCCCTCATTTCCATGCTGCAAAGCATTCTTCCCATCAATAACATCCAGCCTGTTAAATTGTTGCTGTTACTTTCATTACCGTCTCATAAGTGAAGCCAACCCCTATTAACCTGCCATAACAGTTTTTCCCCTTTCCCCTTCAAGAAACGTAAAGTAGCGGTACAAATAAGTTTTTGCATAAATAGGTAGGATGAAGAATTTTTATTTACAATGAAGTAAATTTGGTACTTAATTCCATCACAAGAGTTTGTCCAGCTACTCCTCACTAGTTTTTTCTACAAGGGTAAAAAGTATATTAAACTTCCCCACACCAAAGGTTTTGGTAGTAAGAGCAGTATGCTAAGTTATTTTTATCCATATGCTATTGAGTTTCTCATTAACAAGGGAAGATCTTGTAGTTCTTTGATGAAGTATGGATTTCCACATTTTTTTTCAATGCTATGCAGTTTATGCGGCTCTCCAGCGTTATTGGTGGCTGCGGTGCTGGCCTCTGCTGCAGAGCTTGCCCCCGGCTGCGCACGGAGCACTGGCGGCACAACCAGAAGGGAGGGAAGGCTGTGAGGCAAAAAGCTCGCTCTTTACGGTAGAGCTGCTGCCCCCAGGCAGTTGTTGGGCTCTGTTGCCACCAGTAGTGATTTGTCCATATGGTGCTTTCATGCAATTGCAGCAGGAAAGGGATCTACAGGGGAAGGCTGACGAGCTTCTCCTGATGGTGTGATACAGGGACCAACCGCACTTCCCACAGGCAGAGCCAAAGGAAAAAAGAATTACATTTATTTGGCCAGTGCCAGTGTCTTGTGATTAGTGCTATCTTCTAGTGAGTGATGGTGTCAGACAGCAACACGAATCTTCAGTACAGCCAGATGGTCCCATCAAGCATGGCATGCTGTTTTTCCCAGTGTGCATGGTCACATATTTATCTTCAGCCTGTGCCCACTATCACATGCTGCATACATATGGATGGACACATTGCTCAAAGCCTACAAAAGTATCAATTACCACTGCTCCACTTGAGTCCAAACTCAGTGGCCAGTACAAAGGAGGGATAAATAAGTATTATTCATATTTCATACGGATTTACAAGCTCCATGCAATCACTTCATTGTTGGTCTAAATGTCCATGCCAGGTGCAGAGTAAAAGAAAACCTGGTAGCAGTAATCTATGCAAATATTTGTGCATAGTAGAGAGGTGATGGTATTGTGTATTTTCTGTCAAGCATTTAGATGAGAGTGGAAGATTGAGTCAAGGCTAGGAGCTGTAAATGTTCACCTGATAATCTTACACATTATAAATCAAAGGATGAAACAGGCATGGGTGGTGATTTTTTATATATTCTCTCAACCCTCACCACAATACTTGCTGTAAACCACTTTCTGCTCTGTGCAGTACCTACTACAGTAAGGTCTCATTTCATGCTCTCTACCCAGGATTCTTGGAATACAGTGGATAATTCGTAAGTTGCTTATCCACTTAAGACTAATGCGGAAATCCAGTATCCAAATGCTTGCACACATGGGGTCCTGATGAGGCAAGTATCAGTGCGATGGGTAACACTTTCAGACGAAGGACAGGCCAGTGAACTGTGAGTGGTGTAATGGTACAAATGCCCAAATTATTTAACAATAACCCATAAAATAAATGTCTGTTTGTTACTTTGCACATTCTTTTATCTATTGAGGCAGCTGTGTCTAGCACAGGAAGGAACAGGAGATTTGAGCCCTAGGTTCTGTTTCTGGCAAAATCTTGGTATACTCTCCAAGACGTGTGACTTAACTCCCCCTTTCCCCCCCCTTTCGCCCTGTGATCCCTCCCTGTGTAAAAGGGTGTGAAATATTTATCTTGCTGTAAGCCTTGGCATGGGCAGAGAGCCGTTTCACAGAGGAGCGAGAAGCCTGGTGCTGGGGCAGTGGTGATCTGTACCCCCAGGGCACTGTGGAGGGGGTTATCCCCATTTTACAGAGAGGGGGTTGCTCGCAAAGGGAGCACAAGACGAGGCAGGGATTTCAAACCCGATCGCTCAGTTTCTATATTCGACAGACAGCCAGGGCCCCTTCCTCTTCCTCCTCCTCCTCCTCCTCCTCCTCTCCCTGTGTGCCTTGGTAACAGGCTCTGTGCAGTCACACACTTTTGCGGGTAGTTGCTATATGCTTTATTGGAAACTCAAATGCTTCTGCCTTTGGGGGTGGGGGGTAGGCGCCTTCTGATTACAGGATCATGCCTTATTTTGTGTTTTGCATGCCCAGAAAAGCAATTTGCAAACACTGCCACAAAACTTATAAATTGTACAGTTGTCTTTTGGGGTTTGTTTTGGGTTTTATTTTATTTTTTTTAACGACAATGAATCAATTCAGTATTAGGAAGAAAAATAGAGAGCATGATTAAAAAATTTACAGTGAATATAAGTCACTAGGCTTTGCTGCATTTTCAAAAGTCAGATTCTTGTCTTCTGTTGAAAGATAGTAAATCTGCAGCCGAGGAGCTAGCTAACAAACATCACACCTCCCAGTTTATTTATTTTTTCCTCCTGCAGCAACTGCTGCTGTAGAGCAGCACTTATCCTTAAACTTAACTATTCCTTATGCAAACAGACTGCCTCCTGCTGAGGAAAGTAGCTTCACCGCATGGCTCAATTAGTGGAAGGTGCCGAGCAAGGTGAGGATGCCTGTGCAGGATGCGACCCTCATACCCCGGCTGGCGGGGCAGCATCGTGGACTTTGGGCAGGCAGCGAGTGGCATTTCACGGCCACTCAAGATGGCATGTCCTGGTGGCCGGTCCCCTCTGTCAGCTCCCTGCCCCACCGCATGCAGAGTATATTTGTTTTTAAAAGAGATGTTTGATTTTTTAAATTTTTTTCCCCTGCTTACCCCCTGCCCTGAGAGCCAATTATAACACTTCTTTCTAATTTCCCATCTTTCTAATTAAATCCTTGGTGTATTAAATAAGAAACCTCAAGTGGAGATGTTTAAATTCTGTTCCTGATTTTAAGCCAAGCAAGTACACACAAGAATTCACCTTAGGGCCATGATTTAAATGTCTAGCCTCAGAAAGATGAACTACTAACTTAATCTACCCTGGCCTCATTTAATAGAGTTAAGAGATCAGTCTTTGCAAGCTTAAATCTCAGCTTTCTTTCATACGAAAAATCAATATAGAGCAAAATGCACCTGTAGGTAAAATTAATCCTGTGCAACATGCCCAGAGCAAGGCTCAGCAGAATAGGATGCGATGATGAGCTGGTGCTGGCTTTCTGAGGAACGGGACACAGGTCGATTAATTTCTCCCACTGTATTTTGCCACATACAGCTATCATTTCAGTGACTGCTCCAGGCATAACTTGCATGCAGCACAACCTGTGGGTATTTCTCTGACAGGCAAGGACCTGTAGAGACAAAGAGGCTAATTTGGTCGCTGGTCATTGTCCTCAAGGTGCAGCACCCGCTGCCCTGCAAGGAGCGTGGGGAGTCCCACAGCAGCCAGGGTTGTCCTGTGCCTGCAGCAGGACAGCCCTGCACGCCACATCCTGAATGTCATTTTACAGCATTGGCTCAGGCTGAACGGGGAAGGTTTCTTTGTTGAATTGCTACCTCCTTCCCTACTTGTCTCCAAGATCAAATGACCTAGTTTCACTCTGCTGAGCTGCAAACACCAGATAGGGTTGCACAGCCTGTTGGTAGGCACATAGTCATTTGTAAAAATAATGAGACACGGGGGCACAGCTACTGAGGGTATGGGGAATGCAAATGCTCAGGAAGAGTTGAAGACACTTTCAAGCTATGCTGGATTTGGACTGGTGAGTGAAAACAGTGCTCCAGATTTTACTCCTTGCTGCAGGTGTTAATGGTGAATAAAATCTAATAATTGGATTAAATGCTGCATGGGTACACCAGGTGCATATCAGAAAGGACAATGGTTGCTTTTGTAAAATGGGATCAAACTTCTTTTGCCTACATAATGTGACTCAGTCTTCTCCATATTCCCTCTCCTTGTATTCTACATTTTCTTCCAGATTAATTCCTTTTTATTCAGCCAGAATTTTGCTCATGCCTAAAAAGCTAGGTCATACAGAAAGTGAACTCATATCCTGTTGTGCTTGTGAAAAAGTAGCATTTTCTAGTGATACACTGCAACATGCCCATCTTCCTGATGGAAAGGTGGAAGCTGCTGTAACAGGGCAAGGAGGGGAATGCCATTGCAAGAGCCCTTTATGCTGAGGAGCCTGGCAGCGGTTACATGCCAAGGAGCCCGGTGTGGAGCAATGCTTGGCAGTGTGCATTGTAATTACAGTCCTGGTTGCCAAATTCTCTGCGCACTGTGCTAATGGTAGTCCTCAAGAGCGAGGCATCAGAGCAAACACCGCATGCCATTAACATGAGCTTTAGAAACCCATTCTATATGCGAAGCCAAGAATTTTTTATTAGTCTAATTAAAGTCCTCGCAGTCTAATCAAAGTAGTATTATTGGTCCGAATGATGCTAACACAGGCAACTTATCCAAGTACTACAGCTCATTCTCAGTAATGACATGGTTCGAATTGTCATACACGCAGTTCCTGTATCTCTTTGCTCAGGTGCTGGGCTCACCGTTCCCTGCACCTCTGGGTCCCAAGGTCAGTGTCACAAATCTTCTTTAGGGAGACAGAGCAAGTGTGTTTGTGTTTTCAGGGGATGGGGGTTGTTAGTGGCAAGTCATCTGTGTCCCAGGATGTCTAAAGGGAGGAGTATTACATTGATGGCGAGAGTTTCTTCCTCCTTTGGATTTGCTTTTGGTCACGTTTATATGTTTGTTAATGCTGTCTGCATGTCTGCTGTATTTACTTGCCCATTCCTCATTTGTTTGCAGTTCCACCTTATATCCACAGTTGTGGTATCTGGTACATATTACATATTTGATACTTGTTCTTTGCTCTCCCTAAACCCAGTTTTACTCAGCTCCCAAGGTTGCAGTCTCCTAGTGACCAGTAGCTGACCATTGGTGAGTTGTGATTTTTAGCCCTGGCACCTCTGGTGCCATCCTGTGCTTGCAGTGTTACGGCTTCTGCTGTCATCTTGTGATAGCACTTCTGTGGATCCTTGATACAACCCCGTTTATTTTTTCCAACAGCCTTTGAGCTGTGATTTCTTGATAATCCAAGTAACATTTTATTACTGCAGCCTGATCACACCTATATCCTTGATCTAGCGTCATTAGTAATCACTCTAAAAGACTAGTAAGAGTTCCTCCATTAGCAGACACACACACAGAGTACTCTGGTAGCTACTTAAATAATTTTCTTCAAGTTGAAACAGCACCACTGGTGTGTTATCAGAATTTCTTTAGAACAGGGTCTTCCTGCATCACACCTCAGACGTTAGGAGGGTGAGGACCAAGGAGGCAGATCTCAGCAAGCCCGAAGTGCATTCCCTGTCTGCTCCAGGTGCTGCCACAGTTTTGGCTCTGCTGCTATCAAAAGTTGAATTGCTGCCTGCCCTCATGAACCAAAAAACTGGGAGAAAAAAGCCCTTCTGCTGGGCATTGCCTGAATAACACACGTGGGAAAACTCCAACTACCTGCTTGGGAGTGGCTTTAAAACAGAGCCCTTCTGACTGATAGCCAGCATGCGAAAAGCACCAATGTTTGTGAGGTGCTTCTCAACAGAGAAGCACACGAACGCCCCTAGACAGTCTGCGGAAGAGCTTTGAGTTAGTTGAATGCCACATCTCCTTAAGGGAAGAATTAAATTCTGCTGAATGCTATTTTTCAACCATTCAAGCTTATAGTGGCATTCAGAAGAACACCGAAAAGATACACCTCTGTGGAACAGCAACTGTATTTTGCACCCTTTACAAGTGTGGGAAGACCTGTAATGGAGTAGCTACAGCACAAATGCCAAATGAGAAATCCTGCTCACAAACGTGACAGTCTAGATGAGGCCAGCCAGAAAAAAATGTGTTACTGGGAAATGGCATTAGAAAGAAAGCCTGGGGTAGAGCTAGCCAAGATCTCGCTCTTGTTGGCAAGTGCTCACCTACGTGTGACAACCTGATTCTGTAACAGTGTTGAGCTTATAGGAAATAAAACCATGCAGTAACATATTGTCCATTGTGGCTAATACTCACACTCCGTATCTCCTGGCATCTTTTGCCCAGACATTTGCAAGGGCTTTGCAGACATGGATTACAATACTGTAGCACTTGGGAGCACGAGTCACAGACGTGGACCTGGCCACCTCTTTCTCCTATTTGAAGTGTACCATGGAGCAGAGGTGCATTGCCATTTTAATGACGGAGGAAAGCCTGTCATGGAGAATTAATGCAGCTCCCCCTGATCTATTTGTATTAGCAATCATCTGTCTTTTCTTAACTATAATGACACTTTTTAGGGAAGGAAAAACTATTTTGGCTCTTGGCATCTGTATGAAATATTCTTTGTCAGACTTTAAATGTTGGATTCTTTTTTTGTTTCCTCCTGAAGGAAAGAACACCTTGAAGTTTTTGAAGTAGTATTACTTATGATAAGTTATAAGTGGCTATGAAGATAAATAACGGGTCTTACTTTCCAAGAACAGCTGAAAGTTCATATATTATATTGCCTCTTTGACCTTGTAGAGAGCTGTACGTATTCAGATTAGTTTGGAGTATTTGTATGTAGGCATTAGAGATGTTAAGCAACCTCTAGTCATGACTGCCTGGTCTAACAAGAGAGATCATTTTCAGGACAAGCTGCGTCAAGACTTAAATTAATGTAACTGTTGTGGTTTTGTGGTTTTTAAAATCAACAATCAGTGCCTTGTTAGGATCTGCTTATAAGTGTTGCCTGGATGGATGCCAGGCTTCTTTTGCTGCAGGAATCAGGACAGCTCTGGCTAGTCTAAGCTAGCTTTTTTCTCTCAGAAGCTTTTAAACCATCTGCAAAAAATAGCCTTTAGTGTGGGGATCTACCCTGTTTCAAATTACAGTCTTGGTCCAGCAGGTGTGTATGTGGAGACAGATGCACAAGACAAGAAAAAGAGGAATTCATGAAGTCATCCTCCTCTTTTTGGGCCAAAGCAAGTCTGGGATTTTCTTCCCCAGAGAACCAAAAGTCTAAATAGCAGGAGAAACGTACTACTGATATTTTTAATCATACTGATGCTGCTGCTTAAACAGATGCTTAAGTGTTTTGCTGGATGAAGGCCTAGAAGCCACTCTAATGCTTACTGATGTCCATGACAAGGCTCTGGGGGTTTAACTGGGACCAGGAGAGAGCCCAGGAGCAGCTCCTGATGCTCTTCACTGGGGAGCGGAGGGAGGCATGCCTGCCCCGCGCACCGCTTGCATCTCTGCGGAAGCTGCAGAATGGATTCTGAGAAGAAAACCCAGATGCTTCACCCTCCACTGTGGGAACCTATGGGTGCATCTTGGCCACAGCCTCCCCCATGGGCAGAGCAGGTTTCTGGAGGTGGACGTGCTGGAGCACACCTTCCCTCTGTTGCTGCTGGGTAGACCGTGCAGCGACTGGGATGCAGTACGGTGGGCAGCTCAGCGACTGGTGGGGCAGGGTGGCAGGTCCTCTGCATCCAAAGTCCCTCCCGTGGTATGTCAGCTGCCAACACAAAATCCTCCTCGAAGCATTGCAGTTTCAGCAGTGAGGCAGATATTAAAAAAATAAAATAACATTTCATAGCATCTTTTTTCATGGCATGAAAGGAAGAAGCAATAGGTGTGTCTGTAGCCTTTAGGGAACTGGGTTTTAAGCCTAAATTTTGTAATTTCAACCATGGAAGAAAGAGCTTCCCAGTTTTTGAAGCTGTGGCATCAGCTTGCTCACAGCTGCCGTTTAGCTCTGTTTGTAAAGCTGCGAGTCCCCACAGTTGCACTGCAAGCCAGAAGGCTTTTTTTTTCCCTTAGGTGGAGCTTTCTCTGATGTAATTATATAGCCTGTTTTCTCTTTGGTATTTCTTCTCATAAATATATATTTGAGCACTGTCTTTGCCCCCAAGAGTCAGAGGGGAATAATATTTTCCGTGTATTACTTGCTTTTACACAGTTAGCAACAGAATATTTACATATATGCTTTTAACTCTGCTAATGAAGCTATCATAATGTCAAATAAAATGTCACTGTGACCATGCCTAATTAGCATTACAAATTTGGTTGAAGAGATAAATGGCCAGATCCTTCAGGGTGTAAGTCAGTCCAGCTCCAGGCATTCGTGCTCACAAGATTTACAAGGGCTAAGGATGGGTCCACAGATTACTGAAACGGAGACTTGAAAAATATTGCATTAATGAAATGCAAATCATGTTTCAGTTGTTAAATGAACCTGCTATCTCAGGTGTCTCAGCAAATGAAACTGTAAAGCCGCTCTGGTTGGGATACAAGAAGCAAATAAGTAGTTACAGTCTCTGCTGAGGTATGGGAGCAAAACATACCAGAACGAGTAAAACTTAATATTCCATGAATGGCTTGGTCCAAAGCCCACTGAAAGTCAGTGGAAAGACTGTTGGTATCTGGTCCAAAGGCAATTAGTCAGAAATTAAGGATTCTAGGCCTGTTCTTTACCCAGTAAAAACTTAAGTCAGTTGATCATGGCTGGTTTATAAAACAGGAGCTAATGACATGCAATAAAAAATTAAGCCCTCATAGACGCAGAAAATGTTTTTGCTAGTGACACTATGTAAATGCAAACACATTATTAAAAATAGATCACAATTAACATTATTCAAATGAGGTTTAATTCTCTGTTTGTATAATTTGAAGAAAAACTGACGCAAGTTGTATCTTTAATGACAGCTTAAAGACAAATTTAAACAAAGCAACTGAATTTCCATATGAGCTTTAATTGACAGTTTAACAGAAATAGTGAAATTTTACTTATTTCCAAAGTGAGGTAATGAAGGAGTTTGCCTAAGAACTTCAGTAAGGATGGATGGGCACAGTTCCATACACTGATACTCATAAATCTGCTGTTCCATGACAAGTACAAAGGTATACACATCTAAACTATCATTTAAGTTGTCAAAAGCCTTTGCTATGAAATTATGCAGTCTCAGTGCTTGCTACTGAATGACAGAATAAACAATTTTCGGAAGTTCCTCATTAAAAAGCAGTAATTGTTTATTTTAAAGAAAGACAAATCAATAAAAATACGTAAAAGCATTAAGAACACTGTAGTATCAAAGGATGTATGGTGACGTGACTTCTGTGTAATTTTTTTCAGGGCCTATATGTTCAACTGCATCTTACAAATGACAAATAAACCTTTCAAAATAAAATTAAGAAGGTATTAAATCCAAACATCTCCCCATCCTTTCCTAAAAGGATCTTCTTTTGCATATAAAACTGGTGAGGTCAACTAACCCCTCACTAGATGAGGCCAGAGAGAGTTCTTCTTGGTTGAGCTGTGAAACATCGTGGCCCATCAAATATCCACTTCCCTGAGTCCCAGTACAAAGCAAACATTAATTGCTATTCCTCTTCAACATCTACAGGGGTGTTTGCATGGTGGGCTGAGAATTCGCTGAAAGTTAAGCAGAAGACAAACTTCTAGTGACTGAATTTTATGTATATTATTGTATCAGAAAAATTTTGAAGACAGGTTTGCAGTCCCAATACACTTAATAAAGAAAAGAGACTGTGTTTGCTACTTTTTCAGGGCTGAATGTTTACCTTTCAAGCATATTGACAGGGAATTTAGCAACTAATAAATCACAGTGGTGGTAAGTGCCCACGTAGATGCACCTGTGGGCTTTTGAAAGTGACAGCTGAAGCACAGATGGTTTCACACCAAGAAGGACTTTTAAATGCAGTCTGAGTCTAAGCCAGGTTATCCCAAATCCATCTCCATTCAGTGTAGGAGCAGTGTCTCACACTGCTGGACCACATCGACACATCCAAGTATATTGCACATAAGACAGAGACCAACGCTAGAGCTCCTGAGGACTAAGCCTGTAATTGCACTGCTATAGGAGAGTCCAGCCCTGCACCTAAGAATACCAAGTCAGATGGAAACTGCCTTCACCTGCACTGCTGAGTAAAATTATGTCCAGTTTTCTGTCCTTGAGGCAGAGTTTCACTTTCTCTGGACTATGTGTGCTTGGTGCTATGTTTGCTCTAGGCCCAGTGTAATGCCCAGTGACCATAAGGTGTAATTTTTACTTTTTGTGTATCTTGACCAGTTCAAAGTGTTTTAACACTGGAAGAACTGTGCCTTAGACAAGCAGAAGCAGTCTTGCATGTGTGAAGCTGTGCATATGCACTGGGTTTAGCATGAGGACGTAGAGGTCTTCAAAGATTTAAACTGCTGGGTGAGATGGAGAGCCAGGTCTCATGCAGTCTTATCCATATTGCCTATTGGGAGTGATCCTCAAAATGTGATAAGACCCAAACTGCCAGTGCATGGGATGAGAAAGCTAATTGGCATGCGCCAAAACCAGACCAGGTACAAACTAAGCACAAATGCTCCAGGTTGTCTCCTGGGGCTGTTTTAGTCAACAGTATGGACACAGCTGTTATTGCTAACTTCTGTCACTCATCAGTGCATGGTTGTTTTTCTGCATCCAATAAATTTTTTTTTATACCTGTGCCTATACCGTAACAGCTATAGTACTATGCTTGGGATGTTATGCTTCTGAATATACTGAAGACATTTGCTCTTCCTCGTACAGGTATGGTCAGGTTGTGTGCTATTATTTATATATGCAAAATGTTCTATGTATACTGAATAACTAATTTCTTCTCCAACACTCAAATTAACTAAGTCAATAGGCTTGCAAAGTTTTGCTGATTGGAGGCAGGTCATCATGTAAAAAGTGTTCATACTTTTACTTGATCTTGGACAGAGAGGACGCAAGGAAAATCCTTTCTACTCCCTTCTGTTTGCAGTGAGAGACAAACTAAAGTTAATTTACCTGATCATCTCATAACCTCAGAAAAAATGTTTGTTGTGATTCAGTTTGCAGAGACTAATTTATTCAAATCAGCTTCCCAAACCCAGATATTATGCACAATGCTTTTTTTTCTGAACTAATCATGTATTTTAATTAGTAGGCAAAGTTTTCCAGCATAGAACTCGCAGAGTCTGCACAGCTTAGCTTCTTGTGCACTCAGTAACTTGTCCTTGATCAAAGAGTCAATCCTTGTGTCTTAATGGCAGTACATGATGTGCATCGATTGTGGACAGTGATCTATTTAATTAGCTTGTTCATGTGTTGGTGTAAAAAAGGCCACAGGTACCAAAACCAAGAGATAACAAAAAGAGCTGAGAGCATCTTCATTTGAGTATTCTCTTTATCAAGCTCGGAATTTAAATTATCTGCTCTGGAAAACAGATTATGAGTTCATGTAACTGCAAATTAACACAATGAAAGCTTGCTGTTTACAAATGGTGTTTAGCTCTTCAGGTTTTTGTCTCATTCCACCTCTTACATCTGTATTGGAGAGCCCAGGATTTTATTTTAGTAAAACTAGTGCAAATTGAGTGATTATCGTATTATTCCAAATTCAGAATGACATTTCTAAGATCCATACAAACTGGAACCTATAATGAACAGTAAAATACTATTAAAATCAAAATGACAGCATTTTTTACCAACTTTAAGCACAGTAAAGGTTTGATCCCTCTTACACATAATACATGTTAACTACTGAAAATGTAAGCGAATGAAGAACAGACCTTAAGTGTTTAGTAACTTAATGGATAGACAGATAAAATTCAGGTACTTGTGTAGGATAAGATATAATTTGAGGGGGCATGAATACAGACAAACGTTGAGATAAAGTCACAACAAAGATCTCACAAACCAAAAGATGCACTGAAACAGGCATCATAATTCACATTTTTTTTAACAGTCTCATGGCTGGAATCAAATGCCAGTGCAAAGTAAAATAACTTCTTTAGAAAAGCTGCACTGAAGACTGTCAAGTTCTCAGCTGAAACCAAAAGTTGGAACAGTGAGTGTACAATGTGCTAGCTGAAGGCCTGATAGAAACATTTTGGTAGAGCAGAGAATTATTTCATAGCAAAATGCCAGAAATTGCTTGGATTCTTTGATTTTTTTTCTTCCTTACTAAATATATAGGTAAAATTTAACTGTATTTTTGGGACCAGGAAAGGGGGAGGAATAGGAGTAAGGGAAAAGTACTTATGGATCAAATAATAAGAAAGAAAGAAATATTTACCTTAAAAGAACAAATGAATTAGCCTCACATTCTTCTTCCTTTTCTGGAAAAGATAAAGCCAAGGGCAATGGTATTGGGAAACGTAATGGGTTAAGTTATGGTATATCATCAATGATGTGGAAAAGATGAGTACGGAATGCTTATTTGTCGACTATTTTTCAGCTCAGAAATCACAGTCTGTGTATCTTAACCTCTTGTGTGTTCAGTAACTTGTCCTTTACCAAAGAATCAATCTTCTCGTGCTTTATTGGCAGTACATGATGTGCATTGCTTGTAGACTGTGATCTGTTTAATTAGGTTACTCATGTGTCTGTGCAAAAAAAGCCCTCAACTACCAGAAAAAAAAGAAATAATGAAAAGAACTGAGGGCCCTTCATTATTTTTCTTATTGTTTACCAAAGAACTTGTCAGCATCCATTGAATTTGAGCATTAACACCAGGGTTGAACCTGAACAGTGAGGGCATACCTTCTCATACCCCTGGTAGGAGACCCAAGGAAATCTTTGCTTGAGAATGCCAAGAAATCCAAAAGTACAAATGGTTTGAAAGAAATACAAATTCTTGGAAGCAGACTCATTAGTGACTACTGAAGTTGACTCAAACTCTAGCCGAGGAAGCCCATGAATCACAGTCCCTTTAAGCTGGGTAGGTATAAGTTTCCCTGTTTCTCACACAGTTCTCTTGGTTGACAGGTGATTACTTTGAACTAAATGAGTGAATAAAAATTAAGGAAACTCATTAACTTTGGGTCCAGCATATTTCTGAACAGTTGTCTTTCGTATTTTTAACTACAGAATCCCCTTCACCTGCAGATGAGTTTAGAAAACTCACTGAGTTCTGATGCTGACGTCACTTTCTCGATCCTTGCGATGAACAACTGGTATAATTTCAGCCTGATGCTATGCCAGGAGGAGTGGAACATCACAGACTTTCTCTTCCTCACACAACAGAGCTCCAAGTTCCATCTGGGATCCATTATAAACATCACAGCAAACCTCACTTCAACCAGTGACCTTCTGAACTACTTACAGTTTTACCTGGAGAGCATCAAAGACACAACATCTACCATGGTGATGTTTGGATGTGACATGGAAAAAACACGGAGGATTTTTGAAATAACCACGCAGTTTGGTGTGATGCCTCCAGAACTTCACTGGATTATTGGGGATTCACAGAACGTGGAAGAACTGAGGACAGAAGGTTTGCCACTCGGTCTCATCGCTCATGGCAAGACAACAGAGTCAGTCTTTGAGCATTACGTACAGGATGCAATGGAGCTGGTAGCAAGAGCTGTAGCAGCAGCCACCATGATTCAACCTGAACTAGCTCTTATTCCAAGTACAATGAATTGCATGGACACAGATGAAAGGAATATAACTTCAGGGCAGTATTTGTCAAAGTAAGTTTTTCCTTTTTTTCTTTTTTGTAGCTAGTATTTGTGGTATACAAGAAAAATTATTTTCCTCCCCCTCCCCACCATTCTTAGTGGCTTAGCTATCATGCTCTTAACCCTCCCTCACACACACATTTGTTTCAGTATTTCCTCCTGCTTCATTACTTCTGGGCACATAATGAAACTTAAACTTGGCCACAGAGGGAGATTAAGCCAGTTGTAGAAGACACTGTTCCACAGAAGTAGAGATCACATAGTAAACATAGGCTAGGTCACAGACTATGATCTGAAAGTATCTTGTATTTATGTTTATGCATATTAGAGGGAAAAGTCAGGGCTAGTGTCAAATTCTCTGAGGTTTTGAGATACCTGAGAGAATACAAAACACAATAAAAATATTTGCACTGCCAAAGCAATCAGAGAGTATAAAAGCAGATGTGTAGCCCTTGCTAGTATGCTTCCGCGGAAAAGAACCAAAGAAGATGCACCTTGACCACCTCAGAGGCCACTGCTGCTGGTGAGAGCACTCAAAACTACAAAGTGCTCTCTCTGTTACCTGGTGCGGGAGGCTCCTCTTTCAGCTTCTGCTAAAACTATTCCTGTAGACCACTGCACGTCACTATACTGAAGTTATTCCCAAAACCGCTCGGGGATTCATGTCTATTAATATTCTGTTTTTTAACATGCGAGAGGAAAAATTGCATGGTTCTTTTTGAAAACAAAAAAAAAGGTCCTTGCTAAGTATGTAAATTCATTAACGGGTTTACATCCAGTGACAGTTGCATGTTTTTTCCCCCATTACACCTGGTTTTCAGCCTACAGATGTTGTTGGATGGAGTTAAGATAAAAGTTCTTGAAGCTTTTTATATGTTTGCAACTTTTTTTGAAATGATATCTGAGATGTGTCTTCACAGTAATGTGGTAACAGCACTGCTCAAAACACAACCGTTTGAGACCCTAACAGTTCCTTAGTCAGCACTCATCCATAATTTAGGGGTCAAAACCCTCCTGTTTCCAAAGACTGAAACAAGGTTTAGGAATAAATATTGCACTGGCTTGCAATATCCCCACTGACCTGTGATATTAATTGTATCTCATTATTCTGGGTATTTTAACTAGATCATACCTAAGTCCCTGAAAAGTGAAACTCAGCAAGAGACTTCTTAAAGTAGCAAATATTTGAGGACAGTAGTTTTATGAACAGACTTTTTGAGGGTTAAGGAAGGGACAATGAAAAATGAAAGCAAAATTAAAGCTCTTAAAAGTATTCCTGCAAAATATGTCTTCATCATTGCTTTCTACAGAAAACTATTAGCTCTCTCATGAACAGTAACTGCTGTAACTTTTGTTATATTTTGGGAGACAATATGCAATTTCACATCTATGAAATTTCTTGTCCCTTCATCTCAGTAAAGATATTGTAGAAGAGAAAAAAAGGATCATATGCTTAGCCTTTTTTTCCCTAGGCATCTGCTTGTGGACGCTATTAAAGACAAAATAACAGGTTAGATAAACCCTTGTCCTGAATCACTGCAGCTGTTTTTATAGTGTATAAGTGAGGCAGATACCTGATGCCAGTACTGACGTATTTGAGTTAGCAGCATAACTATTAACTCTGAGTGGTACCAGTAATTTCTCAGGCGTGAAGCACCTGTGAGTGGCTTAACTGTGACCAACCTTGTCCATTGCACGAGTGCTTTTAGGCAAGTGGTGCACCTCCAGAGATGAAACTTTTGTCTGGTGCTTAATTGAGTGTTTACTAATGTGGGCATTTTTCTGTCTAAATGAACCATTCTGCCTTGATACATAGCCTTGGAGCTGCGGTGGGTGGGGATGGAGTAGGCACAGTGGCACAGAGCTTCACCTCCCTTAACTGCACTGTGTATTTAACAGCAGTCCCACAAACTGCCACAGCTGACACCTGAGCTTTCACTGCCAACACTGCACTTATACATTGTCTGTGCAGACATTTAAATGCCACCCAAGAGCAGAATAATGATTGTGAACAAGACCAGGATCTGGTCCATGGCAAAGCATGCTTTATCTATATGGTTACAGATACGGATATGGATATAGATGTACAAACCCCTGAAGATTATACTGTTGTAAGTCTCCATCCTTCATTCCTCTTATGATGAGATCAATTCCCTGATCTATTCCTGCCTGATCATGGGAGCTTCGTTGTTGACGGAACAAGGCATTAAAATTTCAAAGCCTCATCTTGTCTTATAGCTTTAATTAGTCTTACAGCTTTAACTCCGCTTCTTGAGTAATTTCAGCAGCCTGCTATTTGCTTGCCCGTTATAGTTCTTGCCTCCAGTAAACTTTCCAAGAAAGATGTGGAATGACCAAGCCATCAAGCTTGAAAGAAAATTAAATAATTTAATTAAATCATTCTTAAAGGTACTACAAAGATATCGCTGCTGGAGTATGGTAGTACTGCTAAAGCTCTAATGAGCAGTTCTTACAACAAAGCACATGCAAAACAAAGCTGAAATAAGCAAATTACACATTCTGGACTCATTGGTCAAACTGAAGTGACGCTAGTAAAGCTTTGATACAGCTATCGGTGTGATCATTAGCTCACACGTATTGAATAGCATCAAGGAAATCTATTCAGCTGTCAGACTTGAGGATCTGGCCCTTCGCGTTCTGAAATTTGTACACGTTGTCTTTCCATACAAATCTGTCAGTAGCCCTACTGAAAAGTTATTGCTCAGATATTGCCAATGCGTCTATGCAATACTCGGCACTTGTAATTCCCAAAGATTCACACTAGAGATTGCTGGCTTAAATAATGTAGTCAGATCCTCTTATCTATTTCCTAAAGTTATTGAGTAAGGGAGTTTTTACGTGAAGTCTCTGGCATGAGTTTCCCTAATGCTGCATACAGCGTATGCAAATGATTAGCAGCCATAGCCACTCGCGTATAAAACAAAGTGTTGTTAAAATGTATTTCCCACATCGTTCCCCTCATTTATTTTGATTAATGTCCTGTCACTACCAAAAATATAGAACACACAAATCAGCTGCAGAAGTAAGCCACTAACTCGGTAAGGTAGCGAAGTCATACATTTAAATGCTACTAAATCTCTCAGGTAACCACCACTAACACAATTCAACCACAGGACAGGTACAGAGGGCTCGATTCACCCTCATGGGCACACTTATTTCTACAGTGACAGTCAGAGAACACAGTGCATAAATTCCACTGTTCTCATTCTACCTGCAGAAAATAAATCTAATGCATTATTCCATAGCTTCATCTACTCCCAAAGCACCTGGTCTGCGGCATTCTGATATCCAAGTCATGCTGTAGTAGCAACGTGGGGCCAAATTCATCAGAACTTTGCTAGCTTATTCCCTCTGAGGACTTGTCGCCATCAGTTTTGGCATTTTGTGAACTGTTAACACTATTTTCCACACTTAAACAATTCTTTCAAAATTTTACATACAGACCCATCTATGCATGCAATGGTTTGTCATAGTGATGGCTTCAGCATATAAGCCTTGCAAGGCTTGTAAGGAAGAAGTTGCACAATTTTTTACAAAGGCTGAGGAGGAGAGATAAAAACTAGGTAAGTTTATGGGCACATAAACCTTTCTTTAGTGCTTAAGATTGCCTTCCCCTATAAACTTTGCCTTGATAGTGTTTACATACACAAACATGCAAGTACACCATTAAATATGAAATACAGGATAGGAGGAAAGGACTAGTCAGACAGTGGCAGACACCACTGATTAATGAAGTTACAGTATCATTTAGCTAACTCTAGACTAAGTGGTAAAAGATTTTACAAATGAGAACCACATTTATGTGTCTGTGCCATTTATAAACACCTATGTGTGTTTTTAGGCATAATTCTCAGGCCAAAATTAACACATGTACAGATCAATTGCTTTTGACAGTATTGGCTGTATCATCTTTCTCCAAACTCAACCTACTCAAAATAGACTGCATAAGAAGAATTTTGAAGCCATCTCAGAAAAGGCTGTCATGCACACAGCCACGCTCAAAGCTGTATTACTTAGTTTCATAAATTTACCCTTTGCTGAGGACAAAAACTGATACGATCTTGAGACATACACAGTTCAGAGTCTTAACTGCTGAAACTCCATCAAATTCATCAAAAGTCATCAAAACAAAGGTAGAGACTGGGCAGAAGTATGCATGCACACACACTTGCTGTGGATTTATCCTTTTCAAATCAATTTAAGGTTATTTTTTTATCTGTTCTAACTATTGATAAACAATTAACACTACTTAAAGTTTATGTCTTGCTTATTGAGGCTGGAATACAGCTATAGCCTTTATACTTCTTTCAATACTTGCTTTCATCCAATTCCCAGAACTAATGTGAGGTGTTACATTCCACTATGACAGCTAAATAGTCTGTCTTCTGAATGCCTCTTACTGAAAAATATGTGCCTGACTTACCTTACACCGTACTAGCAGCAATTTAACTTAGTTGTTTTTAATGGAATCAGCATACTAAGACTTACACAGTCTTAGTAGGGTCCCTCTTACAGTGCCTGCAAAATGCATAGCAGCTTTCTTAGTAACAGAGTGCAGTTCAGCTGGTCATGGTGTTTACACTAAAAAGGATTTTCTCCTTATAACACTTATTTCCTGCTCAATTCCCTGCTCCTTTATCCATGTCACTTTAGCCTCTTTGATAATGACTTACTAGAAGCTGAATTCAACATATAGGGAGGACAACTACTAGCAAACGTTGCCACCCAACACAAAGGAAATACTTAATTTTATTGTGAATATCTGGAATAGTAAAAGCCCAGAAATCTCAATGCAAAACGCAGTGCAAAACTGCCACACTTCATGAGATCTGCTACAATGTCAAAATTGCACTTCTAAGGACATTACTTTTGCAGATCCTTTAAGAAACTTCTTTTTTTCAGTAAGAATTAAAACTGACTGTCCTAGGGCAACCGTCTTTCACTGAGTCCCTTTGTTCATTCTGAAGTGGCTAACAGTGATTTACCAATGCCAAATTTGCATTTTCGAATCCAGATTGGTTCACTTCAGAGTGCTTGAAGGCTGTTGACAGCACTTCAGTAGCCTCTCTTACGTAAGCTAGATCTTACTGAGATTATAGGATTTTTCTTGGAAGGGCATTTCATACATAATTTCCATTATTCCATTTTCATACATATTTTTATCTAGGAAACTGACTACAGATTTGGTGAGTTCAGCTTAGAACTAACCTATGTTTCATTAATTTATGAGGCAAAGGTATCTGAAAAAATTGGTGTTCCCTCACTCATTTTTTCTAGTAAGTAAAAATAATATCTTTCCTGAAGAGTTTTCATTTACATTAGATAAGATATGTAGGAGAGCATTCCCAAGTACTTTAGTTGTAAATTAAGTGGCTTGTTCATTGTGCCATAGGAAAGCTATTAATGATCCAGGTGTTCAGCATCCCCAATCTATTCTCTTAAACGTAAATTCATGATGTCTGCATATGTTTTAGCATCATGACTTCAGTTGTCTGCTTCTGATTACTTTGCATTCTCCCTCCAACAGGTTTTTAGCCAACACAACTTTTGATGGTCTCAGTGGCCACATAAAGGTGAAAGGCTCCTCCATTGTCAGCTCAGAAAACAACTTCTTCATCTGGAATCTGCAGCACGACCCTGTCGGGAACCCAATGTGGACTCGTCTGGGGAGCTGGCAAGAAGGAAAGATAATCATGGACTATGGGATATGGCCAGAACAGGCCCAGAGACATAAAAATCACATGCAACACCCCACCCGGCTGCACCTCAGAGTGGTAACTCTCATTGAGCATCCATTTGTCTTTACGAGAAATGTAGATGATGAAGGTCTTTGCCCAGCAGGGCAGCTGTGCCTGGATCCTTTGACCAATGATTCAGCCGTGCTGGATAACCTGTTTGAAACCCTTCAAGGAGGGAATGACACTGTTCCCATTGAGCTCAAGAAGTGCTGCTATGGCTACTGCATTGACCTGCTGGAGAAGCTAGCTGAGGATATGAATTTTGATTTTGACTTGTACATTGTTGGTGATGGAAAATATGGAGCCTGGAAGAATGGCCACTGGACAGGGCTGGTGGGAGACCTTCTTGCTGGCACAGCTCACATGGCAGTGACATCATTTAGCATTAACACTGCCCGCAGCCAAGTGATTGATTTCACCAGCCCTTTCTTTTCAACCAGCTTGGGCATCTTGGTGAGGACCAGAGACACAGCAGCTCCTATTGGAGCCTTTATGTGGCCACTTCACTGGACTATGTGGCTGGGGATATTTGTTGCTCTCCACATCACAGCTATATTTCTCACCTTATACGAGTGGAAAAGTCCTTTTGGGATGACCCCCAAGGGAAGGAATAGGAACAAAGTCTTCTCTTTCTCCTCTGCCCTGAACGTCTGCTATGCGATCTTGTTTGGAAGAACAGCTGCCATCAAACCCCCCAAGTGCTGGACTGGAAGGTTTTTAATGAATCTCTGGGCTATTTTCTGTCTGTTTTGTTTGTCTACATACACAGCCAACCTAGCTGCTGTCATGGTAGGAGAGAAGATCTATGAAGAGCTTTCTGGAATACACGACCCAAAGGTAAAGCATGTCTGTTGTTATTAACTCAGCCTTTTCTTCTTCCCAGTCAGAATTCACTCCTGCATAATTTATGGTTTCTAATAAAATCAGAAAGCCATCTGTGTGCAAAACAGCAGTTGCACTACAATTTGTTACCATCTGACAGCACTTCAGTAGGAAAGTTCAGTGAGAGAGGATCTTTAAACATCCATGTAGCGTAGGGATGGGGAGTGTCGGGGGGGGGGGGATTTCAAAGATTGACGGTGAGGAGGAAGATGAAGGATTTTGGTGTTGCCCACTGCAGAGAAGAAAAGCGGTTTCTACATGCAGATTAAGGGTTAGGTTTTGGTTCTGAAGTCCCTTTGGCTGTAGTTGTTTTGATCAATTGGATGATTTAGGTCATCCTGAGATCGACTCAGACAAGACAACCACACAGCATGAAGACAAAACCACTGATGTTCTAGGTAGGATTTTGCAAGTATTTCACAGGCCATAGCGGTGCCTACAAAGGCATTACTGGCAAAATTCCCCATGAATGCTAAATCAAATGGAGCAGAACTGAAATCTTTTGAAAAATCCTACCTTCTGCATCAAAGCAGTGGAATTCACTTTACAAGTAGTCAAACATTTGATCTGCACTGTTGTTTCTGCTGAGGAACTGCCATGGGAGGAGATGAATTGTGTTGTAGACAACCCATCTGCAAATAGCTCAGGCTTCCTAGAACTTTTTGGTAAGACAAGGAAAAATGTAGAAGCAGGACTGCCTGCACCCATTCTCTCCCCCACTCCCAAGGGGGGATGAAGGCATCTTCAGTTGGAATTTAAGTCCAGTCATTTTATAAGACTATTCTGATTTTATTTGCCACTAAGTAATGATCATGAAAATGTGTGCAGAAGGGTTTGTAGAGAGAATACATGGCTGCAGGTGACACAAGAGCAGGCATCCTCGTCACCTGACAGCCACTCTAGGGCACAGGGTGGCAACAGCAAATTTCCCTTGTTTGTTTGGCACTTTCTCCAGTGAAGGTGTGATTGTATTGTCCACAGTTTTATACTCATGACCTAACTGCTGGTACATAGCTTTGAAACCATCCACCATTAATTTGTCTCAGGTGACTGAATTGACACAACATTGTGCCACTGGAAGAAGTCATTTTAAGAACTCAGGAACTGAACATTTATTTTGCTTTTGTAAACTGTGTAAATAAAGGTTACATATGTCCCTCCAGACAGCAAAGGCCAAGCTCCATCTGTTATGTTAGTAAAACCTTGCATTCAGACTAATGACCATACAGTTTTGACTTTGTGAGTACGACTTGTGACTCACTTCCTCCAACGTTATCTAGATTGTTTCTACCAAAAATATTTTAAACAAAGAACAATACTTTTTATGGTTGGCCTGAGGCACTCTAAAATTGATTTATGGCTTAAAGCAAATTGCTACTAATAATCTGCCCTTCCCCTTCCAGAAAAAACATCATAAATACTGCATCAATAACTTCATCAATTTAAGCCACAAAAGTCCAGGAGTCATGTATTTTTTTTATTCAAAGCATTCTGAATAAGCAAATGAGGGCTTCCAGCTGAATTTCCCCAGCTCCAGGCATATCTCTGTTACAGTCATTGTTGTGTGAGCCATAATACCGGCTTGAAAATGAGATTAGTCTTCTATTCTTTGCATGGGCATCACCTAATCCATCAAATCAAATCACATCAGATTACATCCTATTTTTCTGCATCATTATTGTGACCACACTTGAAGTTCCTAAGACAGGTATTGGGAAATTTGTGCAATGGCAAGAAATGAAATTATTCTAAAGCTGCACTGTAAAGCTTGGCTGTTGAGTTACAAAATTGAGTGCAGAGTATTGAAGCATATCAGGTGCTGCAAACACAGGTCTTAGTCCTGAACAGAAACACCGATAACTCATGGTTAGTAACCTCAGGGGTCCCATTAAATCAGTGGCATTACTGGCCTTTCCTAGACAGGCACTTCTCTGCTTCATGGACTAGATCTAAGCTTCTGAGTAGTTGCCAGTTTTCAATGTCGGAATAAGACAAGGTAGATTTTATGGAAAAGGATTGCCTGCCATTACATGAACTACAAAATAGTTTCATGTATTTCATTCATGCATCTGCCTCCAAAGTCTTAATCTCTAAGAGTACTTATAATAGAAAATGTACTGGTTTAACCTTCTCTCACACAAAGCCTGAGCTGTGCCTTTTCAAAGTTCTCTCTAAGACTTAAAGCTTAGCTTTAGGAAATGTTTGCAGAGTTGCAGAGGTACCTGCACCACGTTTTAGTTAGTTACTTAAAGCATTTTTATGGGATTTAAATATTTATTTTTTTTTTTTCCAGATCTGCTTACCTCTTTCTTTTCAGTCGTGGAGCCTTGTTTCAAAAAGAAGGCGGCATGATGCAGAAATAATCTTTTTAATGTTAATATATTTTTGAACGTTCTCTTGCTGCTCTCAGGATACCTATGCCCTTGTACTGTGCTTTTGAAATGTATTTAAAAAACAAAGTCCAAAATAGAGGAGCAACCTTCTTGAGGTGATAGAAGACATGTAATTTCTTCAGGCTGGCAGCCATAAACAGCAAAACCCATCTGATATTGCAAACAGTCAGGAAGGAAAGCAAGATGGGAAAAATTAAAAGTTTTTTTCCAAGATTAGAAACCTGGTATCTAAAGTCAGTATTGCCAGGAATATTTATGCTCTCTTGTCTGGTTAGAAGAAGACAAGGTTAGATATAGCCTGAACAAATAGCATCTGCCTTTCTAGAAAAATTCATGTTACAACAGTGATGTTTAATTGTCTAAGCTGTACAGTGTTTTAGGAGCTGCTCATTGCAGCTCAGCAAAGGAAGCGTGGTCCTCCCATGTTGCTGAAGTCTCGAAGGTACAACATTTTCATCAGAAATCAAAAGAAAATGAGTTGTGGTACAACCACTAATCACAAGGTAAAGTGGCATACAGAATTAGAGATACCTCAGTTGGACCTTTAAATGCACTAACGATGTAGAAGTAGAAGTAAGGTAATATAGAAATATCATGACACTGCTGAAAGAAGAAGCAGCCAGTGCAGCAAGACAAACCAGAGCAGAAGGCAAGCAATGGGAGGCAGGAGAATTAAGTTCCTGGAATATGTCTTGAATTTTGGAAACTTAGTATATATTTTCCATGTAAGAATCTTAACAAGGATGGGTCACTAAAGCCAAACGTCTGGAGTATCCATCAAAGCTGGCTACTCCCCTTACTAGGTCACATTTCAGGTGACTTTTTATGGTAGGAGCTACAACATAGCCAGTAAGTTGCAGAAATATTAAAGCAATGTCCTGCCACCTTAAAATCTTACCCTTCTAAGAGAATGGGCAATTTTGGGCCACAGCTGCCTTCTCTCCCTCATTTTCTAATCTTACACATTTTAGACCGTGCTGTCTTGCCAGAGGAAACTGGCAAATGCAGCTTTTGGGGAAGAAACTCACTTGAGCATGTTCAGTCTGCTGTTTGAGCACAAGAGGATAGCTACAGGATGAACATGCCATTTACCTGGATGAAAGTTGCAGCAGTCTCCTGATTCCTTCTTAGGAAGCTCTCTACAGTACATGGCAAAGAAGTTTGCAGACAGAGGAGACAGAGGAAAAACATGGTATTTGGATCATTTTATACTGCTTTTATCCCTTCTCTCATCTGAATCCCAGAAGCTTATTTCAGTTTTTCTCCTAGTGTCACATCTTTGGATGCACAAAAAATGACAGCATTCTTCTTTGTCAGAGTGCTTGGCAGACCAGGTACGCTGCTGTACGAGTCGACTTCTTTACAAGGTCAGTTATTCAGCCTACAGGCATGCAGACCAGCAGCCTGCCTTTGAGCTGGTCTGATCATTTGTCGTACCTACCTGTAATGGCCTGGAGACAGCTGGCTTGATTCCTGACATCTCCCAAACCTGTTTATCACCTTGTTTATTGTATAGCTCCTCAGCCCCTTGGTGATGACATTATACTCAACTATAATTGAAAAAGCCACCACCCAAAGTTTTTATCCTTCACTGGGGCCAATGCACATTTTCACAGTGGCAAGACTAGGTTGCAATAGGTAACTCCCTAAAAACAGAGCCGGTGCTAGAGGAGCACATAGGTACACAGATGGGGACAGGTAAGTCTAGGACAGCTGGCCACTGTCGTCTTTTTCCTGATTGACAGGTGGTAATTGTATTACAGATCTATAGCAGCAAGCTGAGTACGCAGCCTCACAGGCACAGGCTGAGCAGAGAAGGGGCACGTTGTTAAGCAAGGGGCTCTGGGTACAAAAAAGAGAATTTGCTACCATTCTGCTTCAGAAGCATATATCTTTATGGCTGTTGTCTCTTTTAGCCAGTCTTGTGACAAATCCAGATATTTTATGTTTCAGTTTCCAGCATGGTTTCCATAAAGCGGTATGATCTGCATGTGAGTAATCTAGGTCTCAGTGCCACAGACAGGGAAAAGAAGAAACTATCTGTGTAAGTAAGTACATCACAGTGTCAGTGCCTTCCTTTGCCCAGCGAGCCTGAAACTAAGGCCCGGATCCAGTAAAACTCTTCATTATCAAATCCAAAAATAGGGTCTTGTGTTACAGGAACTCCCCAGGGAGTGGTTTTTTTTAGTGGCAAGGGGACTTGAAGCAGGGACTTTGCTTTCAGGCTTCTAGTGCAAGGGCACATGTTGGAGATGCACCATAAAGTCAGGAGCATGTTGACTAGTTCAGATTATCTGAGGCAAAATAATTGTGGAAGCCCAGAGGACAGAAGAAACATTTCAAACGTGCCAACAAGAAAGCATACAACAGCAGAAGCTGAGGAGCTGGACAGATTTTCCATGAGGTGGTCCAATGCGTGGCCTTTCTTTCCGCTAAAAGTGTCATTCTTTCAACAATATAATGAGCTTTTCAGGTGCTTTCCAACCATTGTCACTTCTGTGACAGCTGCCAGCTTTTCTTTGCCATCTTTAGGATACGCTTGAGGAGGTATGCCTGTTAATTTACTATGGTTATATTTTTACTTCTCTGGATTACTTTACCTTCAAAACACCCTTCGACAATGGCAAAGTTCCTTTCCACATTGTATTATGACAGAAAATATCGAACCTATTGAGATTCATTTAATAAAAAGGGCTACACCTGTGATTTCCACCATCAGCAATTTCGTTGTGTTATCTCACCTAACTTTACATGTCTGCAGTGGAGACATTATGTATGATTCACTCAGTCTAATATGCTTTTACAGTTAGTTGGGAGAGGTAGGCACATTGTGCTGCTGTTGAAGGCACTTACTTCAGGATGAGATCACCCAAACCATTCTCTGAAAGTGCCTACTTCTCTGCATCACGCATGATGGCGTACTTGCGTGGCCAGCACTGATGTCTCGCAAGGACTGTAGAGGCCCCAAGGAATACACTGCAGACACCTACAGTCACTCTGGCAAGCCCCATCCAGCAGGTCCTTTCAGCAGCCTTGGTGTGCTTCAGGATTAGTCCTCAGACATCTCTGCTTCTCTTCCAATCCATTGTCTGAACAGCTCTTACGAGCTGTTCATCTTTTTATTAAAACTAAACACTTTGAGTAATCCAGATGAGATATTTCTGAGATTTTGTTACTCAGGAATTCAGTATGTACAATCACCCAGATTTTTTTTTTATAGATTTAAAACACACAGTGTGAGGGTACAAGCTCTCATTTCTGATTTATTAAAATCTCAGTTAATTTAAAGGCCTTATAGCCATTATTATACCAGTTAAAACTCCCTGATACATGTATTAAAATAGTCCAGAAATACCAACTGGCAAGTAACTGCAGATGAGCTTCAGCAATACCAAACTGTAGAAAAGGAAAGGTCCAGCCACTTTTTCATCGTTAGAGGCACAATTCAAATACCCCTGCATTTAATGATATTTTCCCTCAAGTTCAGCAAGCTTTAGAGTGAGGCCATAACTGTTGTGTGTTTATTGACAAATTTTCCTCCTGAAAGAAGGAAGCCTTGTAAGAATTACACTGAAGAAAATGCTCTTAAAGACTGCCATTGTCTTTCACTGCAGCAACCTAAGATGAATCATTATAAGGAGTGCCACTTCCACTGCTATGTATTAAATGTGTAATGAAATAGCATGTATTTAAATATGCATTAAATGCATTAAATTGTATAGCAAAAAAACAAGCAACAAACTCAGTGGAGTTAACAGGAATCTCATTGCTCCTCTGCGGTTTAGTATCTGTACAGGACTGCAGGATTCTTTTCTTTTTACAATTAAAAGAAGTTGGCTGCGAAATCTGTAGAGTATACCTTTCTGTGCAGGAAGTCATTGGACACAGGAAGGTCATGACTCACAGCATCACAGCCTGCTAATTAATACACGGTGCATTTCTGAGTATTAATGAGTCAGTGAAGGATTTGAACTCAAGAGGACTTGAGTGTCACAGAAACCAATGTGTCACAGAAACCAATGTGAAAAAATCTCAGACAAAGGAAAAATTAAGTATCAAACTCCAGTCAGAATAAAGAACAGGCATTGCAGAGCTATCTCATATAGGAATGAAAGACACCTGCAATTTATGGAGGTGAAATCTTGGCTTCTTTAACTTCCCCGTGCAATTTATGGTGGTGAACACTTGACTTGTTTAGCTGTCCCATCACCTCATTAAAGGTTTCTTGTAAAGTTATGGCTTTGGAGGCTCAGAATGTCTAGTTCGGATTTTTATCATTCTGATGTCCAGTTTATCAGACAATGCACTGCAGTGTTCTCCAAATCAAGTTTCCTTTCCCATCAAGACCTGCTTTTATGGCTTCTTGCCAACAATTATCCTTTCAGTATCTTTGCATATTAACCCCTACTGCTCCAGGTCTTCACCTACATAGAATGCCTTGTACTGTCACCTACTGTCTTGGCCACTCTTTACCTCACCATGCTAATTGTTTGATCCAAAGAATGTAGGGGTAGCGGTGGAAGGGAGGAAGTCCTGCTGTCTTCATTCCATGTGGTGTAGGTCATGAAGGTTGTTCTGTCAGCATCAGAAGGAATTAATGTGTTTTATCATTTTCCCAGCTGACTTCACATCAGTTTCTCACTCTCAAGCTGCAGTATACCTGTATGTCATGTTATTTAAAAAAAAAAGGAAAGCGAGCCCACCACCAGAAATAGCAAACTGCATCATAGATGGGGCTCAGACCCCTGCAAGAAATAATTAAAGCAGGGAAATATGAGGAGATGTTCCTGAAGTAACTGGCAAAGAGGAGCAGGGAACAGAGAAGATGCAGAAGGTTGATCTTACCGCCTGGCAGATGGAAGATCATCGTACAGCTGACTTAGCAGCATTGAGGATATTTATTATTGTTCACAAAAGTCACAGCCATTGTGATCTATAAACAGAGACCTGGATGCTAGCCTGGGTCACCTTCCTAGTGATAGAAGTCCTCAGTCAGCTCCTGCACTGATCCCCTGGATTTCAGGGATGCCAAGGGGTCAAGCCCTCTAGAAAAAAAGTAGTTTTCATTGAGTACAATACGATTTGACTGAACACCAGGTAAAGTCAAATACTGTTGTCCATATTTTACTGTGCAAGAGGTCAAGGCATCCAAATGAGCCCATCATTTTTCTGTTACACTTCATGCTTAACACATGCCTTGCTGTTCCAAATGGATTCCAAGAAGAAAAAATAACATTTAGTTCCAATGTTGGATCTGTCAGTAACAAAGGACTCCTTCTGATTTAGCTTCATTTGATGCTTTCGAACCAAACGTCAATAGCAGATAACATGTTTAAGAAACTAGGGCTGCGCTGGTAGACGGTTCCGTGATCTGCAATTGGAAACCTCTTCGTCTTAGTAACTGGTGACCCATTTGCAACACGAAACCATTGTCTGTTCCTTTCCTGGAAACCACAGAGCACTAGCCTTGCCTTACAAGTTTAGACTGTGTCACCACAGAGGATTGCATTCAGCCCTGGTACCGAGGGGACAATTGCCATATGGCCAGGGGCAGGGGGACTGACAGTGTTGCCCTAACACTGCTCTAGCACTGCCAGCAACAGCTGGAGCAGGAGAAATTTGTAAGAAAAAGGATTTGAAAGACGATTGTTTTGCAGGCGAGAAAGCTACCTACGCTTGAAGCTACTGTCACATTAGGTTTCACCCTCCAGCCCTCAGTGGATTGTAGACAACTGTGATAGCTTTTCAGCCGCAGACTTGAGACTCGGGATGAAAGGACAAGAGGGATTATTTAACCAGAAATCTCCCACATCTCTTTGGTAGTTTGAGCATGTATTCAGCCAAACAGCTTTCCTTCCCTTGCTTCTAATTTGGAAAGGATTTCACCTGCCTTATAGCAGCATTAGCCCTATTTTACAGGTAGGAAGCAGAAGAACATCGTTGAAGAGACTCAGTCTGGAGCATCTTTATGCCTGCTTTGTGCTGCTGAAGTACAACTGGAAACAGTGATCTATTGCCTGTTGGGAACTACGATAATTTACTCTACCTTACAGTTCTCAGCTCTCCCAGAATAAATTCCAGCTCAAAGATCCCTCTGTCCAGAAAACTCTTTATTAAGAAACAGGCATAAACACACCATTAGGATCATATTCACCAGAGTTCTGTTCTTATGGAGCTTTCTGTAATAAGCTACAGTGCCCAGTGACCCCATCAGCAGGGCAGCTTTCAGAAATTAACTTACTACCACAGACTGGAGTCCCCAGTGTCATCCCTTAGCTGTACAGCTTCTGCAGCACACAGAGGAATAGAGCAGATCTTACAATTAATTATTAGCACTCACCGTGGGAGTGTCAATACAGAGGCTTTATATTTTTAAACAGAGGCCTAAGTCACAATTTCTTTTCATGTATGCTTTTGTTGCAATGCAGGAGAATAAACTGTCAGTACTGGACTGTGCATTTGTTTCTAGATTGAAACTGCTTATTGACTTCAATGCAGCAGTAAAGATTTATGCCAACTAATGACCTAGCTGAGTTGGATTCAAAGTGACAGGATTTTAACAAAATCTGACATTATCCTGGCAAGCCAAGAATCAGCTCCACTGACACTTTTTGCAACTGAGAAGAGAAAGTGATCTTTCAAACGTATTCTGCATACACCATCTCCTGGAGGCCCTGGGAACATCTCCATTTCCCAAGCCTGAACACATGGGACAGTTTCTGAACAAAGCCTCCACTTCCAGAAGTTCATCTGTGAATTTTCATCTGCTAAAATTTGAAATTCATGTGCTTCACTGTGAATAATTTTATTTTCTTTCATCTCCTTCTGCACCCCATAAATATTCACTAGTTAGTTTTCAAAAGCTCTTGCAGAGAAGTAGGGAAAAGCCCATGAAGAGTTCCACATTGTTTGGGGTTTTTAAATTTTATTTGTTTTGTTCTTTTTCCCCTGAAACTTTGCTTAGCACTAGCAATTGCATTTCAGTGGGTCTTGAGAAATCTGTTAGCAGCTAGATGACCACTTAAATGTATTGGTTGGAAAAGGCAAGATAAAATGCTATTACTTCATACACTAAAGACAGAAGACTCATTGCAAAACAGCAGATCTCTAAAAGCATATCAGTTCTTCACAGTAGAGCAGACGACTTAATGCTACACCTCTCCAGCAATTAGCAACTGAAACTGAACAGTTTTTCAAGATTCTGCAGCAGTTCCCTGGCAGAGATTGTGCTGGCACTAACAGCAATTCTGCTGATATATGAGATGTCCATTAAACACTACACTTGGTGTTATACCAGGTAACGAGCACTATAATGGGGCAGAGCTACTGAAACCTTTTCATAACAATTTTTCCTCAGAAGTTGCTGGAAAAGTTAGGAAAGTGTTTTCAGCCATGTTCCCCCTTTCTATATCCTATTAAAATTTAAAAGCAGTACTGTAGGTGGTGGTAAAAGCTGAATTTAACTGGTAAAAGCTGAATTTAAATGGTAAAAGCTGAAGTTAACTCTGCATCTGTAACTGCAGGGTGCAATCACTGGCACTGCACTCCAGCGTATACTGGGTTGCCCTTTTCTGATTTCCCTCAAAGAATAATTCGTGGAGTTGAATTGTGGAAAGGAGAGGCTAACTGAATGAATGATGAAATCATTTTAGTGATTTGAGGTGCTGATTTGAAATTGAGTTCCTGAAGCATTTTTCCTCCAGCCAGCTGTCAAGATGCACAGAATAGTCTTGAATCAGATTCAGTGAGGCAGTTAGTGCACCCCATCGATCAAGTACTGGGAAAGCATTTCCTAGATTTCAGTCACTTATGGGTTCATTGCTTATAGAAAATAGCCATAATTTCACTTCCCAACAGTTGTTCTGTTTAGACCTTCCTTGTCTCGTCACAGCTCCCTGCAAGCTCAAACTCCATGGCATCAGAAGGCAATATTGTATTGCCTGCTTTTTTGGAGCTGAGACCATCTTTTCACTGTATTTATATTCGGAACACCTGGGTTTCCTACACACTGCAAAAACACACAACAACCAAATGCGATGCAAACCTCAAAATTATAGTAGAGCCAAATCTTCTAGCTTTGCAGCACTGAAAGGTCATACAGAAGCCAGAACCTGGTAGAAAGACCTCAAAACCCAACAGCCCAACTTTGGAGTATGTCAAGGTTAACTGCTGGCAGCATCTCATGCTTTTCCGGTTTTAAATCCCAACTTGCATAGGATATTTCTATGCCTGAGTCTTTTCAAGTCTGAGTCTAGGTGTTCTCAGCCTAGCTGATAGCACTGAATGCAATAGCACTGTATTACATAAGCCGGAATGTGCCAAGTAATGCAAAATCCCTGACATTTAGGATTGTATTTTCCTGTTTCTGCTCCTGTGGTTTTATCACATTGATATTTTCATGCATAATTGGCACCCCAAGCCATAGATGTATGCACATGCCCAATTCTTCTCAACATCTTCCCAAATAAAATGAGTTCTCCACTTCCCACTCAGCAGATGTTTTAACAACAGAAGACAGAAACCAAGAAGATCTAGAAGTAAGGTGCCAAGCTAAGGGAACTGGTAGCTGCAGTATTTGCCTTTGGCAGTAAGCAGCACAAACATCATTTGTCTAGTAGCACAATGCTATACAAGGTACAGAAGACTCTGAGAAGTCCCAGATCGTTTCCTGGCACTGTCAGAGAAGCTGGATGTTCTGTAGAGCTCTTGGCTTTCCTTAAACACTACATGACCTCCCTGTCTCAGTGCTCAAGTGACCCAACAACCATTTCACCTTTACAGCCCTTGGAGGCATTCACATTACCCCTTGTTTTCTTACACAGTGTAAGAGAACATTACCCCTTGTTTTCTTACCCATGGTATGTTTTCTTACACAGTGAGACTTGTTCTTGGAAATACCAGCACAGCCCATGCATCCTACAGTAGATATTGTCCTTAGAGGTCACAGGGACAGCACTGGTGCCCCCATTCCAGAAGGAGTAATCACTTCCAAAGTTCTTTAGCCTTTCTCCTGCACCTTCATCCTGCACTTCTCAGCAGCATTTCCTAGTCCTCCCTCCCAAGATCTGTCTTCACAGAAGGTGGGTCATCTTCCTGAACCATCTGTTTCTGACCTATGCAGCAAGATTCTCTGGTCTTGGCATTCCACAGTGCTGAACCTGTGAAGTCAGAGTACTGATTCAAGACAACAAGTGCTCAGCCCCCTCTGGCACTACATCCCTCTGCTGCCAGGGCTCGCACGACCATCTCTTGAGTTTGCCCCACACACTAACCCAGATCCAGATGGGACGTCACCATGTGTCTCACAACTTCATGTGCAACAGCTTTCTCACAGTACACTGGGGAAATGGTTCTAAAAATTTGGGATGCACCTAAGTAGTATGGCCATTCATGGTATACACCAGTGCTTCAGATATAAAACTCAGTTTACTAATATGAAATCCATGATCTCCAGTATTTGAGCTGCAGAAATTATATTGTTAGCTGCTAGAGCCTTCACCTTTTTTGGGAGAGCCACTAACAAGAAACACTAAGTAGCTTTTTAACCCCTGAAAAATATTGGCTTTTAACTACTCCATTGATATATTCATATACACACTGTTACATTTCCCAGGACGTTGGCACTCCCCTACTTCTCCCACTCGGCAGCTCGTCCAGTGCAGTTTGCAGTTCGCTGTGGTGCTGTGGTGGCCTTGCTAGCTAACATTCAAAGGACTGGTTACTTGCTAAACACTAATGAGTCCCCCACATGGCAGCAATGCTTAGCTCCTGTGCGTTTGCATGAGAGAGGCTGCTTGGGAGTAAAGAGTTAGCCTACTGGCTGAGGAGCAATTATATTCAGGAGCAATGATCCTTTTAAAAAAATGAGTGATTTCCTTTGCTCCCAGTCTTCAAAAAGGAGGTCTGGCAGTTAAAGAGATGAATAAAGAGGGATATATCATCTCTACCCATAACTATCTTTACATCTTGTTCAATGAATTATCAAGCCGGGACTTCATTGTCCCGTGAAAGCCTCTCTCTAGGTCAAAACAAACCTTGTTCTTTCGATTTCTTACAGCCATAGATGTTTGATTTTGGAGGGACCTTGTAAGGTTATCTAAGCTGAGTGCCAAGAAAGCTCATGTCTGGAGATGGATCTGCAGCTTTTGCATTCATTTATTTTTAATCATACTCAAATCACCAGCAAATACCCAGGCACTCTACAGATACAAAAAGTGTTAACAGTGCCTAGTGCCCATCACCTGCTTTGTGATGGTTACTCACCTTTCACACTGACTGAGCTTTGAATGAAAAAAACACAGTAAAGTATACACAGAAGTGTAGTCTCCACATACTAGAAATACCTATAATTTGGACAGCTATTTCTTCTCAATAAGAGAGCTTTTATATTTGCTATTACTGATAAAAAAGCAAGTAGCTGTCTCCCCCAAATCACCAGTTAGAAAAAATATAATCCATTCTTGGTTCTTCAAATTGTGATTCTTCAAATGCTGATTTTTCAGAGTTCATGGTTTCTCTGAAGCCCTAGGCATTAGGATTCTGTTACTGGTTTAAAGAAAGCAGACTCTTTCAATATAAGACTCTTAAAATATAAGAAACACAAAAGAAACAGAGCATGAGAAACAGAAAAGATAAATATAAAAGGAGATAACTAATAAGGCAAGACTCACAGGAAGACTCTGACATTTACCTATCCTGTTGGGACACAGATATTTGTGGTTTCCATCTTTTCACAGAATTTTCCCAGGAGAGGACTACAAAAAGTAAGAAAGCAGCAGTGACAACTGATGAGTCTTGTTTCCATCCTGAAGTTTTTATCTTCTGTTGAAGCAAGTAACCCTTAGCAGTCTTAGTAGATTAGCAGTAAAGTTAGTGCAGGTAGTCCTTTATCTGCTTTTGGCAGCATTTTGCATTGTTAATCCACTATTCATATAGCTGCAAGCAAACCTTTTCCTCATGTGGATAAGCAGCAGTAAGAGGAAAACAGAAGTCCCAAAAGACATTAGAGGATTAAAACACTATTAAGATTTATCCTTCATAAAAGGAGTCAAGAGTCATCAAATACAAAGTTGCAGACACATAATTATACTTAAGAAAAGGCATAAATTACCAGAAGCAGGAAGAGCATAGGAGGCAAAGGATCACTACATAACTTCCCTACATAGACTTTCCAAGACTTCCCACCAGACATATGGTGTTGCTAGAGACAGGATATTAAGCCAGATGGACTTTTGATCTAATACATATTCCAATGTTGTCATCATTTGTGGTGAAATTTGACAATGTGCCCAACACAAAGCAAAGCATGGACAGTCCTCAATAAAGCATTTGGGACAGAAAAGTGCATGGAGGTGCAGTTTACTCTCTCTTTTGTACTAGCCTTTCTCATAGAGCCCTAAATATTTAGCTAGATGTAGACATTGGTGACAGTCTGAGTGAGGATACCTTCCAGTGAAGTCACTGGGAGATATCTCTTCCAGTGAGGTCATTGGAAGTCCAGGTATCAGCAGGCTTTATCTGCAGAGCAGATGTTGCACTGCAATTGGCATCACTAGGTGGGCCACAAATATCCCAACAAACACCAAAGTTGACTTGGAAGGTGGCAGTATGGTTCAGGGTTGAGACTCAGTGGTTTTTTTGGTCTCTTCACTGAAACTGCCAAGAAATAAAACCCCCCAAAATAGTACTGACTGTGGTGACTAGCTTCTTAGGACATAGAGTGCATGGAGCCCGCTCCAAGTTCATTCTGTAAGCAAGTCATCTTCAATGTCTCAAGACTAGACCTAGATTTGGGCTGACAGCATTGTGCTGGAAGTCTCCATGATGTATTGTCACAGCACCACTTTCTGTTACTTATGTCTTCTGGCACTTGAATGCTTTTTCCACACTTCCAGGCAAGAACATTTCCCTCTGCGCCCACAGTCCTTCTGGCACAGCATGCACTATGGCCAGCTCCGGATGGAGGCACACCCTGCATTGCTTGTCCCATGATCATCCAGACCAGAACACCTCAAAAAACATGCCAAGACTCCCTCCATGCCCATAGTCTTGCATTTACCCACAGGTCTCATTCCTGGGTTGCAACATAGGGACCAGATCAGCAGAGCAAAATGTGGAAAGCACCTGCCCACTTTCCATATAAAAATTACCAGAAATACAGCATATTCATAGCTTCCGGGACATCAAAATACCATCCAAAAGACCTTTTTCTGTTCCTTTTCAGACTGAACTAGATGACTCTGCATTTACAGTCTACCTCTGTTATTCTTAAAAAAGCTAGGAATATTCTTTTATCCATGGGGTCATTGAAGAGAAGAGTGCGAAAGGTCTTTTGTATAGCTTTGTGTTGCCCTACACTCTGTTTTACATAGATGATAATGCAGAGAGCCAGATGGACCAGCAGAATGCCTCTTTCCTTGGTCTTTGCAAAGCAGAGCATGGCCATGGTGAGATCATCTTTGCAAGCTGCTGTGAAGACCATGAGCTTCCTGGGAAGCAAATAGAGCATGACTACTTCAGTCTTAGCTTTATTTGGCTTCCTGTGCTCTGAAAGTTTGACCTTTTAGAGGCTGGTACATTGCTGAAGGCTTTCCAATTAGTATGGTCTTGGCAACACTCAGCCATCTCAAGGAAGTGCTCAGCGTGGTAGAGGACACTGCCTGACACCTCCACTGCAATTTGAAAATTTCCCCATGAGTCATTAAATGTTCCAAAGACAAACAGGGTACTTCAGCAACAGAGGTCTGTGAAACTTGTGAACATCCAGACTACGCAGGGCTTTAATACAGAAGGTGGAGCCAGTTGTGAAAAGGAAAGGACATAGAATTGCAAAAATTGTCTGTATGTGTATAGCCTGGTAATCAAGCTTACAGCCTGGGCTATGCTGAGAGGTATTCTTCCTCCTTCTCACTGCCAGGGGAGACTTTTTGGTGCCCACAACATTTCAGTCCTTAGTTTCTCTGTGGAGAATGGCAGCAAAGACAGCAGCGGTCTGTAGTATGGTGTCTAGGCTTCTAGAAATGAAATGGTGGTACTACCCTTCTGCAGAAGACTCAATGTCATCCTTAAGGAGTCAATAAAAGGCATTTTGGCAAAACAAATCCAGACTGTGGGTCCTTTGCTGGCTACCCAGAGCCCCAGAAAGTGGATCCTAGCAAGCCTAGAGGCTTCTCATGACATTGCCTGAAATGTTGACTAGTTTAAAGGCAAATAATACAAATAATACAACTAAACATCTAGATTTTGGGGTTCAGGGTATCTCAAGAGAAATGTTTTTCACTTTTGAAGAAAATCCTGAGGGTACACAAACAGGCTAATCAGTCATCTGGTAAGTCTTTTCAAACTTTTTCTGTGATGTGGAAAGCTGACTGCAGGAAAACATCAGAGGCAGGTCCATGAATGCTGAGAATTTCTGACAAACTGTTCACACATAAGACCAAGATACCAGATGTGAAGGAGGCAAATTACTTTGCTAATCTGTAATTTCATCTCCTCAGCTCCACCACCCATCCCAAGGGTTTCGGTTTGGAACCGTGCGAGAAAGCAGCGCAGAAGACTATGTGAGGCAAAGCTTCCCAGAGATGCATGAGTACATGCGACGGTACAATGTTCCTGCAACCCCAGATGGAGTAGCATATCTAAAGTGAGCCTCTGCATGCAACAGCAGATCTGGTCCCTCAACCAGAATGCACAGCAGTGAGGTGGTGATGGGTTTCCCACTTTCAGTGTCACTTATCCCACAAAACAGTCATTGAAGGGAGTGTGGCAGATAGAGAAGAAAGCACGTAATCACCTGGAGGGTGTGATACTTGGAGAGCAAGCTAGCATAGCACCAGCTGGAGGGTTTCCAGGGGAAGCAGTGCTTCGCACTAACTGCTAGGGTGCCATCAAGCATGGGCAACATATAAATCCTGGCAGGTTTCTGTGCTTGGGAGCCCTTCATCAGGCAGTGAGAAACATTCAGAAGAAAACATCACAGTCCAAGCAAAAGCTGCGAATAAGGTTCCTCAGCATCGTCAGCATGCTGGGAGGAGAGAAGGGAGAAACGTTAAAGCATTTATCATTAAAATGAATAAAAGAAGCATTAGACTGGTAAAAAGTAATAAACACCAAATCTTCTTGCTTTAGGGAATCATGGCATCACTGTGTTTCAGAGATATTTGTGTTTCAGAGACATTTGTGCCTAACAGTCTGGGGTCACACAATTGATTCACTCTGCCAGGAAACAGGAGAGGTGATAATAAGCCTGAAATAATTCATTCATTTTACATATAGAAGTTGCATAACAGATGGCCTGAGAATTTTTCACCAGAAGTTGTTTCCTGTTTATGTATTTTTCCCAGACCCATCCTAATGGTAATTAAGATACATGGCAGTTCCTTTGGGTTAAACTGGAATCAATCCATCGAAATTAATGAAGTAATGTAACTTCACATCAGGACCTTTAAAGTGACAGGAGCGGAAGGTGCAGTCCCTGGATCAGATGAGAACAGGCACTGCAACTGTTCTCTTATATCATCATTTTATGCAAGCGTGCTGTTTCTAAATTATTATGTTAGTAAAATTCAGTGCTCTGTGTTCATGAAGACTGAACATAGAGAAAAGCTGATCTGGGTGAAGGAAATTAATTTACCTCATATTTAAGGAGAAAGGAGGACAAACACCTTGGTATGAGTTATCCTTCTGCATTTTTGCTCTAATGAGAAACCAAGACAGCACTAGTATTTTAGCAATTTTTTATTTTTTCCAATAAAGCTTTGTGCTACCTTTCAATTGAGTCGAAGTCTAACATATTGTAGTATTTTCCATGTTTCAGATCAGTAGTACTTCATGGGAGCAAAATAAGTCCTACCCCCACTGTCCTGCTCTAGATGCACAAAGTTTGTATTTCATGGATAATTCCTTTCTTGACAATATAAATCAGTTTTGCATTTAAAATAGCAGTCCCTGGTCTCTGTTTTCATTGAGTAATCTTCCAGAGAACTGCACAGATAAATGTTCAGTGAGCATCACTGAGTCTTAGACTGTGAAGTGATTCGGATTCTGACTTTGATGTTGAATACAGGCATGATCCAGAGAAACTCGATGCCTTCATCATGGATAAAGCACTCTTAGATTATGAAGTATCAATAGATGCTGACTGCAAGCTTCTAACTGTGGGAAAACCCTTTGCCATTGAAGGTAATAATCAGTTTTATAACATACTGCTCTATTTCTCATGTGTTGCGTTTGCTTTATGGTGATTTGGTATTCTCAATGAAAGTATGCAGGTGAAACTGTGGACCCCTTGAAGATTATGGTAAAATTCTCAGTGATTAAGCAAAGCCAAGGTTTTGCCCTTTTTTGTGGTTTTTGAACTTTCAGATCACTTGTACCATCTGTTGCCGTGCTCTACACAGGAATTATTCAAAGGGCTGAGATGGTCCGTCTCCAAACAAGTAGGAGGCATAGTCCATTTCACTGCTCACAATGAAATACAGTAGCTCCTGAAATAAGGCTTGCTTTTTGTAGGCTCACTTTCATTACACGTGTTCAAAACTCAGTGGAATACGTTCAAAATGCTGTTCTACAGTTTCACTCTCATCTGAAGCAGATAAATACATTCCCATTTTAAAGGTCAGCTTAAGATTCCCGCTGAATCTGTAGCTAACTGAAGCTAAAGAAGGGAGCCTACCCTGGTACGCAGCCTCCCGCAGCCCTGGTGTATTAGCAAGGACAGATTGGAAGGCAGCCTGGAAGCAAGGCTCATCTGAAGCTGCCTCCAGCATGGGTGATCACGTTAGCAGCTGTTAGACTTCAGGAATCACTTTTGTGATAGATGGCCGATGAAAATGATTGAAGCTCCCTCTTTCCTCCCCTCCAAGGGCAATCACTCTGGCCGCTCCCATAGCACATTAAAACAACCTCCTTCAGAAATGTTTAAACCTGATTGAGGAAGGCAATATGCTAAATGAAGGCCAGAGGAAGCTGAGCATTTTAATCATTTCAGCTACAAGTCACCAGCACTAGGCATTTTGTAGAACGCTCCTTTTTGCTATACCTCATCAGTGTCTCCCATTTGAATTCACACCAGAGACCTGAAAGCAATCCATTTTCTTCTTTTCTTTTTGTTGTCGGGGAGGATAGATGCACAGAGAGCTGTTCAGGCTGTAGCAAGATTTGTGTGTGTGCAGCTGCATGTTTCACCATGCGCGTGCAACCTGATAAATCTTCCATTTCAGAAAGGTCAGCTCTACTGAAGTAAACCATCAGCGTCCACAACTTTGAATCAAGTAGAGCAAATTTCAATACAGAAAAAACAAATAAACCCCAAACTATATGTTTTTACATAACTGGACTTCATATCACCTAATTACTAAACACTTCAATATGCTGAAAATGTGGTATTCATGAACCCTAGCTATGCCTTCTCTGAAACCATTCCTTCAATGTTAGCAAACATATTCAGGTGTAAATATAGGCACAATGTACAAAAATCAGCAGCAAGGGAGACTATTGCGTTGTAGGTACTCATATCACCACATCACGCTGCATCATTGAAAAGCAAGCCACTGGGATGGCAAATTTACCCCTCGTACCTTTTTTTTCCTTTCTTCCTGTTTTTTTTTTAAAGGAGACAGTCTAAAATTCTGAATTCTGAACTGAAAAACAAAAATCCACAGTGGACTAGAAAGGCATCTCTGCAGGCAACTGGCAGGACATCTTTGCATGCAACTGCATGTCTTCCAGGCATGAATTGTATTTGTTTTTCTAAAGTCAAAACCCAGATTCTGCAAATAGAAAGATCATATTTAGAGTTACTGAATCCATTTTCACTTACACTAAGTCCTTTACCAGCACTTTAAAGTGGTAAAAGACGACACAGTGGCTAAAAACTGTATTACTATCTGAAGGTCCTTGTCACTGCCAGAGCAGAACTACACAAATAGAAAGCATAGTCCCTGGGCTTTAAATTGCTGTGTGACAACGATACAGACTGCTCCCATATACATTTGCATGCACGCAGCTTCTCATCAGAAAATACATAGGAAGAAAAGAAAATGTGACATCTGACACCACAGTCACATCCACTGATCTAAAAATGGAAAGGGATCACAGAATAGTTTACTTGACACTAAGGCCCTTTTGCATTGCTCAAACAAGGTAAAAAAAAGAAGAACCCAGGGCAAGGACATGCAAAAGGCTGTGTTTTTAGAGATAGACAGATTTATTCGTCTGTCTGTACCTCCATCGCAAGTTTTTGAATGTCCAATTTTACATATTACTTTTGTGGCCTTAATAATTTGGAATTTGCATATCCAGTTTGTATTGGGCTACTTTATTTTGCACAGCAAAAAGTCTTATCTTGGCATTCTCAATCCACGGTAAGCCAGCATCCAGGTTTGAACTGGCTTGCTGAAACAGAATGCCAACTTGATGTTCCATGCTGGTAGTTAATAGCTGAAATGAACATACTTTAGCAAAAAGCAAACAAGTAAGAGAGAGATGATTGTACTGGTTTTCCTTCTAGGATATGGTATTGGTCTTCCCCCCAACTCTCCGCTCACCTCAAACATCTCTGAACTGATAAGCCAGTACAAGTCTCACGGTTTCATGGATGTTCTGCATGACAAATGGTACAAGGTTGTTCCATGTGGGAAAAGAAGCTTTGCTGTCACGGAGGTAAGCGCTGAACTTGGGTCACATAAATGAGGATTTGCTCAAGTTGGCAATTATTTCCCCTCATTCACAATGTGCAGTAGATATACACTCATGACAGACATGGGCTGAAGGGAAGCATTAGGCTTCAAACGCAAGAGATGCTAAGCCCAGCAACGTTCAGATCAAAGCACAAGAAAAACATCAGTAAGACTGTGCTGCTAAGTTAGGCGTGCAGTGCATGCATCAGAGAGCACTTCTGGAGACAAACGGGGCATGTAACGTAGCGTTAAAAAAAGTGATCTGGCACACTGCACAACAAATCTATCTGATTCCACTCAATTATGTGTATCACCATTTACAGGATCTGTCAGTGATTCTGGACTATCTTACACAGGAGCAATAGCTAAAATAGCTAACACAGAGACCAACAGGAGCAAAAGAAGCAGAGAGAGTGGGAATTTAGTACATCCCAAATTTCTAATATAACCCTGACCGCTTCCTAACATGGGTGGCAGCTACTTGTACCAAAGATAGGACTTCAGCCTAGAAACGGTCCACTAAGATACCACGCTAAGAACGGAAGAGAAGCAGGTCTCGTGTCTAAGTAGAACTACAGGAAATGGAAGTAAATCTCCATGGTTTTACGCCCTGGTATCAAATCAGAGGAGTTATGCCAGCTCGTGGCAGCTGAAGATGCAGGCCATTATTTATGAGAAAAAGACTCCTCTTATCAGAATAGCAGGTTTTCGTCAAGTTCCCTAGACTGTCAGGTAAAAAAAGATAAAGTACTGAGGAATCAAAAGATCCAGCATGCCTGAAGCATAGAGTATACACTTTTAGCTCAAGCTGTTCCAAAAGACGTAGGTTATGGGTTCTCACTGGTACAAAATGCGTAGCTAGAAATATGCTGTCTCGTCCTCAGAGCATTCAGCCAAATATCAAACCAACCCTATGTGCTCCCTGAGGAAGTGGTAGTATGGCCATTCGCCCCTAAAAAAGAAGCCCAGTTTCCTAGGGCTCTGACTCCTGCCCTGCAGTGGTCACCTGAGCCTCTTTGTCTGCAAACCTCTCGCTGCTGACTAAATCACTAGGAAAAACTGCATTTTTTAGAGATCAGACAAAGAAAACCTTTATTTGACTGCTTTGATACATAGATTGTTGGGGTATTTCTGCATCTCTCATTACATTTTTAACTTTTTCATTAAGATTGTGTCAATATGAAATAGGTTATATTTTAACATCAGACATTCATAGAAGAAAATTCAATTTATTTTTATTCAGCTTGTTCAATTTTTTTCTTTTTTTGTGTGATTAATTCAACACAAGAAAGCACATTTAAACAAAAGTGTGCATTCACTGCTATTTCTGATCTAGCTTATCTGAAGATTATATTATCATCTAACAAGACAGGTATCTGGGGAATTTTCTTTTTAATGTATCTGACATATCTGTTCCTGACAAGCACTGTCATTCAATGACCTCTTGTTACTCTACATTTTAACACAATCTTTTGAATTAAATCTCAGGAAAATTACCAGATGGTAATGGTATTAATTACCACAACTGTCTTAAAACGGAAAACTCTTATAGCAGAGACAAACTTACCCTCTTAGTAATTCCCCATTGATGAGACATAAGGAGCTTCCTCTGATCACGAGAATCTTACTCCAGTAGCTGTATCCAGGGCTCTATTCTCTGTATTCCTGGAGAAATAGCTAAGACACAGAATCAATTCTAAACATCTTTCAGTTAAAAAATATGGTTTTATTTAGTACTGGTTTTGTCCCAGAATATATATTTGCTCCTTTAAGCCAGTGGTCTCTAGAGTGGGGTGCATACAGCCCCTGGAGGTGCGTGAGATGATCCACTGGATTTCAGGAAGAAAATATGAGAACTTCAGTACTACACATATATATATACACCCACACACATATATATATATATAAAAATTATAAATATACATATATGGGGGGTGCATGCTCAAAAAGATACTGATAGAGGTGCATGATCAAAAAAAGTTTGGAGACCACTGCTCTAAGCCTTAGGATCTCAAGACTGTCTCTACAAACAGGAACTTTTTTCTGCCATAGCAAATACAGTAATAGAGAAAATAAGCCCTAGCTGGGCAAACTGCAGAAGGCATATTATAAAACTAATTGGATTTGTCTTTTTGTGAAGAAAAGCAAACACGAGCAAAGATAGAATAAACCTTGCATTCAAACTGGAGAGAAAAAAATCTGATAGGCAGCATGTCATTTTTACAGTTACTCTTCTGAAAGCCCTTTGCAATTTAAAAATACAAGGAAAGACCATACCATTTTCCTGCACAGCTATTGCTAGTACATTATCTCTGAGGCAAACCAAGTTCTTTCGCTTCCCTAGATTTTCATTAACTCCTTCATGTTCAGTGATGCAATACTGAGAGTCACTGGTTTCCAGGTAAGCCTTAAACTTCCCTCTGTTCATGGCATGAAAAAACAATGGCGTGGTTTAAGTACTCAAAGATTCCTCAAGGCCTGCCAACAAAGGGAGAGGAGGTGAGAAAAAAGCTGCTTCAGTCTGAAAAGAAAATTCTGATTTTGTCACATGAATAGTCCCATGGACTTCCTTTTTTCTCACTGTTGAATAAGTTTTAAGCGTAGGGTTTTAAGGGAGGTTTTAAGCATGGGGTCACAGCTGGAAGACATGCTGTGCTTTAAAGTAATTCAGACTTTTGAGTGTAACCTCCACGTGATGGCCAGAAAGGAAGGCAGGTCTAGGTGCTCTGGGGCTGGTTAACTGACTGTAGTCCTTATTTGATCTTCAGTTGTGCTAACCCAACATGCATAACTGAGTTTTTCTCCAGAGGCCAAGGTCGAACAAGCTGGTTCAGGTGACTGAACTGAAGGACTCTAAAAAGTCACTCAAAGACTTTGTCTTTGAACAAATCCTCATGTACTCAAAGGCCTTATGCAATCAGAAAGAGTAAGTAGAAACAAAAGACCACTTCCAAGTCTGTGCCGTTGTGGGGTAAGTTCTCCTAAGTCCAGACCTTCCTTTTCCTGAATTCTTCTACTTCTACTGCATCTCCCATGAGCATCCCCTCCTCTTCATCCACTCCTCTTGGCCAAGAACTTGCAGATTTTAGAAACTGCAGTTTCACAGATGGGACAAATTTACTAAACTAAACAGGGGGGACAAGCAGGAGACACTCTCTAAAGCATAGCTTCCCCATCGTTACGTCAAGAAGCATGGGAATTATTCCTGGTCTTATCTTTATGTCAGTTTGTATCCGTTACTCCTGTACAGCCCAGAAATCTCCGTTATTTAACTCCGTGCAGTCAGTCACAGTAACATGCAACAGATTCACTGAAGTGTGGACAATGTTCAACACAGACGCAGATAATTCATTTTTTAAAAAGTCTCAGCTTCTAAGTGGGTAGTCATTCACATGTGTTATATACCAAACTAAGACCCAGCAATTGTCTTTTGATAGCTAGAGTAAGGCTTTGCATTTTTCTACATCTTTTTGATAAATTCGGTCTGTGACACACTGCACCTGTTGACCAAGAGTAATGACCCAAAAATGGGAATATACGTAGGTGAAATATTGATCAGTATAGCCTTTAAATGGGTGAAATATCCATCTTCCTTTTTTGTCGATACCTCTATAGGTACCTGATTCTTATACACTTGCCACTCCTGCCCACTGAGGTTAATTTTTCTTTAGATTTGTTTTGAGATTCATCTTCCTACTCATAATTTTTTTCTAGTCTTACACTGGGAATGATATTTCCTGTGGCAGAACTCACTGCTAGCTCTTTCCATCTCTCTCTATCTGGCAGCACTTTGCTATCCTAAATTGCATTTGAAAACAAAGTTGTCTTGGAAAGGCATGGTCCAGACCGGGGCTGCAAAATTTGCAGTGACTTCTCAAGCTGAGAAGCCAAATAAAGATGAATTTGAAAATGCAGAGGTCAGTAGGGCTTGACTCCACTGTTTTGTATGAACCTCTTCAGCAGAAGCACTTGCCCAAGACATCTTACTCTGGCCAGCACCCATTGGATCATTCATGGGGGATGCAGCTAACTCAAACTTGGAATTAATTGCTTCAGTGAATTGCATCTTACCCTCTCCACCACAAGTAATTAATTGTTGGTAGCAGTGGCTGTTCACACTGATTGCTAGTCGCTAGCAATATCGCCTGAGTACTCTTGATTTAAAGTTGTCATACTCTAGTCTCAAAGGAATTCTTTGTAAATTTGCTAAGTCCCTACTTAGGGCAGAGCATAGTGCAGGAGGGAAGTGGGGTTAGCAGAGTTATGTTTGCACATATTACATCTGGACATAATCAATATGTCATTCGTTTTCAATTTGCATACAATACACTCGGCCTTTCCTCTGCCCTACTGTTATTCTCATTAATGCCACTTCAGCAGGAGCCAGGCTCCTAGGACTTTCCTCTCCAGCACATTAGCTGCACCCAAGCTCAAAAGAGACTGCAAATTCTTTCTTTCTGTGGCATTTTTCAGGACCAAAATACAGTGAATTGGCAGCTTTGCAACTTCCTGCTCATGGTAGCAAAACAGCTATGGCACTAAGCCACTGTGACAGCAGGCAGGGCGGATAGCCTGAACAGGCACGTTGCCTGTCAATTAGCAGCAGTTTTGACTGTTCAGACCAGGCAGTAATGGTCAGGGCAGAGTGCAGAGGAGATGAGCTGGCACACCACAGTTTCTCAAGACAGTATGAAAGAGAAGGGCCCCTCCTGGTCCAGGGAGTAGTCAGGCTTTGGGAAAAGCTAACTATGTGTACAGACTGTTTCATAGCTTTTAAGCCACATTTTTAAATATGTTATTGTTAAAACTGTTTCTTCTGTTTCCCTTGAAAGGTTTATATATTCTCCGTTCGCAATTGTCACAGGACAACTGAAGCTATAGAACTTCGAGACTGATTTGCAGTTCAGTCAGATAACAACCAATACATGGAATAAAAAAAAATATATTGTTACATAACAGTATCCCAAGTATTAAAACCAACAACTTACTGATGCTTCACACAAACAGCATCTAACCTGACACTTACAATAACAATATATGCAAGCACACAAACAACACCAGCCCAAACTGACCCTGTTACTGCAGAGCCACCACTTTCCACAGGTGGTGACACTGGGGAAGGCACAGTGCCACGCACCTCCTGCTGGTGCATGAGGGAGAGGTCCATGCTGCTAATGGTGAGGATCAGTCACTGACCATGGGCTTCTGTCTGATCCAGACCAGGCACACAGCAAAGACAAAGTCCTTTCATCCTCTCTTCTTCTCTCATCAGTGGTGGGATCTACTGACAGCTCTTCTCTGGAGTCTTTGAAGGAACTTTCTCAAACTTGACCTGCCATGGCTTGTGCCTGAATTGGTGATCTTTGGCCTTGGCATCACCCAGGATGCACAATCAGACAGCGCCTCATTCATCTTGCCGTGATTTTATCCAGTTGTGATCCAGCAAATTGTGCCTTTCTGCTCTGAGCTTTGCCTAGTCTCCTTAAAGGTCAACAGTTAGTTGCCTTTTTTGTTATGCCAATCACCAGACAACTCAACAGTCAGTTTTCTAGCCATTACCTTGAAGCTGTGGTTTATATGCTTGTCTCTGGTGCACTGCAGGTGTCAAGGGAAGGCCATGCAGACCCCTCCACAAAGGGAACGAACTGCCCTGTGCTCATAAATAAAAGCCGCCCGTCAGTCACCTTTCATGGTACCTTGTTACCAGTGTGTGAAAAACAAACACAAAGAACAGGAACGACGATTTTGCTGCCAAGACAATTTGCTCAGTCTGTATGTATGCTGTCTGGGGAGCAGAGCTGGCCCTTGCTTACTGGAGGACTGGGAACATTATGAAGAAGGGTGTCACAGAATGACGGACGCTGCATTGAAAAGGGGTCATCTCAGTGTGGGGAGTGGCATCTGGACTTGCCCTGGGGAAAAAAATGCTTTCCACAATGGTCCTGAAGAAAGGAGTGTATGGGTACGGAGTCTGACAACAAAGTCAGGAGAAGCATGTTTTGAGTCTCCTGGAAATGAGTAACAGATTTAGATTCACCTGTCGAAACTGAAAAAAAAAAATAGTTCACTCTCTGAGGAGACAAAGCTTTTATTCCCAATTCACCAGCCTGTAATATCACAGAAGCAAACATCTTCTCAGTACCTAATTTGGATGATATGTGTATTGTTGTTCTTCCCACTAAAGACAGGGCTTGGATAATGGATGAGTTGAAAGAAAAAGATTTATTACAAAAGGAAGTATTTTTCAAGATCTGTGCAAAACTCCTCACAGCAAGAGGGGAAAGGAACTTGTCTTGCTAATGCGAGACAATGATTTACAGTATCTTAAAATTTGGCACTTGAAACCCTAAAGCCATGGTCAGCAGTCTTTGCTAAGGATAATCTCCCTAAAGACATTAAGTATATACTACTTCAATGCTGCCACTTCTTTGAGAGCACAGAAAGCCATAAGGACGAATAATAAATAAATAAATAACAGTCTGCAGCTACAAGAAATGCTGTGATCTGGAGACAGGGACAGGTTTTAATACTGTTTAGCTACCTAAATACAAGCATCAGCATCAGTAGGATTTTGAAAACCTACTGAGATGCCCAAATGAGTTTAGAAATCTGCCCTTCATATCCATTTATCCCTAGTGAACCTGGAAATAATTCCTTCTTCACAGAGGTGCTGCACAATTTAACTTCCTCATCTCAGCGAAGCTTTTTAAAATCCTTATGGGGAAAATGCTATCAAAAAGGATAGCTTATTCTTATAGCTAATACACACATGATATCCCTATTTAGTGTTTGGGTTCAGCAGTGTGTAGCACCAATACCTGTGCTGTGCTGCCAACCTGCAAAGTATGCACAAAACTCTCTAGAGGCTTCTCATTAGTCAAAGCTGGACCACAGGCGTATTTGTTGGCTTATTCACTGCTCTTAGTACAACCAGGGAGAGTAAAGCATTTACAGTCTCTTGTAGTAGGGAGTAAAGCAGGAGTTTTGCCTATGAAATCCAATAATGAAATCACTGAGTCCTGTTTTTTGTCTCTGCTCCCCTCTTGAAATATCAAACTCTCATCTCTGCATCCCCTTCCTTCTCTTCAAGGCCCAAAGAAAAAGCATATAACTACAGAGGAGACGGCAGGAAATATTTAGGTAGGAATTGCAGATATGTGTTGAAAAATCAGAAAAGTCTCTCCAAGGTTATATAAAAAAGCAAATACCTCCACTTCTGGTTTTGTATTTGTCGGTTTTCAGAAACTGCCAATTTCCCAATTTGCAAGTGGAAAATAACTTGGAGGCTGTTGCTAGTGTAGCATTTAGCGCCCATTAGCTGTAACCTTCACAGGATTGACTATGGCGGCTTATTGCTTCAGAATCACCACATGGGCATAATTAAGTTCTTTCTCCTAAAACACAGGGAGCTACCTCCTGAATTTATGATTACGAAGTTGGAGCAAGGACTGTATTTTTATCCTGGGTAACCCAGGAGAATATGCCACATTATAGGCTTTTATTCCTTAAAAAAAAAAAAAAAAAAAAAAGAAAGAAAAGATATTGCAGTGGAGAAAGTAATCAGTTGGTTTTCTATTGCCAGCAAAGACCTAACACACACACACCTGACCCCTACCACTTCATCAGACAGGAAAGCAGTGATACTGAGAATCCAGTTTATTGCTGCTCTTTCCAAATATATTCTATATATGCACCCACAAATACATACACAAACTACAAAGTAAGTAGAGCTTGCTTCTCTGATACTGGTCAGCACGAAGCTATGAAAATGAGAGGCGCCTGTATTAGATTGTGTCCTTTATTGTTTAACGTGTGTGTCTACAGTAATTATGAACAGCTGATAAATTGCCTTTTTACAATGGTATGTAAATGTGCTGATATTGCTATAAATAATCACTCCATACACTGCAAGACACACTGCTAATTATTTCTCCCCTACCTTGTTTCCCCACTTAATTTAGTCTCAAAAATTTCCCTCTACTGTGCAGCCTTTATCAGGCAGCTCTTTCAATGCATTATCTTCTTTATTGCTAGATGAAATATTACCGATGCTTTGTTTTGGCAGTTCCTTTCCTAGGAAAAGATGTCTTGTTTGGGACAATTTCAAAAGCTATCCATTACAAGTGAAAAACGCATCTGAGGTGCCAGTGCTGGAATTTCTTTCACCTGTTTCCAGGGAAGGTAGAAAACTATTCTGCAGAGCTGACAGGACAGTGAGCCAGACCCTCATCAGCATAAATCAGAGCAGCTTTACTGAAGACAAGGGAGTTATTTTTCATGTAAGGAGCTGGCCAAGCGTTCTCTCTGCAGCAGTACTGGAGTGGCATCAAACACCGACCTCAGGCTGGAGGAGACATCTCATGCATGCAGGAATCCCCACTGCAATTGCCACTGTGTCTCTTTTTTTATTATTATTTTGAATGGCTAGAGTTTTATCATATTCCATTAAACCTAGTTCCTGTTCTCAGAGCAATATAAATGCTCCCTACCATACAGCAACCTAACACTAGCAGATCAGGCCTCCTTACCGATCTCCCCTGCCTTTGGGGACTTCTGCATTACTTCTCAAGTAGCTAAGCAAAAGGATTTTCACCCAGCTGATCCACTGGTTCCTGCCACCAAAGGAGTTTATGGCAATGCCCACCCGTAGACTGTTGTTCTGTATTACACCAAACAGCAGCAGCCTGGGAGCATATATGTATAGGTGTGTTCTTCAGATTTTTCAAAGATTCTGTGATTTATCTTTCAGCTGAATCCAGTTTATTTTCTGGATTACACAGCTATAGTCATAACAAAGTACAACCCCACCACCACCCACCCACGAAACTAACAACAAACTGAAGGAACACACAGGTCAATTATCCAGGGTGATAGCATCCCAGGTATCATCTCCTGACACACAGTTTTCTGCTCCTTTGTTTTCTGACGTGGAGAATAACATTCTTTAATAGAAAGGTACAAGCAGATCTTGTATTCTCGGAAATATTTCTAAAGTAGTCGTGGGCAGTAATTATTAGCAAGAGTTTTTAGTTATTGATAAACTCATGACTGAGTTATAGAAGCATAAGAATAAAGGTACTGAGATCATACATAACATGCAAGCCTGACCCACCCATTGGAGCACAGGTGTTTGTCGTACAGATTGCTGCTGCACATGGCTTCTTGGTCTTCAAACATGATTCATGCCAATAAGAGACTCAAATGAATTAAAGGCTTCCTATCCTACATGAAAAGAGTAGGTTGACAGAACAAGTTGAGAGCGCTCCTGTTTTTCCTGTTAGGAACCCTGCCAGGGTTCCTAACAAACACAATTTCAGCCCTGTTAATGTAGGGAGTGGAGAGGTGCCATGTTTGTGCTACTACTTCAAAACATTTTCTCCATGACCTTCCATCAAGGGTGAAGCACAAAAAGGGGAAGTTAATGATCAATTCCCAGAAAATACAAACAGTCGGTCTTAGCTCACTGCTGATGAAGGACTTGCTCTACAGTTCATTGACTGTATTCTGTCAAGCAATATTTGCTTTTACAAATGCAAAGCCACCACCAATACTGGATTCTCTTACATGTTCAACACTTAATCTCATTAGGGAAACAGCATGAGGAAAAAAATTCCCTGGTCTTTGGCTGATTCTCATTCCCCTGACAGGTCCTTTGTTCTGACTGAACACCGAGCTTTCTGCAACACAGAAGGGCTTTGTTGTGAACAGTATCCAGACCATTCTGCAGTATTTCACCATGGTGTATTCAGTCAGACCACATTTCTAAATGAGAAAACGGAAGCATCTGTTAAAATACACTTAACAGCCTACTTCATTAACTTCCCCTTTTGATTTTATTCACAGACACTGCAAATGGGCATCAAGCATTTTTCTGGGCTCTTTGTGATGTTGTGCATTGGGTTTGGCTTGTCCATTCTCACTACCATTGGGGAACACATCGTGTACAGACTGGTCCTACCACGAATCAAGAAGAAATCCAAGATGAAGTACTGGCTCCATACAAGTCAGGTATGTATTCAGAAGTAACCCTGTGAAAGTCATGTGGCTGATTAAGAAAGCCTGGACAAGAACAAGGTGTAAAAGTTTGTAAGAGCTCTGATGATTGGCATTTGAAGTGTGACAGCAGCTTCTGGAATTTGAAGGGGCTTACTTAATGATGGAATGAGAAGCACAGAGGAAACAGTTCAAGTATTCACAACTGCAAAGCCTACAGAAGCCACCTTTCCACTTGTGCTTGTAACTTTACAACTCTTCTGGACACCAGAAGCAAGAGTGTTGTTATCCTGAACTGGCTAACCAGAACATTTTATCTCAGTTATGGGTTCCCAAACTTTTGATGCATGCAGGAAGTGCTGGGTAACTTCCTTCATTATTCTAGGGAAAATAATGGAAGAAAATTGCTCTAGGTGTTTGCTCTAAAGGAAGAGGTTACTTTGCAGCAAAAGGCACAAAAAGGAAGAGCTTCTATTGCTTTAAAGCAGCACAGTGAAAGAGATCTTTTAGAAAATAACGAAGTTTGCCAAGATCCACTTTTTTCCTGAGGAATTCTAACACCAAGGATCGTTTGCAAACTATTTATCAGCCTTTCAGATTGCCCTTCCTTGGGAAACTACAGGAAAATAAATCTGTTGTAATGACAAAGCACAGACATTGCTTGTATCCTTGAACGTGCAAAATAATTTATGCTCAAGTCCATCACACAAAGCCCAAATTGTTTATCTATTTATGGAGCTATTCTTAATCTTGTTTTTACTAATTTATTTTCTTCTTTTCCCTCTAGAGATTACATCGTGCTCTGAACAGTTCATTTATTGAGGACAAACGCCAGTCTAAGACAAAACGAGTAGAAAAGAGGTAGGAAGTTTTGCATGCCTTAAAACACAAACTACAAAAGTTACTTTGAAATGAAATATGTTGTGTCTGGATATCTACTTATGGACGTAATACACCCCAAAGATAAAAGAACCAAAAAAGAGGAAACAAGATAGAAGTGACAAGGGTCAGGGAGGCAGAAATTAACTGTTTCCAACAGAAAGTATTAAATCTAGAAATTTTGTTCTTTCATGATTTCACATACAGCTAATAAAAGCACCCCCATTCTAAAGACAGGCTTTGCAGTTTAAGTCTGCTGCCCTTGGCTTTAGGTAATTAATTACTCACATACTAAAGCACTGGCAGATAGCTAGGGTCCTGTGAGATAGCTTCACAGTGAATGAGAGATCAGGCACTATGTATGTTAGAAACTTTTTCAGCTTTCTTATTTATTAGAATGAGAAATAAAAAATCTGAGAAGAGGAAAATTCACTCCTTTCAGAAACCTTTGTCTCAAACAACTCTTGCTGGAGAAAAGAAGTAGGTAACAACCTTGCCTTGTTTTCATAGCCTATGTCTTCTGAAGAGGAGACAATCTTGTCTATAGCTCCCAGGAACACAAGGCATTTTATTAAAACTATACATTTGCTCAGTAACTCAAAACTATTAGTGCACTTTTTAAAGATGCAGGCAGCAGTATTGCTTTTCTACAGATAAATTCAGCCACAGACTATAGAAAAATGTCTTCCAGGCTGTTGCTAGGTATTTGGCACGAGTAAAACCCATGTAAGTAAATGTATGTTGTGTTTAGTTTGTCATTCCTGCACTAATGGCAGCAAATGTAAGAAGTAAACATCTATAAGCTTCTAGACTGCCTATATACAAACAAGTATATAAAAGCACATGCAATTAATTTCCTCTGTTCATTCTTTCATCTTATTGCCCCACAAAACCCCATAGTGTGGCACCTCCTTGCACACAGCAACTCCCTGCTTTTGATCTTGGAACAGCAGGACCAGGAGCTGACTGCTGCAAAACATTTCCTCCTCCTACACCCTCCTCGCTGGGTGGTAGCATTCACACTCCCACAGCCTGAGGCACTAATTCAGCCGGAGGGAGAGTCCCAGGGGAGGGGGCTCTCTGTATATTTGCTGATACAAAAAGCACCAGCTGAATTACTTGCCAGATATTGAGCAGTGCAAAAATTTCATAACATGAGATGTCACTAAGACCCACAGAGAATGGCTTAGAAAAGGAACCACACAAATATTCTGTCAACATTGAGAGTGAAGATGTGCTGCTGCCCAAAAACTTCAGCCCACACAGCATCCAGCCTATGCGTGTGTGCATGCACACCCACCCACCGTCCTTGCTCTTCTCATGGTCTGAGCTGCTCTTCGCACAGAATTATGGTGAATTTAACTCAAGACACCTAGTAACATGGTGCCCAGCTTGTCATGAACACTGATATGGCAAGGTATGACCCAGGGCTCTCAAATCCATTATATTATTACACTTTATTTTATTCCTGCTGGGGACTGTGCAATTATTAAAAGCACCACGATATAGAAAAGAGGTGGAAAGAATTTGTATTATGCTACTGCTATTTCCCTCAGGGAAGAAAATCCACAGTTTTTTTCAGGTTGTAACCTTCCAAAATCTAGGAGAGCTGCTCAGCATCAGTAGCCAAGTTGTGAAAGGTTTCATTTACTTGACAAAACTTGAGTGTTAACTGTGGACTCCGGCCTTTGTTAAAACCACCTGCCCAGACCCCCAGACAAAAGCACCACCACCACCAGCAGCAGAAGCTATGTCAGTTACTAACGCTTAAAAAAAAGCTGTGTTTTGATTTGTGAGAGGAAAGAAAAATGTATCGGAAATTATGGATTAACGATATGACTCTGAGAAATACGTACAAAACAAAGGGCTGCAGCTTATCGTATTCCCTGTCCGAAATGTGCTTAAGAGGTACTTGTTTGTTTTCATCTCTTCAGAGGATTAACATAACTGCATCACAAAACACACATCCAGTTTAGCACAAGACTTGAGAGTCTTCCTCTCTTTTATTTTGAAGTATCAGAAAATCTACACAAAAATAAACAACCCTACATACGTGTCCCACTGGGGTTCCCTGAGCCCTCCGGAGCATGACCCAGGCTGGGGCTGCCACTCCTGCCTAAAGCCTCCCCTCCTCCCTCTCTGCCATCCCATCTTTTTGCAAATACTCCCGATTGCCACCTGCTCTAAAGAAATTTCCACTTTCTAACTTCCTTCTCTGCAGGCAGATGAGAAAAGCATCTACTCCCAGCTCCAGACTCCTCTGAAACCAACAGTTTTCAGCAATCCCAATCCTGAAATGTTAATCCTCTTCCTTAACTTGCTAATTGCTAGCTCACACTAATAGGCATTTTGTCCAAGGATACCCACAGAAGACCTCTATGATGGAGAAGTTTTAACAGCAGCTACTTCAGAGGTTCAACCTCAGTTTATAAAACGAATGCACACAGGTCTAGCCAAAAGGTAAAGCAGGTAGGAAGCCAAGCTCCTCTCCCACAACAGCAGACTCCGTGCGTCCTATGTTCCAGTTGGAGAGTGGAGGCCACAGGGTGCTCCTCTATTTGGGAAGAAACCCTGGGAAATGCTCTGATTTGGGAGGGCTGCGGAGTGAAATTCCCAAGAAAGAGGGAAAAGATTCTCTGGAATCAAAGTATTTTGGAAAGACTTTTCCACAAGAAAACATTGAAGCATTTGAAAAAGTTCCCAAATGTTAATTTCTCCCCCAACATGAAAACTCCAAATTCTATTTATTTTGTCAGGAAGCTCATGTCTGTACACTGCAAGGTTTGGATACACTTCATTGTGTCCGTCCCCCAAAGCGCAAGCAGCTCCTCCTCAAGACTTCAAGTCCAAAGGGCACACCTTCCCCTCCATCTCTCCACACCAACTCTAGGCAGCTTCTTTCCTCCTCCGTGGGAGCAAATGCCCAAGCTAGCACAGAGTACTAACACACAAAGGACTAATACTGTAATGAACTTAGGACATTGCAACCACAAAAGCTTTCAGAAAGCTTTGGAGGAGGATTCGCGTTCTCCTGAGCCAGAGTTGAGAGGATTGTAATTTTATAACTAACAAAAAAAATATATTTTAGGATTCTGTTCTAATCTCTGCTATGGTTTAATCACAAAAACTTGGCTATTTACGTTCATGATTTGTGCTTCTCAAGAAAAATAATTCCAAGGATAAAGGAGTAATATTTCTGTGTAATTCGTAACAGCAGCATCATATTTTTCCAGTAGGATGGCTCGTAGGGGAGGTTTGCATACACACAAGAGCAGGCTCTGATTTCATTAACTCTCACATCTCTGTTCAGGTCCCATGTAGGGAATAGCCAGCATGCTGTGTGGAATACAGCCAGTCTGGGCAACTGTCACCGGAAGAAATATATCTGCACCAATGAAGGGCAAAATGAGGTGACAATCCGACAGCACCAAGACATCCCCCTGCCCCAGGTGAGGAGAGAGACTCCGGCTTCTTTAACGACCAACGGGAAAGCAGAGTCCCTCAATATTGCTAGGACCTCAGTGATGCAAGAGCTTACGGAGCTGGAGAAGCAGATCGAAATCATCAAGCAGGAGCTGCAACTCGCCATGGACAGGAAATCGGAGCTGGAAGAGTATCAGAGGACAAACAGGACTGCAGAGCCCTAGGGCAGCATAGCTGGGCCCTTTCCCCTTTTCTTCCGTTCTCCCCTTCCTCTGTAAAATTTGTAACACACTTTTGTAATGCCAGAAAGAGGTGCAAAAATAAAGCAGGCAATATGCTTTTCATGAGAGCAGGATTGCAGCAGCCCACAGCCACTGCCACCCTCCTGAGCCCTCCTCCTTTCATAACAAGTTTCTCATTCTCCTGGCAAACATCAGCCATTCCCAAGGGACTGGAGAAACAAGGAGCATCCCAACAGCAAGAGTTCCTGGTTCCTCCGCTTGACAGTACAGTGAGGTTCCCAGATTTTTTAGCCCTTTCTGTGCATTAATTCAAAAAAAGAAAAAGGAAAAAAAAAAAGAAGGAAATTTAAACTGCTCATTGGAAGCATGTTCCTTGTTGGTATGTTTTTGTTGTGATATCTATGGGTGTAGTCTCCGTTTATGCTAAGGCTCCTTATGGTTGCCTCATTACACCAGGTGCTAGTTCTGTGTTGGCAATCCCTTCCCTCCTGGCACAGGCTGGGGTTTCACGAGACAAATTCGTGGTGGCAATCCCAGTACACGCCCTTCCCTCAGCTCTGTCAGCACAAACGCAGATGTGGCTGCTCTGTGACTGTGATAAAGGAACTCAACCAGCTTAAAAATATCTTGGCAAAAACCAAACCACCACCTCTGTCTGCTTCTGAGCCTAGGTTCAGCTTTCACTCCCACCCAGAGAGAAGCCATGCAAACAGCTGCACTGGCAGATGTGAGGGGATGGGTTGATGGTGGCACAGAGCAAGGATGAGGGGAAGGGAGGGGTGGCGGTACTGTAAATCAGTATTTACTGCCAAGGGGTGAAGTATTTACCAATGTGAAACTATTCCCTTAATATTCTCTGTCTTCAGTTGACACGAAGGTTCTTTCTCACAGCCAAAGTGACATAAAGGGGCTCTGGTCCATGATTTATTCTGACACTAAGCTCCCGCCAAAGTCAAAGGGAGTCACCAAAGCCTCCCTGTGGACCAGGGCTCACTGTGAAGGAGAATGAGAGCTGTGGTTTCAAAGGCAATGTACTGAGTGGAGCTCCCTCCCACCTGGATGAGGAGTAGATGGGAAGGAAGGGTAAACTGTTCAGCATCTGAATAAATACTGCATCAACTCAACTGACTGTGTTATTTAACAGGATTTCTATGAATTTTTAAACAACACTTCCCAACACATCCCATATTACAGAGAAAAAGAACATTTGCCACACTGACAGAATTAATTCTGGTCTCCCAGATACATCACCAAAGTCATTTTTACCCCACCTGTACCTCCAGCCACCTGTGGGAATGTTGCCAGGCGTGGTGTTCTCACCAGGCATGGTTTAAAGGCTACGGGCAGATCTGAAACTGTATTTTGGGATTTGAAAAAGGCATCCTACCTTTTTGCACCTTTAAGTTTTGAAAAACACTTGCAAATGAAAAGCTCTGCATGGACCACTAAAAGCTGATAGCAGTGATACCCAGACTAATTAGCCTCATCAAGAGATGTTCATATTCTATTCCCTGCTCAGTCCTTGGCCTCTGTTTTTGGGCAGCAAGCAGGTCTGCTTCTTTCCATACAGTCAGTAACACAGGAAAGAGTAATTAGGACATAAAACAGGAAAGTGGGATCCAGAGTCCTGCACATCAGATAGGTCTGAAAGACCTAGGATGTCCCTTCTTTCCTTGCTCCTGACAAGCTAGATGACTACAGGCAAGTCACTTTGGTTGCTGTTGTTGCCTTCCCTTACCCTCCCTCCCTCATTTAGATAATCAGCTTTTTAGGAAGAGCTTTTTATTTGTGTAGCATCCAGTACTTTACAACCTCCAGCATCATTTGGTTAGAAGAGATGAACACTGCTTTTTTCATTATTATGAGACAAACACTATGAAAGGAATCTTTCAGCCCAATTTTATCAGTACATTTATCAACACTTTGTTATGTCCTTCTCTCTACATGCATGAGCCCAGAAAAAGATTTTTTTTAAGTAAAAGCAATTGAAAATGCTAATGATATCCTAAAGAAAAATGTTTTAGTTCAAAGTTCCAATCCAAACACCCAATCTTTCAACAAATCACTCTTCATTTAAAAACAAAAAATTAAGTGAAAAAATGCCAACCACCTAATAATGAATGTTAAGCAAAAATCTGTATTTCTGGTGGGTGCCTTAGGGGCTACTCCCATGTCAAATGTAGAAGAGGGATTGCTCCAAATTACTGCAGCACCAGCTAGAAGCCTTTTGGGAGAAGGTCCAAGTTATTGTTGCCCAACAGAGACACATTTTGGCGTGTTATTTTCTTACTCAACTATTGCTCCAGCCTGATCCACAAGAGACAGAAAAAAAAGACTGTCGTAGCTTTCTATGGGATAGGGAGTATCACATGTCAATACCTGCAGACTGCACAAGCAGAAGAGGCACTGGAGAATGTAGATGAGGCTTTTTCTTTGTTTACACTTAATTACTCTGGCTCAGCCATTGAATTTAGACATTTTTGATAAAGAATACTTGTCACCCCTTCCCTTTTACCCCAAAATGCTTCTAGTCTTGATAAACTTTTAATTATTTCCACTCATTCTGGCAAGTCAAAACAGACCATCTAAAATTTTCACTGTTTCTCAATGTTTAAATTATAATCACAAAGAGAAACTTAGTCACTTCCAAAATTAGCTTCAAGGACTTCTGAGCTTAAAATAAAATATTATTTTAAAATAAGAAAATACATTTTTCTTCATGAGGTTTGGAAACTCCTGTTTTCTCTTTCCTCATCTGTGAAACAAATCCAGACTGTTCCAAGTGTTTGTTTCCTACTGTGACCAGAGTGAACCCAACACTGCCAGTATACACACAAAAGTTTCAAGCTTGATTTGCAGTAGGAGCGTGATGTGACTTAATGACTGGGAAAGAGTAAAGGGGCTTTGCACCTCTACAAGGGCTGTTTAAGTCAAATTGTTGTTCACAGCTGTAAAAGGAAGTCTGCTGTTATAGCAAAGCTGTTTGAAGATCCAGACAATGTTTGTTGGTGACCCAGATCCTGGTCATTTGTACCACATTTGTACCACAAAATCTACCATCAGCATTAGTATTCCCAATGCACCATTCTTTCTCCAACTTGACATCACAAACTGTAATCCAGGGAGCAACTTCCAGTGAAAGCAGAGAGAGTTCCTGCTTTCACTTCTTCCACACATGCTGCAACAGAACTTAAGCCATACCACAAACTCTCAGCATCCCAGCTTCCCCTTGCAAAAATAGGGTCATGTGTTCCTTCTCACTTTTCAGGATTCATAATAACTTATAAGGTTTAATTCATATTTTCTGAATGTTTTCAGAAAGATAAAAATAATAATGCATACTATAAGACAGTCTGCGATTAATCACTTTCACTTTACTATTGTTTCTATTATTTCCTACAGTGAATACACGAAGGTAATACAGATTTCATGATTCAGGGAAGGGACACAGATGAGACAAATCTCTGACAGTTGCACCTTCCAGGAAAATTAAGTTTACAGGAAAAACACTGTGCCCTATGAAGGCACGTTGTAAATAAATGACTTTGCATTTTGATTTTAGGAGCAGACTTCAAATACAGCCTTGCACTACAGGGAGCACAGAGACTATAACCTATGCCATGTCCTTTCACAAAATTCCCACCGGCCATGACAAAATGACTGCATAAATAACCCAGCATCTTGGCCCTTCTGTTGTGTCAAGAATAAGGTAGTGAAGATACAGCCAAAAAGGACAAAGGTTTAGTTAACCATTTTTCAAAGCAGAGGAAGGAAATAATTAATCTACTTTAGAAGCGTAAAGCTTGTGAAAAATGTTTCCAATAACTGGACAAAGGACAGGAGCACAGACAGATGCTACCAGAGGCAAGAAAACCAGAAAAAGAACCTGAACAGCTTTTATTAGATTTTGTGCGCTACAAGATTAATCTTTGTGGCAAAGTTGCAACAAAGTAACCCCTACACATTCTTTTCTGGAAACTAAGGACAATGACAGCAATGCCTCAACCTAGGGGAAGATGTCCACATCAACCAGGGTTCATCAGTGGAATGCTATTTTCAAAGATTCCCCAATGTCTTACCTTTCTCCTCTTCTGGATACCAAGATGTGCGTTTGCTTTTGGGGGTAGGGAGGATGTTTAGTAATGCACCAGCCTTCACAGATTCTTGCCCTGACTTAGGAAGATACATGTCTAAGGAGTCAGTCCACTGAAGTCTACAAATGTACCTGTTCATTTGTTATTTGGCCCTTTAACGGGGCAACTATTCACTCTCAGAAATACTACCATACCTTGATGGGATTTAATAATCAACATGCAAAGCAAACTCCTCAAATAAAGGCCTCATTTATCGCTGCTGCACCACAGACAGCTTCCATCCCATCAAGGCAGGACTTGAGTTAGATGTTCCCAACTTGGCAGCGTGAAAGTGACGGATGGGAAATGTCCTCTCGGGCAGAAAGAATCCACAAGAACTGAGGGCAAGAATAAAAGAAATGGGACAAGAAAGGAACCAAGATCCAGAATCTGTTTCTTTCCATACCCTAACCACACTTCCCAGAAGAGACTGCAGATCAGCTGACAGAAGCACTGACTGCCCCAAAGGTGACAATCACAGACATTGAGGGAGGCTGGGTCGTCAGCATAAGCAGCAACTTTCCGTCACTCCAGTGGAAAGAATCAACCGATGTAGATCCTATGGAAGTCGTTGGCACCAAAGGCAGCATTGCACTTGGGGCACTTACGCTGCCGGGTGTCATAGCGAGTTTTCACACACTCGAAACAGAAGACATGAAAGCACTTTGTGAGCACAGCGTCCTTTTTGCGCATGTTACAGCATGGGCAGGTCAGGCGGGCCTGCAAGACACAAACGTTATAGTGAGGGCCCACTGCATTGCACTAGGTATGTTAAAAGATGACTGAAGATGAAGGTCCTTCCATTTCTCATAAGGAGAAGGTGGTTTCTTCAGTGCAAGATAGGGCTACAATGCCAAAGTACAGACAAGAGATGTCAAATACTGAAAACATGACTACACAGCCTTTTGACTAAGGTCGAGTTAAAGAGGGAAGCTGATAGAGACAGCTACTCACCTTGTAATCCTTGATTTCTTCCATCAATATCTCATCACAGTTGGGAACCATGTCAGGCTTCTTAGTGGTCTCCAGCTTCCTGCGTAACCTAGAAATATCTTCCTGCATAAAAACAAGAGACTGAATAAATGAGCAGTGTATTCTTTGTCACAGCTTCTTCAGAGACCAAAGAGAACAAGCACCTGGCCAACAGTGCAGCTGGCTAAGTCAGTCCACCCATACTTTCATCCCCGATAGTCCAACAGACTTACAGCAGGTTACATTATCATCTGGTGCCACATGTATTGTCTGTTATCAGTGGACAAAACCTGAAAGAGCCAAGACCTGATGAAGCTGAAATCGAAGTGAAAGTGGACCCCAAAAAAGTAGTATAGTTGAAACCCACTCCAAGCTCAATGTACAAGGAGACAGACACCAAAGCAGACAGATATTGACGGATTGTGCATGAGATATATACCTCAGCCCTTTTGAAGTTGAACATCTCTTTCTCTCTAGTTACTCTGTTTTCCACAATCTCATCCTGGAAGTCATGTAACTTCTTCTGAGCCAGCTCTAGCTGGGCTTTCAGATCATCTGCAAGCTGGGCTGCATCCATGGCCTGAAAAAGAAAACCAGTATAGAAGTACCAAACATGGAAAAATAGCTTTAGTGATTTCTAGTCCCTCTACCTGGTAATCCAAGACTGCTCACAGAATACTCACCGGCCTGTTGGACATCTTTTTCAATCTAATTTTGGTACTTCAAGTAATAACCGGAATTACTCCCTAAACATTACTTCCACAGCAAAATATCTTATTATTAACAAGCTCTAATAATTTAGCTTCAACGTGCCTCTTCAGTAGAGCCAACCCGTCACACTGCAATGCACATCACTTAGAAAAATACTAACGACCACACAATTCTCTTCTTGTTCAAGTATTTTCAGCGTTCTACATATTCTCTACTAAATTGTTTAGAGGCAGTTCTATAGCTGAACTAGACAGAACTGCAAGATAAGTGTTTATTTTTTAATCATCATCTCTCTTCACCAGGTCTCCTATCACTCTCTAACTGTCCCTGCACCAATAAATCTATTGGCCAAATTCCCTCAATACCAAAGATTGTCATATTAAGCACAAGTGATTGTGCTGAATTCCCCCCATCTCCTCTTCACAGTGATATTTCTGCTTTCCTTTCTGTCTGTTTTGATGTTAAATCTCTAGTAGAAATGCAGGAATGACAACAAAGGCAGGATCAACCATGAGCCTTAGTCTTACTTTGCTCATAACAGACCTACTTTACTGATCTTAGACGTTTGTTAAAGGTCTTAACATTCCCCAGCCATATTTTCCTTTTACTTACCCCACCATTCCTATAAAAGCTTTGACCCCAGTTAACTTCATCTGGCTGCTGCCTCTTCTTTCACAATAGGCTTCCTTTTAAAGGCATCTTACTTCAGCTCCCTAATCAGACTTTCACAGAAACACCTATGACCTGCTCCTCCTTATCAAAGGAAACACCAGTCTACAACACTTGAATCAGAACTCTCTTCAGGACCCCTCAGCCTTCTGGTATACTAGTCCAAAACCAGGGAACATCAGGTTCTGTAATACCAATGAGAGCTAGGGGCCTCCTATGCTTCCCGCAAGACAACTCCATCTTACAATGCAAGAGGAAATCAAGCAATCACTCACCTTGCGTTTGTTCATTTCCAGGGCCTGTGTTCGGAGACCTAGTTCTTTCTCGCCTGTTCCAATACTGCTTTGCAGTAAGTGTTCCTTCTCCTCCAGCTTACGTACAACCTGCAGCTGGGCATCCACCTTGGAAAGGGAGAGAGGAGGTACAGAAGGACTGAAATTCATGTTCTGCAGGTCTTCAGAGTTGTCATTAAAGCCTCATGCTAAAACTATCCCTGCCTCCCCATCACCAAGGAGTACCTCTTCAGCTTGCCTTTTTCTCCCTGAATGGACAGACTAGCAGTCTAAGAGCTGCATTCCAACGTCTCCGGGGAACACTTCAAAACTTAGCAGTCAAATACTCGCAACAAAGATGTCTTATTTTTGGAAGGTGGCTTAGAGAATTGCTGCAAGGCAGTGAACCTTGGTTCCCAGGATGGCAGAATATATATGTAGAAGTACCATTACAACAGGAAAATTACTTCCCACTTTCCTTCTCCCTCCTGCTTTCCATAGCAATGAACCTGTAGGACATTTTATATGCATACAGCAGTCTCTGTTTCTTACTAAGACAGGTCCCTTTGAAGTCTTATGCAGCATACCTAAGTTGATTAGGGGAACATTCCCTCCTGTACTGATTTTGGGAGGGATACAGTTAATTCTCTTCATAGAGATGAACTGTCTTTATCTCAACCCACCAGTTTTCTCACTTTTGCCCTTCTGATTCTCTCCCCCATCCCACTGTGGGGGAGCAAGCAAGCGGCTGCATGGAGCTTAGCTGCCTACCAGAGTTAACCCACACCACCTCCACCTCCCCCCATCAGTTCTGTTATCCTGTCTCCTTCTCCCAGGTTACCTGTGTCTTCAGTGTCAAAACTTGGTCTGCCAGCTCCTCCTTCTCCTCTTTCAGCAGCTTGTGAATCTGGTTGGACTTGATGCGTTCCGACATCAGCTTGAAGTTGGCATCATCCTTCTCCCGGAGCTGCTGCATCAGGCGGATGTTCTGCTCCTGCATGTCTTCAAAGGCTTGGCCTGTGACATCCATTTCTGACAGCAGGGCCTCCTCCTCCTGCAAAAGAATCACAGGCTCTGGCAAAACTGTCTCCTGTACCCCCTACAATGACCCTGAACATTTTACTCAGGGACACCAAACCTAGCGCAGATGAAGGAAGATGTCTCACTATCAGAGAACAGTATCTTCCCAGCAACCCGAAAAAAGCGCTCCCTAGAAATCTGCACCACAGCAGAGATGCCCTGAATTAGAAGGTGTAGAAAAGAGATGGTCATCTCCACAAGCATTCAGACTGTGGCTTGTCTGCTGGCAAAATCACCTGTGACACAGTCGTTGCCAGACCTGGGCAGAAACCGATTCCCAACTTCAGGCAGCTAGCTGAACAGCTGTCATATACACTAGGCCAAGAATTCTACATGTGCACAAGTCAACGGCTTCCAACTAACAGGCTGCCAAGCCCCTTAAACTCACTTAGGCCATTTCAACATTAAAGGAGTAAGTGACAAGACAGAACAGTTCTGAACTATAAGGAAAAGAATCTGAATTCTAAAAAAGTACATGTCAAGTCACTGGCCTGCTTCTCCCCTACTGAGATATCCTGCTCTCTTATTGTTAGATTAAGCCCTTTTTTGTGGAAGAAGGTATGTCATGGTATTAATTATATGAACTGTGCAGATAATACTTTTAAAAAGAAATTGTAACCTCCTCCCCTAAAGGCTGATCCATCCATCTCTCCCCTGTGCTCTTCACCTAGGCCACAAACAGTTAAACGTTCCCCACCACACTCCACCATGAGCTTTGTGACACCCTGGTGTTGTGAGGTTTTTTTGATCGTTGTTGGTTTTTTGGCTGGTTGGTGTTTTTCCCCTTCAATAAACAGGGACAAAACTCACATCTCTGGCACATACAGAGACAGAAATTCCTTCTCTCAGGTAATCTTCCTGGCTGTAACCTGAAGGCAGTTCCTTCCCAGGTGCTCCAGCCAAGACAGAACTTGTCAGAAACTTCTCACCTGCTTAGCCATGGCTAGTTTCTTCTGTAAATACTCAATTTGTTCCTCCACTGCTCGGATCTTGCGGAGGGCATCCTCATCAGCCATCTTTTTACTCTCCTTTTTCTCCTTGTCTTCCAATTCTTTCACCCTCTGCCTCAGTTCTTCCAGCTATAGCAAGGATAAAACAGAAATGACACTGAAGACAACTACGTGGCCTGAACTTTGTTAAGAGCCTGTTTTCTCCACGATCCTCTGAAACATTGGAGAAATTGCCTTCAAGGCATGGGAAAAGAAAACCCATCTCATCTTGACTGGACAGTGTATTACTGGCAGATGGACCATTAAGATAGGCTGTAAGCCCAAGATCTTTATTTCAAAACCTTTGAAAATTCCATAACATCTTTTATCAGAGTAGGAACATCAGTCTCTTGCAGTTGTATATGTAAGGGTATGTGAACAGAGAGCATCTGCTCCTTTAAGGGCATCTGCTCAAGGACCTTTTTCAATACAAAAAGGGATAATAAGAAAAGGAGGAAGCCATAAACAAAACATACAGATGCACAAACCTGACAGACAAATGATAAGGGAGGCAGTGATGAGAACCAAACCTGGTCAGTCACACTAATTGATGACAGCATGTAAGAGTCTGAGAATGTTTATTCCAGCAAGGTTGGACTGTGGACCCTGTCAATTGGGAAACTAAGGGTGGGGATGGGGGGCAGGGAAGGAGGAAACCAGAAACAAAATATACAGACACACACCTGACAAAACAAATATGGAGACAAATAAAGAAATAAACCTCCCCAGTCACAATAGCTGATAGGCTACCAAGAAACTACAAGCACCACTTCCAGGAAGATCAACCTCGACTTTGCAATTGTTAAAACTGAACCAGGGGTGGATCCTGAACTGGGAGGGCTGTGGGAATCGACAGACCTGTACAAACCCAGGAGGGACGTGCAGGGGAAGGGAGAGCACGGGTGAACAAATTGGGGTTAGACAGAGAAGGTTATAAAACGAGCTGGTCACATGTAAAATGAGGGCAGTCAGTACACACTTGTCTGGCTCAGCCCTGCGCATGGTCACCACAGCCTGTGCTATCTTCTTGTATCTTCTTATTAAATATTTTCTTAACTATATCTGTGTAATGTCACTCTATACCCCATGTGTATGTGTGCTGCAGAGAATATGTGCCAGCAACAGGTGAGACTTGTATGTGAAGAAGTTAAGAAGGCCCGGGATCACGGGGGTACCAGGCAGGCAGAAGGGCTGTGCTGGTACTTGAGGGATCTGCGAATGTGTGTGTGCGTGTGAACCTAGAGATTGTTGTGTGTGTGCCTGCACTAGTGATGTTGTATCTCTACCAGCTGAAGAGGAGGAAGGGTACTTGTCTGTCTATGCTTATGTTTTATGAGTCCTATATGTACATCCTACCAAAGGCAGCACCTTGTCTGTGGCAGTCTGGCTGGGTCAGTGTCCTCTGTGTGCGTATGTCTCTGGGACATGTGCTCAGCTTCACTACTGGTTGAATCTGCAACTGAGAAAGCGGGAGCCATGTCCTTCAGCCTGGGCAAAGGGATCATCCTTTCCCAGAGGAGGGCATCCCAAAATCTCCCTGTTCATCTCCAGACCATTCCAATCTCTATTCTAAGTGGCAAAGATGAGAAGAAGAACAATCTCACTTTGAAGACAAAACCAACACAGTTCAGGTGCAGAGTATCCGAAAAGAAGTGTTAAGTAACACGCCAATGAGAAAAAGGGAAGAGAAATGAGATTTACCTCAGCTTTTGCCTTCTTCTCAGCTGCCATCAGCTGCACTTTGTCTCTCTGCTCTTTGGGGGCAGAGCGGTACATATCTAGCAACAGCTTCATCTCCTTCTGGCTCTCCTGGGCCTTCCTGGAGACAGGGAGATAGACAACTGTGAGAACACTGCAGGAAAGCTAGGCTGTTACACATCCAGCACAAGAGTCAGAACAATATTCTTTCCGTCTCCCACATGGTATGCATATGGAGTCATCCTTGGCTCATCTGACCCTGGTAATGTTAAATAGCCAAGGAGTACAGGCTGGAGGCTGAAAAGAAACATGTTCAGGCACATGGGTTGAAAAGCCAAGGGAAGTGGTGTGGGGAGGAAACATGTACCCTAATAGTTAAGCAACAAACTATCCACCTCTGCTTTGTTACTGATCCAAGAAGACAGGGAAGACTACTATGCCCTTTATTAATAACCTGCTGCTGTAAAGCTTTACACAATTGTTATGACGGCAACAAATAAAGATTACTCGACCCACACCATGAAGCATCTGTTTTGGTAATTCATGCTTTAGGCTGTCATAGGAGAAATGTTACTACATTGTCCAAATTACAATCAGATATAGAGGGTGCCAGAAACCTCTCACTTCCCTTTAGTGAACCTAATCTCATAAGAGTGAGCTGCAAGTCATCTCACACAAACACCCCAGTTTGGGCACTACTCAAGCAGGAAAGGGAGAGACAACAACTCTTACTTGAGCTCAGCCTTCAGTTGCTTGATCGCTTCAGCCTCCTTCTTTCTTCCATCTTCATGCTTCCCTTTCTCCTTCTCTTTGGACTCTCTCTCCTTCTCAGATTCCTTCTGCTTCTGCTTTTCCCGCTCTCGTTCCTTTTCCTTTTCTTTCTCTTTCTCTCGCTCTCTCTCTTTCTCTTTTTCCTTCTCTCGTTCCCTTTCCCTCTCCCGTCTCTCCCGCTCCCGTTCCTCTTCATCTCGCCTGGCCTTCATTTCATTAACATCTTCAGAAGCAGCCTTGGGGACAGACGCTTGGGCAGAAGGATCATCAGGTTCCTGCTTGATCTCTGGAGGTTCCTCCTTTGTGTCTTCAGTGCTGGACTGGGACTGTAAGAGAGCACTACCACTGCGAGAGCGGATCTGTTGTGGAATAGCAAGAAAGAAGACACACAATAAAAAAAAGCATTAAGTTCTTGGCCAGAAATCTACCTTATCCCTCTTCCCTTGTCTTCCCAGATACATGCTTGCATGCCCCCTCCTTAATTGCTACTACTTTTCATCGAGCACTATACAGCTACAAAGGAAGACCATTCATTTGGTAAGTGGAAGCAGCAGAGTGTAGAGCACCACCGAAAATTACATTGCATCCTGCATGTCACATCAGAAACGCTGATATTGCAGGCAAGGGTGACAGCATTCCCCCTTCTCCTAAGCACTTTCTGCTCTTTTCTGGCATTTCCTGCTCTGATACCTTGCTCAAGTCAGACTGGGCCTCTCTCAGTTTGCGCTTGTATCTTAACACCTCTCCCTTCAGCTGGTGGTTGTGATTTTGGAGGCTGCTGATGAGATGACGCATCTCCCGATTAATTGGGCCTACAAAAACAGAAACACAACTGTAACAAACCACACTTTTGCCAACCTTAACCTTCTGCGAGGACTTTCATGGAGATGGAGAACAAGCTAAGTGACAATGGCAAAGAACCAAAATAAGACTATTATCATTCTGCCACACAACAGAGCAACACAACACATTTGCACATGCCAGTTTTACGTGCAACCGTAAGTCCTTGCAAACTCCCAGTCCTAATTTCCCCTTAACATTACTTTTTTCCCACGCTTCTAAGGAAAATGTGTCATGCTACAAAAAATACCTATGATTTAAATGCTACTTTAGAAATAATTTCTTTATTTCCTCTGATGAAATTTGAAAATTGCTGGTTTCCTATCCAGGTTGTCATTCCAGACTTTTAAATGAATCCCACCAGAAAGTAATTTTTAATAATGCAAAATACTGTCGTAAGCCAAATTATTAGCAAAATGTATGTATTTTGCAATATCTAAAAGGAAGTCAGGTAACATGGAACTGGCCTCCCATAAAACATGTGAAGAGCTTTGTTTTTTGAGACAGAGACCTGCCATAACAAGTATTTAACAATAACAAAGAATCAAACCAGGCTGCAGTGCAGCCTCTAATGGGCATTGGGGCTGGGGAAGGGGGGGTGGGGTTGGCTGGTTGTTTTTAAGCACAGCAGAGAAACTCCATACCTGCTTGTTCATTGGCAGCAAGTGTCTGTTCAAACTCTATCCTCAACATCTCATATTCTTTGCGGACTTGTGCCAGGGTGTCCTCGAGCTGAATCACCTCTGTGCGTAGTTTCTTGTGAAGGCTGACCTCATCCCTCTGAGGAGTAAGAAGGGGACAGAACTTGGTGCCGTGACCCTGGAGTATCTGTCACCTCATCAACATGAGGTACCAGAACAGATGAATCTTTGCCAGGAAGATAAATTTCCTCAGCATTCCCAGAGCCACCCAGACCCAGCAGTGATGCTCAATCAGATGACAATGTTTCCTAGTCTGATGGAGCAGAGGTGCTACCTCGATTAGTTCCACCTGGCGCTGGTGTGTGGTGCGGGTGCCATGAAGCAGAGTGCGGGCCTCATCAAGATGTGCCTTCAGCTGAAGACTCTCATTATACAAAACAGAAAATTGGGACTGCATGCAGCGATATTCTGGGGTCTCCTTCACTGCCTCTTCCACTGCTCGTCGCAGCTCAACCTAGTCAGGACACAAGGAAATGCCACAGAAAGAAAAATTATCTCCTTGTCTTTGGCATCTATTTTGCAAGGTAGGAGAACAGTAAATCAAGCTGCCACAAGCAAAGACAAAAGTAGAATTTTAATAGCATTGTTGTGAAGCAGATGCAAGTGATACGCTTCAATATCAATTTTAAAAGTCTATGCTTTCTCTGTATGCGCTAGGCTGTTTCTCTTGCCTAGTCACATGACAAAAGTTTTTGATTCTCAGGTTCTGCAATAGTTTCTCTCGAAGATATGAGCTTGGAAAACATTATATACCTTTTCAATGGATTTACTGTAAAACCATAATCACCTAAATCAATAAAGATGGACACATAGAAAAGTATGATAGAAAACTAGAGAAAATACATTTGCAAGTAGGCATTACATTAGCTTTCTACCAGTAAGAGACATAATGACTGAAAGGAAGAGAAATGAGAGAAAGCAGAAGTACAGAATCTGAATTTTCCTTACCGAAAGAAGTTAGCAAATGATTGTGACTATCAGCGATGAAAGACACACATATACACACATACAGCTTAACACTAATTAAGAGAAAAAGAAAGTTGTAAGCCAAATGGTATTTCTCTCACAACAAACTCATGTGGATAAACCAAACTTAGAGGTGCCTCAAGACAGTTTCTGGAATCTCATCTCTGAAACTCAGGTTATCAGCTCAGACATTTCTTATAACAGGCTAAGAGATCTATTGATCGCTAAGATAAAACTTAGATTATTCTTTATATCATATACTTATGTACTATAAAGTCACAGCTTTTTGTGTTACCACCTTTCAAACATAAGAAACTCATATGCTGTTTCCTATCTATCCATTCTACCACACTGGGAAAGATTTAAGTTCATCAACTCTTTCAAGTGCCGAGCTCTCCTACACAAGTTCCCCAGTTTTTTCAGTTCTCTGGTTCCACTTGCACAGGGCAGGGGAAAGGTGGAAGAGGGGTCAATACTTGTAAAGAGGTGAAATTACTTTTAACTAGACATCATTAACATGTACTGAATAGACCAGAATGGAAAACAGGAAATAAGAACCCACTACAATTTCCAGTGATGACCACCTGGTGTCACCTATGCACTGAATTGCAAGTGTAAGTCACACAAACTTGCTAAATTGTACCTTGTACAAAATCTAACCCAGCTAAAGAGCAAGCACAGAATAGAATAGTATTAATGAGGTTTTCCGGAGACACAGTACAGCAAGACAGAGGGCAACCAACCACATAGAACACCTTCATCCTCAAATAGGTACAGATGTCTCACCTTGAGTTTTTCATTCTGTGTTGTTACTTCCTCAAGATCCTGCCGTAGCTCCTCCAACTCACTGAGGCGATTCCCAGCAAGCTCTTTATTCTCTTCCAGCTCTGCATTCATCTCCTCAAACTGTTGGGGATAAACTGCTTGTAAATCCTAACGTTAATGTATCTACTGAGGGTACTAATTAAGTAACTGTTTATACAGTAACAGAAATTACAGACTTAACAGTCAGGTAACATTACCAAGCGAGACAGTCCACTTCCTTCAGGTCCATTTCATAAGTAGGAAACTTGTACACAGACAAAATGGCTTGCCCAGAGTCACCCAGATTTGTGGCAAAGGAGGTATCTAAATTCTGTTGCAATCTATGGCCCTACACACAAGCTCTCCTTGACTTTCTTATTCCCCTTGCCCACAACCAAGCCCTTGACATTACCTTGCGGGCATTAATGGTGATTGTGCCCCCATAGAGGCTGCTCCCAGCTCCATACACCTTGTAGCCTTTGGAATTGACCTACAAAAAAGGCAACAGATTTCATCAATACTCAATTAAATGCCAAGACTGCTGATACAGCATATTCGAGACCAAAGACTGTACACTACAGATCCTCACTTCTCACAGCAAGGTACCATAAGATGATATCACACATCTCAAAACTACACCCATTTCTCTAGTTTCCTGGCAAAGAGGATGGTGCTTACTCGTTCCAGAACATCTGCTAAGTGCCGGTTGAGCCTCTGCTCCCTTTTGCGTATCTTGTCAATGTCCCACTGCAGGTCATCAATCATAGTCTCCAGAACAGACACCCGAGATTCTGCTGTCTCCACTCTCTCTTGCAGCTTGGAGAACTGCAATCAAAAGAGTGTTTCAGCCAGCATACTGAATAGAACCAACATTTTCTGAGACTGCTCAGTATTAATTTTTCTCTTATTCATCATACCCTGGATTCATGTGCTTTCCACCCATCTTTCACTGTGGTGACAGACTATTCAATGAACTGTCCTGAAGTTTACACTGGCTGAACCCTAACACAGTAATGAAAATATGACAAAACTGAAAATGGAGAAAGAGCAAGAAGCTGGAAATATCTGGCAGAGTACAGAGGCAGCAACCTCAGCTTATTCAAAAGCTTTTTTTTTTTTTAAAAATCTTTTCAATCCGTATGTTCATCTGCTCTACAGACCACTGAAGTGCTTAGTGGTGTAACACTGAGCAAGGCCAACGTTAACACAGTTTTTAAAGGAACTAAAACCGCTGAAACAAATACTGCCAATAACGTGAACCCCTTAATGACTGGGATCATCTCGTAATTAATGTCGTTACACTTTCATACATGACCCAGAGAAACCAAGGAATTTGAAATGACAGGGATGTCACGTCAAGTGTCTCAGGTGTTTACACAACCACCTTAGCATCACCTTACCACTTCCTCTGCTCTGTTTTCTTTTAAAATTAAATTCATTCAACTCACTGGTTTGGTTATACTCTTTCATTCAGTGATGTTGTTACAAATCAATCCAAATTACACAGAAAATCTATGTACAGTTCTCCACAACAACCACCCTTTCCACAACCTTTGTTCAGAAGGCAACTTTCAAACCGTGTTGCTCCTCTCCCTCTCCGAGGCAATAATTTGCCTTCCAAACTATGGTAACCAAAAATTATTCTAAGCAGGATCCCAAAGCAGATTTCTTTCTCTCTCCTTTTTATACCTCCTGAGACATGATTCGGTGCTTCTCCTGCAGAACATCAGCCAGCTCCTGCAGCCGTCCATTTTCATGTGAGAGGTAGGTATTAAGCTCCAGGACTGCTTCTTCCATCAATGAAATATCTGAAAGATGCATAAAGAAAAGGAAATGAACAGAAATCAAGGAAGACTGTTTTTAATTCTTGAACAGCAAAGAGAGAAAAAAGAAAACAGAAATTTCTGGTTTTAACTTCTGCTTACTGTATCTCTGCAGCAGGTGGTTCCCGAGGGTCTGATCTCCAGCCACAGAGCTTTAACTTGCATTCACTAAGCAAAAGGCTTTGCAGTTTAACGTACTACACATTTCTGATTGTCAGTTACCATCCCCTAATGTCAGAGATCATTCCAACTGTGGCAGTATCAGCAACACAGAACATGCCCTTGTAACCCAGTGACACCCTAATGCAGATCAAATTCATGCGTAAACCTGCAACAACAGGTGGCTTGAGCTAACATACCAGATGACAATTACAGCAACTGAGTACAGGCTCACACTGCACTAATGCCAATGCTACTACAGACTTTAAGACTGCCAACTAAGGAAGGTAATATTTCGCTACACCAATGCTAGACTTGCCAGAGCTCCTTGATCAGAGCATATAGAACACTCTGGACAGAAGGCAAACCAAGGATGAGTTGATATTCCACCTAAATTTTCATTCAAAAGATTAAAATTCTAACCTTAACCTAATGAAGTTTTTCAGAGAGTCATCTGAGTGTAAACTGAATCTGCTACATTAATTTTCAGAAGCTAGTCATTCGGCCTTCTTCTACAGAACTCTGCTTTGTGTTCAAAACTGACAGCTACACTAGGCATACCAAGACATTAGATGGCTACCATTTTGCTCAAAATTCAGTGGAAACTGAGGAGCTGGTTATTCCTATGCCTTTTACTGAACCGCAAATGAGAAGGAGTCCAACATCAGTTTGCAATACTGATTTCAGTTCTTCACTTGTAAGCATGAAGCCTTTTACACAGTGGCTAAGGACAGCTGGGTGATAAGGTTCAACTGTAATCTCTAATTTCTCAGGTACATGAATACACTAGTGGCAGAAACAAGCCCTTCCTTAGCCCAACACACTGGGCAGAGTTCTCAGCATTCAAATTTAGAGGCAGTTATAATACACTTCTAGCATATAGTACTAGTCTTTATTAGAGGTTTTGGAAAGCTAAGTCAATTTATTTTGGAAAAATAAATGAGCAAGAGAAGGACTAGGCCTTAATGTTTACAATGCGGAATCATGTCTAAGCTGGGGGTAGATCAGGATTCTTGAGTGTCAGCCAGGGATCAGCCACCTTGGTCATACCTCCACTATTCAGCTTGTGGGACAGCACATCAACTTTCTCCTGCAGCTTGTCGTACATCGTCACAATTTGGGCAACAGCACGGCGGGAGGACTCTACACGCTCCTGCAGCTGAGATTCTATCTCCTCACTAGTGCTGCTGGCTAGAGTGGCTAGGAAGGAGAATGCCGGCTCCAGTCCTTCCCCTGGGAACAGAAGGAGGTGCAAAAAAGTAAACGTGCTCTGGCAGGCAACATATCACTAGTCTTCACAATCAGAGAGCCTCTGTCACCCTTTAGAAAGGGACATCAACATTGTCCACAGCCGAAATTCATCTTTTCCACTGTCCCCAGCCAGGTGCCTCACCTCGTTCCCTCTCATCTTTGCGCTCCTGATTACTGTCCGAGTCTGGTTCAGGTTCTGGCACCACCAGTGCTTTTCTTTCAGACAAAAGGTCTCCAAGACCTTGGTCCAGGTCGAAGCGCTTAAGGATGATGCGGATATTTTCGTCAAACTGAATGATGGGACAGGCAAGACAAGATAAAGAATGGATGTGAATAAAAGGAGTGCAGTGGAACAGAAGACAGAAGAGAACAATGTATATAAAATAACAAAGCATGTTACTAACCTGATTCCAGTACCGATTGATAATCAGCAGAGAGGCATCATCAGTGGCCTGCCGACGCTCCAGCTTCTCAATGTGCTCCCGTAGCTCATCTTCAATGGCTTGCCGCTGGTCCAGCATCTCTGCTAGTTTCCGGTTCTTGGTCTGTAGGGTCCGGATGTCCATCTCCTCCTGTGCAGAGGCACAAGTCAGGGCACATTGCACACAAGCCAAATCACTGGACTCATACAGAAAGCAGAGAGATATTTTTGTTTCCAAATGAAAAAAAGCAAGAGGTTGAGTGGGGGTGTGCAAGGAAGACATACCGTTGAAGAAACACCACCGAGCTTAATGGTCTCCACTGTGGTCCCTGAATCTTCAACCCCTGCCTTCTTCTCTGGAGGTGCAGAAGGGCCAGGCTCTCCAGCTGCCCGTTTATTGCCAATTCCTGACATGGTGGCTGAAGCATATAGACTCCCACCTTCTCCAAGTTCTTCCTGAACATTAAAGAACACTATTAAAAAAACCCAGCAAACACACCCCCACACAATCAACTCAATTTAGGGTTTTTAACATACTGATCCATCATCACAACAAGATGCCCAACACAGTACAGACCATATGACTCAAAAGGTTTTGGAAAATACTAGTCAAACATTAAGTCTTAAAAGAGTCCACTAGGATTAGCACTGCAAACAGCAAGTTGATGGGAAAAAAGTCCACTGCTCTGTAATGTTAAAATGGAAGCGCTGTACCTTATCACGCTCTTTGGAAAAAAATCTTCATGCAGGTTCAGTCTCTGCTTTTTTGATCTCTCTCTGTATTAACAAAAATGATCTAGGTTAGACTTTAACAGGCGACTGAGACTGTGTAGATGTGGCACCAGTTCACTTCATACCAACCAAATTGTTCTTTTTACATCAACATTCAAAGTCAGTTAAAGCCAAGAGCAGCAACACCTTGAAAATGAGCCCTGTAAAGAGCTTTCATAAAGATCTTACAAATCCTATGGAACTGAACAGTGATTGCAAGCCAAGGTTTGTAAAGACTCATTTAAAGAGTTTTCCTGTGTATCAGGAGAGACGCAGACATGTTTGAAGACTATTTATCCCCAGGTTATGCTCTCCCTAATGAACAGGCCATTGGAGGGGCTGGGGGGAGCAGCTGTCACTAAAAACACCTGCGACCTATCGGTCCAGCGAGCCAGCAGTGACTACTGCCTTTCACACTTTTTGTCCACGGACAAAATATTTCTTCCATTGGCTGCTGACACCATCCCTCACAGCTCTAGCTCCCCCTCTCCCCACTACTCACATCCTCACATACTGTACGCCAGGACCTGCCCCACTAAGTTTTCATGACCACAGACCCTCTCTTTCCTTTAGGAACTCAACCTTACTCTCAGTCCTATGCTATTCACTTTCTTCTCTTTCCAAACAGATCACACTGACCCACCAAAGATTGACTGTCCTCCCCTACCAGGGACTCAGCTTCATCTTAATCCTCCTCTTATGGTTAAAACCCTCTTACAGAGAAAACAAAATACACCTCCCCCTGGCACTCCCCACACCTACCACTGGCCAAAAGTCCTCTACTCTGACCACCATCAATCAGTCACCTGCAGAGAGCAAACCTCCCCAGGCTCAGTGCTTAGCCACTCATCTACAACTCATGCCCACCAACCACGTTTGAGCCCTTTCACATGCTCGCAGCATCTCTAGCCAACAGACCTTTCAAAGCTCACCATTCATCCTCCTACACACACCAAACACTCTCTACACTTTCATTGTTTGCTCATATAATCCGCAGGCCCTTGGAGATCCCCAAAAACCTGTCGTGGCCACCCATTCAAATCCAGGAGATTTCCCCCAGAGACACTGCCCCACATGGGTACGTAAAGCTCCACATCGCCCACCAGAGACTCCTCCTCACCCAGAGCAAGAAACCCACCCCAAACCGCCACTGACTCCCCATCACTGATGCCCACAAACACTCAGGGACGTGCCCTAAGACCTGTTCCTGTCTTCCACGCCCAGTGGGGACCCCCACGTTCCCGCCACTGACCCCATGCACACCCGGGACCCTCCCACACCACAACCACCGCCCGCGCCCGCACCTGGACACCCCTACTGCGCACCTCCGGGCACCCACAGCCCCACACCCGCCGCTGCCCCACCCGTACCTCCGGGCAGCCCCACAGCGACCGCTACTCCCCGCGACACCCTCACACGGACTCTCCCTTAGGCCCAACCCTTCCTCCGCGGGTGTACAGTGCCTCCGCCCCCGCCACCCCCCCCCGCACCCGCACCCCACCCCCACCTCCCGGCCCGCCCCTCCCCACACACCTGGCCCGCCCCGGCCACCCCACAGACCCCCCATACGCGCCCCAAAAACAGCTGCCGCCTCCGCCACCACCTTCCTCCGGCCCACCGGAAGTCGCTGCCGCCGCCGGCGGTCCAATCCGTGTGCTGCTTGAGGAGACGTCACGCAGCACCGCCCCTCGGGCGCCCGCCCCTTCCGGCGGCCATTTCGCCCTCACCCGTCATGGACGCTCCTCGCCCTGTCGCCTGCCCTCGCTCGACATGGCTGCCGTTGCCATGGTGCCGCGGAGGCGCCTGACGCCAGCGCCCTTACCCGCACGAGAGATGGCGGCAGCCGCGGGAGGCCATGGCGCCTGGCCACACGCTCCTGCGGGCCCCGGGAGGACGCCGTGGGCTGGGCCTCCCCCGGGGGCGGCTGGCGGGCGAGGGGTCGCCTAACGGCTGCGGCGGCAGCCCTGTCCCCCGGAGGGGATGTCGCCCACAGGGGGCGTCCCTCACAGACACCCGCCTGCCCGTGTTCCCGCGCAGTGCTCCGTGGGTGTACATGAAGTGTATGTAAACTTTTGTGATGCAGGTAACATTTACATGTGTAAAATATAGAAAAATACGCTGCGCAGGCCTAGCTCCAACTAAGATTGAAGTAATATTTTAGATAATGCAAGGTTAAAGTAGCATGGTCAGACTGACAGGGTTCCCGCTTTATTAATCAGTTTAAAGTAGATTTGTATCTCTTCAGCAGCTACAAGCTTTTTGTGCAGGTGCTGGGGTTCTCTTTCCCCCAGCCCCACAGCAGCTGTCTCCACTGGGAAATGCCAAAAAAGGTAGTCCCCACGTTGTAATTCACAATATAATGGGCTGCTATGCCCAGGAGCAATAGACTAGCCTAGTAATGCACTATAAGACTTAAGGCTGAATGAACATCTGAGTTCCTGAAGGAAAAACAGAGCTTCCCCTATGATTTTTTTTTCCCCTTCCCCCTGCAGCTGCCAGAACGAGTTTGGCGAGCCAGTGAGCTGCTGCAGCTTTGTGAGCAAGTGTGAGAGCAGCTGGGATGGGGAAGTTGCCCAGCTTGGTTGAAGTCTGTATCTACAGCACACTGCGGCATAAAATAAACTTGACGTAACAGAACTGGAAAGGTGAGTACCTCGGGGGATTTGTTTAAAAGTTGCATTCAAATCACTCCTAGTTAAAAACAAACAAACACACAAACAAAACATTTGCTAATGCATTTTCCACCCACAGCATTTTCTTGCAGCTGGAGACCCCTTAGCTGAGTAAGAAATGGTTGGCAAGTCATTGATTCTCAGTGCAGCCAGTCCTCGACCAAAATGTTTGAAACCAAAAGGAGCTTTTTTGTTGAATCATATGTGCTCCAAATCAGGTCTTCAAGTCAGCATAGCTTTCAGTCCTTGTGTTTTCCCTGCCTTTGCTTTATACTTGTTTTTTCTCCCCTCTACATATTTTTTTCTCAGGTGTTGATCCCATGCAGACTAGCTTTACATCGTCACAGCAAAAGTGTAATTGAAATGGGGACAGTCACAACCTTTTAAATTAATTTTGTGTCTGTGTCTTTTACCTCTATGCACCTTGGCATTTCCTCCACAGGGAAAGAAAAACCCATTTCCTGCAAAGCATCCTCCTATTCTGTACATTCTCTTCCATATCTGTGTTAATTACCATGCTTTAGGTAAGCAGTCAAACTGGTCTTTGAGCTGCTCTTTTATACACTGCAGACCACCTATTGTTTGTGCCTTCCTTAAAACGGGCTTTAAAAGGGAAAGTTCTTGCAGCCAGCCAGATTGTAGTGCTAAAAAAGAGATGGCTGTGCTTCAGGATACCTATATAGCTTTCCACAGCCTGCAAACTCAAGATAGAAAGATTGCCCTCCTCCTCCCCTCCATTACCACTCTGATTTTACGTAACTCCTGACAGTCATTTCCTCTGAGCACTGAGAGCCTTGCTCCCCTCCAGGAGAAGGAATGTGCCGTTCCCGTTAGTAGTGTTTATAGATTAATTGTTTGCATCCTTGCGAATTGTTATGCACAGACAATACAGGAGATGCGGGAAAAAATACAAGCATAAATATGAGCGCTAAGGAGATAAAGAGAGGGAGTATTAATACTTGTATTAATACTTGAGATACTTTTGTGAAGAAACTGTGAGAGCTGAGCAATCTAATATCACTGAAGAGGAACTGCAGAGGATGTCCTGCAGCAATTTGCAATTTATTTAGAGTCTACTAGGAATGTGACAGGTAGGGTTGCTTTTTCTTGAAACTGGCAGGTGCGACCACAATCCTTCACTTGCAAGCGCTGTAAGAGAGAATTAAGCACATACTTCATTCAAAACTACAGCTGCTTAAGAATTTGAATGACTGAAGCAGAGAGTTTCTTGTAGAGGGTGTGCACTTGTTTTAACATGAGCAGGGGGGAGACTGATATGAAGAAACACACCAAAGACCCAGAGATGAACCGAGTAAATAAAGTTGTGTCAGGAACAGCTTACACAGGAGACAACTCTGAGCTCGTAGTGTTGGTGTGCTAAGGGTGTGACCACAAAAAGACACTCAGATTGACTGATTCTCCTTGTGTAAACAAGACTTGCACAGCCTTGTGACCAGGGTTGTGCTGAGCATCGCCCACTACCAGTTCATCTCTATTCCAAATCAAAAGGACCTAAAAAGGCTCAAATATTGGCTGTCCTTCAGGTTGTAAGACTAATAGCATATACCAAAGTTTGCTATGAAAGCCCAGCACATTGGCTTGAAATGTGTCCTCTTCAGTAAGGCAGGATGTTGAGACACAGTGTTGGGAAATGTTCACACATTACCCAGATGTGTCTGGACATGTGGCATACAGATATGTAGCTAAATTTGAAAGTTTGGCACACCCAGGACGGTACCTAAAATGTTCTTTCATCCAGCAGAACTGTGCTGCTTCCAAGAAGAAAGGCCATATGGGAGATGGTGTGATAGCTGATCTCACTAAAACCTGTTAGTGCAACTTGCTTTGAGACCATGGCTAACAGAAGGCTCTACCCTGGAGGGTGGAGACAAATGCTCTCTTTTGCTAGAAAGGTTATGTGCCCTGGAGTCTGCTGAGGAAATACCGGAATACAGATTTATCCCCAAGACGGGAACGGAAAGGCTTCGGCCAGTGAGCTCCTGATGCCGTCAGTGGCAGATGGAGAAGCGGATTGCAAGCTGCATACACAAGGAAAGAGGTCAGACAAATGGACCTGAGGACGTGGACCTCACAAGAAGCAGCTAGCCTAAGATAATAAGCTAGAAAAATGGCACCTTTAGGCAACCACTGTGAATGGGCAAAGCAAAATAGTATCCACAACACAGCAGACTAACTGCCCTAAAAGAGCTAACCAGACCCCAAAACTAAATGGAGCAAAGCCCTTGCCATAAATAATTCTGTGGAAAAGGTATCTTTTTGTGTCAGCACACAAGTCAGACTTTCATTTGCTAAGTTGTAAACTGGAACCACAGCAGTTACTTCATGATAACCCAGTGCCGGTTAACACAGAAGAGCAGGTATGAAACACAACTCTTAGTGTGCCCTGTGGTAGCTTGCACATATGCTCAGAGCCTACTAGATCAGATCACGTAGTTGACAGGAAAGGTAAGGAAAGTCTCAAAAAGGGGAAAAAAAAAAAAAAGGAAAATGCATGTTAGTGGAACATACTTCCAAATAAAAGTGCCAGATCCTGTCATATGTGTGTGCAGGTCTTTGGCTTCAAAGCAAATGTAGCTCTTTCCTTGGAAAAACAACTACAATAAATAAATAAATAGGATGAAGGTCTTAGACTGAACTTAACCTAACACCCTTCATTTCCTCATATACTGGCTACAGACTCCAAGATGATATCTTATTCTGCTAGTTTGATCATTGGTGCTTTGAAGCAAAAATAGGAACACAGGTGTCTTAAAAGACATCCCTTTCTTATTGGCTGATTTGTGCAAGGGGCACTTTCATGTTACCAAAGTGTGATAAACCATAAGAAAATTAATTTTTAAATCTGACCTTTGAAGCACAAAGCTTCAGTCCTTGCTCAAAATTTAGTTATTGAAGGTTTGTTCTAGTATCCCATCCTCTTGCCATGAGTTTGTCTTTACCTTATTGTGGCTAAGGATGTACTGTAAAAATAGCATAATTTTTGTTTTTCTCTCACAAATGTTGTGAAGTAGCCAATGTTGCTGTGGGCATGAAATGGAATGAAAAGGTGATCCTGCAGTGTGCTGTGCTAGGTACACATCTATTAGGGACACCAGTGGAACTATATTTAATAATATTGGGGTACTGTACCCAATAATATCCACCCAATGCAGTGTGTACATCAGATCACACAAAAATATACCACTCTACAGCATCCTTGATCTATCCAACAATCACTGTTCATATAATTTAAGGTGGTATAATTTTCTTGGCAGACAAGCTGACTAAAGAAAATGAACACACATAAAACTGTAGCCAATGCACTTGGACTAAGTGGGGTCTTGCTTTACTGTAAGAAGAAATTGTACTACTTTTTTAAAAAACTAAAATCAGTTAATTCTTGCTCATCTAAGTTCACCCTACAGCATACTAGAATACTTAGAACACACATCTGGGAAGGGAGATACAAATTATATTTTGCCTGTGTGTAGGAATGAAATTCCATTGTCACCTGACCAGAACTGACTTGGACAGAAATGTTTAAGTGGCATTTATATTCTGCACAGAAATTCTCACTTACTTTTGTTTTGTCATGTAACTTCTCTAATTGTCTTCCTCTTGTAGAGAACCACTTGATGCTATAAGCTAAATGGAGAATATAGGTGTGAATGCAGAAGATTATTAAGTGGTTTTATTTTATGGAAAGAATGAGGTCTGTAAAACATGCCTTACCTACTTCCCCTTCCTGATTGGTAACTCACAAGGAGGGCCCCCCGTACTTTTTCCAAATATGAACTTTGCATATGATCTAATTGTATAGTTACAACAGTAGCTTTTGCACAGCTCAGTAAGTCAATAAATATGATCTTCTGTAATAAGCCGAAGACTGTTTGCCCACACCACTCACACTGGAAGTGCCTGAAGAACCACACAGCCCCAGAGATACAAAAAGGTAAGTATGGGAAGCAGCTCAATGAAAGTCAAGACCATAGAGAAGAGAGGTACTCTCTCACTCTTTTGCTCACTCTCTTGACAGCCAGAACATCCTGGCAGGCAATCTAAAGAAAGAAGGAATGAGAATCCAGTCAGTGAGTAACCCAGACTGAGAAGTCTCAACAGAGGTTACTAGCTATTGCCTTGCTGCCTCACTGCCCAGTTGCAATAATGATCATGAGAAATAAAAAGCCCAGCAAATGGAGCAGGAGCTTGAGTCTTTTCTTTCTATTTCTGTTGCTGGGCAGCATACCCCTTAATTTGCTGTCTGTGCGTGGAGTGCTCCTGTGTGGAAATGATTCTGGGAACAGTGCCATGAAGAGTTTCCTCAAAATGAGCCTATGTCCACTATCTATACTAGTAGGTGCTTTTAAATTTTAAAGAGCTGCTATTGAGAAATTGCTTGGTGTCTTGGTAAGCTCTATACTGTTGCACTATGACATTGGAAAAGGAAAATGAGATTTATCTGAAAATATTAATTACTCATCAGCAGTGCAAATTACAGAATGTACAAAATAAATTCTAGAGAAATCACTTGCATCTTTATACTAGTCAATGTAGCTCTAGTAATTATAGCAGGTTATCCTTCTAGATCATGGACTAGTCACAGACTTTTATGTTCTTCTTCAAGTAAGGCCGGTGCCCCTAGTTGGCCTCCCAGGACCTGTCTGAATTTGAACATTCAAAAAAATTAATCTGAATGAATTAAAAATATGAACTAAAAGTGAACTATTTAGTCTCTGTGTTACATCCTGTACAGACCCTATTACATAGAAAGAAAAAGGTTAAATTTATTTTGCTTCTTTCACTTCCAAAGACCATTCAGCTAAATTGAATTATAACTTCTTAAATTTCAAATAGTACTGTCCCTTAGAGATTTAAAGCAGTTTTAAAATAGTCATAATTTGATACCATTTTCCTGAGTCTTTGTGTAGTTAAAACCTTGTATGAGTGGTACCCACACTTTCCGGCTAGACAGGCCATTTCTCTCATGCCAGTAGCAGACCTTTAGTTCCAGAAGTGCACACTTAAAATTTGCAGTGAAGGAGAGCAGAGAAATTACTAATACTCTGCTTCTCACACAGGCACAGAATTTGTTAGTGCAATGTACCCAGCGACCATACAAAATAACTTTACGCCATTCTGCAAGGGAAAATTAAAAGCTTTCCAGCAGTCCCTGGGGGATAATTCCTGTCTGACCCTCAGTCTGGAAACCTTGTGTTTTGCCTCTTTACCCCATTCTCTTTTTTAGCATCTGCAAAAAGTACACTGTTCCAGACTATTCTTCAATGTTGCAACACAGAGCAAGTAACTGAGAGCCAGTGTATTTTAACAGATAATTTGGAGAGCCACTTGACTCTATTTCTAAATTAAAACCTTTGTCCCTCTCTTTGAAATACTCAGTTTGTGGTCTGCAAGAGTCAGAATGTTGGAGCAAGACAGGTAGGAAATTGGATCACCGGAGCATATACAACTAAACTGATTAAGATACATCCATTTCTCTGAATGCGATCAGGCTTCCAGTCCTTCTGAAATTCTGCCATCATTTAACACAGTGCCACGTTACCTCACACTGGCATTTTTTTGCTGTGAACAGCCTTACCTGTTCGTAGCAAATGATTTGATCAGAGAAGAAAGGAAGCATAGAAAAGCTTTGCGTGTGTGTCTGTGTGCAATATTCTCTAAAAAGAACTGGACTACAATTAGCAATAAGTGTGTTTCTGTCATCTTCAGATGTGTGCAGCTTAGGTAGAAGAGATTACAGGAACAGTATTTAATAATGCATCTACACGATGAATTAGTTATTGGTATAAGCCTGAAGTCTGGGGTGCAGTGGTGTATAGGAGGCTGTATAGAGGGAAAGCCTGGGAAACAGAGGAGGAGCACATAGTCCTGAATAGATAAGCAAATGCACAGACCAGGATGAAAAGGAGATCAAAATATTTCAGCCTTTTCAGAGAACATTAATGTACCCTAGACAGCTAAGCCGGCGTGAATTCATCCCCTTTGGAGCTGTATTTCATCTCGCTTTGTTGTCTAAAGTCAAACACAATAGCTCTGACATATGAGCTCACTGTGTCTCCAATAAACAACAAAGGACTTGGAACACTTTTTGTCCCCAGTGATCAATACCAAGTCTCAAAGAAAAACAGAGAAAGCCACTGTATGTAATTTGGCTATCATCGATATTGTATTCCTATTCAAAACAGCCATCAGAAATGTCTGCTGCTTCTTAAAAAGCAGAATGTAAGCAGGAAATATTTATTGATTTACACTGTGGATTTTTTCCTATAAATACATAGCAAGGGAAGAAAAATATTTTAAAAGTTAGCTTTTGAAATGAACAGCAGATACCTACAAGGAGAAGATACCTATCGTGCAGCTGATGGTACAGGAATAACCAGGTAATTATTATAATCTGGTAGCTGAACGTAAAGGAATAATACCATCATTACACTGGAGAACTTCCAAAACTGTTTGTAGAAGAGGCACAGCCTTTACAACTGAGCCGGTTATATGTATACCGGTACAACACATTGTGCTAAACATACTATTCATTCCTCCTGCGAGAATGCAATCACTTTGGATTTTTGCCTAAGGACACCAGGCTTACAAAATCTTTTTGTCCCCCTTCTTCTTCTTTTTTCTCTCTTGTTTTTTTTTTTTCTTTTTCTTTTTTTTTCTGGCTTTTCACAGCTTCCTCCATGTCCCTAATAAATTTTGAACACACTTGTCAAATTTCATTGCAGCTGGCTGAAGGAGGTAAGTCTCGAATACGTTTGCTGCTATATACTTCACGCAGTCTCTTGTAGAGCAGAGAGACCCACATCTCCATCCCACTGAATGAAAGCCTTCAACATACACTGAACAGGAACCTGTACGTTTGATTTGTTGGCTGGATAATCAGCACATGTAGCTCAAAATCAACTAGAGTATGCACACCCTCATGCCCTTGCCTTCTGGTAAAAACCTGAAGCAGTAGGACTACTGTGTGGGAGGAAAGCTAAGGAATTGGGGGGGGGGGCGACGACAAGGAATATGAGACTGGAGTAACAGGTATTTTGGAAGGGATGCATAGGGCACAAATGACACACCTCCATAAGAAACCAGGCTTCTCAATTCAGTAGCCCCCAAAACCATGAATTTCTGCTCTGCTGCTTTCCAGATTGTACAAGCATCTAAACATCACCTGGCTAGCTTGTCCTGCTTCTAGCACTCATGTTTATGAAAAGCAGGAGCTGTACCTGACCTTAAGCAAAGCAAAAGAAAGTATTAGCTCCATTCCCTGGCACAAATGCTCAGTGCCATGAAAGCTGTTACAGTGGATGGTAGAGGGGAAGGCTGCTTTGGCAACACAAAAGACTCTGATCTGAATGGGTGGGCTGAATGATAGAACCATATAATAGTTTGGGTTGGAAGGGACCTTTACAGGTCAGCTAGTCCAACCCCCCTGCCATGAGCAGGGACATCTTCAACTAGATCAGGCTGCTCAGAGCCCCATCCAGCCTGACCTTGAATGTTTCCAGGGATGGGGCATCTACCACCTCTCTGGGCAACCTGTTCCAGGGTTTCGCCACCCTCATCGTAAAAAATCTCTTTCTTATATGTAGTCTAAATCTCCCCTACTTGGATACAATTCTCACCATGTGATTTTTTTCCGATTATAAAGCATTGTCCTGTTATTGTACAGCCTGAATAATTTCAGAAGTAACTATTTCTTCTGAGCATTTCAGGTTGCAGTCAGGTTACTACGTGAGCAGTCATGTCCCCAAATGTTCATCTCTGCTCTCCAGACCCCTCCCTGATGTGCTGACATAGTCATTTGGTGTGGGGAACTGAAGAGATGAAGTGATCCGGTAAGAAATAATCCATCATAAGAAAAGGTTTATTTTTCAGCCAGATCAGTCTCCCTTATGCTAGTGCACAGCAGGAGACAGCACTGTGGTAAGAATGAGTAGTCAGGGATGACAGGCTGTTGTATAAACTGTGCCACTGCCCCAAAATCACTTGTGACTTTTCTCCCTCAGTCTTTTGGGTCTAACAGAAGCTGTTTTAAAGAAATAAGTGTTTAAGGATGAAAGTCAGGTGTTCCCTGAAAAGCAGGCAAGTGAGCGAAGTGGGAGCAGAGGAGACTATACAGAAAGGCTCCTCACAAAATTACAATTACCTAAATATTTTATTCCCTAAGTAAAGGCCCATTCCTTTTAATTTATTACCACCAAATTGTTCTGCTGGCTGAAACCGCATCTGAGATGCAATACTGGGTGCAATGTGACATGTGTTTCTGCTGATGTCACTCAATAGTTGCTCTCCCACACACATACTGACACAGAAGCAGAAAAATAAATATTTTTTGTTTCTCACAAACTCTGCAACTCTAATCCTGGGAAGGACATGATAATGGACCTCCCAGGAATGTATAAACTCTTTCCCTCCTCCAGTACTCTCAAATACCCTTTTGCGTCTGTTCTGTTCCAGGATCTATTGTGTTTCCAGTGCATCAATATTTGCAGACGTGAGAACATTTAAGTGGGAGGTAGAGTATGAATCAGTGTCATTAAAAACTGGTAGAAAAAGAGGTAGAGGTGGTCAGCAAAGAAGGATTTTGGAAAGCAAATCACCTGAGAAACTATGCTTTTTTGTACTGTCTTTCCTTATTGTTTTCAGAGAGTAACATGTATCTAGGTAAACCTGTGGACCTTCCAGTGTGCCTCACCTTTTCCTATAGGTGAGGACATCACTATAGGAACCCCAATGTGATGCTTGATTGTATTATTATTATTATGAGCATTACTGTTCCTCTGGCTTTTTCCCCCTTCATCCACATTGTCTGTGCAATAGGAAACCTTAGCTGAGGGACAGCTCTTGCCAGTTGTAAGAAGTAAGGATCACAGGCATGCGTAACTGAGTTCCTTTGTTCATAATGCTGATCAGAGAGAATAATATAAATTGATACGTTAAAATTAAAAAACAAAAACATGCGTCATGCTAGAAGCTTCTGATCACAGGACTGGGCTCTAGCAAAATTCTAGCTGTGCTTAACAGAACATAGTGTGTTGCTGAAACAGCATAAGGGATTTTTTTTCTTTTTTTTTCCTTGTTGTGGGTTTTTTTCAGGTTTTTCCTAGAAGTAAGGGAGGTCAGAGCCTGAAAATAATTTAGCCTAAATACATGCGCTCACTTTTTTTGGAGCTTCAGGCACAAAACTAAGGAGTTCTTAAAATTCAATGAAAGACAGAAACATTTCTCTGAGGCATATTTCAGATAACTGTAGTTAGAAACAATTTGTATAATTAAGTATTATGGTCACAGAGCTGAAAGGTACGTGTGTAGAAGAACAGGGAAATGGAACACAGAGAAAAGGGGGAAGGGAAATAAGCAGGTCAGAAGCACTCTTGTGTCAGTTTGATACGATTTTTGGATCCTGAACAGCCTGATACAAATTTCGGCGTCGCTGATGAGCCTCCCCACTTCACTGAATGCATCTGTGATGGATTCATTACAGATTAATACGGTGAAAGCTTGGCATTTCTACGTGTCACTGTTGACATGCACGTAAAACAATCTGCTGGTAATTCTGAAGCACTGAGTTTCCACTGGAGTATGCGGGGAGCGATCTTTCTCCCCACGAAGTAAGGCATCATGATTTGGACAGCTGGCAAAGGGCTCGGCGTGGGGCGCAGAGCTGGAGTTCAGAAAACAAACCAGCTACCGGCTAGGGAAGGGATGGGAGCCATGCAGAAGGAGCAAGACGGGGCAGTGCCGCAAAGGCGTGGCCGTAGGAGCCGACAAATTCACCTGACACACGCCCGCAGTACGTTTGAAATCGTGGCTGGGGAAGGGCTTTGGGGAGCTTGGTGCAGCCGCAGAGGAGCGCAGGGCTGTGCAGCACTGCCCGGGCTGGCGTGTCGCTGCTCCCGCTGGAGCGTTCGGGGACCGCGGAGCAGGAATAAGGGACTCTGGCTGCGCCGCAGCCTCTGCCTCGGGAGCCCTTCTGGGGCTCAGGGAATTCGCCATTCGCTCCTTAACCTGCTTTCACACACCTCCCCCCGCTCTGGTTTTCGGTTTCTCACGCCGCAGCTCCCCTTCCCCTCCTTCCGAGCATCCCTCCGCTGGCGTAGTCACATGTTTGGACTTCGATGCCGTTAACCCCACCCTCGCCGCCCGGGAGGGAGGAGAAAAATTTGCGGGAGAGAAGTGGGCGACAAGCAGAGCGGCGAGGTAGAGCGGAGAGCGGGGCTGCACGGCGCCCCCCGCTCTCGCCCCGGCGGGGGCGGAGAGCCCGCGGTGCCGCAGCGGGGAGCAGGGAGCGGCGGTGCGGGCTCTGCGGGCGGCCGGGCTCCGCCGCCGGCCCGGCTCCGCCGCCGCCGCAGGACGCCTCCTGATGCGCGGGGCGAGGCTGCCGAGCAGGAAAGGGTAAATCTCTCCGCGTGGCTCGGGCTGGCCCAGGGGGGCTGGTTCTCGCCCTCCCTGCGGGGACTGCGGAGAGAGGGGGCCGGGCTCACCGGGCGCGGCTTCGGGCCGCCCGGGCAAGGCGCTCCGCCGGCGGCGCGGAGCGGAGCGGAGCGGGACGGGACGGGACGGGGCGCTTCTGTCCTGCCGGCGGCACCGGGCCCTGGGGAGCTGGGCGAGGGGCAGCGCGAAGTTAGTGACCGGTTAGCAGTGAAGAAGGGCATGCTGTCTGGGAACCAGCGGGCTTAGCTCCTGTGGCTCAGGCAGCCGAGCGAGGCGGGAAGTGGGAAGCCCCCAGGGAACGAGAAAGCGTTTTGTGCTTGCTCCGGGGATGTGACTGTACATGGTGACAGGCGGATGAGAGGGTGGCCAGAGCCTGGCTGGGCCTAAAGAAACAGCCCTTCCGTTACCTAAAGTGAACGGAACTCTTTTAAGAAGACAAAAAAACCCAGCGTCCACCCTGTGCTTGGTGCCACCCAAAGGAGCCCGCGGCCGAGGTAGAAGCACGGCCAGAATTTCTCTGGTCAAAAGTCCGGGCAAGGGGGTTGAGGACTGGGCACACTGAAATACCGTCTGTCTCTGCTGTTTCGCAAGGAGGGCAGAGAGTGGAGGGGGATCAGCTTTTCTTATCTAACGCCCTCTCCTCTTTGACCATCATCGCTAAGGTAACTGCTATTAATCCCAGCGCTTTACGGGTCACCTTGTGCTACCTGGCAGCTCTCCCAAAGAGAAAGAGGAGCACCTAAGAAACCTAAGGGCTGAAGTCACTAACATCTAAAATCATAGGCTGTGGAGGAAATTTGCAGCTGTGCTGATGGTGCAGCAAAACATGAAACTATATCAGTGTGCACTACAGGTTCATAGGCTGGCTTGCTCTCATATAGGTGCTGAGAAAATAATTTTAGGTACAACCAATGGGCTGCCATAAAGGCACACTAGGTTCAGCAAGCATTTGCAAACACAAACACCAGCAGAAATACCCTCCTGCACATGTGAAATCTGCTGCTTTCTTGTCTGTCCAACACGGGCAATACTAATTATATAACAGACTGTTTTTCAGCTACTGTATTTATCCCATTTTCTTCCCTTGGGGCTCAAACAGATCATCAATATTGCCCAGAACCAGGGCATCCCATTTACCATGCCTTTCTATGCAGGAAAAATAGTCTGTTTCATACCTGGGGAGGTGGGGGGAAGGAAGACTGTGTATTCCTCAGACACAAGTGGTGAATACAGAGAAAAAGTCAGTAGTACTGTTTAACATTAGTAGACAGTGTCTCTTAAAAGAGGAATGCTGTTTATCAATATGACTAAACATTTTTTCTTTCAAACAGAGGTTAGAATCACAATATTCTGGCTGTCACCTGGTACAGTTCTGCACTTTTATTGTTACATAGATGTGTCCCAACTGGAAACTTACAGCCTTATCATCAAAGGCCTTTGCTCACAAAAATAACATCCTATTTTGTTATTACTGTGTTTTATTCTTTACAGTCATAAATGAACAACAGTAAAGCAACATTTTCTGCGTTAGCAGCCATCACCACATCTGTTTCCTTTCTTTCCCTCTCCTCCATCCAAATACCCACACCCCCAGCCCTACTGTCACAGGTGAATTATTATGAGAAGTCATCATTCTGGGGCTAACAAAAAGGTTTTATTAATGATTAAATGATGATCAAATGATAATTAATGATTGAATGATAATTAAATTATAATCCAATGATGGTTAAGCAATAATTGAATGATAATTAAACAGTGATTTAACAATGATTTAACAACAACTAATCGATAATTAAGCTGTAATGAAATGGTACTTGAAAGATAACCTAATTGATTATTTCAACAATGATTTAAACGTTGTTTATATGGCTGTCAAACACTCTGCTAGTTACTACACTTCTAACACTTAGGCTATAGCTGGATATATATACATGCCAATAGCATACAGTATACTTTTAGGCCTAATGTAAAATGTGGTTACCTCATTATAGATATCAGATGCCAGGTAAGGGATCTCTCAGCCTCAAGGGGTAACCTTGAGAGGCGTCCCTGCCCAAGGGGAGATCACCGCCGTGCAGCCGTACAGGAGAGCTCAATGGGCTCGGGGGGGCAACAGATATTTATAGCATAAAGCGATTGACTTGTAGTCAAACCCCCCTTTGGTGTATGTGCAGGAGTGCAGCTGTAGCAGTTGTAATTCTGTCCAGTCCCAGCTCAGGCTGGTACTGTTAGCTCCTGATAAGACGTGGCCTAGACTCCTTAGTGCCTGAGAAGGTATGGCCTAGCACCGTTCTCATGGTTTGCACAGCAGGACTGGTTTCAGTCGATGATGCCTGAACCAAAGTGCTGCTCACTCACTCAGAGTGGGTGCACCCATCACACCTACGCAAATCACAGATACTCGGGGAGCTGATTTAATCTGCACGTTGCTCCTTCAGTGAAATGGCTGGTTTCCTAGCAAGCCCCGAGGGCACAATTGCATATAGAAATTTAATAGAAGAGCTATGGCAGAAGGAGCTATTCTGCAATAGCTGCACTGGAATACCTCATTCCTGCTGCTCTGGAATAGCTCCTTCTTGACAGACTTCTCCAAGACCCAGAATTCTTCATCCTCATCTGTTCAGACTGCTTTAATTTGCAAAGAGTTGCTATTACTTCAGCATACCACATTTAGTAGCTGTTATTTCAATAGCTATTCTAGATAATTCACCTGTGTGGATTACCACTATGGCTAAACTATAAAATGCTAGTTGTTCATGACAACAACACCAGGCCGATTTGTTACATATCTGGGAAAAACAGATTCCCCCCTCATCTTTTATATTCTTAAGCTAAAGATCCACTAAGGTAGTGTCGTGATTTAACACCAGCTGGCAGCTCAGCCCCACCCAGCCGCTCGCTCACTCCCTCCCGGTGGGAAGGGGGAGAGAATCGGAAGAGCAAAAGTGGGAAAACTCGTGGGTTGAGATACAGACAGCTTAATAGGGAAAGCAAAAGCCGCATGCACAAGCAAAGCAAAACAAGGAATTCGTTCACTCCTTCCCATGGGCAGGAGGTGTTCAGCCATCTCCAGGAAAGCAGGGCTCCATCACATGTAACAGTTACTTGGGAAGACAAACGCCATCACTCCGAATGTCCCCCCTTCCTTCTTCTTCCCCAGCTTTACATACTGAGCATGATGCCATACGGTATGGAATAGCCCTTTGGTCAGCTGGGGTCAGCTGTCCCGGCTGTGCCCCCTCCCAGCTTCTTGTGCACCTGGCAGAGCATGGTGCAGAAAAGTCCCTGATTTAGTGTAAGCACTACTTAGCAACAACTAAAACACCTCTGTATTATCAACACCATTTTCAGCACAAATCCAAAACATAGCCCCATACCAGCCACTATAAAGAAAATTAACTCTATCCCAGCCAAAAAGTTGCCTTGTGCTCTACTTGTGTACAGTATCTTGTATGCAGGGGCCCTGGTCTTATTTTAGCAAAAGACTGTGACTCAAGGAGGTAAAATACCAATTAACTATAGCACCTCTGATGAGTCAATGCACATTTAGCTCTGAGATTCCAAGAGCAGACAGCAAAAGGTAATAGCTGGTGCCATTATTAGCAGCAGTTCTGTCTAATATAATTTTTATTTTTTTACCAAATAGACATGTAAATTTTATACTAAAGCAGAAGTGAGCTTAAAGCAAAAGCCACATTTAAGATTTTGGAAGGCTCCAGGCAGATCTCTGTGAAAACATGCAACAGTTTTTATACAGATCAGTATCAAATTCTCTAACAGCATACCCTTTTTTTAACTCTGGCACAAAAGAAAATGTAAATTCAGAGAGATACAGATTGCATAATTGATTTTAAAGCCATATAAACCTTTGGTGTAATCTTCTAAAAGACATCTCCTCACAAAATGCCTTGCCTTAAGTCTCTCTGTTAAGCTGTTATCTTGCAGAACTCTCTTCTCCAGGCTGCTTTCCACGCCCACTTGATCTGAATACCGTTGCTTGATAGCAACAGGGAAGAGCATTGCTTTCCCATGACATTGAATAGCAGGGAGGCAGCCAGGTGAAAGTCAGCAGGTGTTGAGAATGGGCTCCCTTCAGATTTACGTGGCAGAGGAAAATTAATATACATGAGAAGCAAGGCAGAAGTTGGGGAAATAACTGTAATTAATATACATTCAGTTCCTAGCCTGTTTTACTGGTTTTACCAGTAGTTTCACCTAGCATAGTTTTACCTTCTTAGTTCAAGGGAAAGGGAGAAAGTATCTTCTAGCAGCCACATCCATGTACCTTGCCTGTTAGTTCAGTGGCTTTCAAACTGTCATCCCTGGATTTCTCGGGATTTATGAACAACCTGTAAAAGTTAACTACAGTTAAATGAGAAAAGCAGGCCAGTCTATCAGTAAATTGACATTCACGATGCAATTCTGCAGTTTCTGAGGTCTCCTAACTGGACAGGGTTACTCCCTGAGTACCTGTGCATTTTCACTTTTCTAATAGTGCTTAAATTCCATCTCCTTGGACAGAGAAAGTTTATCATAGAATCACAGAATACCAGGTTGGAAGGGACCTCAAGGATCATCTGGTTCAACCTTTCTTGGCAAAAGCATGGTCTAGACAAGATGGCCCAGCACCCTGTCCAGCTGAATCTTAAAAGTGTCCGCTGTTGGGGAATCCACCATGTCCCTGGGGAGATTATTCCAATGGCTAATTGTTCTCATTGTGAAGAATTTTCCTCTTGTGTCCCACTGGAATCTCCCCAGGAGTAACTTGTACCCATTACCCCTCACCTTTTCCATGTGACTCCTTGTAAAAAGGGAGTGTCCATCTTCTTTGTAGCCACAAAGTTTATTGACAGGCTCTGAGGAATGGTAGATCAAAACAGACAGCTGTGCCATTGATTTCTACCTCTTACACCACAGAAGTCCTGCAAAGGATCAAGGCCAAACCCTGTCCTGCTCCCTAGCCGCTTCTCTTATGGTTCAAGCTATCATTAACCTGTTAGACTGTAGCAGTGTTGTGCCTTAGTACATAGACCGTAAGAAACAAAAGTAAAGTTCTAAGAGAACTGAGAGATCAAGTGCATCACCAGCAGTCCTGGTCTTTGCCATAGCAGGAAGCATTTTAGAGGAAAGTTAAATTAAACAGCCTGGCTTATTTGACATTCATTGTCTAGAAACAACATAATGACAACTGCTTTAAGCGGCACTTGAAGTAGAAGAGGTAAGAGATGTATTTGGTACCTGCTAGTAAAATACTATCACAGAACAACTGCTGAACTCTTACCATTAAGATTCTGCTGAATGTCTTTAGAAGCACAGCTCTTGCCAGGATGGTTTGTATTTTCCAGGGAGCCGAACTCCCAGTTTGGCATCTAAGTGTAATGGTCAGATTTGTGAATGCTTGGCTTCTGCTGGACACTGCTGTTTTCAAGGCAATCGTGAACACATTGCAGAAATATTATCTGGCACCTGACCTACTAAAAGCTGTCAGAAAACAAGAGGAATTGCAAATGAGAAAAGCTGGCCATCTGGTCCAGTAATAGGGATCAGCTCATGGTAGGGACCTCAGGTTTTGGAAGCTGAGGATATCTGTATACAACAGTCAGCTGTCAGCATGCACATATGAAACAGAAGGAGACCTGTATGGCTCTTTACGATTTTGTGAAGCTTGCATCAGTTTCCTCAGATTCAAGCAGGACTGTTTGCTGGTGCACTAACAATATCACAGCTAAGACAAAGCTCTTGTCTCTGCCAGAGAGGGCTAATTAGTAGAGGACTGGGTCCTGAGGTTGCAGCTTGTCCGCACAATGTTAGGTTGGGGCGTAGAAGTGTTTTTCGCACCAAGGTTTCAACTTGGGATGCCACTATAGGATCAACACACAAGTCAAAACTACAGCTTGTGTGAACACCATTACTACTGCCACCATTATGGCTGAGGTGGGGACAGTTGGCCTTTCCATGACATTTTCTGAGAGCCTACCTTTGTTTCCCAGAGAGATGACTCTATGGCTTCTGACCACATGACTTCAGCCAGCTGTGTTTATGTTAGGAATCGAATGGCTTTTTCCATTGACACTGAAAAGAAGTGTAGTTAGGCAAAAAGGAATCATTTAATATTGTAATCATAAAGGAATAATTACGGCCTTGTCTCACAGAGCAGGCAATAGAAGACAGAGATGCCCTCTCTTACATTAGCCATCCAGGAGCCTCCTAAAATTTCGCTGCTTTGAAACACAGAGGAAGCTTTGTTCCAGGAATGCCTGCCCGCAGGAATACCTCAGTGGAGAGGAGTTTGGAGCAGACAGAAAATCAGCTTTCTCTTTTAAAGCACTAGCACAGCAGACAGTATTCTGCACCCCAAAGAGGACATTACTCATTTTTCTGCTCTTCCACAGTGTGTGCAGAGGTAAGTTTTTCCTGAACAGTATAACTCAGCCAAGTAATTAGGGGACTAATGAAGATAGGAATGTAGATTTGGAACCAGGTGAACCAGGTGTTTCTGGAAGGAATCTTCATCATGAGGATCTAAGTAAAGAAACAAGCTGAATATATAGCTGTATATCGCAACAGCTTCTAAATGTGTTTAAGCAATGGCTCAGTTCTACACAGAACATATATAAAAGTGGCCTCCACTGCAAGTATTCACATGGTTGCAGAGTAGTTACTATCCGGGATTCATACAGGTTTTTTTAAAGCACTATACAATCCAATTCTGATTCTTGCCTTTCTCCTCAAACTTCATTTTTCTGTCAGAAATGCCACTTAAATATTTAAAGAAGAACAAACAAGATTTTTTTTCCCCTAAAAAGGGAAAAAAATGACAGTACCAACAGCTTCTGAAAACAGAATAGCTTCTGAAAGTCAGAACTGTCCTAATGACTGGAAAACAACCTGACCAGAGACTCTGGATTCAAGTCGTGCAGATAAGATCAAACTTCACCTCTGTAGAAGCAAGAAATTTCTATCTAGATTTGGAACTCTTGGGTTCCCAGTGTTACAGCCAAAAAGTGGTGAGGAGGTCAGCGTCTCCCCTCTTTTCTAGATCCTTCAGCTTGTTTTTGGCATGAACTAGATTTGTATTTGACCCACTTTAATATGCTCCTGACCATTTTTAGCCTCTGTGGTTATTCCACTACCCAGTGAAAACAGCCTTTTCCTCTGCAAATGAACTGATAAAGAGCATGGTAGTCAACGTGAGTGCTAACAGCCCAGGCAGCAGAGGAAGACCTGGAGAGAAGAAAAAGTGCCTGTTTGATGGTTGTTTTCCTTGAGGTGTTCTGAGTTGCAAAACCAGAACAAGAGCTCTGAGATCTTGAGTTATGTTACTGATGAGGTGAAGCCAGGGTAAGTCAGAAACGCTTGTGAATATGACAGTGTGACCTGCATGGCTGGCTTCCAGTCTTATGTGCTTTTTCAGAGTTAGCTACCTTCTCGTATGAAGCGAGGAGATACCTCCTGAGCGGATGGTGCTCACCTGCACCACCTTAGCTACCCTACCGTGTGCCAGGAGCTGGGACGCCAGCAGGCGGAGTCCCAGCACAACTTTCCCAGCAGGCAGGTCCAGTGGAGAGCTGACCAGCAGCAGACCCAGAGGGACCAGGGGAGTACCTTCTCGTGGTGCAGGTGAGCCTGGCCCTTGAACATCATGGGCTGCAGAAGAGCAAGACCTCAGGCAAGCTTCCCTTTGATTCATTTTGGAGGCCGCAGCCCCCACAGCTCAGCTGGCCGCCAGCCAGCTGTTCCTGCTCCTGCAGGTAAGACATGACACCCATTTCTCCTTTTTCAGTAGAAGACAGCATGAAGGAGGAGGCCTCTTGCTTGGCTGGGGTTTATTAATGCTTCAAGGTACATCCTGAGAGCTACAGAGCTCACTGCAGGCTCATAGGTTTTTGTAGCTCAGATCTCCAGCATAGCTGGCAGATGGAAAGTAAGTTTCTTTATTCCCCGAGAACTAAACTACCTTCTAGCTCTTCTTCATCTCCTTTTCCCACTGTGGTCCTCACTTTCAAGTTTGGAGGTGGACTCAGCAACAGTGCCAACAATGCTGCTCGCATCAAGAGGAGGCACAAAATTATGTCAGTGTGAGTTGTAGAATATGATTCTGTATTTGCGTTTTCCCTGAATCTTTGTGACTGGTTAGCAGAAAATGAGAAAAAGGAAAGCCCTGGATTTTGGATGAATGAGTGCATTTAAATACCAGGTCTTTGCATCTGATGGATTTCAGGTCTTCATGTCCTGAATCATCATGGCTTGGATCTGGAGGCTGAAATGCAGCCATCACCTTTAAGGCCTTTACAAGGTCCACTGATGCAACACAACACAGTGTCTGTAAAACAAGATTGTGTAATCGGAAAGAAAGGAAAAGAGCTATATGGGAAGACACTGCAGACGCTCATGCATCAGTGTGTAAATTTGTTTGATGGTTTGAGATCTCACAGCATGAAGTGCTTGGTCTCTAACAAATATTTGGAATAACTCTTGTATATTTTCCATTAATCTTAGTAAAAGGCCTTTCATATACAATTGTCAGATTCCTATATGGAAATAGGAAGTGGTTCTCTTCATGGTAAATACAGCAAATCTGTGACTACAGTAACAAAGGCAATTTAGAAGTAGTTCCAGATTTAGACCCTGCTCAGTGTCCTCTGAATAATTTCTTCTACATGGTCCATTCTTCTGAGACAGAGAAGAAAAGCCATGGTCCTGATTTCTTTCCATCCACACATCATTGCTTAGGCTGCTTCAGACAACAGTGCAGAGAAGGAAAAAGGGTAACATTTTGGTCTGGAAGCACCATTTGATGATCAGAACCTGGTGCAGGCAGAAGGTTAAAAATGGGAGAAACTCTCCACTGAATGGGGCACAGTCAGTCAGCTTGGGGGGACATGAGTAACTGTTCATCAGGAGAGGGAATGGAAAGTAAAAGGGAGAATCAAACAGCAGATTAAAAAGGGAAATTACTGGTACAAGAGAATTCATCTGAACAGCCTAATTGCCCTGATTTTGTGTAAGCTTCTTACAGCCAGGCTGTTAGGTGTTCATGGCAGCCCAGAGAAGCAGAACAGAAAAGCCAAATATGGCAAAATCTAATTTTTGTGAAGGTGGATTTTTGCTTAAAGTGTGTGTGTATATTAAAAAAAAATATATAAATGTTTCAGTTTTAAATTAAAGGCATGTAACTTTAAATTACAAACTTTTAAATAACAAATATGAGTCAATGGCTCAATTGCAACTTGTTAATCTTGCTGTGACTCGGTATTTCACAGGGCCTAGAGAGGAGGAGACATCTGAGAGAGAGACACACATGCATTACACTTAGCGTACACATGCCCTTAGTGAAGTAAATTGGTGTCTTTGTTATCTTGCTTCACACTCTGGGGAGTAGTGAAAAAGCATGTGTTTGGAAGTGTGTGAGCAACAGAAGGGAAGCATGTGTCATTCCACAGAGGTAAAAGTTTGTCTCTCAAATATGTGCTAGGCTAAGATACCAGAGATCTGGCTTTGGTTCTTGGCTATGGCCCAAGTCTTACTATGTCACTGTGACCAGATAGTGGTATCTAAGTTCTCTGCCTTTAACAGAAAGGGATTTCCACACGTCTTGCATCCACGTTGCCTGTTTGTTATGTCTTTGAAGCATAGTAACAAACACAACAAAGTCCTATCTAGCTAAGTCAGATCAGAGCTCCTACGTGCTGAAAAGGCCTTAGGGGCACTTTGCTGGAAACTAAGTTTGGCTCATCTTTCCTCAGCCTCCCACGACAGTTCTGTGATGCCCCCACCACAAGGGACTCCTCAGAGGCCTTTTATTTTGGCTCACTCAGTGACTAGCCCTCAGCTTTCCATCTTCTCAAATGACAGTCTTCCCACTTTGACAGTTCCTATTTCATTAACCATCTTTTTTCTTCCTCTCTAGGCTTGGACAAATTGTGCGGGTTTGGCAGCCACTGCCCCAGTGATACCTTGCAGTCCAGGGAGGATGCATCGGAAGTGAAGGAATGAGGTCATGAGTAGAGCAGGGGTGCCCTCCTTCTGCAGCAGCCATGTTACACCGAGCCTGGCAGCTCTATGGGAGGTGGTGCCGTTGGTCCAGTCCTTTTATCCATCTCCTCACACTGACTGTGGTGACATTCGGTGTGCTCGCACCTTTGATTTGCCAGCGGCTCCTCCACTCTTACTTCTATTTGCGGCGCTGGCACCTGAACCCCATGAGCCAGGAGTTCCTGGAGCAGAACCAGCAGGAGGGCCAGGCTGCCCTCCATTACTTTGAGAAGCTGCAGATACCAAATGCCTCTGAGGCCTCTGACAGTGATGCCTTCCAGCCCTTGCTGCTGGTCACCATTATCACTGTGCAGAGGCGGAATGATTTCCACTATGTCTTGCAAGTGGCCTCCCACTTCCACCGCCTCCTCCAGAAATGTGGTGCACGTTGCCGGAGCCACCGCATCCTCGTCTGTAATGTGGAGTCAGACCCCAGTAGCCATCAGGATGTCAGGCTGCTGAGCAGCTTCTTTCCTATGGTCAGTCGTGACAAAACTGGGGAGAACGCTGACCCCAGAATGAACCAGTTTGAGAAGGAGAAGCAGGACTACGTCTTCTGCCTTGAGCAGTCGTTGTTGGCGTACAACCCAGAATACGTCCTCATAGTGGAAGATGATGCTGTGCCAGAGGAGGAGATATTCGCTGTCTTGCAGCACCTCTTGCTGGCCCGGTTCTCCAAACCATACCTCAGAGAAGCACTCTACTTCAAGCTTTACCATCCCGAGAGGCTTCAGCGCTACTTCAACCCCGAACCCATGAGAATCCTCGAGTGGCTAGGTCTGGGCATGTTTCTGGGGCCCGTGCTGAACTGTGTGTACTCCTGGGCAACTGGGCGCCCCAGCCTCAGTTGGCCCATTGTCTTGTTCTTTGCTTTGTACAGTATGGCTTTGTCCGAGCTGGTGGGACGGCATTACATGCTGGAGCTGCGCCGGCTGGCCCCCACGCTGTATAATATTGTGCCGGTCACCGAGTGCTGCACGCCTGCCATGCTCTTCTCCAGTCCCTCTGCCCACCGTGCCTTAGGTTACCTGAAGGGGCTGCACTGCCGCCAGGGTTTTGCTAAGGATATTGCCCTCTACTCGCTGCTGCGTACTAAGGGGGAGAACGCCTATGTGGTGGAACCCAACCTGGTCCGGCATGTGGGAATGTATTCCAGCCTTCGGCTAAACGACAACCCGAAACTGCTGTGATCTGTTCATGCTTTTCCAGACACACAAAGCCCAGAAAACATGCCGCTGGGCAGAGAGACAGTGTGCAAACTCAGATCTTGTGCTGCTCGCACCGGGCATCCTGTGCCTCCAGGTGGACAAAGATTAAATCTCTTTAAAAAAAAGTTTCTTAAAAACTAAACTGATGTACGTGCAGACTCTATTTAATATATACTTGGAACTAATCACCATACACATGTGGAGGGGAGTGGAGGATTCCAGCTGAGGGGGTGGATTGTCTACTCTCCTTAGTCATTCTTAGGGAAAAGCTCTCACACCAATATAAACAGCTATACTGCCTACTCTCCTTTACATTGGTTACAGAAATCCTCACTTTAAGGCAACAGAAATGTTGGACAAAGTGAATGTTTCAAATTTAAGCTAGTGAGGAGGAAAAGCCTGTGTCTTCCTATGCTTAATAAGGTCTGACCTCTGTCTGTTTCAAAGCTGTGGTTTTGAGCAGACCTTTCAAAAGCAGCAGTGATTTATGCAAACTTCCCACAAATTTCACCTAGATTCTTCAAATTTTACAAAGCCTCTATTTGTTACTGTCTCCCCCTACAGATCTTATCTGCACCACCACCCTTCCCGCTCCTTTTTCTTGGAACAGAGGCTCTTAAAAACAAAGCCTCCACTGCTTCGTTAAAGGTCACCTCTGAAGGTAGGAATAGGAAAACAGAATAACATCCATTGATGTTACACAGCCAGGTCACAAGTGCACGTTTTCATTGATACATTACAAGCATTATAAACAACATAGGATGACTACTGTGTTGATTGGTATCATCACTGGTTGTAGTGGGTCCAGGTCATTAAAAGAGGACTTATCAGTTGCTGATTGGACTTAGACATTCAACATGAATTTACCTTGACTTCCTATCAGCACAGAGGCAAAGGAAATATTAGATCAGGTGCCGCTATTGTGCAGGATCCTTGTTTCATTTTGGAGCTGTAATTCACAGCTCAGCCTAAGTGGTTCATTCACTGCTCCTGGCAGCAAGCAAAACACCCACAGGAAACAAAGCTAGCATAAAACCAAGCAACAATAGCACAAGACGTCAAGGGGCCACTCTGATACTGACCCATTAATTTAATGTGCTCTGGTTGTTAGGCATTTGGGATAGGTACTTTGTACCGCAGTTGTAGGCACAGTTAAATATAAAACCATGCAGATGACAGAGACCTCATACAGAATCAAAACTGGCACCAAAATGTTTATGTCGAATTTATGTCAAATTCACTTAGATGTGGAGTTTGGTTGAACTATTTTTGAAACCATATTCCTAGCTTTGGAACAAACCAAGTACAATATTTTTGTCGAGTTTTGGTCAGTGGTGGTTGTTTGGTTTTTTGTTTTTGGTGAAGGAAGAGCTCCACTTTGAATTTGCTTTCCCCCAGTCTCTCCCAGGTAATTTATGCCTTAAGCTTTTAACAAGTCTGGTTGTAGATGTGAAAGACATAAAACTCTTGAGAGGTGAAACCAAAGAAAGTTGCAAACCTCCAGCTGTCAGCACGCGATGGGTATCAATTACACAACACAAATGCATAATGCAAGTTAGCTGAGAAATGGCTTCACAATACAGGGCAGGGCTTTGCTTTCTTGGTAATCAGCTGGGATACTTTTCTAACACCTTTGGAAATCAGATGTCAGTAAAAACTGCTTGTGGATTCCATGTCATTCCAAAGGCAAAGCACCTCTCCTGTCAGAGGACACAGGAAAAATTGCACAGGCAGAACCACGATTTATTCCCAGCTGCTGAAAATCCCAGAGATACCAGAGTGGTCACAGAGTGGCAGGTGGGCAAACCTCTTCTCAGGCTTTACTATAATATGGTTAAGATGGCAGGATTTGAGTGTCATTGTATATTTATTCCACTAAGTGCCTGCTCATGTGAGGAAATACAACTTGTTTGTTTATGCATCTTCAGCTGTGAATGTTTCAGTGCAGTGTGCTTTCTCTTCACTCTTTTTCTATCTTTGTACTATACAAATCCAGGACAATGCCCTATTCTTTTCATGAGGGTCCATTCATACTCATTCTTGGAAAGACAATCTCACAGCAAGGTACAATAAATGGGACAAGGAAAGGAAAAAGGAAAAAGGAAAAGAAAGAAAGAAACCTTAGAAAAGAAACCAACTAACTATATGCAGTTAATAAATGTTTTGATGCGGGAAATTATTTATCTCTTTGTCTCAAAGTTATTTTCCTTGTTTGCCCAGTAGTACTTTATTTGTCATCCCAGAAGTCCAGGGGAGGTCAATAATTTCACTGCGCTTCATAGCTGAAAGTTAAGAACATGAATTTGAGGCATCCCTTCTAAACTAGAAGACAATTTTCAGGGCATAAGAGACAAGAGAAGTTGACTGGAAGACCAAACAATATGCAGAGGGCCTACAACTTGAACGTGCCAGTGAGAGAGTTTCATATAAACCCATTGAGAACAAACTCCTTTGTGCAAGGAGCAGGTTAGTAAATTCTTCAGGTCCTTCTGCAATAATTTCCTCACGTGCCCAATTCACCTTTACAACAGAGGTGCTTCTTTTACTGAGCCTGCTAGGGGCTATTTCTGAGTTACTCAGGACACTCAGGTGCCCACCATGCCAACATGGCATCTCAGGCAAGCATTCCTTCTTCTGCCTCCTCTGAACCTTCACAAGTAGATTGATTTTTGTTTCTGTTTTCTGTGCCACATGTTTTATTAGAAATGACAAGTTGGAGAAGTTACTTCACCCCTAGAACAGCAAATGGGAGGTTACTGTAAGTTCTTAATTCCCGTTGGGTTTTGTTCTACAGTTCGGGCCACAACTGCGGTTTCAAACACACAAGCCTTTTCCATCTGTTTTCTATCAGGGGAGCGGAGCTGAGTTGCTGTATCTCAGCCTACGTAAGTTCAAAGCCTAGCATTAACTCCTTGAAATGCATCCTTAAGAGTTTGGTTTTATTCACATTAAAACAAACTTAGTGACTATTTTTGAAACAAACAATATGGATTTTCTTGTGTGCTGGTTCATTCCCAATAGTTCAGAGACTATTTTTCAATGGAGGCACTACTGCTTGCACAAGAGGATTCTTTCTTGATGGGCCAGACAGCAAGACTCAAGGCATTATTGTCCAAGACAATTCAGGGGAAGTTATTCAATTAAACAAAAACTGCCTTTGTTTCCAAGGCATGTCATGAACACAAAGCATAAATTGATAGGTCTCTATTAGATTAGAAGGCCAAGAGGATTTTTGAACTACAGTAGGCATCAACGTCTTAGTGAGAAGGCGCTGCATTGGAAGAGAGAAGGAAAAAGCCTTCCTCTCAGTTGTGAGGAGCTGTGAATTGCCAGACTGGGTATTTCAACAGCAATTTGGCTTTTTTTGAATCTTTTTTTTTCCTAAAGATATTTACAAGCAAACTTTCTACCAAATAAAGAACTTTTCTATTAAAACGCTATTGTCTCTTCTTTCTGTATGACACTGTTTGTTTTCCTGACTGGCAGATCCATCTCTTTCCTTACTATATTTGACTAAGAAAGATACTTCTGTGTTCATGCATCTGCATGGATGTAATAATTTTGCTCCTACAGCAATTCAGGTTGAAAAGGACCTCTGAAGGTCCCTGGTCCAACTCCCCACTCAAAGCAGGTCTTATTAGACCAGGTTGCTCAGGCCCTTCTCCAATCAAGTATTGACGGATTTTAACAGGGACTTGAGATAAAATCAAGCTCTAAGTGCTGGGATTTAACCTTAGTATGCTTTTGTACAGAAAGGCTATATATTTCACAGAATAAAAAAGGTAATTTTCTGTGGGAGGCAGTTGTAGTTAAAAAGGCACTGGCAGTTTCTCCCCAAAGTTAGAGTTTCTTTTTGTGTATTTCCACACCAGCTTTATAGATGTTGTATCCAAATTCAGCAGATGGCAGGGCCCAACATATGGTTCGGAATAACCTTCAGTAAAACATACATCTGCTAAAAACGCATATAGAATTAGGTACTCCATGTGCCTCTGTTGCTAGAGTAACTTCATTTCCACAAACTGTCTGTCCTGACAGCTCATGATTTGAGAGAATCCGCCCCATCAGCCAGTTTATTCATGCACCTATAGGCTAAGAGTCAGCAATATCAATGTCCATTTCCAAGACTTTGTTCTGCATGGCAAGCTATGAATGCCACATTCCCAGCTGTGTAACCACTGCCGATTTTGAAATGTTAACAAAGACAAATAGTGTTACATTTTCTTGCCCTGTTAGCCTCTGGCCAGCTATGTATTCTTCAGTGCCTACTTTCTCTTTGAATTTCTGCCATGGTGTTCAGTGTTCCTCCAGCAATGCAGAAGCCACATCTACAATAGTCTTTTCAGCAAACTGGTCCACTTCAGACATCTGTTGTAGTTTGTATTTTGCAAATTGTATGCCAACGTTAACATGCAGCACCTAAGTGTGCTTTTTTTGCGGGACTGTGTGCTGCTTAGATAAACAGTTAATAAACAGTTAAGTGTCTCCCATTATAGCAGCCAGTTGTTTGCCTACTTGCTTTTTTAAAAACAAAATGCCAACAAAAAGGCACAGAGACCAGTGTCATTACTGTTTTTATATTCATGTCCCATTAGGGCTATTTTGCACAGCCCAGAAATGTTGCCACTGGCACCCTGATTTAAAGTTGTATCCTTGTTTGCTATCCCCACTATTGAAATTATTACAAAGATTTGGGTTTTGACAACTGTAATTTTATGTGCTTGCCTGTTTTTCATTCCAGGTCATGGTGTTTGTTGCAGCCCAGCTTCAAGACGCAAAGAATGAAGAGCAAGCAAACCCTCCCTGTGCAATCCCCTCAGTGCTCTTTGTGGGCCTGAGTCTGTTCTGCCCAACAACCTCCATACCTCCCTGATGTACGTGTCTGCAGACACTGCTGTGGAGCCAGAAATACAGGTGATTTCTTTCAGTGGGGTTAAAAGCCAGGCTCTCTGCATTGGGGGTGAGGGCTGTAGGTGAATGGGGAAAACAAACCACTTAATAAACAATACCTCTGATTAGATAGGGATGAACAAGCTGGACTTTGAGACAGTTAAGCAAGACTGCAGAGTACAGAAAACAGGAAACCTCCAGCACGGTGTGGAGAGGTGAGGAGGAGGCAGACTCCACTCAGCTCAAGTCTGCTCTGATTAGACTTTAACCCCATCACGCAGGCAGCACTCTCTTGGGACACACGGACCCAGGTGTTTTTCACGTGGATGCATATTATACTTGGACATTCTTCCAACTTCCAGTGTTTTTTTCCATTCCCTTTCAAACACTTTTAGAGGCCTGACCACATACAGAAGTGTTGATAAGATTAATAGTACTTCATTTACTGAAGTGCAGAGGGAAGCTTTAACTTTTTCATTTTTCTCTTGGTGACTATATAATCTCTGAAATGGCTTCATCCATTTCTTTCATGTTTCTTTCTCAGATGAACTACAGTTTGTCTCTCTTCCCATTTACTTATTATTTTCATTTAAAATGCTGGTTAATATGAGTAATTAAAGGCAAAATCAGTATCGGAATGATACTGCTAGAAACACACAGAAAAAATACAATCATCAACGTGAAGAAACATAAGCAATTCTAAAATTTGTACCCACTGACTTTAAGCCAGGCTTTCCATTGATTTTAATGTACTTCATCCAGCAACAGTCTTCACTCAAAACTTCAGTGCAGAACTGACAGATCCTTTGACAGCAAGGTTGGACATAACAAGGACAGCAATGAAATTAACTTCTACTATGAAAATCCAGTACTTGCATTGTCAAACTCAAGAAAGCAAAACCACAAATTAAGACCTAAATAATAAACCAAGCCACCTGTAAAGACAGTTTTTAGTGGTCTTTAAAATTTTTAAATGTGTACTTCTGTAAACTTTTGTATGGTAATTTCAGATGGAAAAGTCAACATCAGCAAAATCTCCAAGCCATTCAAATACAAAATTCACTTATGCTGTGCCACGTTTGTGAGAAGAAATGCTAGACACTTGTGTTTTAACATTATCCATCTCTTATAGCTGACCATCATTATCTGTTTTCATGCTATAAAAGGCACAACAATGAACATCTAAGCTCTCTTACTAGTTATAAATCTTGTTTGCAGTGACGTTTCAAACACAGATTTGAGTGCACTATAAAGATTTTTATATTGCAAGACTGTTTATATCAGCTTTCTCATTAACAGATAAAAAAGCCATAATCCATGCAGAAAAACTTCAGTCACCATATTTAGCTAGATATGTGTTTAAGTTTCAGTTCTCACACATCCAAAACTCTCAAAAAATAGTTAGTAATCCCTCTATCAAAAGATTTTTCTCTTCACTAGAAAAGTGGATCAGCAATCACTGCAATATTCCGTAAAATAATTTTTAAGAATACCAGTAACTGAGAGTACTTGTTCTTTAGCTCAACTGCCCTCCCTTCCCATTCTCCCTGTCCTTATACTCAGCCTGGGATCTTTGCAGTACTTCCCCCTTCCCATGCCAGAGGCCAAGGGGGATGAGGAACCCTAGGGAGGCAGAGAAGAGCTGGTGCTTCCTCAGGAACTGAACTCCCACAGGAAACCTTGCCTGCATGGCCAGCCCTACAAACTGCAGAAGACAAACCCACATACCACTGAGATGGGTGGCAACACAAACAACAGTGGATGCTACAAAGGGGCATCTGTTTCACACCATTACCGAGCCACTTTGTCACAAAATTGTTATCTGTACCTCTTAACATTCATCTGCATCATCTCTGCCTCTCTTTGCCTCCTGTTTTTTCTGAAGCTCCCAAATCTGATTCCTGACCTGCATCCTTATTCCTCTGAACACACCTTCCACCAGGGCTTTGGTGTTCCTCACACTCCATGTCCACCAAAGGTGTCCCAGTCTTCCTGTGTTGTGACACCTGTATCAAAGTCATGCTGTCCATGGCCACAAATTCAATCTCTGTCAAAGTAATGTCTAGATGTAGCCACCTCTGCCAGGGGTGCTCAGACCAGCAGACAGCCTCTTGCTAGCTACAGCCCTTTGGCTGCATCACGCCACCCTGAAAAAGGCTTAAACAAAAAAAGAAACCATTCCAAAATTAGTTGGGTCACTGGAAAGCTGAGAGAGTTGGCAATACTATGAGTTCAAACACTAACTCAATGAAACAGGTTTGCAATTTGGATAATACACTAATTTTGCCATAGAATAATTAGTGCAGGCAATGCTTTCGTATTTTTTATGGGGCAGGTTAGTTGCTTGGTTAAATGCAAGTACACTGCATTCCCCTCACAATGCAAGCTTATTCCTTTTATCATTTAAGGATACACGATACCACTATAACCTAATTTTCAGACGTGTAAGTATCCCCAAACTATGGTTACGTAGCTGTGATGATGAAAGTATGTACTCTTTTCCAGTGTCATTTTAATATCACTCTAGTACTAATTTCTGCACAGCATGGTCAGTGTCATGGGTCTGCATGTTAACAGTACTGAACCTTACAGTGACATTATCTAGCATGATTGCTTCTTCCATATTTTGGCTGAAAAGGCTTCCATTCCTAAGTTAAGTGAAAAAGTTAATAATTTTGTCCATTCACTTTTTTTTCCTCCTCAGTCCCCAGAATCTCTGCTAGGAGCTGTAATCCTAGTGCCGGAAGTGCTGGATATTGGCTCAGGAGGCACATACTAGCTGTTACCCACCTGGAAATACATATATATACTTCTGAAAGAGTTAAGAACTCAAGGTGGGCTGCAGGGGATTATCTAAAGTGGTTTCTAAATGTCAGGCACTATGTTTTTCAAGAAGACTCGCCCCCAGCTTTTCCCTAATAGCCTGTCAGACCATATCGCAGATGACACTGGGAAAGAAACAATTCCAAGTACTTTCCTACTTGTGACAGCTTCTAACCAAACTAGGAATGACAGGACTCAAACTCTGATTTTCTCTGTGGCCCTGAAGCCGACCATCAGTATGACACCTTCTTGGTCTCAAGAGGGTCTTAGATAATGTATTTCATTCAAAATATTTTTAATTCATACTAGGTGCCTCTGTTTGTGGTGGAGAAACTTTAAATTACCACGGGGTTCATCTTTCTGCTAGGATGGGAGAAATGGAATGTAAAACAAACACTGTAAAGCAGGGAAGGCTTTACGTCCATGTTATATGCCACAGCATTCTTCAGCAAAAAGGCATGGATCAGGAAGGAGAATGTTAAAGAAAACAAAACAACACAACCACAAGGCCTTCAATTGGACCATATCCTCAGTTTTTTCAGAGGTTTCTCTGCTGACTGTCACGGAGTACCACCACTGCCAGCATGTAAGCTGTTAAGATTTCCTACAGGCACTGACCTTGGCATGCAGCTCTAGAAGAGACAGGCTCAAGGAGGAAGTGCCCTAATGAAGACAGTGTTGCTCAGAGAGAGAGGAAATCGTATGTCTCACTGTGTCCATGTAAAGGCTAAAGGTGTCACTACATAAGCCAAACAAATGGAGAAACTACGTCATTCTTCAGGCAAACACTGGGTCTTTGTGGTAAAGACATGCTAATGTCCAAGGTCGCAGAGCGTGTTATTGCTGAGGGTATGATGTTTGCCCAACAGTCCCTACGCTGTGCTTCCCTCCAGGAGTACTGACCTGCAGTACTGGGGGGGGGGGGAGGGGGAATCAAGTCTATCTACCTGGATTTGGTGGATAGCTGTAGTGTGATTTCATATAAACTGGAATGCTGATATACTGTTTGTAGAGCACTAGCATTTTTCACAGAAAAAATTTGCTATGCAACTGAGAAGTTTGTATGTCATTGTCATATGGGTAGGTGTTTCAGTGGGATTTTGGTGGAAAATTTGGTTTGCACTTGTGCACCTCAATGTGGGCATATTTCTTCTGATAACCATCATTCTCACACATACACTGTGTTAAAGGAAATCAGAGCTGGCAGTTTCATTAACCCTGATACTGTAGCATTGCATTTTGCCTTCCCATATACTAACTGGAAAAGGAAAATATGTTTCTGTGCTTAACTGTTAAGTGAGGGAAATCAGTGTAAAACTGAGGAAGCCACTGAAATGACAGTAACTCATGTCAATTAAGGACCTGTTGCATTGTTTCTGCATTTTGTTTTCTACCCTTCCTTCTTGCACTGTGTAGTTCCCTAAGTATGAGCTTCCAGAAGATCTAACCCTAAACAGAAAGTTATGCCCAAGATCCCTGTAAACATTTCCATGGTTCCTCTTGTGGTCCTTTTCAGTCTGTTTTAGAAAGAGGAGGAATAATTTGAAATACCTGTAAAACGTCTCTGTTTCACTGCATCATGAATGGCCTTATATATACAGGGGAGGGGAAAGAGGAGGATCGCCAGGAGCGAGAGTAGGTCCCATTGGTTGTGTGTGGTTGTGGTCTGACAGCCAATGACCGACCTCGAGCAATGCCACCTCTCCAACCAGCCTGGGGAGGAGGGAGAATGAAGGAGTGGAGGAAAAAAAAAAACAAAAAAACAAAACCAAACAAACCTGTCAAGAATTTTATAAAAGTTAGTGATTAGAAGGACCAGGTCTCTTCGCCTGCAACCACCTCACCAGAAGCTTGTAGGCAGAGGCACTGTCCACAAACAAGTAAGTATAATAATTTCATTTCTAAACTGTAAAGGCGGTATGTATATCATCAGCTGAGACATAATGTGTTTATGTAAAGTGGGCTTGGGGAGTTGTTTTTGGTTTTGTTTTTATTTTTTTGTTCCAGGAACAGCTTGCAAGAAATAAGCGCTCAGCCATTCTGCAGTGATCTTCCAATGTGACCCATTTGCTGCTAACACTGGCTTTCTAACTTAGCTTAGTCACTCAGAACTCCTGGAGTAAGTGAATTCTTAGTCTAAGGGGACTACAGCAATAACATACCTGCATTGCTTTCTGCTGCTTTGTTTTGCATGTGTTTGTTTATGCTTGTGGAGTATATAAATTTATGTTCTGCAAGGAGAAGAGAGAATGACTGGAGAATGCAGCTGGTCCTGACAAACACCAGTGCTGACAGAAGTGTAATTATGCATGTTCGTTGTGCGTCTTCTTCTGAAGTATTAGTGCAGTAGTGTTGATAAGATTCTTCGGCAGGGGGATGTAAGGTAGTCTGCAGTGCAGGAAATGAAAAAGTGCTTTTGCGTTAGCCTGTAACCTTTCCAGTTGTGGACAGCCAGCTTCAGGAAAGTGCTCAACAAACTCAAATCCTCACCGAGTCTGTGATCCTCCATCACTTTCCCAACTATCACATGTTATGCCTGGCACCCAAAACTATTTAGCCCACCTGAAACCCTCACCACCGCTTCCCCCAGCCTCCCCTGCTGGCTTTACAAGACTTGAATCCTCCTGCAAGTCTGACAGCATTTTTTTACCTTCTCTGAGAAGAGCCCAGCCCTGAGGGAGAATCAGCTCACGCTAATGACCACAGTTAACTTCCAAGAAACCAGTTTCTTGCCACCTCAGCCATCTCTAGCCACCATGAGTCCTCCAGGAGTGCTCTGCACCAATACAGAGGCCAGGTCCCTGAACACACTACCTCCTTTCATACTTGCTAAAGAGATGAAATGGGGATACATTTGCTCAGGGCTTGAGTATAGCTCTGAGGCTAATGTGGGAATCCAGACAGGGAACTGCAGGCCTCACATACTCCCATCCACTTGAGACAGGATGTTGAAGCAAGGTCCCTAGACAGAGCATGAAAATTGAAAAAAACTTTATTTTCACCCTTATAAGAGAGAGCAAAAACCAACCACGCAATTTACCATCGTATTTGCCCCAAAGGACCTATCCAGATGGTAAAATTAATATGTCAATCAAAACCATCTGCTGCTTTGTCTAGGTGACAGAAGTCTGAATATCTTTTTGTCCCATACCGTTGACTCACTTTTTAGAACCCAGAAATGAAACATTTTGCTATACTTCACTCCCACTGCAAAGATAATGGGAGAAACATCCTGTTCTTCCCTCAGAGCTCCTTCATACATACAGGAGGCACCGCTTGCACTTCAACTCCCTAAAGCAAGTACTCACACAGAGTCACAGGGTAATTCAGGCTGAAAGGGACATTAGGAGGTCTGTAGTCTAACCTCCTGCTCAAAGCAGGGTTAGGCACAAGGTCAGACCAGGCCAGTCACAGCTTTATTCAGGTGGGTCTTGCCAACCTCCAAGGATGGAGACACCACGGCCTCTCTGTCAACCTGCTCCACTGCTTGACTGCTCCAATAGTGAAAAAAAATTCTTCAGATCCAGTCTGAATCTCTCTAGTTTCTGCTTATGCCTGTTGTGTCTCACTCTCCCGTCATATGGCGCTGTGAAAAGCCTGGCTCTGCTTTCTCCGTCACCACTCTGTAGGTATTGGGGGTTGCTGAGAGGTGCCCCTGAAGCCGTCTCTGCTCGAGGCTGAACTAGACCCAGCCCTGCAGCCTCCTCCTTGCAGAGCAAGTGCTTCAGCCCCCGACCTCTTGGTGGCATCTTCTGAACTCACGCCAGTTTGTCAGCGTCTTTCCTGTACTGCAGGGACCCAACACGGGATGCAGTACCCAGAACGTGATCTAAAGAGTGCTGAGCAGAGGGGGATAATGCCCGTCTTCCCCTGGCTCCCTGGGCCGGACCCCTGCTCACACGGGATGCTGCTGGTCCTTGTTGCTGGCCCGTGTTTGGCTTGCTGCCTGACAGGGCCCTGGGCCTTCTCCAAAGAGCTGCTTCCCCATCCCACTAGCCCTGGTGGGATCACTGCCAGGGCTCTGCCCCCCAGGCAGTGGCTAGGCATTTGTCCTGGCTGAACTTCATGGTGCTCCTGTTGGTCTCTTCCCACCCCCTGTCCAGGCTCCTCTGGATGGCTGCACAGCAATCAAGCGTATCAACTAGTCCTGCCAGCTTGGTGTCATCTGCAGGCTAGGTAAGAATGTGCTCCGTCAGCAGGATGGGGCCAGGCTTGCCCAGCTGTTCATACTTATCAGTTTGCCCAATGTCTGAGTAACCAGACTTACTTAGACATAGCTTTTTAATGGAGCTCCATAGAGAAGTGAGGCCAATAAATATATTTTTCCACTATAATGAGAATATAAGGTGCATAACTCATTATGTGTCTGTCTCTCCTAAGCATACAAGTGCAAATGAGGAGTAAATCCAGTCAGGTTAACACTGTGCCTACATGTGATGGGCTAAATTTTTGAATACTTTTCATTCTCCCTATCAACTGTATTTATCTATTTATATATGCAACTTTTGCTTCTTCAAACCTGCTCTTTGGAAGCAGAATCTCTTGTGTGCACAGTGCAACGACATGCACATGTGATCTGTATTGCTGTCATAAATGATGTTGAAGGGCTGTGTTTACTAGTAACGGAACAGGAAGAGCTACATGCATGGGATGCAAATTGTATTTTGAGAGTTTGGTCCTGCACTTTTGGAACCAATTTTATAAAAGAAGGCAATGAAGAGACCCAAGAGAAAAACTTACAGATTCTAATCCAATCTTTTCCCATCTGCAAACCCGGACTCAGGTGAGATTTTCTGTAAGATTAGAAGATGCCAGTCACTTGAGGTGGCTGAAAAGAAAAGATGCCAATGAAGTATTAATGTTTCTGAGATGACCTGAAGTGGAATGTAACAGTTGTTTGTTCCTTCTGTTTGTCTTGCCTCTGCCCTTCGGTTCTCACTATTAATATTAACAGGATGCAGTGCTTGTGCTGATATCCATGAAGATATTTCCCCTGCAGTCCTCCATTATGGTAGCTGAGAAAAACTTGAGACTTCAGCAGTACAATATTTACTTTTACAACTGTGCTGTCCCCTTTCCCTCCACCCCCACCTCCTGCTGGTCACAGGCTGAGGGCTGAACAAAGACCTTTGTTGGCTTAAGGAGTTGCTGAAGCCTGACAAACACTCAAGGTATCCATAAAGCTGTTTTTTTTGTGCATTCTGTGCAGTTTTATTCTTTTGGGTTTTTATTCCACTTTTAACAAATGTTATGTAAGCAGTTACCACAAAGAGAATACATTGTATTCATACAATGTCAGATCAATGTGAAATCACTTGAGCTTGTGACACTATGATACTAGCCCACAGCCTAAAATGGGTAAATAAAAACAAAACTTCCTGAAAAACTTCAGTGGTGGGACAACTCCTAAATACTGTTACTGAGAACACAGTTCCTTCGAGTTTTTTCCTGCCTGAAGAAGTTGTCAAATTAAACAAATAAAGCAGAATAATAAGGCAAATAGGCTTATTTCTCGGAAGAATGAAATGAGATGTGCAGCTCTGGCAGCCAGGTACAACCGTTGCTCCTCAGGACCTGTAAGGTGACATATCCAGCTCTTTAAGGGGGGACATTAATGTTTCTGTGGATGTGGTGGGAGCTGACTCTTTACAAGGCAGCTGTATGAAGCGTTACTGAAGCGTAAGACTTCTCCACTCCCCTTTAAATGCTCCGAGCAGTACCTTGCAGCAGAGACAGCCCTTTCTGAATCCAATGGGGAAGATCCTCAGAGATTATGCTCCTCATGAGAATCACAGAAAAATAAAGTCCTAAGTCAAGGGTCCTTGAACATTCTGGACCTTAGAGCTATCATTAGCTTTACAACTGCTCTTCTGCACTCATTTCTTCACCATTTCAGATAGAAACACTGTGCATTTTATTCATCCTTGTAGCTCGGCAGGGTAGCTGGGAACCACTTACCATGGCCTTAACAGATCATTTTGAGGAGCCTTTTGGCAAATCTCCACCTACTCCTTCACACTCAATGAGATACTTGCATGGAAACTGGAACTAATCTGCTGTCTTCCAATTCATCATTGTGGAACGACACTGCATTGTTTCAGTCTCTCAGAGTACTCACTGGGACCAGCATTATCCACTGAAAACTTGTATTTCCGTATTTTGGCAATTTGCTTTGCAGGCTGGTTTTGAGTGATAACTGTCTCTTTGTTATCTTTATGCAAACACTGGAAACAAGCAAGATAAAACAGACATCAGTCTCATTGCTTATTGCATTGCTGGAGAGAAAGTATACCCATAATAACATAACTAGAGTGACTGATGATCTTGTAATTCAGCTAGCTGGATTAAAGATTATCTGGATACACCTACTTGTGCTGTAGCATACCTCCAAACTGCAACTCTGAAATCCCATTACTGATTTAGCAATTCATTAGCTTTGACCTTGGACAAGATCATATTCTTGCCAGATCACAGTTTTCCAGTCTTTTCCACAGAGACTGTGAACTACTGGAGTAGTAGATTCCTCATCATTTTGCATAGCAATTTATTTAACAGTGCTATGGTTTTGACTGAAGTGCTTACAACACAAACTATTATTACAGTAATCGTAGTAATAAGCCAGTTTCCTATTTCTAAAGGACATATCAGACACAAAGCAGGTGAGGGATAAGGAGGGTTACAGGTGAACTTAATTAGCTATGCAGCATAAACCATAGCTCTTCAAGTTCTTTTAGGTGGGCTGAACAGGATAACAGTTGGGAATGATGGAGTTGTGGTCACCACTGTAGAAGGATGCTTCCCAGTGCCAGGGCCACAGCCTGGCATACAGAGAGGAGTTCAGCAAAGCCTGCTTTTGCAGGACCACAGCAAGGCATTTCAGCGCTTGGAAAAGGAGAGAACCCTCCCTCATTTGACGCAGTCTTCATCATGCACTCCTTCAAATTCCCTCTAAACCTAGAATGACTCACCGTTGATAAATTGCATAGGATGAATTCTAGTCTCAAACAACTTACAAAAAGGTAAAGCAGACATCTGGACACTGCATCTGACTGGTCTGTACTGGTAGACAATGCCATTTGAATCTTGCACAATAACATTACCAATACCAAAGTACCTTCAACTATAAATCAGAGACACAGATTTATAGCTGTCACAGTACTGTGTTGGCATTGTTGCCAGAAAATTTTGGCACCATTTGGCATGGTGCACAGAACTCTGTTACCCTATCATGAATAGTAGCCAGACCCCCGATCCTTTCTCCCCATTATGCCCTTCAGCAGGGAAGGCAAGACAAAGATTCCCTGGCAACATAATATCTGTGTGCAGAGAAAGAGGATGGAGGACTTGGCTGCATACATGCTTATATGGGGAGACATATTTGCTGGCCATCTCTAGCACATGGTGAAATGGGAAATGGCATGTTGTCACTCCCCTCTAAGGCTGAGTTTGGGAATAGAAAATGCAGACATTGCCTAGAGGCCTGCCCCTCTGGAGGAAAACTTGTTATTGGAGATCTTTTGTGTTGTTTTTAATGATTCATGTCATGGATTTACCACCCGCTGATAAAAACATGGGTGTTGCTTTAGCTATACCATATGATAAACAGAGGGAAGAGAGTCTTTATGTGTCAGCCTCACAGGCTTACACATATAAGGAAGTAACTTGGACTATTCAGATCATCCAAGCAATGAAGCTGGTGAAGGGTCTAGAGCAGAAGTCTTACGAGGAGCGGCTGAGGGAACTGGGGTTGTTTAGCCTGGAGAAAAGGAGGCTGAGGGGAGACTTTATCGCTCTCTACAACTACCTGAAAGGAGGTTGTAGAGAGGTGGGGGTTGGTCTCTTCTCCCAGGTAACAAGTGATAGGACGAGAGGAAAGGGCCTCAAGTTGCACCGGGGGAGGTTTAGACTGGATATTAGGAATTTTTACTTCACTGAAAGGGTTCTCAAGCATTGGACCAGGCTGCCCAGTGAACTGGTTGAGTTGCCTTCCCTGGAAGTATTTAAAAGACGTTTGGATGAGGTGCTTAGGGACATGGTATAGTGGTCGTCTTGGTAGTGTTAGGTTTACAGCTGGACTCGATGATCTTAAAGGTCTTTTCCAACCTATACAATTCTGTGATTCTGTAATTTAATGCTATATAATTAAAACTTTAATAAGATCAAGCATTTTGTCATAACAAGACAGAACCTGGATTTCAGGTGCTTAGTATCTGCAGCTGGTAAGCCTCTGCCACAGTTGAAAAGATAGAAACAGGTGGTGAATCCTTCTAAACCTTCAGGTCTTATATAGAGTAAGCAATGCGCTACAGTCCTGAAAGCAGCCATGGGGAGGACAGAATTACAAAGCAAGGCAGGAGGGTGGGGACAGAAAGGCAACTAGACAAAGTAGCAAATACTGCCAACGCAGGCCAGGGAATGGGAGAGGGGCATTGGTAGGAAATGTGTGAAGGTGAGCAGTGTGATAATTGGCATTCTTTGCAAATTATTGCAAAGAGTTGTAAGTTGTAAGTGCTTTGCAAAGAAGTTTGCAGAGTCTGCAATTAGCATGTTTGGTGCATGTTTTTATGACAGACTGACCTTCTTCTAGTCTCTGAGCAAATCCATGTAAAGTGCAGAGTTGTTCCCACTTCATTTCTGGAAGGATGCGTTAGGATGTGGCTCCTCCATTTCTTTCTTCTAGTTTTGCCAGACACACCAAGCCAAGAAGAACTCGGATTTCTGGGCATGTGCCTATGATAACATGGACCAGACAAGCACCGCGGGCACTCCATTAGAAATACCCAAGTGATGTGTCTGGTTCACAGTTTGTGTACATAGTCTTCCCCAGCTTGTAACAGTAATTCTCTTTCACAGATAAGTAAACATGACCCACCAATTCCCAGCACTGTCTCCAGAGCAGAAGAAAGCTCTTTCAGACATTGCTCAGCGGATTGTGGCATCAGGAAAGGGGATCTTAGCTGCAGATGAATCAGTGGGTGAGTTTTGGTTATCAATCAATTAGCAGTACCCAAGACTTTTTCTCTTAAGTTTGCTTCATCTTTGAAATCAGTGGAGTAAATTAAAAACACTTAAAAACTGTTGACTGAGCAGGAACAACTCAGCTAGGCAGGGCTGCATCTATAGCAACAAAAGCTGACAAACTATGGGTTGAGAAGGGAAGGTCTGAACTGAAGCCCCAGTTCATTACTACGTACTGGGACCAGGAGGCCAGGCAAGCCTAATACCTCTCTGACCTAGGTACCATGGGGAACAGGCTGCAGAAGATCAACGTGGAGAACACAGAAGAGAATCGCCGGGCTTTTCGAGAGATCCTCTTCTCTTCAGATGCTTCCATCAACCAGAGCATTGGGGGAGTGATCCTCTTCCATGAGACTCTCTATCAGAAAGACAGCAATGGAAAGCCATTTCCAGCTCTCATCAAAGAAAAAGGCATTGTGGTGGGAATAAAAGTGAGTATCTGTACACGTGTGGCAGGCAGCATACTCCAAACCCCGTTTCCAGTGAAAATTATATATGGGGCTGCACTCTCTCCTGCCAAACACTTTTTTTTCTTTTTTTGTGCTTGATTTTAAAATCCCTAGAGGATCTCTGCCACCATTCTATGCATTGCTTTTGTACAACTAACCAGGGGCACATTTGCATTTGATGTAGGAACTTTTCATTCACCAACTCCCATCTACTCACCATTCACTGCAATTAAATCCCTCCATGCAGTAACCTAAATCCAGTCCTTTCAGCATCTGACAGAGCTCTTGAACCATTCCCTGCAGCCTTCTACACATTGCCCCTTCCTCTTACCCAGTTCACTCCTTTTCTTCCCCTTTGCTCCAGCATTTCCCTCCTTTGCACCCTTAGTGTGTTCAGCCCCATACGTTACTCACAATCAGCCTGCAAAGACAGACTAGCCATGGGTAAGAAGATAAGGATGACACTGATCTCCATCTCTCTGTAACCCTTCCTGTTTTTCGGGTCTCCACAGCTGGATAAAGGCACAGCACCCCTAGCAGGAACAAATGGAGAAACCACCATTCAAGGTAAGGAGAGATCTAAGGAACCTAAGCTATGACTGGTGCAGCAAAAGCCAAGGGGTGACTCGCCTGAGTCACAGCCTTGGCTGGTGTCACGGTACTTTTCAGAGCTATGTCCTGAAGAACTGCTCTCAGTGAAGCACTGTTCTTTCATCTGCAGGGCTGGATGGACTGGCTGAGCGCTGTGCCCAGTACAAGAAAGACGGTGCTGACTTTGGCAAGTGGCGTGCAGTGCTAAAGATCACCAGCACAACACCCTCTCAACTCGCCATCCAAGAGAATGCCAACACATTGGCACGCTATGCCAGCATCTGCCAGCAGGTATCTACCCTCCAGCAACCCTTCCCGAGATGCTGTTGCCCGTTCTGACTGCTCCCTGTGATAACATGCTAGGTAACTTGAAAGGCGGATCTCTGCGAGGGTTTTGGGAAAGATGAGGAAGAAGGGCAGCGCAGCAAGAAGGAATACCAACAAAGTCAGGGTAGACAACAAGGACTGGTTTTCTTCCACGCTCTCCCAAACTTCCCTGTTTTTCTTTCCTTAGCATGGCTTGGTGCCCATTGTGGAACCAGAAATCTTGCCTGATGGAGACCATGATCTCCAGCGCTGTCAGTATGTCACAGAAAAGGTAAGAGATTCCTGCCCCCGTCCTCCCCTTCACAAATCAGTCGCTAATCTTATGCAGAGTTTGTGTTCACAGATCTCAGAGAGTTTTGACCAAAAATGTACTTCATAACTGCATCACAAAAATGAGTTGCTCATGGTCAAATAATGAATTAACAGCCAATGTGAGAGTAGAATCCATGCTTTTGGATTTCCACTCAAACTGCCAATATAAGCATTCTCAATCTCAAAAAGATGGATTGGGAGCAAAACCACTTACCCCTCTTTCAGTGCCTCAGTTTGCAGGGACAAATCCAGTAAATAGGAAGAGGGGTATCCTGGTCATCTCAAAAGCAGTGGTGTCTCCAGGGCTGCAACCCCTGGGATAAATTTCACAAGTTCAATTTGATCTTCTTACACTCCCAAGCAATAAGCTGTCTTTCCACAGCAGGTTGAGGTGAAGATTTCAGCAGAGGTCTGTATTCAATCCTTCTCTTTTCAGGTTCTGGCTGCTGTCTACAAGGCCTTGAATGATCATCATGTCTACCTGGAAGGCACACTGCTGAAACCCAACATGGTGACGGCTGGGCATTCCTGCCCCAAGAAGTACACCCCTCAGGATGTAGCCGTAGCAACTGTCACTACTCTTCTCCGTACCGTTCCTGCTGCTGTTCCCGGTGATTCCCAATTCATTCCTATGTATCCGTTCACACTGTCACTCTTGCTGGCCTTGCTCCTACATCTAACACGCTCACTCCTCTGGCACGTAAAGGTCAGGGATTGCAGTGGCTGGAGCACTCTCTGAACCTCAAAACCTCTTTCTTGCAGGAATCTGCTTCCTGTCTGGAGGTCAGAGTGAAGAGGAGGCTTCTGTCAACCTGAATGCCATGAATCAGTTGCCTCTGCCTAAGCCTTGGAAGCTGACCTTTTCATATGGGAGAGCTCTGCAAGCCTCTGCCCTGGCAGCATGGGTGGGCAAAAGCGAGAACAAGAAGGCTGCACAGGAGGCCTTCCGCAAGCGGGCACAGGTACGGGGCTTCCCCCCAGCATAGAGAGGAGATGCTCACCATGAAGGCAGACATGTTGTCACCTTCCTAAGGCTCCTCTTGTTCCCACCCCTCCTGGTGCTTCATGTTCACCAGGAATGTTACTCTGTCATTGCTGCCTTGCTTGGTTACTCCTGGTGTCTCTCTACATCTGTTTTCCTTACTCCAAGCTAACTGGTTTCCCCTCCTTTTTGTTTCTTTTTCAGATTAATGGTTTGGCTTGCAGAGGACAGTATGTCGTGTCTGGGAAGACTGACACAGCTGCCACGCAGTCACTTTTCACTGCCAGCTACACCTACTGAAAGTGCAGGAATCTTCCTTCATCCTGTGCCTCTTCACAAGGTGGAAGATGTTCAGCAATGAAAGAAAAACAAAGAAATCTAATTTCCCTTACCCTAAACAAAACTGGAGAGAAAATGGATTAGCTTCCTCTCCACCCTTCGCTCCCACAATTTACCAAAGGAATATTCTTGTTTCATCTGCCCATTCCAAAGAAGTGGAATTCCTTCCATATAACAAACAACAGCTGCAAATGAATCACGAACCTGCTCTCCCTCTGGTTTAAACTTAACCCCCAGAGTAGTAGGCAAATTAAGTAGCTCCCTAGCAATTAAAATACATACCCTTGCCCAATACCAAATTTTGCAGCCCAAATCCTGAATTAGAAAACCTGACTGTGTCTTCAATCATAGGAATAAAACAGTAATTGAAAACTAATCTCTATCTCACAATTCTTTATCCTGTATAAACTTTACGGTCTCTTTCAATTCATCTGTGATTTTCAGTAGCCTGTGCAAAGATTAAGTCAGAAAGCGTTACTGCTGATGACCTTGGGAAACCCTGAAGAGATCAAAGGGAAATAATCCAATAGTGATACAGCTGGAGATATTAATCCTGCTGACAGACACCGAGGAAGCTTGAGAGATGTATATGGTGAGCAGTGCACTGGACTCAGGCCACAGACAAATAACACTGCCTTCAGAAGCTTTTTGTGTCTCTGGAGAATCATGGTTGGTGTGATGAGGCTGCTATACACTGAGTTAGGGTTGCACAGGTTGAGTTAGTGCTGTGCAAAGACTATTTTTCCAAAGTGCTTTTAAGGTGGCATTTTCCACAATAATTAACATAGAACACACTGGGAGGCATCTTGGCCCACCATTTGACCTTTGGTATGTTGCCATGTACCTGTTAGAGGTGTATGCTTCGTTAAGCTAAAGCACAATTAGACAGTTGTTATGAAAAAAAAGGCATAAATGGCAGAAATAGCAGACCTAAGATTATACAAGAACATTCACCCAGCAACACGCTACACCAATCAACTAGCGACACCTTGCAGCAGCCCACCAACCAGCAAAGACCATGCAACCCAGAAGGCGGCCCCCTCCCCTCCCTTCAGGGAACCTGGGACCAAGCCTGGGCAGCTGGGGGCACCCCGCTCTGCAGGCTGCTCCTGCCAGAAGGAAAGGGGAAAGAGGGAGAATCACTGCCCTGTAACCTCCTCGTGTTCTCTGCCATTAGTAACCGCTCTCCCACACAGGCAATAAATAGCTAAACTGCTTCACAGGGATCCCATTGTTGCATAATTAACGCCTGCATTTAGACTGTCCTGACTTCAACCATGAATGAAGAGCAAGTGACTTGTCAAAAAACACTCCAGAGCCTCATACTGGCGTCATGAAGAACACCTCTTCTGTGGTTCGGTTGTGGTCCTGTAGGTCTCCGTGCACCTGAGTTAAAATAAACCTCTGCTCCTGATGAGAAGCATCCTCCTGATCCACTGTTCTACGTAGATCACTTCTCTTACAGTTGAGAGTGGAAAAAATGTTTCCCCAAACTGGCAAAAGAAAGTCTCTCACACTTTATAAAACTAAAGCTGTAGCTTTGCTAAATAATTCCTGCTCCTTTGCTGGACATCTGTCACACACGCTGTGCCTGATGCGGCTGGCGGCTGTGGCCAGGCTCCTTATGTTTCTCTTTGATGGAGGCATTTGTGACCAGAGCAATGTACCACCATGAATCAAAGCAAGGCTGTGCACAGATGAAGGGTTATTTCTCACTTTTAAAAATGAACATCCTTTTTAAAAATAGGAAAAGTGATATTCTCATATAATTGTGTGCCCGGATCAGAAATGGGGCCTACAGAACAAACGGCCTGGCTGACGGCACCGGCAACCGTCACACCCCAAAGACGGGATGAAAACCCCCAGAGACACCTGCCAAGTGTCTTTGGCTGGCAAAAATACACAGCGATCGCTGGAGTCGCAGCGGGTGATGACGTATGTCCCTACCTCACATTGTTTTAGTCCCACGCACTCTGTTGCCAAACCTCCTTCCCACGCCTGCTGGCACGGCCTCTGCCGGCCCCGCCCCGCGGGCTGCGTGGGGCAGGGGAGGCGACGGCCGCTCCCCGCCTCCCCGGCCTGAGGGGACGGCGGCGGCGGGAGGGGGGGGGTTCGGGGGCGACCGTTAACGGCCGGAGCGTCCTCAGCCGTGCGCGCGACGGAACTACAGCTCCCGTGAGGCAGTGCGGCGTGGGGAGGAACTACGTCACTCCCCGCTGCCTGCCGGGAAGAGGCTTGGCGTCCCCTGGCAATGGCGGCCGTTGCCGCGCTGCGGCTGGCGGGACGGCGGCTGGGCCTGGGCGCTCCGGCGCGCAGGGCGTTTTGGGGCGGCCTGAGGTAACGGCGGGGGAAGCGGGGGGCCTCCGGCTACCGCCCAGTGTTTTGGGGGGTGGCTTCTGGGGACGGGCAGGCGCTGGCGGCTTTCGACCCCTCTTCTCGCTGCCTCCCCGTGCTGGGCCTGCGACCGGCCGGGTCATTCAGGCCTGCCGTCCTCGGTGCTCGGTTTTCGTCCTCCAGTCGAGAGCGTGTTGGGTCGCGGGACGAATACCCTCGTCGCCTCCCTGCCGGGGGTGCACGGCTAGCAGGCGGGGTGGCCCTGCAGAGTTACGGTGTCTTAATGCTTTTACCTGCTTTGGTAAGGGAACTTGCTCGGTGTGGAAGAAGAGGTGTTTGAGGGCAGTACTACAATGGGGATGAAAAATCGTCCTTTCTGTAAAACTTTTCAGGTGAAACTGTGCTTGTGTTTTTGACTAGATTGTGACGTATAAGCAAGTCAAATAACTTGGGGTAGGCTTCAATTTTCTAGTTAAAACTAGTGATTTTTTTTTTTATGTGTGGGCACTAATTTTTTCTATAGCAGTGGTTATTTTCTGTTACCCTTTTTTTTTCACCGTAGATTAGAAAATGGAGCTGTAACTGGGAAAACAAATCATTAATCTAGTTAAAATTCTATTTACAGTCAGACCAATAAAATAAACTCGGCAGGTGATCGCTATGTAGAGACAGCCTATGTGCTTTTGTTCTTGCATGCGTAACAAACCAGCCGGTGTCTACGGGATGTGTAGGCTCTCTACAGGCTAGGTCAAGTCCAATATTAAAAGACTGTGAATAGAAATGTGCTCTGACTCAGTCTTAAGTAGCGCAGAGACTGAAAATACTTCTGTCTGGTGTCAACAGGAAGGAGAAAAAAGAAGCAGAAGCAGACAAAATAATTCATCAAGAGAAAAGTGAACCCAGCCTGATCTGTCCCCCACCACGCAGCAGAAACTATCTTCCTCCTGAGGATATACGGAGCTGCCTTGAGTCTCACATCAAGGAGATTTTTGGACCCTCGCTTCCTGATAATTGGCAGCAGACAGCCCTCAAAGAAAACAGGTTAAAGTATCGCCTCCTGGCTCAGCTGGCAGCAGAACTTGGTCATGCTGTCCCCAATTCACAGCTCCACCTGATGCGCAGTGCTGAGGATGTCTTGAATTTCTATAGCACTCCTGTGAAGGATGTGTCCAAGTTTGATGAACTGTGTGCTGCAGAGCTACCCCCAAACCTGAAGATTACCTGGGAGCAGTGAGTCACACCATGAAGCATCGCTTTGCTTTGCTTGTGTTCTTAAAGCAGGACTGCAGCGCAGAAGCACAGCCCTTTCATTGTGGTAGCAGCCGAATATATAAATATTACTAATAAAAGTTCATTTAGTTGTCCTCAGGTTTCATTGTTGCCGTTTTCTTATATACGGAAAAAAGAGCAGAAGTTCTCCCTGTGAAACAGTGACGCAGTGTGGTCAGTCACGGTACTAATGTATGCTTTCTGGCCTTTGCCGTGCTGCCTGACAGTTACAGGGTCCAGTGGGGATAAACAGGGGGGACCAACTCCCCAGTTTCTGCCCTGCCGCTCTTAAACTTCTTGTCTTTGGTTCTGAACTCTGTAATGGGCTTTTGCGAGTGCAGTTTGAACAGGACTCCTGACATAACCAACTTGGCCACCAAGACTAGCTGGGCCAGCAAACTCGGGGAAGGAGCGAGGAAGTAAGCCAGCATCTTGTTTTGTTTGGTTTTTTTTTTTCCTTGAGATTGAAAAGAAGACCCTGTCAGCAATAAGGTTTTTAAAAACCATCACAGGTGCCATCTTAAAAAAACCCCACTTGTTCTACTCAAAATTGCTATGTGAAGATAGTGCCAAGTGGAATTCTGAAATCTCTTAATGGTGAACTCTCCAACAGCCCTATGAAAACAGCTGCCATCAAGGCAGCTTGTAGAATTTTTCCATGTCTGTCGAAGGACCCTGTTTTTATAAGTTCTGTTGCTCCTTCTAATAGCTATTAGTTTTTTCTTATATGTTAGCTATATGTTAGTTTTTCTGTAGCCATGGAAAAAACACATAATAGCAATATGTTAGTTTTTCTTCCTGTGTAACTGATGATGTAGGTTTGCTTTTAATCGGAGGAGGCAAGCAGTGAAGTCAGGGCAACAAGAAAAGAAATGCAACAGTCTGAGGAATGCATGGTACTTTGTGAATGTTTTCTAGAAAACAGGTTGTTTACAGTGAGGTTAGATTCTGTATGTGTGATTGTCGTGGTTTAACATCAGCCGGCAGCTCAGCCCCACACAGCTGCTCGCTCACTCCCCCCCGGTGGGATGGGGGAGAGAATCAGAAGGGTAAAAGTGAGAAAACTCATGTGTTGAGATGAAGACAGTTTAATAGGGAAAGCAAAAGCCATGCAAGCAGAGCAAAACAAGGAATTCATTCACTCCTTCCCATGGGCAGGCAGGTGTTCAGCCACCTCCAGGAAAGCAGGGCTTCATCACACATAATGGTTACTTGGGAAGACAAACGCCATCACTCTGAATGTCCCCCCTTCCTTCCTCTTCCCTCAGCTTTATATGCTGAGCATGATGCCATATGGTATGGAATAGCCCTGGGGTCAGCTGTCCTGGCTGTGTCCTCTCCCAGCTTCTTGTGCACCCCCAGCCTCCTCGCTGGTGGGGTGGGGTGAGGAGCAGAAAAGGCCTTGGCTCTGTGTAAGCACTGCTCAGCAGGAACTAAAACATCTCTGTGTTATCAACACTGTTTCCAGCACAAATCCAAAGCACAGCCTCATACTAGCTACTATGGAGAAAATTAACTGTATCCCAACCAAAGCCAGCACGGTGATATTTCTGGGAATGATCCAGAAATACTCTGGTTATGCCACTCGCTCTCCTGAACCCTAGCTCCACTGGTTTCTTTTAGTGTACAAATACCTGAAGTATGCTTTTGTGTGTTACAGTGCTCAGTTTCTGTATTCAGCAGCAAACTTCTCAAGTGCTGCTTTATTCTCATAGCTCTGAAGAAATTTGAGAAAGCTGTTCTTTTTCTCCTTTTGAGTCCTGGGGAATTACAGAATAGCGTTAAGTGTACAACTACATGTTCCATTGCGGGGTGAACGTGAGGGAACTGGGGAAGTTTCACTGGTCACTGTGGAAGGCTGGCTTTTCACAAATCCCTTCCCTGTAGCTTATGGAAAAACACAGTGTGATAAATAGCTAAATCTGTGTCGTCACCTCTGCTTCAGAAGCTGTTTGGGAGCAATGAATCGGAAGTATTTTTTTCATGAAATTATGTCTTCTTTCTGTCAAAGGAGAGATGCTTACGCCTCCTTGTTTCCTCTTACTCAGTACTCATTATCTAAAAAAACACTTTCAGTGATAATTTGGACTTTCTGCTCACCCCCCCCCACTTCTGTGTCTCTCCCAGTATGTAATTTTCATAGCTCACCTAATGTGATCAGAAGAGAGAGTGAAAAACAGGAGACTGAAAAATAGGAGGGTAGGCAAGAAAAGAGCCTGACAACAGCCTTGTCATGTGTTTTGCTGTATCTGAGTTATGTCAAATTGAGACTTCCCTAACCTCAGATAATTTAGTCCCTCCTGGTGCAAACCTCACACTTCCATTCAGCACACCTGTGCGAGAAGCTGCAGGAGCTAATGTATAAGGGAATAAGATCAGACATGGGCATTTGAATGCAAAACTTTTAACTGCTTGTAACAAGCTGAAAAAGCAGAAGTCTGAAATGAGATCAAAGTCTTGCATAGAACACCTGTGCCATGGAAGGGCTAAGACTTCTATGTGCTTAAACACTTTTTTTATCCTTGGGCTTTCAAAAGTACCTAATTTCTATTGAATTCAATTATAAATAAGTAAAAGCCCTGCATATGCATTTGCAGGAAGGCTGATCTTCATTTGTTTTAGGCAGAACAAGTAGAGAAGATTTAAAGTGTAAAGAAGCCAAGTTAGGAGGGTATTTCTTAACAGAGAGACTGGATGCCAGACTGGGTGGACCGGTGTCCCCACGAATGAGAGAAAGCTGTGGTGCACTATGAAGAGGCTCCTGCATATGTACAATCAGCTGAGGGAGGCTGTCCCACACCACCACGTCTGCCAGCCTGTCCGGGTGTCAGCAAAGTCTGCCCATTCAAGTTTGCGGGAGGATGAACATTGTATTTCTAACGCTGACCTCCGTTTTTGATGAGATGTGCCAATTTTCCCTCCATGCAGGTACTCGATTAAGGCAGGGGCAGATGGTTTTCCTGATCCTAAGAGTCACATTCCAGAGCCTTTGTACAGCCAAGAGGCACAATCTGCACACCGGGAGGAGCAAAAAGAACAGCTCTGCAGGGGTACCCACTTCCCTGTCAATGGGAATTAGCTGGGGGGCAGAGAGAGGCCACAGCCACCCAAGCAGGGGCCTCAGACACTGCTGCCAGTCATATTACATATTACATAGACCAGTGCATGAGACCGCACACAGCCCAAGGGCCACACATCCATCTTAAGAAGTGATCCAACTCCATGATGAAAAGCTAGCCAGTGCAACATGTTTATTTTACACAGTTGACCCTAAGACTGGACTACAGAAGCAACTGTTAGCTGCCTAATCTCACTGTACACAGCACATGGAGAATAGTATGACTCAGAACAAGAACTTAAAAAAAAAAAAAAATCCAAAGGCTACCTAAAGACTGATTTTTCACTGGGTCACAGATTCCAGGAGGTGGACACACATTGCTCCTCAAGGGAAAGGTACCTGGGAAAAGCAAATGTGCTGTTAGGTTTAGACTTCCTGTGCAGAGGGTTATCTGTCAACTGGAAAAGACCGAGGGTACTATAAATCTAAAATGTCAGCAAACACATAGAGCTAGCCAAGAGGAAATGCGGTGAATGGGTGTGATAGGTCTAGCTTCATCAAACCAGTCATTCAGAACTCAGTCACTTGCAAACAAGCATGCACACCCCTGTGGATCTGCATCTACCTGCAGACCTACCCTAGGTGTAGGCATTCCTACATACCATGTCAGAGAAAAGAGCAGGGCTCACTTATTTCAAAGTGCAGAGAGATGCCTCTCACTGTGCTGCACTATAACTGGAAGGATAAAACAGTTCTTCAGGAAGTAAAAAATCGAGATTCAAATCCTTCTTCAACCTGGAGGACAGGGAAGAAACTCAAAACCACATCTTCCACCTTCAGAAAGAGTGCCCACGCCATCATGTTAGAGGATAAGCAGTGGGGGACAACATTACTACCAATTCTGTGGAAGCTATTGACCAAGAACACAAGATTCACCCTGCGGTAACAGCACAGTTGGAAGGAACACAGCCCTGGGGTCCACAGCTGCAAAAGCTAGGCTACAGAACATAAGGTTTTTATCTTAGAATTCAACCCCCTGCTAACCCTTTGCAGTATGAGTGGACTTAGGTGCTGCTGACTGGGTGTCTTGAATGGAGTATTCATTGCTGATAAGCTTTCCTAAAATGTCCTTATTCTCCTAACACAGAACGACAAGGACCAGTTCTACAGCCAAATTTATTCAGCAGGAATTTTTCCTGTGGAATTTGGACCAAAGTTGTAGTGAGGGACCCAGAACACTATCGATGGTTCCTCATGGTTACAGAAAGGCTGCATGGCCCAAGTCTGATCCTTATATTCCTAAGACTGAAGCAGACATCAGTAGAGTCAGAAGAAAATACCAACCTGGAAGAAACACTGCAAGACCAGATACAGATAGACATCCCAAATTTTCTTTGTGTCACAGGCAAATGACAGAGACCAGGCTACATGTTTTGGTTTTTTGATAGTTTTTTTTTGCATCTGTTTTGGAAAAAATATACAAAAAAAGCCAAGAAGAACCAACATGGAAATGTGAGGTAAACATTCCAGTAAAAGTACAGACAGAGGCTCCATTCTTTAAAGGAGACACACAGCAGTTATCACCATGCTAGAAGAATGAGATGCAGGAAAATCCTAGAAACAGTGAAAAGTCATGTAATGAAGCCTTTGCCCCATTCTAGCCATTGTAAATGGGCTCTTTTTTGTTCTCCCACCCCCCAACCCCACTTAATTGTCTTGTTTTTCCTCAAAGTTGTTAAATTGTAAAATAGCAGTTTTGATATAAATTCTGTATGGCAGAATTTACAAAAATACAGACTGCTACTACAGACTGTGTTAGTTTTGGGTTTTTTTTTTTGGACTTGCCAAAGCCCCTCAGTGAAAACTACACTGTCAGGGCAAAATTGGCTTCTTGGTTATGCCAATCTGAATGCCAAGTAATGCCACTCCACTGGAGAAGTGGTGTCACTTTTCCTTTGCACCAGTGTTACTAGTTACCCCACAAATCTATGATGAAGTTATGAAACACTTAAAGCACAGCCTCAGCTCCACAGTGGTGGCTGTATATCCCCATAGTCAATTCCTGAAGCCAGGTTTCACTGGGAGCTTTAGCTGGGCATCGGGGAGGAACAGAGATCTAGGGAGATGATATAGTCAGCTCACATGCTATCAGCTACTACAATAAATTTTCATGTCCAGTCTGTCTATATTGCAGACTAAGTATGTTGTTTTAGTTATTCTTCAATAACTAGCACAATCACCCACACCAGAACAATCAGGCTTTGATTCAGTAAGATGCTTAAGGACATACTTCAAGTCTGCCAAGTAGTCTGGAAAGTGGATGGCTAGCTGAAGTCCATAATGCTAAGGAATGCTTAAGTAGCTCACTGAATCAAGGATGGATGTTTATTACTTGTTGATAGTATCATTTGGGTTAGATTCCTGATCACCATTATTTTAATCCGAGTTAAATATATGCAATTACTTCAGATCTATGCTGAGCTTACTCAGATCAGAATCTGACCCACTGGTAGAAGCACTTCTTATGGTAAGAAAAGGTAAAAGTGAATTTTTTTTTTCTAGATATATAAATTCAAAAATGAAAAAAAAATCGTGTACAAATATCACATAACAACATCAACAATTCCATAGATGTAGTTCCTCAGTGCACACTTTAAACAAGAAAAAGTTTTTTTTGTTCTTTTTCCATTTTGCTTTTAAATTCTGGCATAATAATATTAAAGCTGACAAAAAATCAGGGCAAGCTACATCACTTCCTCATACAAAAAAAGTACAAAACATTAGCCTCTAACTAGACATAACATAATACTGGTCATCACAGTTAGACATTTAGTAACTGTGTGTCTTGGAGTATTGTACTGGAGGGTAATAAAAAATAGCTTCTGTTGCCAATCTTCCATCTCAGGTTACTTCAGTCATAGAGGCAGAGTGATTCTGCAAAGAGGAAAAGGCAAACACATGAACATTTGTATACATTTTGGCATTTACATATCCTAGTGTGTAAAATGAATGAGAAAAACCTTCACTAATAAAATCTGTTGCCCAGCTAATGTAGGGCTTTAAAATGAAGAGATCCCTGCAAATGTGACGGCCGTCTATCCTGAGCTTGTGGTGGGAAATGCTGAACCCAAGCCCTGCTTTGAGGCTACGAACACTCAGTAACAGGCTTGACAAACAAGGTGCCGCTTTTTCAATAGAGACTTTCAAACTGGACTGGATCCTGTCCAGAAGGACATGTCCGTACAGGCTCAAGTACTTCATACAGTCACATAACTAATACAGTGGGTCTGTCTTCGGTCACGAAGAGCCTAAAAGACCATGGTTTGGCTTCATGTGATGTGTGCATGTAGATCCTACACAGTTTGATACTAGGGAACATATAGAGCTTAAAACCATACAAAGGTGGGGTCACTATGCCAAAACACATGCAGCCACAGATATATAGCAACACAGAAGTCCTCTTTAGGTGGAAACTGTTGATTCAACCTTCTTGGAGGCCAATGTCCACGACTTCAGTGGCAGTACTGAGCTGTCCTTGGATTATGCTGCATCTGCAGGGTTTGTCTGGGTGCAAGGCAAAACAAGAGTGGGAATGGATGCATAAATCTGCACAGAGAAGGATGATGCACCTCCTATATCTGAAGAAGCAGTAATAAGCAGCCACTCCCAAGGACTTGTTTATCATAGCTTCAGATTTATCATAGTATCACTTTTTTCCCAATCTACTCCTGCATGGTAGATGTATGGTCATTTAGAGACTGATACCCTGAATCAGAGAAAATTATCTTGTTGATTATAGTGGACATCAACAGTTAAGGCCTAGTCCCTTCCTGCACTTCACGGTCCAGAAGCTATAAACAGCTGATCAGACAAAATTTTTCTCACAGTCTATGAATATTTTCACCTGTTCAGCCCTTTTGTCATACACGATGCAATGTGGATATATGTGGCACATAGTTTCTGGGCTGCAAGTCCACCAAGAGAACAGTTAATGCACATAGTGCTGCAGATTTAATTGAAAGTCTTCCAGCAAATCTTTGCCTAATCAAAATTGACTTTTCAATTAAGCAAAATATTTCCAGGAGTTAGAAACAGTGTCTTTTCCATTTTTTTAATTCCTATTTTCAGTTTATTTGTCAAAGGATTTAGCAAAAGTCACTATTGATCTTGCCACACACCATGTACATAGGAATGACAGGCCACCTAATACAGGAAGTACAATTTAAAGAACAAATCAATTACACCAGGGCATTTCAGATAACTAATAAACTATAGTTCCTCCTTGTTCGCAGAAATTCTTGGCAGGTGGCATTTGCTTGTCTGTTTTGAAAGGACTGGGTATGATTCAGTTACACCAACATTTGAAGTTAGTAGTTTAACAGAAAACACCGTCAGTGATAATGCCCCCGCTAGCCTATTTTTTTGCAATCTTGAAAGAATGCTATTAACTTCTTTTCTGATGACTTAGAGATAGAAAACAGTATATGATTACTTCTTCTTATAGAAGATACTGAACAGTAATACGGATAAAAAACTAATCTCTATAATATTTTTCTGGACAGCATAGTTTAGCCTCAGGATTACAAACATTAGAGTAAATCCTTAAGACATCCCACAAGCATTCCAAAGTGTAATTAGACAGAATTATCTTTACTTTTCTCTCGGTTTTCTATTCTTCTAAGCAAAAGTTTGTTATCACAAATGATATGCAGAGGCATGTGAAATCCTACTGCTTTAGCTTTGGATGTGCACAGGGGCAGAAGATCTACATTATTTGGTAGTTTAAGGGATAAATGGCTTAAACCAAATTCTTCCCTGATACAAATTCACTCTGTTCAATGGGCTTAATGTTAGGAATAAAACCAGCTGCCTGTGTAGTTACGTATGCAACTAGTTTTTACTCTGCCATAACAGAAGATGTGCTTGGTGATGGTCTGGGTGAGAGGATTTACAGTACCTGTGCACTCAATGTCTCCAGAGGACTTTCCACTCTTGGAAAAGCCATTAGAGGCATTCCTCGTGGGTCTTCAGGCTTCGGTTTAGAAGGAGCTCCGTGAGTGCCTTTAAAGTTATGGACGACACATATCCCCTGTGTGATACAGAAAAAAAAGAAAAGTGAGGTCAGGTTGTTCTATCTCCAGGAAAGCTCACAGGAATTATCATCAGAGGTCTTACGACTGCCAGTTTTTGCAAAGAACTTAACCTGGGTTTTGGTTCAAAGCATTACCTCTCTCAGCCTTGGGCTACAGCGCATTTACTGATATAGTTGGCTGTGGTGGACTACCTTGGTAAATGGGTTCATCTGGCCTGTAATCTGAGGTGATGAACCATTCTCAGCCTTTTTATGTTTTATACAGCAGAGACTCCCATGTCTGCTTTATCATCACACAACCATGGGCTACCCTGATGATGCATTTTATTGGCCAAATATTCCCTTCAGACTGACTGTCATTTACAAACAGTGAAAACAGCTCACTGGATGGCTAATCTACCTCACATCTGGATGACATCAAGCTCATTTAGCACCATTCCTGCATACGTCCACCACAGCTGCTGTGGTGTTTATCCTACAAGCCCTTCCCTTGTGCATGACCAGACTTACTGCACCCACATGGTGATGCTAATAAGAGCAAACACGCATGGCAGGTTGGGGCTTGGGAGCACAGTGGAAAAAAAGACATACAGGAGCTGACGCATCTGCTGTCAGAGCGATTCCTGCAGCCAGCTCCTTGCTGGCTCTTCCTCTTCGTTGCTCTTTAGACCTGAGCAAGGAGCAGGCTGCAGCCTGGGTGAGCCTTGTGCCAGCAGCAGGAATCTCACCGCACCCCTCCCCTCCAAGCTCCGGGGAGACCCCTTCCACCACTCTGCAATTGGGCTGGTGACACTTGCAGGCTGGCAGAAGGTCTGCAGGGCCAAAATGTGGCTAGGAGCAGGCTGTCACTGCCAGAAACAGGAACTGGGGGCACGTAGATTGTCCTGACCAGATACATGGGGTGACTGCCTCTTATATTGCATGAGCTAGATTTAAACTGCCTTTCCCCGTGGGAATCAGACAAACTACTTTTTTGGAGTTTGGAGATTCAGGTCAGAGGTTGCAGATATCTTTTTATTTAAAGGGAACACAGGAATAAATGATAAGTGAAGGTTTGGTTTGTTTTTTTTTTTAAGTACAGAATAGAAAAAAAATCAGTGACAAGACAACCTAGACTTAAGGGAACTTTGAAACCTAATCTCTCCTGATTACAGGGATAAAGTGTCTGTTGCTATGCAGTGGATAGTTTTGAAGCATATTTTGATTAAATGGAACCAGGCACATTTCTTGGTAATAGTGAGGATCACCTTGACTGCTGTGTGGGCAAATCCTCAGCAAGAGATCTCTCACCAAACAAAACACTTAAACCACACAGCCAACAGGGGAGCAAGTAACATTCAAAGTCCAGAGAGATGCTGCTCCTAGATTCTGTGGGAAGGCCTTTGATATATTTTAATACATTTGGTTGTCCTATGAGATGGTGAACAATTTCAGATCAACTCCAAATGCTGCAAAGGGAGGTAGTTTTGTCTCCCAGGGAGTTTGTCCTGACCTTCCTTTCTATTGCACTTCTTTTATGGTCTGAAACAAAACGGGGAACCAGGATCACTGCTTAGAGCTCCAGATAACATCCTGTATCCTACATTTTTTGCCAGATACCAGGCAGAGAGTGGGGTTTTGCAACACAGGGGTGTCAGAGAAGTCTCAAGCATTTTTGACATTACTTGAAATCTACACCATCTTTAAAGCATTTTCCAGGACAGGTCAAGTAAGGACATGCACAGTAATCAAAATAATCTTGAAATATAGACAATGCACAAATGTCATCATATTAGCCTTATTAATTAGTATCAACCTGATTTCATATTAGGATTTTCTCTGATGATACCTTTAATTAGATGGGGCTAGAATTAGTTCTTAGCAACTGGATTAATCAGCTGCAACAGGCCACAAGAGAACAGTAATTTTTTTAACTGAGGTATTTTTAAAAGGAATGCAGAAGGACTGATGGGCTTACCAGAAACAAGGCTACAGCACTCCCCAAGATGAAGCCTGCGATCACATCCGAACAGTGGTTTCGATACTCGGAAACTCTATTTAGCCCGGTGAGGAATGCAGCACACAGGGTACCCAGACACAGCACAGGTTTGGCTAGCCTGCTACTCTTTGTTTTAATTGTGCTTGTGATGTACATCTGAAACAAAGGGCAAGCCAAAAATGAAAAGAGGCTCTGCCAGAAACGCATCTTTTTCCACCCAGACAAATCTGAAATCAGCAAGGATGTGACAAAACCCATGATTCATTAAAAAAAAGCATTGTGAAATGGAAGAAGAGGTTTAAGGTAATTCAGAGAACACTTTTAAGAGAACAAAATGGATACTGTTAAATGCTGTTTCAGGATGTCAAATATCCCATCAACTGCATTTACATACTGGACTTTTTCTGAGCAGGTACGTACAGGCTGTTTTACTGACTTCCTAACTTGTGCAAATACTTGCTCATATGCTAGTAAACATGCACTCTGAAGGTACCTGACTAGATGTTTACAAAGGGAGTCCAGAATTTATGTTTATACTCCTGCAAAAACTGTAATGTGCACATGATGGAGTGCCTAGCATCCATATGAACTAGCTGCTCCAGTTTCCTAAGTGGTGTTAAGGTTAAGAAACAGAGAACGTTACGAGAAACCATTCCAGACATTTTCTCTGCAAGATGAAAAGAAACACAGAATATGAGAGAGATTTCTTTCAAAACAAAGTTGATTCTGAAAATGTAATTCCAGAGCATGAAGTTTCACTGTGCTCTGAATATTTTTTAATGAACCCCACGTTTTTGGCAGTTTGTATTTCATTTTAAATGCATTTTGACAGAGAGAGTAAAACCATGTGGGTCACAATTAGGAGCCAGTCATTAATTCCAGAGCCACAAAATGACAAAGATCAAGCAAAGCAAGCCTGATGGCAAAACAATTCAATAAAATCCTTTTCAGCAAGGAAGTATGAATGCCTGCATGATTTCCAAAGCTTTGATAAGCAAAGCAAATATGTCAAATACATTTGCCAGAAATGTCTCCAGATGACACATTGCCTCCCATACGTGAAACTGAATCAGGAAGATGCATTTGAAAAATTAATTCGGTTCTTATTACCAATCAGCTGGTAAATCCACCTGATTCACATAGTGTAGATCTGATCTTTTGAAAGTACAAACACCTGTTCTGCTGGGGAATGGAAAGATTACAAACCACGGAAGTGTCTCTTCCAGTGCTTAATATCAAAAGATGCCATTTTATTTGTAAAGAAAAAATATGTTATTTTGTTGTAAAAATAAGTAAAATAACCAGAGCTGAAAATATTTCCATTCTTGACCCTTTTTCAGCTGTCAGAAATGGAAATATGGTTCTGTTAGTCTTCTGGACAAATAACTCTGTGGAAGATCCTTATTGTTTTAATTACATCTGCAATAACACCACAACTGGGATCTCTGTGCTGTCTGCAGGTCACAAACCTCATCCTTCTCTGGGATGACTTCATTTCTGGTGAAGGGCACTGCTGAGCGCTTTGCCATGGGCAGCGCTGAAATCAGAGCGGGACTCTGCAGGATGGTGGAGACCCAAGGGTTGTTCTCCGTTGTTGCTGCTGCGGCAGCTCAGGACACCACGCTGGCTCACACTGCCAGTCTCTGGCCAAGACTGCAATGGCTTGGCTGGGGTGAAGCTACCTCGGGATTTTCCTGTGCCTGTGCTGAAGGAAGGAGGTTTGGCTTGGTGCTTCCAATTGCAATTACCAGCACAGGTCGCTTTGCACTCCGTGACCTATCTGGCAACCACAGGCAATTATTTTACTGTATTTTAATGCCTGTCCCTTTCTTCATGAGCCAGGTATACAGAGGTCACTATGGTCTAGCACATAGTTTTGGGATCAAGAAACAGAAATTATATCCATTCTCAAGGTCACTCTGTTCATTGCCTTTCATATATTCCTTTATTTTGCTGTATTGTGCATATTTTTTACTCTAACTTTCTCCCTGTCCATATTTCTTTTCTTTTTTTCCCTGACTGGGCCATCAAATGTCCCTACAGCTGGCTTCCCCTCACTGGCTGGCATTAAAAATGTTAGCCTTAAACCCAGTACAATACGTAACTCTAGAAGAAGGGAAGGGACACAGCAACTACCTCCTGGAAGGGAAAGGGACAGGCCAGAGAAACCAACCAGGGAAAGGCAGATCTAACTGCCTCCGGACCGATACCTAGGCAAAATTATACTTTCACCTGCCAAGAAACTGCAGTACTAGACTTCTAAGAGCTGAATTTGCCAGACCTCTGCCTGGGGAATTGAAGTCTTCTGCCCTTAAATGTGCTGCTGCGCACATCATTTGAAGGTGAATATTATGACCTGGAATATTATGGTGTGTAATAGCACTGGTATGGGACTAAGCTACTTGAGAGGTTCCTGCTTGCTTTGTTTTTCCAACCTAATATCTGACTGCAGCACATGCCTTGAAATGACAGCTAGCAACTGAGCACTAGGCGGCAATCTTGCCCCGGTCCTTGCTGGTAGGTCGAGCTGCACCTGACTATCACCAAAACTCACGTTAAGGTTCTTCTTGGGAAACAATAGGAAAAAATATTGTGAAGTGCCACTGTGTGACTAACTACTGCCCATCCTTTCATCCTATGCACTTCTTTTAGCAGAAGCCAATTCAAACGAGCGATAGGGAGCTGGATTGCTTTCCTATTCCCCACCAAACCACTACTGCGGTTTACAGCATCCAAAGGAAAAGCATCACCTGTTTAAAGTAACAATGCAGTCCTGCTGCGACGGCTGCAAACCCTAGCTACAGAGAACAACCACGCATGCTTGTTTTCTTACAGGTATGAGATGAAGCTGGATCTTTGGGTTACCCACATGGGAGAATTCTCCTTTTTACAGATGGGAAGTATCTAATGTATTTGAAGTTTCACACATCTCAGCAGGAAAACGTAAACTTGTAGTAAAGAGAACATTTTTAGCAATGAAGGTAATTAACCATGCGAACAGATTGCCAAGGGAAATCTGTTAAACCATCATGAGGAGGTTTTAAAACAAGACAAACTGTTTTCCCAGAAGGTATGCTCCAGTTCATCCATAAATCACATGCTGAGCTCAGAAATAATTGGGAGAGCTTCTCCATTCTGGTCAGACTTCCCGATCACTACGGTTTGATCTTTATTGTCCTCATCCCTAAAGCCAAGATATTTTTTAAGATTCTCACAACGTGTTTACTCTTTCACTTACAGCATGTTTTCAAAGCTTTGTGTAAGAGTCCAAAACTTCAGTGAAAGTCACTTACATTTGATTTCCTACACGCAGCAGGTGTTTTTGAAAATTTCCCACAATGCTATTTATAGGGTAAATTCATTTACAAAACTCTAAATGTCAAAACCAGTTATTTGATGGGTGGGAGAGGGAGGAAGAAAGTGAATATAAGAAGTTGTGAAAAAACCAGAATAAATAATATTAAAAAATAAACTAGATTATATGATTTAACTACATAAATTATCTATTCAGCTTCTTTGCTGTGCTCTTATCAGTACACTCAAGCAGTGTATTTAGCAATGTGCAATATGTGATAGTAGCACTCATCCTGTGTGTAATTCCTCGCCCATCTTTTTCAAACAGGCAAAAACATAGACAGTTGAGGAGGCTTTTTTGTTTGCAAGTTTAAAATAGACATACATACATACATACATATATATGTATATATTTAGAATGTATGTTATATCTATGATGAGAAAGGCAGAGTGGAAGAAGTCTGTCTTGTCCTTTCAGCAGAAAGTGGGGAGTTTCGTGATAGTTTATTTTCCTTGGAAAGTTCACAATTTCATATCAATACTGCAAAATTCTGTGTCCTACAAGCTTTACAGACAATCTTTTCCTTTACCATAGAGATTTCTACAGTAAGAGAGAAGCAGAGCCTTTGACAATGATGTGTACTGTAGAACACGATACAGTCTCCTAGATGCTCAGTGCAGCTGCTCGAAGTGCCAAGGCCTTGAATTTCATTGATTAGTCTGGTAGGTGTTAATGCAGAAATGGAAGAAATTGTTGGTGGGGTCACAGGGACCTGGGTTGCAGAAGGGATTTGCTGTACTGTTCTCTGCTATTCAGAATTTCCCAAATGTTGAAAGTTTCATGTTCAGGTATATTGTATCAGTCTAATCTAGTCAAGAAGCAATGCACCCAGGCGTAAACAACAGATGCCAGGTCATGATCTGATGTGATGAGGTAGAGTCTTCTAGCCGGATGGATGTGACAGAAAGCATTACTTGTGGATGCTGCTAGCAAGAGCTTAGCTGGAGAATCCAAAAAACACTACTAAACAGTCAATGTAAGTGATTAGCTATATCTTTCAACCATAGAGACCCCGTTGTGACTGTAAAACAATTCTCCTTGCTTTCACTCCAGAGGCAAACAGAAGGATCAGCAAGGATATCTTCTTTCTCTCTACAATAAGAGGTCCTCCAGTTGTGCTGGTGAAATACTTTTAATTTTCCATGTTCTGGTTGAACACTACCATCTGTAGGTGTCCTTGTCATTGACTCTTCCATGACCTTTCTCAGAAGAGCATGAAGTAACAGTTGTTTAGAGATGATGTAACTGGGATACCCATATGCAACATATGCTTTTATCATCTGTTTTTTGTTTTTTTGACAGCAATGTTAATGAATTAAGGAGTATTTCTAGCCTATCATTTTCCCTTGGGAAAGGTACCTAGAGGCATGTGTTTCTAACTGTACAGCAGCATGTACTATGTACAGTAACTGCCATCTCTTCCTGTGATACTTCTGGGAGACAATAAAACTTAATTAGATGCCATTCTAATTTTTGTGTAAGTATGGAAGCCAGGGCTGCCAGCTGTTTTCTCTCTCCCCTACTTTAGGCATACAAGATCAATCTCTGCCTGCAGAGATCACAACAGTGATGCTTTGGGTTCTCCTCAGCTTCTTTGGCAGGTGACAAGAAAGAGCCTAGTTGGTTAAATATAAAACCCAGATTATAAAAAAAACCCAATTTCCTTCCTGACCGTATAGCAGTGTCACCATCTCAAGATGTCAACTGGGGTCCATTTCTCTGTGATAACAGCAAAATTCTGGCACTGACTTGTATTACAACCTTCTTTGCATGGGGAATTCAGGTCCTAAACAAGGGGAGCAAAAACCAGCCTAGTTCAGCCTCCCATTGAAATGGCACAATTTAAATTTTAAATGTTCAACAACCCATGGCATGTGAACAAAAGAAATAGTAGTGATCCAGGAGCCATTTAAGCATCAACTTAATTTTAATGTTCATGAGACAGAGGCAGGGAGAAGAAGAGGTTGAATGCATACTCAAAGGCCTCTGAGAAAATCAGCAGCAAAGACAAGATTAGGATGTCATGCCTCCATATCATACAGTGCCTCAAAAGCAATGAACATTTGATTTGCTTATACTAGGACTGGTAAAACAGGGAGAGAAGGGGATTTCCCCCTACAGATAAAGAAGAAAGCCCCCCCCGGCCCCAAACAACCCTCTTTTTCTTCAAAAACCCATTGTAAGAAAAATGACCCCATCTAGATGCACATACAGAAACCTCTCATACAAGTTAGCAATCATCATTGGCACTCACCGTGGCATATAAAGCTGAGTAGATGCTCAAAGCAGCATGTTTGGATGGAAAGGATCTCCTTGCCTTTTCAATCACCTCCACATCCCCAGTGCAGATGTTGCCATTGTTTATGAACTGGTGGTGTGCCCGACAGTCGTTTCCAGTGTAGTTGGGTTTACATACAGTCAGGAAGTAGGGAGCCAAGTTCCCAGTCACAACCTGGCCAGCATTTACAAATATGTCAGTGGCAAAAAGTCCAAATGCAAACACTCCTGTGAGGAAAGGTTAAAAATAATGATTATTCAAACAGGTTTAAAAAAAATCTTGGTACTTGAAAGGAAGAGACATAATGAGAGGTAAGGGACCAAACCCTGCAGTTGTTACCCAGCAAAAGCCCCTGCTGACTCCAGCAGAGTCCTGCATCAAAGGCATGACACAGAAGACTGCATGCTTAACTCTGACCGGTGCTTAACTCAGCAACTCCACAAAGACTCAGAAACAGCCTGAAAACGATAAGCAAGTGCCGAAGTACTTTTGTGATTCCGGCTCTGAACAGAACTGTGAGCTACAGATTTCACTGAAAACTCTGCACCTATACTATGCCTGTAAAGTTACCACTATGACAAAGGCTCACAGCCTTTGTGTCAAGTGTCATGCACCTGAGTTACTAAAAATGATTATGTGTTTTTACCACATCTGGGACAAAAAATGGTAATATAACAGCTCTGAACCTGAAAGTGCTGACACACAATACTGCACTTAACATAACTATCTGGTGTTAAGTACCTTTTGGATATTGGCTATTCACCATCCTCATGTTGAAAATTAAGATCCTGATGTAGCGATATTTGGCAGGTCCTTTGGGAAGCATCCTAATGCTTTGCTCTGGCAGACATTTCCAAACAGTTGCAGTTCAGCTCATGTCACTGGGAGCACATACCCGCAAATCCTATAGCAGGAAGCATTCATTTGAATGCAGGAACATTTCCAGGGTTGTGGAGCATCCCTTGCTCAATACTGCAGTTGTCATATCCTCCACTAACTCCCCATGAGTGTTACCAATACCTGCTACAGCTGCTATGAACATATATGAGGATCTTTTACTTGCTTATACTGAGTACATACCAAAGGAACAGAACAGCAGGTTTCCAGAAATGCCAAATCCAAACATCCTGAAAAACTAAATCAGCTCCCCTTTTCCCCTTCCCATCACTAAGGTGGATTAAAGTGTCACAAAATCTTAGAACAAATAAATATTTACTTTTGGTGTGGAAATGTTGAGGGTCCTATATTTTTGCTTTCTCCCTCCTGTAGCTCTGTAAGCAAAAGTCGTTTAAATTATAAATTAGCTGAGATTGCTATCTATTTAAATATGACTAAGAGTTGGAGCTCCAGGGAAAACATCTTAGGAGAGCTGTGATAAAATGTTCAGAGCTGGCACCACCATGGCTATAACAACTTCACTGCTTATCTGTACTGAGTTTAAAAAAAAAAAAAAAGAGGAAAAAAAGACTGCTATAGTCTGAGAAACAAAAAATATCAGGGAGTCAGCAATGTAATGCAGCAGAAAATGCTTTACCATGAATTAGCAAGAATCAAGGATCGTTCTGCAGATATTGTCACCACCACGCAGCTAACAGAAAGCAGAAGGCTACAACTAACAAACAGAGTTAGGTCTTTCTAAACATTCGGGGCCCATCTACACACAGGACACTTGTACAGACAGTAACATAAAATAAAACCCATAACTAAAAATGGATTAATTGTACGAGTGTCAAGTGGGGCTTGCCAGCAGCCCTCGCTCACAGAGATGGTGTAGTGTGACTGCCACGGCTGTGCTGTGACACAGATTCCTCACTGGGGTACCGATGGGAAGAGCCCTCTCCTTGGCTAGCAGCCTGGAGCGGCTGCAGGAGTGCAGAGCCGTTTGTCCTCTCCACACTTCCCCAACGTTAGGAAGGAGCATTACCACAGTGAAGACGATTTTGGGGACTGAGTTTATTACCATTCTTTATACGTGTTCATTATTATTCATTATTAATGAACTGATGTGTGATCATGGATTTAAGAAGCCAGTGGTGGTCAAAGGAGGTAGCCTTCCTCTGGTTCTAGATGGCAGGACTGGCCCCTGCCTTTTTACTGGCATGACAGGCTTCCTCTCGTTTATCCTGCTAAGTGTCTGTGTTTAAAAGGGAAATGGAGAGAGCACTGACACTGCTCCTTTATTTCCTTTATCCCTCTGCTAATATTTTAAATCCATGGTTTTCCACAGCTGGCAGGAGCTCCTCATCTACTTTAGCCAGTGCACAAGCAAGTTCAAGGGAAAAAGGCAGGAGGTATCTTTTCAGCCTGGTGAAACAGCAAGTTATGCCAGAGATGAATCTTGTTTTATATACAGCGCTCTGGCCAAACTCTTACAATTTTTTGGCACAGCTTGCTTTAAATGGCATCTTTTTGATGCGCTGTGCAAATCACAGGGAATGCAGTGAGGATTATTATCCAGCCCTTTACAATACTTAGAGGAAATCTAAGAGCCAGGCAGTCTGGCCCGCAGTCTTTATCATGTAAGTACAAGCCAAGAATCAAGGTGTTTCAGAAAAAGCTCATGGGCTTCACAAAGTTATTTCAATCTCTAGGCAGTGCACAGGTACAAAGGTGGTCCAATGTTTTTCTCAGAAAAAAAGAAGTTTCAACACCTGCCTTTTCTTAGTATTTGGTAGCACTGAAAGTGCTGGCCCAGACTCAACTGCTGAGGGCTGCAGTATTCTGCAGAACAGCAGAACAAGCCATGGCTGAAACTTTTATCATGCTCTGACTGCGATGCATATTGATCTCTGTAATTCCCCTCTTGCAGTTCTGCCAAACTGCACCTTATGAAAATCATAGCTATGTGCAGCAATGAATTCTGCTAGCAGGAATTTAACCCTTGCAGACTGATTACACATCATGTAGTCTCTGGAGACTTTGAGATAGGGTTGACTGTAATTGATTTAAAGTGTGTAACACCAGTGAGCCTGGGTAGTGATGGAGAGTCCCCTGATGGTTTTTGTACCTCAGGAATCCATCTGTTCAATGGATTTGTTCAATGACCTACAGCAGCTAAGCTAACTGACCAGAGCACGAGGATGCAGTGACGTGATTGCCAGGTTTTTAGAGGCAGACAAATCGCTGCTGAAAGGCTTCACAGGAAGGGCAACTAGCCATAGCCCTTCAGGGTCATACAGCTGAAGTCCATGATAAAATGCCACAGAGAGAGAACGTCAGAACATGTACCTCTTCCAGACTTTGATGCTCAGGTGTAATGGGAGGTGATGTCATCCTGCGAAGGAGCAAGTGCTTTATCTCAATCTGCTCATTCTGGCCTAGAAAACCTGGGAGTGAACTTTAGTCCAGAACTTAGCATATGCTAAGAAAAGATGTCAACAGTGCAAGCCACATGGGAAGAAGACCTACAGCCTCTACAGTTGGTAACTAGCAGAAAGGATGGGCAGAGGTTAATTTCATTTACATAAAGCCACTCCTTCCCCTCGTCCACACATGTCACATAGCCTGGCTGCACAAAGAGGCTTTAAAGAAGGAGCCGAAGTTATTTCTGGAAAGGCTTCCTGACTTTTTGTCACTGTCCTGGCTCTCAGCTATGTTGGTGTGTGTCAGGAGCAGCCAGACAGAAGAGGCTAGAAGGCAAACCAGTAAGCAGAATGTAAATGGGAGAGAGACTAGTTTAGGCCAGAGATAGAGGGTAGGCTATACTCCCTGCTACTCTCTTTAGCTGCCCCAGAGTCAAGAAGAAGGAACTGAGGATCAGATTTGCCTGATATCTTTACCTCCAGTGAGAAAGACCTTAGACAAACTAAATGTGCAAACCACAAAGAGAACAAACAAGGAAAGTCCTGTTCAAAAACGCTGACAACAGACAACATGAACCTTAAATCTTTCCAGCTCCATCTCACCTGAACTAACACTTGCCTTGGCAGAAGAATCTAAATCTTCAGCAGCTTCAATTCTGAATGCTTCAGTTTCAATTTCTACACTTACACCTCCCCCTAAACTGCTGCCAAAAGATCCTCCAAGCACGAACCCATAATTTCTGGGCTCTCACTCACATGCTACTCTAATGGTCTTTCTCCTGTCGAGCTCCCTGTGTGGCTGTTCATCAGTGTTGGCACCTCCACCTCTGTCTATTGCTTTTGCTAACGGAGACATCTGCCCTGAAGAAGAATCCAGCTCTCCTTGCTCACAGTAACCTCAGTGCAACCCTGTCTTCTCCCTGCAACTCGTGCTGAAGCTCTCTCTTCTTCCACCCTGAATCTGTCTAACATCAGTGACTGCAGCTGCTTGTTGACTCCATGGCAACTCTCACTATTACAGACATTTAACATGCCACTGATTTGAAACAAAACAACAAAAGAAAGCAAAAAAAACCCAACAAAGAAACACTGGGAGTTGTAGAAGAGCAGCTGAAAAGTCATCAGGAAGAGAGAAGTGAGAAGCCAGTGGGTGGAAATGAGAATGAGGAGGTAGAAGGCTTTATTAGACAAAAACCATGAAACCCTTAAGTAAAGTGACAAAAGAAACAATGCATTGAAGGGCTCACGAGACATCAGAAGCTGTGCTCTTCAGTAATGTATCACCATGTCTTCTACCAAGTGCATTTATTTAGGCACTCCTCTCTCTCCCAGTGCCCAGTCAATTATCTGAATTTTTCACACTCAACCTAATTTGCTCGGAAAATGTTCGTATTACATGTTCACGCTCACACTCCCCCAACCCCTTTTCCACCCCTATGTTTTTTAAAGAAGATTAGAGTTTCAATGGAGTGAGTCCCTGGAAGGACTCAGGGCTCTATGGAAATGCTGATCCACAGCCCATCTCTGACGGTTTTTCTCTAATGGTACTGTGCATCCAATAAAGCCATACATTTATGGTCCTGTGACTCAGACTCTGCTAAACTACCCTTCATCATTATATCTTAAAGGGTGTTGTTAAAGGAGATGTGTATCATTAATCCATTTTACAACTGGAGAGATGGGGGTTGCAGGGAATTTATTGTCTGTTGCTATGGCATCAGGAACAGGCTCAACAGCAAGCTTCTTCCAAGCACTCATAATCCGATCCCAGGATTGGCTTTGATCTCCCAGTGAAGACCCCACAAAGCTCACTGCTCCAGGCATCTACTGCCTCTTGTGTCTGCTTCACCTGTGAGTGTCCTGCCTGGATACAGTTCCCTCAAGACGTAAGAAGGAAGACAAGTGGTCTGAGCACGCAAGAAGAAATTCAGTTCCCAGTGCAAAAGTACTCTGGAGCCTCAAGACTCCTCCCTGCAGACACACAGGATAAGAAGGGAGACATACAGTAGTTTAAGCTGGTGCAGCAGTTTTAAGTTAGAGGCAGCACACTCAAATACAGCTTCAGCCCTCCTGGAAGGCAGCCTTAATAGCAGAATGTGCAGTTTCACAGTGAACTTCAGATCCAAGGCAGACAGAAGGAGAAGGTCAGGCAAACTATGTCCTGCTGCTGCCTAGGGAATTGCCATCAGAGCTCTGGGGTATATCTATCCTATTACAATAAACTCAATGTGTGTATAAATCTTGTAAACCTTTATTTGCTGAACTAAAGCCTTAATTTGCTGAAATAAAGCCCTAATTTCATTATTTAGCTGCCCACTGTGAGGTGTCACCATGCTTTAAATTAAGCTGTCAGCAGAAGCTGATCGCCATTTGTTAACTGCAAATTATGCAGGTCCAAAGTAAAAGCCACTGGTAGCAAATTCATGAAGCACGCTGCATTTCTAAATATCTGAACTGGAGAGAGGCTACTTGTATGTTATCAGGGCTTTGCAGGTATACAAATTAATCACATGGATTAGAAACCTAATATAATGAAATGCAACACAATACACACACTAGTCACCCTGCCGAACTGAGTCAGGGAGGTCTGTATCCATGACCCTGGGGGTAGGATAGCAGCTGTATATAAACAGACTAAATCCTTGACTGAAACCATTCACTAAATAATGCTAAAATAACTTATAACCTCTATTTGCAATACAAATGATGAAGTAGAACACGAAAGCCAATGCAAGATGACAAGATGTTAACAAAGTACTGAACAGGAAATTACCACAAGACAGGGTGAATACAAATACAAAAGGCTGTGTGTACTCAAGTTGGGAGATAGGGAGAAGAGGCAGAGGCCCAAGAAACAACCACTCTTATGCCCTGGTTTCTTAAAGGTCCAGCATGTAAACGGTGAATTTTGGCAGCAGAAATTTGTAATAAAACTGCTGGGAGGGGTGGGGAGAGGAGGGAGGAGAGATGAGGTGACTAAAGGATAGCAGTGCAGCACCAATATTTTAGACAGAAAAAACTGCTCCAAAGCAATTGCACACCACTTGTTTGACCTGAAAATCTTCAAACTTCAAACTAAATATCTGTGGAAGCAGCTATAAAAGATAAAGAGGAAGATAGAAAAAATTGCAACATATAGTAAAGTCTGATGTTTCCAAGCTAAGCCAGCTTTTTTTCACTGATAAAGGAATTGATTTTCTAAATACAGCGAACATAGCAGGTTTCACCAACACAGGCTGCAGCAAAGGACTTGACGTACACTGAAGCAAGTTGAGAGGCAGCCCTTCACCACAAAAGCAAATGTCTACCAACGTGCAGAATTCATGCCTGGGCCAGGAAGCAAGAAGAAATGTTGGCTCTGCTTCATGTGGACAAAGAACCGGGGAGAGATTTAAGACAAAGCTCAACATTCAAGGTCCCCACTAAACTCAGGAGGGGAGAATCTTAGAAATAGACAGCTGCTGAGGGCTTGAGGAAAACAAGGAGAGAATAGGCACAGAGCATAGTAGGCAAGATAAGAAAAATCAAGGAAAAGAAACATGGGGCTTTGCCAACATCCCAGAATAGTTGCAGGTTTTTGGTTTTGCTTAATTCTTTGCTCCACTATCAAAGGGCAAAAAAGTGCTTCATTCTATATACATGAAGAAAAAGCAAGAAGGGAAAGGGCTCAAGTCTAACAACCAAACCCAAAAGATCCCATGGAGATAGTATGACAAGGGTGCTTATCTTTCACATCACCAAAAGACAGTCTGGCTTTTCCCTTTTTGCTTCTCTTTTCTTACAAAATCTAAGTGAATGTTCAGTGAAGTACCTATAACTTTCTGCTTGTTTTGTGGAAGGCACGTTTAAGCTACTATTCTTAGAATCCCATCTCTTCCCAGCAACTCTAGTTACAGAGTCAGGGAGGGAGAAAAAGCCTCTTTGCCTTCCTAAAATTTGGGAATAGCAACTCTCAAAAGCTCTCCATGACGTGCCTTGCAGAGTCAGGAAGCAGTGTTCATTTTTCCTGACACTGAGCACCCAGACACATTGAAGGATTTTTCTCATCCTTTTGAGTAATAATAACTATAATGACTTATAAGGCAATATTCCAAGGAGTTCAATTACTACTTTTTGCAGGTACTCACTTAAGATTCTTGCTCACATATCTGGGCCAAAAGAAATCATCAGACGTGGAGTTTCCAATGAATTTGAACAAGACTAAATTGGCAGCAAACTTCTTTGCAACAAGCCAGACTGCTTGCTCGGGTATCTTGCAGAACAACCTACTTAATCAGCTCTGTAACTTATGGCCCTCAAGTTTAGCAAGAGAAGACGCATGCAAGGAAATCCATGAATGAGCAACCTGGTAGTCTCTCCACAGCCAAGCATCCAGGTAGCCTGTTTTTGGAGTAAGCAGCTGTATGGAGCTAACTTCCCTGATCATCCAGCATGGGCTACAGCTGCTCAGTCCATGTAATGTTTTCAAAATGCAGGTGGAATGTCAATGAAAAAAGTGTGGTTATTTTTAGTTCCTTTCATGAATTTTTTCAGCCACTTTTCAACAAATTCTACTTCTCTCATTTTACTGCAGAGGCAGGGAGAAGGTTTCAGAAGAAAACAAGCAAACAATCAGTGTAGTTTAAGATGAGACGAACACTTTAAGCCATTTCTAATAATGTTAACTTCATTATTCTCAGGAAAACAAATATAGCTGCAAAGTGAAGACTGATTTCTCTAGCAAGGTTAATTTCATATCTTACTACTCTCTGAGAGTCCACTGTATCATCGCTACCTCCTTCTCTTCCACCAGCAGAGAAACAATAGCATGAATGTTTAAGAATAAAGCTAAATATAAGAAAATATATAAAGCAAGTGCTTAGCCTCCATGGTCTAAGCTCTTTTAGTGCTGACCCCGCAGGCAAGAGTATTTGCAACATGCCGACTGTGCTGGAACAGTCAAACAGCCCTGAGTGGCCCAGTGGACTCCGGTACCCTGCTTCTCTCTTAATGGCAGTTTACCATCCATCAATATGTCCTAAAGGTTATGTGAAGTTCAAGGGTATTTTACTTTTAACTCTATTCCCATGTCTTTTGTTTTCATCAGCAGCACACAGGGCAGGCCTGAGTAATGAACCACAGGTGGTTTGTGTCCACCCCCAGTGTAGAAGAAGGTAAAAAACCATTTCACTTCCTAATTTCCATGCATAAAGCAGGAGGCACAGAGAGAGGAGAGGGAGAAAGAAAACCATGGCTCTTCCTCCTCTGCAGCATATATTTGCTGATGATGAAAACCTTAACACAGGATAAGACTTTCAACTCCATGCTCTGAACAAGTATCCCTGCTTGCAGCCAGGGCTGTGCTCGATGGAAGCAATACAACCCGTGCCACAGTCACGGCAGATGTTTTTCTTCCAGATAAAGCTGAAAAATTCAGCAGTGACAGGGAAGAAGTGACCCAGGTGTTTTCAGCCTTTTTTCCCATTGCTTCTTATAACTCGGACTGTGAATTCAGACCCAGCTCTCTGTAAGATGCAGTGTGTAAGGATGCTTTACCTCTAAGAGTATACAGGGAGGGAGGTGCTGTGCTGGTCTGTAGGCAAAGCCCCTCTTGGTCATTGAGGTCATATTTACCACTGGCCCATGCCAGCAGCGAGGCAAGCCATCCCATCCCATGCATGAACTTGGGACTTCTCATGAACGAGTAAGAAGGAGGGAAGCTAGAGCCCCTTGCACATGCAGTTCAGAGCTGCCCTCTTACTCTGCTGCTACAAGGAAGTGTAAATGAGCAACCAGCCCTCCTTATCTCTAAACACCGAGGGCTGCAGTTTGGGCAGCCTTAAATAGCTGTGAATTGGGAAGCCTTCAGAGGACAACCAGATTCTGTCAGTGCCACAGCAGAAATGCAAGCTCTGATGCTGTTCCTCTTCCTGCTCCAAAAGAACCATGGGACAGTCCCCTCAGTAAGGTCTCTTAGGCATTTCTCCCACTAATCAACAGTGTGAAAAAGGCATAGCGGTTTGCAGGCACCATGTAAAGCAACCTCCAATGGTTTAATGACAGGCTTCATTCATTTCTCAGCGATTAACTCAATGACAGCTCTAACAAAAAACAAATACAATAAAAATAAGAACGTTATTTTGAAGTGGGCTCTGGGCTTTTTTACACTGTGCTCAGCTGAACATTATGTGGCAGAGCTATGGATGTTAAAATTAGAGCTGAAAAGAAAAATGCCAGGACATGGGCTGGTGAGGATCAATTTGTAAGTAAAATGGGTAGCTTACACAGAATAGCAATGATGGAATTATTCGTACAAGGATTTGATTGGCATAACCTTTCTTCAAGGGTCCAGAAGAAGCATTAAGCTCAGCAGAATAGGATATAAACCAGCTCCAGACAGCATGATATGGCACATTTTGAATGTTACCTTGCAAATCCCGAGAGGGACTATTCCTCTAAGGTGGAAGACGCCTGCAAAGATTTCACAGCTTAATTAATTTTGTAGCGTAGATTATTAGGATGTTTCTTTCTGTTTTCGTGCAAACAGGGACTAAGCTTGCAGTGCTCAGGATGCTTACCTATAAAACGTATTATTCTTCGAAGCAGTGGGTTCAGGTAACAGCACTCTCCAGTCAAAATAGTTTTCTCTTGAATAATTAGGGTTTCTCGGGTTGACTTTATGAAATACATGGATATCTCACCAATAAAAATCTGCCAGGAAAGGGAAAGAAATGGAAGGTTAAAAATGACACGAGCAAACATTAAAACATGGGTGTCTGGTTCCAGCCCACAGAAACTGCTACACAGCAGTGTGTCTTTGGGACATTGCACTGCCACAGCGCGGCTACACTTATTCACTTGAGATGAACTGACATAGATCCAGCTCCCAGCCAAGAAAAGGATCTGTCATTCTTGCACTCAGTGGCAAGACACAGCAAATGTTAGGCCTTCTTATACTAACTCCTGGGATACCGGGGGCAAACAGAGCTTTAACAAATTCTGTGAATTTCACATTTCACAAAATGGGATAGAAGCTCCCATTTTTACTGAGATTGGCACAGAATTTGTCACATCCTGCTACTAGCATTTAAAATTTACTGACAGTATAGACTTCATGGACGGAAGGCTTCTATTGATCTGCGGAAGTGGAAAGTAATGCTGCAGACTTCCACCCCAACATTTTACCAGCAAGCCTCAGCAGTACTGGAGGCTTCCTGCAGCCTCCACACCTTCTCAAACTTATATTCGTCTAAGTCTGCCAGATAGGTTACAAGAGCTCCTGCCAACCTTGAAACGAAATTTAGATGAAGCACATCCCTGCAATGGAAATTGATCTGAAGTCCCAAAACTTTTCGGGAGGTCAGTGAAAACTCTGGACAAACACATCACATTTGTACTAATGAAGTAAAAAGTGCCAGGGTATGGGTGCAGCGTGGCCGGTCACCCATACTGTTACATTGCTAGTGTGGTCCCTGCCATAGCTTGGCCTGGTGACAGCAGTCTCTCAGAAAATGCCTGGGAAAAGTCCCACAAGGAAAGCTGCATGCAGCCACTGCTATTTATGCAGAAGGAGTTTATCCATTTGGCCACGGGTGGTACACGCCAGCTAGTCTGAGGGCCAGAGGATGACTTCTGGCCTTTTTTATTTACTAAATGTCCTGTTTTATTTATTAAAACATCAAAAATGAGGTCTCCAGGGATCCACTGATCTTGATGTTAGCTGTGCTTATGTATTACGTATTTTTTTGCGATCAGAACATTCATGCTTTCTATAAAAATGATAACTGCTTCCCATAGGATTAGGATCAGTATTTCCTAAGCACTCAGAATTAACTTAAGTCCATTGCACAGCAGTCTACCTGCCCTAGCTAAAGCTGGACAGAATTTGATCACAGGCTTTAGAGGCAGAGACAGTCCACTCACAGTGGGCACTTTTGAAAAACCCACCTAACATGTTTTGTCAGCAGGCTTCAGAAGGGGAAACTGGGAGCTACTTAGAAAGACAGAGTCTGTAATGAAAGTCTTTAGAAAAAGAAAGCCAGTCTGAGGTGGAAGAAATGAGCTTTTAAAAGGGAAGCACTCAGAAGAATTAATTCAATACATTATTGTAAGACACAGAAGAGGAATCCATAGTGCTAGGGAATGGTCAGAGAAGTGCATAACAAAAGCATGTGCGCACACACGTGTGCATGCAGACACCCAGAGTTAGTATAAACGTCAAGGAACTAGTCTTAGTTCACTTTGACTGCTGGAATGGTATGTTGTTTCAAGGGCAACAATTTATCCTTATTAAGCCAGATGAGCATCCTTATTGATTATTGACATTCAAGCCAAGTAAGCTCAACCTCTTTATAATTCTAACCGCTGATGGCAAGAGATGTGGAGTTGTAAAATGTATGTCGATAATGGCATCTGGGGGTGGGAGCTGATGCATGGGAGCCGCACTGAAATATTGCCTTCATCCCATTTCACTCCATCTGCTCTTAACAGAATTGGCAAGCAGTTCAATAAGCTCAGCTCACTAACTACGGGGTTGGGAATTAAGAAAAAGACCATCTGCACTAAAGCAGTTTAAAACTGACACTCTGTTTCAAACCATTTATTATTTGAATTATGATAATGTTCAGAAGTTTGAATTAATGCTTTGGCTCTCTGTCTGCCTGGGGCTGTACATACACACTGAGAGACCATTCACACCCTGAGGAAATTCTACCCTGTGAAGACAGGGGTTAGTGGACTTTAAAAAACCCAAACTTTTGAAATAAGAGAGACTTATGTATAAAACATGTTAATAGTCCTCCTTTAACAATACATCCATTTTTAAAGCTCCTTTGCATCAGAAGTTAACTGAATATTTTCCCACTTCAATTCCCAGCTTTATTTCTATAAATTTATCTGTCTGGCATACTCCTAGCAACTCCCATGTGGATAGATCAGCTCCACTTAGATTTAGGAGTAAATTTTGCCAGGCGATAAATCTGTTCAATTCCATTCCACTGATTTAAGCAGAGTTATCCCAGATTTCCTATAGTATAACAGATCAAAATGTGATTTTTTAAGTGAACAGTGCCTTTGGTTTAATACAGAGTTTAGGTATATAGTAATAATGCTGTATTTGTGAGGTGATATAAGATGATACAATATAACTGAACTATTCTTGTTGTGCTATCTCTGGTACTGAATTTAGTTGTCTGAACTTGAGGATTTTGTTTCCTTGTTATGTTTAATGTGGGCTCTAGAAAGTGAGCCTTGCTGTTCTCTAAAAATTCAATGAGGGCCTGGGCACCTAGTTCTAATAGCTAATCTAGCTGTGCAAAATTGAATGTGGTCTGAATAGTTCCTCAAAGAACTGATTTTTTTTTTCTCCAGGCATTTCTGAAGTCAAGTAACTCCGCGAATTCTCACGATTCAAAACCTGATGATTCTGCCTGAGCAGGGTCCGCATCCAGCCAAGTTGTCCAGCTGGCCTCCCAAAATCAATCACTGACACTGTTAAGTACCATAGCTTCTGCCAGAACAGAATCAGCAGCCCAGGAATTGGTACGATTCAGTTCTAAATCTGAAAGCTAAATATAGATACACAGATATGGGTGGAAAAAGAAAACAGCAAGCAAACTACTTATTTCTGTTTGGGAAAACAATGCAAGGTTAATGAACTGTTGTATCATACTGGCTTAATTAGTTAGGAGAAATGGCAAGAAAATGGCACTGGAGGTTGAGGACTGAAAGCACTGAGATCTGCAGTCTGGGGTGATGCAGGCAATAGGGAAGCAAAGGTAGTGCCACTGGATGTGATTTTGTTCTTGATTTCCTGAATGCAATAGCAGCTCAACTACACTGAGGTTATGTTGCTTGGACGCTCTTGCTCACATTTCTTTTCATATTACTATTAGGTAAAAATACTACGATGATTCCCCAACGCCCCAGTATGAATTAGAAATACCTACCCAGCAGTCATTATTCCTCTGCTGATTTCAACCTGTCCATTGAGAAAACTTCAATTTGTCCTGCCTTCCCATTACTAGCAGTGTCACCAAATACTTGCTCCTCAACATTCAGCTCTCAAAAACCTCGGCTGCACATGCTTTACTTATTTCCTGGCTCCTCCTAAGCAAAGAGACAGATAAAATGATCTGTCCCATTTTCCTCTTCAACTGCCCTTTGTCCATGATAGCTTTGGAAATGATAGTTCTTCAACTTGTGAACTGACATTTTCAGACAGTGAAATATCACACCTTCCCCTTTCAAGTTCTCAGCACAACATGAGCACCTAATTCTCCCTGCACTCCTGTACAGGTTGCCAGCAGTTTGTTAATTTAATTATCAATTTAATCAACAAAACAATGTCACTTGCTTTTAAAGGGATATGGAATCTTTATATTTTTATTTTTTTTTCCTTTAACACTTTCTGATAAGCTCACAGTCTCCTTGCCAAATGGTTCTTTGCACAAGTGCATTCTAGAAATGGATTGGGGTAAACCGCAAGAAGAGCTGTTTCTGTAAGGATAAATTAAGATAAACTGTCCAGGAATGAATTTGGGTTACAACTAAGACAAGGTTGCAGAAGAGTGGCATCCTGGAGCAGCAATCCTGCAGGAACTGGGCAGTGGGTTGAGGGTGGGCGGCAGCCTTGAAGAGTTATATTCAATTTAGAAAAGTAATTACTAATGATGCTGACAGCCAAAGATGGGTCCACCCTTAAGACTTCTGTTCTTTTTACTAGTTTCTTTCATTCAGGACATTAGCCTTGCACCTCAAGTCAAATCCTCTAGCAAAGCTGAGTACTGCACCCCTGCTTCACTCCTGCCATGCTAGCAGCCAAAATCCTCCCCCTTAGTCATGTTTCTCCAGACTCCTGTGCATGCAGAGTGCCCCAGTCTGGGTCCTCCTATGCACAAACTGGCTCCTCACCAGTCAGTCACACTGGCCCAGTCTTGCCTCCTTTTTTAGAATCATAGAATTGTTTAGGTTGGAAAAGAGCTTTGAGATCATCAAGTCCCCAACCATTAACCTAGCACTGCCAAGTCCCACTAAACCATGTCCCTAAGCACCACATCTACACGTCTTTTAAATACCTCCAGGGATGGTGACTCCACCACTTCCCTGGGAAGCCTGGTCCAATGCTTCACAACCCTTTCCGTGAAAAATTTTTTCACAATATCCAATCTAAACCGTCCCCGGTGCAACTTGAGGCCATTTCCTCTCTTCCTATCACTTGTTACTTGGGAGAAGAGACCGACCCCCACCTCTCTACGGCCTCCTTTCAGGTAGTTGTGGAGAGCGATAAGGTCTCCCCTCAGCCTCCTTTTCTCCAGGCTAAACAACCCCAGTTCCCTCAGCCGCTCCCCATCAGCCTTGTGCTCCAGACCCTTCACCAGCTTCGTTGCCCTTCTCTGGACACGCTCCAGCACCTCAATGTCTCTCTTGTAGTGAGGGGCCCAAAACTGAACACAGCATTCGAGGTGAGGTTCAGCTGGCTGTCAACCAGCACCCCCAGGTCCTTTCCCACCAGGCAGCTTTCCAGCCACTCTTCCCCAAGCCTGTAGGGTTGTATGGGGTTGCTGTGGCCCAAGTGCAGGACCTTGCACTTGGCCTTGTTGAACCTCACACAATTGGCCTCAGCCCATCGATCCAGCCTGTCCAGGTCCCTCTGCAGAGCCTTCCTGCCCTCGAGCAGATCAACACTCCCACCCAACTTGGTGTCATCTGCAAACTTACTGAGGGTGCACTCGATCCCCTCGTCCAGATCATTGATAAAGATGATAAACAGAACTGGCCCCAATACTGAGCCCTGGTCACACCACTTGTGACCGGCCACCAGCTGGATTTAACTCCATTCACCACAACTCTTTGGGCCCGGCCATACATTTTCCCTGCCTCCCTTTGAAAACTCACTACGGATTCACTGCAACTTAGTCAATCTGCTCGCCCCTTGTCTCCAACGGGGTCTGACCTGACGGCCTCCGTGCAGCCCCACATTGCTGCTGGCAGAAGCTGCATCTCAGCAGCCCTCCTACCTCTCATTCACTCACTCACTTAGGGGTGACAAATGGGAAAACACTATTTTTCTATTTGTTTCTCACACTTTCAGCGAACGCTGGGGTTGTGTGAAAGTTGCCACAGACAGTTTTCATTTCAGCTGCAATTCCACACAGATAAAGAAGGAGCAGCGTCAGCCAGGGTGCACAGAAGAGATGCAGGAAGCACAGTTGTGCCCACAGCCTGAGACTGCCTGAAATCTCCCTGTGAAACAACACCCTTCTGCTGCTTCCCTTGAAAAAGTACAGCTGATGGCATGTCTGATCTCAGCAAGAAGATGAAGATGCCATATTAGGAAGAATTATGTGAATTACAGCTGTCTGTCTTTTCTATGCATAAAGTTTATGTTATTCTGACAGTTTTTAAATCTTTCAACTTGTTTACTCTAACAGCATCCTTGTGACACAGTCCATCCTTGTTAACACCACTTTATACGTAGAAACTGCATCCAGAAACATCCTACTACACACAAAAATCTCTGGCAGCAAAGAAAATTGAACCTGGGTCTCGGGACATCATCGGTCTCCATTCTGGGCAGGTTTCAGCAAGCTCTATGATGTTTCCTGAATCCTCTATAAGAATGTGTGTGGCTGCATTTTTAATGTCACAAATAGGAAGACCTAAATTAATCAAGTCTGCAGCATCCAAATAGCAGCCAAGGAGAGGAGCGCATACAAGGAAGGCACTGGCTGTGAGACAAGCTATGTGCAGAGTGCTCAAAAACAGAGAATATAAGCAGATGGGGGTTAAGGGGCTCAACTCCAATCAGCCAGTTTCAAAATGACTCCACACAACTCTCCCTGGGAAAAGCAGGCCTGTCCACCAAAAGGTGACCTTTGCAAAGTGCTCCAGCAGGTGTTTCATCAGCACGGGCTTGCATTGGTGGTGCACCAAAAGCAATTCTCCCCTTTTGCAATCACGGTGTTATCTGAGGACTGCATTAGCACAGCTGCCTCTTCAGGCTCTACACGGGAGCTCATGGCTCCGTTCATCTGTCATCAGTTAAATAGCAGAAAATTTTCACTAGCACTACAGAATGCAGCGGCACGGAACCACACAGCGATTCAGCTGGCAAGGGGCCCCAGAGGCCTCCAGTCCAACCCCTGCTCAAAGCAGGGCCAGCGCAGACCGCAGCCTTGAGCAGTCGTGTTACGAACGTCCTCAGGAACAGAGATGCCACGGCCTCGAGGGGGGCATTGTTGCAGTGCTTGACTACTGTCATTGTAAAAAGATTTTTCCTAGTATTTAATCAGTTTATTTTCTTGCAGCTTGTGTCCATTGCAGGGTTGCCTCTTGTGCTTGGAACAGTCTGTCTCCATCTTCTCTACAGTCCCCACTAAGAACATGGCTCATATTGACTTTCATGTAGTGATGTTAGTTCCTTAATTCCTTAAATCTCCCTCGCAGTTAGCCTTAGGCCCTGAGGGTTATTGCTCTGCCATCCTACCTGCTACCTACAGTGCCAAACATTGACAATGCACAGCTGAGACTCCACAGTCAAACCCGGGCGGCAAACACTAAGCAACATTCATATTGAGAAAAAAAACCTTAGGAGGCAAGCGGTCACTGAGGTCTGCCTTGGCACCCCCTCCAGGACACAGTATTTCTGCTGTGATCTGCAGCCAGGACCCTGACCCAAGCCTGCCTGGGAGGGCAGAAGCTTTCCCTTAAAACACCAGTACCACGGCTGTTCATGAGGACTAGGGATCAGCTGAGAGTTTTCTCAGACACTCTCTCATCTTTGCCATCACCATCCAGACAGATCTTCTCTAGCCCACAGGAATCAATGCTGTATTTTGCATAACTGTAAGAGGAAATGAAGCAATGTCTTTAGCTGAACATTGCAGAGCCAGCTCACCCATAATCTTCTGAGGACAAAATCTTAATCTACATTCAATTACTTATTATCTCTTTTTCTTGTTGTTGTTGTTGTTCAGTGAAAAAAACCAGCAAAGAACAGTTAAAAGTCCTTTTCCAGAAAAAGAAAATTGGTTTCCTTTATTCCAAGTAAAAAGGGCCAAAACCCACAATTTGGATTCTAGCCTGCCCAAAACCCACAACTGCCTTATCATTGTGCTCAAAAAACCAATTTACTGTGGTAAAACTGCCTGAAATAATTATACTGCAGTTCCAATCAAGAGAAGAAATTTCCCACAGCTCTGCATTCTTCCTCAGAAACTGGCATGTGACCGGGACCATTAGGAAGTCCTGGAGACACTGGCAGCAGAAGTGCCTGGAAGTGTTACACCGAACAAACAAGGTGTATTTATTTTCCAGAATGGTGTGTAAATACCAGAATATAAACATTTACACAGAGTCAGGGGCACACCTTGGCCTCACTCTTACGTATCCCGGCTTGTCATTCACCACTTCACAAGCTAGGTCCTTGGCAAGCCTCAAAGAGAGGGAGACAAGCCACCACTCGCAGAGGACCCCCGACAAGCAGCAGGGCGCTTCCTCCAGCCTTGCCCTGTGAGCAACCCCAGCTCTGTTTCCCGACAATAAAAGGAAGGTGTAGCCAAATGCCCTTGAGTGGAGATCCCCCTCCTCCGCGACCAAGCTGAAACGGAGGCCAGCCCTGACAGCCAGGACCACGCAAGCGCCATGTGTGGTACATCTCCTTGGAAAAGGGACGTATCCTTCCTTAGCAAGGAGTAAGGGACGCTCCAGGCATTGACACCGACCTCTCCTCCCCGCTGCCACCCAGCTTGCCACGCCGGCACAGGGGTGAAGCATGGTGGGTGGGAGAGCGTAGCGCAGGAGTTTGTCCTTTCTGGCAGCACCGTCACCAGCAGAGCCTTGGGATTTCTGCCTGAAAAAGCTGGGAAGAAGCTATTGTAACAGGGCTCTGAGCTGCATTAGCTCTCTTGGTTTTCCCAGCATCTGCTGCTGAGCAGCCACAGGGGAATCAGCCAACACAGGCAGAAATTCCCTGGCTTCCCTTCTAGAAATAAATCACTGTAATAACATGGCTGTACTAAGCCAAAGCCAAGGAAGCAAGGTGGCACAGAGAATAGGAAAACCATCTAAAAGAATTATGTTTCAGAAGCTTGGGAGGTAAGTGCAAATTGTGGAGACAAGTTTGAACGGTTTCCTCCTGCTTCAGGTAAATTTGATCAACACTGTAATTAATCTTCTAATTTATAATCAGACTAGTTTGGTTTGACTGATTCCAACATCATCTGAAAACAAATACTCCTTTGCACAAATTAATAGCACTGGCCAGTTAACAATTATATGTAGGCTGCCACTTCCTCCCTGGAAATGGAAGGAAAGAAACTGAAGATTGCGTGAAAACAGTAGTGGCACTTTCTATTCTACTTTTAGGAAAAAAAGAATGGTGCCCTTGAAGCTTTCTGCTGCTGTTCAGTATTCATTTCAGTGAGCTGGCTCTGTTCCTAAGCCTCTCTGCTTCTCTTGGGTGGGCAGACAAATCACAATGGATGGAGCAGTGCAGGCAGCAGCTCTGAGCTCTGGAAGGATTGTTTAGCACCAGCTGGGGAATTGTCTGAATTGCAGTAACCTCGTAATGGGGAAAGCTAGTCTTGAGGGACACTAATGAATGTGGTGGAGTCATCCCAGAATATTTTTAAGGAAATGGCTTGAAAATTTTTCCACTTCAAGCATTGTTTTCTTAAAGTTGTCATACTGGCAAAAATTAAAAGAATTATTATTTCTTACACACCTCCCCAGTATTTTGGAATTGACAGTGAATTGAAATATCATGCTTTCTCCCAGGCTCTGCATAACACACTGCTGTGGGATAGGTCACTTTTAAATATAAGCTCCGCCGCTTAAACTTTAAAGCTGCTCTTAATTTTTACATTCCCTATCACTGGAAAACCAGCTGAGTAAAATACCTATGATTTACCTCCAGGAAAAGGTTTGCATTCTAAGACCTCCAACTCTGAAGAAAAATACAATTATTCTCTGGCTAATTTCACCTGTTCTGAAGTACCTATAACCACCAAAATGAGGGGCTGTCTGTCTAAAGCTCTGTAAGGCAGAGGTCAGCTATCCAAATGTGCAGACATGTTTAGGCCACCCAAAGCCCAAGATAAAAGCATTTTGGAAACTTGGAAACTTTTGATCCTTTGAAATGCAGTGGAGGCAAAGACCGAAGTTCTGTGCTTTTCTTGCAAGGCCACAGAGACAAATATCCTCCTTCTCACTCCCCTTCCCTGGTCCCCAGAGACTGTCTGGTAGGTACAGTACCCAAGTGCTTGCCATGACTGTCAAGGATGGTACCTTACTGTCTGCAAAAATTAAAATGATAACCATAACTTCTACTTTACCGTGAGATAGGCTGAAAGCATTCCTATACCCATCTCAGCACGACAACAGGAACACTGTAAATTTAGCCGTTGTGCAATCACCAGCCACCAACAATGTCAGTACAACTGAAATCAGCCTGCAAGAAGGGGAAAGTCTCTGAGAAAAACAAAAAAGGTATTAGAAACAACTGGCATGAGATGAAGACGAAACCATACATATCTTTGTGGCACCAGAACCTACAGATAACTACAAGTTCAATCCAAAACAGACAGGATTCCAGGAATCCCCCTTTTCTACCAGTGCTGGCAGCAAAATTTACTACTTGAGTCTCAAGATGTATGTTTTAGGCGATAAATCACTAAATCTGAAATAAGATGGCCAGTTTTTTCTTTACAAAGAAAACCATTTTTTTCCTTATGTATGTGCAATTTACTACTAAATTCACCATATCCTACTACTTTGCTGCAAAGATGCTAATACCACCACACTCAGAAAATTAAAAATGAATAAGGCAGATGAAAGCCTTTGACCTATCCTCAGTGGAACGTTTGGGAGAAAAATGCATTTCACAGAACAGAGTCAGGCATACATGATTTTAATTTATTTAACAATGTCATCGTGAGATTCAGGCATCTCCCCTTGCAAGAAACTCTCATTATCAGAGACTAAGAGGTTACCAGTAGGAGCATTAAAAGACTTTTGTAATTCTGATTTATGATAATTAACTACCCAGTGTAGCAGAAAAAAATGGTTAAAAGGAGTCAGTGGCATCACATGTTTCAAGAACAACAAATAAAACTGCAGAAAACCAGGCCAATCTCATTTATTTTGCCACTAAAAGTGCAGGGAAATGCACATACAGTGCTACCAACCCACAACAGCACTTCTGAGAAGTGTTGTCAGGGAAGAAATAAAATACATGCATTCATTTTCCCCGTGGCCACTGTCATAGCCAAATGACTGAGACACAAAGATATTCCATTAAATTTACAAAGATGTTCCCTTTTGGCTTGCAAGCATTATAACACCTCACAGCTATGCTGAAATCAGGGCTTTGAGTCCTCTCCAGACCTGTGCACACAGGACTGCACTTAAACACTGCTTGTGTCTCAGATGAGGGAGCTTGTACTGACTCCTAGACTATTTTCCATAGCTCCAGAAACACTGTTAACTAGTACCATGACTGCTCCCTCATTGCTGCTGGGTTCCACCCCTTCTAACAATAATCACCACTCTCATGCCATGAGGCGTCAGGACAGTGGCAATATACAGGCAACACAGACAGATCAGATTTGCTACTGTAAATCCTCTCAGCCAAACCAACCAATTTGTTGTCAGAAAGTGAAGCAACAAGTGCCTTGCAGAGGAGAAACAAGTAATTGTAAGGAGGGACCGGCGTTACCTTTGACTTAAGTAATTTCTTCACAGTGGAGCTGCAGGATGTCAGTGACTATTCCTGAGAGCGAAGTGTAGAGAGTGAAGATACAACTTAACCCACGGTGAATGCACGCAAAGCTCCCTCCCATGAAGCACAGCTGTGTGGATTCTTTTGTTTGTGGGGTTTTTTTTGTTTTGTGGGTGAGTTTTTTGGGGTTTTTTTGTTGGTTGGGTTTTTTTTTTTTTTTGAGAGAGAGAGAGTACAATTATCACAGTATAAATAGAAATGGCTGTGCTTGCTCCTTTCACTGAAATCCCTGGGACATTCCACTGGATCAAACATCTCTTCCCAGACTGTGACAGTCTGAATGGCAGGTAGCACCCATTCAGGTACCAGATGACAGCTGAGGATGCTCACACTCTGAGTGGTCTGACCAGCAGTGCAATGCAAGGGCAGAGTTTAGGGAGGCTCTGATCTCGCTTTCTGTCTCATTTACTGGCTTTCTGTTAATGAGCATTGCCAAAACTCAGTCTGCAGAGTCAGCTACTAGCTGAAGCAGAAGTCTGAAATTAGCCTGCAAGGAGAGGAAAGTCTCTCAGAAAAAGACGGGAATGAGAAATCAAGTGAAATTACTCATATAAAAACATTGCGCTGAGCACCAGTCAGGAGAACAGAAAAATACTCCTCTGACATATGCCCTAGTTGAAGATTAGCCCAATACTAATACATTAAATAATGTATTAATAATACAATACAACAATACAAATAATGCAAATAATGTATTAAATAATGTATTAATACATACTACATTAAAAACAGAAATAAAAATGTTTTCCCAGGAAAGTTTGATCTATTGTCTCCTTGAGGTTGTATGTAGACATCACAATGAAGCATGGTGCAAAGAGCCCTGTACTATCCCTGCCCATGTCTTCTCTAGATGAAGCAGCATAGCCAGTGTAATGACATAGCATAACCCAAGAAGCAGAGCTTACTAGCTTCTATCCAGCACTGTATCCAATCATCTAGGATGATTACTGTACTTCTGGACCCAGGCTAGTGTCTCTACACAGCTTGAATTGTATGAGATAGTCAGGCCAGCTCCACACAGCACTAAGCTGAACATTTCTCCACCCAAAAATTTTATTTGGCATTCACTACAGTCTTTCATTCTTTGTGTTTAACATGGGCTATGGAAACTGCAAAACCAGCGTTGTTCATCTCCTCAAGAAGACTCCAATTCAGCTTTCCATAAATAAGAGTAACTAGGAAAAACTTCTTGGGCCACTGAAAAGAAAGAAAATGCTGATCCAGTGGAGCAAAACTTGGAAGGTTTGTAGCAAACTTTGCCAGAGCAAGATTTTAAACAGAAGATCCAAATAAAGAGCAACATTCTTACTTCCACTTGCCCACCCAATGCTGTGTCACTGAATCAAGTGACAAACCTGCCACTAACTTCACTGTTTCGGCATCAAGGAATGGTAGTGACACTCAATCTTCCCTTAAAAACATTGCCTGTGAACGTTACTTCCCTAAACGATGGCACTATGTTTTTATGGGGGAAAGTTGGAGAAATGTATGTATTTTTTCATTTGCAAATCATCTATCACTGCAGCATGAAGTAAAATGAAAGTCTTAACATTCAACTGAGATTCAATACAGAAAATAATAGTTACTGCAGAGGATTTTCATAAACCCATGATGTAATCCAATTCAAAACCCCTACTCATTTTCAGAAAGTGTCCTGTACCAAAAACTATAGCCTCTTCTGCAGATCTGTTTCATATTTTGTATCATGCTCTGTGTTACACTGTTCCATGCATTAAAATTACTGCAGACCAAAACTTAAAATGGACTACGGTGCAGCATTCACCTCTCACAAGTAAATACATCATGCACAGCTTTAACCAACTTTTTAAAGGGATGCAAAGCAAAGTTAATATAAGAAAGAAATACTACAGATAAAGAAATAAAAAGAAAGACAAAAAACAACAAAGTACATAAGGACACAGTCTGATAGGAATTTATCAATGTAATTACAAATGCAGCAAAGCTGGCTATTTGTGAAATTTGCAACTTTCTGCACTGAAAATGGAGAAGGGCCAAAGTTTTGCTAACCAGTGACTGCAATAATCTGTTTGGAATTGTATGTACTCAGCTAATTGAATATTTTCATCTGTTGAGAACAGCTATATTGCAGCTTATTGGTTGGATAGTAAAGAAAATCAGGTAAAAAAAAGTTAAGTGGATGTGACTGCCAAAAATAAAGAGATTATAAATCAAAAGGAAATAGCATTCATACTTTTCTTTGTATTGAGCATCTTTCTGCTCATCTAAGCCTTTTAAAGCCCTTCAACAGTCCTTTTAATATAGCAGCAAATAATCCTGGATATACTGCATGTCTCACCCAGCTTTTACTTCATCTTTATCCTGTTTTCTTATTTCCACTAATACATCACCTTTGCATTAGAGCCTCTCTGGAGCCCAGGCAATTCACAACTAATCACTGAACTGAGCAAGCTATTGTAAAAGGCTTAACAAGCCTACCCCTCAGTCTTGCATTGTGATTACCTCAGAATAATTACTTCTGGAGATAACTGATGAAGATCATATTAGGCTAAGGCAAAACAGAGACCCGGCTAAGTGTAAATCAATTACAGCTGAAAAGAGAGGAGAGGGGACAAAGATTTTACAGGACTATTGCTATTATTTATGGAGCAGTTGTGGAGAATTCATATAATTTCTTATACTTACAATAGCTGTCGGAGTTGAAGCCAGCACACAGTAGAGCACAAGAGGTGAAATGAAGCTCTCATCTTCTGTTCCAGGGTATGGTTTCATCAAATTGCCATCCTGACAGAAGAAACCTTGGATATGCACCTGAAAAGTATCGGTGCACTCGAAGTAGTAGGCGAGCAGAACAGTCCCAGCCATGATGACAAGCTGAAAATACAGCATGGTCACACAGAGATGTTAGTTGCTTTTTTAACAGATGCAGCGATGCCTTCGAGCTACTCCAGTCCTGCAGACCATCCTCCCTTTATCGTCACCCTGACAGCCCTCGTAATACTGGTGTGTGAGTGTGTGTGTTTCTGCGCGTCCGCTTTGCAACATCTGTTACATAAACCTTTTGGCAAACGACACTAATGAACGTCTCAGATAGGAGTGGGTCCGTAACGCGGCTTGCACAGGGACGGGAGCTTTGACAGCTACTTTATCAAAGGGCATGTGAGTGTCAATGGCAGCAACGATCAATGAAAGCTAGCAGGACGAGGGGCAGCGCTGCAGGAGCCAACAGTGACAACCTAAAACCTGTGCACAGTGGTAGGGAGCTGGAAAGGATTATTACAAAGGATAAAGGAAGCTAAAGCCAAAATGCTTCCCCGCTGCAGCTGCACACCCATGCTGGGGAATGTGCACCCTGTGCTAATCCCCTCTGTGTCCCAGATGAAGACTCATCCAGAGGGAAATCTGCCTCCTGCCACTCACCTTTCCTTGGAGCTGCTGCTTACGAGTAATGCTTTAAAAGTCTGCTCAGAAATCCTGACTCCCCGAACAACTGGTTGCACTGCCTGGCTTCCCCACTCCATCACAGCTGCTTTTCAAAAAGACTCTGGCTTGAGTCTGGATCTTCATCTTTATGCATATAAACTGCAAGGAGCCTTTCTTGTCTCTTTTTTGATAGTTTATTGCTGGCTAAATAGGCTGGTTGGAAAACCTCAGCTATCAACTTTTTTTGTGTATATCCACAGTTATTGCTCATGAGCTATTGTCAGTGTCTGTGTCAGCTTCCCACGCTGCTTCAACAACACATCTCAAAACAACCTCCCAAAGGTGGTCACTAATGTCACCTCACTAAGTTATGTGGATATACTAATTCATCATTCTTGTTCCCTTTCTGCCAGATCGCAAAGGAAATCTCACGTCACAACCCTCATCACTTAAAAAACCAGCAATATTGATTTGGAAATTATGACAATTACAGGATCTGATTCAGAATCTTCTTTATAATAGATTAGTGCTTCCTGCCACTATTACAAGAGTTGTCATGTACACAAGTTATCTTGCCACACCACCAAAATAATAATAATAAAGAAAGTGAATTAACAAACTCCAAACTGGCATGTTTTCAGTATTTTGCCTCCAAGATTTCTGCATCAAAACTGTGTTGCTGTGAGATTATTGTAAGAATAGACCTTTAAAAAAAAATTTGGCAACTTCGTCTCAAAGATACACTTACAAGATGCCCATGCATTCCTCTGGCCTAACCTTGCACATACGCTCTGACACACAAGCCATTAAAGTCATAGTGTATTTGAGAGGGTGTTGGACTAAAATAAGAAAAAAACATTAAATCAGAGAAATCACTGATGAAAGTAGAAGATCACTGAATCACAGAGTGTTTGAGGTTGGAAGTGACCTCTGGAGGTCACCTGGTCGACCCCCCCTTGTCCCTGCGCAAGCAGGGCCACCTTGAACCCACTGCCCAGGAACATGTCCAGGCAGATGTTGAGTATCTCTCAGGATGGAGACCCCACAGCCTCCCTGAGCAACCTGTAAGATAGACTTACGCAGGACAAAGTAAAGCCAAAGTTGAGAGATTCTGCACCTTCCCCCATTTTTTACCTTCAAAATGAGCAATATCATTTTGTAGCCAGATTCTAGAGACCACAGACTAATTCCACCCCTGGAAAATACAGCCTGGATTGTTTAATGTTTTTAGCTGAACCAATTAGCTCTATGGATTCAAACATCAACTTCCACTGATTACAGAATTATGGTACCAAGTGAAATTTATATAGACAAAGCACATAGTCCCTTTTTAGAAGCTCAAGCAAGTAGGAATCTACATAATTATTTCCCCAAAAGATGCATATTTTCTCTCTCTTCCACCCTGATTTACAGCATGAATGTAATACATCAACATAAAATGCTAATCAAGCATTTGTTTTCCAGAGATTTTGGCTTCCTTCAGATGATTCAGTAACTTTAAGATCCAGAACCTTGAAATCTACTGCCCCACAATGAATTGCAGATAACCTAACCATGTGTGGTCAGTACCAGGCCATTGCTCTCTGCTGCTCCTTCCCTGTGTCCTGCGGAGTCCAATGGAGACAGCCGGAACTGGCTGGAAACTCAAAAGATTTAGTCTGTGTACTTTTTCCTATGCAATATCTACCTCTAAAGGTGCATGAACAATTGTATTCTTTCATGTAATTTTATCTGGATCATAGAATAATAGCTTTAGATGGAACTGCTAGAGTATTCAATTTCTTAAGTGTGTAGCTGAAAAAGTACTTACTTTTTTCAGCATTCAGTTGTTTATCCTGACATTTTCAAGACCCCATACCTGCCCCAAAGGATTTTTCTTTTAACAAGCGTAAAGCAAGATGCTGTTATTTGTGTATTTCCCGGAGACCTCTACAGCATCCTGGATGAGTCAGTGGGATTCCCTATAAACAAACACAGTCTTATAACTGAGGACTTAGAAGACCTGAATTTAACTCCTTGAGCAGCTATAGATTTCCTAATCAACCTTGGGCAACTCAGTTTTATAAATTAACATTAGAGGAAGGCAATGACACTATCACTGCTCTACCTGACATGGCCAGATAAACACATTAGACATTACAGGATGCCTGGATATAGAGGTATTTAAGCTCAGTTCCAGCATCTCATATGCCCGGGGCTGTCAGAAGCAATCATCTGGCCCACCCTTCCTATCTCAAACATACCCCCAGACATGCTTTAGGTTGCCAGCCCCAGCCAGCATACACAGGGGAGAGAACAGGAGGTGATACAATAGAGACAGCTGTTTTTTCCCCTGTTACTGGGAAAGGGAGAAAGCAGGTACTGAACTTATATCCTTCTTTGGGTGTCATATGGAAAAATCACTTTTCAAAAAATGTGTTTTTTTGATACAGGATGAAAATTTCATTTATACCAAATGTGCTCTCTAGCCAGTGGTTGCACAACTAACTTTGACCTTCCCAGTGCCAAATGCTGCCTCAGTGTTGCATGAAAACACCTCCTGCATATAAAATACAGCTCTAGTCTGACTTATGTCAATGCTGACCTACAACACCACAGATACCTCAATAATAAACCCAGTCCCGGTCACACGTCAGTTTCTGTGTTTTGTTCTTCTGAGAAAGAAAAAACATATTATCTGCAAAAAGAGATTTGATGAGTCCCATGATGACAGGGATGATGTGAGGTACAGAAAGGACAGTCCAGCTATTACTATGAATGTGAGCAATATTTTTGCTGCTCACACAGTCAGTAAAGACCTGACCACATTTGTGTGGCATGTTCCTGTGCCTCATGTTGAGTATTCACTGCTCTAAGCAGCTTCTCAGCAAAAGGCAAACAGAAACATGAAGAACTTCTTTTCTTTTTCCTTTCCCTTCCCTTCCCTTCCCTTCCCTTCCCTTCCCTTCCCTTCCCTTCCCTTCCCTTCCCTTCCCTTCCCTTCCCTTCCCTTCCCTTCCCTTCCCTTCCCTTCCCTTCCCTTCCCTTCCCTTCCCTTCCCTTCCCTTCCCTTCCCTTCCCTTCCCTTCCCTTCCCTTTCCCCTTTCCCCTTTCCCCTTTCCCCTTTCCCCTTTCCCCTTTCCCTTCCACTTGGTGACTATTTCATATGTATTTATTGTGGCATGAGTGAGTTTTTTTCTTTGTTTGTGAAGGGGAAATTCTAATTGTAACTGCTCAGCAGTGGTAATTTGTGACTGGGGAATGATCTGGCACGGAGGGCAGGAAGGTCCAGCTGCAGAAGGGGCTGAACTGGCTGGAAGCAGGGATGCCAGAGACAGAACTACGCCCTGCAAGGGAGTGAAGTTTCCCTTGGTGATGAGAAAAGAAACAGCCACAGCGTTGTCTTGTAGCCATCCTGCAATGGGAGTGCTCAGGGGCCACCTTTGGGCAGCAGAGCTGGGCTGGGGGATGGACCCACGGCCTGGCTGAGGTGCCCCGTGCAGCTGCTCACGGGATGGGTGCTGGTGCGAGTGGATATAAGGAACCTGCTATGTGATGCATCTTTGCAGACTCCACATAGAACTGCCTATTGTGGTAGCACTCTGCCCAATGCATTGTTCATTAAATTTTTCTTTTCTATCTAAGCACAAACATGTGTTTAATTAGCCTCAAGGGGCACCATAAAAATTCCTCAACCTATGTTTTGATTTACTGGTCACAGATGCCTTAATCAACTTCAATCATGTAATCTTTTTCCATTTCTAAAGCTAGGACCTAAAATGACAGATGCACAAATCCCTGATTTTTGTAGCCACAGTCGTTTTGTAGCTGGTAAAAACTTTGCGTCTTCTCCCTATTTTCAGGTTCACAGCCATTGAAGGAAGCAGTGAAGAAGAACACGTAGGTTGACTTAAGATAAAGATACAAAACATCCAGTTACATAATTCAGAAAACACAATGCAGTTTAACAGTCGACATTTTGCAGTGTTTATTTATTAATCCTTATCAACTAATTTCCCTGAGTTTACTTGGGAAAAATTTAAAATGCTCAATAATTCAGTTTAGAAAAACAGCCAATGAATAGAAGTGTCTAAGGTGCTTAATGGCCTCCATTACCACAGTATTTAACCATGTCATAATCCTTAATATTTATCATCACTACTCCATTGCAAGATAAGAAAATGCTCTTATCACTATTTTACAGAGAGGGGACAAAAGTAGAGGAAATAAAATGACTGCCCTTAGGTCACAGTAGAGCCTGTGGCACAGCCAAGATATACCTTTCTTCTGGACTAGATTTTTCTGGATTAGCCAATGATCTGCACATGAAAAAGCTCAATGATATATGCATAGGTCCTGATTCTGCAGAAGCTCATTCATGACAGTGTTAAGGAAACACATCACGTGTCTGATTCAGCCCCATTTAAAAGCTCCTGCTTGGTTTTAGATCAAGCTTGACAAGCTGGACTCAAACAATTGGTGTGTGATTTTTCCTCAGAGCCAGCTATTTGAATGGATTAATTCTGTAGTACTCAACACCTGTCCCTCACCACACCATTAAATTCTGCACTGCCCTACAAGCCCACACTGATTCTGTCCTTGCAGACCTTCCTATCACTGCACACCCTTGCTCCTCTTTAAGTTGTGGGAGTTCTCTGCAATCAAAAATAACTTTCTTAAAATAACCAAGAAATATGAAGCAAGTCTTGCAATCTTCTTTGGGCAATTGGTAATTGTTTGGTGCAGGTGCTAATCAGGTATTAGTGTAAGATTGTGTCCTGAGTATAAAGAGAATCTTCAAAGTAAGCAGTACAATTCAGTCACACTAATCCCAGGGCTACTGGGATACATGCAGAAATCCTCCCCTTTACCTTTATACTCTGACAGCATAACTCGGAGGCTACTGCACATCCAAAGCAAAATTATTACAATACCAGATAGTGGGACTGAAGTCCCAGACTGCATACACTCTCTTCATTCACTGCAAAGCACTTCCCAGTTCCCTTAACAACAATCGGAAAGAATTTTTTTTTTTTTTTTTTTTTACTGTTATGCACAGAAAAGAGGCCCCTGTTTTGCAAACAAGAAAGCAAGAGGCCAACTCCATTTGGGAAAGGGACATAAAGCTGTAAAAGATAGAGATTAATGTTAAAAGACAGTAGATACAGTGGGAGGCAGAGCTTTTTGATCAGCCTATACTGAAGACTCCCCAGAGTTCTTAATAGAAGAGCAAGAAATTGAGGGAGAAAAGGAAGAGGCTATAAAAATTTATCGTGTACTCTCTAGCCATACAATCTCTATGTCCTGTAAGACAGGCATACAGCCACTGCAAAAATTTCCTTTTGCTGTGTGTTTTGTCACTCATATAAATCATAACGCAAATCCATATGAATGAACTTGAAAACTGCCAAGTACTGGTGGTATTTATACACAAATAGTTAAATTCTTTCAGCTTATCAGCCTTCCCACATGCTACTGATAATATATCTTACAATGCCTTTAATGTGCATGACTGATAATTGGAAAATTGTTCTTGCACACAAATGTCAACGTAAAAGACTATATTTTTATTCCTTCTGAAAGAAACCAGTATTTTGCATGAGGTGTTCCTTAGCATATAGTCAGTGAGATACCTATTGATACCCGTGCTCAGTTTATTTGCTTCCAGCAAGCTTCAGTGGGTTTCAGTTCATGAACTGAAACGGTCACAATTTCATGAGCAGAGCACCACAAACCTGCACGAGTGTTTTCAACTCTCGATGCACATGCTAGGGCTCACAGATCCACCCATTTTAATCAGATTTCCACCTCCCCCTTTGAATAAACTCTGGTTACCAATTGTTACGCAAAGCCTGAAAAATTTTGGCATGGTTTTTCTGAGCTAGGTGATGAGAGCATGACTCTTGGAATAGACACACTGGAGGATCCAGCAGTCTTAGCATACGTGTGTCACGAAAACAGACAGGTTAGCTACATATAGGACTCCTAAGTTCCTGCTGGAAGGAATTGTTAAGAGTGTGTCTTTGCTCTCGACTGGATAACGTCAGAAATATTTAACCGTGCATCCCAGACTGTTTTGCCCAGGGATGGTTCGGGTCCTTCTCTGTGAAGGAAGCCAGGCTGTTTTCACTTGGAGATGGGAACTCTAGTCTTCCCGCTGCAGTAGAGGGATGTGAGAAGCACAGCAGATTGGAAGAAATCACATGGATTGTTAAATTTCATGACCCACTTCTACCTTTCTAAAAGCAGATCAAGCCTCTATCTAAAAACAACTGAGGCTGTTTCCTGAAGTATCCTGCTTAGGGTGCAACCTCAGAAACTCATGCTGGTTCAGGGGTCAGGAACCTTTTAGTAAGTATTGTCTGTATTTATTTGTGGCCAACTGATATCCACTTACTAAATCATCCTTCACCTGATATAGATTTCTTACCTCTAGTGTTTGTACCTGACATAAATAGAGAAAGAAAACATCTCACTAGTTACATTTTGTTTTCTTAAACAATCAAACTTCCTTCAAATATTGGCAGAATAATTACAGAAAATACTGGATTTGTATTATTACATGATAATTTTACTTAAAACAATTACTTTGACAAGCTTTTTCACAGTATGCCTCTGGGAATGTTTTCAGGACTCCTGAAATTGCCTATGCTGAAACCCCGACTATAACTTCTTAAGAAGGGTCTACATTTTCACATTGTAGAGTGGTCAAGTGGTAAGGAAAACGTTAAACACCCCCTCAGACAAGCCTATCCTTACAAATAACAAAGAAGATGGAGACAACAATTAATTAGAAGTCCACCTGATCCAGGTGTGCTAGCAGCTAAAAGGCCTATTTTCGCACTGAGGTGTGAGGGTAGTAGGTACGTATCTCCCATTAGCATTAATGGGAGTTAACAGTGTGAATTCTTCAGGGAGCAACAAAAGCCTCAGCTCTACAGCAGTTTGTTAAGCATCTGTTCTGTACCATTTTATCACAAATGACATGACTTAAAAGGTTTAACCTTCACACTTCTGTAGCATATCCAGGTCTATAGAAAGAGGAAGAGCATATCAGACAGTAAAGGCTCTTACAGTCTCTGACTGCAGTGAATTAATGTTTTTAATGGATGGTAAGGATCTGGCCGACTGCGTAATCTTTTAGGTTGCCAAGGGATTGGATGCAGCAAATAATCTACTTTTAATGAAAATATTACAAGAAAAAGATGAAGCAGCTAGAGGAATGCATAATGAACAAATACTTCTTTTGGAGACAGTGAGATAAACCACCTATATTGGACTTCCACTTAATGGTAAAATAATTCCAAGTGAATAGTTTTATTATGCCAAATAACCATATATTTTACACTGTCAGAATAAGTATAAAAGCCAATGATCTTTCTAAGCTGCCCGTTTTCAGAAGTGTTTTATCTCCCTCACCTGATATAACTGACTTTGCAATCTGATTCTGAAATCAGTTTTCCTAAGCGACTGCAGCACACAAAAGTCATGGTCTGTTCTGAGAGCAGCCAATTACAGGACATGGCTTTGTTATAGGAGTTTTTAAGTTCAGTCAGCATGGTGGCACAAGCTGGAAAGCAGCTTGGAGGGAGAGAGGGGTTATTAGTGCACACAGGCTTTTGAAGCTGGAGCTGTGTAAGAAACCAGAGTGGTCTCTGCAGAGCTTCTTACAAGTCCATTCCAATAACTAATTGTATTATTTTAGCATTTTAGTAATTAAGTTGGGACCAGGTATAGTTTAGAAGGCTGAACAAGACACTCTCGGACAAAAGAGGACTTTACATCTTCCCAAGGCACTTGTTTCAGGAAAAGAAGTTTTGTGAGAGTAGCATGGCCTCGAAAAATACTGACGCCTGGTTAAAAACTGTTTCAGCTTGTTTTTTATGTAACGGTCCTTGAGGAACTTCTATGTGCTACACTACAGAAGCTTAACACTACCTAAGAGCTCATCCATATAAAGAAGCCAGGTTTCTCCAGCTCTAGCTGTGCAGTTAAAGCAGTACAGTTCTCCTAATAGCAACAGAGACATAAAGGCGTAAAAATGCTGTAACTGATACAACTTTTTCATATGTAGGAAATAAAATAAATAACAGTATGAGGCACCTTGATTATCAGGTGTAACTCAATCCACTCTACACACTGCTCCAACTCTCTCAGTTTAAAGTAATGGTTTTCAACCTTTTAATTTGTAGACCCTTCAATTTTACCAGTGATTCTTATGTAATAAATTTAAGCCTGCTTTATTTGACAGGTCACTGTGACCCATGGATCGATCACAGGCTGAAACTGTCACCTTGAAGGGAGGAGGGACGCCTACCACACGCTGTGCTGGGTATTATAATAGCGTAATAGTTTTTATGTAGTCAAGGTCTAAGTATAAAAATGAACCGAGCCCAAAGCATCAGAGACAAATATCTTCGCATTTGCTCAGGTACCCAGGTAGGATAGTAATAATCGTAGATACGGGGCCCAGTTTGTTGGAAGCAGTATTTGTTAGAAAAGTGATGCAGAGCTGGCGGATTTCTGAACTCCAGTTGCATGGGTCCATTACAAGCTATAATCCTCTGGTACTCCTATTAATTAAGGAGACATTTTTCTCCTGGCATCTGTGTTTTCAAAGTTAATAATTCTCCATATCGACACAAAAATCTAAGCTGCATATGACCTCCGCTACTATTTTGGGTTTCCACTAGAGATGGATTTGCTTGTAATGGCCTTTGTTTCTGCCTCCTCCATTGATTCTTTTGGGACCTGTAAGAAGATGGGAGGAAGACCACCTTCATGTCCGTAGTACTCCTGGGCAGGCACCTGGCAAGGGCACCTCCCACAGGTATGGCAGCAGCAGATAGAAACATGGGCTGTTCCCAGAGGAGTCAGAAGAGCTCAGAAAACATCCCCCACCCTTCCGAGGGAACAATAACGACATGCCATGAACAAACTCGGTAACTCTGTGGCTACCTTCCCTCTCAGGCTGCTGACAAGGATGCTAGAGCATGTTCTAACCTTTGGGGTGATTCCTCTGACATCAGCACTGAAAGTTGTATAAGCTGGAGAGGAGACAAGGTGCCATATCAGATGATGCCATACCACCATCTCATGATACTGCCCTGTCAAAAAAACACTCAGAGAGTAGACAGATTTTCCTAGATCCACTGAAATCTGACACTGACTTTATCAACTAAGACAGACAACTGACATAATAGCAGTTTGCCCTCCTTTCTCCATCCTACATACCCTACTTGCTCAGCACAATTCTCCTTTGTGGTGGAGAAAATTCAAGAGATGGACATATCTTGTTTCAAATCCTGGGCTGTTGGCTGTCTACTACAGCAGAAATGGGCGTGCAAGAATTTGCCACCTCATGCTGTGGTTGTCCAGGAACCACGTACCTGTTTCTGACCAAATAGTGGATGAACGATTCTGTCCTATTGTTTTTTTTTTCCTTTTCTCACTTGTAATCTGTAACCACTGCCTTTGTAAGGAAAGAGACTATTAATTCAAAGACTATTAAACATGCTTTTACAAACAACAAAGGAAAATTCTTTATAGATCTACCATGCTGTTTTCCTGAGGGTACTGGTAATGGTGATGCTAACTTGCCTGTTTAAGAGCCACCAAAGGAAAGCACATTTGTTGTAGGCCTGATCGACTGGCCTCTTCACTCAGATGTCAAGCTAAGTGTAAAGTGGGTACTTCCCAACCAGTCCTGCCTTCCTCTTAATTCTTCCTGCTAGTGACTCGAGTACAAGAAGCTGTACACATCTGTGTAACTCAAGGGTGCACTTCCATCTGTTTTGTAGCTGTTTCAACCACAGGCTGATGCATGGTATGCATCGGATCCTGTACCAGATGCACAGAAGTTAGGGGTCAGACAGCATTCCTTGTTCTGTTTTCGTGGTAAGTCTGTGACGCCATTGAACAATGCTCTGCAGTCTCCTCTCACTGATAAAAATCAGTGCTTTAATGCCACAAAATGTGCTGGCCGTTTCCCACACACTCTTCTCTATTAACGTTCCAGAACTATGACATATGTGCAAAAGTGTACCATAGGCATGACACTGCTGTATGAAATGCCCACACGGCCACGAGCTGCAACAGTCTTTCTCCAATCTCTTTTACAATCTCTCTGAGTTCCTGCTGAAAGGGAAAAATGCCCAATTCTCTGCATTCATAAGGCAGTATCTGTGCAAGCTGTTGATGACTGGGAGCAGAGCAGGCATGGGCAGGTATCAGTTTCCCTGCAGAAATCCTGATCTTTGCCTGGGACCCTGCACAGAGGGAGGACAGGAGGGCACCAGGAGTGCCTCTGTTCCACCCCTGCCCAGCCTTCCCCCAGGGATTTGTTGGCCCAATACCCCGTTTTGTAACAGCCTGACCCTGCTCTCACTGCACTCTTTGCACTGCTGACGATCTAGGCTGCCTTGGGACAGCCTCTTCCCATCAGCTCCGCCTATGAAAGGCTAAACTCACTCCTCTTTGATGCTTGAAAGGGACAACATCTCCTCACTCTCTTCAGAGGGAATGACACACAGGGGGGGATGTCCCTACAAGCTTTAGGTGGTCAGCCAACGTTACGGACAATTGCACAAGATTTTATGTACCTCAGAGAGGCAGGGAGATGAATGGACAAAGAAAGATTCAGCAGCACAGGTGTTGGAAACTGGAAAAAAAACAGTAGTGTCTTTTTAATCACCAACAGCAAAGGAAAAGCATTTTCCCCGTGGCTTGAAGAGGGAGGAAATGAATTGCCAGCTCTCTTATGGAATCAGGTAATACCTGTGTTGCCATACGCAAGAGAGTCTCCATAAAAATAAATACTAATGATATCTTTTCTTTAGCCAGAAAATAGATAACAAATGCTGTGAAAAGGCCTATCGTTTAGCTCCCCCTAGTATAACCTTGAATAGCAATACACCTGTTCAACCTCTTGCAGTTTCTCTATTTTGGCAAGCTATATTTCATTATAATAATCTTCTTTCTTTACAAAATTTTAAATATTCCTCCCCTCCTTTAAGATTTAGTTCCTACACAGTCATGCTGCATCACTTTGTCCCTTTTACTAAACAAACAGTAGAAAGGATTCATATGTGACAATTATAAAGACTTTTTTGTTACTGCTTTTGTGACAGCAGAGGCCTTGTTATGGAGCAGACTTAAATGAAATGTGATTTATTTAAGATGAATCCAGTTATGATGAGATATACGCTGGATTTTTTTTTTTTTAATTTAAGGAAAGTATTGATGCACAGTACTATTAAATACTGAGCTTGATCCAAAGTAGATCTTTGAAGGCTTATCAGCAGGGGGCATTAATGCGACATTAAATTCCAAATGCCAAACTCCCAAACAACCATGCAGCGTCTGTAGTGTTTTATGTTTTTAATATGTTTGGTTTATCCCCTGTATTTTTCACAAGATCATCTCATTTTTTAAAGTAGAGCTAGAATTCCAGGCCATTTGCTGACAGTAGCAATTTGTTCAATAACCTATTGTGGGCTTTATTCTGATTTTAAAAAGAAGTCTTTGTCCCTGTTTTATGTAGTTTAAAAAAGGAGAGGCTGATTTTATGATCAGTAAATTTGCAGCCAGCAATTTCGAAGGGGATTATCTCCAGCAGGAAGAATAGGTGGATTCAATACTCGTGAAGAATATTTGGTCACGAGCATCATTCGCTCCCTGACATCAGATCATGCACATTTGAGGAAACGACTGACAACACCACACTTTCCTACGGTTGCACTCTGACAGGAGCTACTGACCTGGAGAAGAGAGGTATTTCCAGGAGGCAATTTTTAAATAGCACTATTTTCCCCTCAAAGTGCCCATTTCACTCTCCACTGACTCTGAGGGAAAAGTAACCATGCTGATAATTTAAATTATCCGTTACAAAGAATGAATCGAGGTGTTCCTGTCAGTAGGATTCTATTTTGTGTTAGTTTTCCTACACTAACAAACAACAGAAAGAATAAACCTTTTTTCCTAAACCTTCCTGAAGGCAATTTGCAAAGCTCCTCTGTCAGAAAGTCAATCTAGCAGTGAGCTGGTGACTGAAGGGGTTAAAGAGGAAGAGATAACTGGTGCAGTGGCTCTGCTCCTTGGTCTTTTACTCAGGAATGACCCTTACTCCTGGCACACCGTCATCTTGTTCTTACTTTGTTCACTGTTAGCATAAAAGTCACTGAAGTTGGTCTGATCTTCCTGCATTAAAATCTACGTGTCATTTACATTAATCCACAGTATGTCCATATGTGTAGCATAAAGAGCCACCAATTTAAAATTTTGACAGGAATTACATTCCTTGGGCTAGCACTGTAAATTTTTTTCTCCACAATAAAAAGCTGGAAATTTAGCTAATGTTTTTAAACTGAAGTTGAGATTGTCACATCATCACCTGACTCCAGGAGTGGAATTTTTAAGAAAAAATGAAGAATAGTTTTAAATATACAGTACCATTGGGACTTTAAGCACTATTCAGATGACATCCACATTAAAGATGTGGATCTTTAAGCTGTTTGTCTGCTACAGTAGCAAACTACTCTCTAAAATGACTTAGGTCTTGCTTTCAAGCTCTAGCTTTGCCTCCAGTATTGGGGACATCATAGTATGTCCCACAATTTTTCTGTCTCTCATATACACATCCTGTAATTCACTTAACATATTCTCCTAGGTACAGGCAGCCTGCTGCCTTTGTTATGGCAAAAACCAGTTCTGCAACAGTATAACAAAATATATCCCTCAAACACCTGTAGTAATAAAGGCCTTCTGAACTTCCTGTGAAATTGGTGGCTATCTTCTGTCTGTGCAAATTAAGACTCCTCTCTTAGCAAAACCTGATGCTTGTACTTTAATTTTCCTTTATGACCCCAGAAACATGGAGTAATGTCAGGTCTGATAGCCTTCCTGATAAATGTCAGGATGAGATTTATACAAGCAAGGGGAGAAGAGAATTAAACTTCCATCTGCCAAGAGGGAGAATGTATCAGATTATTTTTTTTCTGTACATGAAGAATGTCATCACTATTACCAAGTGTTATTAAAACCTCCAAGCCCCAAAAATAGTATATATCTTCCCTCAAGCAGGTCCCATGAGGCTTTTCAGCAGGTGGCATTAATGCTCCATCCAGTTCCAAATGGCACACAGCCAGGAAACTGCTGCTTCCAGCACTTAACACCTTAAAATGATCAACAAACTATGACAGAGAGTAAGTAATTTTCTTAGGAGAAAAAGGCTGCATTAAAATGGCATCTGTTCTGAATGATTTTTTTTAGCAACAGAAGCAGAGCATAGATACATTTTGACTACTCTGATATTGAATTAGAAGCAGCCAAGGGCATGTTTTTTGTTTTGGTTTTTCTTTTCTTTTCTTTTCTTTTCTTTTCTTTTCTTTTCTTTTCTTTTCTTTTCTTTTCTTTTCTCTTCTCTTCTCTTCTCTTCTCTTCTCTTCTCTTCTCTTCTCTTCTCTTCTCTTCTCTTCTCTTCTCTTCTCTTCTCTTCTCTTCTCTTCCCTTCCCTTCCCTTCCCTTCCCTTCCCTTCCCTTCCCTTCCCTTCCCTTCCCTTCCCTTCCCTTCCCTTCCCTCTCCTCTCCTCTCCTCTCCTCTCCTCTCCTCTCCTCTCCTCTCCTCTCCTCTCCTCTCCTCTCCTCTCCTCTCCCTCTCCTCTCCTCTCCTCTCTTCTTTTCCCTTCTCTTCTCTTCTTCTTCTCTTCTCTTCTCTTCTCTTCTCTTCTCTTCTCTTCTCTTCTCTTTTCTCTTCTCTTCTCCTCTCCTCTCCCTCTCCTCTCCTCTCCTCTCCTCTCCTCTCCTCTCCTCTCTCCTCTCCTCTCCTCTCCTCTCCTCTCCTCTCCTCTCCCTCCCCTCCCCTCCCTCCTCCCTCCCCTCCCTCCTCCTCTCCTCTCCTCTCCTCTCCTCTCCTCTCCTCTCCTCTCCTCTCCTCTCCTCTCCTCTTTTCTCTTCCTTTTCCTTTTCCTTTTCTCATCAAGGCATCTGCAGAATCAGCGTTTTTCAACAAAGAGAACATCACTGAACTTTTTAGTGTTCAGGCATGCACCAGCACCAATAATACCTATACAGCATCTCCAATGACAAGAGCAGGCATTTCTTTTCACAGCAGCCCTATACAGGTTTCCCCAAGTTTAAAGACTTGCTGCTGCAACTGAGAGAGGGAGAGAGAGAGGAAAGGAAGAGATACTGCGATGGCAGATACACATGACCACTTGGGGCTGAGTGAAAATGAGTTACACTCCAGGACTGGTTATCCTGCATATCTAGGGCTTGCCCAAAGCAAACAGTACAAAATCCTGGGATCATCTTCAGGACTTACTTGTTAAGGGAGCTCTTACAGACTCTATGAAATCCAGCACCTAACACATTAGTAAAAACTTCTCTGTTCCAAGCATCATATGTCCAGCCACTGCTAGGAAGAGGTGCTTTGGAAGAGCCTGTTTGGTTGGAAGGCTTGGAACATTTGTCCCTGATTCTTCTAAATGCAGGCTGACTTCTTTGCATCTCATGAAACTGCCCACAGGAGGGTTAGGACATAGAAAAATGTCTGCCAGGATGTCCTCAAAGAACTGTTCTCCAAATTGTGCTTCAAAGGATTCAAGGTTTGCTCCTCTAACAAATGAGATTCTCTTCTAAAATACAACAGATCAACATCTAGCACTGAGCCAACCAAGGCTTTTCACTCCTAATCTAACTGTGTGCTACCCCAGCCCCCCAGTGGAGGGCATGTTTTACGAGGCTTCAGTAGGTCCAGTATCTCAGCACTCACTACACAAAACTGCTCCCTGGGGAGTGAGTCCAGGCACTGGATATGTATTTAGAGAGCAGATCTTGCCCCAGTTATCTGCCTTATAATGAATTTCACTCTGTCTCCCCTGAGCTTAGGGCAGATTTGACAATGACTGTAATGCAAAGAGCATTCTGCAGTGCAATAAAGCCTAACAACACCCCTATGACTACAGGGATACTACAGCTACAGCAGCACAGGGACTCAGGTAATGCACAAGCACCCAAATGAGGTGGGGTGGTAGAGGGACAAATACACTGGGAGGTAGACAGGACAGGACAGGACAGGACAGACAGTTGTCCCCTCATGACATCTTCACACTGTATGATAAGTTTTTATGAAAGAGATGCTCTAGTCATGAACAAGACATTGTATTCAGGAAAAGGTTGTCTGGGTAAAGTTCTGCAGCTTGCTTTTCACTGGAGATCACTCTGGATCTACCTAATGGTCTGTTCTGGCCTTAGAAATATCTGAATTCATGAAACTTGTTGGAATACTTAAATATTGCAATATAGCAAAATAATAAAAGTCTTATAAAACTCAGAGCAACTCCAAAAAGTTTAATGAGAATTTGATGTTGAATTTTGTCCTTCTAACTTGAAACAAGATGTGTCCTTCTGTGAAAGGGCTGGTTTGTGTTTGATTCTTTTTGACAGAAGTTCTTAACCTAGACTATACTGTTGTGAGTCATCCAGTGCATTAGAAATACTGCAAAATCTTGTCATAATTCATTATCTGCCCAATTTCAGTAACCAAACCACAAAATTACAGCTTATTTAGTTTTGAAGTACCACAGTCATTCCGCGCAAAATATGGATTTGACTGGCACACACACACATTTTATTTGCATAAGGCTGTGTACTCCAGAAGTGTCCAATACAAGGACTGCCCTGGACAGCTGAAACGCTGCCCTTGGCTAAAACAACTTCCAAGTTGCCATACAACCCTGAGAATGGTTCAGTGACTGATGGTATTTCACTGTACAAATGGCTCACAAAAGCTGTTAAATCCGTCATGCACTCTAAAGGCATTTTAATCTAACGACTATTTTCACTTATATAGAAGCTGTCAGGAAAATCTATTCCTCAAATGACAAGAAGCAACAGATCCTGACAAGACACAGGATTCTGGCACAACAGACTAATATATCTTTTCAGTATGCTTTTCATGATTGCTCTGTGGTATCTTCATGTGGTATCTGTAAGCAAAGCTGTTCACAGATGCAGAGGTATATTTTGATTTCTGATGTGTCCTTGTAGATAGAAAAGCAAGCATCTTTCTGAAGATTGAAGGGACTGACAGTGGGAGAATCAGATGAAAAGGAGAACTAGGATAAAGCAAAATAAAAAAGGAACAAAGATCTGAAGAAAGTGAAAACCAAAGCACACCAGAACACAATCCTTACTTTCCCTGTGCTTGTTTTCAGACCATAAACTTAAATGTTAATGATGGATTGGGTGACATTTCTAGCAACATATTTGAGGAAAGTTCAAGGGAAAACATAGTCAAGAGGGGACTTTTGCCCACTCTGACTTCTAGACAAGTGCCAAGGTGCATTACAGCAGAATAGCCTTCTACATAGTAGTACATACTCTCCTCCCAATGAACAGTTGTTTATTCTTGTACCCCGTGCATCTTTCTTTTCCTGAAGATCACTCCTGGCCTGTTACTTGGAAGAAAGGAGCTACCTTCTTGCAGACAGCTGCCATGGGGTCCACAGGCCATCGCCTCATCCACACATTACTCTTCCAGGAAGACCAAAGAAGCTATAGAAAAGCTCCCCATCAGGCTGACATATCCGAAAGCTGCTGGGATCATATCTGGCCAAAGGAAGGGGAAGCTGTTTTTCGCTCCCCAGCATCCCTGCCTTGCAGGCTCAGGGAAGCACCTGTCCAGGGAGGGAAACCTTACAATAAAGTCATAGAGTAACTGTGCATGGTTAGGAAGAGCAGCTCGTCAGAGAGCCCATCGTCTCACTTTCCTCACACTGAGAATACTTTCCAAATCTGCTGTCTCCTCAGACATTTTTGCCTGTACTTTCATCTCTTTTGTTCTGGTCATCAATCTGCCTGTTAGGAGAGAATCTCAATCACAAACCAATCCTGTCAGGTTCTTAAAAGATGTCACTTTGGGCAATGCAAATGTGAGTAGAAAGGAAGCCTAACTCCAAAGCAAATCAGTACATATACCCGCATTTATATTTTAGTGAATATTGCAGGTAGACTGGCAAGTTGGAGAGCTGTGAGGTTTTGAAGAACAGCAATAACTTTTATTTTGTTCTTAGAACAGACCTATTGTTCTACAATATTTCTCAACCCAGAAAATCCGATGGTAAATGTAAAGCCTCAGAGAAGCCAAGCACCTAGACACTGTACATTCTTGGGCCCGTTTCTGCTGCCTTTCAAACAAATGGTCATGTTGCCATTGATTTCGAAAGGTGTTAACAGCTGGCCCTTTCTCTGAAAGCTTCATTAATTACGGAAGCGCTCTGGGTAGGTATTTGGGGTTAGAAAGGGGCAAATGATTTCCCAGCAGTAAGTGTGTATGCAGAGACGAGAGGCTGCAGTCATCCCTTGCCACAGCCGCCTTTCCGCAGCAGGGCCTCTCCCTCCACCGGGCTGGTGGCAACTCCACAAGCCACTGAGGCACATACCACAAAGCAGCACATTTTATTGCTCTTTTGCTGTGCTCAAACTACTGGTCTGTTAGGAAGATTTTGATAGGCATTCAGATCTCTACTCTCCTTGCAGTCAGAGAGTGCTTACTTGTGTGTGCCTGGACTGTTCCTTTCCTTCATAAATGACGCTCTGATAGTTTTATCAATTACAACAAATGACAATTTTAAATTCTTTGCCCTGCTGCCAAGTTCTTAATTTATCATTATTAACTACTTCTTGCAGCACTCTCTCTAATATTCTCCCTCTCCTTCCCACAGTGGCATGGCACTCGGACACATTTTAAGCATCTGTTTAATCCCCCTCCTTTTCCCATACGCATGAAAACACTTTATCACATTTTTAAATGACTAATGCTTCAATATTCCTATTCTGCTACCTGCTGAGAAAAAGAAGAAAGGAAAAGGCTGAGTAATTGTGTTTCAGAGACAGCAGCTTTACAGATGACTGCATTTATTTATTACTAAAGTATATTTTAAAATGTTGTGCCAGTGCAATGGAGCTATAACTTGATAAATGTTTAGTTCTAAGAGAAAACTACTGTCTTTACCTATGAAAAATTCTGTTGATAGTTCAATGCCATTAAAAAAAGAAAAGATTTACAAAGAGAAGAGGTGAGTATTCAACTAGCAGCCGTTAGTTTTCTCAGACAAATCTGAGACAGTCATGTCTCAGACTGAAGCAAAAGTCAGGATAAAAGGCTTCATATGCAGATGCTGAGATCCTGACCCTAGCCAAAGGAATAACTGTAGACAAGTCACTCTGTGCCTTGGTTTCCCCATCTGTAAAACTGACATACAGCTCCCCTTATAATTCTTACTTTACAGTAGTTATCTGAGCATCAAGGAGACCTGGCAAATGAGAGAACAATTATATGGAGCCACGAGCTACAAACATGTCTGAACAAGGTGCCAGGCTGTCATCTGTAGTTCACAGAATTGCTAGAGTTGGCATGCACCTCTGGAGATTGCCTAGTCCAACCCCCTGGCTCAAAGCAGGGTCAGCTAGAGCAGGTTGCCCAAGGCATCATCCAGCTGGGTTTTAAATATCTTCAAGGACAGAGACTCTACAACCTCTATGCACCTCAACCACCCTTAAAGGAAGAAAGCTTTTTATTCTGTTAAATACAATTTCCTGTTTCAGTTTGTTCCCACTGCCTCTCATCCTTTCACTGGGTACCACAGAGGAGAGTCCCTCTCATACTGGGAAGCCCAGCACAGCTCTCCAGATGTATCTCACCAGTACTGAACAGAGGGGAAGGATGATCTCTGCTGATGTGCTGGCAATGCTTCTCCCAGTGCAACCCAGGAGGCTGTTGGTCTTCTTTGACACAACAGCACATTCCTGTAGCACGGTCAGCTTGTCCACTAGAAACCCCCGGTCCTTTCCCCTTCACAATGAGGAGATCAGTAGTCATGCCAAATACTCCCAAACACTTTCTTGTCCTTCATGTGCTTAGAAATGGTTTCCAAGAGTAGTTGTTCCATTGCCTTACCAAGGACTGAGGAGAGGCTGACCAGCCTGTAGTTCCCTGGATCATCCTTCTTTCCCTTCTTAAAGATAGCAGTGACATTTGTTTTCTTACAATCCTCAAGAACCTCTCCCTATGACCATGACATTTCAAAGATACTCAAGCATGGCTTGCAGTGACACCAGACAACTCCCATGTGTGCATCCTGTTGGGGTCCATGGACTTGTGTCTGTCCAGTTTGTTTAAATGTTCCCTATCCTGATTGTCCTCCATTGAGGGTATCTTCCTTGATCCAGATTTTCCCACCAGTCTAAAGGCCCTGAGATTCCTGCAGGCCAGTCTTACTGAGGCATGGAAGGCACTGAGCACTTCTCAAACTTTTCTGTGTCCTTTGTCACCAGGTTCCCTAACCCATTTAGTAGTGGGCCCAAATTTTCCCTAATCTTCCTTTTGCTGCTGATATACCCATAGAAACCTTCTTGTTGCCCTTCACATTCCTCATCTGATTCAACTCCACGTGGGCTTTGGCTTTCCTTACCCCACTCCTGCATGCTCAGACAGTGCCTCTGTATTCCTCCTGGGTCACCTGTCCCTGTTACTGCCTCTTCTGTACTTCCTTTTTGTGTCCGAGGTTAGTCAGGAGCTCCTTGTTCATCCATGTAGACCTCCTGCTGCCTTTGCTAGATTTCCTGCTCATCAGAATGGACTAATCTTGAGCTTAGAGGCAGTGATCTTTGAAAATTAACCAGCTCTGCTGGATGCATCTTCTCTACAGGGCTATATCCCATGAGATTCTTCCCAGCAGTTCCTTGAACAGGCCAAAATCTGCTCTCATGAAATCTAGGTCTGTGATCCGGCTTTTTGGCTTGCTCCCTCTTCTCACAATCCTAAACTGCATCACCTCATGGGCACCGCTGCCAAGGATGTCCCTGACCTTTGCATCCCTGACATTCACATCCTAAACAAATTCTACCTTGATTGTAAGTATGAAGTCTAGTAGAGCATCTTACATCAGCAACTTGATTGCCTGTGTTAGGAAGTTGTTTGTCATCAATGCATTACAGAAACCTCCTGGATTGCTTGGGCTCTTCTGTGTTGTCCCTCCAGCAAATACCAAGGTGGCTGAAGTCCTGCATGAAGACCACATCTGTGAAACTGAGGCTTCTTCCAGTTGTCTGAACACCTCATCTACTGCTTCCTGATCAGACTGTCTATAGCAGACACCCACAACAATGTCACCTATTTTGGTCTACCAGCTAATTCTGACTCACAAGCTCTCTGCTGGCTCATCATCCATCCCAAGACAGATGTGTGATGTGCCCCAGCTGCTCCCTTATATAAAGGGCAACTCTCCCTTCTTCCTATCCCAGCCTGTCCTTCCTGCAAAAGCCTGTCTATCCATGGCAGCATGCCAGTCCCGTGAGCTATCCCACCACATCACTGTAACACCAAAGAAATCATAGTCCTGCAAATCCACACAGACTTCCTCTCATTTCCTTCCCACAGTGTGTGCGTTAGTGTACAGGCACTTCAGAGAGTGTGACTGTGCATTCGTCCCTGGCCTTGAATACTGTCAAAGCTAGAGTGTGCAGCCCTGGTCTTGAATGTTGCCCAAGCTCAGCAACAGTGAAAGATGGTCTCAAGCTGAAGCATTGAATCCAATAATAAACTGCCACTTGCTGGAAGAAGAACACCTGCCAATAAGCTAGACAAAGAAAACCTGCTAATGGTATGACCTGTGCTGCTGGCCAAGAAACCGGCTATAAATATGAGCTTGCTTTGTTAACCCTTTGTGCTGGCAACAGGGTCCTGATCGGTGGACCAGAGGGGCTCCTGTTACCACCAACAGGCAGGGATGCCTCCTGTTGCTTGAAAAACCTACTTCTTCCTGCAGAATTGAGAGGATGGTGATTGGGATCAGAGGTTCAGGAATCAGTTAGTGCTTGGTATGTAACAGTTCTTACTTGGTGACTAAAGCTTATAATTAATCCTAAGTAAGTGTGTGTAATCTGGTTATCTCACAGGGGAATCCACGCACTCGAGTCAGGAGCTCTCAAATGTGGTGTGACAGAGAAGCATCCAGCTGTGCTGATTTCCCAAAAATGGCTTGAGAGCTTTCCCTGTCACTTCCTTACTTATGTGTTTATGCTTGGTGGGATCCCACTTCACCACTATTTTGTTGATTAGTGTCTGTTCTGTTCACATCATGCTGGGCCCTTTGCTCAGTCCTGGTCCTTCACTGGTCCTTCCAGCCTGCTCCTTCACTTCTTCACATGATTGTTGGTCATTATCTCCCTCCCCCATTACTATTAGTTTAAGCTCTCCTCTCCAGGTTGGCCAGCCTGTTGGCAAAGATGCTTTTGCTCCATTTGGTCAGGTTGATCCCCTTCCAAGTAGTCTTGATCCTCAAAGAGGATCCCATGGTCACAGAAGCCAAACCCTGCTGACTTCAGCTGTGCAACCAGCTGTTGACCCACAGTATCCATCCAGTCCTCTTCAGGCCTTCCTCCTCTTCGCTGGCAGTATCAAGCAGACCACTGACTGGCTTCCCATGCTCTCGATGATTGCACCCAGAGCCACGTAGTCACACTTGATATTTCCCAGGTCAGTCCCGACAGTATCATTGGTGTGCAGGTGGAAGAGCAGCAGGGAGTAACAGTCTGAGGTAAGTTACAAAACAGTCTTTCCACAACATCCCACTCCTGAGCCCCCAGTAAGCAGCAAACTTCTCCAGACAACAGGTTAGGTCGGCAGATGGGGGCCTTCATTCCCCACAAGTAGGGAGTCTCCCACCACTATCTCTCACCATTTCCTCTTGCCATATGGTTCAAGGTCAGCTGGCTCAAGCGCTTCACTGGACAGAGCTCTCAGCCCAGGAGCTGTCACAGCACCGAATCTATTTCATAGCTGCAGATCTGCATGTGGAGCAGGAGCCTTCCCCCCAGGGCCAGAAGTCACCAGCTTCCAGCCTTCACCACCATGGGAGTTTCCACTTTTCAACCAGATACACAGCGACTCTGCCTGACCCCTGCTGCAGCTGCAGGTTCAGGCTTTCGAAGCTGCAGGTTTGTCTCAGAGCAGACCTGATTGATCTCTTTTTGTCATCTCTGACGCTGTGCAGTCTGATGACCTGCTCCCACAGCCTATGTACTTCATGACACAGATTCTCAATGAGAACAATCCTCCTGTTGGCCAAAAGGCCATCTCCCATTGCCCAGCCACAGCAAGAAGCCCCAGGTGCCTCTGCAGCCTGAGACCTGCAAAGCTCCATCCTCCTTCTGCAGCTCCATGTGCCGGTCAAAGCCTCCACTGTTACAGGGAAAATTGCTCCAGTGGCTGATGAGGACCAGATCCTGTCACACATCACTGTCATAACTGAGGACACGGGTGCCGTTGTGAGCAGAGTTACCAGTTCCCTTCTATGCAAACAGCTGTACAAACAGCCACCTCTGAGAGCTGTGCTCTGGGCCAGGACTTACAGATCCTCTGCCTAGTGCCTGCTGGAAGAGTGCTTGACCCTCCCTGAGCAGCACTCATGATCTGCAAGCTCAGAGCCCCCTTTGATCAGGAGCAGCTGGCAGAGCTTGCCAGAAGCTGCTGGAGCATACTAGCAGCCACCAGCTCATCTAGCTGTCCTCACTGCACCCTAACATTCCTCCAAGGGTTCCCAGGACTCACCTGACCATCCCAGAAGATGTTCCCAGAAGATCAAGAAAGTCTCAAAGCAAAGCCCAGAAACAGCTGTGCAAATGGCTGTGTCTGGCATAGAGGCACAGGTAAACAGGGAAAGATTGCAGTCTTTTTGAGCATTAGATGTAGGAGACTTCAAATGAAGCTATAATTGGGTGACATAAACAAAAACATAGATGGCACAGGTAAGTTGTAAAACTCCCTGACATAGGAATTATGCGTGCTAGCAATTTACAAGGGTTCAAAAAGCAACTATACAAAAACCTGGAAGAAAAATCTATCGCAAGCTGTTAAATACAGTGACACTCCCTCTGACCAGGGGAAGTACCAACACCATGTCAGAGACAGTCACCATACAACAGTCCTATTTTACACTCTTTCCTAGCTATCTCCTGCTTACCACAGATGTTCAGAGCCCTGCTGCCAAGACAGGCTTTTGGTCTGGCTCACAACTGCCTTATATTCTACTGGAGAACGATGTCATCCTCCTGCGTCCAAGGGTTGCTTGGGTTGGGGACAAGGCAGCTCTTTTCCCCTCTCTTCTAAATCAGCTCAGTATCTTCTTAATAGCTGTGAAGCACTTTGATGTCTTTAGGCAGAAAGATCTCCAGTGGCACTACACAAACAAATCACAGTGTAATTAGCATGAACAGAGCAGTGCAGAGAAGGTTACAAGACAATGGTCAGCATAGGCATGTGATCAGCCTTGCTGTCTATTTGACTTTCACATAAGGACAGCACACAAGTGAAAATACCACAGGGAAAACAGTGCAGGACCCCTGCGTTGCAGGTCTTGCAGGTACCCCATGCCCTCAGCACACATACAGAGGCACAGCGGCTCCCTCTTGTCCTGCCTTTGCTTTACGGTGCCTGCGTGTAGAAATGCAGCACATGATTTTGCGCTGCTGGTGTCTCACAGCCTCAGACAGATCTGCTTGCTGATGCTACGCTACATCCTAACCTAGATCCTATAGGAGCAGAGCATGCTGAAGAGCAAAATCTGCAAATTTAATTTCAAAACACAAAAATATTTCACTGGGAGATATCTCTCAACTTCAAAACTTCCCGGCTACATGCTTCTTCTGACATGTTATAACTTCCAGGTCTTTCTCTGACTCAAGAGCCTACAAGACTCTTTGTTGGTATCTCCAAGCAGTTGATCTGCCTCAGACCATAAAATCTCTCAAAGCCACAGACCCTGCAAGCCTACCTGCCCAGTTTGCTTTCCCTGTCAACATCAAGAAACCAAGCCTCCAGACTTGCAGAGAGGCCCTCTTCTAGAAGCAGGAGCCCTGCTGCACAAACCCAACCTGCAGCTCCCTAACCTTCCTGTTAGTCTTAAAGGTGACAATGCCTTGGCAGGCACAAGCTTGGGTAAATTTATGGGGTTTGTATCAAGCTGTGCCACAACAGTGAATCTTAAAAATCCAGGATCTCTAGTTGCTTCCTAGGTGAGCTAGCGGGACAACATGGTATCTACTAGCAGAGTTTCAGTAAACACACCAATTCATTACATTAAAACCTCAGTTCCAAACAATGTTTTCTGATCGAAATCTCCTGACGTATTCTGTATTTTGGTATTCTGTGTTCCCATACCCTTGCACTGGACTGCGCCACTGGACTGTGGACCAATACCCTTGCTGGACTGTGGTCCAGCAGAAGTCGCCAAGTCCCTCAGTATCAAGGCAATCCAGAATTCATCATTCCAAAAACATATGTAGAAGATGGAAAATCAAATCTAGTCTTACTCTAACAACACTGACCTTATCATCTTCTTAGATGCTTGTTCTGTTGCCTGTTTCTTCCAGGTATAAAAGCTTTGTCCCTAAGTTGGAGGCGGTTCGATCTCTGAATCTTTGTCATTAATAGAACAGCATTCATTAAAATTCATAAAACTTGCCTGAGCTTCCAGACCGATGCTATTTAATAGAGTAGTGCAGGTTTACAGTCGTTAGACATTGATGAATGCAGCAGTTACTGCCAAAAGAAACTATCTGCTGATATCAAGACTGCAGGACTCTTAGACCAATCATAAGAATCAAATAGAGACAACGTTTTAAATTAAATAGGAAACTATCAAAGACATTTTACTTCACCTAAATGGTCACAGTCTTATTAATATGTATAATGCATTACAAAATCCATTTTATTTGCCTCCAACATTTTTCCAACTGAACAGGAAGCTTTTAAAAAAACAATAACCTTATCACTTTGAATCTCCTCTGCTGCTTGCAAGTCATGTTGTGCCTGAGCCAATCCTTTTGTACAACTTTTTAATCACTGGTAGGCAGTCATATTAAAAAATTAATAATGTCCACTTAGTTTTTCAGAATCTGTAATCATCTTGCTACATAATTGTGAATGCAGGGTAGGGAAGAAGGGAAAACTTGGGTTTTGAAAACTTTCATAAAATCCCTAGGTTCTGGTGCTCACTTTTGTCCCTTTCAAAGATACCATTCGCTTTTCAACGTTAGCCCTGTCAAAACAAGTAGAAATACTCACTGCTATTTGTTATGGCTACTTATCATGACAAGGTTTGGTTTTAATTCAAGAATAGTCTGTCTGAACCTGGATTTAACATCATTGATGTTCCTCAAGATTCTCTTTTAACAAGTCTCCACATACACAAAGGGCAGTTTTATCTCCTTCAGAGTCTTACTAAACCAAGGCACAGTAGCAAGAGGCATTAAGATGCATATGTGCTTTTTGTAAGAAGCTAAATAGTGGAGATTGTGGAAAAGAGTCCAATGGAAGTTACTTCAGGATGCACATGTTAGGAAAAAGCAGCACAGCGATACAGCTCATTGATTTACAAAACAGACTGAGGTGGCAAGGCTTGGAAGAGGAAGCTTTATCTAACATGTTGGGTTCTACAACAAGGAATGTGGACAAGGAAATCAACACAATGACTATTGGTAATAAACATGCATTTTCATACTGGGCATGCAAATATCTATGTGAAATTATTGCAACAAAAGGGGCTGGGCAGACAAAACTGGTCTTAAGGTTCCAAATGCACATACCTCTAAAATTTAGGACTATTTTTTACATGATTCATTCCTTTACTGCTTTCCTTTACCCATCCTCTTTTTTATTGCATCCTACCTTTTCTTTTCACTGCCATTGAGCCTAGATTCTTTCTCCTTCACATCAGGCTACATCACTTTACTAGAAGGAATATTAGGACAAGTGTTTTTCCTATGAGGATTCTCAAAAACTAAGCAAGTTGCCTAGTAAGGTAATAGGACAACTCAACTGGACAAGGCCCAGAGGAACTTAATCCAGCTGCCTCTGTTCTGAGCTGTGCTGTGCCTAGAGACCTCCAGAGATCCTTTCCCACCTAAATTATTCTGTGAGTCTATAACCTTTCTTTTAAGTCAGAGAAGTGTAGACTTAGGTTTCTTACTGACTTGGTTGACCCTGGCTGCCTTTCTTGTTCAAATCACACCTACTCTGAGTTTTTTCCAACTCCCAAACTGTTTTTCTCCTTTCTGTCTACAGAAAAACTCTTGCAATAAGAATGAAAAGACTGAAACTCATAATGATAAACCAATGCTGGTATGCATTTATATGAAACTAACGCTGTATAAAGCATGCTGTTCCCACAGTTTCGTCAGTTTAAGAGATTCAGTATGTTTCCTACCATTATAACAGAGCAGCACTGATTTTTGCTTTGGCTGGTTTAAATAAGATCATAAAGATCCCTGATGACTACTGATTTAACTGGCTCCAAGTCAAAGATTAGCACATCTATAAAACTAATAAAAGTGTAATCTGGTATCCAATCTATTTGAAAGGTTAATTCACTCCATTATAACTGGAATCTTATATTGGTCAGGCACTAATAAGAAACTAGATTACATTAATGAGGTACATTTACACATTTTTTGCTATAATTTTATAAAAAATGCAGTATTGATTAGAGACTACCATAAATCAAATGAAAATTTGATCAATAGTTCCACTATGAAAAACAAAGTATCACAAACTATTTTGAGAAGAGATTTAAAGGCCAAACCTCATCCTCTCCATGAAGCGCGCAAAACTCACAATGAGTCTTGAAAAATCAAGTAGACTGTTACACATGGTTTAATCTAAATAAAAGTGGTATTAATTCAATAATGCTGTACATCTGCACAAAAAAATCACACACTAAATTTCAGTGTTTTAATAAAGTATATAACAAGTATTGATCTATCATTATTATTAGAGCTCCTTCCAGGTATTCAAAGTCTACGCCACAGAAATAAGCCATTAAGTCGTGACAAACAATAGATTATTGATTTTTAGGGTAGACTTGCAGCATTTAATAGATGGGAGAAGGCAATACAGGGATAATTCAGCCATTACATGACCAAATATAGCTATCCTTTACAGAATTCACCCTACTGAAATTGTGACAAAACTGACAGTAACTCCAGTAATAATTGCATCGTTATTTCCAAGCTGCAGCATATTTTTGGTAGACCCCATCAATAATTACTGTAGAACCATAAAAAGTTAATAATGCTGTAGAATTATGAAAAGTTAATAAATTATTCAAACTTATTTTAAACTAGTAATAGCCTATCCCCACATGTCCTATTACATGGGCTCTCCCATTCATCTGCTCATGTGATCAGGTTGTAAAGAAAATGGCGTGAGAAAGAAGTGTGTAGCAGGGTTTTGGGGTATGTTTAAAACTTTTGGGCCAGGCTCTTTGCACTGACCCTCTGCAAACATGCAGAGTCTTCACTGCAAGGCCGCTGGAGACCACAGCCAGCCACGGGACTCTAGGTATGTCTAGTCTGATGCAGATCTTAATCCCAGTGAGTACAATAAACACATCAGCCGAAAGTAAGAGTTACAGATCATTATGAACAACCATTTGGTTTCTTGAACTGTGTAACAACTCTTTAAAAATTGACTATGTGCTTAGTAAAATATTGATTAATCATTCGTCTAACAACCATTTCTAAAAATCTATCTGCAACAGAAATCTTGACCATTAAATCAGTCTGTTTCAAAATAAAGATGCATCTTTATGCCTGACTGTTTAATTTAAAACTAGAGTATTCCAGGAAGAGCTAATACAATTTATCACTGTGTATTTATACCAAAGTCACTGATATCCTAAATCTTATGAAGCCTGAACTTCTGAATCAGAAGTATTGTTTTAGGCATGGCATCAAGCTGAAAGATAATCCATGAAGACTCACAAACTCTAAAAATGAGGGTCAATCTCTAATCATTGTTGTAAGCAATCATCATCACAAGTAACAAGTTCATGTGTGTTAAGACCTGAGTGCCCATTTAGCATCATGTGCACAAGATGTAACAACTTTCAAAACATCAATTGCCAGCAATACCACTCTCTCACATATTTCCTGCAAACATATCTGCATATGATCAGTTTTCATATAGTCTCTTCAACAGCCCCACTGAGTTCACAGCTGTGAACAAATATATGACACATGCAAAATTACCTGTGTGAGAGAGTATATGATCGGACTTTAGGAATGTGATCTGAGAACTAATTGTACTATATCCAACACCTCACAGAACTTCCTGGTGAAATACACCACTGAAGTGCAGTATGACTATAAGGAAATATATCAGAGGAAAAAATGTTTACTGCTAAAATGCTGGGATGTGGGGATGGACTGAGGGGAAGTAGCAGGCCTCCCTTCAGGCTGCACCAGAAGTCACGAAATAAATCATGAAACCTGAGGTGCACCAGCCAAGTGAGTTAGAAATACGGAAACATACAGTATCATTTCTCCGGAAAGCTGTATTTTATTTTACTTGTTACCATGTTCTGCTGCATTCATAATCATAATAGCTTTATTTATTTTGTGTTACTCAGGTGCTGGTAACTGGATTATCCATTTGTGCTTTGGAGGGAGAAGATACCACAATTTAGAAGCTATTTGCTTCCCACACAAGGGCACCAAAATGTTCTGTCAGCAGCTTGGGGAAGTTCCAGGCTGGTGCAATACCTTAGGTTTGTAAAGGAAGCGCAAGACTTGGCAGACTGATTCCTAAAGCTGGTCTTTAAACTCTGTTGGAATTTCTAGAGAGCAGAAAATGCCAATATACTTTAAAAGCTAAATTGCTTGTATGAATCTCTTTGCTGTAATACTGATCTTGATGACTTCACCCTTGTAACATGGCTAAAAGAAACCCCTCTTTTCAATGTCTGGTCAGGAACCAGAAATCAAGTCCTTTGCAAGCCTGATGAAATTGGACATAATGCTTAAAGAGACCTATTTTACTTTTGAAAATTCTCCTGACGTGAAAACCATTGTCAAAAAGTTTGCATGGGTTTGATATTGCAAAATATGCTTTCAGCATCTTGCTTTGCTCTGATGTCTCTCAGATCTTTCCTACTGATCAGTTCTGGGACAGCTTGACTGTTGTATTTAGGGTTACTTAGTATGGATTTGTGAGTCACTATTAATTCCTTTCCACCCTTTTTAAAACTTCATGTAATTTATGCAAATTAAGTGTCACGCTAAATAAACTCAGGCATATTCCTACAGATCAAAGAAAAAAATGTATGTTCACAGATGCAGACCAGAGGAAATGGTGCAGCTGTGTCACAGAGGAGTCAATAATATGATAATGCACTGCACCTGCAATGATCTCCAAATTTTCATATATCTGAGCAAATAAATAGCTCAACATTGTGTGCTTGGGAGACAAAATATGAAAAGCCCTCAGGTCTTTGAAGTATGCAAACAAACAAAGAAAAAGTAACACGTCAGCTGCTCTACCATAATCTGCAAGAAATGTAAAAATCTAAGTATACTTCTGAAAAGAAAGGAGGGAAAAATTCAGCAGTATTTTTCACTGATAATATCACTCTGTTCCCGTAGGGACTAGCTGCCCATGTTACATATTGTGTCATATGTATTTTCACATTGCTATCTATTTCAAGCCTAATTAAAGTTGCCCGGTCATTGCTGGAAATACCTTGCATCTTAGAAGGCTTCAAACATGGCTTGTAGAGTTCTGCAAGTATAATACAGAAAACTTGCATGAATGGTGCCTGGTTTTACAACCAATTTTCTTAAAATCTCTATACAATCAATTCTGATTACTAGTTTTTCTAGCAGTAATCTACTAAAGCTATGGTTTTTTTAAACTTACAAATTGACAAAATGGATTTCTACTTAAGAAAACAAAGCAAGTTCAATCTCACTAACTGCTGCATAATTAAAAAAACACAACTCCTCCTCTTACAAACTTGGTTATATAGACCAACATATTATCAATTGAAGTAGTTCTCAAAAGTGTTGGCTAGTTTCAGAGCACAGTGAAACGGATAAAGCAGTATGTTCACAACATTTTTCTCTACCACCAAAAGCATTTTTTTGTTACTCATAAAGACAAAGAATTGTTTGTACCTTTAATCTCTTCCTTGAAAACTGCACCAAATTCATTGGTGCAAACCCTAAGATGTTATTCAGGCTGTCAAAGGGATTATTTGTGATGGGAAATTTTCAGGATAAAGAGGGAGGATACAAAATAGGCTTCACGTGTCTGCAAGCAACAATACAATCCTTCTTTCATTTACGTTTTCAAGAAAAAAGCAGTAAAGCAGCTAATCCCTCTTGGGCAGTCCCTTAATGTTAACTTTAAAATGTCCTCAAGAAGCTAAGGAGTATCAACTAGTAATCAGCTTTTTTCCAGAGTGCCAATTCTGGCCATGAGTTTTCTGTGCTTTTTGCCTAATTGTGAAGCACCTAGAAGGATTATCTTTTCAAAAAATATTTAGTTTATAGTCAGGTAATATGAAAGCTGCCTAGCAATTCAACAAAACTAATCCAACATTCAGGAGACACCTATTCACTGAGATTAAGCCAATTTTACAATATGGAGTTGTCCAGTCATCTGGAACAAAGGAGGTACGTGGTGGAGAGACAAAGAAAGCAAACAATAAGGAATGACTGGCAAATGGGGAACATAAAGAGACATTTAGAAAGAGCAACAAAGAGAAACAGATACATATGCTGAGTGAATAAAATAAGAAACAACGCATCCCAAGAAACAGAAGTGACTGAAGCATGGGGATTATGCAGAAACATCACGCTGCTACAAGAGGAGCTCCTCCGAATTTGCACAGCATCTGTCACCATCAATTCACACAGTCGGTCTAACTAGAGGATCTAATGACAGGCGGTTTATACAACACCAGCACATGACATGTCCCTCAGGGCATTTTGTCCTCATAGCATCCCAGAGGAGCAGCATAGCACTACTGCTTGCGTGGCACAGATGGAGAAACAAGGCACAGGGCTTTAAATAGCTATGTGCAAGACACCTATAGCAAGTGAAAGGATTGAGCCAGAACACACGAACCACTGGAAAATCCTTCTTTTCTGCCTCAGCAGGAAACAAAATCAAAAAGCCCTACATGGTGGATACTGGATACTGCTACAGAACAGAGTCACTGATCATTGCAACTATTTGGAAGTTAGTTCCACTTGGGATGCCTTTTTAGTTAATGTTTATATTAAAATCTGTCTGGAATTTTTTGGCATTTGCTAGGAGAACTGGACATTACCTTGCCAAAATTAAAACCTGTAATTTGAATATCCCAAACTGCAATCTATGTCCTTTCTGCAATTTTAATTGTACCATTAAAGCTCTAACGCAATCAGCAAGTTTTTCTTATGAGACAAGTGACTTTTTTTAAAGAAACACAAATAGAAAGTCACTCCCAATACATTCAATGCCTCTTACAAATGTTGCTTTGAGGACTACAGCACACAGAAAGAGACATTTCACGCTCCCCAAACACTTCTCAAAATTAGAGGGCACCAGCCAGTACACCCAAAGGTGCAAAATCTTTTGAGTTTTCAGAACACCTAAACAAAAAATAAGAATAAAAAAAGTGCCACATATGTCATGACTGTTCTGAATTCACTTATTTTTCATAGCTTCCTAAGGCCTGCTGTGATGCTGATGACACAGGAGTTCAAGAGGCACTTGTCTCACTTACACAAATGATTTCAGTATCGCAGAAATTCTCCTGCTAAAGAGTAGTTCAGCTGTTGGCTTGACTACATTAAATACTGGCAGGAAAATGTAGGCAGGCAGAGAAAGAAGAATGCTTTCCTTCTGTGCTTCTGTAAGTTGAAATATTTTTTTTAATTATGTTTGAACTGATATTTGAAGATGATTCAATCTGTCCAAAACTAAAATAGCAAAAAGTAAAGGAAAATTTACCTCACTGATTGTAGAAAGAGAGATCCTGTGAGGCTGTAACATACTTACAGTTCAAATCAAAGTTTGCATCAGAATAGATGTAAGACTAGAGTTTTGCATTTTGCAGCATTTTTCATTTTATTCATGGGGGGGAAGGGGACAAGAGATTTTTCTTACAGAATCTTCTGCTCTTTGCAATGCACTATATATTGAGTTGTCAAGAAGAAACAGTTTCCACTCTGCCTGCAAAAGCTTTTCTGAGGGCAGAATAATGGATTTAGCATGAAAAAGTAGGATCTTCAGATGACAGAATTTGAAAGATGTCCAGTGTTTTAGGTTTTAATGGTGTTGCTTATTTGAGTCTGCCCCTACTACCTTGTCAATGCCAGGATTACAATAACCTACAATAAAGCACAATGTGGCACATACATCAGTCATATTAAAGTCACTTGGTGTTCAGTAACTCTTGATCAGTTTAAGACAATTTAATTAAATCTGGTGCCAGAAAATTGCAGTGTTTTTGTGTGCAAAGACACACCTCAGATGCACCTGACTCCTTTAGAGGTAACTGTACTTGAAAATAAATCCTCAGAAAACTCACACCCTGAAACAACTCAAGCCCTCAAACCAGGAGGAGGAGGAGGAAAAAGGAAGTAGAAAGTGCCACATCAGCAGAAATTCCAGAATTAATTTCTCCTTTTGTTATCTAGAGAGCCATTATAGTCCTAACTGCAGCTGACTCAGAAGAGATGAGAGGGTTTTCTCTGGAGAAAAAAGAAGTGGTGTTGCTTGCTTATTGCTTCTTTAAAAGCTACCATTCAAACAGACACAATGGCTCAAAAGTTGTTTGCATGCTTTCTTCCTGCAGTCACATATAGTTGTGGGGATGCTGTTTACTCATAGTGTGTAACTATCCTTCCAACATCTATTAGAAAATGCAATTATCACACCGCATTACACTTCCTGTCACTAATTATAAGCATCAAATACACTGCAAAAGCAAGTATAATCACTTTGACCCACCAAATTCAAAGCCAGACTGTACTCAGCTCCCCCACACCCCCTTTGCATGAGTTTTGTCCTAGAAAGCTAACACCCAAAATGGGATGAATAAAGACAAAGAAAGACCACAGCACATGGAAAGCACTGCTAGATCTAGACCTCAGGGCAGCTCACCAGTCCTCTAGGAAGATAACTGGGATTCGCCACACTTTGCCCTTCTCCCATTTCTACACCTGATGTTGCCTAGATCTGAAGGAGTTTAGTTGTTCTGAAAATTTATTCCCGGCCTGCAGAAAACTGGGCCACTGTGTACAAAACACACCTCCACTAGTTGTGATTTTACCTTTCCCCACCTTCAACCAGTACACATGTGGATGTTATGTGGAAGGATGTAACATAGCACTCCTTGGACCAAACCTTGCAAAGCGGGGTTGCAAAAGAATGAGACAGCAGTGCTGAAGCATCATTAAAGATGTTTCTAACAGCACTTTGTCACGCATGTTCCAGCAGGTGAAGGAGGGAGATGGTCCACAAAGAGTTTTGGCAACAAATGCCACCACAAGCCAAAAGTATGTGAAAAAGAAAGAATATGTTAGAAATTTTTTCCTGTCATCCCAAATGCTGCTTCTCTTACTTTCTCTCACGCCTGCCTACAATCTGTAAGACCACTTTAGTGATCAGTCCTGGCCATCAACAAATCCTCAAACAGGCTGCTGTGCACTGTTTGCATTTGCTGGGATAGATCCAGGGCATACCAACAGCTAGGAGCTCTATAGCCTTTACTGCATGTTCTGGGTCCATCACTGACTCCAAAGGGTTCTGGAAGCTACTGGGGTAGGGCATCCTGCTCTTTGCACTTCTGTTTAACAACTGTCAGCAGCTAGCAGCATTAGTCCTCATGGACCAGGTACTCAATGGTCCCTACACCGCTCAAAGCAGTGGCATGTCAGCTGAATGAGGAACAAAACTGGTCTCATCTTGTTGCAACCTCTTACATGTAAACCAAGGCTGGGAGAGAGAGCCTCCTGAAGGCTTCTTTCACTGATGCTGGCTGCAAACAATGCTGCAAAGGGGGACAGGGAAAAGGAGAATATTAGTCCCCTGTACTTCCTAATTAATTGCTTACGTGTTTAACAAAATGTAATATACCAAATCTTCTAGACATTTGGTGACAAATGCCAGACTATAATGATACCTCTTATAATAGAATAAAGAACCATCTAGAAAGCTGCCTGCATTATTTGGGAGAGGGACTCAGATTTGATAAGTGGCTAAAAATTAGTTTAATTATTCCCTGTTTAGCCTTTAAATCTACTCATGATATGACATTGTGTTTCTAATTAGGGACTGAAAATGTTGATTTAACATTTCTGTCATTACAGATTAGACATCACATGCTATCTCTATATTATTAAAAAGTTCATATTTTGAACATAAAAAGGAATTTGTAGAGTCTGGCACGGGTTTAAGTTTTTATAATGAGCCATTCATCTTCAGGTCAGGTTTCATAATAACTAACTGCTACAAGTTAGTTGAGAGTGAGGAAAATGAAACGGAAAAAAATGGAAATGCGGATAACTGCTGAAATTGTAAGTGTCACATTTGTACAGACTGAAGCATAATGGTATTTAAAATGTCCAAACTGTTTGTGACACCTCGTTTCCACCACTGCCATCACAACTTCTTTGAATGCACACTGCATACTGGGCAGTTAGCAAATATCTACTGGCAGGGCATCTGACATGACAATCAAGGCTCAGCATTTTTTTATATATATACTCATATATATACAAATACCTCAAAACTATATATATATATATACAGTATATATATATATATAAAAATTATATGTAATATATAAATATTTTTATATATACACACACACTATATATATATGTATATAAATATATACAAATACCTCAAAACTTTTAATCACAGGACCACATTCCATGGAAGACAGTGGGAGAGGCAGCACATTCTGGGGAACAGGCCTATGATAATATTTACTGACTATCTCTTTTCCTACTCATGATCACCTAAAACCTCTGCTGCTAGATTGTTTTTGCATGGAAAAAAGTTATCAGGAAAGCAGGCAACATATTTTTAGCTGTCCTGCACGCACCTTTAGCAACTGCAGCCAGGTATCCCACAGCTAATCAATTCTCATAGTTGCTTTCAAACTACAAAAACAGGGCCCATGCTAACCCAGGCAATCCAGCACAGGGCTTGGTATCTGGGGTAGCTCATCTAAAAAGCACTTCCTCTAGCCTCAGAATCATGGCAGTAGGAAAAGAAAAACACCTTCAGTGTACCTTACGATTTACAGGGACTTTTCAGACCAAATGGTTACTATCAATCATCCCTGCACTCCCAGCAGGAAATTAGATTTCCTGTTGTTTAATGCTACAATGCTTGACATAAGTCTGTGAATTCGTAGTTCCAGTAGTGCTACATTAAAAATCTACACTGTGGACAAAGAGGAGAAGAAATACATGTTTTCATCAAATGTAGCAGAGAGAACATCTTTTCAGACACTGCCTCTCTGCTTTTTACTGATTTTTAATTTAAAATTGTGTTTTAATCAGCAAGGCAAATATATGAAAGGACAAGGAAAGTACATTTACGGGGCAAAAAATTCTTTTCTCTTCCTCCTGTAAAAAGATTTATTTTTATTTTTTCTTATCTATTCTTATCTTCACAGTCTTGTCTACAGGAAGGACAGTTTATATCTCTGTCATAGTCTGCCAACCAGGCTCATCATTCATACCTTTAGAGGACTAAAAATCTTCAGAGCTGCTTGTTTCAAGCAATAAATGTGAGACATCTCATTCCTGATGGTGTTTATTTGGTTTCTTCTGAGCTTATTGCTGTTTTTTCCTCGTTTTTAACTTTTCTTTCTCCAGCTGATGGGATAAAGTAGTGACCCGTATTCTCAGTCAGAACAGCCCCTCGGTTTCCCCAGGGAGCAGAGGCAGATTCCCCAGGAAGCTGGACATCATGCCAGTGACAAATGCCTGTGAAGCACTGCAAGGCTCAGCCACCTTCCCACACCGGTGTCTGCCATAGCTGCAGTTGGGAAGGCCCTGTGCCAAGCTTCACTAGTGGTTTTATTATGCTTTTCCTCTGTCCTCATCTTCCAACCAGTCAGATTCCTCCTGCAAGGAGGGCCCATTGAAGTCAAAATGAAAACTACTACTTATATTAGATTAAGCACCCAGGGATTAGCTGATTGTGTTCTGGGGGCTAAGCTGGTAGTACAGAAAGTTGGGAGTGTATATAAGTGAACTGTATCTCCTGGCTGGAGAAGATGCTATGAGGCGAGGACTCCAGGTGACTAAGCGTTAGAGAGGTCCTGGATACCACTGCATGCTTCTCCCATGTCCCTGGGGAATGGTCACTGCTCAGGAGCTCTGGAGAGCAACCATTCACAGTGCTCATTACGCCTGCTGCTGCAGCACACTCAAACCTTTCCAAGATTTCAGTGGCAATGGGATAAGTCTTACACAACACCCAGTATTACAATTAGTCTTTTGACTGTTCTTAGTGCTTCTCTGGTGGAAGAGTGCAAGTCGCCTCATGATATGGGCCAAAGAGTGAGTATTGCATCCAAGCTACATCAGACAGGTGGCTCTGAAGACGGTCAGTCACAGGCAGTTATCTCCTTTTCACCATCTAAGTTTGATGGAAGCTTTCATCCTCCTTGGAAACCCGGCATTGCCCCCCTTGCCAAGAAAACAATCCCAGCCTTATAAGCACCAGTTGAACATTCTTTGATTTGGATAATGATTCTGGTCAGTCTGGCAGTGTTAGCATAAGTAAAAGACCCACCACAAAAAAGCAGAGTAAAATAATAAGCCAATTAAAAAAAAAACTACCCTTAACAAAGACGTGGAGCCATACTCCACTGTCGGAACAACCACTCCTGTAACTTCACTGTTAGTCAATTCGCAGTCCTTGTGCTAGCCAAGTTCCTTCATCACACTTAAAGGACAGGCAGGCCTCATCTAAATTTTACGTTCCACCTGAACTGAAATCAGAGCTGAGTGTTGCTTCTAAGCCTATGAACCATTAGGCTGTGAGATCAGGTATTTCCTTAAACAAAGTCTAGTCCTTGTGCAGCAGCAAGAGGGATACAGGTCTGAGGAAAAACGGAAAGATGAGCAATCACCTGCTCCTGACCTGCAGCTACTGCCCATTCTCTACCAAGTACCACAGGACTAGCTTGTAAATCAGGTAGAGGCAGGTCTTGGAACTACAGCATCTACTTGTTCTTGTGTGCTTGTACTTAAGATCTGGCTAACTCATGCAGGACTGTTTTCAGGGGGACTTGATGGCACTGAGTATGAAGATAGATATTCATGTTACCAAGTAAGAAAGCATTCTTCCTTGGCCAACAAAAATGGCCAACAAATAACTTCATTCCTGCAGGGCAGAGCTGCCTTCTCTGTAGGCTTGACAACTGAATGCTGCACTCACCTCAACAAAGATGAAGCAGGGGATGATGGAATAACTTCTCTGGGTATTGTTTCCTAAAGCCATTTCTCATCACACTTCTTGGGGAGGCACTGTTCAAAACTTTATTATCCTGAAAAAGAAAAGACAAAGGTATTTCAGTACATTTAACTTTTTTGCAAACTCCACATTTAACACAACAAGGTTTGCAACATGGAGCACTGATATATTGGACCAGGGATACAGACTAAAAAGGACATCAAGGTGTAACTTGTGGTGGTACAAAATAACCTGAGAAGGCACTCCCTTTGCAGCACAAAAGCAAGAAACAGACACAGGTTACAAGATACATCATATACAGAGCAAAGAGCGATAAGGAATACAACTGTTTTCCTTAATTACAATTTGCTCCAAAGCAAAGGCTTCTTCCCCAGGCCTGTAAAATCACATTTTCAGCCCACTGTCCTGCCTACAGTGTGTTTTAAATCAAGAGGTTTTGGTAATTGACTTGTGAATTTGTACTTTAAAAGACACACTTATAGTACATTGATTGTACATGTGATCAAAATGTTTATCTGCATGAAGTGTGACCTGCTGAAGACGACAGCATGTCTTATGCACAAAGAAACCTAACAAGCAAATACAACAAAAATGCAATGAAGGACTGGACCCTTGTGGCAGAGCCTTTCTAGCCTGCTATAAATTTGTACATTAACCCACAAAACCCTACCTACTTAACATTACTTTGGGATACTGGCTATTCTAATTAACATAACCTTATAACACTCTGTGCTGAGACACTTAATCTCTTTACAGCACAAAAAGTAGGAAAGGAGAGAACAGAAGACTAACACGGAGAATTTTTACTGAGAGTGCGTGTGCCTTTCTGCATGCATGAGGTAACACATCAAGAAGCTAAGTCTGGCTTAAATGATTTGAGAGAGAGGAATAGGCTAGCAGGGAAGAGGGGCTGGAAAAGCAGCATGTAGCTCAGAGCTGCCGGTGCATGCTTGCACAGAGCATGAGACACAGAAGAGAATGGAAATCCTTTGCTATCAATTTTAACGTGAGCACATCAAGCAAGAGCACAGATTGAGGTGGGCCTGACCTCACTGCCAACACTCAGACAGAAACCCTGCCCTGATCATAAGCATCTCCACAGGCCAGGGCCAGGGGGGAGGAAGGAGGTGAAAGCTGGTGTATTTTCCAGAGGATGTTTTGCACAACATCTTCGCCCGGCTCTTTGACCTCACTGGCACCTGGGTGGCAATTCAGGCCTTGGCATATGGAGCCTGTGAGGTTCACAAAGGGGTCAGTGCTTTCTCACCAGCTCTCAGCAGGTTTACTGGAAGAAATACTATTATCAGAGCACTGAGTTCAGCCGAGGTTACGAAGCCTGAGGAGCTGGACCAGCTGCCAGTGCTTGCCACCTGCACCCTGATGCAGGCTCTTGTCTTGCCACCTATGAACTACTTCAGGTATTTCTTATCTCAGCTCTTCACGATTTGACCCAGAGCTGTGAAATACACAATGTATATGATGGTTTTGGTAATACAGTTCTAGGCACAGCGCAGCTATAGTGTCCGCAGTGAAGCCACATCCTGTGTCAGAAAGGCTTCTGAACTATTAACCTTTGAAAAATGCAGTTCCAGGTCAAACAAAATACTCAGGAAATGTTACCTGTGACACGCTTCAGATGCTCCCATCCTACACTGTATCCCAGTTCTGAAATACAAATATTCTGGATTTTCAAAATGCCTGTTTTTCCAAACATACTTCAACTTTACTTAGGAGATAAAATGGGTTTTATCTTAGATGTTAGTGTCACTGTTTTTTTTAAAAAACCAAGCTAATCCAATCCCATTTGAGCTCTGGAAAAAATTTCCAATCATTCATTTTTTAACAACATTTTTCATACTGCCAGCTCTTGTGCCATGTGGCTCGCCCTTTAATTTGGCAAACACATGGTGCCTGGTAGAATAGTAGGTTAAAGAGTTAGAGCAGCTTACAGAGCATTATTCCACTAAACTCCTTTTGTATCCTGGAGCTACACTATCAGCACCTTTTTTGCAAATCCTGCTTTTCAAATGGCTTAGTGCAAAGATATTAATACCTCAGCACCTCCATGAACGCTCTCCCAGGTCAAACTTAGAAATAACAAAGATTTTCCATAACACTGTCCTGTAACTTCAAGCCATGCCTTCAGTTCCAACTGCTGTGACTGCTGTGTGTTCCTAACCAAAGCAGAGAGCTGCAGGGCACCCAAGAATTTAAGAAATGTTCTCAACAGATGACTGAAAGCAACTGCACAGACCAGCAAAGAAGCTGAGGATTCTTAGTAGTCATATAAAATTGCTTAATTTAATGCTAGGGGACTCCTGATATCATAAATATGTATCACTATGTCAGTTCTTTTAAGCTTATTGTGCACTGGTTTAAAAAACTGCATTGCCTATGGGAAAGCATTTTACATGTCAGCTTCTCTCCTATGTGATGACACATTCGTGTCAGACATAAGTAGTCAGAGACCAAATAGTTGCCTGATCAGGCCAGCTAATTCCCAGACTGTGGGAAAACTCTCAGCTAGCCTGTGCTTGTCATAGCAGGTCTTTTCATCAGCTCACTTGACAGAAAAGGAAAGGGGAGGAACAGTGTGATCTTGGTGGGAGCACCATCTTTTGTCTCTCTCCAGCTGGCAAGGAGTCCTCTAGGGACACAGACAGCAAAACACAGATTACAGCAATCCCTAGACGCTTCAGTCTGCAGAGCAGTCAGAGATAACCCACTTTTGCCCAAAGAATCCAGGAATCATAATAAGATGTAAAACAAGTGTTTAGTGACAGTCTTGTTTTATAATCCATGAAGATCTCTTCGCATTGAACAAATTCTCATAGCGCAAAGCCTCTGACCAAAGCAATGGGAAATAACAGCTACAATACCAGCATCTCATATTGCCTTCTCCATTTTTTATTTTTGTTTTTATCAATTTGACTCAATTGTTAAGGAACTCATGTTAGCAAAACTATAAGAGGCTTTTTAGATCCCACTAGCTGTGACCTTTTAAGGTCTGGTATGTGAGCACTGCGTAAGAGCAAAATTGGTCAAACCTACTCTAACTAATTAGGGACCACTGTAGAGGGAATATTAATAATCTGAAGCTCTGGTATTATGAGGTGCTTCTACTCTTTAAACATTATATATAATTGTATAATACAACATTTGTGAATCAATTAGCATTAGTTAGTTCTCATCTTGCTCAATTTACCCCACATGCATTTTCAGAAAGGCCCTGAACTACAGTGTAGGAGGTTATTGTCTGACATCTCCTGGGAGAACAAGTGAAGACACAGAATATACATAAGTGACTTGAAAATTAACTGAAAAGGACAGCAAAGAAAAAAGAATTCAAGCTGAAGAGATTTTCTTGCCACAGGGATCCATCCAGGGGAAAAAAGAAGAATGAGAGTCAAAGACTGGCGGAAAGAATAATGTTCTAAAAAAGGCATTTTCTTACAGGTTACTAACCAGCAGAATAATTTCTAAAAGCCCCATTCAGGTATGTTCTAAAGCTTTTTACGTGAGCACGTGGCAGACAGCAAAAAGGACAAATCTAGGACAAACTAGCACTTGCTGATCCTTTATAGTATAGCTCCTGCAGCAGACACAGTACAGCTGATGGCTGTTCTGTGTTACTGGTGCTCAAACCAATTAATTGCTTGTCCGTTCCTCAGAAGACAGTGGTCACCCTTATGTTTTTTAAACCATGTCCTGCATAGGTGGGAAGAGAAGATGAACGTTATGGCTTTACATATTGCTACAGTGGATATCTGGGCACCTGTGGAAAATACTAAAATCAACAATCCAGAAAAGCTAACAGGCACCGTTTCTCGCAGTTTTTAACCTATGTTTCATTTAATCAATGCCAATGCATGTTTCTTTTGCCATTAGCTCAGAGACTGCCAGCCTGAAATGCAGTAACTGCTGCGCAGACGAAGACAGCCGCGTAGCCGCTGGCGCAGGTGGGACACCACTTCACTGCAGAATCCCAAATCTGCCCAGACCGGGGTGAGAAGCGCGACCACTGATCATTTGGTACCAGGATGTGATGCAAGCACAAAAAAACAGATTGGATTTCCTGTCCCTCTTCATCTAGACAGTTTCATGATCTTTTCAGCAGCAGCTAACTTTCTGTTTCAAAATAAAATGTAAATGTTATATTAGGAGGACCACAACTGTGGTGTTTCTGTAACTATGTTAAAGACACTGAAAATGCACGCATTCCCCCATTTGTAAATTAGCTTAACCTTGCATTAACAATTTGCAATTCACTGTTGGCAATTGGCTTCAAATTATAAAGATCTTCCTTCTCATTAAAATAAGAATTCTGTTTACTAGTAAAAAAAAAAAAATCACGAAAACTTCTGCACCAGTCCATCAAGGATCAATTTGCCCAACTGAAACATGAAATTGCATATGTCAAACCTCCATTCAGTTACGAAAACAAATTCAAACTAATGCCACTGCTGAAGATCATTATCCAAGCTTTTGCAGAGAACTGTATCATTATAACCATTATTTATTACAGTAGCTCTTAGAGATCTCATTCTAAAGCAGAGTCCTCTATTTCCTGTGGGGGAGACAGAGCCAGAAAGAGTTGAAGCAATTTGCCCGACATCACACAATGGCTCAATGTCTAGGCTGAAGAAAGACATATTATTCTCAGACTCCTGTCAAGTGCTCTATCCACTTGACTATACAATCTCTACACTTGAAATGGACTTGCTAATTCCTGCACAAGAACTATACAGTTCTTATTGTGCATTTAAGTAACAGAGGTTTTCTTTAGCTTGCCACTGAAGCCACGACAGAATGCACATCACAACTCTGCACAAGCACCGATCAAACATACACCAAGATGTGACAGCCTCACATCCTCTCTATGCAACTTCTCCCCTGGGCATGTCCAAAGGCACCTCATTATCCCAATGCAACCCTGGCATGAACATGCATGTAATTTTGAACAGGTTGCAGCAGGATAATAAAGGGTTAAAAAGTCTTTCCCAAAGCTCTTTTCCACATAAACCTAACCAATGCATACAAAAGGGCTTAAGGAATCAAAGGTAAGATTTTCCTGCAAAAGGCAGTCACGTCTATTTAATATTTTCCCGGCTAAAGTACGGACATTTTTAGTGTTTTCAAAGTAATCAGAAACACTGAATAGTGGCATGAATCCTTCCAAAATCCAAAATGTGTGAGGAAAAGTCCAAATGACATTGCAGCATAAAGATCTATTTGTGATTTGGTTTGTCTGCCTTGCATCCAAACATAACACAGACTGTTTGCTTGCTGTTACTGCATAAAAATAGTAAAGCTAAGAAAATAGCACCATGTCTGCAACAGTTAGAAGGTACCAGGCAACTGGCACTCAGTTTGCTGTCTCAATAAGCCAGAACACACTGGTTTTGACCTACAAATGAGAAAGTTATCCTTTGGATCAGGTTGCCCTTGATCTATGGAAAAGTGCATACACACAATGGAGCCTGGGCAAGAGAGAAGACTCTCACCTAACTCTGGCTTCCCATCATCACAGAACTCTTTACCCCATCCACCATGAACTGAGAGGCAGTCACCAACACCATGGCCATCAGAGCAGTAACACAGTGTCAGACTGATGACATTGTATGCCCAAACCCCGACTAACATGTTTGAGTCACACTTGATTTTCAGTTGTTAACTGACAAATTGCCTAGTAGCTGATCATAAACAAATGTGTGTTTTAAGTTTCAAGACTTGCCTGCTGTCTGTCTCCCAGAGCACTCCCATATCAGCAGCACAACTGTCTACTTTGCAAGAACACTGAAAAGAGGAGCTGAACAGATGAAGCAGGAGCTCAGTTTACTGGATCTAGATCTCACCATAGAATAAAATTTATTATTAACTTCCCTAACAGCATAAATGCCTGGTTTCTATTTAAGCTATGGCCATTCAAAGAAATTGGCCTGTCAGTGAAAGTGCTTCTCACGCATGTCTCCACAGACTCAGTGACAAGAAACTAATTACATATCACTAACGATAGTGAATAAAAGAACAAAAAATCTGCCACCAACACACAAAATAAACCCACACATGTTCACCATCACAATAGACAATTTTGCAGCATTCGAGTATTAAGCCAGAAAAACACTTTATCTGATTAGAGTTCTGACCTTTTTCTGCTAGCAGAGGTTACATTTTAACATTTCTGCACTCATACTAGCAAACCATTTTGTGGCAAACAATGATACCTAAGTAATATAGTTCACAGGACATCTGAAATTATGATCCTTGATACAAACCCCACCTTGTTACGGAAAAAGCTATCTGGATTGTTAAACTACCAGTCTCTTAAAAATGTGTTGTGGAATCCCTGGTGGCAAAGCAGGATTTGATCCGCAGAAGAAAGTAATGCCAGAGATTTTAAGAATTCTGTTAGGGATGTTTTCCCTTGCTACTAGCTTCATGTGGAAAATTATCCCGTGTCTCAGTGATAAGCAGCAGTATAAAATCTATAGACAGGCAGACTGATAAGGGATCTGCACCACTTATATCTTCAAGAGAGTTCAAGTGTTATGTCAGCATGGCAACTTCTCACTGCAGGGAGGCAAGTAAAATCCCAATGCCACAGCTGCTAGCAACAAAATTTACATTGATGCCACTTGGCCAGAATTTCACAGATGTTGTTCAAGTAGAACCCAAAACACAACTGTGTAAATAGCAGGTATATGCATGCGAACATCCAGGAAGCCAAACAAAATGGCCACAAGCCTTATTCTGAACACCAGCAAACCTTTCCTTGTCCTGCAGGTCTGAAAGTGTTGTCATGGTTGGTCTGTTTCATTCAGTGAGGCACTGAATTCCTTGCAAAAATGATCAGTATATCACTTACTCAGTGTCGTTTTGAATGATACCCACTAAAATGTGGTGTCACATCAGCAAAACCATATGAATAAAAAGTTTAACCTGCTATAGCTGATAACGCTTCTCTCTTTCTTGCAAAAGGATTAGCAGTGCATGGTAAATGAAGAAGGAATCTGACGACAAGATTCATTAGGAAATTCTTTAAAAAAAGTAACAAAAAGTCTCTGAAAAAAACCCCAAATCACTGAATTTATCCATGCAATTAACAAGACTGATCCTGCTCCTAACTTTCATTTAACTCAAAAAAGCTAATTGTTCTAGCTCTCATTTCATTCCTTCAAACTTTAAAGTCAATCTAAATTAAACAGTTGTGCATTATCTTGGGCAAAACAAGACGGCTATTTCTGGCCTTTACCCATCCACCTGAAGGCACATCATCTTGATTTAGACTAATTAATTTGCCTTGTGAGCTTCTCTCGAACAAATGCAAAAGGCAACTGGTCATTTCTGTTACTTCTAACTGGTTAAAACTCCATGTATCATTAAGGACATTTATAGCAACAAACTGGCAGGTGTCGTCAGCAATAAAGTAACACTTCATAGACATCAGGGACTCTGAATTCCAGAGATTAGGAATATGATTAGTTTAATGAAAATATAGCAGTCTATAGTTCCAAAAGTATCACATTCAAGACCCAGAACTGCAACTGATTGAATTAATTAATCATGGGCTTGAGACACGGGTACTCTGTTTAGCTCTATGCTAAATCACCACTCTTAAAATATTGTATAGAGTTCTAATTTCACTCTCTCATATGAACAACCTACAAAGACAATAGTCAAGACCCCTTTTTATTTACAGCTGACAGTCTTGCAAGGCTCAGGCTGGAAACCAAATATTAAAGTATGACCTCCCTGATATTTGGGATACTATCATGAAGGGCCTGTGACTGAATTTCACCCTTTGAAACCAATTCCATTGCATTTGGTGCCTCTCCATACAAAGCACTGACAGGCACTGAGGAAACTCCGGACAGTTTCAACAGGAAAAAAAGAGAGCAGCCTTCTCCTCAGGCTCTTATCACAGTTAACTGGTGGAAAAGGAGGAAGACATTGAAGAGAAAGAAGAAAACAAAAGAAAACCTCAAGTTTTGTAACACCAGGTTGTGGAATACAGAGGGTAACAATGCAACAGTGCAGAGGAAAGAAAAACTGGATAAGCTACAGAAAAACTGCTATGGAATGGAGGGCAGATGAGGAAGACAGACCACAAGTTTTGCCTGTGATGGGAAATGACAAGACTGAAAATTTTGTGCACTCTAATAAAGGAATATCGATACAACAGATTATAGGAAACAATTCTCCTCTCCCTCCCAAATTTCTCAGGGTTTTGCAGAAGAGATTTTCATATGAATTAAAATAAATTTATTTAAAAGTTATTAAAATAATTAATTTTAATATAAGAAAAAAACTGTCCAAAGAAATCTCCCTCATTCAGAATAAAACTCGTACTTTACTCCAGAAAACTGCTGGTGTTGTTTGGTTTTTTTTTCTTTTCAAAATATCCTTAGTCAACGGTCCTACTGAAATCTACTGAGCAACTAAAAAAACAATTGGTTGCTTATGTGTCAGCAAGAACAAAAAGTAATGGTTGTTTGTTTGTTGTAGAGTTTGACAGCTATGCACAGAATGAATTTTGGGAACCCCAATATTAAAAACATATTTCAAAAATATATGCTGCGTGGTCTTTTTGTATGCCACCCCTGCTGAGCCTAAGTCCAAGCAAGCCGCTGATTCACACATTGAGTTATGCCTTTTTACTTGCAGGAGGAACTGAGCAGTTGCAATCTCACCTTAACTGGCCACCAGGGATTTCCTTGATGCCATGAGCCGCTTGCACTGGAACAGATCTAGTGCAACCAGTCCCGGCACCGATCTGCCCCGCTCCCTGCTAACTGGCACTGCCACGCATCTGCTCCCTGCCAGTTCCCCAGGGGGTACAACCAGTCCAGCTGACAGCGATGAAAGAAAAGTCCATGGGATGCTCTGACTGACAACTGAACCGAGAAAAAATGAATGGCCCTTTCATACTTCTGCTTGCTGAGCAAGCAATAGCATATCCTTCTCCTTTGTTTGAAGGAAGAGGCTTGTGCAAAGTGCCAGCTACGCTCAGGCTTCAGATGGAGATCTCCAAGGAAATTTCCAGACCCCTCTCCTCCCATTTTCCTGCTACAACTTAGGAAGCCAGCGCTTTTGGAGAGTGTTCATACAAGTCATTGTGTAAAGATAAACAGCGGGAATATTGAGATGAGCACAGGAATGAACAGAGTACAGCTATCTTAGACAGGGTGAGGGGAGGAAAATCAGGTTGAGTAATACTTTTCTATTTATTGCCAATTTTTTTTCAGGGGATGAATGCTGCATTGCAATTTTCAACTCAAAATAATGGTGACCTAATAGTAAACACTAGGCATGTAATAGGCACAAGCCAGTGGACTCTACACAGAAAAAAATCCCTTCATTTTGTCCCCTCAGGGCCAAGCAAGGAAAACTATGTGAATATTGATTGCAAGCTGTAATATTATGAAAGTAAACAAGCAACTGCCTCACCACACTGTAGCCTTTGGTGATCAGACCCAGAGGCACAACTTCTTGCTCTTCTGATATTCTGGTATTCATATTGGCAGTGGAGCTGCCAGAGATACACAAGGACTATAAGGACTCCCACTCCTGCAAACCTGGCAGCAAGCTCAATCTTATGTGGATTTTTTATCTATTTACCTGGTTTATAAACATCACTTTTACCTTCATCCCTTGCAAGGACAGAGTACAAAGGATTTCTGGCATACCCGCTCTCTTCCTTCACACAAAACACTATGTTAGAAGCTCTCCTTTATAGAAGAAAAAAAAAAAAAAAAAGGAAAGGGGAGAAGAAAAATAGCCGTAATTTTTTGCTTTCCTCTTTTTATCTCTGTGTCCATTATGTGGCCAAGGGAAGCAAGTATAACCCCTATAGGCTGAATACTGTAATTTGCCCACTTCTAAGGACAGTATTGTACTACAGCTCATGGAGCTTATGTGGGCCTCAGAAACACAACCTGGATGGAAAGTCAAGAATTTAGCAGTTAGACTACCTGACATCTTAACAGTCTAATAAAATAACTGTTATTAGTTCAGATCTATTTATTACCATTAAAAAAAAAAACAAATAAAAAGAAAATTCAGCAAACTATAAGAAAAACATTTCAAAACAGTTACAAATCTTTTACAGACTTGTAATACCTCTCCTTTCTCTGTGGTGTTATGCTCACCACAGACCTCTCCTTGAGTCCTATGGCTGATGGCCTTAGTCTGGAATGGGAGAAAGGATTATGGCAAGCTGTCAATGATGTCCTGAGTTTTCCTCTGAGAGGAAGGCATCAATGCTGATGGTGGGAGCTTATTCCTCTTTAGTCTAGGATCCAATTGGGCTTATTTTTATACATTTTCTAACATACCTTATACCTTGCTTTTTCTACACTCTTCTGCAATTCCATGTCACATTCAGATTTGCCATATATGGTATACTTCACATATTCTTTCTTTTCTCTCTTTGTAACACCTAAAACCAGCTTGACCCACCCCGTGGCTGCATTCCTTTAGAGACCAGTCACTGACCCCTGGTAGGCTGGCTGGTTGTCGCTCCGCTGGCTCTGGTACCACCTTGTGCCCACACTTTTAAAGCCTCTGCTATTATCCTGTGTCTGTTCTCCTCCATGCTGCATTTTTATCCTAGGTTCAGACAGTTCATTTTACACAGAATAGTGACTTGTTAGTTCTACCTATTAGGTAGAGAAATATATGAAAATTATTATAAAAATAGGCACTACATTACACAATCATATAAAAGTAAGCTAAAGCTAAAACTGATTAGGTAACAATTGCTGTTACTGTTAAAAAGACCAGAACAAAGCTCCAGGCAGGCCAAGACAAGCCCTGGCAATGCAGATCTGACAAAACCTTGTCCTCGCAGAATTAGTCCAGAACTTGTGTTCTGTTACTAGAAAAGGCAATATAGCATTTGTCTGTCTGCAAGGCCACAACCGCGTCCCTCAGCTTTTGATAGACTGCAAAACATAAGCTTTCACCTATGAATCCAGCAAGGCTGTTGCAAACCCTTCTATGGAGTTAAGCTCCCGATTAGGGCCAAGCACTGCTCTTCTTGGAGGCCTGTGCTCTTCCCTGCCTGATTTTGTCTCATGACAGCTATACAGGTCTCAGAGGAGCTCACATGGCCATTGTTTGACCTGTTAGGCATTTGATTTTTAAAGCCAATACAGTCTCCACAAACAACAAAACTGTTTCGATTAAAATGACAACTACAGCATACAAAGCCAAATTCTGAAATTCCTGTATCTGAGACCGTAATGTTACTTCTAAGAGTGTAATGGGATTAAAATCACATTCTTTAACAGAGTTTTCATGAGATATACACCTATTATCAGGTAAACTGTATACAGAAAGCTAGCTTATAATATTTTGTGCACACTTACATGTGCATATTAGTGTACACGTGCATACAAATTAATATACACTCAAATACAACTGGAGCCTACAAACTGCATGCCAAGATGATGACTGGAAATAAATGGAATAATTTTGTAATCGAACTTGGTCAAAATATGATTAAACAGTCACTCAAACACTAAAAGCTGACATAGGCATATAAACATGCCCATCTTGCCCTGTGCTGTTTGCTGCCATCCTTCTAAAGAGACCATCGGGAACATCGTATCTTGTTGAATAGCCCTTCATTGCTGATGCACAGCTCTCACCTCTAAAATACTATTATTCTAATTTTCCAAAATTACCTGATCAGGTCTTTAAAAATGAAAAAAATCCTTTCCAGCAAACAAAGATAGTCTTTTTCTGTTTTGGAGATTAACACCCTTTTAAATTTGATCCATTTTTCTGCTTCCCTTAGTTTGTTCATATTTTTCTCTTCTTGTCACCTCAGCCATGACAACTGACCTAAAAGAAAAGTATTCCATCATTCTGTTCACATGTATGTATATATGACATTACAAACAAAACAAAAACAGTGAAAGCAAAGCTAAGACATGCCAAGTTAACAACATCCATAGCGTTGGAATGGATTACAAATTCTTCTGTACTATGGAAGACAAAAATAGCAAAGATTGCAGAGACTGTAAACTCTTTATTTTCGTATTTATATCACTGGCATTTGCTCTGCTTGATTCCTTTATTTTAGTCTAGTTGCTTTACCTGTAAAAACACTCAGATATTATTTGTAAATGTTTCTACCTTTTCTCCCAGAACGTTCTGGAAGGCATGCTAGAGGAGCTATGGAGCCACGAATGCCACCCTTCTTACTCCTTGCTTCCCTACACGCGAGGCTCGCAGCATGATGGAGGCTCCTGCTTTCACGGTGCTTCACACCCTGCTCTCTCTGCAGCAGTCCACGCTGCCGCAAGCCCTTGGTTAGTGCATGTTTCAGACTAAACTGGTTGCAGTGTATTGCCCACTGCCTGCTTTGTCACTGTCCTTCCAGGCTGCTCCTTACAGTCAGTGTGATCCTGCAGCTGTACCTCAGCAATCATGGCACCCTGGCTTCTTCTACTTGTATGTGCATCTCTTCTGTCTTTCTTTGCTCCTGCTACAACCAACTCTTTAGCCCCTCATTCTCTTTCACTATTTGCTTCCTTAGAATAGCTGCCCTAAGTGCAGGTATCACAGTCTGCACCTGATATCCAGTATCTTCTGCTGTATCAATAGACATAACAGTATGCAGCAGCTCCTAGGCACTTTAATTCCTGATCAACTCTTAATTCTAGCAGAACCACAGGCTTTCTCCAGTCTCCACATTTTAACTTTGCGTGAGCCCCAGCAAGACAAGAGATGGCTATAGGCCGAGACTGAGAGGTTGGGGGCACCAGGTTTTATTTCTTTTCTTGTACTGATCTCCACCAAAAGGCCTGGTATGACACGTACTGAAGCACTGCCCCACTGCTTCAGTTCCCCCTGTGACCTTCATATTAAGCAAAGGTACCTGCCACAACCTTCTTAACCCCAGCACAACACTTTTTAACACCACTTTTCCCGAGAGCAGTGGGAAGCCACAGTTGGCAAAGGTAGCACTTCGTACTGCCTCTGTCTTTGCTACCCCTGGGATTTTTCTTTAGCTTACAGCCATTTATTTTCCTCCCAAACACTCCTATTTCTCTCACCAGGCTTCTGCCTCAGGACATGTAGTTCACATATTTATAGGCCCTAAAAGTAGGTGCCCTCCTGGGCAAGACCATTCACCACAGCTGTTCTGTATGCAGCCTGGTCGATATGCAGATCTTGTCCACAGCTATTATTTAGGATGGCACTCTCCAAACTTTCGTGATCATGAACCTGTATCAGTAAAAAAATTTTGAGCACATAGCCCCAGTGTTTGTAATTTATAAATCATATACATGTACTACTGTACTAACCTATTATATAAATTATAAAACATACAGAAAAATAGAAATTAAAAAGGATGAGCTAAAGATGAAATAAACACTGTTCTAAAAATTTATTAATGGTCCAAAAATATTTTCTTCCACACCCCAATGGACTGTCTTATGCATCCCTTGCAGTGCATGCACCCCGCTTTGGAGACCGCTGGTTTAGAAGACCACAGACAGAGCCTGACAATCTCTTCTGACCCAAATATGCTTTTATTTGGCACATAGCCTTTCATCCAGTGTAACTTTTCACTTTTTGATATTCCTTTTAAAGCTTGCAGAAGTGAATGCACCTCCTCAGATTGATGATTTGCGGATGCAGGGGATACATCTAACCCAGCTTTTACAGCCACCCACTGAGAAGCTGTAGTGGAAGCTTGCACGCCATTTTCTCATTCAGCCATGGTAAGGCAAATACTTCCTTCTTACTTAAGCAGCCACTCAGTGTGCATATTTTTTTTTAAAGGGCCTAATTCTGCAGCCAAGTCTGTTTAAATTCTGGGGTCAGCTCAGTAGTTTTGTAACAACTTGGTATGTCTCCGATTGCACACTTCCCTTTCCTCCCTTCTTCCTCAACTTTCTCATTTTACAGCAGGAAAGGGTGCTCGAAAATTCACTTTGAAGATTCCCAGCATCTCATTAACAGGAGCACTGGGACTTGTGACCCTCTACTCCTTTGAGTGAAGGATGCAGTTGAACTAGGTCAAACCACAGGTCCACCCCATCACACCTTTTGCAAGGTGCTTTAGTATCAGCTGTGACGCGGCATTACATTGCCCCAGTGCTGCACTTAACTTTTTCACCTCAGCTTCACAGTCTCAGAAGTCTGCACCCTTCTCTTTCAGGATTTGCATCTCCTACACCATTATTTAAGCAATTTCAGCTAAGTCTGGGCTTCCACCTGGCTCCACCTTGCTCAGACTCTCAACTATTTTTGCCAAACTCTGTCATCTCACACTGCATAGGCTGACACCTAACTAAACCCAAATTTGCCTAGGTTGAGTTCCAGCCAGATTAAGACAAGGAGGCAAAGACCATCTTTTCCCTCCTCTGTGTTTTTCCTGTGACCCTTTATCACCTAGGTTGTCAAAAAATCAGTTAGATTTTAAGTGACATACTTGTCAGGTCCGCAGGCACACACATTACCTGGTCCTCAGGGATGCCCCAGCATGCCATGAAGGCCCCCAGCACGGCTTGCCCGCTTTCTCCACCAACCTGATGTACTTGTGCCATCTATGTGAGCCAAAGAAATACACCTTGCATCAAGAGTCAGGAATTTATTGTTGGCCTGAAATCTTAAAACTAATGAAATTACTTCAGTCTGTGGCTTGTCACTAGCAGTCGATACAATGGGGCACATTAGGAGCTGTAGTAGGTCCCCTTTACTATTTCTTAACAAGTTTAAGCCAGTATTTCATAAATGTAGGCTCACTCTTTTAGCTGTTAATGTCACATGTCAATTATCCATTCATACCTCCATCAGGATTATAATTATTCAATAGATGATGGGAGCAGAAGAGCTGCAAGTTTCTCCTTGGAGCTTCCAGTGGAGCCATTCCATGTACCATCCCATCTAAAAAGCTAGGCATCAATCATACAACATGGCCACAACTTAGCTTAAAAGCCACCATTATGCATCTACTTACCCTTGTATGTGGAGAAAGAAACAACCAACACCTGTGTGATGGCTGGCATCTTGGCCAACAGACCAGGGACTGACCCCGATTCCTCCAAAACAAAAAGCTGCTTTAGCCTGTGTCCAGTTCTCTACAGGAAGTGTTGCAAAAGACATCCAAGCTCTGTAGATCAGGCAGACAAGGAGCCTGTGAGACATCTTTTAACCAGCTGGTCTCAGCAGCTCATCATTTAAAAGTGGCCAGACCAACACAGACCAAATCGTTGCCCTCCACTGCCGATGACAGGTACGTCCCCAGGGAGATGCTTCTGCTCCTCTTGCAGTCAGATGCATGAATGATCTCTGCAGAGCACAGCTGCCATAAAAATGGCCAGGGCTGAATTTTTCAAAGCACTGCTAAGCTAACTGTACAGTCACTGAAGGCAGGGATAAAACTTCCATAAACAACAGAGTTCAGCAACAGCTAAGACTGTGTCTCAGTGCCACTAATATTCAGCTTTCAGTCTCTCAATACTTGGATCAAGAGTACCAGAGCTGTGTGTCTCAATGCATTGCTCAGGTACTAAGCATAGCTATAACTGAGAATTATTAAAAGGAAGATCACTGGTTAAGTGCATTTGCAGGCTCTGTTCTGAATCAAGTATTGCCTGTCCTCTTACAGCTGCCAAAAAGCCACAGAAAAGCCAGATTTTGCATTCAGTGAATTCAGCAGAATCCCAGTCACAGGCCTACCCCCTTACCCAGATGAATTTACCACTGCTTGGCAATCCACAGTGCACTGATCTGGTATTAACGAGTGTGCAACCACTCTCTCAGTTCTGACGAATATGAATTGGACCCAGAGGACCTCTGCTTGTATGCAGGAGCTGAATGTCTTTACCTGCTCCTACTGACAAAACTGGAATATCACCAAACCCCACCTCCCTGCGCATCCTGTCACAAAGGAAAAAAATCAGCAGGAAATTGACAGAGAGATGGATGACAGTGGGGAGGAGGAGATCCACTGTAATGAGTTTGGTCCCGTGGAGCAAAGCTCACAATAATAATGATTGGCATAAAAGAGTCTCAAGGTAAGCAATACAACAATTATCACAACAGGAGGTATTTGCTCGTAAGAGAATGACTGTGACAGCTAAACATAGCCAGCTTCCCCAAACAATGACGAACATATGATAGTGCTTTTCAAGTATTTTGGAAGTATAAATTACTTTACAGCTTTGTTCTCTTGAGAGTTACTTGCAAAAGGATCTTTTCATTTCAGGACCTGTTTGCAAAGAGATATTTGAGTCCCGAGATGCAAAACAACGTGTCTCCTCTAACAAAGGAATGGAAGCATTTAGTGTGCTGGTGATAATGACAAGTAGCAGGATGGAATCTAAGAAAGAAAAGTTGTGTAAACTATCAGATTTAATATATCACATATTTCTAGCATGGAAAATTTTGGAAAGATTTCAACACACTTGCAACTGCTACATCCAGCCAGTAATACCAAACATACAGCACCAGAGAGATGGCTGCTAATATGCACGAGCTAATAGCCTTTTCTCATCTTTTAACTTGAGTGATCAGGCATGTAGTGTGATATCTCTTCAACTCTCAGTGGATATACAAATAAATAAACAACTGAAAAGTAACCATGTTCTCATCTCTCTTAGAAAGCTGAAAGGACTACCAACCCTTTCTGCATACTGTTTTCACCATGGGAGTATCCACATAAATTACAATGAAAAATAAGCCCCACAGCCATTATAAGCCATCTGCAGATTCACTGTCCAAATCTAATACTTGACACTGCTTTTTCAAATGATCCCTGTCTCTCTCAGTGCTGATTTGTGCACATAGCAGGACTTACAGAAAATGAGAAAACCTTAAGATGTAGTTAAGAAGGAGTTCCACAACTTTTGCATCCATATTGGGACAGTCTTGCTGCTGACAGTGGCTGCTACTGACTTCAGCTGGGTGAGGTTTCACATTTGCTTTTTACCAAGACATTGCTGTCAGAGAAATAAAACTCATTCTACTGTTAAGCTAGCATGTTCTCTATCATCAGGCAAGGTTTTATAAGAGACAGGAAAAGGCAACTTAATTTATGTATCTCTCTGTCCAGGACTTCTTGGAGGAAGTCCTACTGTGCACAGTCTAGAAAGCAAGAGACAAGAATAAAACATTTGCTTACAAATCACTGTTTTAGAAGGGCTCCTCACAGACTTTAGACAATTTTAGCTCAGCATTCTCATGTAAAAACATCATTAAAAATCAACACAAGTAATACCAGCAGGACATGCTCCTTTGAAGAAAACCTCAGCTTCTGAAGTTTGCAGTCTGAACCAGCCAGACACTAAAGCTATGCACAACTTCACTCTTAGGCCATGTCTCAATTGTCCTTCATGGTACCCATCTATTTGGTCACAGCAATGGAAGTGAACTCTTACTGATACGAATGTGCCAGACAGGTCACACAGGGTATAAAAATAAAGCCCTCTGTATTGCCATAGCTGTGTTTCTGCCAGCACAGTTGAATTTGCTCATCAAAGATAAGTATGCACAAAGGCAATTGGAATAAATTCTAATCAACAGAAGTTTGGGTTTCTTGGAGTACTTTGTTTTCCCTGGAATAATCTAGCAGATTGTTGCCAGTCCAGGTAATCCACCAAAATAATTCGAAAATAAATTAAGTTCTAGAAGCTTTTTTCAAACATTCATGTGACTGCTAACAGACAATCAGCCCTCTTCACTATCACTAACTCAAATCAAATTAAGGGCACTCAGGGCAGCACAGGAAGCAACTGCATATTTTTAGTGAAGACAGAAGTGAGTCTTGTAGCTAAACCATGAGTGAGCCCTGGGTTAACATACAGCCTGATGGATTTAACAAAGTTATTTTGAACACTTGGGTCAGTTTGATTCTTCTGACACTAACATAATCTCTGCATGAATCAAGGGCAAGTAGAGGCCTGTCAGCAGACAACATTTTCAGAAAAGTTAGAGTGTTGCAACAGAACTATTAGGATTTGTATGAGGAAAGTATGAATGTAAGTAAGTGGAGGGAAGAGGGAGGCAGACAGGGAAAGCGCCAGAAGGAACAACAGAAGAAGAGTTAAAAAGAAAGACGTGCATTAATTGCCACAGAGCACTGTAAGCAGTTTCACTGAAACAGAAAAGATAAACTGCCAAGAGGGTGAAGAACATATCTGGAGACATGAAATAGCCAGATAAGGAAAACATGAGAACTGTGAAAGTCAAGAACTTTGCACAAAACTTTTAAGAAGGTTGAAAAGGTTAAAAAAAAAAATATGAGGTGAAAGATCCAAACTGGCACCCACTCCTAAAGATTACAAAAGAAAAGTAGGTCTAAACCCCATTCACCATTGCCAGCCAAGCAGAGCCCCAGAGACGCAACAGGACTCAGCAGGCACCATGATAACTGGGTCCCCTGTCTGAGTCACACCAGACCCATGCTGTTTAATATACTCAAGAACAACACGACACAAACTTGCCTTAGTCAATGCCCCATTACAGAGAAAGGGTTCTCCCATTAAACTGAGTGAAAACATACACAGTACTAATAAAGTCCTAACATGCATGTAACTCATCTACACACATTTTCAATAAACCCACAAGCTTAGGAGGAATTCAGTGAATACAGAACTATAAAGATAACAGGCAGCTTGAAGAATAAATTCAAAGAGGTAGAATTACAGCATCAAAGGGGGAAGTGTAGCCTAATAAATGTGATATTGCCATAACTAGTGACAGGCCACAGGACTTGTATGAACTCCACAAGGCCTCCAGTCTTGTCCGGCTTTATCTTGGCCAGCCTGGAGCTTTGATTTATCTTGCATAGCTGTCTCAGCAGGTGACAACCAGGTTCCCCTGATCGACTTTAGCTCAGCTTTGCGCAGTTGTGTGGTGCAATGCCTATTACTATAAGACTTCTGGTATGTTTCTGCAACTAAGAGTCTTAATGTGAAACTACTTTGTGTAGAGCAAACTATCTATGAACCTAGAATAAAATCACAGCACAGAGGAGTACACCTGCAGAATGATAGCAGAGGCTTTGAAATCACAGGCACAGGGTGATAAACAACACAGCAACAGTCCTGGGCCATTAAAGCAATGCAGCCCAGTTTATCAGCGTTACAAGAGAACAAAGGAGAAACATGACACATAGAATAAATTCAGATGTAATGTGAAATTGTGGACCAATAAAGAAAGGGCAAGAATTTGCTTGTGTTTGGAGAGGTATGAAAATCATAGAATCATTACGGTTGGAAAAGACCTCTAGGATCATCTAGTCCAACTGTCAACCCAACACCTCCATGCCTACTAAACCATGTCCCAAAGAGCCATGTCTACACATCTTTTAAATACCTCCAGGGATGGTGACTCAACCACTTCCCTGAGAAGCCTATTCCAACACTTGACAACCCTTTCAGTAAAGAAATTTTTCCTGATATCCAGTCTAAACCTCCCTTGGTGCAACTTGAGGCCGCTTCCTCTTGTCCTATCGGTTGTTACCTGGGAGAAGAGACCGACCCCCACCTCGTTACAACCTCCTTTCAGGTAGCTGTAGAGAGCGATAAGGTCTCCCCTCAGCCTCCTTTTCTCCAGGCTAAACAACCCCAGTTCCCTCAGCCGCTCCCCATCAGCCTTGTGCTCCAGACCCTTCACCAGCTTCGTTGCCCTTCTCTGGACACGCTCCAGCCCCTCAATGTCTCTCTTGTAGTGAGGGGCCCAAAACTGAACACAGCATTTGAGGTGCGGCCTCACCAGTGCCGAGTACAGGGGCACGGTCACTGCCCTACTCCTGCTGGCCACACTATTCCTGATACAAGCCAGGATGCTGTTGGCCTTCTTGGCCACCTGGGCACACTGCGGGCTCATGTTCAGCTGGCTATTGACCAGCACCCCCAGGTCCGTTTCCGCCGGGCAGCTTTCCAGCCCCAAGCAAGCCCAAGACGAAACCATTGATGTCAGTGTCCTCCTTTCAGCCAAGACCTGAGATGCTGATAGCTTACCAGTGTTTCCTCTTCTTGATAAAGACGGAAGCCACTGACCAAAGGACCCAGAAGGGCACAGGAAGGGCCAGTATAACACAGGGGAAGGGGCATGTACTGGCAAGAGTATAAGTAACAGTTTTACTTAAGTTATGAAAGGGAATTACTTAAAAAAAAAAGGTAATTTGGACTGCTAGTATCATTTCAACCAGAGTAAGAACAACTGGTGCACGGTGACTAAACTGTTAAGAAACAGATTAGAAAATAAACTCTTGGCTGTGCATAGAAGGTATATTCTTGTACCCTACATAAGCTGCAGAGTAACAAAAGGAAACAACCCATTATCTGATGAATTTAAAAAAAATCTTATCAGTCTGAAACAGTTATTGCTTTTAAACTTTTTTTAATTCCTTCTGGAGTTACTAGTCACAGAATATTTCACTAAGTGGTGTGACAGGGATTGGTAGTACCCAGGACCTTATATCTTTTCCCATAATATTTTAACCATTTAAATGTCTTTTCTTCTCCAATGCATTTTCCACACCAATTTTTGCGTTAGTTGCTGTTGTTATTGATACTGTTCCTAAGTCATGAAACCTGATGATTACCCACAAGCCAAAATATTTTAGAACAACTTTGAAATGGCAAAAAGCAAGCTGGATGCACTTTCAAGGACCCTTAGGTAAGAAATGACAAACTACATACAGGCATTCGGAAATCACAAGAAAGATGCTCGTAATTTACAATATTTACTTGAAAATTATTATTTTTAATATGACACTCTTTGATTCATTTTTCCTGTTTTTTGAGCTTTTGGAATGCACATCTTCCTACCATAAAGCTTTTTGTTGAAAGCATTGTGCATAGGACTTAAATAAAAAGCAAGAGAGAGAGAGGGATTATGTAACCACTGGACTCTGGGAGCAAAGGCTTTGAGACAAGCATGAAGTATAATTCTGCAAACCCATTTTGTATAACCTTATCATCAACACAAGATGTTACACACATGGTCCCTGGAGGATAGAAGAAGAATGGAAATGCCTGCGTTGTCTTCCGGATGGTAATAGATCTCTGCCTGTCTTTGAGGGGATGCAACGCAGGAAGGCTTTTTGGTTTTTAGGCATAGTAGTGTAATCAGAAATGTTTTTGTTGGAGCTCAGCTGTTTTGGCCAGCCACACACATAAGTTTGGTGCTGGTGCATGCATAGAAGAATGGCTGTTTAACACCACTTTCACAAATGACATTTTGTTTTGAGACACTGCAGAAGACAGCTCAGGATACGAGCTGCCAAGAACAGGCTGCCTAGCTGATTTAAAACCACTGGAGTGAAACATGGTTATTATGCTGTTTATCTCCATACAAATCAAATGCCTTCATTCTCTCACCCACATTTACCAAAACAGCATCTGACTAACAAAACCTGCTGTCCTCCTGTTATGATGATAATCACAAAGGTGTAACTGGGAGGAGAGGTGCAGAGGGGGGGGGGATGTCAGTCCAACTTGCTAGTATGATACTGCAGTAGAACAAAAGATGGATAATAAGTCCCATTACCCAGACAATCTTATAAAATTATCTTTTGCTTACACACAGACCAACAAACCTATGGTGTGAAGGGAAAATGATTTAGTTAAAATCAGTACAAGTTTTAGGGAACAGATGCCTTTGTTTCACCTTCAGTTTGGATAAGCTTAATATGGTTTAAAAAGAGATGTTTTCTAAGACAAAAGAAACAAAAGGCACACAGAAATGAGTGTGTCACTATCATAGCCTTCACTGGCCTATACCAAAGAGACTTCTCAGGCTGAAGACACTGACCTCTAATGAGATAAATCGTGCTGTTCAAATGGTTAGTTGCCTCCTACACTGGCAGTGAAAAAAAGAGGTGACACAAACCAACAGGTTGTCAATCTCAAACTTGCAGCAGCGACATTTTCTTTGCATGCTTTCTTTTTTTGTCTTTTCAGGTGCAAGCACGGAACATGTGTAAGTGTAGGCTTGCATGGGGTAGGCCACAAAATGCCCTCCCAAGGGCCATGAGGAAATCTCACCTAAAATTAGATCAGGTAAAATAGTAGAGAACATACTGCAATTACATAGTGCCATTAAAGTTAGGAAGAATTTAACTCTGCAAAAGCATTCTTTCCAAAACCAGAACTTTTCAACAGAAAGCTGTTTGGACTTTTAAAACGCTTTTTGCTATCCTGAGCTAAAGGCGAGTGTGCATTGTGTGTGCTTGTCAGAGAAAAGAAGAGAGGAAAGAAGTCAGAGGCAGAAGGAACTCAAACCACCAGAAGTATTTGTTTTCAGAACAGTCATTTTAATTTTCAGCTTGAACATTTTGTAAATTTACTATGGGTAAAAGCCCTTTTAATTAGCCAAAAAAAAAGCCCCAACCAGCAAACAACAAAAAATCCTGAAATACTGAACAAGCTCTAACTGTCAAAATTTGAGATGAAACATATAAGCAAAGTTTTTCTCTCTCTCCTCCCTTTTCTCCCACTTTCCTCTTGAGGGTTTAAGCATGTTATCTGTGGATCAACAGGGTTTTCTGCGTATGTCAAATAGCAATTTTTTCACATTTCCCTTAATCTCTTTTAGTTTAAATATTTAGGACTTCTAATAAGCACAAGCTCAGTAAACCTTTAGTTGAGTTGCTGAATGTGCCTTCTGTCTATATTTAGCATGAATACGATTCCTATTCACTTGGGTCCTCGGAAGCAGAGGGAGGGCTGTTAAAATAAAAACAAATAAACCCTGGGATCACTTTCTAAAAGTGTAAGCTGTTCTGCAAAGGTAGTTTTGACTAATGGAGACATTTTTCTGGCTGGTATTTGTAAACCTATTGCCTTGCCTCAAAAGTCAGTGAAAAAGACTACTTCTTTCAGCTATTGTGCATCATGGCAAACACAGAAAACAACTCACCCTTCCCCAAGCATAATATATTCCCCCTTGCTATTCCCTGACGAGTGAAATGGAGGCCTGATTATACCTCTGGGACCAGGTTTTAATTCTCTGCTTGTTCTACTCCTGTTACAGTTCTCCTTGGAGACTTTGATTTGTAACTGCCAGCAAGTGAAATGCTTTAACAAAAACAAACAAAGCCAAAACACAGAAAAGAACTCCACATATACCATACATCCTGGTCTTTCTAAATACTCTTTGCATTGATATAAAGATCTTATATTTATTCCTATTAACATTATTACTGTCTCACTTGAAAACACACTTCCTCCCTCTCTTCTGGCTTTTCCTCCCTCCCTGTCTCCCTTCCTCCCATGCCTCCATCTTTCCTTCCTTTTTTTCAGACTGAATAAGCAAGGCACCAGTCTGCCCCAACAAGGCAGTCCCTAGATTTTGCGTGTATAGAAAGAAACAAAAAAAACCCAACCTCCTTTGCCCATCCACCCTCTTTGACAGAGGCATGACCTCAGGTGCTGCCATCCCTGCCTTGCAGAAATGGTTATTGATGAGCCCAAACCCAAATCAGCCCCCAAGAGCTGGGAATAAGGATGTTTCCCTCATTTTTCAGTCCTGCAGTTAGCAGCATCCTGATTTCAGATTTTTGAATCAAGGAGACTGATACATCTGTTACACTCATGTTTTGGAAAATGCTCTCCAACACTGGAAACCAGAAACCCTTTAAAAGCAGCTGCTGCCCATTTCTGACTATAAACTGGCAGGAAACACATCTATGTATTTGATAGCAGAACTATCCTAGAATTCTGGTTTTGTTTCGGACTCAAAACTGAACAATATTTTAGGTCTACTTCTACCTTAGTTACATTCAGAGACAAATTACCATCAACTTCAGTAACAGCCAAGCTTTGCATCCTTTTCCAACTTAGAGGGTTTGCAGCAAGATAAAAGACATCTAAATAAATTTCTCATATGAATAACTATTGTGTTAAACATACCCCTTTTTTTGCATTATGCAGGTTTCTAGTGCATAAAGTAATGAATCTGTCACCTTGAGGGCACATTCACAGTGGTGGTGATATAACTTATTCCACCCTGCAAGGAACCCAGATTCCCATGGCACTGCAACTGATAACAACCATTTTAACACCTACTGTGTTCCTTACTGTCAGCCACAGGGAACACCTTTGCAAAGAGTCAGTCTTGTGCGTTTTGTGCATGCACTGAACCCCCCTCCCAGAAGACAGAAACAAAATGCAGAATTGACAGTGAGAAGATACATCCTCAAGCTTAGTATTTTAAAGACTAAAATGTGAGAACCTTTAAAGCCAATATCTCACATATGATTCTTATTTTCTGAAGCCGCACTGTAAATCCCAGGAGTTCATTTAGCCAAGGTAGCATAAACCAAATGCTGGGCCATGTGGTATGAACAGACGAGCACTGAGGCAATGCCAGCAGAAACTGCAGCAGTTCAGCATCACTTCAGCTCTGATCCTCAGTATGAAATACAGCCTCCTTCAAGCTAAGAGGGAACCTTTGCTGCCAGACCTTAGGCCAGATCAGACCTGTAATCAAAGAATAATCTTAAAAATAGAGTTTTCTCTGTAATAGCAAAAACTGCAAAACTTGCAGGAAAGTGAAATTGGAAACTACCAGTCTTTCACTTTCTCAGATTTTCCTTATCATTATTGTTAGATGCTCCAAAGAGAAGTATTTACAAATAGAAAGGTTGGAATTCTTTACATTCAATGGACTTATAACTTATCTGATTTGGTCTCAGAGAGGCATAATATCTTTCTTTGATGAATTACCAACAATGAAGACTGTTTCAGCAGGAATAAAGGGGTAAGACTTTCCAATTAATCTAACTGAGACAAAGTTACTTGAGGTTAGTAATATTTGCTCAGTCTCAGGAGTAACTGATAGGGCAAAAAAGCAATTAGAAAAAAAGGCATTAGATCACTAAGGTGTGTTTTACAACAGATTTCAGAATATCAGTACAGAGGCGCACTTGTTTAATGAACTCTATAACATCAGATAGTACTGAGCAATGGAAAGCAGATTATAGAAACTGTTAATAGACTCATAAGGTTTCAGTTTTGCTTTTAAGAACTGCTGCATACAGACAAGCTCCCATATGCTTCTTTGGATAACTTAAATGGTTTTTACTTCTGCTCTCTTTTTCTCCATGTCTCTGTGCACTACTTGTGAATTGAGAAGTCCTTCAAACGCAACAAAGTCCTGATTGTAAAAAGGCAGGGTACATTTTTGTTTGCCATCACAATGAAGAATTAAAGAATAGTAATCCAGGATTCTATTCGAGTGTCATTTCCAAATGTTGTTCATTTGCCTGTCATCAGCAATGGCATTTTTTTCCCACTACTTTCTTTTCACTACCACGTAATCATTTTTCAAACTTCACTCTGTCAGTACTAATGATTTCTGCATCTAGTGTATTCAGACAGTGCAAAAGTATTTGCCTGAAGAAACTGCTCACAGAAAGCCTGTGAGCTAGTACTGAATGCAGAGACTGCATTCCAGAAGTCCCCTCAGCCCTAGCTGCTTTAAATAGAGGCAAAGTCTTACGATCCTGCAAAGTATAAAACTTGCTCTCAATTTATATTATCACTTTTATTCATCACGTTGTTCACTGAAGCCAAAAGCACAATTTAATCTTTCTGTGTGAACTGCGGTATCATTGCAGCCTCTGTTGTGTAGATGTAATTCAGACCTGCATTACACGGCTGCAAAATGAGCGAGGTGACATCTGCAGTTATTCTGTGTTTACACCAACGCACTGAAGGAACAGGACGTGATATTTTATGAGCAACTGCACCTGTAATGGTACAAAGAGATTACGTATTATCTGGGGTAAAGTAGGCCTTTATACACCCTGTAGCACATTAATGAAAGCAACATGAGCTTTCTTTGATCAAGAGCTGTCATCCCAAGTTTTACAGCATGCTATAGCAGTGTAATAGTACAAAGTAATTCCAAGTGTCACTGAGCAAGTTTCAGCTGTCTTTCCCTTGTTTTTTGCTGGGAGCGTGCTAAATCCTGCCTGCTGCCATTGCTGGTCTCTGACATTCATGAGGACGTCACGAAGGCTCCAGATGATTTCAGACTTCAGATCAATCTTCAAACAGCAAAAGTTTTCCATATATGGCAGATGTTCTTAAAGATCCTTAAAGTAATACTAGCCTCCTCATGCAAGACATACAAGCCCTTTTCGGACAGAGGCTTCATCACTCTGGAAGTTTTCAGAATAAAATCCGGCATGGGAGTTATGTATGTTCATGGGAGTAATGTAAATGTTCAGTAAGATCAGCTCCTACCCATACGTTGCAAGCATTTAGCTTGCAATAAAACTAAAAAAAAAAACCCAACCCCAAACTTCTTGAAGTCAGCATTAAGACTTTATTTTGCAAAAGCATTCAATTTATTAGGGAAATGAGGAAAACAATCCATAAAATCTTGTTTCTAAAATGGAAACAAATTTCCTGAAACAAATGAAGACCCAAAGCAGAAATAATGTACATCTCCAGGAGGGTCAATCTGCAGAACTGCTCTGCCTTATCATATGATTAGAAATTTGCAACGACCATAATGAAGAAGAAGCCACTTCATAATTAAAAAGCAAACAAAAAAGTGCTAGAGTAGATGAAGTGTTTCAGGTGAAGTGTTTCTCTCCTAATTTTACAGACTCACAGACCCTTGAGAAACATACCAAATCACAACAGTAATAAGTACAATTCTTAATTTTTGAACAACAGTTCCCATTAGGAGATGAGTAGCATGGGGAGTAGGAGCCTCGTCTCCCACATCCCAGTCCAGTACCCCACCACTATGCTACCATGAAAATTAGATAAGAAAAAATAAAAGAAGCTTATTTCTAAATGTATTCACATTTTTTGTGTTCTGCTGACATAGCTGAAAGTGCAGTACACAGTCCTGTAAATTAAGATGTGGATACTTCAGAAGTCAGAGCTGTAAAATGCTTTCAGAGCTCCAGGCATAGCACTCTGTTAAATTGCCACATTCTGCAAAGGTCTTCCTGGAAAAGGATTATACCACGAGAGAGAAGTGAGAGGGAGGGAGTGAGGAAGGGAGCAACCTACTTAATGCTCTGATTTAGAAAAGTTGGAGAAACAGTGCAGTAATTGGTGTACTGACAGAGCTGTGGGATAGCCAGCTAGACTGAACGTACCTGGATGTGTAACAGAAGCATTAAGGTTGGTATAAATAACATAAGAATATAAACGTGTGTGCCTGGATAGACAGGAATAAACAAAAGGAGACCCTGTATTGGTAAGAGTGGACGTGAATTCCAGAAGCAAAAGTGGGGAACGCATTCCTTCTGCCAAGCCCAGAAGGTTGCACCCTGACACAACCACAGCACCAATGACCTCCATCCCCACATCAGGAAGATGGCAACAGGACTGAGCAATATTGCCTATGCCATTTCTCCAATAACTGAAGAATTTCCTTCCGACACCCTACCACAGAAACAGACAGATATTCCAAACAAACAAGGGAAAACAGACAACGAGCAGCAACCTTGTTTGAGATTAATGAAACCAGAGGAAGCAAAATCCTGGTGCACAGATTTCCACAGTAAGCGCAGCCTCCTAAGGGTTATGAAAGACCTGTCCCAAACCTACTGTGTTCTCCAGTCCAGAAGGATCCCAGGGACATAACGCCATCTCAGTCACCGGCTGCTCTTGTCCCGTGTATTGCACACAAGTGGTGCTGGACAGACTACTTGGGAATGCAGGTCTTGGTGCCTGCAAATACGTGAGTGTGAGAACTTAAGTAAACGAAAACTATGAGAGAATGAATGCAAGTAAAACCACTTACTCGGAGGTTTTGTAAATAAATACAGCCTTTCTCTTCTGTAAGATCTCCCACGGAGTTTTGTTACACTTACTTCCAACAAACATATGTTGAATTGCCAGCCCAGGGATGGCAACTGGATGAACTCAATGCTCCTCTTTCCTTGTGCCTGCTCTGGTACAGAGTTCTAGCTAATCTTTACTTTCTAACAGTTTGTTTAGCTCAAGTATTGTCCAGAAAGTTTTCCAAACGAAGAAAAAGGTGGGGAAGCAAGAATTTGGAACAGGCTTTCATGAAATTTTCCTCATTTTTTCATCTGAAATTTGAAAGCCTGCTGTTTTTTGCTGGTGTGGAAAAAATTGTTATATTTTGAGCAATTTTTACCAAACAATTTTGCTAAAAATGTCTTTCACTTGCCAATTTTTTGTTTCATCTTTTCCACCTTTATTGTGCTTTCTTTCCTTAAATCACAGCTCTCTAATAAAGTGAAAAAGATAGCAGTGGAAAAAATACAATAAATACAGTGACTGGAAAAAATCCCCCCCCAAAATCAAAACAGATTGAATGTCATTCCAAGTTTGTTCTTATTTCAGGAGAAATTACAAAGGTTTCAAACAAACTGAGATTTTTGGTATACAGTCCTGTAAAAATGAATATGTCCGCTGCCATTCCATCCCATGCGTTCTTATCACTGGCTTGCTTCTGACAGTTGTAACTAACCAGACATTAGTAAATAATAAATATTTTGTACACATCTGTTTAGAACAATGAAGATGTAAGATTTTTCACCCTAAAGATTCACTTATCATCTTAAGTCACTGTCTGTAAATTCTAAGACTCAATTTCAGACGTGGCTGTTTGGCAACCAAATGACCACCAGTATCACAATTCTTTCAAATAACTATCTTCATTTATAGCCTAGTGCCTACTGCCCTCCCCTCCTAAATAGGATATAGAAGGTGTAATAAGCAAGTTTCTATTAGTCAGGTACTAGGAGAACTCAAGAGTGGAGAAGAGCAAAACAAGTTTTGGCTTCTGGAACTATGCTTTCAGCGAGCTCACCATCTTAGGAGCCACTGGACACAGTAATTAGATGCAGTGGAGTCCATCAATATTTATTAATGTTTTCTATAAACATCAGAGCAATTGCATGAGTACATTCACATACCTGGTAAATCGCTTCTGAATACAGCAACATGGGCTCCCTTTTACTTTTTTAAGCCACTTCATTCTGAAAAGTCATATCATTGTTTCCAACTAGAATTTCTGAACAACAAATCTATTCTTTTCTATTAGTTATGCAATTGCAATTAGAACACAAACATTTTTTTTCAGGTCTGAAACAGATGCTGACATTTGAAAAGGGTGCCATTGATTGTACAGGTCCATTACACAACAGACATTTCCTGAGCCTGCTGAAATCAGTTGGAAAAATAGCTATCGCAACAGGACTATATTGAGTACAACAATGCTGTTTCCTCTGTACAAAATACGTGTCAGCTGAAGAGAATATACCTGATCGGGGTATCAACCACATACAGTGAAATCCTAAATATAGTGCTTCCAGAAATAACTGCTTCTGGCAGTGTGGAGCTTCCCAGAAATGTCTCTTGCTAACAGTGCAAGAAACTCAGCAGTAAACATGGAAATGCTGTAGTTAACAATTTTAGAACACAAGGAATGAATCTTTTTAGATATTCTACAGCTAGAACCCACACTTTCCAGCTTCACTACAAAGCTCAAACCTCAGGTGTGGGATAACATTAAAGGCACATTACTCAGAATTAAATGCAACCCCTTATCACTCCTCATCTGCATAAGATGGGACTGAACTCAAAAGATGGGATCCCATATGAAAATGTGTACACCAAGCAAATTTTGCTATTAGTTCTTATGAGTGACTGCAGATTTTTCACATCTTTAGGGGGGTTAAGAAGGATGATGTTTTTGAGATTTTAAGCTGCCCTGAAAATCAAAGGGCCTGAAAATATTGAGTTAGCGTTTTCCTTTACATAATAATAATTCCAACAAAGAGCTGTCAGTCTGAGATCTCTATGTATTGTTGTTCTGTTTATATTCACTTTTGAATTACGCAAGGAAGCTTCTTCACATTATGGTATTTGCATACACTGTGTTATAGCATTGTTCCATATTGTGATTTCCCATCCTTTCTATACTAGAAGATTGTCTATCTCCAATCAGGATTCCCTTTCCCTCTCAACAGCACAACAGAGGTAAGACGGCTAGGATTCTCTAATATCCCTTCACTAGATCAAGAAATAGAACTGCCAAAAGGACGTGCTGTATCCTGGCAAAACAGTAAACTCGTGTTTTCATTCTGCATTGGAAATTGCATATCTTTTCAAGATACAATTTTCTTAAAATAGCCCATTTTCAAGTCCAGAAGTTCAGGATCATGTTTTCACTCACAGAGACTTTTTTTGCCCTTGATCCCTAATCAGCAGTGACCAACTGTAAAATATATCATGATAAAAGCTAAACTGGTGTCCATGTATCGCAGGAAAAGTTCTGGATTTAATGGATGAGGGTTCTTAACAGGTCCACTGGAAGCACTTTGTTTCCACAAGCAGAGAGACAGCATGCCTCAGCTTTCCAGAGAGGAGAGATGTCTCCTCCACGCATGAAAGAAAAGCCAGTGGAATTTGCTAAATACCACAGTGTTCAGATTTGCATGTTCCCTTACAATACAAAGAAGCGGCTATTTATTTAGAAAAACAGCTCTACATTTGACAAAGGAAAATGCATAGTCCATCAGCTCTACATGTTTGACACTTGTTGAAAAAGCTCTTGAACACGTTTACCTACCACTCCCTCTTGTTACTCTAAGGCCTCTGTTTTCTGACTTGTTTGGCATTCCACGGAAACGGGTGAGCCGGCACATTTTCTATAACGCATTCAAATAAAAAACAACCAAACTAGTGAACAATATAACCAAGTATCTCCAGGCTTACACCTGTTTATGCTGCTCAGCCAGCAACAGCAGCTTCTGGGAGCTCCTGCCTGCCTTGAATCCTCCTGTCTGCGCAATTGCCAGGTACCTGCTGCTGCTCAGGAAGCAAATTAATGCACAAGGCTTTCACCTCTGCAAGTGCAGGTCAATGCTCTCAAAATGAATGCTATGCACTTCTAAAAGGCCTGCTCTTTCCATGCATTTGGGACACCAGACTGAGAATCTGGAAAGACGGTACCTGTTCCTACCCCCAGCACTACACTGATAGAGAGGTGACTTGACTTCAGGCAAGTCACTTCATCTCTGAGCTTCATGACATTTTAGTTTCCATAATTCAGCATTTGTAATTCTAAAGAAACGTGTCCAAAGAATTCTGTGAGCTAGATACTACACTATTATCCCTCAGACGAAAAGGTAAAGTACATTACAACAGCCAGGCTACAGCTACTCAACTCCCATAAAGCTGAGTGAAGTGCAGCCAAGTGGCTGTGTGTGCTCTGGCATACTAAAAACTATCAAACTCTTTTTCTTCACTACAGACCTCTTAGAGAACAGTAAGATGCCTTTTTTCCCAAGCTATTTTAGTAGAAAATTCAGTGTAGTCAACAACATTATTGCAGCACAAGGCTTCTTGTGACCCATTACTGGGGTTACACTGCTGCAAAAAAACCAACAGAGGAAGCAAGTCCTTTGCAGCCCTTCTTATGTGACTGCTCCTAAGTTGTCTGACACACTGGAGACAACCGCTAAAGTTAAAAGGGTAAGTTGTGACAGCTTGAAGAGAAACTCTCACTCAATCTGAAAAAAATTCATACCATACTGAGAAGAAACATGGATACGTAGCATATATTCTCTATTGTACCAGCCTTTAAATTGCAGCCAGATTTTTTTTTTTAAATACACAGACTCCCTTCTTTCCAAAATGCCTGAAAAGCAACTTGTGGGGTAAAAAAAACCCAATAACAACAACAAAACCCCCAAAAAACCCCAACCCCAAAGAAAACCCCACCCTACACAGCTACTCCCTCTTTCTCTGGTCCAGTTAAATCTACCTCTCTACTCGGATCAGTAACTTGTTTGTCCAGCTCATGGAACAGCACCATTTTCTGTATGTTTCTCCTCAGTTACACATCAAGAACTCATCTTGTTCCTTGTCTAAACTACTGAACTAAAGGCAAGTGACAGTGCAGGACAGGTTACAGTGGCATAAAGGTGTGAAATGAGAATTTCACTGTATTCCTAAATTATTGTAAATACTCAAGTCTAAGCAGGTAATGGCCAGACTGTGACATCCTGAGTAAAACTGGACTCCATGGGAAATCTTGATGGAACCACTTATTGAGTAAGGTACTGCCGAAAGTGACTAAGAGACATAATATCAACTCATTTGCTTAAATCACTTGGGATTCATTTTTTCACAGATGCTTTCCCATGTATTTGAACAAAACTCCTTCATGCTCCGTGAAAGTTGTATTGCTGTATTCTCCATCAAACAAAGGAAAATAAATCTTTGCAAAGTGTGCACAAAGGACACTGCCTACTCACACTAACAGTTATTTTGCAACCATACAAAAGAGTTCAGATTAACTGTGACCAACAATTGCTGTACTGAGGCTAGAGAATGCAGCTTCTCACAAAGTGCATCCAGATCACGCTCTATGCTGGTTCATTTCCAAATGTCAGCAACTTTCTGCATCCTAAAAAAAAAGTAATCCTGTAATTGGTAAAGAATGTAAAGCCCCATTCTAGTTAAAAGCAAAAAACAAACCATGTTGCCCCTAAGCTATTGTATTGACCGAGTGAAACTGCTGATTTTTAATCAATGTATTCTAGTCTGTCCTGTTTCAGGTCATGGCCCTATTAAGCCACCTGTTAGTTCACTGGTGTGAGACTTTTTTTTTTCTTTCTACACGGACCCATTAGTACTAATAGACTTCCCTTTTTTTTTCCATTAAGGCATTTCAAAGACAGTCTGCAATGAGCTTATCATTTGCAAATGTTTTTCTACAATTTAATACCATGAACTGTAGTATTATATTCAAATAACAACACATATTAAGTTTCATTTGGCATGTGGGAAAATAAAATGAAAGGATGAGTTTTGAAGCATAAACAGGATAAATAGATAGGATTCTACTTCATCATATTGAATAATTACATCCTGGCACAGTGCCCAAAGCATATTCATCATGAAGAGACTATAGTGTACAGCACACTGCCAACGTCTAACTTCCTCAGACAAAGGCTAGACGACTGACAAATCGGAAGTCTTACAGATTTGCTTGCTATTGCTGCATTATAGGTTCCTGGAAATTCATTGAACTGCAATTCATCATTACAGTTCATTAACAAGGTCCATAAATACAAAAGCTGTTAATTACACCTGTGTTGTGCAAGTGTTCACATTGCACTGATTGCATTCCTTGCATCTCCCAGCCTGCAATGGGTTCCCCTTCAGGGCTGCTCCTCAGCCCGGTTTAAGGACTGAGGAAGGCTGTCATCATTGTTTGCACTGCAAGGAAGCATAGTATTGTTCCCATCCTGCTGCTGCTGTGAGGCTGGGCCATCTGTGCAGCTTACAAAGAATTTACACTTAGCAGACCTCTGTCTTCTGCTGGGTTTTTGCTTTGGAAATATACTTTACTTCTGGCATTGCCTAAACTGCTTTATTCTGGTCTACAAGAAGCATTCCCAGTAGCCTACATTCTACCTTATTAATAAAAAATTAAAAAGCTCCAGGCACCTAATCCACACATCATGAAAGAAAAGGATTCAGTTCCTGGTTGCGAGAGCCGCATTGTCGGTCCTGCAGCAGCTGCCATTGTTGGCTGCATTTGCTCGCTCTGCAGAGTTGCCAAAGAGGATATGAAGTCAAATTTGTCATTTTCAAAATGCAAAATCTTTTGTTTTCTCAGAACAGTCATTCTGCTGTATGTTATCCTCCTGATATAATATCATTCATCCACCCCATCAAAGGTATTTTACCCAGCTGTCAGAGCCCATGGAAGTACCATTCACAAGATCCAGTGTACTATGCCCAAATGAAGCATAAAGAATTTATAACCTGCCATGGGATATTGCATTAGAATATGCTTCCAACCAAATCAGTGGAATAAGATTCTCCATGTCTTAAAATGAAGGTAACATAACGTACACAGATATTTTTTTCTTATTGAAGTGAAATATGAAAGACTAAGTTAACCATACATAACTATACAAAATCATCTTTTCTCTCCTTTTCCATTTCAACAGCCCTGGCTCAGAATTACACTGTTTAAACCTGAGCATGAGAAGCAACCACAAGTTAAAATCCTTTCCTCCTCCAATGCAGAAGCAGGACTGAAACATATGCATGGTATTGCCCCGGGCCATCACCAAGGTATTTCACTGGCCTGCATGAGCCCAAACCTGAGACCAGAAGCCAACAAGGAGTGGGCATGAGGACAAGGGGATTGCACTACGTCTCCTGGGGCATAGGGTTAGCACAGAGGAGTGTATTTTGACATGTACCTTCCCCTTGTGGTACTCAAGGCAAAGCAGTGCCACCAAGCTGCAAGGGACACAGCAGGGCAGCTGGGGCTGGAATCAAGGGCTGGAGAAAGCCATGAAAGGGGATTTCCTATGGCAGAGGTGGGGACAAATCTCATGTCTACAAATGATTCATTTCTTAGTAGACAAGAAATGTACAAATCTCTCCAATCTTGGAGAGATTTCTTGTCTAAGGCCTGTTCTGAGAGGGAGCAGGCAGAGTGATCTGTTCCCCAGTTGTTTCATTTCCAAAGGGAAGATGAAAAACTATTTCAGTCTCGTACCATAAACCCAGCCTGCCTCTTTCTCTATCACAAGCAATTTCTCCTTTAGGGAGGTCCACAAAGCACATAGCTTTTCCTTTGCTTCTCACTGGTGCTTAAGGACTTTTTTACTGTGATTGCTCTTTCTTAAGTTTAGCAACATAAGCATTCCTGAAAATTATACAAACAGCTTGGACAAAATGAGGGTCTCAAAGTCAATACAGACACAAACACAGAAGCTCAGAACTGTTAATTCATCTTACAGAAACTGCAAACACAAAAGACTAAGGCCATTGTCAGTCGAAAGTCCCACTCTATGTTGGCTAATCTAGTTACTTGCCTGGAAAAATATTTAAACCAGAAATGCAACCTTATGCTAATTGCACTGTATCTCTTCCATGACACAGAGTAAGAAGATTTGCTTTGTAAGAAAACCAGGAAGAGACACAAAGAGGCATGGCTCTCTGAAGAACTAGAAGACATAGCTGTGGATCCATTCTCCTATAAGAGAGATTTTTAAGTGCAAAAGTTTGTCCCCCTTAACTAATTCTTTATGTAACAAACGTGAACAAGAAGAAAATGCTCCTCCTGTTTTAACGCAAAACAAAAAAAAAGGTCAAGATTTCACCTGTCCAAAACACAGAAATTAAACGGACATTTACATTACTTTGCTTTTCTTTTGATGGGACGCGAACTCGAAACTGAACCAATTACAGTCAGTTACTGTTCTGACATGAGACAAGATTAACAGGTCTGGTACTGGGCTTCTTACAGGCAGCCTAAGATCAGGCAGCTGTCTACACCTAGCCAGAGCAAGGCTGTAACTCACTCTTTCCAGGTCACAATATACCTTTCAATTACTGTACAAAACACCCACTAAAATCCATGACAGCTTCACAAAAATAACTGGAGTTATACCTGGATCTCTTAGCACATATACCGAAGGTTGAGGCTCTGTTTGGTTCAGTTTAGAACAATCTCCAATACGTTTTAGTGTTCACTGAAAGGAAAAAAAAAAAAGAATTTATTAAAGATAACACAGATTTTTTAAAATGTTTCTGGCAAGGGCTGACTAATCTTAGAACTGGTTTTATATTAATGCCCTTTTATGGAGGATTTGAAAGTACTCTGTGGTTTCTTTTCTGTTGAAGTCTGAACAGAAGCACTGCAATGGGAGTACTACGCTTTACATGCTCTGTACATGGACTTATAAATTTCTCAAAGCCAGAAATGTCTCTTTTGCACGGAAACAAAGCTAGAAAGAAGAAAGGCTAATACTCTAATTAAGAACAGGTTGAATTACTATTAATGATCAGAATAAAAATAGTCAGTTCTCTACCACCTTGAAAACACAATAATGCTTGTTGCTAATGTGGTATTACGCATTACTCCTTCCCAATAGAAAAAAAATACCACTACAAGATTGAGTATCTAACTGTAATGGCAGTTGACTGTATTTCTTGTCATCATTCAGCAATCATGCCAGTTTTAAAAGACATCTTACCATACTTTCATAGAAATTCTCAACTCCTTTACAGCGTTGTTGAAAGGACTGAAACATGAACACCAAGAGACCTTTTAATGTGCTGTGCTGGTCTCCAAATATAACTATAAACTAAAAAAAAGTTTTGACATCCCACTCTGATTTCACCTTCTCAGACAGATGCAAAAGCTTCTCCACATGGAGTCAATCTTTCTTTTAACAACAGAGGGGTAGGGACAGGTGCCCGACTTGGCATTTGAAGGCAAGCAAAGTCTGAAGATAAAGAGTGACCCACTTAAAGCATGTTCCACTTTAGATTTGAGAAGGCATTACCCCAGTCTGACAGCTGGGGATCTGTTTTGAAATTTGAAATTGCTTTATCTTTTGCACAGCAAGGGTAATGAGATGAAAGGGATTAGAGACCTGAGCTGTGATTGAGACCAGAATAAGTTACTACTTTCTAGCAGCTTAGGACGAGAGCAATGTCCTATTGCTATTCCTTTACAACATCACTGCAATTACAGCAGTGATGCTCTTTTTTGTCTCCCAGTGAAAATGTTTCTATTATGGTTGTGTTTAAAGGGGTTTGCTGACAGATATTTAGCAGTCCCATGTGAGCTCTCTCTTGATTGAAATAGTATATTATTGTCATCAGCTATCAAGGAACTTTGTACCTCTTCTGGAAATTTACACTTTGATAGAGGCTGCTAGTGGATTTGTGTGTATGTGTGCAAGCTAAAACTTGGTATTTGAAAGGGTTACATACTAGCAATATAGAGTATGACTTGTAGGTGACTATACAGACAGGCGCTGGGCAGAAAATCCACACCTAGGATTACATACTGCTTCTACTTCCACCTGCAAGCTCTAAGAGACTCTCTGTAATTGACATTGCAAAAGGACACACTGCAAGGCAGCCGAAGGGTAAATGGGAGAGACTGCAGAGCCTGCATTTAGACATGCATCACTGCCTGAATCAAGATCTATTTACCGGCGTCCTGTGGGTGCAGGGCAGCGCTGCCGTTGCAGTGCCTGGCTGTTGTTCCCCAGCACAGGCTGAGAGCACAGAGCTCGCCCTCTAGGCAGGACATAGCCTCAATGGCAGATCCAGGGGGGCAAAAATTAATTGCTCTGAGCAAGTATGTCTTTAAAAAGTCACCGAGCCTCAATGGCAGATCCAGGGGGGCAAAAATTAATTGCTCTGAGCAAGTATGTCTTTAAAAAGTCACCGCTTGCTTTGTGTGTTGCCCCGCATTATAAAAAGGCAAAATCTGTATTTAAAAGTCTCTTCTGATTTCAGGGGGTTTTTCTTGTTAGTTGGATTCTTACAGGAACACCTAGAAGAATGGTTCTTTTTCTTTAAAAAAGAGAAAGGAAGGGGAGGGAAAAAAAAAAGAATCAGTAGCATCTATACCATGAACCGGCTACTCAAGGGTCATTTCCCAGATGTCAGGAGGGTGCTGAAGGAGATTTCACTGAGGGAGATACATCTGGTGAACATGGCCAGCCCATTCCCGAGGGTGGCCTCATGACCAGAACAATTTGGGAACTGCTGCCTGTGATCATGAACTGTTTGGGAAAAGGGAACATATTTCGCCTCTGTAGTCCCAGCAGTTACAGAACCCTTAAGCACTTTTGAAGAAGAGTTTCACATAGATCAGTAACAACAAGCCTTTTTACCCTGAAGACCCGGGCAGCCTTTATGCACATTTTTCAGCGCAGCCACTGGTCAGAAGTTTTGGTTTCAAAGACCAGGGCAGATGACTGAGATCAGCTACCCAGACTTTCCTCACACAGCTGAGGAGATAACTGTATCCTCTGGGTCTTGCGTAGATTCATCAGTGTTTTGCGTGGTTGAGATTATTTTTTCCTACTGCTAAAGAAAATTTGAAATCAGATTTTTATAGTATCCTACCAGAGCCCCTAAGAATGAAAGAGATATTTATTTTGAGAGTTAAAGGTGCTTCCTTGGCAGAGTATTGTGGTGGGATCACCTTGGCCAAGGGCCAAATTCCCATCCAGCCTCTCAATCACTCCCCCTCCTCAGCAGGACAAGGGGAGAAAATAGGATGAGAAACCTCGTGGGCTGAGGCAAAGACAAGGAGATTGCTTACCAATCACTGTGGTGGGCAAAACAGACTTGCCTTGGGTGGAAATTAACTTGATTTATTGATAGGTAAAATAGACTCAGGTAGTGAGAAACAAAGACAAACCAACCAACACCTTCCCCGCACACACACCTCCTGGAGCAGCACGGGGTGATCAGAACATGGCGATATCTCTCCGCCACTCCTTCCCGCTCACACTTTCCCCTGCTCTGGGCTCTCCCCTCACGCTGCCGTACCTTCAGGAAATCTGCCCCGGCGTGGGCTCTCCGCAGGCGGCAGGGCAGATCTGCTCCCGCCCCGGGCGCTGCTCACCTCCGCCTGCCCCGCCTTGCTCTTCCCCCTCCTGCCCCTCGCTCTGTTTTCCTCACTCCTCTGCTCGGCCGGGGGTTTTGCCCTTTCTTCCATTCGTTTTGGCAGCCACGCCCGTGGCTGAGGGGCTGGAGCCATCTGGAACGGGCCATGACCAGCCCTGGGCATCCCCCAGCAGAGACACTGACACTGATCTCCCTTCAGCAGAGAGCCTGAAACTGAGCGGAGACTGACACAGATTTATCTAGGTATTACAAAGGATAGGACTGAGGGGGAGAGGGGAAGGAAAAAAAAATCAAGCTGACTGTTGCAAGGCTTGTTTGCAAGGGACGTTAGCGTATTTTGTCAGCTAAACCACGCAGCTATTTGCACGCAGGTCAGATCCCAGTAGGAAGGGAGGAACCAGCAGTTCCTGACCTACTCACTCCCTGGCCTTAGGCTTTGAGGGCATTGATTCATGCCCATCGTCCCTGCCAGGGCTCGCAGGGAGAAAAGGGCAGGCAGCCTGCCCCACCGCTGCCCCGGCTCTCTCACCCTTCTCCCATTCCCCATCCACTGGTCCCAGGAAATCCTTCCCAAAGCTGGAGACGGGACAGGTCAACAACCTCCTTGCTCTCTTGCAGCTCAGCGAGATGGAAGAAATTGCATTACCCCTGAATAAGGAGAAACAGGTGACATGTCTTCAAGGCACAGAGAAAACGATAATTTTCTTTCTGTTGATGCTGAAGACATATGCTGAATACGCTGAGTTTCAGTTATATTCAACAAGGAAAAGAAAAAAAGACAACTAAAAAGTTATGTCTCTGTCATTAAAGAAGAGACATTTCCTCAGGTCACTGCACCGCTGCTGGATTTGACAAAAACGATGCTGGCGTGAGCAGGCAGGTAAACAGGAGCTGCAGATTTGCAGAAGGTAGAACTGGCCAAAATAAGGGCTGCAGCCGCTGAGGCAGCTGCTCTGTCTGACCTGTACCCATGGAGGCTGGCGATGCCTGTGCTGCCCTAATGAGGACTGCAGAGGAGCCTGGAAGTTTTGCTTTTGACCTCATTCACTGACTTCAAGGGAACTGGGGTCTCCTATTAAGGATTCACATTGCAACAGGCTGCCTTCTTCACCTCCTAACAAGCACTTACTTGAAAAGCCAAGGAATGGATTAACACTGCAGCTTTATTCACAAAGGATTCTTGTGTGGTATTAAAGGCAAGATGATTTGCAATACAACTGCATGGAACGTCTGGACTGATTCCAATAGTAAGACTAAGACTGCACGACAAGTGAGTTTGGGTTGACCTGAAGAACTCTTCATTCAAACCAAATCCAATTTTCAGCCACAGCTAGAAATGATTAATAAAATGTCTCTTAGTGTTAACTCTCAAAGAAAAGGCAGTAAAAACTAACAGAAGATGATAGCACTCTCCTTGGTTTTGCTAGCTCTGCCATTTACAAAGGTCATAATTGAAGAAACAAACACGGTTTTGATGCACCCATTTAAGTCCGGTGACACCATCACAAAGTTTAAAGTTAGGATGTGTTCAAGTAGTTTGTTAAACTTAATATATAGTTAGCATGTCAGTATGCCATACTCTAAGCACCACAATATTTTATGCTATTACTTGACAGTGAATACCTTTTGTCAGAGGTCTTTCTTCTGACAATACTGTGCTGGCTATTGCATTTAGCATGCAGGGATTTCAGATCTCTCTCTCTCCACTCATTGCTATGATGTCTGAGCTCTTGGTTCAGGCTTCCCTTATGAATGGTTAAGAATCAGACAGTCTAATATGACAGTGACAATGCTTCCCTATTGTGACAATGCTTCTCTACATAGGATTTTCTACAGCACTAGGCTTAAACTCTTCATTCACTGACACCCGTACAAACTGCACCATCAGTTGCTACGCGAGGAAGGTTAGGCCAAGGCTGTATGCTTCAGAAAACCTTGCCCACAAAGCCCCAGCGCATGCTCAAGTGACAGCACTGTGAGTGGCAACCCAAAGCACTCTTTCCCACTGTTCAGATGAAATAATGCCTCCAAGACTATAGGCAGGCTTCTGCACACTCACATGGCTGTGAGTCTGCAACAAACAGTGTTTCTAAATCAATTTCAGTGCTTAATCTGAAAGGCCTGGCTTTAAACACACCTGATTTACAGTTTTTCAGACATACTGATGTTTGAGTAAGAGACAAGAAAACCTTTTTGTCACCCTGTTACTTTGCAAATGCAAACCAGAGACTGGTTGGAAATAAAAACAGAATAGCCAGTGCTCCATTCTGGGCGTTTTGTCTCTGGCTGTAAATCAGGCTGGCCCCAAATCATTTGGGATTTGTTTACGAGGAGGTCACATCAGAGGTGATTACATACTCCCGCTTGTGGATTATAAGGACAGGCCTTTTGTGATCTGAAGAACAAGGTGAGGACAGCAATTAGATCTCCATCGTAGTCAAGCTCCAGGCATAAGCACACAAAACACCAGAAAACAAAACCACTTTCATATGTGCCAACACATGAAACTTGTTTCTCCACTGAGCCTTAGGGTTCACTGGACCTAAGAAGAGTTCACCCAGGCAGGCAGCCTCACAACCCTATAATGGACATTTTGGTCTCCCCGCCCTCCCTGAACAGTGCTGTCCTCCTTCCTTCCCTGCCCCGGAGGGGGGAAAGAACATGCCCTCTGACACAAGACCGAAGATGTCCAACTACTGCTAGTCCTGCTGTGCCACCACGCAACCGCCACACGAAGCCACACTTCTCTCTCATTGTTGAATTTGCACGTAGGGTTGCTCTTCTTAACCTAGATCCCGGCTGAGCATAGACGGGTCCTTTGCCCGCATGTCAGGCCATTTACAAGCTGTCTGCCTCTTCTGCCACTGGAAACGTTAGTGGCTGCTGATGTCATGCTTATGGCTCCTTAACAGCAAGATAATATAAACATCTCGAGAGCAGGAGGTGCTTGCTTCCCTTCCAGGGTTAAAACCCTCTGTTGACAGCCTTCCTTCCCTGTCTGCACCAAGCAAACCTCTGAAGAGGCACAAAACATTAAGTCCATGTCCTCATTAGTATTTCTTAACATAGAACAAAGGTTTCCCACAGAACCTTTTAGTTGTGATTAATGCTGTGAAGACATTGGTAGGCAAAGCTTGGCCAGGCAAAAAAAGCACAAAACATTTTTCATGGATGTCACCTCCAATTCAAAGACAAATTCACTGCAGCTATTTCCCTGTCTCTCCCTGCTCATGTGGTTCTCTCTCTAGTGAATTAAAGCCTAGTAAAAATATGCTTGCTTTTCTCCTCTGTACACAGAAATCACATCCAACTTGGGAAGTCCTTGGACTGAAATGGTTGGAGGTGAAAGAATGATATAAAGAAGTACTGTGTATGTGCCATTCCAGGCAGCATGGTACCCTTTCCTGGATGCCTTACTGCATTATGTGGATGTAGTCTGGCGAAGAACCCTGAACCACCAAAGAAAATGATTGCAGCTCCAGATGGAAATTGTTTTTCAGGTGGTCAGTTTTTAAACAACAGAATGCTTTCTACAGAAAGCAAAACATTTATGTTCCAAAAAGCCATTACACAAAAAATATTTTTTACATCAGAAAGGCCAACTTTGTGCCTTTGAACAGTCTAGAATACTCATCAGTGTTCATTAAAAAAACCTTGCATGTAGCACTCTCACTTTAACAGCAGAGCAAGTGAGTTTTGCATATGTGGTTTCTGGAAGCAAGAAGCAGTGGGACAAGAAGGAAGAATAAGACAGAGCAGTAGCATCAACAAAAGCAAAGTCATCAGGAGAACAGCCAGCAGAAGCAGTTAGTTTTTATCTGTATCTTGTGTGGGGGATGGACATCTATTTGCTAGGATAGAATAAAATGATCAGGCAGGAGAAAATCCAACTTCCAATACATGCTTTCAGTCTGTGCATGCATCCACCAGTGGCACTCTGGGCTAATGAGACTTTTAACCTCACCTTCTGCCACCTGTGTTGCAACTACTTTGCAATTTCACATACCCTACACTACTTAACAGTCTAGCTTCTTTTTAAAGCGACAGCTGTTGGATTCATGTGTTACTATTAGGAAGGTGAAATTATGCAAGTTCTCTAACTCACATTTGCAGGGACAATGCTCAATAACAGAAACCCTAGAGAACGTGAAAAAAGCCAAAGAAAATCCAGCTGAAAAAAAGGAATCTGTTCTAACTCTTTAAGTTCCCAGCGCAAAATCTAGCAGCTATAAGCTGCAAAATCTTGCAGCTAACAAGTCTACCCAGATAAAATCAATAACCACATCTTCCTTATTGTCTGTAGAGTATGAAGACATTCTCCCTTCCGTGTGTCCTCATGACTGCTTGCAAGCTAAGACACTGGTAGCAACTCCTTTTTTCAGAGGCCAAAACCTATGAAGATAGCTCTCAACTACCATTGAAAGACTAGGATACCCACAACTTAGCAAGGTCGGAGGCAGAGTTAGGAGCTGAGCCTGTGCTTCTGAAGTTGTAGGGCATTATTTTGATCACCACATCTATTCTTCCTTCTCCCAGACAGATACAGATTACCATTCCCTGAGATCTCCTTTCTGTTCAACGAAGCCAAGTATGAATGAGGGAATGGAGGGGCTCTACAAGGAACAGTTTTCTGCTTAACTGGTCTCTGTACAGTATCACAGGTCTATCTGGACACAACTGGAACAGGAAACACAGCCTAGGCTACCTCTACACTATGCAAGTCACCAGAGCTTGTAGCCTCCTCTTTTTACATATCTCAATTTCTTTGCAACTAAGAATATAGTCTTAGAGAGTTCCTTAAATAAGGTTTTAGATAGAAAAAAATACAAGAAGTTAAAGGAAATAACAGCAGGTAAAAAAGCACCCTACCATTTACATAGATTTTTAGGTTTGGTTTTGATAAATCCATGCAGTCAAGACTCAGAGCCTATACATGGAAGCCAACGGGAGTTCACCTGTGCTAGGCATCAAGAGATTAACATGACATGTTAGGGATTCTTAAAAACATAATATATGTCATCATAAGCATAATGCAGAATACATAATGGAGATGAAATTCAACCCTGCTGGGAACAGGAAGCAACCCCAATCCAGCCAAGGTAAAAAAATTTCAGCAGCAGAGCTCTACAATGGAGACTATAAAACAGCTGGACCAGAGAATAAGGCAGTTCAGTGGGTCTAGTGAGTCTGATGGATGGTTAGAAGAATAAAGAGGACAACAGGACAGAGAGCAAGATACTGAATCTCAGAAATGGAATTTGTATTGAAACTGAGAATAGCCCGAGTGCATACCACCACTCTCAGGCATCCACCTGAGTGAAGGAACCAGTGCATCAAATACGGGGCCCCAGATGGCATCTTATCACCCAGTGCCCTGTGTGAGTCAGTGGTCTAATCTCAATCACCTGAAGTCTAACTGGATCAAACCCTTGCTTTCCCCTCCATTTGGTTTTCCTAGCTTCTCTTCTTATACAGCCCAAGGCTTCATCTGATGTTAATGCTTGTATTTCACACTGAAACATGAGATTTTCTTTCACCTCTTGCCAAGTGGCTCTACAAATGCACCACTCAGACAGCAACAAACAACATTTTTGGTTTAAACCACTCCTTTAACCCTGTGTGTTATAGAAGATGGCTGAATATGGACCAGCAGCTTTTAGAAAGACACTGTGAATTTCTGACAAACACACTTCTATATGACACTCAAAGGTTAAGTTATGTTCAGATACAAGATTTTATTATTATCTATATACTTAAAAGTGAGTGCCACGCTGCTTATCTCTGTCTTGCTCAGACAACACAGAAACTTCCAAAATAGTTAGCCAAATGAACAACCTCATGCAAGAAGATATTTAAAGAACTGATTAAATCAAGCAGTTATTCCTTGGGGACTGACGAAAGTGGATAGTAAATAATTTACCTGATGCTATAAGCCTTCCCTGCAAACCTTCTCATTCCCTCTCACAAAAATATTACCACACCTGCTTTCTTCTTCTTCACAAACCTGTTAGGGCCAGGTACAGCTCTTGGATCCTCAGGGCTGTACTCTCTACTGATTAAACTGGTAGAGCTTCAATGAAGCCAGGGTTTTGTTCCTGACTGAGATTTGGGCCTTTATCAATTAACTGAAAAATTTCAAGTCCTCACCAAGGAGCAAATTAGCTACATGCCCTTTCAATGGTTTTCATCATGGATGGAGCAAACCTGCTTTTCTACTTGCTAGCTTGCAAAGCAATGCCAGTCATGAAGCTTGCCAAAAAGGAGGAAACATTTATTTTAAAGTTAAGCAAGCATAATGGATTAGACTTCAAGGGTCCGATACAGTCCAAGGTGTGTTGAATTGCAAGCTAAATGTTGGTCTCTAACATCCAGTGGTGCCATCACTGTCAAAAAAGAAAGTTGACCAGAAATAGCATTCAGATGACCTTCAAGGGCTGCCGTACCGTTGCTGATGGCTTAAATCACGGTAGAGCAGGTGACAAAATTCACCTCTAGGTGACTGGCTCCTGCATTCACCATGCTCTTGGGCCAGTGTCCTCTCTGCAAGTTTCCGGGGTCTAATTCTTGACGTTGACATTTTAAAACTTGTGCTTAGCCATGATGCAGCCTGGTGGGCTCTCATTCCTACAAACACCACCATTTCCCAGGCAGGTGCATTTAGAGCAGCTCTAGGGCTGGGGCTGCTTTGAGCAGTGTCCTCAAACTAGCTGTTCTCCTGCCTGATGAGCAGGCCCAGCGACTGAGGGACATGCTTACAGCACACTGAAGCTGCACAGAGAGCTGAGAAAGGGTTTTGGAGATATGGCTGCTCTGTTTCCACCTCAAATCACACACTGCACGCTGCCTTTGGTTGAGATGGCCTGTATTCAAGGCAGTGGCAGGCAGGTGAAGTTTCAACTCAGTTCTCCCACCTCCCAGATGAAGGCTCCCACCACCATCCTATGTGGATACTCAACGCAACGGCGGTGACACAAAAAAGGTCACTGGTAGAGTCCAACCATCAGCTTTTCACTAGTGCTATCGCCTGTCCAGGGAAATGTAACTACAGGGGCCCTAGTTCCCAAGCTCGGCGTGACTTCGTGTAGCACCGCACGGCTTTGCACACAACCACCTGCAGGTACCGCGGGCTGTCCCCACGTCAACCACCCAAGCAACTTCAGCTCTCACACATGCACCTGAACCAGGTTTGCGGTACCTCCTGGGATGCTACCAAAACCACCCAAGCACACAGAAATGAACAGAAACTGCAACCGAGAAGCTTGAACTCTCTGAAAAACCGCATTTCTAAAACCAATAATCTCACCTCTAAGCTTCTGGCTGGCTGCAGGAATATTTCCTGTGAAACATTTGTAGGGGTGATGAAAAGGGTGAAGAAGCACTGCTACTCTTTAGAGAGAGATAGTCGTACATCACCAAAACAGTCATCACTGGTGCCGCCTTCTCTCTTTTGGCTTTAGGGAAGCAAAGGGCACCCAGATCTTGCTTCGTCTGACTCCTATAGACCACCCACTGTGACTGTGGTGAAATAGAAATGTTTCACGGCATAAGTGAGATACATTATAGACGACAACTTTGCTATCACTCTAAAAGAGCGGCAATGCAAATAAATCTATACTGCAAAGCACGAAGGACATAAGAGGTTAGCTTTGATGCCTTTTCAGAGAGAGTCAAAGTAAGAGGGTAGAAGGTTAGAGCAGCGAGAGGGTTCAGGGTGAGGTTGTAACAGAGACAAAATGAATCCCATGGCATAGGCAAGTGAAAGCCATTAGAGAATGCAAAGGGCTAAATTCTGCTCTTCTTTACACGCCTTCAAATAGATTATACAGATGCAAGTGTCAGCAGAGCGTGGCCCTGCATGTCCAGCCGGGCTTGCGTGCGGTTGCGGTTGTAGAAGGTGGATCTTGATTGGCAGCAGAAAACAACATTCACAGAGCTAGCCCTCGTGGGGCTGCCGGAGAAAGGTCAAAGAGCAGGCTTTCAGACAAAAAAGGAAAACACATCCTCAAAAGGAACAGCAGACATGATAAGAAACTTAAGTGTCAGGATATTCTCCCACCTTTTATCCAAAGATCACAGGCCTTCGAGAGGAGAGGCAATTTAACTGCCACTGGTCAATACTTCTACATGAAGCATGTGTTCATGTGAAGAGTGGTATGACAATCACGTCCACTAATTTAACAGCCTTATGATAAAGAAGGAAATCTGCTACTTAGGAATACACCCTTGTGCTAGAGAAAATCTATCAGAGAAAACTGTATGGCACATGATCAAATATCACATAATACTGATTGTTTTCTAAATTTCAAATTCTTACCATTTCTTCCTTTTCATCATGCACAGAGGGGAACTACATTTCAGTTTAATGTACTGGGTTTAAAAATACATGCATTAAAAGAATACTAAAGTTGGCTTTTTTTTTTTTTCCATTTTGACCATGGAAATGGTCCTTTCCTCAAAACCCATTTTTCAAAACCATTCTAAAAAGGAGTATAGCTTCTTTAAAAAAAAAAGACAAAGCAATTGACCTTAAAAATCTTTTTTTTTTCCTTACAGTTTTGAGAAAGAAAACATCTATAATTGGCATATCTCATTAACAAACTCAGCTATGCTATGATAGTAATAAGTGGGTAGCGAAGTGAGACTAACATTTTAATTAAGTCCGTTTCATTTCTAGGCTAATTTTCTTTATATTATGTGAACCTTTGAGGGTTACAGAAGCCTGTCCTATGGTCAAAGGCATGCTAAAAACACCATTCCTCAGCCAAGTCTCTCTCAGTTACATGCCCACTGCTTTTGTTGAGAGCATTTTAACTCTTTTATCCAGTCTCTCCCTTTCCATCTGGATCTAGACAAAACATAGCACTTGTAGCAACCTATCTCAAGGCCCTGGCTTCTTCAAGCTCGGAAAGACTACATTATGATTGATCTTCCCAGGCACCCTCTTCAGGATGCTGCTTATTAGGCAGGTAGTTACTGGAAATGCGAGCAGCTTGGACACCCGATCTGTATCCACTCAGCAGTAGATAAGCTGCACTTCCAACCACAGATGTCGGCGCTGGTATAAAGGCATCAGAGCAGTCACATATCACACTCAATATCCCACCTGACCGCAGCAGCCTCCAGGTGCTCAGCGGATGGTAGCAGACTGCAGGATAATAAACTTACCTACAGCTTCTTCCTAGTCCCTGGACAGAGAGGTCCAGACAGACAGACGGAGACTCATGACCTAAATGCATCAGAGTACTCATCCCTTCCACTTCTGTCAACCTAATGTATATCCCCACCATTTGCTTTCTGGCCAAATCACCAAGAAGTGAAACTTCCTGAAGAAGTCTGTGGGTGTTAGCAGCTCTTCAATGTAAGACTACACATTTGAGCAAGCTCCAGGTCTTTTTTTGTGTCAGAAAAGCTAATTTGATTAGATTGTGTTTCCAGTAGGTTGTGAGACTGGGAGACAAGGCTAGCAAAACAGAGTGGAAGGTGACAGAAAAAAAAGACAAGCACATACTGAGGGCTAACTCAAAACAGCCAAATACACATTTGGCTAGAAGAGAAGTGCCTTAATAAATTGGTGTTCATTGCATGTCAGCATGCACAGCCTAAGTGCTCATAAACAAACACAAGAACTGTACTGTGAAACTGTCCCCTGAAAAACATTTGAAATCAAGGCAAGATAGTCTATTTATTTTTTATTTTAGGCATTAGCCATTTTTGTGGCTTTTGTGGTTTCATGTTAAGCAAGATAAAACTTAAGTTCTGGGGAGGGGGTTACAGCACTTGCAAACACTGGGTCAAACCTTGGTCCCAGTGAATCAGTAGAAGCTTTGCCATTAAGTTAAAGAGAATCAAAGATCTATCAAATTCTATGAAAAACAATGCAACAGTAAGGGGAAAGGTGGTCTGAGAAATCTCTTGCAGCATAGCTTCTCCAAAATGTGAATGAGTTGACATAAAAAGCTCTAGCATTTAACTTGAAATGTGGATACCCAAAGATTTCAGTTTGCAATTTATTTTTTGTTTCTATTTCATTTTCAGGGCTGTAACAATGGCCAAGATGGGAGTTGAGACTTCATTAGCAGAATGAAGATTTCTAAAAAATGAACAATTTTTAAGTAATACAGCCATTAGAAACAGTTTGAGTGCCTGCATTAATCACTGCTTAACCTGAGCAAACCAGGAATGAGAGAAAAACTCAATTCCTTTCTATTTGGCTTAATTTCACTCCACTCAGTCCACCCAAAGCTGTGTTGTACATAAAACTTAGGCTACCTGCACAGGGTTATATTTCACCTTTCACATGCCACATGCCATCCTCTCCTATAAACCTGTATAACTCCGCTGGCTGCAACAAACCAGGGTATTGTCAACAGATCAGTACCATGAACTGTACCTTCGTGCATAGACAGAAAGAGAGGGGAATGAGACCTATGCCTCTCTGAAGATACTTGGAAAGCTTAGATACCTTTTTAGAGGATGTTCCTGAGACTAGACGTACATTACAGGGTTTAAAAGACCAGCGAATGAAACTACCTGCCTGCTTGCACAGGAGGTCAAACCAGGAGCATGTTCCACGCGCAGAAGCAGAGGAGAGCTAAAACTGCTGTAGACACACTAGTAAGAAGCTGTATGGCCTTAATCCTGATATAACAGCTCTGCAGTATAGGACTGGTTTAGAGATACGACATTCTGTGTTAACATACGCATGAGTACAGACCCCAGGACCAAGTGGGGGGATCCCATCTTCTGCTCAGCCTGGAAGGTATAAAGAAAAAGGGATGGCAACAGAGACCAAGTCTCATTCCTGTAATACTTGTCAACAACAACTGATGCTCACAGAACCACTACCATTTACACCATTTCATTCCCTTCCTTCTCCACCTCCACTTTACATCATATCACTTGCCTTCTGCCCTGAAAGTCCAGCTATATCTGTGGTAACTCATATTCATCATACATGGATACACAGTGCATATATTAAATGTGGAGTTTTGCACTACTTTCAGCTACACCCTCCCAGCACCTCAGCATTTGTTTGCAAGCTGTCACTGCTCGACTGTTCAGCTACTGTTTACAGCAGACTGATAAAACAGGGCACGAACTGTTTCTGCTACACTAATGCAGAGGGAGAGAGAAGTTTTGAAAATCAGTTTCTAATTCCTATCTGTCACTCACCTGAACTGAAATCTTTCTACTACCTCCTGCGCTCCACAACTCATCAGCAAAACCTTCCAGCAGAAGAATTGTTTGAAGGCTTAAAAGCAAATCATTTTAAAAAGTATCAATCGTGAATCACTGATGATTTGACCAAAACTTTGAGTCTCTCTCTCAGGCTGTTAAGGCTTAAAACAAACTCAAAACTGCAATTACTACCAAGAATGCCTTAACTAATACTTGCAATCAATCTCAGTTTACTTTCCTGGCATAGTGCAGTTACTGAGGAAGTTTCAGTTTCCTCCTTCTGTCACCATCACCGGTAGATGAAATCAAAATTATAAGAGACAAAAGTAAATAAGGATTGAGAAGACCAGTACATTAAGGAAGGCCAAGGCTAGACACCCAAGCAAGGTCAGAGAACACCAGACTCCTCTGGTAACCAAGCTGGGAACAAACCTGCAAAGGACCTGACTCCTGCCAGCCAGGCTGTTGAAGGCTTTGCCACTGAATACATACGAGTAAACAAATCCTAGACCAGTTGCATGACTCACAGAGTCACACCAGAGTAGTCATATAAAGCAGAAAAAGCTTGCAGTTAAGGTACATGAAATCTTGTTGAGGAGGATGAAGGAGATGAACATGACTGGTTTGAGTCCTGAGATGGACACATGTGGCTTCAGGGCAAAGGGCATGGACAGAGGAGAAAAACCAGCTTTTTCTATTACAAGAGGATGGAGAAGGTGGCAAGGGACAAAGAACCACACAAAGAAAATGCCCAGGCCTGAGGTCTGGGAAGACTGGGGTATCCTGACCTCTTATCATCTCTCTTTCTCTCTGCCCAGGGAGCCATTCAATGCCAATCAAAACCCATTTAGGTATTGACACTACGTCTTCATTGAGGCGCAGAATACAAAAATATCAAAATGTGCTTTTCGGTCCTGTGGTTTGATATGAGCTTTACCTGAAACACTCACTGTGCTCTCTCTGTTCTGATTAACATACCATTTACTGCCTGACTCATTCACCTCTCCTCGCAAAACAGTGTAGATTTTATTCCTGCCTTTCCATTGCCCTTGTTGAAAGCTTTATAATAGAGACAAATACTTTTCCCTTTTTCCTTTTTTTTTTTTTTTTTAATTACCTGCATCATTGACTGGCTTCTGCTGAAGATCACCAAGCTAAATGAAATTCTACAAGCGGTAATACTCAGTATTTTGCTACGGCTATCTATCCCTACCTTGAATAACAAGGAAGAGGAATGGCAGTTTTAAATGATTGCTTTCTATTGTTCCACAATACAGTAAGGTTTTTTAAAATCATCCCACATCACATCATTGCAAACAGCAAGCGTGCTCTCTGTGCAGTCCATGGTGACATTTAGTATGAGACCTGTGTAATGGGATTTAAAGCTGAGCAGCTGTTTTGCTAGCCCTGTATACCACGGCAAACACCTTGGAATCAGGAATCAGCATGATCTTGGCAGGAATTTAGCAGCCAGACAAATACTTATCAAGAGAATAATAAAAAGTAGCCTCTACTCAACAAATCTTTCTGTTCTTTCGACAACTACCATTTTTTAAGTCCCCCTGTCTGTGGAACTCATGTCACTCACACTTACAAGCTTATTTCCCTCCTCCATAAAAGGAGTAATGCTACCAAACATCTGCTCTCTGGTGCATGCATTTTAGATCTGTGAAGCCATTTCACTGAGTTATTCAGCCAAGAACCCCATCAATAACTTTGGGCCAGATTAAGTCATCTTTAAGGACTGTGAGATACATCCATCAGAACAAGTCTCTGACAGCAGCAGAAACTGTCTCTACTGTATAAATGAAGCCAGGGGAGGAATTCTTCTTAAGATAAATGAAGCCTTACCATTATAAAAGGATGGCAACATTAATAATTTAAGAAAGTGTTATGAAGATGTTAGTTTCCTAAGAAGAAATGACTGAAGAAGACAGGGTTGTATGTTAGCCAAGGTGAGTTCTGGTAAGCAAATGAAGACTTACAGAAAAAAAAACAGTCTGTCCTAAAACGTTAATCAAGTAGCTATTTCTAATATCAAAAAATAACGTCTTAAAATACTTTTAAAAAAACCAAAACAAATTGCAAATTTGGTCAGAAATTTCCTTCCTGATAATGCTACACTGAAGTCCACAATGGAAAACTTCAGTCACTGGGTGTGTATCATCATCATCATCGCCATATTCTCCTAAGGAAAGCAGCATATTCTCCCCTTTGGATGTCAGTCTCTCTTTACAGTGCTACATCAGCCAGAGACCAAAGAGAAAGTGCTGTCCTAAGAGGGCACTGACATCGTGGACTAACATCTTCAGCTACTGCCAGGAGTGTGGCAATGAGCAACACAGTAATTTTCAAAGCGAGTATCTCCCATCACGCAGTTCAACAGTGTAAGTCAGGGTAATGATGATCTGCGCATTGACGCTATCCCGGACATGGATGAGTAATACAAATTTCAAAGTCATGTCCTGAAGGAACAACGTATTCCAACTTTTGTCCTAACTACAGATCACCAGGAATGGTACTAACATCCACCCCTAAGTTAACTTGTCTAACCTGAGAGAGAATACAGTTTGTGTCAGCTACTAATTAATACTATCAATTAATTATTTTCAAATAACATCAGTTATCTGATAATAATTAAACTTTTTTTCAGCACTGAAAGAATGTTTATAGGGCTGATGGGTTGAAAGACATTACAGGATGAGCTCCTTCTTGAAATTGATTAGTTGATCTCGTAAGAGCTTTGTTTTTCCTTTGAGCACCCTAGTGGTGTTGATTCCAAAGACATGAGCATTTGATTGGATAAATGACTGAAGATTAATTGCAGATCATTATGTACTGGAAAATACAGGCTATCATGCCAGGAAATGCAGAGCTATCAGTATTGAAAAAATGTCAGCAAGTTTATTTACCATTTCCTTGACCTATATATTCCTATTTAGAGAACAAAGCCAGCAGGAGCACAATAAGGTCAATGATATTTACTAATTTTTTGCCATTCCAGACAGGGCCTCTTTCTGTCACTCTTTGTTTAGCCTGGCATTAATATTTCTTCATGCAAATGGCTTATTCATGACTCTTGTGGTGATCAGAAATGAGGTCTGATGTCATGCTTAAGCAACAAGATTGTTACAGGTTTTTACCAAAAAAAAGCGCCTCAGTCTTTTATTTCAAGAGCTGTTACAGAGTGGCAGGAAAATCTGTCTTTGGTGGTCCCTTTTCTGTAGGGACAAATGCAGTCACTTCCTGGGGAATCACAGGCAATACTAAATAAATGCAACCCATGCAATTCACACCACTGCTACTCCGTTGAATAGCAGCTCTGTGCTTTTCCTTCTCTTAAAGGAACTGGGGAATCCAAAGGAAAGAGCAGGGGAGGGGCTTGGGGACATGCTTTTGGTCAACAACTCCAGCAGGTAGTTTCAAAATTGAACTCTGGGTAAATAAAAGACATCTTTTTACGAAAAGAAACTGCAAACCATAAAGAGATAAAACAGTGGTACAAAGCAAACAAAGTATTTCATTCTGTCTGAAATGACACCGTGTTTTCTTCCTGTTAGCAAGAAAAACAGGTTATGGCTTTGGTCATTCCTGATTCCCTGCTCTCCTACTTTACCTCTTATTTCTATCATAGAACCACAGACTCAAGAAAATCTCTATAACAATCCCATTAATGAACACAGATATGTACACAAACAGAATTACTAGACATAGGGGACCTTCACTGGATCCTTAATCTCTTGTTACTTCAAGCTCCACATCCCTTCTCTTACTGTAGATACCCAAATCAAAAGTAGAATCTTCTCTGCCAAACTCAAGACACTACACAACACAGAAAAACAGATAAACCCTCACCCCCTCAGCTGGAAATAAACAAAGAAAACAAAAAACCTAATGCAACTCAAAATGGTGGATCATTTTATGTTTGCAATTTCAAGTAAATATAAAACTAACCCTCAAAAAACCAGCTCTACAGCAAAAAAAAATTTTGTATGCATAAAATTTCTGCTCAATGTTTTGGGCCAAAACTTTTCAGAACTGAGTAATTTTTGGCAGAAATCTGTATGTTCCAGAATTTTTATTTTGCTATGGAAACTGCCTGCATAAGAGAAACAAAGGCATAGACCAGCCAGTTCTAGTCAAAATTTCCTCCACTTTCATACAAATCATACAAGTGAATGATTGGCATATAGTCGTTGAACAGCTTCTCCTTAAAGATCATTCCTTGTAGCACAGACACTGCTTTTCTTGCTGAACACCTGTGAATTAGTTAAATTCTGCAACTGCCTTGCATAATCTGTTAGCTGATGCAAGTCGTACGCAGTCCAGCTCCAATATCCCCTAAGTGAGCTGAACTCGGTGACAGCCCGTGGGTGGGCCAGGTGCTGTTTTGCTTATGTGAATTACATCTCCTCTAGGACGGGTGGCAGGACAGATTAATGTGGCCTTATGCTATCTCTGCGTTGCCATCACAGCTTCTGTAAAAAGCTCAAGTGGAGTATCACCAAACCTCTCATTTTCTGTCCTTTCAGTTGCCTCTGTCCTTATCTAACCTAAGATATCTGAAAATTTCCAAGTTGTTTCTCAGACACCTGGGTCACTGGCTTCACGCAGAGGGCACGCATGAGAGCAGAAGCAGATGTACTATATGTGACAACCCCACATAAACAATGGCCTCTCTCCATTCACTGCTGTAGCGGTGCCTGAAATGATTATGTACCAACGATTTTTCTCTGGTGTTTTTGGCAGCCTCACAGTAGCAATGTGGCTGCAGTGCACAACCCGTGACCCACCTCTAGTTTCCCCAATACCACAGGCTGCTACAAAGGGCTGCCCTCTGTCTGATGCTCATCGGCACAGAAAACCAACCTGTGACCGCACAGCCGGGACACCACTTATGTCTGCATACCGTGTCTGCATTTGGAGTACACAGCCCCGTGCGGCGAGCAAGTAGCAGGGTCTCAATGAAAGCCTCAGGAAGCTGGGTATTTCTTGAATGGTATCTTATTTTTCTGGTATTTTATTTGCCAAAAGACATTACCTGCTCCTAATAGCTTTCATGACTGACAAATTGTGTTACATCTTTTCATGTAACAAATAACATTCACTGTATTCTCAAGATAATTGAGACTAATTTGCCTGAGTGATGCAAGGATGTGAAACCTTTATCAGTTTGTGGCTTACATTTGCACTGGGGAGTCCTGAAATTCCCTTGACTCAGCCCAGTGTTAGAAGCGTAACACTGGAGACTGGTGTCTTCTGACGGGCCTCGTCCTGCTCTTAAGAAACATACCAACTCTCACCACACATTTCTTAAGGTGGACCCCTTTCTACGAGCAACTCAAATCCCTGAATACCCCAGTTGCAAAGATGATCCACTGTCAATGAGTTTTTCACACCCAGTTCTTTAAAATCTGTTCCACTTTCAGCTTGGTAGATTACAGACAACGGTTCTGCAACCTAGCGAAGGTTTTGAGCTACCTGACATATCTCTCAGTCACACCAAAAAGATGTGCAGACACTCCTGTTCAACACGCATGTGCATTTTCCCTCCTCTGTCGACAGTGTTCCAGCATGGTGACTGATAAGACAACTCCCCAGGGTACCTCTTCATCAGGAGCACAGTCGTGCTCAGAGTGGCCAGCAGGCATGATCCTCACAAAGAAACAAACGGCACTTTGGGGCACTGTGCAGTCTACTGGGGTCATCATCCCACAGCCCTGCATTTTGTAGGCTTCCCTGTCCTTCCCTGCTTGTCCTCAGGTCTGCTTGCTGAACTGGCACGGCATTTCACCAGCAGGGCCAAGGCCACTCTGAGAGGTAGGAAAGAGTTTTAGCATAGGAGAGCACGAGTTTGTACAGCAGGTTTAGTCTGTGAGAGGGCAAGATTCCTCCTACATGAGACTGTGTAAACAGTTCTTCTGGCTTCATTTATCCAAACACGGCACTGCCATCAGAACTATGTTATTCTGACAGGTTACTGATCGTGTTTCGTTGGTATTACAAGCTTCAAGCACAAAGAAGCGTGATTTAGGTGTTTTAGGGAAGAAAAGACACACTTGTACAATGACTCTTCATTCCTCCACTACTTTTCCTTTCTCCTGTAAATGGTTCTCATGGGATGCTCCAAAAATCCCAGCTGCGTTTTATGGAATTATACTTTTCAAGTTTCTTTCTAAATATCTCAGTCAATTTAAAAACAAATAGCTAATACAAACTGAGTTTCTCTTCAGTTCATGCATTATTAAACACCCCTCCATGCACAAGGAATGGAAGAAGGGCTGAAATAAGCAGAAAAATAAGTTACCGTAGAAGAGCTACCAGTAATTACTCAGCAAATACAATAAATTATTGTATATGTGGAAATTAAATGTACTTCATTTTGTTGTCAGTGAGTATTTTACAAGCGTGGGTGACAGAAGCATGCAGCAGAATATAAATGTGATACACTGCCTTTTGCAGTATATGTGTTTCCATCAAAGTTGTATTTTTTTCTCCTCCTCCTCTCCTTTTGATTGATTTAAACTGATGGATGGTGAAGCAGGATTCTGAATTCACTCGTGCCTCAGCAAAGCAGTAAAAAGCAGCACAAGAAACATCTATGAAAATTCACGCTGAAATCTCATGCTCCCATTTCAGTTACTGAACAGGGCAGCTCTTCTAACAGCGTCCAGCCCTCAGCTTCTCTAGAAACCCATTAGCTTTGACAAACTCTAAGCAGGCATTCAGGTCCACTCAGGTGAGACCATGCCGGGGACACCAGGCATGAGATTCAGACATGTTTCTTGAGACTTATGCAGCATCTGTCCTCAGAGGGGCTTAGGAATCAGGCTTGGTTTTGCAGTTGTGCAGAGTTCAACTTCAATTTTAAAATCAGTTCCACCTTCTAAGATTGTAATAGTGGACTTAGAGCCATTAATAGTCAGTGTCTCACACACATTTGCCATGAATTCTGCAAACCCTCTTTGTCATCAATAGTAAGAGCCATTAACTCTAAGTGTTGCTCCTCCATAGAGTAACTTCTCTTACCAAAGCATCAGCCCTCCACTTGCTAAAGCACAACAAAGAGAAAATAAAAATCAAAGGAGGGGTGCATTGTCAAGGCTATTTAAACAAATGGCTTAAAGGAGTGGAGGATGTGCAGCAAGGTAACCACTCTATATTGTCATGAATAAAAGTGACACCTTTTTGTACTCCAAATGCAAAGGATGTCCAAGCCCATGGGTAACTTTAAACCTCTATCTTGCAGATACAATTCTGTTAGGTGGCAACGAACGGCATGCCTTTACATTTATGGTGGTCCTCAGATCCCTAGAGGACGTGGTAATCAATGATTAGCACATTTGTGCGCGTGGATGTGCCTTGAAGCTAATTCTCATTCTGGTTAAGATACACGAATAATGCAGCATGAATCCTTCAGAAAAATGGATCAAAACACTGTCTTATACATATAGGCCCATTCTATCCCCATTCCCCCACCTGTGCCACCCCTTTCCGACCAATTATGTCCTCAATCACTCCTGTACAATTTTCACTATAACCAGAAGGGATGGCAGCTGCACAAGACACACCAGACATTGTCATGGGATGTCCTGCACCCCGCACTAGCAAAGTTTGACCCTTTTGAAATAAAACACAGAAACCCACTTGGGTAAGGAAAGTTATCTTGTATTTCAGGAGGATAGACAGACTGTGATCCACTTGCTTATCAGAAAAAAAGGTAGCACAACAAAGATGACCATATGAATGACGCTACCCTCCATTCCCTACAAAGCGTGGAATTGCCCCCATCACTGTTACAGGTGATTCAGGCAGCTACTGACTGTAAGGAGGTCTGACTGTTGACAACACAGACAGGCTGTTCAGCGCTGTTTTGACAGTACACAGGGTACAGGCTACCAACAGAGCAGGTTTTCAAAAAGGGAGGAAATGGGTGAATGGTGACCCCATATCTAACAACCCAGCTAATGACTACTCAGAGTGGATACTGATTCTGTAGCCTCCCTTTTCGAACCCTTGTTCATGCCATCCAATAGACACTGACAGTAGCATGATTTTAACAAAAGCATGAGATTTTCAGAATCAGGACATGCATCGTGAACAACAATGCAACTCACAACTGTTCTCTCAGCTGCTGCCAAGCAAGCATTTCTGAAAAGCACCATGGAAAAGCAAATTTCATCTTGGATATGCATTACCTAAATAGGTAAGAGAGGATATGTGAGCAAGCTGCAGCACCAGCTTCGCACACTTGTAGCAATGAACATGCTGGTTGTTAGTTTTGTGTTTATGCCCCATCTAAACATCTATTAAAAACCTCAAGAGTTGTTCTTCAGAGAACAACTGGGTTTGCAGATCAATGTTTGCACCCAGTCTTTCATGTCTGTGATCAGATTAAAAAAAAAAAAAAAAAAGAGAAAGAAAGATCCAAACAGAAAGAAAACACGGCCCGTGAAGAGTATAGGGCTAAGTCTGCAGAACTCAATGTAATATCAAGCCAGGCTATCTGAAGAGCATGGATTTCCTCCAGAGCTGGGAAATTCAAAGCACAGAGCATCGCAGACCCCCAGTCAGAGCCACAACAGACACTATTCAGCAAGTTCTGGAGAACTAACCTCCTGGCTGCCAATCAAGTTGACAGAACAAAACTGAACCTGTTTAATTCACATGGGAATCTCAACTGGGAATGAATGGACTAAAAACCAAGCAAAGGCCTCAAGACTTAAGCTGTCATAAGCAGGGGTGCTCTCACTTCCTAAGAAACAACCACTCTGATTTCAGTCTCTCCGAACGAGGTGGCACAGCTGATGTCAGCACCCTTGTGTGAAAACTAGCAGAGAACTGATCACGTATCACAGATTTGCTTGGCATAAACCAGTAGAAAGAGAAGAGAGAGGCTCACAAAGGCTTCTGGCATCAGTACTACAGAATTTGTCTTTGTTCTACGTTTATTTTCAGGAAACAATGATGGGGAAGAACAATCCTGAAGACAGATCTTACTCTTGAAGAGTTGCCAACTTAAAAAGTTACATCTTTTGCCATAACTTCAACCAGTACAAGTAGGCCAGCATTAGTGGATTAAAAAAATGTTTCTTTTAAGCATTGATGATATGTAGCTGTTTTCCATTAGAGAAGTTTGGATATCTTGAGAGCCTAGTTCCATGATAAGTGACAATTCCACAATAAAATCCCAGTCAAAGTGATATTCACAATAGGCCCTCCTGAACACAACTGCAAAAACACACTTCCTCCATGCTGTTGTATTATCTGCAGAAACTATTAAGAAGAAAAATTAGAGCACCAGAAAGTAGGCTAATCAGTTCGGCATATTATCTGATGAAGCCACAATTATGGAAATGTTTTCAAATTTAAAAAAATCCATCAAAACAACAAAGTGCATCTAGGCTCCTACCATTGAACAAAGAGGCAGGGAAGAGCGAGCAAAGAAAAAAAATGGAAAGTTTTTCGTGATGATCAAAGCTGTCAAAAAAAATTAAGGTACAATATTAAAAAAAAAAAAGACAGCTGTGATGCAATTGCAAATTCAAAAATCTCCTCCTTTCGCTACTGAACTTCTCAATTCAGTCGAAATACGTCTCCAATTACAGACCCAGCAAAAGGTTCTGTAACTGAGCAGATGTGACTGCATGGCTGAGGAATTAAAGATATGGTTCCCTACCAGCTCTTTCTCTCTTCTGATGTCTCATCAGTAGGAAAAAAACCAGCATGGTTTTTATGGTGTGTGTTGAAAGAGGTTAATAAGCACCAACAACTAGCACAGTTTTGCACAGTAACTCTACATATTCTGAAACAAATTCACATCCACCATCAAAGGAGAAATAGCAGTGAATATCATCCTTGTTGACACACGTGGGTTTAGAATGTTTTTCAGCATCACTGGTTTTCCACCCAGAGTGAGCGTAAGCCAACACTGAAATATGCCACATGAGAGCTAGCAATGAAAGGTGAGGAGGAGAGGAAGGAATACAAATAAATAAAGGGAGGTAGTAGGGAGCTGTTGTCATTGCTCCCAGCACTTGACAGATCCTCAGTTGATGTAAATTTTTTCCTTTTTCCTCCCGTGTCGAGCTTCCAAAGCAGGTTCTTCTCCTGTACAGCACATTCAAACTTACATATGGACAAATGCAGAAAAGACTTCCCCTAAGGTCTTACCCGTCTTTATTTTTAGAAATAACCCCCCAAAAATCACACCTGAGAGTAGTGAGATGACTTTAAAAAGAGGGAGGTCCACAGCAATGCCCTCAGACTAAACTGGATCTTGAAATTCAAAGGCTGAGGGCAGTCACACCGAGCAGCCTCTGCCTCAGAGGTAACCCTGTCTGCAGTGACTCCTCTGGAAACCTTCCTTCCCAAGTGAAGCACAAGAGCCCATTGTACAAAACTGAAAGGTTTTAAAAAAACCTCCTTCCTTGTGCCCAAGTAGAAACAGACAGAAATCTAAGCAGAGCCATGACCTCTGCTTTTCCTCACCATACCCATCTCCTTTGCAATAGGGAGGATGTCACCTGAAGTCCCTGCTCTGTCCCAGGCGTCTTCATGCCCCCACAAAGACCGCATCACGTGCAGAAACAGTACTGTTACTCTTACCCATTTATTTCTTAAGTACACACCCAGAGGGATTAAGAGAACTATTGTAACAACCTCAGATGTCAGCCAGGAAATCTCATCTCACTACCTGCAAGCTTTAAATGACAGCCGATCAAAATGCCTGAATTTTTTTCCTTCTGGTACCACCGAGGTTTTCTAGAGATGCAAAAAGACTCAGAGTCACGTCTCTCAAAACGTCCAAACCTGACAGGGACATTGCATATAGTGACATTTTTGCATCTCTGCTCCAAAGCGTCTTTTCCCTGCATGCAGCGTATCCATCACGCCCTGCTGCAGCATGCAGTCTTCTCCCAAACTACCAACCAACTCCGCAGCACTGCGAGAGACCGGGCGAGAAGAGCACAGCTGGGGAACAGAGTAACAGAAACATGGTGTCCGCCTTCACTGACAACCGTCTCGCCGTGGGCTGCTCGCCGGAATCACCGCTCCGTCCCCGCTCTCGGGGCGAAGACAACCCACGCGTTTTCACTACGGACCCGGTCGCACGGTACCACGGGCTGCCCGGGCAGCGAGCTGGGGCGAGGGGAAGGTGTCTGCTCCCCCGGGGACCCCGAGCCCAGGCACAGCGAGGTGCCAGCCTGCACGGCTCCACCGAGGCGGGCAGCGGAGGCGGCGCAGAGGGACCCCCCTTTGCGGGGGAGGTTCCCGCGTGGAAGGGCGCGTCCGCAGCAGCACGGCGGGGCAAGGGGCGGCCCGGCACCTTCCCGTGGGAGAAGTGCCCCTCCGAAAATGAGCGGCGGTCGCCGCGGCGCTGCCGCCGAGCACGCTCCTCGCCCCAGCCGGCCACCCCTCGTCCTCCGCTCGCCACGTGGCGACCGGCGAGCCCGCACCGGCCCCGCGCGGCCCCTGGCTGGAGCCGGCACCGCGGGCTCTGCCCCCGCACTGCTTCCAGCGCATCCCAGGGATGCCGAGGGTGCGGGAGACAAACCCGTGCGCTCCCGCATCCCAGCCCGTCTCGGCTCGCAGAAACGGGGCGGGGGGGGGGCAGGAAAGCAGCCGCGCCGCCCCGGCTCCCGCAGCCCAAACGTCCCCAGGGCCGTGGGGGGCTCCTGCCGCCGCCCCGAGCCGCCCCCCCGCCCCGGGACCCGGCGCCGCACGGGCGCGCCGGAGGCACCTCCGGCAGCGGGCTCCCGCCCGCCCCCCGCGCCCCGCGCCCGCCCCGGCCCTCCGCACCCCGCGGGGCCCCCCGCACCCGCGCAGCCCGGCTCACCCCGCGGTGCGGCGCGGCAGCCCCGCTACGGGCGGCGGTCTCCATGCGGGCGGGCGGGCAGCGCCCGCCAGCCGGGCATCGTGGTCCGCCCTCCCTCCTCGGCGCGCTGGAGAGGGGCGGGGGCCGGGGACGCCCTCCCTTTTCCTTCGTCTTTTTCACCCCCTCCCGCCCCCGTTTTCTCCCTAACGCTGCCCGGAGGATAACCGGCGCGGCTCCTTCCCCATCGCCCGCCTCTCCTCCTCTGCCTCCCGTGCGCCGGACCCGGCTTCCAGCCCCCCGCCCCGGCTGCGGAGCGGAGGGAGGGGACAGGGGCCGGCCGGGGAGGGGCGGGCGGAGGGGAGGGGAGGGAGCGGGGTCCCCCCGGGCACGGCCGCGGCCGCCCCCCGCTCGGCCCGGCGCTGCCGTGGCCCCGGCGCCCTCCTTTGTGCCGGAGCCATCGGTCCCCGGGGCTTTCCCCGCTCCCACAGGCCGCGGGCGCGGGGAGCAACACGACCCCCCACCCCCGGGACATTTCTACCTGTAATTCGGCAATTGCCAGGCAGAGGCCGGACGCGGTCCGGCAGCCCCCCTCCTGCTATTCCTCCCCCAGCCCCCGCTGTTGTGAGCATACGGCTCCAGCGGCTTCAAACCCAGCATCACCACCGGCCGGACTGCACACCCCCCCAAAAAGAGGGAGGGGGGAGGAGGATGAACCCAGGGAGCAAAGCGAACACACAGAGGGCTGAGATCTGGGTGACCCGTAACAGCGTTGGCGCCCCTAAACCCCAGGGATGCTCTGGGTTAGAGGACCCTGGCAGCCTGGAGCACAGGCCGTGCCAATGGCAGCAGCGTGGGACCAAGGCCTTGGCATCACTGGCGTGCTTCCTTCCCCATGCCTCATCAAGCACGCACAGGGCACAGGGGACCGGGCAGGACTGCTGACCAAGATTGCTGTGCAGCCTTGTGGGCCCATACTCAAAAACTGTGCATTGCCCCATCCACCTGAGCAGCTCTTGCTGTGCAGGAGCTGCCGGGCTACTCTGAACTCTCAGTACCCGGCATAACCTGTCCTCAACAAACTAGCACTTACGAGCTCAATGAGAACACCGAGAGAGTAGCTTGCGCTTACTCTGCATTAGGCTCAGATTTGCCTCCAAGTCACAGATGTGTTCTCACAAGTGCGAATGGTACCAACTATTTATACGTAAGCCAAATTCCTAGTTGGCAGGGCAAAGAAAAGGTCACCCAGGAGTTATTCTACTGCAAATGAGTGCAGAGTCCTGGCTTCCCGTAAGTATGTGAAGTCCTCTTGCCAATATGACTTAATTGTAAAATTGAAAAAAACAGCATCCACAAGCTAGAGTAAATCATGAAAGCAAATTTTTTATCTGTGGAGCAATGGAGCTTCGTTCCTCAGTTGCCAAGGTAGCTGCAGAAGCGTTACCCCCCATTTCACAGATGGGGAGTGCAGTGCCACACAGCAGTGAGGTGACTTGCCCAAGATCACCAGAAAGCCCAGACTGTTTGCATCTCACCAGCACACACTGTGGGCCACGTGGACTGAGGGGCACAAGCAGACAAGTAGTGGAAAGTTATCCACTTAAGGCTGGGAAGTACTAAGTTTTGTCTGCTGCAATGCAGAGGAAAACATATTTGTGTATCCAGAGCCCTTTTCCTTTGTAAGACATCAGGAGCACAGGCACAGCCCACCGAAGGTGTCTCAGTTGCGTGCAAGAGGTATTCCTGTTCGTTTAAGCAGTGCAACAGCAAGGGCAGCATTGGTCTGATCATACCCAAAGACTGATATTTGTCAAACAGATCAATCAAGTTAAGTTAATTTGAAGAACGACTGCTTGGCAACTAACATGAAAATCTCTTCTTTGCAGCTTCACATCTCTGCATTTTCATCTTTTCCTTCACATCTCTTCGTAAGAGAAGTGGCATCTACTGTCCTTGGTGTATGTGGAGAAGGCAGAGGGAAACCAAAATACCAACATGCCATTCTGCTGTTTCCCCAGTTTGCATCACCAGCAAGCCTAGCAGAAGTAGAGCAGGAAGGCAGGATTTGTTTTTCCTCCTGCTTTTTGGTCATATGGATTTCTGACCTGCTTGTCATTTCAGGGAAGCTCAGTAGGGCATGAGGTTTTCCTTCCTAGTGTGGGTGTTGTATGGCTTGCGTGGAGCTACAGCAGTAGCAACAAGGGCTATTTTTAGCCTAAAGTAGGCCAGGCAGTTCCAGAAGACATATTGATAGGAAGAACATTTGAGAACAAAACAAGCAAACAAAAGACAAAACAAACTGAGAAATGTAAACAAGAATCATTTTTTACCAGAAGCACTTGCTAAATAGTAAACATGTAGAAACTGGATCCTCTGTCTCAGGAGACATGACCCCACCCCACAAAAACCAAACAAATGCAACCTCTGAACAGTATGTGTTGCCTTCAGAACAACCAAAGTACCTTGTTTTAGCGCCCTACATCTGGACTGGGATTTTTAGAGATACCCAATTCAGCAGTTTTCAGCATGCATTCATTTCCCAGAAAAAGCATACCTAGTCTGGTAATTTAAATAGATATTAATCTCCTTCCTAGAGTTTGATACCCATCTATGTTTTGAGTCAGAGTGTAGCTGGTACCCAAAATGCATTGAAACTGGTTGCCCATCTTGCTGGGAGAATACCTGCCCACATTAGTTAGTGAAAGCCTGTGGGCAAGGTGCTGCTCTCTGTGCAGCTCTCTACAGTAGGCAGAAAAAAGAGGTAAGGATATGTACTATAGAAGAAACATTCATTTTCTTACTGCTAAAAGCAACAAATTTTAGTTTTCGATCAACGATAATTCAGTGGAGGGCACAGATCTCTGTCAGCTCCTTCATCTAGTATTGGAGTTGGAAGAATAGATTGCAATAATTAGAAGTAAATCTTCACGGGAGAATGAGTGTAACGACATTCACTACAACCACATGTGTACTTCCCACATGGACTGACATAGCTAGTTTTTACTGATTTTTTTAGCTCCTGGTAGTAGTTTCTCCTTTCTCCAGAAGTCCCAGTAAAACATCTCATGTTCTGACTCCTCTTAGAAAAGTGTGAGTCATTCCATTGAAGCATATTGCAGGACACATTCAAAGCTGTTTGCTTGCCTGAGTGTTTGGGTAGACCCAATCCAGAAATCCAGAATAATCTGTGACACCACAAGCCTTTAAGAGCTGAGTTTGTGTAGCACAACATATAGGTCAGAAGCAGTTTCTCCTTCGTACAGGGGATCACAATGAAACTTCATGTGTCTATCAGGAGAGATATGGCTACCGATACAAGCATGTTATTCCATCATGTCTTGCAGTAGGATGCTCATAGTGACAACAAAAGTGTTTGCTATATTTAGCATGCATTTGCTTGCTGTTAATTTCATGAGACAATGTTCTCAAAAAGAAGAAAGAATCAGCACTTTTCGCTTTATTCCTGTGTTTCATAAACACCTCTTTGATGTCCCCATCTGACTTTTTCCATACCAGTATGAATACGTACAAGGTTTCAGATGAAGTCACGCCACAGTTTAGTGCATAAGAATTCAACACAAGCCGTCATTGTTATCATCTGTCAATAGATTTGCCCCAATACTCTCTTCAGTGTGCAAAAGGATAGACTTTCTGCAAAGTTTTTGGAATCCAGTTAGACTTTTAAGTGTTTCACTGACCAGAACAGCTGCATCTAATTCATGCCCACACCTATCTGTGCATGGAGCAAGAAGATAACATACCTATGCACAGACCAAACTGCAGCTGTAGGATCTGTGTATAAGGCATGGAGATGCAAAGTTTGCAACCAATATAACAAAAAATAATTTTAGGACTTATTTGGGGATTTTTTTAGCTGAGTACATTCTGTCTAAGAACACTGCACTTACTTAATCATCTTTGCTAAGTGCTTGTCAAGCAGCAGTGACAGGTTACCAATCCTAGGCCTGCTTAAACCAATTTAGGCTACAACTCCGCAAAGCACCTAAAGCTAAGCAGGTTCCCATTGATGGCAGGTCAGGCAGCAGTTAGGTAATGTGTCAGTCAGGTGTCGCTCTGGAAAGCTGGGGCTGACTGCTACAGAGCTGCCAGGGAATTCAAGCTTGGGAGATTCCTTTTCACCATGGCTTATTTTCTTCTGCTATCTTGAAATGACATTACACACCCCTCATCGCTAGCCAGAGATTTAACCATACCAACTGTTATGGCGTCCGATGTTTCTGGTTGAAAATTCAGCGCACTTATTTGTAAGTATGTCAGTTGTCGTGGACTCAATAGCAGAGCACACTGCTGTAGTACTACTGTCTCTTAAAATCTAGATTTACACAGGTTCCTTAGATTACAGATTGAAAACTCAGTTTCTCTAAGATCTGAGGGGGCCTCAGTAGGCCACCATCACATCAAGAACTTCCTGAGGGGGCAGGAAGGAGGCAACATCCCTGCCCTGTTGTGAAACTCCACACCAGGCGCTGGCCAGGCTGCAGAGGTGCCATAAGCCCGTCTTCACAGCACGCAGCCCGAGAGGCTTCTCATCTCAGCTCTGCGTGCCAAATACGCCTGAGTCAAGCAGCAGCTCAAGCAAGCCTCTCATGACTAATTATGAGTGATTTGTCAAATTGCCAGAGTCCTGAAATAGACCGGCACCACTTTTTGCTGGACACTGTCCGACCAACAAGCTCTTGACCACTACAGTCTGCGGCCGTGTGCTGCACAGGCAGAAGACCTGGGGGGAAGAGAAAGTAGCAGAGAAGCATCAAGGATTTCCTCTCACTCTGTGCAGACTACGCACTGCATAGCTAATTAGTCGCAGGAAAATGCACCATCTGTTTTGCCAATGTAAGATAACAGTATTCCTCTTCAGCTTCAGGGAAGACCAGTTTCATAAACAACACCACACCCAAACCTCCTGTAAGATGGACTCTTTTGGCCACAGGGAGGTACGATGGGAGCTGCTATTTCTCAGTAAACACTCAGTAGGCTAAATGCAAAGACCAGTTTCTTATCTGAGAACAAAGGATTCAAGCATAAAGCACAAGTTAAAGCCCACAGAGAGGGAATAGACCAATTTCTAACATGTTACATTGCTACTACAGGTATGAAAATCTTTTAACTGCCAGTGACACAGAAGAAGTCTTCACCATGGAGAAGATTCACAGGGAATGGGAACAAAGCAACCTGGAAAGAGGGGTGTGAATACAATGACCAACGCACCCTGCAATGCTGCCATCCAAATTATTCACTCTTTAAGGAGTGGGGAACCAGCTTTCTGCTATTCAACATCAGATTGATGCTTTCTAGTAAAAAAAACTCTATACACATACATATACACACACACACGAGGCTGCTGATAGGGCGTGATACGCCTAAGTTTGGGAAAATAATCGCATAGCTTTATGATAGCAAATTACACTTGCATAATGAAGTGTACTGGCAGGCAAGATCAAGCTGAGTGGGTGTAGGCAGGTAGTATGCTTCAGCAGTAACTTAGAGAGCTGTTTCTTTAGCATGTGTGTGAAGTTTACATGCCTCAAATGTTTTTTTTTAGTTTTCTTAAATTTTCTGGCATCTTCCTATTAACAAGAGAGAAGATACTATCTCCATATGGGTAACAGCAAATTCCTAATTATTATACAGGAAGAGATGAACAAACCAGAATTTGCACCTAAGGGGAGATGCCCTGTATTTTTTATGCTATGTGCCTAAAACCAGCACTCCAGACAAACAGTCCACAATGTCTGAGAGCAAGATGTATACCACAGCTGAGTTCTCACCATTGCCCTCTATCTGTTGGCTTAAAGCTTCAAATCAGGACACACCCTCTATTTGGACAGTGTTTTAACTCAAATTTTACATTGCTTAAACTAATATTTTTGGCCTGACACTTCTAGATTTTTTTTTTTTCTTGTCAACTTGTTTTCTGTGGTCAGCATTGTTCACAGCACTGGGTAAGTCCTGCTGTAGCAAGCGGATGAATGGGATTCCTCCTGTACAGGTCACTAGCAGCCAGCACATTCAGAAAAACAGTTATAGCAATGGGAAAAAATTCCCCACATGTTTGTGTAAGATTCAGAGAGGTGCAGATTTATCTCATTAACTGCCCTTCCCCATCATTTTATGAGCCTTTCTGGCCATTGACCTCCTATGCCAGAAGAGCTGTGCAATTCCCCCCACTGGAGTCCTTGTCCATGTGAGCTAGGACATGCCACACAAGCCCTGGGGGCTTTGCTGTACACCTCAGAAGGCATCTGCCCCCTGTTCATCCAGGAGTGGGTGACAAAGACCAAGCCACCAGAGGAAGCAGAGTGAGTGGTCCACAAATACCTGTTTTCCATTTCAGGGCCAAGAACTATTTCAGGTATTGCTACTCAGGTATCTTAAGAATAAACTCTGCTTTTCCACATAGGATTTGAAAGACTCAAAAAAATTTACAGGCAGTTTCAGAAATATATAGTGATTACTTTTTGCAGGTGTAGTCCTCAAGTTGATGCTGGGTACCTCACTTGCTACCTTCTTGGGGCCTTAATGAGGCCAACTTGATGTATAGACAAAAAATCTTTTGACAAGAATAAGGACAAGGAATTCGCCTGTATGACAGCCATAAAGACTAAAACTATTTCAGTACAGCTTGAAAATCTCACCAATTAATTGCTCAGACATGAGCTAAAAGTTAGAATTTAGTGAAGTTCTAGCTATGTTGAGATGGCGTTCATTATTTTCTTCAAGCTTTCTGAACATCATCCATCGTACTAAAGAGTAGTGAATTTAATGTCCTAAATGAGGCAAATTCTGCTAAACCTAATGCCCTGAACAGTTGGCTGGGCAGGAGAAAAACCTTACAGGCTCTTCATATTCTTAGGCATGAGCATTTAGGGAGGTTCAAACAAGCAAAAATGTAACCTCTCTACACAAGAGAAGAGGCATTAGCAAAATAAGCAAACTTATGCTTTCAGAACAACCGTATCAAGTCTGTGGAGACTACATCTTCAGCCCAGCTCACAAGTAAGTAAAAGAGTCATTGCAGCATGCAGCTGTTTGCTCTCCAGTCTAGTGTTTAGATTTCAGAAATGTGGGCACCTCCGTAAAAGCTTCAGGCTCTGGTCAAGTCTTTTTAAATTTTTTTAGTAACAGTCTCAAAGCACAAGCAAGACTCAACACTCTAACAAATGAGGTTCCTCCTAATTTTCTGTGAGTAGGCCTGCTCTGCAGTTGTTCAGATTTGCCTGAGTTGCAGACCTCGGAAGTAGGGGGGGTTGTCCTACACAAAGATGCACCAATTTTGCTAAATCGGTAACCCTGCTATTTATGTATTTTCCCATAAACTCACAGTAATTTAGCTTGCCTGTCTTATTTTGCTCAATTGTATTTTAGCTTCTAGTTTCTAACCCAGCTATGCAAGATTTTTCCCAGTATATCTTCATGTGTTTTCAGTTTACATTAATTTTTTTCATTCTTGTACAAACGTGTTGAAGTGCACTTTCTCTTTGGGTAACATTCATACTCAACGAGATCTTATTTTAGTACTCAAAGCTAGCCATTGCCTTTCCATCACTTCACTTGCTTTTGAATAGTGTTTCAAAAAGTGTATTCCATTTCTGGAGATTGAGCAGCCCCTGTGCCAAAAGGCAGCCAACTAATTTCGATGTGTCAATGAAATTGTAAAACCAAGGGCCCTAATCTTGTGGCCTACACAAGCCATAGTTTGTACTTTGGTGTTTTTCACTTGATTGTATTTGTTCATGCTGCAGTTGCACCTTAAATTGCACCTTAAGTCCAGCAGCACTCACGAGTTGAGCAAGTCTTTCTAGTCATGAAATCCATCGATGTATCCCTGGACCTTTTCATCCTAGAGGGAAAGCACAAGCAACAGCTCTTCTAAGTGCATTTTAGTCTGATCTCCAAGAATGAGCATTTGAGGATGCTTACTGTGCTATTTAGACTCATGCTACAAGACCTGCACTAAAAATCACTGTTAGGGCTGCAGGCAAATGACGAGAGCACTGACTGGGCTCTGGCCTGAGGTTAACCAAACTGAACAGGACATGGAAAAATGTTGGAAAAATGAGAAAACTGTTGTATATAACAAACAGCAGTGTGAGACACTGACAGAAGTTACAGATGGTGCCATGAAGGATGGCCACATCTCACAGGCAGCTAACGGGGAGTTGCATGAGACATGGCCAAACTCCACAGATAACTGGGGGGAGTGCTAAGGACCTTTTGGGAAGTACAGTCTTGAAAAGCTACCATACCCAGGTAACTGTATCAGGTATATCACATCAGACGAAGATTACCCAGGTTAACAGTATCAGAAATACCAAATTTGGTGTCTGTGGGGAAAAAGTAATTTGAGGTGGGTTGTTGATTTGGGAGGAAACTGAGGTGGACATGAGAAGGTACAAGGCTGGTGAAATGGAGGGTTAATAAATGGGAAAAGGGATAATAAGGTCTGCAGATAATGTGAGTGGGGCTGCCTAGGAGTAGCCATCAGGCAGCCCTGCACTTGGGCATGGCAGACGGAGCAAGACAGTGAATAAAACCCATACCTACACCTTCACCGTATCAGTGGGGCCTGGTCTCAGCCTCAGGAGGCCTGGGTGGGAGTGGTCCACCCCTGTACATTGATGGACCAGATCGAGCATCCTTGTAACACCATGAGGGCACCCATTTCGGGTCTGGCTGCATCGGGGGCTGCGCACCGCTCCCCAGCAGAGCTCCCACCTGCCTGTCCTTCCTCTGCTCTCTGATGCTGCTCCAGGGAAGGGCCAAGAGATTTACACCTCTGCCATCCCACCATCCATGTCCTTGCCTCCTAACCCATTTTCAGTGCCTGGAGTTTCATGGTTCCGTGTCCAAGCTGTCGGTCATTTGCAGCAATGATGAAGCACAAGACTTTTAAGGACTAGAAGCAGCTTTGGAAAACCTGATCTGCCAATGTTAGGGTCATAAACAGTTGTTAGATATATCAGCCAGTGTCTATTACTCTTTTCTTTTTCTCCAGTGTAGGAGTAATTTTAAAAGCCCTTTAGCAAGGAAATCACTTGCCGCCAATTTAAAATGAGTTGCCTTTATATCAGCTACGGACTTGATCTCCCCCTGCCCACTCTACCTCTTTCCTGCACAGGAGCTTCCTCCTCTGTGCTCATCTGCTTACTCATGACTCCAAGGCAGAGCTCAAAGGTGAGTGTGATGCCTCTGAGCAGCAAGCTTTACATCAGTTCAAATGCCAAGGTGAATTTTTTTGTTTCTGTGTGCTGAACCTAACAAGAAGATTAGCATACAATAATACAGTGCCTGAAGTTTAAAACTAATCTGAAGTTTGTAGGACAGCTCTCTAGAAAGTAGGTTATTAAGAAGGGATGTAATTATTGAGTTTAATTACGCTGTCATCTGTCATTCTTGTTAAGTCCAATTACATCCGTGTGCAGCAGCTGAGAATCAGGTACAGAAGTCGTAATGATCATTTTGGTGGGTCAGGAACCTGGGACCTGAACTAATCTGGCAGCTGGATAATGTTTATGTCAAAGAGGTTGTGTGGTTTGGTGGGGAAGTGTGGTGTCACACAGACAAGAGCATTCAGGGTAACTGCTTCATTTTACAAGGCTTGATATTAACCTGCTTGCTCTACCGGCAAAGCAGATTTTCCATCAGGCGTGAGGAATGGAGCTTCAGAAAAGCTGCTTGTGAAGTCTGGGGGTTTAACAACTGGAAATGCAGCCTGGAACAATAACTTCTTTAGAAGGTACTATTTGAGAATAACCTCATTCTGTCAGCGAGTGCTCATCACGACAGGAGAGCAGAAAAGCCAGCCTCAGTGCTTCTTTCCCACTTCAAGACATTATCTATGACTGATGACTGAACTGACACTGACTTTTTTTTTTAAAACCATTACAAGGAAGGAAACGGCCAGAACAGGAGTTCCTACAGGCCATTCCAGATTTACTGCCCACTGCATTGCTATCCACAACTGTGATACCTAGATTTAGGAGGGTTGTACTCCACATCTTGCACTGCATCAGTGCAAGCCACTCGCACAACCCCTCCAGCTCAACAGCCAGCCTGTTCAGACTAAGGGCCAGGGGCATGGGTATTTCCTGGATGAGCAGAGCAACATATGGGGTCCTCACAGCACAGGGTTCCCACAGGACTAACCACACCAGTGTCTGAAAATAATCATGGCAACTGTGAAAGTGACTTACTGGAAGTTGATAGTTTCTGCTTCCTCCTCTCTTCAAATAAAATTGTGCATTTTTGGTGGGAAAAAAACAAGATTGTCTGGTTTTTGCAGCATTTAATTTTCTGTAGAAATAAAAGGTGACAGAATGCACTGTGTAACAAGAAGGGTGGCTGCTTTGGTTAGTCACATACAAGAAATGAGGAAAGTCAGTGGCTTTTGATTCTGATCTGACTCAGTAGCTCTTATTAAATAAGTGATACGCATTTGACTGTCTCCCCTTTTGGGGAAAAGGTGGACCAGTCCAGCTCATCACTATGCAGGGATTGCATGCCACCCTGAACAACAGTATGATGATGAATGGTGTCTTAAAAAAAACCCAAAGTACTTACATACTCATACCATTTGGATAGAGGTGACAAGCCATCGCCAACCAAATCAAAGTGTAGGCAGAGGAGGAAATGCCATTGCCGCTACAGAGCGCTTTGGATGGCAGCCAACAACCACCTCCTATCCTATGGAGTTGGCTAATGCAGTCTGTATCAAGAAGAGGGTAAATTGTAAAGGCTTGATAGATAGGTTTAACTATCAACCAACAGAAAAAAAAAATCTATTTCATAAGAGACCCAAGGTACAAGCATGAACCTGGAAAGACTTTTCTCCTCCGAGAACAGCATCACATGTAAGGCCTCTCTAGATTTTTCATGATGCATTTGATTGTACCGTAACTTGCCAAGCTGTGTGTTTAAGAACAAGGAGGATACACCATTGACTCCAAGATTAGCATGGTGGGTTAGCCCTGGCTGGATGCCAGGTGCCCACCAAGCCGCTCTATCACTCCCCCTCCTCAACTGGACAGGGGGAGAGAACATATAACAAAAGGCCTGTAGGTCAAGATAAGGACAGGGAGAGATCACTCACCAATTACTGTCATGGGCAAACCAGACTCAGCTTGGGGAAATTAATTTAATTTCTTACCAATCAAATTAGAGTAGGGTAACGAGAAATAAAAAAAAAACCCAGATCTTAAAACACCTTCCCCCATCCCTGCCTTCTTCCTGGGCTCAATTTAACTCCTGATTTCTCTACCTCCTCCTGGCAAGTGGCGCAGGGGGATAGGGAATGGAGGTTGAGGTCAGTTCATCACACTTTGTCTCTGCCGCTCCTTCCTCCTCACACTCTTCCCCTGCTCCAGCACAGGGTCCGTCCCACAGGAGACAGTCCTCCACAAACTTCTCCAGCATGGGTCCTTCCCACAGGCTGCAGTCCTTCAGGAACAGACTGCTCCAGCATGGGTCACCCACGGGGTCACAAGTCCTGCCAGCAAACCTGCTCCAGCGTGGGCTCCTCTCTCCATGGGTCCACAGGTCCTGCCAGGAGCTTGCTCTAGCATGGGTTTCCCATGGGGTCACAGCCTCCTTCAGGCATCTACCTGCTCTGGCATGGGGTCCCCCACGGGCTGCAGGGGGATATCTGCTCCACCATTAACCTCCATGAGCTGCAGGTGGGTATCTGCTCCACCGTTAACCTCCATGAGCTGCAGGTGGGTATCTGCTCCACCATTAACCTCCATGGGCTGCAGGTGGGTATCTGCTCCACCGTTAACCTCCATGGGCTGCAGGTGGGTATCTGCTCCACCGTTAACCTCCATGGGCTGCAGGTGGGTATCTGCTCCACCGTTAACCTCCATGGGCTGCAGGGGACAGCCTGCCTCACCATGGTCTTCACCAGGGGCTGCAGGGGAATCTCTGCTCCAGTGCCTGGAGCACCTCCTCCCCCTCCTTCTTCACTGACCTGGGTGTCTGCAGGGTTGTTTCTCTCACATGTTCTCACTCCTCTCTCCTGGCTGCAGTTGCACAGCAGTTTCTTTTCCCTTCTTAACTATGTTATACCAGAGGTGCTACCCCCATCACTGATGGGCTCAGCCTTGGCCAGCGATGGGTCCATCTTGGAGCCGGCTGGCATTGGTTCTATCAGACATAAGGGAAGCTTCTAGCAGCTTCTCAGAGAAGCCACCCGTGTAGCCCCACCCCACTACCAAAACCTTGCCACGCAAACCCCATACAATTACAGACACTTCCAGGGGTGTTTCCAGATTGTGACCAGACCTCTCTGCCTTATTCACTCCAGTAATTCCGTTGTTTTAGGAGGGTCATCCACAATGTTTGGAAGGAAAGAGAGGAGAAGACAAAAATAATTTGGCTCCACTGAAGTTTAATTCCTCAGTTAAAAAATGCTTACTCTGTGAAAAATATAGCGACTACATGCTGTCCCTGCTACTTTTCTTTGATGGATGTTGGGGTAGAAGACAGAGGAGGGACGATGGAGAAGAATCTACACATTTTTCATCACCACCTTGTGCCCTGCTAGGTTTAATACAAGATACAGGAGCACCAAGTAGCACAGAATAGGTTTTTTATCATGTGCAAGCACATTTACTTTGAATTGACTGCACTGGATTTAGAATATCCAGAAGATTTTAGAAATATTAGGGAAAATATTTAGTTTATGTAATTATTATATTCATGTGATTCCTTTCTGTGCTCTCAAGAGGATCACGTTTAGCTCTCCAGGCACCATGATGCTACGTACTTGTATTTCGCAGGCAGGCGCAGTCCATCCTTATATTTCACACATCCACCACTATTGTGCTCGTGAAGGGGCAGGTGCACAGCCTGGTCCAGAGGAATCGTTTCCCTCTACAGGGGCCGATGTGTCACAAGGGTGTGTAAAATCTCCATGATAGCTCAGAGGTACAATGGAAGCAGGGTCCTACAGACTTGTCACAAGAAGTGGTGATTCAGCTTTGACAATCAGAAGTTTAACACCCCCTACTCAACAGCCTGAGCAGAGCAGCTGTTTCCAAATATTGATTCTTACAGCAGTTTCAGGATACACACCAAAACCTGATACCCTAATGCTTTCTAATACCTCAGGGTTTTGAAAGGAAGTGTCTCCTTTAGGTCATTGCAATCAGATTTGTCTGTGGATCTTCCAAAAGACCCTGGCTGTGACCAGGTATCTCATGACTGTAGGAATCAGAGACAATAGAATCAGTAGACAATAGAATCAGAGACAATAGAGATCATCAGATCAAAGGGTCAACACAAGCCGTACAGCGACTACATATATAATCATTTACATAGAAATTGTTCTCTGCCACCAGAAAAACAGGGTCCAATCAAGACTTGGGTCTAGATTTCAAGCCTTGAAAAGCCTGGAGGCCTTTGGTAGTTTCTGACTGGAGAGGAAAGCCAGGCCTTTGGGAGGGTTGAAAGGAAATAGCAGCTGGTCAAAGAGACACAGGAGTGGTGTTTCTGAACAATATCGAGGGGGCTAAAGAGTTAAGTAGTTCATTTTGGCCCTAAATCCATTGCTGTCCGAAAATGGAATGGATATTAAATATCAATTAAAAAAAAAAAGGAAAACAGAACCAAAAAATAAAAGTTAATACACACAGTGTCCACGGAGTAGTGGCTCCTCAGATACAGGTTCCCAGAAGTGGGGCTTGCTTTGAAAAGGCAGTACAACCCAGTTTGTGTAATGACAAGCTCAATTCACATAGCTCCTCCAGAGGTCGTTTTGGAAGTGATGAATATAAATAATTTGGATACTGAGGTTGTTGCATACAATCATAGGCCAAGTAATGATTGGATTTATTCACCTGCTTTAGAGAGGTTCTGCTTACTGACAAAAGAAGGGGAAATGAACAGACAGGGAACAAGAGAGAAAATGCAAGGGGTTAACAGTTAAGGGAGCAGGTAGGATAGGAGAAGGTAGTATAGTTACTCAGCTCCAGCCCTTTTGTCCATCCCAGACCTTACTGAAGAGCAAAGTTGAAATTTTACCATGAGTTAGAATAGCCTTGCATTTATACAAGCAGCAGGAACTTCCTTGACGTTAGGCAGCTCACTAGCACCTAAAGATTTTCTCCAGCTGTTCTACTGTGAGCTACAAGGTCTCCTAGGAGCACCAGGTTAAGTGCCAAACACATGCCTTATTAAAACAAGGAGAGGATGAGGAAGGAAAGGTGACAGATAATAACACACCACCTGAGCTGCTTCAGGACTGCTGCTGCGAATTCCCTCCTTGGGTAGCATTAACTGCTGCCACTGAGATGCGTCCTTGGTACTGGCTTGACAGCACCGATTAATTCTGGAAGACAAGATGAGCCACAGCGCAGAGACCTCCATCAACCCAGATTCCCTTCTCTATCTCCAGCTATCGCCCTGTGCCAGCACCATCAGGGACCTCCATGCTAAAAAGGACTAAGGCATTTCCATACCACCTCTGCACATCTCCACCGTGAGCTTTTGGACATACATTAGCCTGAATCATCTTTGTTTAACAAAACATGGGAATTGAGAGTGGCGGAAGGCCATGCTCCACTTGCTTTAGAAATGTGAGGACTGCAGCTATTGCAGAAGACTCCTGCTTCAACTAAGCTGTGGCACTGTCTCCCAGAAAGACAAAGGGATGCTTCTCTTCCTCTTGTAGATGAGAAGAAAACTTAAACACCTGCCCTAGACGTGACTATCTCAATAGCAAACTGGCAACTGTATAACAAATGAGACGTTTCTACTGTCCACATTCTTTGTAATCAAGCCCCAATGTGATACCCCCCACCTTCTTCTGACATCGAAGGGAAATGAGGCAGGCAGGAAAGAAAGGTTCATTGCAATAGTTTCCTGCTAGCAAAAATAAAGTGAGTAGCACTAGCATGATTACACCTTAATTTTACTAAAGCAAATGAATATTGTGATCATCTAATTCAGGGATGTTAGAGGAGGGTAAACAGGATTGCAGTTGTGTTATTTTATCTCCAAGAATATCTTGTCACTTTCCTAGAACCATTTTCACGTGGAAGGAATAGGAAAGGTATTCTTGTCCCCCAGCACTTAATGACTCACTACAGGGTGAGATACTGAGCACAATGAAACAGACGAGTTAGGTCTGTTATTAGGACATGAATGCTAGATACGTTTTCACTATAAAACCGCACTATTATTCAACAGTAAGACCTGTCAGTCATGCTGTGTGTTTCTGTACCTCTCCAGAAGGCGTATGAGGCACCACTGCTTACCAGGTAGTACTTGCCCTGCATTAACTATTGAGAGGAAAGTAAAGAATTTAATTTCTACCAGTGGTGGAAAATGAGGCAAAGGCATGAATCTGGACTTGGAGTGCTTCTATGTCTGCTTCTCTTCAAAATTTCAGAATTTGTATTTGTTGATACTCCCCACAAAATAAAGCTATTTGCAAGATTCAGATTTAGAATTTGTTAAAAATGCAAGGAATTAAATTTTCCTTCACAAAATCAGATGTTGGAGGATTGGAGTTTCAGTGGTTTTAAAAGAAAAAAGTGTTACCCAGGTTGGTGGGATAGATGAGTTTTTTCCTCCCTTCCAGCAGATGATCTTAGTTAACACCTATGTAAACAGAAATGGAATCTGAATCACAGAAAAAGCTTTCTTTTCTTTGTAAACTCTTAAGCTGGGACTATTTAAAAAGTGAGGGTTTTGTAATCCCTTGGAGTATTTTTAACTTTAAGTACCTCAAATACTATTTGAAATTGCTGAGTACAGAAAGATGCTCTGGAGAAAACAGAATTGTTAATATATCATTCGTTTGCCAGTGCATGTGAGTTGAATGATAAAAGCAGATACAGACTGTAAGGTACATTGTTAAAGGCTGAAATAAATCCATAGCATTGTTTTGAAGTCAATGAAGTCACCCTTCTGGTTTTTATTCTTTTTTTTGGCAATTTTGGCCATCCATTTACTTGCTTGAACTGTGAAGTGAATGATAAATTAATAATATTGCTCTTTCTACAATAAATACTTGGTTCTTTCTTGGACATTTGCCTTTCCAGGTCTCAACATTTATTACATTCATCAGTATTACTCCCATCCTACAAGTATGGGGGAAAAACCCTGAACACAAAGAGATGCAGGAACTTGCCCCATGTCATCCTATGCACGTAGCAGACACGTTTCCCTGCCCCAGGCAACTCTTAGACCCACCAACACATGGGAATCACTACTGAACATTTAATTTGCTGTCCCTGAAATACACAAATTCAGGAAAGAGGATTTATCTTTGATAATTTATTTCTGTTAAAAGATCTGAAGCGACCCAGAAAGCAGTTATTAAGCTATATTTGGGGATTCAATTAATGCTGAACATAGTATGCAAACCAGGACCCACCTGTTAAAGGAAAATCAAATGTCAAGAGGAGTTCAGACAAAGCCTATGTCTTAATTCTCATTACTTATGGATATACAAATACATTTGTGTAGGCAAGAAATGTTTACCATCAACGTGTGCTCAAAAGGCACTCACAGAGGACTGTTTTCTACCTCATCCTGTTCTTCCTTCCCCTACACCCCCAACAGGGATTCAACCTAAATGGGTCATGAATTGACTAACTTTGATGTGAATGGTAAACACTTCATCTTCTACTCTACAAAGTCTGTTGGTTAATATTTATAGGGATTGAGGAATATTAAGTTATTTGAGAAGGAGCATATATATTCCCACAAATACAGGGGAGGAATGGAGGGGAAAAGATTGTCAAAGTTTACAAAGACATCAGATCATCAAGAGCCTTGTGAAGACATTAGATGGTGAAGGAGAGCTAGTTATTTACAAAAGGTACTCAGTCATTTTAATGAACACATTTCATGAAAGTTTAATACTGTCTTATGTTGCGCATCTTAAATCCCAGGCTCCTGAAACAAGGTGATTACATATGAATCTCCACTTTCCTTGTTCATCCAACATTGTTGTTAAAAGCATTAACCCTAACAACTCAAAGGAAAAGTAGAGAGCTTTCAGATGCAGAGCTTCAAAACTTCTGATTTATGCAAGCTTCTTGATTTTAGAAAGTTTTGCTTCATCTTTGAAAGTTCTGACACTGGGCTTCTGTTGGACCCCTGACTGACATGATAAATCATAAAGCTTATCAGAGTTCTGGGATTTTTTTTCTCCAAAAAAATAGTGAATGAAGTATGCAGACAGAGAGTGTAATTGTTATGGTGCCTTAGCCTGGCACAGAACAGAGATCAGGCAACAGGAGCTCCACTTTCACCAAAGGAGGAAAGGTCTAAGTCTTGCATTCTTCGTCTCGCCTTCAGCTCTTTTCCACTCCACAACCCTATGGACATCCTCACATTCCTTACATTTCTCATCTACTGTATGTTGGGGTTTTGGTATTACTCTTCACCTTTCCATTTTACCACTCTGTTCATGCACAGGGGTTCTTTTCCTCTGCTCTCTGCCATTCAAAGAGGAGATGCTATTCTGCCTAATGCTCCACCTGCCACATCTTACTGCTTAATGCCCTTCATACCCTAGTTGGAGTAATTTGTGCTGTAGCATCTTGGAAGACTTTCATATGCTTTCCACTGCCAAATTACTGTTTTGCCTTTCTCATCACCTTTGGTCTCAGCTTTCCTCAGCTGTGCAGATGGAGATGGGGGAGAGTTGTATAATTAAATATTAATGTGACAGCATATACATTTGTCAGTTGGTGAGGTGTGCCATGGACACGTGCCTTAGAGCACAGGCTGTTCTCAGCAGCAGCTGCTGAGTACAAGTCTTAGACTATCAGTACTATAGACTGCTTTGAAAGATATCAGTAAATATTGAAATGATAGTAAAAGCAATTTGAGGTGTGAGAAGGTAAAAGTAATCCAAGCAATATGTTTAGTTCAATTCCCTGCTTTGTCATCGGCTTCATGTGTCTTCACCTAAATACTCTGCGCCTCCAGCCCAGTGTGCCTTTAACCTATCTGCCCTTGTCATGGTTTAGCCCCAGCCAGCAGCTAAGCACCACGCAGCTGCTGGCTCACTCCCCCCTGGTGGGATGGGGGAGAGAATCGGAAGAGCAAAAGTAAGAAAACTCGAGGGTTGAGATAAAGACAGTTTAATAGGGAAAGCAAAAGCCGCGCACGCAAGCAAAGCAAAGCAAGGAATTCCTTCACTCCTTCCCATGGGCAGGCAGGTGTTCAGCCATCTCCAGCAAAGCAGGGCTCCATCACGTGTAATGGTTACTTGGGAAGACAAATGCCATCACTCCAAATGTCCCCCCCTTCCTTCTTCTTCCCCAGCTTTATATACTGAGCATGACGTCATGTGGTATAGAATAGCCTTTTGGTCAGTTTGGATCAACTATCCTGGCTGTGTCCCCTCCCAGCTTCTCCTGCACCTGGCAGAGCACGGGAAGCTGAAAAGTCCTTGACCAGTGCAGCAACAACTAAAACATCTCTGTATTATCAACACTGTTTTCAGCACAAATCCAAAACATAGCCCCATACCAGCCACTCTAAAGAAAATTAACTCTATCTCAGCTGAAACCAGGACAGCCCTCACGGGTAACTGGGTTCATGAATTGCAAGGTGGAAGACAAGCCTAAGATCCATTAGGGAAAAAACCAAGGCTGAACCTGGTTTTCTTCACATCTTGGGGTACCCCTAACATCCAAGGTAGAGCAGAAGGTTGGACAGATGGGGGTACAGGTACTATGTCGTGCTTTATTTTGAGAAACAGATGGTCATACCAGCCCTCTCTCTAAAAGGATGCTCCACATAGGCTCTCTTGGTTAGAAGTGGGAATTTCATGGCAGCACCTAAATCCTTGTGTGAATTGAGCCCTCACTCAGAGCTAGCAACTCAGAGCCATGAGAGCTAGTAGCGAAGAAATGGAAGCTCCTCAGATAGTGTAGCCATAATAACCAGTTACAAAACCTCCAGCACCCACAGGCCCTAATCCTTTGGGATGAGCTAAGAGGACTTCTGATAGTAAGGTCTGGGAGAGTTTTAAATCACATTGGTTACTTTATGTTTTGATCCCTAGGGGTTGGAAGCAGGATACATGATGCAGTTTGCAATAACTCTACAAGGACCTGACAAAAGTACCAATTTCTTCTGCAGAGAGCCCTTATTTAGTGAACATGTATATCTTGTCACAATTTCCACCTGAGAAATACAGTCAGTTATTGAATGCTGTTGGCCTGCAGAGCTGCCTGAAAATGAAGAGTCCCGATTCAGTTACTAAGGACTGCACAGGCATGCAGATGGGGACGTAGCACAGGCTGGATGGTTCCCCTGTTATAAGGCAGCTTTAAGTGAGAACAGTTGCAAAATGAGGCTACTTGTGCTGGCCTCGGGAGGAAAGAAGTATTTTCCTTTAGCTCTGTGATGCACGTAGCACTGGAGATTTGCAGAGAGACATTTCTTTGCCTCATGAGGTCCCAGGACCTCAGCTGCACTTTGGTCAGGTGGAAATTCAAGCCCCTTCCCCATATTCTAATTTCTGTCATAAGGAAGATCATCTAAACAGGCAAGCAAGGAGCTTTGATGGGCTCCAGAAGGGCCCATATCATTGCTGATGCTCCATCAGAGAACTGACTGCAAGGGGCAGCACAGCTTCTCTGAGGCCATCAGGAAGGACAAGATTTCGTTTGCTTTTAGCTATTTTCCCAGCTAACACATAAAAATCTCTATATTATACAAACTGTCTATTAAGGTGTTGAAGGAAAAAAAATAATCTTAGCTTATGTTGAGGAGTCTTAAGATAGAATGGAAATGCTTATGGCACTGCAAAACAAAATTTCCAGAATCAGAAGGCTTTATACTGTAGTAAGGATATACAGAAGAGAAGCTAAGAAATAAATGAGGAAACTCTGGCTATGACACATTTCCCAGCTGGCTACATACCTACTAAGGGTCAGATCTGAGAGGGAAACAGTTATTTTCTTCATAAAACATACCAGGCAAAAGTAACTGACAACGCTAGGTGTTTAAAGGCACTCTCCAGCTCAGCCTAGACTCTTCCCTTCGAACATTCAGCATCATTTCTCTAAGGAAAATAAAGTCACCATATCAAATCCCTTTCATCAGCCCACTTGGTGGAAAGCTGCCTTCTCAACCATACCCCTCTCCACTCTTTGTTTTTCACAGTTCTCTCCCCAAAAGAGCCTCCTCACAACTCACCCTCCTCTCTAAGAGGGCTCCCAGGAGGACTGGAGGATCTCCCCCCCATTGTTTAGTTGTTCACCCTAGCTGGAAGAAAAGCAATTATCCCTGACTGGGCCAAGCCCAGTGTTTCCTCCTGGGCCGGTTGTTTTGTGATGGGTCTTTGCAAACACCACACGGCTTCCTGGCTGTAAGATAGTGTCTGCTTAGAAAGGGGAATGGCATGTACTTTGAAACAGACATGAGGCTAAAACATACGATACCCGAGCAATCATGGAAAAAAAAGAAAGTCTCATTAATACATTTGATCTGTAATGATAATATCTTGCGATTGAAAGGCAGGCAAGAAAAAGTGCAGATGTTATTTTCATATAGTATTTGTTCATTGTTTTCCAACTACAGGTAGAAAATCACTAGTCTTGATTTTTTCATACATATCATCACCCTTACGGCAGAATTGCCTTGCTGTTGTCGATTGGATGTTTCTGATTTGCTGAATGGACATTTTCTTATACATTTGCCTTTTTCTGTTTTCATAATTAATTAGTTGCCACAGGCTAGACTGAATAGGGACTGGTTTTGAATGTTTGGCACTTAGCTTTGACCTAGCAAGCTACCTGAAAATATGCACCATATGAAATTCCTGAGTAGTCCCTCTGAATTAGAGTAAACGTGGCTATAGTGGAACAAAAATTTCATGCCCTTATTGATACTAAGCATATGCTTTTTCCAGTCAGTGTTGGTTAGTCTACTCAGGAAACAAGACAATGACATGAATATGAATATTTCCATCCTCCTATATAGATTAAAGTGAAGATTTTTAGACATGATTGCAGATTTTGGTTGCAGAGCATGAAACAGTGTAAAGGACTTTTCCTTTACACTGGGGGGAGATCCTCCAGTCCTCCTGGGAGCCCTCTTAGAGTGGAGGGTGAGTTGTGAGGAGGCTCTTTTGGGGAGAGAACTGTGAAAAACAAAGAGTGGAGAGGGGTATGGTTGAGAAGGCAGCTTTCCACCAAGTGGGCTGATGAAAGGGATTTGATATGGTGACTTTATTTTCCTTAGAGAAATGATGCTGAATGTTCGAAGGGAAGAGTCTAGGCTGAGATGGACAAAAGAAATCAGGGCTGATTTCTTTTTCTTTTAATTAAAGAATAAAATACCAGCTTCTGGAAAACCAGGTCCTTTGAAATCAAAAGACAGACATCATGAATAACTTCTGAAAAAGGTGATCTGACCATGCTAACAATACCAGAGCTGGAATCTCAAGCTGTTTATACCAACATTATTTGTTTTGCTCTGCAGTTCCCGTTCATAAAGTCTATTTTTATTGACTCTGCACAATTTGTCAATCAGCAAATGGGATCATTCTATAATTCCATACCAGACAAACAGCTCCCTCATAAATGTATTTATAAAGTACTTTTATATGCAAATATTTATTTCTGCAGACAAACAACAAGAAAATGCCACAGTACTTTAGCAGCTACAGAGAAGATTAGAAGGGTGGTTTCCAGGACAGAAGAAGCCAAGACTGAGAGCAAGGCAGGGGAAGTTGCTTTCAGAGCTGTTTATCTTCCTCTGATATGTCCCATTGTAAGAGAAAACGAAAACTAACTCTATGAGCAGGAAGGATCCCAGATTTACAGTAGCACTAAGGATACTATTGAGCCAAGGTGGATCTGTAAGTGCATTGTCAACCCAGCATAAGTAATTTTACTATTGCTTATGGCAACACAGAAGCTAACAGTGCTTTCTTCATTGCTGTGTGAAGGTACCTAGCAAATTACTATGCTGTAGGACGAGTGATAATTGTATTGTGGTTTCGACAGCTGCAGAAGGAGAGTGAGGTGATCAGTTGCTTCTGGGTCAGAGCTGGGGTTGAGTTGTTGTATGGGTACAGAGTTGTAACCATGTACCGCCAAATTTAAACAAACATCGCTGACATAATTTCATCTGCTATTGCCATGCTTCAGCTGTCCTACTTACAGATTACAGTCTATATAAGCTATTAAAGGTCACTACATATATACTTCATACAATCACAGATTTATTCCTGGCTGGATAACTCCACTGCACGTTTTCCCCTCCTTTAACACCGACCTTGTGTTGTTCTTGTTGATGTCTCATTACCACTATGTCACCACCACTGCCAAAGGAGAGCAGCTGGATAACTTCAGTAGTTCAGTTTTTATCCCCATCCAAAGAGAAGGAAGAAAAATATATGCCTTTTGGAGTTTATTCTCTCACTAGTCTGGAGTTCTGCAATATTCTCCAAGAGCAAGAAGAAAGTGGTGTTTTAACAGAAGGGATATGGGACAGTGAACTTAGGGGAGGAGAGGAGAGTGTGATTGCAGGAATCATCTAAGTAGCAAACATCCCTAAAGGTTTGGAGATACCAGAAAATGGAGCTAGAAGTATGGGTGGCGTAGAGGGAAAGAAACCCTTTATATGAAAGGGCATGCAAAGTGCAGATTTTGGCAGAGTCCTGCAGTAAAAGCCTTGTATGTTTGTGACCGAGGGTGCAAGTGTACATTGATAGAGGTATCTGTAGCAGTTGTGGATAGTTGTGTTAAAAGCTCCAATTGCTGCAGGGCTGAAATTGCAAAGAGAAGAATTAATGGACTTCAGTGCTGTTGATCTCTTCAAATGTTTATGGCACTGTTGTCTCAAAAGTGGCAAAAACTACGGTAACAGACATGGAAATCATCGTGTACCTGAGGAATCATTGCACGGGTCCCTTTAGGGAGGATTTAGATTGTACCTCTACCTGGTATTTACTGGTTTCTGTGCTGAGCATAGCAATAAGTTATAACTAACTAAACAATTGGATAGTTTATAAATTTCATTTACAACTACCGTCACTTTCTCGATCTCAGAACCCGTCATAAAGCAGAGGCAGCTACACTGATTTATAGCAGCTAGAGATTTCCCGAAGGATTTCAGCCCTACTGGTACGTTCCTATTGATCACACTTCAGAGAAAGGCTCAGAAACTGAAGACAAATCACTCCTGGATTGTTTGAACCAGTATTTGCTAACCTTCTGAAACCTACCATTATAAGGCCCTGTTTTTTGTTAATATTTGTTAATACAGCTGTAACTGGGGTTTATGGGGTTTTATATGCTTCCCTTTGCTTTTAGACTAAAACATACTGTTTTAGTCTCAATTTTCATCAGTTTTCCTGATTTTGTTCTTTTTTATGCTGTGTGCATGAGAGAGACAGCTCAAATATTTAGCATTTGTATCTTTTTTCAGTTCTTATTGATCCATCTATGCCTGCACACTTTTAGCATTGTTTATCAAGGTCCAGAAATATCAGTAGCCTACGACTTTTTGCATGGTTTGCCTAACCCTTACCAATTTTTGCTAAGGACTATTCATAGGTCAGTGATCAGCTAGATATCCTGGACTACCGATTTATTAATGCAATGCATACACTCTTCATTTCTCACTTAGTATGTTAAGAATAACTATTTTTGGAAATGAGACAGAGAAGCAATATAGTAAATTTCTGGTGTCCTCATTTTAAGGATACAACTGTGTGGCATCCCTGTTACTACAGTGAAAAAGGGATACTGAATTTAGATTTGGGTGTTTGAGGTATATTATTTGAATGATAGCACAAGAAAAAGTTCATTTGTTTTGAATTTCAATTTTTTAATTAAAAAAAAATAATCTGTCATCTGGTCAATTACTGACTCTTTTTGCCTGCATTTCATCAGCCAGTTCTTGTGTGTCATGGTTTAACCCCAGTCAGCAGCTAAGCACCACGCAGCCGCTCCCTCCCCCTCCCCCCACCCAGTGGCATGGGGGAGAGACTCCAAAAAGCACAAGTAAGAAAACTCGTGGCCTGAGATAAGAACAGTTTAATAACTGAAATATAATAACAGTAATAATAACAACAACAACAACAAAACCACCACCACCACTAATAATAATAATAATAATAATAATAATAACAATAACAATAATAATAATAATAATAATAATGATGATGATGATGAAGAAGAAAAGGAAAATAACCAGAGAGAGAGAGAGAGGAACAAAACCCAGGGAAAAACAAAAAACCAAGTGCTGCAACCGCTCACCACCCACTGACCAATGCCCACCCAGTCCCCGAGCAGCGATCGCTGCCCCCAGCCAACTCCCCCCGTTTCTATACTGAGCATGACGCCATATGGTATGGAATAGCCCTTTGGGGCCAGCTGTCCTGGCTGTTCCCCCTCCCAGCTTCTTGTGCACCTGGCAGAGCATGGGGAGCTGAAAAGTGCTTGACCAGTGTAAGCACTGCTTAGCAACAACTAAAACATCGGTGTGTTATCAACATTATTCTCATCCTAAATCCAAAGCACAGCACTATATTAGGTACTAGGAAGAAAACTAACTCTATCCCAGCTGAAACCAGGACATCGTGTAACAGCATGGAAGTGTGTCCGTGGAAGCAGCGTGTCTGTGTAGCTCAAGCACGTGCCCAGAGGTAAGCAAGCAGGTACTGCTTTACCCACGAAGAGTCAGTTTTGCATAGGAAGAGTTCATCCTGCTTCTGCTGAAGTCAGTAAATAGCGTATCCTTAATTAAAAAATTCAAGTAGTGGCAGACGTGCCTGACAAGTGAGTTGCAGTATGGCAAAAGACACCTGAGCTCACACTACATACGCTTTCAGTGAGCAAATAACGGTTTTGTTAAAACTGCGATTACAGCGATGTGTCAATTCTATGCACACACTTCTTTTTCCAGTTCATTTTGTGATCATTTGTCTCTTCTGTGTACCTGACATTTTTTGTCTGACATCCAGATTATCAACTATTTTGAAAGGAAAATGCCCATACCATCTGTCTGATCAGCATTCAGCACAAGACCCTGTTTGAGCTGGGAATCCCATGCATCTAGACAAATACTTGACCTCGAAGCCAGATGGGAAAAGGGCATTATCAATTAAGCCAGGGATGATATGTACATTTTGAATTAATAAATGTACAGTTCTGGCTTCCCTCAAGAGAACTTAAGGCAGGAGAGAGGTAAAGTGTAGAAGAAATCCATCACAGATGTGAATTTTCCTGTGATGAGCTGGAGTGCCTCATAATATCTCAGTGCTAAGATCAAAGCTCCACTCCAATCTAATGCTTGTGCTTCATTAGTAAACATTAGGCCAACTCTAAACTTGTGCCAAAGAGGGACAACGAAAGTGCTAAACTGAATGGCTTCTGACCAAGAACCATTCACTAGCTTCGTAACCCGAGTTCCCTAACTGCAGTATAATTAGGTATGGCAAGCCACGTACATGTATAGGTGTAGGGAGTGCTAATGAGCTCTACGCCGACAGCACGTGGTTGACAATGCAAGCTCAGATGCTGGTGTGTCTGAGAGAGGGAAGCTGCTGATGTTGATGCGACTTTGTACCGTGCCAGTTGAACAAAACACACCTGTAATCAACCGATGGCTTTGTTGGACTGTTTTCCCTTTAGCTGACCTTGCCCCGGCTAATGATGAATGTGAACGCCAGTCTGGTGAAGGCTTGTCCTTTTCTCTGCTCCTGCTCAGTCCCTTGGAGGATCAAAGCTGCAGAGGATGGTGTGTGGACACAAAACTGCATCCACAGCTCAGTGAAGTCAAAGGAGAGACACTCAGCCTCTTTGTGGCTGTCACATCAAGCTGTAAGCTCAGCTTTGCTTTGCCTGCAAGATGTGCTTAGCCAGCTAAAACAGTGGTGAAAAAGCCCTCTGCTTGTAACATGCATTTTAATCTCCACAGGGTGGGCATTCTGTGGTCTAACAGCAGACTCTGCTCTCAGCACAGGCTATCTGGACGAGCCTGGTATTTAGATGTCAGATCTGGTAGTCCCTTTCGTCTTGAAGCTCTGAAAGTGGGGTAATGAATTGTTGGTCCGTTTGGCTGCAGAGTCTGATATCATTCTGGTGGAGAGACCAAGAAAGCTTCTGCACTGGCTGACTGCAGTCAGTCGTACTGACTGCTGCTGCAGCCTGTCTGGAGCCTTGTCACTAGAGATCTGGGTTTTTATTGGGATATGACTCATGTGATAGAAAATGGCCTTGGTATGTATATGTATATTCACGGCACAATATCTGCAATCTGAAGTCTGTCTTTCATTCATTTCCTAGAACAGTCAAATAGAGGCTTGGTTGTTGGTTTTTTTTTTTCCCCCCTCATGGCAGAGCTTCAGAGACTTTCAAGGCAGTCCAGAGTGGACACAGAATAGATGCTGTGGTCCTCTGAAAAGCTGCTCTGCTGTCATGCTAGAAGATCCCAACTGCCTGTGTTGGGAAGAGCAGAGTGACACCAGAGCTGCTAAAGCAGAAAGCTGGGTCCCAGCAGCTGGCAAAATCACCGCCTCTTTCGCTTACCTCTTTGTTTCAGGAAGATGCCAGCAGCTTATGCTCAAAGAGGTGAACCACCAGAGCCGTCGGTTCTTGTTATTCTGGCTGCTGTCATGCCACATCAGTGGGACATGACTTCCAGCTCCATTTCAGGAAAGCATTGCCTTGGCCAAGCCACCTAGTTTTCTGTGAGCACGTTTTGGCTGGAGGAAAGCTGCCATGTTTATAGGGTAAATATGGGGTTTATTTCCAGTACACTTGATGGAAATGTCGTATCTCTTGTGTCTCAATTGTGTGACAGACCCGGGGTGCCCTGAGGGGTGAACTGGAGAAGGCAGTGTCCAGTGGGAAGGGGCTTGCGCTGACCCCACGTAGAGGAAAAGTCCCCCATTGAGGTGAAGCGGGGACAGGCGTCTTTCTGAAAGGTCCTAGGGACAGGTTTATGTTGTGATGTGGCAATGGAAAGAGGAACTGATAGCTTTTCCTTAACTGAAATTGCATAAAGAGACACTTTTTGAGGTGAGTGTAATATTTTTACTTGTGGCTCTTTGTTTGCCCTGGTACAATGCCCTGTGTGTTGAATGGTGGTTGGAGAAAAGTTACTAAAGCCATTTGTTTATATTTCTAATGTGATGACTTTCTTTTTTTTATTTTTAGGGGATAAATGCAGAGAACAATAAAACAATCCCTCCTTTCTGGGCAATACACATAGAGCACAGCTGACACAGGGGCTTGAAGGCTTCAGAATGATGCTAAAACCAAGAGCCATTTTCTATTATTTAATATTAATTACATCTTCTGTAACTGTACATATTCTGTGCATCTTCTGTGCCGCTGTATATGGAGAGAATGAAGCTCCACTAGAATCAATCCTTCACAAACTGACAGGTCCTTGTAACAAGGACTTTACCACTTTACAAAAAAGCTGTGAAATATTACTGTATTTTATTTTTGACACTGTGATCACATTTTCCTAGTACCAAGCAAAACAAAAGGCAACTTGCACCAGCACAAACAATAAAGCATTTTGCTTAGGCATACATGGAAAGAGTTGTCAAGCATGCAAGAAAAGCTAGAAGTTATCAGGAATTTCAAGGTTTATGCTACAAAAGGCAAATCTAAAAACTGGTGGTAATCAGAGACTCAGTGTCTTGTGTGCACTTAAACATGTGTAAATTGAATAGAAGAACAGAATAGAAGTTGGTGGCTCACCATTATAATCAAATTCAATATTTTTGTTGTATTGAAAACTTTTATACTATGTGTTCAAAGTAAAAACAGAATAAAACAGGATCTCCAAAAATACTTCATTGCTGTCAAAGGCTCAGGATCCCAAAAGAAGCTGTAAGATTTTTCAAGTGGAAGTTGCTTTGCAGTGAATGCTCTTTAAAAGCATTGGCTTTCAAGCCTTAACCCAAATATTACATATGAATTATCTACACATTTTTTCCTGAACACCAATTGACTTTGTCAGGCAGAAAGAAGCAATTAAAAATCTCCCTGTGATGTACTTATGCTTATCCAAACTAATCTCAAACTAATCTTGAATCTTACCCTCTGCAGAGTGGCAAAAGCAACCTATAAAAAGACATAACAGCTCCAAACCAGAGGCTTCTGTTTCCTCAAATCTCACATTGTTAGAACTGGGTTTAGGGAGAGTGGGAGAGATCTATAGCCATTAACAGCACATTAAATTATCCCATTAGGCTAAAGTGTAGAAACGTGACCTGTTACACTTCTATTTTTATTATGGCCATCCTTATGCCTGGAAGGATGATATGTGAGCTGCAGAAATACCAGCCTACAAGCTGTAACAAATTGTCACAAATAAAAGGTCTTCAGACGAGCTAAGAAAGCTGTTAATGACAGCTCTTCTCTAAATAGGGGTCGGGCTCCTGTTTGGATGTCAACAGCATAACTGAGCACTCTGAACGGTGACTTTTTGGTGTTGAACTACAGGCGGCATTAGAAACATCCAGAAATCTCTGTATCAAGGCTGCTATTTTTGTATGGTGTTGATCAATAATCATGACCAACACTCCTTTCTACTGTGATTTATGAATAAATCGCAAAACGACTACAGTATAGCTGCTGCCTCCTGCCAAGAGGCAAAGGCACAAAAACTTGGCATCAGCTGTGTGTGGCAGGATAAATGCCTTCCATTAGTCCTAACATGAAGAGAAAGGGAGACTTCTAAAGCTTTCTAGGCCATCCTTGTGCCCAGTTCCCACTACTAGTAAGGGAAAAAAGGGTATTTGAATGCTTTATTTGGCACTGAAAATCTTAACAAATAAGCACTTCAACCTTAGAAGGCATGTCTGAACATCTTCCAATTATACTGCGGCAATATGTCTGATTAATTGCTGTTATTCCATGTGGTTTGCATTTTTTGTAAAGACAGGTCACAGCTTTTTCATCCGTACTTCTGAAGCACTGCTTTTCAAGGATCTTATCTTAAAAGAAATTGTATAGAAAAACTAAACCTTCCCAAAGCTATTAATCAATATAATTTATTCTCTAAGTGCTGTAGCAATATCAATTAGTGCAGTCTAGCTTTTGTTGCTGTTACTGAAGTGCACTTGTTCTTGGAAAAGTAAAAGCGTTTCTGCAGTTGAAGACAGCTTGTGTTTTACTGGTAGCATTAAAATAGCACCTAAAGGCTCCAGGCAGAACTCATGGCCCTGGTTTGTTCTGATCCGTGTTGCTCTAAGTAGGATGGGAAATCTTTTTTCTAGCTTGTGAACATTGCTGAGAGTACAAATATTTTTCCCTGTTCTGCATCAGGTTGTAATTGAGTTATTTGTCATTTCCAATCAAAAATGTCCTATTTTTCTCATTTGGACCAGACATTAAGTTCCAGAAATTGATTCTTTTTATACATTTCTCTGCTATGTTAAAGGCAAAGTCAGTACATGGAAATCATTCCTCATGAAGGTACTCTTCCACAGCAATCATGTCATAGATCAGCCTCCTTTTTGGTAAGTGAAACAGGCAGATTCCTGTAAGTATCTCATCTTAATGGATTTTCTGCAGCCCCTAAATGCTATCTGTTGTGTCGTTGATATGAACTCTCCAGTTCTTCTACAAACTTTTTAATTAAAGCTCAGATGCCCTGAGAGCAGCACTCGAACCTGATTTCAGAGTGGCTTGTGCAGAGACTAGTGCAACCTGTGCCCAGTGGGTCACAAGGACCCCGTCCTATCAAGGAAAATGCTCCACATCTGTCTTCTGGCAGAAAGTGGTGGGGGATGCCACAGCCGTGAAAGAAAGCAGAGGCCAGGAAGATCTGTGGTGGGATCTGCTCATCCCAGAGGACAGTAACTGTGGTAACTTCTGCCCACCAAAAGGAAGGAAGGGGGGAAAAAAGTTACTTTAATGCATGGCCACCTTCGTGATGGCATGGAAGTGGGCTGCAGCATGCACTTGCTGAAGAAGAAGGGTAAGAAAAGGAGATCCCTGTGGGCTACAATCTCTCTACCAGAAGGGGGGCTCAGTGGGGACAAGACCCTGTCCTGTCCAACCCTGCAGCACAGAGCAGAAATTCCCCTCTCCTGCCTGCCATACTCCAGTGCAGCTTTGAGCTTTGGATGACATGCAGGGATCTATAAACACCATCTGCGGCATTCAGTCATATGGGATGGGGTCTGAAACCTTACTGGGGAAGACAGTGGCAGACAGGGAGGAACAGGGCTTGATACTGGGGAAGGCTGGTGAGAATATAATGCTTCTACAGCAGCAGCACCCAAGCATGGCAGAATGATGAAGGGACCCATCTTGTGCCCTCGGAAGGAGCCTGGAGATGAAAAAGAGAGAAGTTTAGAACAGCAAAAAGGTATTCCGAGTGCTGCAGAAGCCGACCGTTATGTCCATTACTGCTATGCCTTGCTTGTTGGTAATTATCAGAGTACATACTTTTTTTTAACTGGAAAGCACACCTTGTCAAAAATCAAAACTTTACAAGAAAAATTACTTTGATGCACCTCTCAGACCCTCCGTAGCTGAAAGAAGTTTTGCAGTTCTTAAAGACTTTTGGGTTTGTGTTCCAGTTCAAAAAGATTTGCCATTTTAGAAAGTAGGTGAATTTGTACAAACAAGATTTGTGTTTTTGTTTGGAGTTTTAAAAGGTCAAAATCAACCCCAAATTTTCAAGTGGCCCCTTTAATTCTTTTTTTTTTTTCTTTTGCAAAAAACCCCAAACTAAATCAAATAAACAAAAAATTCAAGACTGATTTGGAAAGAAAAACATTTCAAATTCTTTAGTACAATAAATGCAACGAACATCACATGTCCAGTTGTAATTGCTGCCCTCTTGTTCTTCCCACATTCTTCCTCTGTGATTTGCAGTACTTTACACATTTGTGCCTTCATTGTAGAGCACCTGCATGTCTCCTCACCAGGGGTTGTACTTCCCTGGGTTTCTGGTACAACAGAAGTCCAAGACTAGCATCCTTCAGATACTGCTTATCCTTGTGTTTGACAGGTAGCCTGAAGCTGGGGCAACCTGGACTCATCTCTTTCCTGAGCCACTCAGCAAATACACCACAGTGTGTCTGTGACGGGGCCCCATGGGCGTTAGACACACTGCAATGTAACAGTGAAACTTGTCCATATCTCTCAGACAAGGGGTGGCAGACAGGGAGGAACAGGGCTTGATGCACCAGTCACTGAAGTCAGTTGCAAATCTTCAGTTAGGTTCAGCAGCGTTGTAAGGATGCCAGGACAGATCCTGTAATGTGGGTACAGATATGTAACAAAGGTGACAAGACAACATACCACCCCAAAATAAAAGCAGGAAATACCTTCTCAGAATGACACCTCCCATGACTCAATCAAAGAATACCCAGAAGTCTATGTACAGAGCAGGACTCACCCCAACCATGTAGCACATTGCAGCAACATGGCAGTTTATCTCTTTCCTGCATCAGTTTTAATTTATCTGTGTCAACACGGGCTTTGAGAGTTGCCCGGAGGAAACATATCCTGCAGATGAGTCTCTGAAGGAGTAGGTGGAAAGAACAGATCTCCAGCTATCACCTCAAATTCAGCCTAATTCTCTTAATCAGAATAGGCTCTTTCAATGACAGGCTTTTAAAAACTCTGGGCACACTACAGTCATTGAGGTAAACACTGTAAAGTGAGGTTCACAGAAATCTGTTCTTGGTTTGGACCCTGCTCCTTCTTCTATGACAGTGACCAAGGACTTGTGGCTGCAGCTCCAGGTGGAGGAAGTCTGCGTGTCCCTCTCCTTATCTCAATGAGCGACGGTGTACGTACTTGTGGTGAATGTAAAACGCACACTTTCCTACACTTGCTTCCTGAAAACATAAATTCTGCAAACTGCAGCATAAGCATTCTTCCGACTTCTCCTGATAATTGGTTTAATGGATACTAAGAGCTGGAGAAGCAAAGTAGCCTGCACAATTTATTGCTATAGGTAATTACAGAGAGTGTACACATGCGGTATGTTACAAAGAAAGAAAAGTATACAAGTGTGCACATGTACAAAGCATCCCTAAATCCTCCTTCTAATGGAAGCTCCAAATGAAATTTCCTTATGTACTTCTAATCAAAGTCTTTGAAAAAGCAATCCAATCTTAACATAGTTAGTATGTCACAAAGTAACCTTTTACGGCCAACTTAAAAGTATTTGGCTAGATGTCAGCACTTAAATTTAAATACTTTGAACATTTTGAGCCACAAATTCTAAAATCCTTTAAACGAGGTGGAAACTTAATATTCTAATTGCTCACTGTAGGAAAGAGGGAAGCTTCACCAATGGCTTGATAAAAAAGAATCAGCATTAGTTATGTCAATCAGAAATTATTTGTCTCTCTTGCTCCTTGCACATGCACAGTATCTGTTTCCTAAGGTTACCAAGCCTGCCTTCTTTCACTGAAAATGAGGAAACCTAAGTGATCGACAAATACCCATTTCATCCTGCTGCATTTTTTGTCCGCAGCCTGATGTTCTTTAATTAGCTTTTAAATTAAACATTTGCTTCCCCGATATCAACAGTTCTACAACACGTAGAATTAATGAAATTAATTAGTCAAATTAGCAACACGCAAAATCATCGCACTAAGATGTAGAAGCCATTTATGGGCCAGATCCAAAGCTCAATTAACTTAATTACTGCCTTAGCATTTACTTCAGTGTGCCTCGCTCCATCCCTGCGTTCAGTTTATGACCAGTTTCCCCTCTGGGCTATTGCACTGCCTTGCTGGCTCGACAGCTGCACAAAAAGGAGGGTGCCAGCCTCGGGGGACATGCGCTGAGCCTTTCCAAAGGAGCTGCAAGAGGTATTCCTCCATGTCCACAGACGAACCCACAGGAGAAGATGCATTTAGGAAGGCGACTGGTGCTGGCAGAGGGAAGTGGCCGCTGCTGGTGGCTGAGGGTGGCTTCCCTGCCGAATTCTGCTCGTCTCGCTGGGGTGAGCGGACCTGGGAAGCCCCTTCTTCTGCTGTGCAGCCCCTCTCTCTGCTGCAGCACCGCTCGCCAGGGCAGGGTTGTGTCTGAAACCCCTCGGATGTTGTCCAGATTCATGCAGCTGCTCCAGGGAATCCTGCCTGCTTCCAACAGCCCTCAGCGTGGGACAGCAGAAATGGGATTATTGTTCAAGAAACGATGGATTTATCTGACTGTTGTTGGAGCTCCCCCAAAATACAGCTCAGTCTCTTTGAACTTCAGAGGGACTTGAGCTTTCAAGCTTTGTACCCAAGTGGCTCACTAACCTCCTGGGGCAAAAAAAGGACATATGCTCCTATTTTCAAATTAACAGTCTCAGTATGGCTAAAACCAGCAAGTAATGCCTTCCAATAGCTGGATCTCCACCTGAATTTATTGCTGGTTGGTTGCCTAGCTGGAAAGGTGGTTTGGCTGTGGCTTTGCTTTGTTACAAGTAAACCAAAGAGCCGCTGTCGGCATGCTCCAGGGACTGCATTGTAAGGGTAGCAAATGTGAAAGGAAGTTGCCAGTCAAGGAGGAGCAGGATTAAAAATATGAGCAGGAAAAGTTAACCACCGCTTGGGAGAAAAGGAAGGGATCAGACTTGAAACTAATGAATTTCATCCACCATCTGCTTTCTCCCCCCTTCCAAACTATTCATCTGTGTGCCCTTTTTTAGTTCTTTTCTCACTTTCCCTTCCATCTGTCTTCCTGGATCAAGTCAGTTTATTATGTAGATAATTGTTATCGTCAATAAAGCAGCGCTTCAGCACATAGTAATCCCCCCGAAAGACTGAAGCAAAAAGTAATGAAGGAATGGGATAAGGTGTTCTGGACAGCACAGTGCAGGCAGAGACTAACACTGCGTGAAAACAGTTCCTGGAGGCAATGCCTCGGAAAGCACGAAGCTCCTGTACATATAGTCCATTGGCAGCATGGGGTCCAGAAAGCCAACACTGAGAAGTTCCTTCTGCTTCAGCTGCTGTGGCTGCACAAAGTCCTGCCGCCCTTCCCGTATGTCTCCTTCTTCACCGAAATGAGGAAACTGCTTTTGGCAGAGAAAACAGACGCCACCCATCCTCTTTAAAGCTGGGGTCTGATGTTTTTTCAGACATGCAGGGTGGATTGTCAAATGGATCTTGGCTTCAACAGATGCAAATAAATGCTTAATACAAATTCAGAAGCAAAGTCACGCATCGATAGGTGACTCAATGCTTTTGAAAATCAAGTGCATATTTTCTGCTGGAGTCAATTGAATTCAGATATGAATTGCTCAAAATTTGTATAGCCCAGACTAGTCTGGTTTCTGCTGTACCAGGTGTTGTGTGTGAATCACATGACAAAATTCAGCCCTTGCCAGAAATTTCTTACAACATCAAAGATCAGTCTTAGTAGAATAATGACGAGATTGAAGATGATGAGGGGCAGGTGTTGGGTGGCACAAATATAATAGCATGTACCCCAAATCTATCAGATTAGGCCTCCTGCCCCTTGATAATAACCATACGCTGCACTGATCTATACCAGCAGCTCATTAACATCAAAGGGAGAATTTTGCTTATTTGTGCAGTTGGAGGACCAAGTGTGGCTCTTCTGATAGTATTTACTTCCAGCCTAGAGTTCCCCTGACGCAAATGAAAAACTAGTAAGCCAACGGTGGAGCAAGCTCTGGATCCTTAACCATGGAAACGGCAGCTCTTTTTGCCAGCTGTTTACACTGAAATGTAAGGAAGAAAATTTGCTTTGAGATAAAAACTTTGCAAGGTACTCGCCTCTAACAGTTTGCTCTTTGTAAACCTACTGCAACTATAAAGTAGACTCACGCAGAAGCTATTTCAGATCGGCAGACTGCTCGTCTGTGTTATAAATGGTTTACGGCCAGTTGCACAATGAAGCAGGAACTGGGGGAACTGTAGATGAACCCAAGTTTCTAGTCTGAGTCTGTGGAAAGAGAAAAAAAGATGTCATGAACAATTATAATGCCTGACTGGAACCACAGAAATTGTGAGAGTGGAAGAAAAGATGCTCCACCACTATTTCCTTATCTTTCCCCTGCTATTGGCAATTTCTTTAACCTCAGCCAGTGGAAATCAGCCTCTTCTATTGCCTTCAGCCAAGCAAGGTCAGATGAAAACAAGTAAGAAACTACCTCTGTTATTTAAGAGAAAGGAAGGGAAGGGAAGGGGAGGGAAAGTGAGGGGAGGGGAGGGGAGGAGGAGGGAGGGAGGGGAGGGGAGGGAGGGAGGAGGGAGGAGGAGGGGAGGGGAGGGAAGGAAGGGAAGGGAAGGGAAGGGAAGGAAGGAAGGGAAGGGAAGGAAGGGAAGGGAAGGGAAGGGAAGGGAAGGGAAGGAAGGAAGGGAAGGAAGGAAGGGAAGGGAAGGGAAGGGAAGGGAAGGGAAGGGAAGGGAAGGAAGGAAGGAAGGGAAGGGAAGGGAAGGGAAGGAAGGAAGGGAAGGGAAGGCAAGGTAAGGGAAGGGAAGGGAAGGGAAGGGAAGGGAAGGGAAGGGAAGGGAAGGGAAGGGAAGGGAAGGGAAGGGAAGGGAAGGGAAGGGAAGGGAAGGGAATGCAAAGGGTTTGGAAAGGGGGTGTCTGAGGTCTTTTAGAAATGACTGTGCTTGTCTTTGTCCTCAGGTTGTTCACAGCATCAAACAGTGCTCTGCTTTTGTCTGGAAGCAGGTGCAAAATGAATGACAGGATAACTGCTCTCTGGCAGAGAGGTTGCTCTAACACAAGACCATGCTGTAAAGTTCAAGGCCATACTAGTGTTTTCTCATAGGTAATAAACATCAGCAATTTGGAGATGTGTTACTGGTGTCAGAGTGAAAAAAATATGCAAAAGCCTGGTGGTTCAGTACCAGCAACAGGTTTGACAGCTGTCTGTGAAAGAAGGTAATGAAGGACGTATTTTCTCCATGGTTGAGTCTAAGCCCGACAAGAGGCTCTAAATTCTTGACCAACAGACACCGGGGCTGGCACTGCGGACAAAGGACTTCACTGGCATCAGAAATCCCTCCAGAGTGAATGGGAAAACCGATATCTGTAATGCTACCCTGTGACTGCTTGCAAGATCAAGGCTCACCATCTGCACAGAGCAGCTTTAAAACTCTTATCGATCTGCTGTGTCCTTGCCACCTTTCTATGCCCTTGCTTATCAAGGGGAGCACGGCCATTTTAACACCCCAATGCACTCTCATTGAAAATCTATGGCGATGGTTATGGGTCACCAGGCTGATAAAGCGGGCATCTCGCATTGCACCGTGAATCTCACTGGGGCACTTCTGTCAGTTCAAGAGCATTCATTGCTGACAGATGGAGTGCAGGTGCTTGAGGTGGGCATTGCTGAACCCGCTTCCTGCTGAGGGCAGCAAAAATTGCAGAGATAATGGCTTCTCTGGAGGCAGCATGCACTCTTTGTGTGCTGCTGGAAAAGAGAAAAATCTCTGTGGTGTTTTTGTATAAACTCAGACCTTCGGCAAGTCTCGATGGAGTGGAAAGAAACAGTCTGACTCATATTGCTTCCCCCCCAGCACTGCGCATTTTACACACGCACACAAAATATGTGGAAGCAACATTTTCTAATGGACCCACATTTATTTCCAGTCACAAAAAGCCTGCTTGCAGGTAACGCTGAGCTAAGGATAGGCATTACAATAGAAAAATAGCAGAGAGTCTCAGGACAAGTCACATCACTGTGGAGGGAATTTCTGACGTCCACTGAAGTTAGGGTCACCTTTCAAACACCTAACACGTGGACTGAAAAGCATCAGCCTTTCATAGCAATTTCTATTTGGTGCAGAGTTAGTCTGCAGAACAGCCGAAACATCCATACGCTGTGCATTGTTGTTTCCTTCCTCAAATCCATCTCTAAGGGGCTGCCAACAAGCCTGAAACTATGGAACAGCGGTGCGTTACTTTTTTCCCCAGATTCCACTCCCAAACCCTTCTGTGGAGAGCTGCATCATTTTGCAGCATCTGTCTCTAAACTGTTCAAGCTGAACTATTTTTGGGACAGTGAAAGCAACATATTTTTGTCCAAGGAGCACCCACGCATTAGTATGAAGAGCTCAGCTCGCAGAGCACAGGTTTCTTCTTACTGAAGTTCATGGAACAAGAGCAGTTTTACTGCTGGGGAAGCCCTATATTCCCCATGTCCAACCACTGTCTAGAAACACGTACAGTTTGTTCTCTTCCCATTCAGTGAAGAGGAGACAGACCTCACCAGGCTCTCCACCCAACTGCTTGCACTGGATGCCCCTGTAAAGTCCAGCCAGGTGTGCAGTGCTCAGCTGGCTGCAGCGGTTATGGCAGGATCCTGGTAGGAAAAAATAAGACTGTGGGTTTTTTTCCCCTCTTTCTCTGGTCTTGACAAGTTCACTAGCACTTCCACGGAGAAGGGAGGTGACTGTGCTCCTTCTGTGTAACATGGGAATTGTGCGTGAAGGGACCTCTCAGGTCTAGCTTTTCCCAGAGCTTTTCCTGAGATACAACTTGTCAGTGCTTTCTGCTCATGGTTTGACTTTGCAACCAGTTTATTTACATATGAATATCTATCCTTACTTTGAAGAGCTTCAGGTCCCCTGCTGTAATTATCGTTGTCTGGACTAATTAAGCAGAATGCTGGGCCATTCCCCAGCAACGGTCCCAAACACATTGCAGTACCACTACCTGAGGGATTGCTGTAGACTTTGGTATCAGTGTTTCCACAAGGGCAGAGTAATAAATCACGGTGGGGAGAAGCTCCTGGGGACACACAGCAAGGGACGCTGTGTTGTTGCCACTGCCATGAGAGGTCATAGGCCAGCCACACGGAGGTTGCAGGGACCGGCTACCTGAGCATAGAGCCTGCTTCCCAGGGTGGGTTTGTGCAACCAGCGCTGAGCTGCTGTGGTTGCATGCTGCATGCATATCGAGGGACTGGCAGACCCAGCTTTGCTGTTGCGGGAGGCAGGGGCACAAAGCGTGCCAGCAGGTGTGGGCTGGAGCTGCAGACTGATGCTTACGCCACTCATAAATCAGTGTCCAGCTACTGCCCACAGAGACCGTCTGTGTGGATGTCGCTGCTTTGTGGCAGAGGCAGGGCTGCAAAGGTACCCGAAGGCCTCCTCTGCTTCGTGCAAATTGTGTCCTGAGTTACAACTTCTCCCGGGGAACCAAGCAGCACCTTTTTACTATATAGCTATTGACAGATCCCAGTTGAGTTTCCTTGGCATTTCAGGCATTTCTTGGCATTTCTTGGCTTGCTGCATTTATTTTTAAGAAATTGAACCTTTGATATTTTGCCCAGCACAAAAGATCAGAACACATCCATTTCATCCTTGCAGTGAATTGAATTATCCCTCACAACAAGAGATGAGATGTAACATTTACCATGGATGGTGAGCAAGAACAGCTGCTCCCTTTATCTGAAATGAAAAAGTTTTTGAAATATCATTGCAATCAGCATTCAAAGAAGGTATCCATTTTCAGGCATTCTTTTCAACACACATTTATTTTAAGAAAGGAAAAAACTCCAGTTCCTTGTTTAGTATTTAAAAAAAAAAAAGAATTTTTGTGCCAGGTGAGAAATCCAAATTCCAAGCAGTGTAATTTTAAAAAGGACAGATCATCTGGCTGTAAAGTTGAGGGCAGCATCCTATAAATCTCACGCACATCCGTGTTTGAAGCCTACCAGTTACCATGGTTACCATGACATTGCTAGTCTTATTTATAGCCCTGTGCTATATATATTGCTTTCCAGAAGGAATAAAAGGGATAGCTGACTGTGAAGGAATCTGGGAACTGCACATTAAAAAAGAGACGTAGTGGGGAGGAAATCTAATTGAAGAGGGGCTGCTGAGGTTAGATGTCGGCTTTTGCAGCACGGGGCCGTGACTCCATCCTCACGTCAGAGCAGGCAGGAGGGATGCAGCCAGCCTCATGGCTCCTTCGCCCCGAGCCCGCCCAAAGGACATCCGTGGTGAGGGAAAGCCAGGACACCGCCTGGCGTCCCTGGAGACCGTGGGGCAGGATTTCCCAGCGCTGGTCCATGCTCCCGAGGGACAGAAGGGAGCCCGAGGGTGGCAATACATGTGGGAGAAGGGCTAGGGACAGATAGTGGCAACCTCTGATGTCTGCGCCCTCCAACGCCGCACCCCAGCAACGGGCAGCTGCACATGTCTGCACTGAAGCGGGACACATTCCCCACCCTCTCAAGAGGACCACATTTGATTTTCTTCCTCTCTGAAGCAGACTATAACATACAGGCATGTAGTCATATATACATGTATATATAGATAATGTGTTATGAATAATATACATTTTGTTAGGAGGAATGAAAAAAAAGAAAAAGTCAGTGGCAACATTTACACAGGGACTGCCTTGTAATATGAGATAAAGACAAGCCTGCAGGTCTGTAGAAAAGAGAAAGACAAAGAGAGTTGGAAGTACATAGAGAAAGAAGGAAGGAAGAAAGAAAGGAAGGAAGGAAGGAGAGAAAGAAAGAAAGAGAAAGAGAGAGAGAGAAAGATACAAAGAGAAAGAGACGATGAGAAAGAAAGAAAGAGAGAGAAAAAGAGAGAGAAAAAGAGAAAGAGACACAGAGAAAGAAAGAGAAGGAGGAAGGAAGGCAGACGGGATGGAGGGAGGGAAGGAGGTAAGGGACAGAGGAAGGGATGAATTTTTAATAAAATGCTTCCCCAGTTTTTAATTTAATTCCATTTCCAAGAGCCAGGTTGCTGTCCAGGTCAGCTGTGAGCCCCAAGGACAGCTTCAGCCACCCAAGGGTAGATCAATAATATAAATAGAAAATGTAAAGGTAGAAGTCTTGTAAATGGGAAGCAACAACCTTGACAGCTGAAATGCAAACCAACAAGAAAAAAGAAAGTTTATTAAAAATAACTGACATGAGGGGCTTAAATGATGTCTCCTAAAAAAAATCAGGATTGATAATATGGGTACAATTACAAGCAAAAATTCTGAGGAGGGAAGGTCTGCTCAGACTACAGCTGAGCTGAAACCTCTTTGGGAAGCAGCTGAAAATGAGGCCGGATTACCTTTCATAAGAGCACGCACCACAGTTTCAAGACCGTTCCTTTAATGGTGAGTGTTTTGCTGATTAAAGACCTGTGGGAATGAGTGGAAACTGATGCTCGTAGAAAAAAAATGGCTGAAGTCAGACCTAAACAAGAAAGGCAAGGTATTTTGTGACTGCTAATGACATTGAGATGTCCCTTTCACTAACCGTAGGAACCTTAACTGGCATTGGTCCTGACAAAATGTTAATTTAAAATATTTTAAAATAGATTATTTAAACTTTTTTTCAAAAGTTCAGTTATAAATGTCTTCTGCTTAGCTGCCTGTGGAACTGTAAAGACAGGTAATCCAAAGCTCTTAGACCATTTTGATGGGGAAAAACAAGCAAAAAAAGACAAGCAAACCTCCTTGTGAGCAGGCATTTAATAAGACAATCCCTGCTCTGGAAACATGGGTGTACTTGGAAATCACTTGCCACTTCATTTTCAGTCCCCTCTTCCTCTTTGATGATGCCTACAGGCTGAGATTGAATTTAGTCCATTATTTGGAGTACGGTCAGGTTTAGTTAGGGAGTAGGGAAAAAAACACCCCAAAACAACACAAAAAGGGGTAAAGAACATGAAGAAGGGACAAAATCAGAATTAGGTCCTGTTCTCCTCACCCATTGTAAAGAGATTTTTCCAAAAAGCAAAATGTTTTCCCTCTTAAGTCACATAAGCCAGAAACTGAATGTCCCAATAAAATACTGTGGATGCATTGTAATCGAGCTTCAGTATGAATTATAATGTCATGGCTGTGCCTGTACAGAGATTTTACCCCTCAGCAGCTAGTTATGCCAGTCCTGTACAGAAGCAGTCATCACAATGTCAATATACTTTTGCTGTTGTCTGCAAATTACTAGATGGCCTAATGCCACTGCAAGCTTTTGTACTATTATTTTTCTTTGTATTGATTAAACGTAAATTACTGAGGAAAGTAACTGAGGAAATTCCAAGGTAGTGGAGATGATGGTCTCTGTAACTAAAGGTTGTCTGTCACTGTGATACTTCTGACCTGGTAATTTGATATAATGTTCATAATCCAGGATACTCCTCTAGGAGTCTATTATTTAGTATCTAGTTTGTTTAAATGTCCAGCCAGGTACACTAGAGAGGGAGTGGGAAAATCCATTTGCCAAAAGGAGAACAGGTAAATCTTGAGGTGGCAGCAACTGGAACAATGTTTGCATTCAGTTGTACCTGTGGAAAAAAGAGGAGGGGAAATCATTGAAGCTGGAATTCAAATGGCTTTACACCTGTCTAAGCTGATTTTTTTTTAATTTTTATTTTTACAGGGAAACCCTATGGGAAGTAATATTCCAATAGGATTCTATGGAAAAGTGATTCCTGTAACAACTATTCTAAAACATATTGACTTTTTGATAATGAATGATGTTTTGCTTTACATGTTGAATTGCATTTGTATGAGTCCTTGTAATTTCCACAATTCCGATTATAAAAGAAAGTGGACATTTTATGGAATCCTTGAGGGGACAAGATGCTGCTTCTTCAGGAACTCGGTCAGCAAAACTCTGCCCCCAGTCCTCCAAACATGGATCACGCCTCTCCTTCTGGGGCATAGGATTTCCTCCTTTCACTCTAGTGTAACCCTCTGACTGTTTAAACTTGTCCACGAAAACATGCATATTAAAAAATTAAGTGCTGCTAAGCATTATCTGGGATGCTGGATCACCTCTAGCAGCAGGAGGCCATTAACCAGTATGACTGAGGTTGCTTTTCCGTTCCACGTTCATCCATTTATGACAGAATTTAGAATAAACAGAAGTGATGATGCAGATGTAACCAGCTGTTAACAGCAATGTTGCAGCCTACGGGCTTCAGGCGCTCGCTACCCTGTAGCTCAGACCTGGATTTAGATGTTAGAAACAGCAAGACAGAGAAGGGCTTAGCTATGTGAGCGAGCAATTCTCGTTTTACTGAGAAGGATTTAGGAAGGTATCACTTTCCGTAAAATCCAAGACGTTAAGTTAGCATCAGAAATGAAATCTCATTAGATCTTTTGGCCTGATAGTGAAAGGCTATTAATAAAATTTGTGACTTCTACCTTCTAGAATGAACAGCAGCGTTCAGTGCCCATACAATAAAACATCTACCTAAAATCTCAGTGATGTTCAATGAAGACTTAATTATCAGACTGCTGAGATGTCTTTTAACACTCCTACTGATTTTGAGCAGGAGTAAGAGGAGGCAGCTTTCAGATGCAAAAGTTCAAATGCAAATAAAAGAATGTGGAAAATATGCTTAAGTTTTATAATGCAATAACTGTAGGTTATTTAACCTATAACATGAGTGCTTTTCCATTTCCTTGCTTTGGAGCCAGAAGAACTTTTGTATATTGCTATATTCTTCTCAGTAGGACATGCCAAGAAAGTAACTTTGCCTTCTCATTGTTCTTCTCAGGTATCTTCCCATCTATACCTGTGTATCGAGCTTTCAGCTTTCCTGGACCATCTCTGTTTTGCAGCTCCAAAGTTTTCCACTTGGTTCTCAGGGTGGAGCATTCAGGATAAGTCAAACAGAAAGCTGGTCTTGCTGCTCCACAACCAAACCTTTTTAACAAAGCATAACACAGTGTAAACAGTGAACGCCTGTCGTGGTCAGCTCCAAGGCTAAAAAACAGGCAGGCATGCACCATTTCAAACACTATGAAAGCAATCACATAGTAAAACAATTGCATATTACCAGCAAATCTAAAATGTGAAGCTACTCAAATACTGTTGTAAGCAGACAACAGTATGTGAAGCAAACCCTTGTGTAAATATCATTTCTACAGCTGAAATGGTTTAAACTGATGTAGATAACACAAGAACAGTACCAGAAAATGTCAATAAGGCTGAAAGAAGATGAAGCACATTACTCGCCTCTTGGAAGCTGTGGTAAAACATATATTTAAATAGAAATCCTTGCAATTAGCGGCTCCAAGGTCACAGTGGCTCTTCTTGTAGGACCTGATGTTTTCCCTGTAAGTGTTCCTCAAAGTGGTACTTTTGCAGAACTACTGCTGTTCTCTGTGTTTGCCATCAGCCCTTTCAAAAGTGTCAACTCTTTAGTATTATCTACATATTCAGCAGTATTTGGACTTTTACAGTATTTGTATAGCTTTCTTTGTCACAACAAATGAATGAGATGATCCAATATATTTTACTTATACAGTGGTCCTTTTCCATTTCTAGTCAATATCCCTTCTATTCTACTTGGCAAGCAGACTTTTTCATCAGTAGAAGCTGATATTTGGCATCCAAAGTGGCTCCAGCCTGCCTTTTATCTGCCAGGCTGTACTTAGAGACTTGATCTAACCTTTGGTGCAAATTAAAGCAGCCTCAGGGCATTCAAATTTATGTTGCCAGGAAGGGTTCCCTGCAGACCTGCTGAAGATCCCCAGGTCCCCATTGCGCTCCAGCTCTGCATCTGATGAACACAACACTCCTTCCATGACAATCTCTGTCAAAATTCCCCAAAGTGTCCTTTCCATGGCATAGAAGGGATTATATATATCCATGTCTCTACTGGCAACAGGAATATCCCGTAAAACTTGTGACTTGGTAACTTGGGTCAGAAAATTAGTCATATGTTGATTATCTTGAATTTCCTAAAGTGTTTTCCTGCTACCTTTTAAAATATATCTAGCAATTATTAATTGTCAGCACAGTAATAAGGACTCTGAATCTTGTAGTAAGTTTTTGTCGGTACTGTTATCCTGAGAGCAAAAGGCAAAAGCCTGTGCTCTGGAGTTACTGCATATTGACATGCAGGACCAATGCAAACGTATTAAAAGTCCCTTTCCCAAAATGTTTATTTTTCTAACTGGATCTGGTAGAATAGCTTCCTGGTTTGATGGCTAGATACAGGCAGTTTGACAAACTTGTTTTAATTGGTATCAAAACCCAAACCGTGTATTTTGACAGAGGGGAAAGAAGAGTGCAGCATGGAAACTGTCTAAATTTGGGGAAAAAACTAAGAATAATTATGAATTTGGGTCATCCCTAGGAAAAATGAGTGACTGAAATGCCATATATTAGACTGGGAAGTGTAGGCACCTTGTGTATGAAGCAGCCCTGGTCTCATATCTCTTCTGGCACAGTGATTTGCTGCAAATTGACTTTCCTGATTATGAGAATCTCTGCGAGCTGCCTTTCTCACATTACTGATTATAATTTTCTTTTTGTCTCCTATGGAAATTTTTGGTTCTCACTCCCTTGTGCATAAAGTCAAACAGGAGCTTTGCTGTGCAAATACCTGACTAATGAAAACTCCAGTACTTCCATGAAAGCTTGACCCCACAAATGACTTAGAGCAAGAAAAGAAAATTTTGCAAAGACAGAGACTCTCCCTTCAGAAGGACAGTACTGGAAAATAAGACTTCACCACAGGAAAGGATTAAGGACAGTTGATAAAATGATAATACCAACTTGTTAGGCAATAAAGTGGTAAAAGGGCCTAGTTAGCAATAGAAGTAATTGCTTTCTGTTTGTCTAAGCACAGGCTGTGTCTGCTGTGTCCTATAAAGAGTAATTACAAATGACATGATTTTAACCTCCAGTCTCCTGAGACATCATTGAAAGTAAGGTTGTATAGCGCCTTACCCTTGACAAAAAAAGCACGTGTTTTAAATAGGGAGCATCAGACTGCAACTATGCCCCCCGGAAGGTTCACCAAGAAGTGGAGTCAATTCATTTAGCAGGTTGGTCTGCGTTCTCAGGAAAGAAGGAGCGCAGTCCTCAGTTTTACTCCCAAGATTTACTCAATACAGCTGATGCTGTGAGCATGCAGCTACCAGCCAGCAAAAAGGCTGCCACAGATGCTGTAGGTGAGAGTCAGGCATGCAGAAGACAGAGAAGACAAGAAGGTGCTTTCCTAAGCAAGTAGCTTAATTCTTTCTGTAGCTTAATTCTCTTAGGAGCATCAGTAACTTAACAAAGATGACCATGTAAAGTATTTCACTGTATTTATTAAATTGATACACTAAAATTTTTTAGTATTAAGTGTAGTGGTAAACAACTGAGGGAGGGAAACAACGAAGTCCACTTTTGCAACACCTCATTCCCCAGTCTTTTGTCTGTGACCATAGAGTATGAGCTATTCTGTCCTGCTGCTAGTATCTGACAGCTGTGCAGTTGACAGAGGCAGGATCCCCTTCTTTGTGTGCAGTGTGTCTCCCACTTTTAGGAAAAAAAGAAAGCTACCACATAGTCCATCCCTAAGTGCATATATTAGATCAAGGCAGCAAATCAAATTCTGATTTATTGAACTGCACGAAGTAGAGAAGGAAGAAGTGGGAAGAGAACAGTGGAGGAAGAAGGAGGATACAGGAGACTTACTCCCTTGTGAGATACTGGTTAAAACTAATTTATGCTACTGGGAAAGGAGGGAGATTGATTTCAGTCTCAAACCTAGGAAAGCCAAAAGTATTGCCTGGGAAAAGTTGGGGAAAGCTGCGTGTTTATCAGACTCTAGGATGATGTTAATAATCAAACATTTTCAAGCAAAAATATTAGGTCTTCCTCATGCCCTCTAGATTTTAGTTCAGCATCCTCTTAACTACCCTGTGCCCTGCTTCTATAACTCATGGCTTCTGCGGGGATAAGGCACCTTTCTTGCCCTCTAACGCATTCAGGTATGACTTGGATGAAAAGGTGCACATCTGAATCCCTTGCTTGTTTCTGACTTACTTCCCTGCTTAGTGATTTATGTATTCTCCAGTCCTACAGCTGGGTCTTCCCAGTTTCTCAGGCATAGAAGTTTCCATGGTAACCTCGTGAGTGAAGGTAAAACGGTGGTGGAAATCAGCATTAAACCAACAACCACTGATGTGCAGAAAAACTGCTCAGGACCAGGTTACGAAACATTCTGGCATGGTAAGTGCAGATCCTGTCTGAGGCATTCATGGCTTTCTGAGCTGTACTTGCACATATTTTTCCTTTTCCCTGTTGTCCTGCCTCTTCCTCTCTCCAGACCCGATGTAGCACCCTAACTACATTGTTAGGACACAACAATAAGACTGAATGAAAGCTAACTGAATAGCCCTGTGGCATATTTTGGAGAAGGGCAGCAGTGGAGATATAAAACCAGTTCTGCAGTTAAGCAGGATTATCAAAATCAGGGTGTCTACAACCACTCCTGCAGACAAGCCAGATTATGGGTTTAAGAAGTGCATAGCCCTGTGCCATAAACCGAACTTTTTTCCATGTTGCTAGACTTAGACTTATTCTGCTAGCTCAGGCAAAGTCACCACATTCAGAGACCACTCTGGTACTCTCCATCATCTCCAGTCACAGGTAGAGGATGGGTGTTTTTCCCTCTTGCCTCTTTCTAGAAAACACCTAAACTGTGCAGCCTGGTGCTGGTGCAGGAGTGCTTGTGTGTGAAGAGGGCAGGAGAGAAGGAAACAGCAGCAGTCCAAGGCTAAGGATGATGCTAAGAGCACATGGGGCTGAATGGAAGAGGCAAGCAATCGTGTTTATTCCTACATGGGGACCACTGGTGCAGCAGCATCCTGGTGAGAGCCTCTGATGCACTATCCACAGGAGCAGGCCTCAGCCCAAACTCAGATTTTTTAAAAAACAATTGCATCGTCAACAGGAATAGGGAGTTCAGCTAAAAATATTATCGACTATGTTTGGACTCAATGATCTTAAAGGTCTTGTCCAACCTAAATGATTCTATGATTCTATGATTCTGTGACTGGCCTGTGAGAATGTAGAAGACTTCGTACTGCTACTGACACAGAGAGAAAAAAAATAGATACACACATAGATACACATATTCATCCACTTTGAAACAAAACAAAAACGCACCATATTTACATGCACACCCCTGCAAGGAGGAGGTATTGCACAATGCAGAGGGCCTCAGACCCCTTGTTCAGCATCACAGACCGATACACCCAGCTCGTGGGCAGCTGAGCGCCCGGCTGCAGGTGTACTGCGGCCACACTGCCGAGCTGGTGCCATTGTCCCTGGAGGATGTGCTGCTGTGGCGGCTGGTGGAGCACAGACAGGGGAGGTGAGCCCCTCTTCAGCTGGCACCACCCCTGCTGAACCCCAGCTTGTCAGTTTAGCCCAACGTTGGACTCTTGCTTCACTTAAAAGCTGATGCTGCAATGCATAGGGTGTGATCCTCCTCTTTCCTTGCTGTAGGTAGAAGGACTGTCACCTTATGGCAGTGTACAACGAGAGTCTAAGCCAGAGAGGAGCCAGTGGCTGGCGGTCTTGTTTCCCAGGTCTATGTACTCCTGCTGATAGACTCACCTGATCATCCACTCTCGGCAGATAGCCGTGAACTTTAAAAATTGTCTTCTTTCCACAGCTCTGTTAGGGCTCAAGGGGAGCAGGTGTGTGGATTTGAAGCTGTATTTCCTTGTGCTTCTGCTCCCACGAATCACTGCGGGCTGAGCATGCATCCTGCCCAGCACGGTAGGACTTTCCTGGTCGAGCTTTCTGTTACTGAATGAGGTTTTTTGAAAAATGCTCTGGGCACCCAAAGGGATGGTAGAATCTATTAAAACAAGAAACAGCCCAGAGTGTCCAAGTGACACATCCTAGTAGCTTCCCCCCAGCAAAACCTGACACAGCAACACCATCAACAGCAGAGCGACAAGAAATCAATAATTATTGGCCCAAGTCACAGTGCCAAGTGGACCTACTTGTTCAACCACTAACAGGAAGGCTGAGTTGTGAAGGGAATTGCTGCCTCTTTCCAAAATATACTTTTTCACACTTCAGATACAAGGTGGTTTCCTTAAAGCACAATGGGTCCTGATGGAGGTGATTGCAGTTTCACAGGGACAGCAGAGTTCTTCCTGACTCTCGCTTCCTACTGCTTGTCTGTGACCAGTGAAAGCGTGTGCCATCAGTGGAAGAGGAACCGTGTTCAGACCTGTTCTGATATTTATGCCCTCATGAAACTCAAGAGTATTTTCTAGTAACAATGCAAAGACTTTTATGCTCCTTTTGATTTTACGAGGTCATTCAGCAGCAGTGTTTTCAGGGTTTCTTTTAAAAGATTTTTATCTGCAGGTTTACTAATTCTCTTGCATGATCCGCTTAAACTCATAAATCTAGAGTAATCTCAAGAAAAACATTACTTAAAGATGAATTTGTGGAACTCCAGGGGACACATGTAACTCAGATTTATTTTAGCTCTTAATTCTTAGTGCTTTGTTTGTATGGTATGCCAAAGGCCAGAGCAGACCTAGCTGTGGAACAGACTGGGATGTCCCTGCAGGCCTGGAATATCCCTTTCCCTGCCCCTGCAGGGCTGGGTGCTAGTTACCAGCAGACGTCACCAACAGGCATGCTTGGTTTTCAAAGATCCCCTTTGTTGTGGCAGCAAGTTATGAAGCTAAAGACTAGTTTTTCTCGTCTGTAACATACTGCTAGGAAAAAAGCCCTCACCAAACCATGAAAGAAGTACTTGGCCCAATTTCTTAAAACAATAGGGTTTCTTCAGGTGCACAAACTGGCTAATCAGCCCTGAAGAGGGATGGAGCGTTAATAAGTTTTAAATCTACTCATCACTGGACCTGCTTCTTCGAGAAAAGGAGAGATCTGACAGCTATCATGTTCTGCAATATTCAGGAAAATATCTGATCTCATAAAGAGGGAGGCAGTGAGAAAGTCTTTCTGTGGTCAGTGGGGGAAAATCTGGAGCAGAAGCTCTAACAATGATGTGTATATAGAGTGAAAGAAAACAGTGTCTGTGAGGCGTTATCTGACTACTTTGTTATTCATTGGTTCTGTCCTACTGGTGCGTAATGCATTTGCTCTGCATTTGGTATTACCACACAACCAACACAATGAAGAATCACTAAAGCACTAAGCTGCAAACTTGTGTCTCCATCTGCCAGGGATTAGCCGCCAGAAAAGACAACTGTTTTTGCATTAAATACTAGAATAGCAATTACTTCTTACAATAAAGGATGGAAAAAACAGGCTGCATTTTGCTCCTCTGATGAGTGACAAGCTTCTGGCTAGCATTGCCCTGATTACTTGACCACAAGCTGCATTTTTGTAGCTGTTTTGATCTGTATCCTTAAACAGTCTGGATAAAAATGTGCAAAACATTGTGTGATGCAACCTGGAGAGTGCAAAGCAAGGATCCAAATTTAATTATTGTGAGACTAGATCTATGCAACTGACAGGATGACAGAGATAGAAATACACTAAAAGATCTGACAGAGAAGTGTCCCATTGATGTAAGCATACATCAACATACTCCTTTGTTTCTGTCAACATCGGTACACTTTATTGTTGCATTGGGAAGAGGTGTGTTACACGCTTCAAGGACCAGGCCTAACTGACCACTGCCTTTTCAGTTTGGTCTTAATTTATGTTTGTAAAAAGCAGGTGAAAGAGATTGTCATTCTGACTGCATAGCGTGTAGCAACACTGGGACGAAATCACAAGCAGCAAGGCAATGGGGAATTCTGCCTACAGACCTGAATTAAACTAGCTGGATGCAGTCACTAAGGTTTCTCTTTCCAGACTCAGCATCTCATGGCTACCTGGTCATCTGAAGTAGCATTTTGTCCTCTCAGACTCTCTGGCTGGTTCCTAAAATTAGAAAAACAAAGCAGCCTAATGTAGTTCTGCCTCCTCAGAATGTTTCTTGATCTGCTCTGACATGCCCCAGCACTTAACCTCAGCAGTGGGAAATGCTAAGCAGTTTGTCAGTGTTGGCACAAAAGCTACTCTACAGGATGTTTTGGTTTTGTTTTTTTTTTCTTTCTGGCCTCTTCTTGTGGAAGTTTGCTGTAACAGACTGTAAATAAATGTATAGTTAGAGTCTACATTGAAGGTGCCTGAAGCTTGAAGCTGCTCATGGTAGTAACAAATCGCTTTCCTGTTTCTTAGTCAGTATTCTTCTAACCTTAACAGCCAATTAAGAGACCACATACTGTACATGCATCAATCTGCAGGATGCTTTTTCAGTTCTTGAATTAGCATAGCACACAGGAAATGGCTGATGAACAAGTTAATCCATTGGCTAGGCATTAAGTTTACATCTGTTTCTGCAGCTTTTTGTGGTCATCTCATTGCTTGGAAAGATACACAGGCCTGAAACAAAAACCTTCCTTCTGAACCACAGCTCTGACCTCTGTAGTTACTCTGTGCTTTAGCACCTGTGGGAGGAAGTTATACTCTGTTCCACTGCTACTTTGTTTGAAGCCTGCCTAAACTTCCCTGATAACTGGGGTGAGGAGCTTGATTTTGCCATATCAAACCAAACTGGGATTGTTTGGGTTGCATGCCAGATCTCCCAGATAGAGAATGTTAGCCAGAGATTTTGTACAGTGCTTACTGCTGTGCGAGCAAAAGAAAGTGGGGACTTGTCCCCAGGAGCTTGCAGTCTCAGACAGGTACAGGCAGTGTGCTACAAACAAGTGAATTGTTCAATAAACAGTGGAATTAATAGCGCTTGGTTTCCTGAGGATTTTGCTCCAAGCTGATGGATGTAGATAGATACGGAGGATGACATAAGTATTGGTGAAAGCTTTGTTTGCAATTAAGAGTGTTTATAAAGTCTTCTCACCACCTGCATCTTGCTTTATCATATTCTTCCTGTGGTCAGCATCCTTTTAGCAGGGGCCGTGTGTTTTCTCACTCCTGCACAGCCACCTTCTAGTGGCTAATCACCTTTTTGGCTCTCCTGTCAAACCGAAAATGACAATGGATGCAGAGGTGGTCAGGGAGCCATCCACAGTCCTTATTTCTGTAGGAAACCTAGCTAGGGCAGGTAGAGTGGAAGCACAGGAGGTAAATAGATATGTTTGAACTGGGAACTGTAATTGTGTTTTGAATTTTTTGTTGCTCTCATCTTCTTTCTGCTCTCCAGGGGTCTTCGATGTTTTCGTCAGGCAGAGGCAATTGAAGGAAGCAAAATAAATTAATCTGTGTTGAACTCTTTCCTATTCTTGTGTAGAAGAGGGTAAGGAATCACAAACCATTATTTTGATCTTGATGGGAATTTTCCTGGAAGTAGAAAATTGTTTTAGTGTTGTTCAAACTGGGGGTGTTAAAGTGAGCAGTTGCATGGGATTACTTTGAGGAGTTAGAGTGAAAGGAGGGTGTCCTTAACTAGTAACAACTATCATGTTGTTCTTTACTTGTGTTACTGCAAGGAATGGCACAGACCAGTGCATGAAGTTGAGGGCTGGTCAGCCAGAGCCAGGACATCAGAATCTGGGTATAAATGCTGTCAGATAGAAAAGTCAAACACAAAAGAAGCAAACAAAATGACTGTGAGGCAGGTGGCATTAAGCTGGAAATGACACCGATGGACTTGTTGAATGTAGCTTTGAGGAGGTGTATTCTTTACACACAAAATCCCCTGCAGCATGATGTCATGAAACTTCCCCACCTTCCAGAGTAAGGAGCAGAATCAGTTTGCACTGACAGCCAGCTGTACAACAGTCTGCTTTCACCGTGAAGGTTAAAACTGGGGTAGCTTTTATAAAGCCAGAGAAGCCCATTCACACCCAGACATGTGAGCAGTATGGCTGAAGAGGAAGCCAGCTGTCCTTGCTATCCCAAAAGATTAGCCTGAGAAAACAACAGAGAGGCAATAAATGAGCAACCTTTAGTAAAAAATGTTGCAAAACAAAATGCTAAATTGTTTGACAATGAAATCTGATACTTATCGGGCTGGTGCAAGAGTAAAGCCCATCTCTAAAACCTCCCTGTTTTGCCCCTGGTTAAAGCTGGCTATCTTTGCTACTGACAAATAGAGCAGTGTCATGCACAGCATTCCAGTTTCCTGATGTTAAATGACAAATCTGAAACACATTAGGATTTGCATTGGAAAGGAGATGAAAAACAAGGTTTTTATAGCTTTTAGTTTGTGCATGCTTGTTGGGTGTGTACTGTATAAAGTTAGCTTAAAAAAAGACCTAAACAAATATTAATTCCAACCTCCCCTCTTGCTACTTGTGGAGGAAAATATGGCACAGATGCTCTCAGCCTGCAAGTGTCAAGGCAAAAAGTGTGTCTACACACCACTAAGACAAAGCTGTGAGAAATGTGTTGTTTACTAATCCATTTTATATTTAAATTCATATTCTAAACCATTTTAACATTTTTTTACCCATCTTTATTGACCTTGAAGATCTTTTATCATAAAAACAAATTATTGCAGAGGAAAAATCAGCTGTTGAACAGAACACAGCCTGCTACGTTGCAAAATAAATTACTAGATAACTAAAAGCAGGCTCTAAACAGATTGTTTGGAGCACATTCTTCACACAGGTGGTAGTGGCTGGCATATGAATGAGGGGTGAGGTGCTCCATACTGCCTTGTTAGTATAAACTTGTGAGAATGAGTGTTTTTTTCTTCTTTTTTGATAGACCTATGTAGCAGCAGGAGGAATCATTTAAATGCACAGACAAGACCTGGGGATCTGCATTAGTTTAGGAGTAAGTTTCTTCTTCGTCATGTTCTTTCTCCAGTGTTTCCGCTTTGTCTGTCTTTCCAAAATGTCTCACACTAGTATGCAGGACCTGGCTCCTGTAATCTGTGTAATCCACTGGAAGGTGAAAGTGTCTATCAGGAAGACAATTCATGTTCCTTCCTGTGGGTCAGCAGTAGCTGGAGAAGGACTAATATAATGCTCAACCTGGGAACAGTCCATCAGACTTTTATTACAGAGACATCTTGCATTTTATGCCCACAACTTCTAGCAAGTGCTGGTGAGATGTTAACACCTCATGAACTCACACCATCAGAGTTTCAGGTGTTAAGTTGTGAAAGACCTATACCAACCTGTCTTGAATGGGAAGCTGCTGCCAATTTTGACGCTCATGTGGCATCCTAGTGTTCTCAAGTTCCAGCGCTGGAGGACTGGAGGAGTTGATTGCCTTAAACATGACATCTTGAAGACTTCAGAGCTATGACCTTCTCACATGTACTGCACCAAATGTATTCTGAAGTCTACATACATTTTAAATTTTGTTGTTGCACTGCAGTTTTCCATAAACTGAATCTGTCTTTTAGAGTTCTGTCATGTTCTGTGCTTTATTAATGGCTCACAAAGTGTTGTCCTGGGTCTGGGGTTTATCTTCTACCTGGACAAAATTGAGGAGAAAACAGACTTAACAGCTCTCCAGTTTTTTTAGCAAATGCAGAAGTATTATTTTTGCATGGAGAATGTGATACACAACCACTCCATCACACATGGTCATCTGGTGTACAGTACAACTCCAGACAGTGGAAACTGAGGAATCTTAATACGGGTGACCAGAAATCCTGTATCTGAATGCGTGTAACTGCAGCAGGAGAGCTCTTGTCCATACACTCAGGTCTGTACATGTCTTATTTCCACAAAACAATGTCTGGGAGACAGGCTTGAGGAATATGTGCTTTCATCAACCAAACCATGAGGCAACATACTTCTCTGGTAGCTTCTTCAAAAGCACATCCAACGGTGTTTCACTAACCAGCATCACTCTTTGAGAAACTTTGAGAGAAGCCACTGTAAAAGTTGTGGATATTTGATAGAAAGCAGGTATGTGATAGTGAGGGAAATGTTAGACGAAGTGAATGTAAGTGGTGCAAAGAAATTTGACATCTTTTAAACATACACAACATCTCGCAGCACTGAACACTGCATTCCACCACTTCAAACACAAGACTAAAAAGTAATAGTGTTTTTGGCCTATGGCCCAGGTCCTTCATCTTTTACTTAATTTAAGTTGGCTTAGTTCCAAGGATTTCAGCAGAGTTGTATCAATTTCTGTTTCTTGAGAATCTGGCCTACCATGTTTGATCACATTGCTCTGTTTTTGTGATTTCTTTGGTATTTCATATCTGAGGATTCTGTCTTCTGAGAAAGAGCAAGAGTACAAAGTGCCTTAGAGAAAATCTCAAATTGTGCTCGGTGTTATTTTTAGGAGGAAGGAAAGACTTCAGGAAGCATGAGAGAAAAGGAAAATTATTTTTTTTTCAAGAGAAGCTGCTGTTTTAATGCACTCTGGCCAGTGGCAGAGGCCAGAATCTTTCCTGCAGAGAAAGGAAGGAGACAGTCCTTCCAGGCTGAAGGGGGACAGTGGTGCTTCCCAGTCCATTTTAGAAAGGACATCTCTAAAGGCGAGAAATTGGACAGCAGTGCATGTTAGCAATGGACAAATCCTACTGAGTTCACAAGCCTGGGAAGGCATCCAAACTGTTCCTTCATTTTTCCATCCTTCTCACCACTGTTGCCTTCTGAAACAGAAAAGATGCCACTTTCGCAGGTGGCAGAAGAGCCAGCTCTTCTTTTCCCTTTTCTGTGATTGTAGCACTTTATAGACCATAAAAATCTATTTATGTGGCCTCAGTGTTAGATGTCAGCTCCTCTGACGCAGGTCTTTTCTGGGCAGATTGTTTTTCTTATTCAATGCCAATACAAAGATACTCTGCGTCACCTCAGTCACCTCCAAACAGTTGTCCATTTGTGTATACTCAATTCTATATATTTAGCTGAAGGCCTGATCACCAAGGAAAACATGGAAAAGTGTGGCTCATTCTGTATCCCAGAAGGAGAAGGAATGCTGAGAGGAGCAGTGAAGTATATAGCTTTTAAATAGCTAGTCTTATTCTACACAGTTCTACCACAATAAATTTCAAGTGTTTTACAGGTTTATTGATATTTCTGGAGTAACACAATTTATTTCTGTGGAAACACCTCTTCCCCCCATCTCCTAGAAGTTGCGCACACTGGTACCTCCCAGTTCGGGGAACACAGGCTGAGCAGCATTTCCAGCATGGATCGCTCCGAAGCACCCACCTTGGCCAAGCAATCTTGGAAGCCATGAGTTCTTGCTGCTGCAGCCATTTCCTGCCTGAGCAGGTGAAAGGCCTGGCAAAAGAGAGCGTCTGATAGTCGTGCAGAAACACTGAGCCGCGCAGCTTGACAATGGCTTCCCACACAGGCCAGCTGCGATGGTGGGGTAACGCTGTCATGGCCCCTGTCAGGTATTTCACAACTGCGGTATGTTTTTAAACACCTGCTTGTCCCAACTAACACCACACAGGTGCGACCGCAGGCCCCCGCGCCTCACGCCAGGGCCACCATCTTGTGGGCAGGCAGCCATTAGCTGTGGGCAAGCTGCTCATGTCCCCCTTTCTCAAGAGGGGTCCCGGGCACCCAAGGGCTGAGGGATTTTTGTGTGTGCACCATGAGCTCGGGCTGCAGTTAATGAGTTAACACTGTGGCTCTGCAGAGAGTCCAGTGTAAAATGAACCTTTGGTGGTAGCAATAACTTTGTTGCATCAGTGCTGTGCCCAGGGTGCCTGAAGGACCCGCCTGTCCCCACAGCGCTGGGTGGTGGTGGTGGTTCAGTCTGCTTTCCTATGGTGCAAGGCCTTGAGGGGCAACAAATCCTCAGCCAGGGCCTGCCATGTCCCAACATCTTGACACAGCGACTGCAGGACTGCCGCATGTCCAGGCTTAACATGGCGCGTTGTTCCTGTGAAGACGTGCATTGCAGCCTGTACGTGCTTCTTGCTGTAAGCGGTGCGTGGCTGGCCATCAGTGGCTGTCGGGCAGCCTGTTCTTCATCGCAGTGTGTGCTTCAGCAGGAGGGCTGAGTGAAGGTGAAGTCTAATGCTACTTAATGGACAAGCTAAAACACAAGCACCCAACAAGTGTGTCACCACAGGAAGAAATGCAGCTGTGGATCAGTGGTCAAGAGTGTAGTGATACAACGATGTCTTTGAAATCCTTTACATCTGCGTTGGTGGGAGTTTCATGTGTTTTGCAGTTTGTTTTTAACAAGTAATTTATTCTCTGTTTCTCACCTTAGACTTTAGAATTGGACTGAACATCTCCATACTGCATGGGTGTTAATGAGGTACAGCTTGGCACACTTGTAAAGCAAATGTGGAAAATGTCTGCAAGCATGGGAGTGAGAGAGATGAGAGTTTGGGGAGGGAAGTCTGTGGGATGGTGAGTTTTGTGCTTCTGCCGCTGATGGGGAGGTGAGGGCAGGGGAAGAGCTGCTGCTGTTGGATGGGGACCTTCTCACACCACTGCTTTGTGCATGCTCTGACCATCTCTCAGTAGCAACATGACATCTGGGTTTCTGGTATGCTGGCACAGGCAGAGCAAGCCATAGGATTGTGGCTTTTTGCAGCCTCTTGAGGGTAGTGGTACCCTCTCAGAGCAACAACCCAAGGAGGCAGCTGACTTCTGTGAAAGTCCCTGTTCTCTGTTGACCAAACGTGTTGCTCAGCCTGGTGAGATTTCTCCTTCCCTTTTTCTTTTTTTTCCCCCCAATCAGATGATTAAATGATTTAGACTGAAGTAATAGCGACGATCATTAGCAAGAGTCAGAAAGGGAATTTCTATGCAAAACAAACAAACTTTCAGCAGCAGTCCATTTTTAATATACTCTGCAGCACATTTAATAATGTAATTCTCCAGTGCATCTGAATGTTTCAATATACCTGTGAAGGATAAAAGTCACTGGCTCATGCAAAATTGCTCTGAAGTATATCATTAATTTTGATACACTGAAAATTCAGCAGGCCTACACTGAGTTATAATGTTGGGCTTTTTATGGGTAATTTAATGCAAATGAGAAACTTTTTTCTTTCATGCATGCAGATTTTAGCTAAGGTGGTGACTTTCAGTTTAGTGAATATAAACTTCTTGTATTTTTGAGCATATACACATTTCTGACGTTATCTCCAGAATAGCAAAAGATTTTATTAACACTATGTGAGGTCCCAGGAGAAGCCTAAACATGGAAAAAATACAGATTTTCAAATAAATTGGTTATTTCCTTTTCTGTGAGTAAAATGCAGGTTTCCAGGACCTAGGCAGATGGCTTTTATATTTTCAGAACCTGTCAGGTTTTTGCTTGGAAGGTGAAGAGTTTAGGATTTTTTCTTGACCTTTCATATTTGTCTCTGTTCCATTTTTCATGCTTGTGAGGCACTTCTGATATTATGAGAAAATACTAATTTCTCTTTCACAAGCTGCTTTGTGCCCTTCACACAGTATTGAACTGTGTCCCATCAAAGATCCACTGTGTGTGAGACTTGACAGTAAGTATTTGTCCTCTGAGTAACTTACGCAGCTGCAAGAGTTTTTAGTTGGTGTCCTTTGCAATCAGCTTTATAAGTATCAGTACACCAAAATACAGAAAATGCACGGATACAGCACAGAATTATGTTACAGTCAGGATGTGGGCATAGCTCATGCAGGCATGGCCAGAACAGTCTAAAACCGGCTAAGCCATCTTCTTGTAACAGCGTAACTGGGAAATCTCAAATCCAGGCAAGCAGCTTGGTTTATACATGGAGCATTCACCTCTGCTGCTGTCTTCCTGTTGCATCTGTGTTGCCATGGGTATCTGAATTAGCAAATTTTGAGGTAGCTCAGGCATATCTTGCAGACAACATGCTCGGTCTTCATCAGAAACTTGCAGATGCACAGCTCAGGCTGTGGTATACGTGGCACCATTGCTATGGAAACCAGCGGCAGACAGCCTGGTGCAGGGTCGAGCTGCAGGATGTGCCCCAGCTTCCCCAATTTCTTGGCAGACTGACTAAATCTTGCCAGTGTATTTAATGGTATTGGCATGCCCAGCCCTCTCTTCTGACTGTGTGACCTTCTAACACCTTCAATCCAATGGTCCAGTTTATCACATTTTATCTTAGGCCACCATCTCCCAGGGCTTTGGAGAGCACAGTCTGTAGTGGGATCACACCACAGCGAGGAAGCAGTGGCAACATCTCTCTCCTGTTGGGAACACCATGGCTGAGACAAAGAGGATCGATGCAAGCATTCCCTCCTGTGGTGCTTCCTCTGTTGAACAATGTGTGTGCTGAGTGCTTGCTCTGCCTGCCCCCGCCATTTCTCTCCCTGTTCTTGCCCTGGAGGGAGGGTGAGGTGAACCAGCCCCCTGCCCTGCACTGCACCTCCATCCCCACTAAGCCCTTGGTATTTCTCTCAAATCTGGGAGGACTCGATCATTCCCATCAGGTCAGAACTGAGGTCATGTTACAAGAACTTTGCCAAGCGATGTTAGGTGAGGGCTACAAGCTGCTGCTAAGAAACCGAGTTTGCAATTTGCCATTGCTTTCTGCTTTCGTGGTATTTGTACCACTGCAGACGAGGCAGGAGAGCTTCACTCTGCTTACTCTGTGGTGGGTGTGAGCAGCCATGCAAGCTGCAAGGCAGTGGTAGTGTAGCTCTCCATCAATGAAGCCCGACTTCATTGCAAAGAAGCATACTAAAGAAAAATGAGCTGACTAAATTAGACTCTTTCAGTGTGGACTAGGAAAAGTGGGAGTATATGTTAATGTCAAAGAAGAATGAACTCTTTCCATGTGAAATTTGCTATCCACAGAGAAAGATGGTAATGATTAGGGCACCAAGTGAATCAACAGCAGTAGTAATGTCACAGTGCAGTGAAATGTGGCAATACCTCGTTACGGGGCAATAATGTTTCTGTTAATGTCAGCAGTGTAGAACATTAGCAAGAATTAAAAAACTGATTAATAGAAAACAACTTTTCTTCCAAGGCAATGTACCTGATCTCCTGTGCAAGGCAATCTACTGGGAGATAATAGCTAGAAGCTGTGTGCTATAGGCAGATGAAAAAAGGGCAGTCAACCACAATGGAGGGAGAATTGCCTTTCCATCTGGAGTTATTAATTGAAGGAACTCTTGAAGCAAACACATTTTAAGCAAATATATGGTAAGACACCTAGAAGTAAAAGTACATTTCCATTTTTTTTTACATTCTCAGACAATATGTTTCTGACGATGCCTGCGGAAATTATGACCATTGGTGAAATTAATACAGCTGCTGTCCTCATATGTGTATCTATATAAGGTTTATTTCATGTGAAATAGGTATTTTTCTGTAAAATCTTGTGCTTTAAGGCATGATGACTGTCCTCCCATCTGGGAAGCGTAAGAGAAACCTTTTCCTCGAAATCCCTTTGCCGATCTCAGCAAAATGCCAAGCTGCTGCTAAAGGTGGAAATTAAATAGAAAACCAGGGTCACCCGTCAGATGCGCTTTTGGAACTGACAGGCCCTGAACATGTAACTCCTCTTTGGACCTGTTGTGGACTGATGAAGAAGCTGGAAGGAAACCAAGAACAGGTGTCTGTTTCCTGCCCTGCCTCTTGGGGAAATTACCTGCATGTCTCTCAGAGTCTTTCCTCATTCACAGAATGGAGATTGGATTCCCTCCATCTCAAAGCTCTTTCATCAGCACAGGAATGTGCTAGGTGAAACACAATACATCTAGGGACTTCCCAAGGTGATTTTCCTCATGATGTCAGCAAGGACTGAATCAGAGTTTGCAGGTTTGAAACTGTGGGACTGAGCAAAAGGTTGGTGTCCTTAGGATCTTACACTGTCGTCCAAAAACTTGCTGTGCCTACAACTGATCCTGATGCTGTATGGAAACCTTGCTGTCCATAGGAAATGTTCCTAAATAGCTACTAAATGACATTTTCTCCACGCAGGTTTGTGGAAATATTAATGGTTGGTTTGCAGCAACCAAAAAAGTAATTCTGTCAAAGGACGTGAGTGTTCTTGATTTTTAATTGCACGATCTAAAGCAATTACAGTGTCATTACAAACCCTGTTTGACAGCAGCTTTTCCTTTGTGGGCCGCCTGTCTCATTTTCAACAGGAAAGAAGGCAGTAGGTGGAGGAAAGTTCTGTGGCTCCTCTCCTGGTGTTTTGTTTGGCTGTCAGGACAACTTGGAGAACGTAACTGATACCACAGCATCTGTCAGTATCAGCAAAGAGCCTGAGACTTGTCTAAAATCAGGAGCAATCTCACTTTATTCGATGACTTGATTTGTATGCCAGTGGTATTTTCTGGATACGTGTTGCTTCATTGTTCAAATCATCAAGAGAAAATGAAATATTTGACTGCAAAGCCCTCGAATGATCTTGAAAACCATTAGCAGAAGGCAGACAGGCTGAGAAAAGTTGTGGATTGATTAATTTTTCCAAAGAGGGTCTTGACTTTCATTTGTGAAGTACTGATTTATAGTGAAGTCTGACTTCCTTTTCCTCAGATGCTGTTAACTATATAGTGAAAGGTTCACATTACTTTTGTTGAGGGGTATTAATGAGTCAAAAGATACAAAAGAATCCAAGTCAAGATTGGAAGCAGAGAAGTTCCTTTGGGAGGCCATACCAGAGGAGTGGGAATGCCTGTGTCCTGCCAAAACCACTCCCCAAACACTCTGTTAAACCAGCCAAATTGCATCCTGCAGGACAAAATAGGCTGTGTTTACAGAAAAACTCCAAAGCTGATGAACAGAGGTTGGTTGCTGGTTGCTAGGCACCTGTCCCGAAACCTTCAGGTCAGGGAATGTGTCTCTTGGTCTTGGGAGAGTGAGGATGGAGACAGGAATGGAAGCAAACTCTTCATCTAGGTCACACAGCAAATGGGTGGCAGGACTGTGACCTGAAGGCTAGGCTAAGGGAGCAGCACGCTTCTGAGAAGGCAAGAGTTGGTGTCTAACACAAGTACAAAGACTACGTACAGCAAATTCTGGTCATTCCGGATTTATACTAGATCTAGCTATCAGCCCAAAAATGTTCTCACGGAAGATGGATAGAAGCTGTTTTTTAGGACGAATTGATGTCTTGGCCTACTTTGGACTGTTTTGGAGAGTCAGAATACCATGACAGCAGATTACGTATTCTCAATAATTGAGCCCACAGTTTAATCTCTTGTTGTGTAGTCCTAGCATTTTATTCACAGAAATGCATCCTTGGTGTTACTAACATCACAGTCCAGGAAGAGAAATGTATTAATGATTTTAGTGGCATGTGTAAAACTGAGTAGCCCAAAGCTCCTGTTGTTTGCACAAGAATAAGTAGGGATTTTGGTTTTGGTGGAGGAACAGTGTTGTTGAAGTGGGAGAACAATAGATGCGGGTGGTAGAATAGTTTAGCAGCACTAAATTATTCAGCAAAGTTGTTTCTGTTCTAGCAGCTTGTTAGCTGAAGGTGTTTGAAAAAATTACCATTCCGTCACAAAATCTGCCAGCATAGCATTTACCTGGGCAGATATCTTTGAAAAGATTGTTGTTATTTTATGGACCCATTGAAGGTGGTTCCTGGTGGACTGATTCTTTCCGTGTAACAAGACAGCAGGGCTGGAGGAACAGACCCTTCCTACAGGAGGTATTTATTTATATCCTTTATTGAAAGATCCTGATGTTGCACTGGATATTGCTAAGTCAAAATTCCTGCACTTAGAGCTGAATGTTATGGTAAAAAAGCAGTGATAGAATTACACTCCATTGCAGCTTGAGGGATGCATGAGTTAATTGACTGTAAGAGGTAGAACTGATAGAGCAATTCAGGTTGGAGAGGACCTCTGGAGGTCTCTAGTCTAATCCCCCTCTCAGAGCAGGGCCATCTGATTCAGGTTGTTCAGGGCCTTGGGCAGCTGAGTACCATATCTGCAAGGTACCATATCTGCAAGGCTGAAAACTCCACAGCCTCTCTGGGTCCCTTTCTGGTGTTTGACCACCTTTGTGGCGACCAGAGACCTCCTGTTCTCTAGCTGGGATAAGTCTGGCTCTGCCTTCTCCATACCTCCCCTGGAGGTAGTTGGGGAAAGTTCAAAGTCACCTGAATGACTATCTTAATTAATAGATCTTCAGCATTTTTGATTCATCTAGGTTTGCACTGAATACCTTTGCTTCACTGACTGTGGATTTGTATCTTTGCTCATGTCTAAAGGGGAAAAAATATAACAATTTTTTGAGAATTTCATCTGAAGATTCTGGATGGAACTGATTAGGATGGTAATGGCACTGGTTAGTGGGAAGCTGTTTGGTCTTTTATGCTTCTAGCAGCACTCCTAGAGAGAGATGTAAATTTAGTTCTTCCATTAGCTTTGTCTTGGTCATGTAGCTTCATCACCTTAAACTGAATTGTGTTTGATCCAGGAAGAAATGGACTTCCGTCTTCAAAGGCTTGGCTGGTTGCGTATCAGGATCTACACAAGTCCCAGGAATAGCTCGTGCCATGAGGCTCTTAGACTAAATGTAGAGTTTCACTTCATATGGCTGAGCAGGCCACGGTTTACCATTTTTGAGAAATGACAACTCATTTTCTCCTTCAGGCTGTACTACAGAGCTAGCAGTACTGGGCCATTAATGTACCTGAAGTCCAGAGGCATAAAAGAAAAGAAAAGTCTGTAAGAGAGAGACTGCCCAAATCAGCAGTGACACCAAAGATGTCAGTGCATGACCACAGCCGAGGAGTACCAAGTTTCTGCAATTCCACACCCAGAAGCCCCACCTTCTTTCTGTTTGGTCCCGGTGTTAACTGATTTTAAGAAATAGTTCCTTCTTTCTTTGAGCAATCCAGTCCTTGCCTTCTTTGTACTTAATACATTTTGAAACCAAGTTTTTGCAAACTGCGGAAAACAAGTTCTAACTAACTGAAATGAAAGCATTTTGAATGTCTTCTGAAGTCAGGGCTTTCTTCCCCTAAAATGACATTTTCTGTTGGAAATAATTTGTCGAGAGTCAAGCAAATTCTCATCAAACAATTACAAGCTTGCTTTCTTTTTCTTAGGAAGGACTGATGTTGTCATCAAGGTCTGGTAATTCCCATTAGCACATGAATGGCACAGCTTGAGTGTGAAATACACATATTGTATCATTTTTAAATTTCACAGCTCTAAACATACTTGTGTGTTTGGGTTTTTATTCATTCTCTGAGGTACATACTGTGTGTTGCCTCTAGCTTATGCCTCTCTCTAATGTGGTTTTACTGGTTATTAGATTTCTAAGATCCTGTCATAAATTTAACCCTTTTTTCCCCTTTTCTGAATAGTGAACAGTGTGTCTTAATATTTGGACTTGTAACTGTTCTGACAGAATTTCAGGTATCTGGTAGCTAGTGAGTGGGAATAAAGTGGGTTTGTTTAACCTGAGAGAGTCACTGAAGGAAAACAGATTCTAAGAGAAATGAGTGTTGTCTTTTTGTGAAACTTGGTTTTATTTTTTTAGTAAAACTGAGGAATAAACTGTCAAAACTTTTTCATGCCTTACCATGTGGTTCCCAGAATAAGTAGAGGAGGAAGTATTCATGCACAGTTCTGGCGTTTCAGAAGATTAGCATTTGTTTCCTGGGCTTTGGTGAAAATCTCTGAAATACCTTGTCTGGTTGATGCTTGCCGATTTTTAGCAGACAGCTTGAAAACAGCAAGCTTGCAAAACTTTTATTTTGTGATTGGGTGCAAAGTATCTCCTGGTGCCTTCCTCAGTTCCCTGTAGTTTGTAAGGGTTTCCAAGTCCCCTGAATGCCTCAGCACAGCTATTTCATTTTGTCAGGAGTACATGCCAGGGAAAAGAGCGTGGTGGAGGGAGGAGGTGAAAGAGGTGATGCAGTGTAAATCCTGAGGTTACTAGCAGAATGCCACTTTACTGGGACAGTTTGTGCAGGCACACAGGCTGCTAAGGAGGAAAGGAGATGGTTGCTGTGTTGAGATTTGAAATGGCTGTAGCCCAACATTGCCAATGTGGCCCAAAACCGGGTATCTATTCCCCATCCAAATCCAGGTACAGAAGATGGTTTCAGGTTTTTTTCTAATCTTCTTCTTAGGAGCCACCAGAAGGACCCTTGCTGTTTCAGAAATGGGAAGCACTTACAATGGCACAAACAGACAGAAGAGGAAAACCTCCATCTTGGAAATCCTAGCAGTGTACGACAGTGAACAGAATGAAAAATTGGTGGATGTTCAGTGCTGTGCAGATATCCTACCATATTTTATCCTACTGCTGTCCACTCGAGTGCTAGCTTCTGGGACACGGAGATTTACCCACGAGGAGCCATCATCTGTTCACCAGCTATTGCAGGTAAGGTCTTGCTGGACAGTGTTTGGCTGTTACTGACCTGAGGCCAACACTGGCTGCGTAATCTAGAGATGGAGAGTCATGCATGCTCTTGCTAGTTTTTGGAGGCACCTGCTCCCTCTTGGAAGTAGAAGAGAGAGGCAACCTTGCTTCTTTATAGCTAATCATGTGACTAATGGCTTCACTCCTACTAATCATCTCCAAAACTAACAAAAGTTATCCCACTTTAGTCTGGGACAGGGAGAAAATTTGGAACTAGTGTAAAATAGTGAAGTTCAAAGCAATACATGTCATTCTTGTGTTCTTGAACTGCTTATGCTACAACATGCAAAATAACCTGCATTCAAGAGGCCAGTTCCTTTAAATTTGGCACTTTTCCAGATTTGCAGTACCTAAAGTGGGTGGACTGCGTATTTACTGAATGTCATCTCTCTTGCCTCCTACTCTTTCTGCGTAGATCCATGAGGTCTGTCTCAGTTTCTGTGCACAGATGTATTGCACTGCAGGTGTAAATGGCAGGTTCATCCTCTCCTGGTAAATCTTAACGGACAGGTTCTAAGAATATTTTCATATCTTAGAGTAACTAGAATCCAATTAAGTAAGTGAGAAAAACAGGTACTTACCGCCCTGCCAGAATAAATGCATTTTTTGGAGAGGGTGTGTGTCTGAGCAACCTGACATTTGATACTAGCCTGACAGTTACATACAAACTGCTCGGCACAGTGGTAGCCAGCATAAGCTCTGCTTAGGCAAAACTTCACTTGACCTCCACAGGCACTTAAATAACTTTCTCTGGGACCCATTCTGTTGCATCGTTCAAAATGGAGGGATTCCTCCAGTTCCTGCTAGCTTCGCAAAACAAAGCTTCCTGCCTCAACATGCCACCAGACAGAGAACGATCCTTTCTCTTAAAAGTGAGTTGTCAGTGGTGTAGATTCACTGTGCCAGGTACATAAGGAGTGTTCTTCAGAAAACAGGGTCACCAGTCACTTTTCATACAGTGCTGAATCACTCATGAGGTTTAGAGAATTGGGGTTTTAGCTGCTTTACATCATTTGTGCAAACCTCTCTCCAAAGGCAAACATCTCAGTGGAGAGCAGTTTTGGGATACTGATGGACTGGCTGGTGTAGCAGGACTGTAACTCACATTGCACAGGTCCAGAACGGCCACAGGCTTTGACATGGCATCTAAGTGGGTTAGCCAGATAAGGGGGTTCAAAGGCAGCCAAAGCTGAACTTTAATAATTGAGAGTATTGTAGTGTAGCTCAGTTACACGTCCTGGCTTAAATTCAGCAACAGCGCAAGTAACTGCCCAGGTTTGATTCTTCAGTCAGTTGGCTAATTTGCCAGTTCCTTGTACGTGCAGGTCGTGGTGGGGGAGTTTTCCTAGGAAAGCTTTAGTTTCTTTGCTTATCAACCTCATTGTTTTCTTTCCTGCTCGAAACTGCATTAGGAATCTACACTGAGTGGTATTTAAATGAGTAGTGTGAGAGTCAAGTTGTGAGTGAAGTGCAGTCACTGAACAGTGACAAATAAAAACAGCATGGTAAGCTGTAAGCAGTACCTGGCAATTTTCGCCAAGAGAAGCGTACCATGTGAACATATTATTCATTTGCAGCCACAAAGGATGCAGAGGGTATATCGATAATTTTCAGCTTGCAAGGAGGAGGCACAGCCAGCTTCTGTTTTGACACATCAGACTGCCAATTTAACAAATTGGCAATGAGGTGTTTTTTATCTAAGATTTCTACAGTAAATTAATTAGCAATTATGTTACACTGTTCTTGCACTCTGCTTATCTCAGAAGAAGTGAGAGGTGCTCTGGATGGTTTTGGGCCAGAGGAGTCTGTGCATTCTCTAAGAGTTACATATGTATCCTGCTATCATGAGACATGTTTTAGACTACATCTACCAGTTAAGTGTACCTGTGCAAAACCTGCTTTGATTAAATGCATCCTTTGAGCAAAGCACAAGGTTAGAAGAATCAAATCTCTTGCCAAATCTCTTGGCTAATAGACTTCATCATAGAATGTTACATTCTCTCTATGGAAGAAAATTTTCTGTCATCTTGCCCTTCCTGAATAAGACTAACCACATTTTTAAAAACCTTCAAAACATGTATTTAGACCACAGGTAAAACAGCCTTCTCAAATGCAAGAAATCGAAAATTCTTGCACTGCCTTGTTTTATAGATGTGGTCCAAACATGTCTAAAATGTAAGTTTCTGTATATAACGGTACCATAAATAGCTATCAGAAGAATTAGGTATTTGGTTTGGGTAAATACATGGAGACAGCAAAGTATGAAATCTTAAGATAATCACTTGCAAAGTTCAGATTCGTACATTTAAAATTCTGATGCATTCTGCGAAGCTAGTGACCAAGCTCCACTGCCGTCTACAAGAATTAATCTGACTGTACTCTCACATTCTTAATTGATTCTGCTCTCAATTCTTGTAAGAAAGCAGAAATTCCTGCTCTGTAATTAAGAACAGGATTGTGTCCTAGAGCTGATGCTGCAGTGGAGGTCCAAATGGTCATAGCATATGGTGAGGTGTAATACTGATATTGGAACATGTTTATGGATTTTTGTTGGCACATTGTATCAGATGCTCCAGCTAAATACTGAATTAATTCTTCAAAGATGTATATTATAGTGCTCATATGACTAATTATCAGTCATACAGCCTGTTGGATGTAGAGTTTTATGTTTTTTCTCCTATATGAAGCTACAACAAAAAGGTTTTACATCTAGCACCAAAAGAGGCTACTTTGGGATACTTGATGCTGGTAGAGGAAGGAAAATAGATACCCAACTATATATATAACCTTGTCTGTAAGAATGTGAACCTTTTGTGGAATAAGTTGCATTTATAACATAAGCTCTGATTTAGCTTAGGAGTGTGGTAATAAATGAGTGCTTGCTCAATGGCAATTGGGGAGGTAAGGTGCAGCGCTCTTAATGCCCAGTAATACTCAGCTTGAACTGTATTTGGCTGAACCCATTCTGCTTCACAACAGTATGAGACAGACCAGGAAATGCACTTCAAGGTAATTAGGATACTCTGAGTGATTAAAGTCACTCTGCTTTTGACCTTCAACCTTTCATGTTGTCACACCATCCACAGTGTGCTAATAATCTCACAAAAATTCATGACTTGCCATGTCTCATTGCTTAAGCAAGGTATGCCACACCATACATTATAAGGCTTTTGTTTTGTTCTGTGCTGTGAAATTGTAAATCCTGAAAGCTAAGCCCCAAGATTAATGATAGCAAAGGAGACCCAAGAGAGAATTTCCTCTAGACAGATGATATTATTTTCTCCAAGTGAGGGCAGAACTGTCCAGTTCTGGTTCCCTGCATACCCATGTGCCTCCTGCAGGTCTTCCAAGAGTGCTTTTGACATTGCAGGTGGCTTTGAGCAGGAGTTAGTTTTATCTGTGCTTGCCTGTCTGTGCTTACTCTTTTTTTTTTTTTTTCTTTTTTAATGTAAGAAAGCTAGTTAAAGCACTGGAATAATTGCATAAACTAATCACAGGCTACATTTCTTTCCCAGACTTATTTGTGTTTTTCCCCCAAAACACTGCTCTTTCAGTGCTCATCTGTCCTGCTGACAGAGGTGGGTTCAAGCACAGAAAATAACACATCCAGGAGTCTTTAGAAAAGGCCAGATTTTGAGAATAATATCTTGGCAGCCAGAGACGTAAGAGAGTAACCATGACCTGAAAAATCTAGAGACAGGAATTCCCACTGACCTCCTGCAGCTGCCAATACATCTAAATGCCTTAATGGGCAGCACAGCAAAAATCATTACAACACAAAATAAATCATGAGCCTTTCTGAGGCGGTTCACCTGGATTTCATTCCCTTAGGAGCCGGCTGGTGCCATGGCAATGCATGGTTGAGATTCTGAATTTTCTGGATGTTGTGGGTTGAGCCTGGCCAGCAGCTAAGCACCCACACAGCTGCTCACTCACTCAGCCATCTCCTGCAGGACAGGGAGGAAATAGAAGGAAGGCAAGAAGACTTGTGCATTGAGATAAAGGCAGTTTAATAGGTGAAGCAAAAGCTTCACCTGTGCACAAGGAAAGCAAAGAAGGGATTTATTCAAAACTTCCCATCAGCAGGCAGATGTTTAGCCACTTGCTGGAAAGCAGGGCCTCAGCACATGTGATGGCTGCTTAGCAAGTGGAGGACAAAGGCCATAACCATGAGTGTTGCTGCTTCCTCCTCCTTTCCTTGAGCTTTTATTGCAGATCATGACATTATATGGTACGGAGTATCTCTGTGGTCAATTCACATCAGCTGTCTGAGCTGTGTGCCTTGCCAACTTCTTGCCCACAACGTGGCAAGCCTTGACACTGTGCAAGCAATGCTCAGCAATTGTCAAAATGTTAGCATGCTGTCAAGGCTGTTTTAGTAAGAAATCCAAAACACAGCACCTTATGGACTGCTGTGAAGAAAATTAACTCTGTCCCAGCCAGACTGAGTACAACCTCCACCTCCTATCCCATATGATTTGCATCATGCTCAGGTCCTCCACTATCCAACAGATCCTCATCAGCCACCGCCCCCCTTCCCATCCTTCGTTATATATGCCTATATCCTTCCCTTACTTTATGGACCACCCTCATCAAATGTCCATAAACGTCCATTGACTTCATTTAGTCCATGGCTTGGGCTCCATCTGTTACAGTGCTCACTCAGGGCAGGAGAGGCATCATGTTGCGTTGAGTTGTTGGGTTCCAAAGCCAACTGAGCTTTGGTTACCGCTGCACTTGCCCAGTTTCTTGCAAGGCTCATCCTCCGTGGGATTGGGTGATTCCTGCTATAGTACCTTCTCTAACATACAAATCAAATAATGAGATACAACGGTTCATACATCCATCATACTGGGATAGATCTGGCTTCTCCTCTAGTTGTTTAGTCTAGACAGGAAGAGGACTAGTCAAGCCATGATTGAAATTGTGACCAGTACCCCAAACTGCTACTTAGTGGTTGAAATCTTTTGTCTTCAGAGAGTAAAATAATTCCACAATGGGGAAAGGAGTGTGTTTCTGGACCCAGGAATGGTCTTAGACCAGTCTTGCATTTTCATGAATAAAGGACAACTTAGTATATGTATCCCTACAGAAATAAATGATCCAAAATGTCACATATATCTGTATGAAGCTAAGCTCAGTAAGCGGATGCTAAAAACATTATAATGTTACAGTGCCCTGAAGTTGTTAAATTACAATAATATCAGTGATAACTATATGAACTGATTGTTCAAGAATTTCTATTCTCGGTTTAAGAACCATAGCAAAAAACTCAATGTAGCTTGTGCACAATAAAAGAAAAAAGAAATATTCAAAGCCATCAAATAGGAAATTAATTTACTCTAGGATTTTTGTTTTCAATTTTATTCTTAATGAGTTAAAACTAATCTTTGATAACTATATAGTTTAAAGGTAGTGTAATCTGGGGTTGTTAGAATGGTAAGGAGTGTCAAGGTAGACAGCTAAGTGCTGTTAACTAGTCCTTCTGCTAATTTCAGTTATTAAACAAAAAGAAGAATTTCAGCTTCTTTTATCTACAGAGTTTCTGAGTATATAAGAAAAAAATTTCCCAAAGGCAGAGATGATTTAACTAATTCAGTCACTGACTAAAGTACATTATGAGTTTACAGCTCGGTTTGCAGACACTGCACACAAACCTTTACCCTTAATTAGATTATACCAGAAGTAGATAATGGTTTTACAGTCTGCTGCTCATCTTATTAAGTGTAACACTGTATGGACTGGAAACAAGGTGGTTTCATATAATCCTGTGCGGGGTCATATGATGATTTGAAGCAGTGTGTGAATCTGTCTTCAGAAGAACACATTTAGAAAGCTTGTGCCAATCCTTTGGTCTGTTCTGAAAAGTTCATATTTCCAATAGCTTTCAAAATGGGGTTGTGTCACCCAAGCTACTCAGCTGCAAATGAAAGCCACAGAGAGTACAGCTGTTCTTGCCTTCCAGTTGTCTTAATGAGGATGGAGAGGGTGGAGAACTGTTGTCATTGATTGCAATTGTACCCACAATTGCATTAGATTTTATGACACAGATGTTTTTCAACAACTGAAGAAAATAATTGATTTTCTTTTTTAGTTCAATGAAGAGATTGGGACTGAAGGAACATAGTAGCTTAGTTCCAGTATTTCAGCTCTCTTGGATGTTGGTATAAATAGTTTTGGGAATATGGAGTGACAGGGAAGAGAACAGAAAGAAAGAAGTCAACGAGCTCCACTAGCCTCTTTCTTGGAACAGACTGTCAAGACCAATAAACAAAATGCTTGATCATTGTTACCAGACCACTTTTAGTCTTGTCCTAAAATGTTGATACAGTGTTAGCTCTTGTGATCTCTGTTGTATTGATTTCTGATGAGGGAGGATGTGTTTTTATTCCAAGAGGATTTCTGTTCAAAGCGTGATGAGCTCAGAGCATTTGCTAAGTGTTTGAGGCTTTGGAGCTGGGGAAGACATGTCTCTAGTGCTTTGGTAATGGGGAGACAAATCTGAATGTGACCCATACAACAAACTGAGATGCCAACCCTAAGCTTTTGTAGTTGCTCTTGCAAATGAAATTGCTTCATGATTTTTCTAGGAACCAACTCTTTCTTGAGCCTGGGGCACAATACTCACATGCAACTGCTTAGCTTTATAAAAGTGAGCATGCCTTTTCTAAAACAGCTTCTGAGTGGGGCGTGAGCCTGCAAGCTTCATACCATGAGCTCTTTGACCTGAGATTCACTGAACACAAGGACAAATAATTTTCTACTGTCTGATAAACCTCATCTGCATACTGGGGTGCATATGAATTTTAGAAGAATATGGCTTTAGTAAGGTCACTACACAAGCCAATCTTGAAGCAAATCACAGTTATAATTACCTTTATGTTTCTGCCGTTGTTGTTAAACGTATTTTGTTGTGAATACACTGGCAGTCTTTAGAAATGCCATGTAATGATTTGATCTTGTATTTTAAGTAAGCAAATGACAGTATTCCCATTTGTTTTCTGGATGGAGGATCAGACCTTATTCTTCCCCTCTCTTATCTCCACAAACTTCCCTGAGCTACACCTATTTTTAAATACTGTGCTGCCCATGAGCTGAGTATCTCGACTCCTACCTTTTAAACTTTTGTTCATCTATTAATCAAATTCAGAAAAGGTTGGGAGAAAGTGACTCCCTGGTTTAAAAACTGAAAGTGCACCTGTGAAATTATAACTCCCTGATGAAGAGGAAGAAGTTGACATTTTTAGCCTTTTCAAGTGGAGATTTTGGCACAGGGCCTCATGTTCACTATATCATTTTATTAAAGCTGGCCTACTTATGTCAAGAGCCGTGCAAGATTTTCATTCAAGTTTTGTTCCCCGAATATATTTCTAAACCTCATGCAAAATGAAAGATGGTTCTCTAACCACGTATTGGGGAATTTTTTTCTTAGATCCAAGAGTGGGCTGTGTACATGGATGATGGGTGCTAAGCTATTTTTGGAGAACAGGAAGGCTCTTTAGACAAGGTTTTCACATGGCATTGGTGTGACTCTTGTGTGTGATCTTATACACAAAAAAGACTTGCATGCCATTTTCTGACATTCTAGTATAATTGACCTGGAATATATAAGATTATCACTCTTGTATAAATCATACTACATTTATGAGTAAATATTAGTACAGAAGCACATGCGCCTACAGAGTATATATGTCCCCTCCTGTTGTTTTGACTGTAAAAGAAATGAGAGAGCAGTATAGAGGAGTATTCTAAAAGCAATGAATAAATTAAAACAGTAATTTATTAAAAAGTATGAAATTTTTATGTTGCAGGCAAAAATTAATAGCTAATGGGGAATTCTCCTGAGGAAGATAAAAGAAAGTCAGAGAAGGATATATAGAATTCTTATTCTTTTCTTTTGGTAGAAGGGGTAAATTCTTCGGGGATTTTGGGTAAATTCTTTGGGAATTTTTGAACAAATGTAATCAGAAATGTCACTAGGTATAACAATGCATTACTTTAATGACTGTGTTGTTCTAGTTCCACTCATGAAGGCTGGCTATTTTTACTCTTCCCTGAAATTTTGATTTGTGAAATATATACACTTCAGGCAATAGGATTCTTGAACTGTAGTAATGCACGCTAGAAGTACATAGGTTCTTCTGGCAAGAAAATTAAAGCTCCTCTGGTTAAAAGAGATAAAATTACTACTCTTCAGTAAGCCATCCTACAGTTTCTGAAACTTGCCAGACAAAAATTGAAACCTTACTTACTTTATGCCTCCATTAAATTTGCCATCCAACTCTGAGTAGCTGATTGATGCTGTCTGTTGCATTTTCTTGAAGTCGTGAATCTAGGTGAAGTGTTAAAAGCTAGGAATTTCTGTTTCCTAGTCTTCTAAAGACTGTGATAAAACCTACTCTGTATAATTCAACATTTCTCTGAAGTCAATAATAAGCTGACTTTTAAAGTGAAATATACAGAATTCTACTGTAGCTCAGTCCAATTTTGTATTTCTTAACATTGTATAGAAGATGAAGATACTAATCTTTTGCAACACAGATATGTGCATGATGCGCAAACAACTTATTAATGAGTCAGTAACAGAGCTGAGAATGAAACGCAAGCACTGCTGCTCTAATTGCTAAATGAAAGCTCCTCTCTACCATGGAAAATGTACAGGTGGAGAGGAAATTGTAGTAGTATCTTTCTGTATGGTGAACAAAATGCATCAGAGATGCACATGCTTTGGGTCAAACAATATCGTTACTTTTCTTTCAGTGTGCTATTTGAGACTCAGACATGTTCCACGTAGGGAAAAAAGGCCAACCTCAGCATTACAGTGCCTATTTTCAAAGCACTACCTTTTTTCAAGCACATAGGCAAAAGGCCAAATTGCATAGCACTCAGCGAGCCTACTTCACTTAATTCATTCTTCAGAATAAATCAAGTGGGATTGTCTTTAAAGAAAAAATGCTTACCATGGCTTCTCAAAACCCTCAAGAGTTTTCAGTGGTTCTTGAGTCCAGCTGCAATAGCAACAGTATTAATAGTCAGCAATAAACAAAATGTCTCAGCTGTTTTTCCAGTGGGTGTTTTAAGAACCGTCAAATTCATGTGCATGTTGTTAATCTGTTCCCCAAGCCCTTCTTCAGTTTTCTCTAATGGTTTCCCCTCCATTTCCTTCTGTCTTTTGGTAATGAGACGCAACTCAGGACTTAAAAAAAGAGTTAAAGGTCACTAGACACCAAGTTAATTAAAAAAGAGCCTTAGCACCCAAATACCACTGTATTATGACATTCTAATTAAATATTTCACAGTGTTTTGTACTGTATAGATGAAAACAGTGTAGGAGTAAGAAAGAGATTAGCTATGAACCAGCACCTGTGTGGTCTCTGGAGGATGAGAGGCTTGCTGAGCCTCCACAGCCCCAAGGATTGGCGAACTTGGCCAGGAACCTCATGCTGTAAATCATACTGACCCCAGCAAAAGTCATGCATTTGTTTTGGGACAGCTGTTTTGCCATGCTGTCATTGGCCAGCTCTGTCATTTTACAAGGATTACTTGAATACCCTTTTTAAATCAGCCTCTTTATTTAGATTACACCCCAACTTGCTGGAAAGCATCGAGTTGGAGGTTTTTTGATCAAAATTTCAACAAAAGTTCCATGAGCCCTTGCTAAATCCAAGGTAGGATTACAGCTACGCATCATTTTCCTCAAGAAGATTCAGAATATAAAGTGAAGTAGGAACAAATAGTTTCTAGAATCTGAAAATGCAACTTGCAAACAGGAGAAAGCATTTCGTCTTCCATAATTCCTGTGCATGAGATTTCTGGTGCTAAATTACAGCAAGCACTAAATAAGTGATAGTGATAGTAAGCTGGAGAAAGTCAAGACCATAAGAAGTTATATTTAATTTATCTCCTCTTTTGCTGTTGAAGTAAATGGGAGCAGGGCCAATGAATGACCTAGCCCAGATTCCAGCTTGTTCACCAGATTGCAGTTCCCTTTCCCTTTGTTAAGCAACAGGAAAAGGCGTGTAAAGAACTTGGTTGGTTACTTGCTTAATGGAGGTTTACTGGCAAAGACAGCGGACAAGCTGTCTTGGGTCCTATTACCCAAGCCAAGACAATACATAACAACACTGTTACTTAAACTAACTGGTTAGAAAATACCTAGAAGTTTTCCTCAAGTTTTAAAGCAGAAATTTGAAAGAAACTGCTGGGGATAAGTTTCCCAAGTCAAGGCAGACTGTCATAGAATCAAAGACTCATAAACTAGTTTGTGTTGGAAGGGACCTTTACAGGTCATGTAGTCCAACCCCCCTGCCATGAGCAGGGACACCTTCAACTAGATCAGGTTGCTCAGAGCCCCATCCAACCTGACCTTGAATGTTTCCAAGGATGCGACATCTACCACCTATCTGGGCAACCTGTTCCAGGGTTTCACCACCTTCATCGTATAAAATTTCTTCCTTATGTCCAATCTAAATCTACCCTCTTTTAGTTTAAAACCATTACCCCTTGTCCTATCACAACAGGCCCTGATAAAAAGTCTGTCCCTGCCTTTCTTATAGGCCCCCTTGAAGTATTGAAAGGCCACAGTAAAGTCTCCCCAGAGCCTTCTCTTCTCCAGGCTGAACATTCCCAACTCTCTCAGCCTTTCCTCATAGGAGAGGTGTTGCAGCCCCCTGATCATCTTTGTGGCCCTCCTCTGGACCTGCTCCAACAGCTCCATGTCTTTCCTGTCCTGTGGACTCCAGAGCTGTGTGCAGTACTGCAGGTGGGGTCTCACCAGAGCAGAGTAGAGGGGCAGAATCACCTCCCTCGACCTGCTAGCCACGCTTCCGTTGATGCATCCCAGGATACAGTTGGCCTTCTGGGCTGCGAACGCACATCATCCGCTCATGTTCAGCTTTTCATCCACCAGTACCCCCAAGTCCTTCTCCTCAGGACTGCTCTCAATTCTGTCACCCCCAGCCTGTCTCGATACCAGGGGTTGCCCCAAACCAGGTGCAGGACCTTGCCCTTGGCCTTTGTTGAACTTAATGAGATTCACATGGGCCCACTTCTCAAGCTTGTCCAGGTCCCTCTGAATGGCATCCCATTCCTCAGGCGTGTCAACCGCACCACTCAGCTTGGTGTCATCTGCAAACTTGCTGAGGGTGCACACCGATCAGTCCATCCATCAAATCCATATCTCTCCAATTTAGAGAGAAGGATGTTGTGGGGGACTGTGTCAAAGGCCTTACAGAAGTCCAGACAGATGATAGTCAAGGCAAGTAGAGGTACTAGTGACTCCAGTCACTAGCTCCAGTCACTAGTGAGCTAGTGACTCCAAAAAGAAACGTTCTTTATTTTAACTAGGCAACATTAATGGTGCCAGAAGAGAATGTGCCACTGGACTGTTAGTCCCTGTTGTCACTTAAAAAGCCTGCCACGTACTTGTAAATCAACCATGGTTGCCAAGTGCTTCATCTGACACTCTTTCTTGCCTTGCAATTAGTAGATGTTCTGAACTGCCTTTACTTTCTTTGGGATATAGGCACCATGCAAACTTAGCCTACAACTTACTCGAACTTAAAAATCCATTGCTTGCTGTGTTCCATGAAGATGAGGAACTTCAGTGGTCCCTGAGTTAACAGAAGCTTTTGATGACATTGATTTGACGGTGCGTGATAAAATGAAATATTTTGCCTGTTTGTCTTCATTTCAAACAATGGATAATTCTGGTGTCATTTACACAAGAATTACATGGGAGTTAATTAATTAAATATTAACAGACTTACTCTTGTTTTATAAACAAAACAGTATTGTTTTATGAACTTACTATTGTTATAGAAACATCAAACCAGAGAAGAGTTTGATCTACAATTTTTTTGTAAAACTCAGGTCTCTTAAAAGCCTTAGATTTCAAGAATTACCTGATGAATTTGCAAAACTGGTAATACCATCTTTTATGCAAATCCAAGGAGGACAGATCTCTTTTTAGTCTTGTGCTTCCTTTCAACTTTCTAGTTGGAGATCTGTATTTAAAGTTATGGCTTTTCTTCTGCTTTCACTTAAGCTCATTGCTACTGACGCCATTTTTTCCACCTCTAGAGGAGGGCTGAAGTTGACCAGGTTATATCTCTATCCGTTTATATCTGTATCCACCTAGCAGAAGGATGTTGGACCTTCTTAACCATTCAGCATTCCTGAAGAGAGTTAGTGCTACACATCTCCCAGAGTGTCGGGAATGCCAGCTCTGAACCAGTGTACTTGTTTCTCGCTAAGGTGACTTTGTTCTTTGGTAAGTTTCTGCCTGTGCCAGGAGTCAGAGTGACCCCTCTTTTAAAATGTAAAAGAATTCAATGCAGCAAGACTCCTGTCTGGACTTCAAGTTGGTTGGGACCTGGGGCTCTGGATACAATTGTTGGTTTTGTTTCTAGCTGATGTATCCACCCTGCGTGCAGATCCAGCAGAAAATACAGCAGTTTAACAACTCTTCCTGTCAGTGATGACTTTTCCCATTAAATGATTCCCATGATTGAGGCAAAAATGACAGCTGATCTAAACAGTGTTAGAGAAACCTGTACTTTCCAACAGCCCCATACACGCAACTGTGCTTTTGTTGAAATGCAGGTTTTGTAATGTTCAGTTGTAGGGAGTAGTGCCTTCAGACTGGAAATGCTGATCCAATTGATCCAATATTTTGTGTTACCATGAACAAATGCCTTATCTGTGCAAGGGGCCCAGATGGGATTTCAGAAAATGTTTCTGTTGTAAAGGTTCTCTTCTAGCATAAACACTTGCATACTGGAACATAATGGCTCTTCTAATAGTGGCCTTTTTTGTCAGCCAAGGGCCTTTTATTTCCCTAGCCATGAATACAGAACAGTTGGTCGGGCTTAGCTGAGTCTGATGAAGGTAGTAAGTTGCACACATTTGGTCTTTTTCTGGCCTATTAGTTAAGACTACACTAGAGCTGTTCAGCTGCAGGAACCTGAGGTTTACCCCCACCCCCCTCCTTTTGCCTTTACTTTCCACATACCCTCATTTGCAAAAGTGTTTCCATGTTTATTTACAAATGCCATGCATGGACAGAACAATCAGTACGCAGCAGATATGTGACACACTTGCAAGTATTTTCTAACCTAAAGGGGTTATGTTGCACCTGTGCTACAGTTTATTTCTATGGAGCAACTGAGGTTCTGTTCCCCAGTCCTGCAGGCTTCACTCCAGTGAAAGCAAAGATAGGTTTCCATCCCACCTGAAGCAGCGCTTGTGCTGATGCCGAGGCAGGAGGCTTTGCAACCCACAGTAGTTTGTAATGGTCAGAATTACACCCCCACCCAGGAGCTGGGCTGCACTTCTGGATTTTGCAGTTTAGATACAGCCTCCCCCTGCAGTGGTTTTATTTTTATTACGTAGCATTATTCATCATTTTAGTTCAGTAGAGAGCCCCTGCAGGAGCTGACAGCTATTCTTTGATATGTCACATGTCATTATTTATGGGCAGTTTTGTCCCAGCCTACAAAATTAAAACAGAAAGAGGAAAGCTTCAGGAGCTTTAAAATACTTTCTGCATTTATTGTTGAGTCACTGGAGACCTCAGACTGGAAATCCAGTGTTGGAAACCTACTAAAATAGGACAAACCACAAATTTAGATGTAAAGTGTACCCGAGCTTGATACATAGACCTTTTTTTACCAGGGTTGTGTAATAGAAAGAATGAAGACTTTGGGTGGGAGAACTTTCTGGTTTCTGACAGTTACGGGCACAAATCTGGATTTCAGTAAGGGGTTGCCACTAACAGAAGGAATATTCAAAGTAAAGGTAGCTCTTCTTACGTGTTGCACTGTATGATGCATCGGAGATACTGTGCACCTGCAGTGTGTCCATGCCTTCTGCATGCCCTGTAGGTACCCAGATTGTAACAAGCAGGCTCCTGGGTGATGGGAAGACCCAGCCTCTGATTGATTCATTCCCTTTTCTACTTGATTGATCTTGATTGTATTCCCTTCACTTTCTGCTACCAAGATAAAATAAGGATAGCTATCCTTGAGGCATTTTTGTGTCTTGCATGTTAGACAACACTGAAATGTGACTAGCACTGACTGAATTCTGCTGGAATGGCAATCTGTTCCAGCACCCACACATGGAAGTCACTCTGGCACTTGATTGTTCACAGTTCAACCCAAGTTTTGTATGTGTACATGAACAATTTTCTTTTGCTAGATATTCACTTCATCTACTTCTTCTGCAAGCAAAGATTGTTGGTAATAGAGATCCATCTCCTATATCAAAAGCATAGAAAAGGTGTAATTAAAAGATTTTTTTTCATTCTTCATCTAGATAACCTTCTTAACCTCTGTGCATCACCTAGCAACTAGGATATAGCATCTCTGTTCCTTCCCCCTCCAACTGTCCTTATTATTTTTATTAAGTTTATTATTATTATGCTATTTATTACTTTTTAAAGAGTGATGCTTTATAACATTTAGTTAAAAAAAGATAAGGCAGAAGAGGTATCACCAGTCTTTAGAAGGGTATTTCCTTGCTGTGTATCCCAAGGGAGTTGTCTTCTAGGAGAAGATGGTTGAGTTTCAGGGTTTCAGCTGGGGTAGAGTTAATTTTCTTCCTAGTAGCTGGTATAGTGCTGTTTTGGATTTAGGATGAGAATAATGTTGATAGCACACTGATGTTTTAGTTGTTGCTAAGCAGTGTTTACACTAAGTCGAGGACTTTTCAGCTCCCCATGCTCTACTGACTGAGAAGGCTGGAGATGTACAAGAAGCTGGGAGGGGACACAGCCAGGACAGCTGACCCCAACTGGCCCAAGGGCTATTCCATACCACATGACGTCATGCTCAGTATAGAAACTAGGGGAAAGCTGGCTGGGGGGCCGCTGCTCGGGGACTGGCTGGGCATCAGTCAGCGGGTGGTGAGCAATTGCATTGTGCATCACTTATTTTGTATATTCTTTCATTATTATTATTATTATTATTATTACTTATTGTTGTTGTTGTTATTATTATTTTCCCTTACTTTTCTGTCCTATTAAACTGTCTTTATCTCAACCCATGAATCTTACTCCCCCCCCCCCCCCCCCAGTTCTCTCCCCCATCCCACTCAGGGGGTGGGAGTGAGCGAATGGCTGTGTGCTGTTTAGCTGCCTGTTGGGTTAAACCATGACAGAGGGGCAGAAATTAAGGTTGTCTTGTTAAACTCTCTGGCTTGAACAAGCTAACATCCTCTGTGTGCAGGGTGCAGAGTGCCATAGGCAACTGTGGACTCTGCTAGAATTCAGTTTTGCACTGCCTAACTCCTTTTTGAATCTCCTTGGGATTAAGTTGCTTCTTAGCTGGTACTGAACTGCTTTGCCAAGTAAGGAGGGAGTGCCAAACCAGGGCTCAAAGAAGCTGCCGCAAGGCTGGGAGTGAGGCTTCCTGTGCGGCTGCGGCAAGAGAGTTTCCCCCAGTGCCTTCCTATCCCTGGTTTGCTCACTCAGTCTTCTTCACAGGCTTTGGCACTCTCATCTTGACACAAATGCTTGGACTCAGGTTAAACTGGCTGTGGCTTATGGTGCATAGGAATGATTTAAAAAAAAAAGATAGAAACTTGGTTCCTGTTCAAAAGCTATCATGATTAATCCACCTGTCTAGATACTTTGTTCTGTTGTGAATCAATCTACATTAGCAGTACCTATCTGCATTTAGCACTACTGCTTCAGAAGAGAAGTTGCAGCCTGTATGCTCTCAACATTTTGTACAAAGCTTAATTTGACTGACCAGATGCAGCCATCTGAAGTGTGTTAAATCTAAAGTCAGACTAAAAGTCAGTTTCTATACCTATAAACCTCTAACTGCTTGAGTTCACAGCACCTGCATGTTGCCTTACAGACTCTCAAGAAGGAGCTATACCCAGCCTCAGGCTTCACAAAACTCAGTTGGCAACATGCTGTCAGAGATGGAAAACCTGATAGCATGAGCATGAGTAATGTCCATGTAGCTGCCGTTTATCTCCACAGGGCTCCCTTGTGGGCAGAGTCTTGTGGCATTGGTAGCTGCTGCGTGAGTGTAAGCATGTATCAAGTGTTCATGCAAGCAGTAAACCCTTTGCTCCAGACGTGGCTTGACTGGTGCATGGATTCCCTGAGTGAGGACTTTAATGCCTTTGGGCAAATGCAGGCATTTGCACTCATTTCAGTTACTCTGCAAAAGCCTTTGAAATTCTTATGAGGCTGTGGGACTGCAGTGATCCTTATGCAAATTAAAACAAGATGTTAAAACTCAGCACAGCAGCACTTCTTAGATACAGAAGTCTTTCAGAACAGTGAGAAGCGGTATATATTCTCACTTAGACAGTGGGCAAGGGTAAGGGTTTGCTTCATAGTTCATCAGTTGACTACTGTCTTTCACTGACATAATACTATTGTTACTCAGGAGTTTAACCTGCCCCTTCAGTGTAAGTTAGTCTAAACAATCTCTTGAGAGATGCCAAGGGTGAAGTTGGTGGACATTAAGCTTGTAGAAATAAAATAATCTGTTTTCCGAGAAATGCCATTGAAGTAAATCAAGAGGGAACACTTGCAATTTGTGAGATTTAGGAGCTAGGTCAGGGTAGGCAGGGATTTAATTTATTTCTTCCACTGTAAGTCTTAGATCAAAAAAGATGCTTCACTTGGTCCAAGATTAAAGATCTCATCTTCTAAGTAAGATTTAGGGTTTGCCCATGGTAAGCGAGAGGGACATCAACAGTGGGAGCTGTGGGAGGATGGATGGAGACATACCCATATTTTTTTCAGAAATGTGCCTGGCAGAATGAAAAAGAGTGACCCAGATTTTCAGGTGTGGGTTGGTGGGTCAAGCTGACTTAAATGCAGCCCTGTGATCTGCTTTCCTTCTCCATTTCCTCTGCTGACTCTGCCATGCACTTGATGCGCAGCTTGTGGAGCCAGTGTGCCTGAGGTGATGCCGCTGACCTGTTCAGCAGACAGCCCGAAGGGCTCATCTCAGAGACAGATCACTAGTATTGTGTACTTGCCTTACGTCCACTTGTTCTGGAAAGCTGAATTTCAGCATTCTGCGAGTGAAAAGCAGAGCAACTGTTTCCACAGCAATTCAGTTAACTGACTCCATGTTTACTGTAGAAAGAATCCCTTCCTACTAAGGCAATGCCTACAGCAGTAGTAGCACCAACAGAAACCAGTGCCCCTGGAATGGTGTAATGGCATGATGTGGACGCTGATTTAATTGTGTCAGGTTCTCCCTTGTCTCTTACTGTACCCTGGTGGACTTCTTTTCCTATAAATGTTCTGGCAGGTTGCTGGGGCAGTTTCATTAAACGTTCACCTCTGAGAGTCTATATAGCAATCATGCGGTCATTTCCTCACACCTCCCAGCCCTTATAGCAAATTTCAGTAAGATTTGGTATTCATAATGATATACAGCATTACGTATAACTGTAACTTTAGTTACACAGATACTCTTTTATATGCATATATATATACATATATATATACATACATGTATATATACATTCGTGTGCATACACATATATATACACACACGCATGTAAAACTAGTCTGTGGACTCCCATTTATGAACACATATACACACACATTTATGGGCTGCTGGCTTTTCTTGGTGAGTTTTATTTGGCATTGAGCTTCACAGGTAGGAATCGTGCAGACTCACCAAGAGGATTGTAGATGGCTGGGAGTAAAACTGTGATGGTCTTATTTTGGAGGGTACTTCATCTGTTCTCCCTCTGCAGATTTTTATGGTTTTCAGTTAAGAACTTGTTATACCACTGACTTTTGTAAAAACCTTTGTTGTAACAGTTGCGGTTATTTGATAAATAGTGACCTTTTTAGTAGGGTTTCCCACGTTTTCATCTCAGCAGTGCCCTGAAGAATTTCTGGAGGTGTATTTTTGCATAGAAAAGGAAAAAAAAAGAAACATACAAACCCTACTAATAGCAAAGTAATTTGGCGTGAAATATCTTGGAATAGGGGGTCTTTTCACCTCTTACTCAAAAGTACAAGAACTTCAGGTGCATCTTTTTATTCATGATGCAAGAATTTCTATTACCTTACACTTCATTGAAGCAGTAGCAGAAATGCATCCGATTTTTAACTTGACCGTGTGCATGCATTCATTTCCCAGCAGTTTTGTGTAAGTTCAGAGAGACAGAGAAAAACAGCACCTTATTAGCTCTTCCTCTTGCAGGCTTTGTTCCTTTATTTACCCAGATGCACTAGGTTCTGCTTCGTCATACACTGCATGAAACTAAAGCTATCTCAAATCATGCCAGAATGTCCTTTTCCAGCCCACTGTTGTTTTTTAGTGGTTTAGGGAGTTCTCTGAATAGTTAGGGATAATCCTGTAATCATTGACTTTCCCCCCACTGAAGTAATTCTGAAATATTTCACCTACATGCTAAGGGAAAAAAGATCTGTGAAAGAAATACAAATGATTTCTGTTTCTAAATACCAGGTCTGAGTTCAGATAATATGTGGTGGGGACTATGCAAGTTCTTAAATAAACACATAAAACTGCATATGGTTAATTCTTACTGGAAAAAGACACATTTTACATATTATAATTTCATTATCTTAAAACCACTGGTAAAAGATCTGCAGTGGAACATGCTGGGATGAATTAGTTCAGTAACTGTTCCTGTTTCATTAGGGTGATTTAAGCCTTCCCCAAATGTCATGGCATTAACATTTTATGCAGAGCCATGAAGAAATGGCTGCTGGAAGAATCAACAGCCTTTCTAACAGTTAACACTTTTTGCCTGTCTTTATGAGACCACTGGTCACTCTGCAATATTAAGTGACATTGTTGCTTTGAGAATTATGTCCCTGTGTGATGTTTTGCTTGGGCATCTGGCCATTACAGGAATGAAACTGCCAACAGATGTGATAGCAATCTCCATCACTGCGCTTGGGTATGGTTCAACCATCCATTTCCATTTGGCAAATGTTGCTAATAAGTCTCCCTCAGGGCAAGTAACCTTTTAATAATAATACTTTCCCTTTGAATTTGCTACAGAGATACCTGCTCTGACATATTGTTTGTGCAGTAATATGTACTGATTGATGATTCCTTCTTGCTTTCCATCATGCATCTCCTCAGTCCCTCTCTGACAAAGTTGCAAGGACAGCCTCTTCACCACTCAGCTCAGATCTGGTCCCTTTTCAAAACCAGTCTGAACTTACTGGGAACATGCGTGCACAAATACCCCTGCCCATACTGCTAAAAAGGCTACACCTTCCTCTTCTACCAGTTTGTACCATGAACTTTTAGTAGATTTTTATAATTAATCTTTATTTCTGAGCAACAATGAAAATGGAAGGAGTTGATTCACTCAGAGTTCACCAAAAAAGTGTTTCTAATTTTAAAGCCATAGTAAAAGGCTACCAAGCTGTATTTATCAACCACATTACAAGCATAAACAGTAAACTACAGACATGGAATTAGGAAGTTCTACTAAGTGTTGAACTGCAATGGATTATGAACATGGAAACAAAGTTTTAATAAATTGCAGACAAACTCTTTTTTAATAAACAAATTCACTCAATCTATTTCTCTTCCATACCTTCCATTTTATATAGAAGACAACATATTGTGTGGTTGCTATGGGTATTTAATCAAAAGTTTAGCAAAAAAACTCTAATACACCTCTGCCCAGGTACCCTCTTTTTTTGCAACTTCTCCTATACCTTCCAGTCACTTGTTTGCAGTGTGACTGTGCTGCCGACTGGCTCATCTTCCTCTGCATGCCTGACAGTGATAGCTTCATCTGGAAGAAGCAGCCCTACAATTGAGTGCAACAAAATCAGAAGAAAATTATTTTCCTTATTATTATTGTTGTTGTTACTATTGTTCTTCTTTTATCTCCAATGTCCAAGTCAGACTGCCAGGGCTTTTTAAAGAGAATTTTATGCCCCAAGACCAGAAAATTGCCATAGGCAACAGGAAAACAAGTCTGGGGATCATCTTGCTCAGAGGGTTTAAACAGAGCAGAGGTTGCTCCTGTTGAGTTCCCTGGAGCAACAAGAAGCATGCTGATGCGGTGGCAAACACACACTTAGCACAGTGGTCATGAGTAAGGCAGCAACCAAAGGAAGATACACAGTTTTAATTCTACTGCTGGCATAACAAAGGCAATTATTAAAATGGGAAGCTATGTTACAAAACATAAACCAAACTGCATCAGTCTAATCCTTGAAAATAGCCTTGAGGACTGATCTTGTAAGCAATTCCCAGATGTCTTAGCTGGAGTTGTGTGCCTCCACCCTCAAGGGTACATATAAAGAGGCTGCTAAGAGGTGCTAACTGGAAAGGTGTCTGAGAGGGCGAACGTTCTCCTGTGCTTGGAGGGTGCTACAGCTGGGAAGTGGGAAGTGCTTGTGCTTTAGTGACCTCATCTTCCATCTGCAGGAGCAGGAGGACACCTCCGGCTGCCTGCGGGGTGATGCCTCGGGCAGCCTTCCTGGTCCCCTTGCAGGGAAAAGCACTCTGGTGTGGGTGCAAGCACGGGGCACAGCCATGCAGACACTGTCTGACTCTGTGCAAGTCACCTGGCTTCCCCAAGCCTATTATTCTGTGCCTGTGAAATGGGGACCAAATCACTTCCAGGCCCTCACAGGCCACCCAGAAGGCCTGCGTGCTGCACCAAATGGGACCTACGAACACCCAAAATACGTTAAAGCCTCCTAGCAGTGCCGGCAATGTAGAGCTGGGAGCAAATGATGAATCATTAAGTTCAATTGTGTTCGTGGTGTGTATTTTTTTCTCCATTTTATTATTCACTGCTGTTTGGACAAACACTCATGTCAGGCAGTAGTACTGCTTCTTCTGCTTAACTGAGTTGAATATTTACAGCGGGAAAACTCTAAAAAAGTAATTCCTTTAAATCAAAATGCCATGGGAAACTTGGGAAAGTGCTTTCAGTAAAAGCTTCCACTGAAGGAGCATCTTCCAACCCTAATTGGTCTGGAATTCCTTGGTCATTTTTAAGTTAAATTGCTGTTCATTTATCCATGCCTCTCTCACATAACTAATAAAGTAGCTATCTAGATGTCTGCTCAGAGACCTGAGCTGTTATTTAAAGCAATAATGGAGCCTGCTTTTTTAATAATTCACTGCATAAACTTATCTTTTAAAAAATCTCACTTCAGCTGATCACTTCTAGTTCAGTTGTTTCAAGATTGCCAATCCCAAGTTATTAATCGTCATGAACTAAGTACTCAAAATTATGACTTGAAGAAAATCTTTCCATTTCTGCATGCCTCCAGTGTTTCAAGCTGGCATTATTGATATATTGAGTTTTACCTAGAGTTGTGAAGGCTAGAAACTTATCACTTTTCTGGGGGAAAGCTGAGAGTGTAAAACAATGCCAGCTGCTGCAATGTTGAGAAAAAATATTAGATATATGAATTGGAAACACATTACTTTAATAGTGCACTACTGTTTGACATGGAAAAGTAGAATACAATATAGCTACTTGAAAGGGAAAAGAAAATATTGGCATCCAGAGTATATAGGGTCAGTTCTGTGCACAGAACTCTTTTCTCTGAGAACCGTCTCCACATAAGAGCCTTGTCAGCTTCAAGTGACAAATATTTTGTGCATAAAACATATTTTTTTTCCATTATAACTATTCTAGAGCTCCTTTGTATCTGAACAGAAACCTGAAAAAAAAGGGGGCAGTTTTTAGGAAATCTTCCAAGGCAAAAGTTCTTACTCTTATTTTTTTTTTCTTAGAAAGATTTTATTTAGGTTTAAGTGGAAAAGAATTGGAAAAGGAAATTAGAGAAGTCCATAATGAAGTGTACTGCGAAGCACTGATATGTTATTGATTCCTTATGAGTGGTCATGCCCCCTTTTCCCTACATTGCTTTCATATCTCTTTGCTGCATGTTACTGCCCATATGCTTCATAGCCTGAACATGTTGGCCTCTTAGCTCTGCTGGTGTTTTCCTCCAAGAAGAGGCTTGCAAAGGCTAAGTTTAGGACATTTAGACTACAGTTGGTTTCAAATAATAAATCTTTTTTTTGAGCTATAAAAATGCATTTGGGGTTGAGGGAAAACTTCCTGAGGTCTTTATTGCTCTCCTAGAATAGTGTTGCATTATGGATACCTCTGCATGCATGAATGAGCACTGTGTTAGAGTAAGATAGGATTAAAATTGTCCATCAGTTTTGGAGGGAAAAAGAAGATTTGGTCTATACAAATTTCTGTAGACAGATGGCTTCTCTGGAAAACATTTTAAAAAAATTGTTTGTATTAAAATTAGAAACACTTAGATTTCACACTGCTATGCAATAACCTGTGCACTGCTTCTTGAAGTAGCTACCAGCTTCATTGGTGCCTGTTTCCAAGTGAATGGGATTGCATAGTGCGTGACTGGAATCATGCAGGGCATTGACAGGATTTTCAATCAAATAAGCATTTATGTACTCTCTAGTTTTTTCATCTTTTTAAAGAGCTGGTGAATTTCAAAAAGATAATTCCAATGGGTGGTGATATTTTTTTCTATCTCTGGATGGAGCTCCATGACTTCTACCCTTGGGAATTCATTGTCGTATTTTCCTAGTCATTCCTGGGGAGATTTAAAAAAAAAGGTAAAACTTCTTTTTAATGACTTCTTGAAGAACTTTTGAGAGATGAGATTAAACGTGTCCTCTTTAGGTTCAGTGCACTAATTTGATTTGTGTTAGTTCCATGCACAGAACTCTTTTCTCAGAGAGCTGTCTCTGCATAAGTGTCTGGTGAGCCTCAAGTGATAAATATTTTGTTTATAAAAGATAACTTTTTCCTAGTGGCATCATTCCAACTCTGTTTCAGTTTAAGGCCTCCAAACCAGTTAAATCCTGTGGCTGTGGACTGCAGTATTCAGCTGTGTTACCTGTGGGGAAAGAAGCATGGTTATTCAGTAGAGTGACTATTAAATCATCTAGACTGTAAGAGGATTATATATTCACACTAGCTTAAACATAACTGAGTGCCTTAGAATTTATATGTACAGCTCCTAATTGAATTTTGTCAGTAAACAAACACAAACTTGAGAGCCATTTGACTTTCACTTATCCCAAAGTGCATCCTCTGCAACAACAGCATTTTGAGAAAATAGCCTTTTCTTTCAAATAGAAAGTTAAACTGTATTCCAGAAAGAGATCCATAAGTGGTAAAGAGCTATTTACAACTTTCTTGTGCTGGAAACTCCCCGTGGACAGCCACAGCCTGTATCTGGACTGCCTGCATTTAACCCATGCATGCTGCCCAGAGCCTTCAAAAGTTCCTCATGAAAAAGCGTTCAGTTTTTTTTTTTCAGTGCACAGTATAGTATAAATCTGAGGAACATTTTTTTAACGCCAACACATGTATCTTTGGTGTTCACAATACTAGATATCCCATGCTAAACATGACAACAGCTGTTCAGAATTACCAAATAGGTTTAAAAATGGGAAGCAGTGTAGCTCTGTGCCTGGCTTGATTTACCATTAAAAGTGGCACCGGGCTTCTGCGGCTGTAGTGCTGCTGGGCGCTGGTGTTTCTACTGCAGCACTGCATGGTACCTTTGTGCCCTGAGCCCCTTGGCAGGCTCCAACCTACTCATCCTCCCAATCATTGCCCAATGTAAGCCAGCAATGACATTCCCATTTTTGAAGCACTGGAATTGAAACACAGAGTCTTGTCCCAGGGAAAGGTTGGGGACCGAATATAGGTCATGGACGTCTTAAGGTGGCATCTTAACAGGGGTTTTGTGCTTTCATTCAAGCTACATGTGAATCTCAAAGGGCAGAAGTACAAATGGCTTTGGTGAGGTGCATTTCTTCTCTTAAAAAAGGAAAGATAAAACAAGTTTCAGTGGAAGGTTTGTAAAAAAACCTCATCAGTTGAACACTACAGCAACTTTTAAGATTTTGAGCTTTGACACAAGGGATGTTTACATGCAATTTTATATGAGAGAAAATAATGAACATAGTTGGTGGAAGGCAATAGGAAAATGCATGATCATCTTTAGCACAGAGTAAATGTATAAGTGACATCCAGGTTATACACATACAAAAGGAGTTCAAGTAAAAAGTTCTTGGGTGAAAGAGAATTTTAAGCAGTCTGTCTAGAATACAAAGTAGAATAATTATTTCCCCACAAAACTGGTTTCTGACAAATCTTTTAGAGTCAGTTGCTGCTGGGAAACAATGACCAGTTGTCAGATTTAATGGGACCAGCCTATTCCGTTTAAGTCTTTTACAGGAATAAATGCCCCTCAGCAAGTGGTTTGCATATCTCCCACTGCCTCCAGGTACAGCACGTGGCACGCTGCCTTCATCCATCTCTTCCTCTAATGTGCAATACCACTGCGGACAGAGACCCTGCCACCAAAAAACAGTGAAAGCTGGGGTAGTTTCAACCCCTCAGCCAGAGGCACAAGAAAATGCCTCAAATCTGGTAGAAATACTGAGAATGCTGTTTTCTTTTATTGTATAATCTGAAACACATTAAAATGCTGTCAATTAAGAAACAGGTCAGACCTTGATTTCATAGCAACCATCCGTTTATGCAGCAGTTTTAGAGTGTACACATCCTGTTTCTGCTTTGCTTAAAGCACGTTGGTAGGTCCATTACTTCCCATTGGGTGGCTGTGTCCTTGATGTGGTGTACATTATGCTACTTTCCAAAATCTAGGTGTATTGTTTCGGTCCAAATCACCCACAGTCAGGATGTACATTGCTTTGTCTAGCTTTGTTTTAGGATTTAAAAACCCAGGTGGACTGGTATAGGTGGTATTCAAGGACAAGGAAGCGACCAGCTAGGTCTCGGCTTACGGGTTGAGGGTGCCAGAAACCTCAGAGTGGTGTTTGTGCATCGCAGATGTAGATAGCACTGTGCCTTCTAATGGTAATTGGAAAAACATTGCTCCTGTTGTACTGCTGAAGTGTGACCTTGAGTTTCTTTTGATGGGAACGACAGAGAATTTATGTGTCTGATTCTGTCTTCCACTGCTGAAAGAGTTCTTGTTAACCAAAGCTTGAGGGCTGGAAGCACAGGTTGTGGTATGAGAAAAAGAGGTGCCTTATCGCCCTGTGTCTAAAATGGTCGAGCAATACTGGAGCCAGGCTGTTCCTCCTGCCATGTGTTTGGCTGTGTTCACAGATGGTCATTACTAGTTTTTTGCTTGCATTGGGCTGTACAGGTATTGTGCATAGGTAGAGGAGGATTCTAATGGAACAGTCACTTGAATTACTGCAGATCACCCACTATGCTCCTGCATTCCCTCTACATTGAGTCTTTCTGCTCCAGATAGACAGAGAGCAAAGACAACATAAGCTCTGGAAAAGTTCATGGGTCCTGAAACTGAGTAAACTGTGTTCACATGGCAGACAAAACAGAGGATCAAAGGTGGACCTGTGTCTGAACCCTTCTACCTTAAACAAGTTTAGGTGGAAATCTGAGAGATTGACCAGGCTTAGAGATTTACTTTTCTCAGATAGATTTGGAATGCCTTGCAAAAGAGGGATGTTTGCCACTCCATGTGTCAGTTAAGATCAAGAAATGAGGAGCACCGCAAAGAAGGGTTGCATTATTTTTTGCTTAAAACAATGGTTGCTCTGGATATTTTTTTTTTATATTTTTGAGTAAGGCTCTGTGTAGCTATTTCATTTAGCTCTCAGCTCTTCTATTTCTGACAATGACAGATTTCATCATGTTTTGTTCCTCTGTGATAGGAATGAAGGATATACAACTGCAAAAGTTTGAAAATGTAGAGAAACACCAGGGTGGAAGAAATATATGGGCAAAGCTGGATAAAATGTTCATTTGGAAACCAGAGATATGCCTAATTTTTTTGTTCTTTAAGGCAAATTAATCTTCAGTCTTTGAAGTATTTAAGACCACCCTGTGCTGGCACAACCTTAGCCCTGAAAGTGTGTTTAGCTTCTTAATCAAGAAAAAATGGAAATCATGAGCTCGACAGCTTTCCCTGTCACACGATACATCATATGGCCTCAAAGTATTGAAGCTATCTAAATGACTGAGACACTTGCAGGAAATGCAAGCATCTGTTACTGCCCTCTTATTGTGTGTCATTTCTACAAAATTATCAATATTGCTGCAGGGCCTGGTGACTGTCAGTATTGCTGCAACTCCGTGGAGCTCAATACTGGGCAGATCTGGGATTTGGTGCAAGTCCTGCCACAGAGCCATCGATGATCTCACTACACAGGAGAGGAGAGAGGGGTAAGGTGGGAAGCAAGGGTTAACTGACACATCCAGATGCTGACTATGATTTCTAAATCTTTCAAATTCCTGCCCTGCCACTGCACCCTTTTTCTGAAGAAGCCATAAAGAAAATGTGTTAATTGGTGGTTGTGTGACTGTTTAGCTTCTGAACTCTCTCCCCATGTTGTATGTTACTTAGAAGGGTAGTGGAGAATGAAATAAGTTCTATTTATCAGCATCTGCACTACAGAGGTGTCTACCCACCTCGTTAGCAGGAAGATCAAGCCCAATTGCAAGACAGCACTCTGTGATACTCTACCTCTTTGCAATATTTTGAAGTGATGAGCAGCGTATGTGCAACTTAAAAGTGAGTAAAGGGATGATTACACAGTCTACTTGGCTGTAGTAGGTGTGATGGCAGAGTTGCTTCTCAGTGCTGGTCTTTTCCACCTACCTGGTGATACTGTGCCTAGGTGGTGTGTTTTGCCCTATCTGAGTTCACCTGACAGTTGCTGCAAGGCTGTTCCTCATGAACATGCCTTATTTGAGAGGCCGTGATGAAGAGCCATGAACAGGGCAGGAGCAGCCTCCTAAGCTGCCTGTTGGCTGTTAATATCTGTTTTCCACTTAAGTCCAGGGTCTGACTGTCTGAGTGCTCCTACTCCTCTGCTCCTTGCCACTGTACACAAGTGTTGCCTCTCGCTGCACAGCCACAATTGCTCTGAGTGGCATCCACATTGATGCTGCACCACCAGCTGCTCCAAGCCAGAAAGGTGTGCATCCCGCAGTAGTGAAGTGAAAATCCATGCTGCTGAGTTATACAGCAGAGGTCCTAGTGAGCAGAAACTGAACCCTGTCCCACACAACCTTCCCTGTCCCATGCATCATCCCAGTACCTGTTCTCTCTTTCTTTTGCTGGATCTTACAATACTGAGTCATGGGAGAATGTCTGTGACTACATCAAGGCCTGGAGGGCCAAAAAAAATTAAATGACATTGAAGAGGGAGATGGGGAGAAGGTGAAGCAGGGATGTTTGGAAATAATGATGGGATTTCCTGGAGGCTCATGACACCTGCAGGACTGAGCTCTGTTAAAACCTGTTCCTGCAACCAGCTCCTGACCGAGTAATGTTCAGGGCAACATGAATCCTTTACCCACTGATGAACCTGTTTTGCCTCATCCTGAGAATTTCTGCTTTGGAGCTGTGTTGCTTAGCTGACTGTTCTGCATTGCTGCAGTGCATTCCCAATGGAGTAGGCAAAAAAAGCAGGCTTGTTTTGCTTGACCACCACTGTTGAAGGTTTCTCTAAGATCATGGTTCTTCAGTGGGGTCCTTCAGGACTTTTCTTCCTCTTTTTGCTTGCAAAAACTCAACGTAACGCTTTGTGCCACCAATACTTCTAGGAGTCAATGAGGAATGGCTTTTTTCATCTTGCAATAAAAGGCTTGAGGGATTTTTAAAGTGTAATCAATACCTTTCCCCCCAAGACACTCAATTGCCATTAAACTTGAGGGCTAGTTCAATCTCCTTTTGGCAGAGTAGGAGCGTAGGCCAAAAACCTGTATGTGCTTCTTGCCCTTCCAGGCTTTGGTCTCTGGATTGAATCTTTTGGTTTTCCCAGGGATTTCTGCTTTAGACATGAAACATATTTCTCATTAAAAGGGTTATTTCCCATAGCTCTACTTTCTTTTCCTGACAGATTCAAATGAAAGGCATTTTGCGGAATTTCGCAAATAAACTAAATTTTAGACTCTTAAAGTATATCAGTAAGGTATTATCCTACTTTTGAGTATTGTACAGTGGTGGATAACACTTAAAAAAAGAATCTTAAAAAATATATAAACCTTGCTTTGTAGGAGCTCTGCAGGTGGAGTAGTCTGCAGCAGTCCAGGCCCTGCAGTACATTTTGAGGTCTCTATCTGTGCCATTGCTGCCTTTGAGGTTAGCTGGTAAAATGCTTATCTATTCTTCTGCCATTATAGTCACCTGTTTTAAATTTGTCACCAGGTCCAAACACTTACCAAATAATCCGTTATGAAGCTCATAAAATATTGTGACTCTTACCCTGTTATCCCAGGTAATAGGACAGTTCTCTGACTCCATTTCCTCCATCCTACTGTCATCATTATTATTTTGTTTTAATATGGTAAAGTGTAATGAAATTACTTGGTATTGTCTGATTCTGTTGTACAGATAGTGTCTATAAAACCTGAACAGATACTATTTAAGTCCTATCAAACTTAAGGAAGCATATGTGATGTCGCTTTTATTCAACAATGAAGGAAGAAAATGTTGCATTGGTTTGCAAAGAGCCGTTGATATCCCTTCACAACAATTTAAAATCCCTTCTGTCCATGAGAGTCACTTCTTCTTGTATTTCAGGAAGAAGGTAATAACAGAATGCAGAACTTCCCAAATTTTAATTCTTATCCTGAATGACTCAGTACTGTGCTGAAAGTGGACTTCTGGTTGCTGTTTGGAAATCAAATGGCTGCTTTGCTGTTTCTCCAATAACATACCTGCTTTCAGAAAGTTCATGAAAGTCGATGAGTATGAGTCAGTGTTAGCTATTTTCTTGACTTTTTTTGAAATTACTGTGATTTTCCGCATGAGCTGATCCTTCTTTCTTTCATTTTTCACCCACGTGGCCCATTTCCTGCATCCCCTTCAGCAATTTAGTGAATTACTCACCTGCATCATACTATCTCAGGTGTTGTCTTTTGCCTCTCTGCCTGCAGATTTAACCAGCTGAAGCACAACAGCACTAGATGATTGTTCCCATAGGTGTACTGTGGCATGCCTACCGTTTTCCATAGAAACCATAGATCAAAGCCAAACTGCATTAAATGCAAGTAATTTCTGGTGTTATCTTGCAATGCCATATCATTGCTTATTCTTAAAAGATTCTTGAGGAACTAACTCCCATTGAAGTCAGTGAGCACCAGGTTCCTAATTATCTTCAGAGGATATAGGCCCTGGTTAGTAATTCATCCCCTCAAAACATTTAATTCTGAGAGGCAAAACAGTGGATAACTCTGTACTTATGTGCAAATGCATTTTCCCAGGCCTTTTTTGCTAGCGTATGCTTGCAAGTCTTGAAGTTGTGTACACGGTGTAGAAGCAAAGTAAGTGTTTTTCAAGACATGAGATTGTCCAGCCTGGCACCTGGGAAGATAAACCGTGGCCAAATTGTTCTTTTCAAAAACATTAATGTTTAAAAATGAATTAAAAATGTATAGCCAGGACAGTCTTTTCATTACCACTAGAACGACAAATGCCTACCCATTCTCTTTTTCATGCATCCAGCCCAAGAACATTGTTAAAATTTAAAAGCTATAATGAACTGCATGTGAACTAGATGGACAGCTGCATTGGAAGTTAAATTAGAGGAGAGGAACAGAGCATTTGATGAAATGGAGCTATTGCTTGAGGTTTAAAAATATCTTGGGAGAAAACTAGGCCAAGTATTCTGTATAGGTCTTTATTTCTGTGGGTGTCTGTTTTCAGGGATGATGTTATTCACTAGTGGGGAAGATTTTTTTGAAAGCCAAGAGTGGAATAGGGACTCCTCATTTATGGAAATCCATAAAAGTGTGATTCCTAGATGATGCCAATGCCTTTGAAGACTACGTTTCATCTCCCCAGCTCTATATTTGTAGCACTGATTTTTAATGCCTTAGAAAAAAGAGTAGGCAAGAGTTAAGGCATCTTCACTAGGTATGTTCATTAATGTTTACTCTCATGTAGTATCTGGTGGTATGTATCAGTTCAGCCAGAAGCCCTGTTTCTCATATTCCTAGTCCCATATTCTCCTATTTCTTGTACAATATTTTTGGAGTGCTTTCGGAGTAGTTTTCCTTCTTTAAGTAATTTTGCATGGTTTGTTGAATTCCTGACCTTCAGCTGTTAAGCTCATGTCTGACCATTAGATTTAATCTGCTCTTATGCAGAAATCAAGCTGATGCTACATTTACTGACCACAGAGGGTGGGGTGAGGTCCAGCGCCTTCTTCTGAAGCACCCAGCACTGCCCCTTGCAGAGACGGAGCTGCAGGCGTTGCGTGTTTGCAGACAGGCCTGTGAGTGTGATGTTGTCCCTTGTGCCCTGCATCCTGCTGCATGCTGAGGAGCCTCTGCCTGGAACTGTTCACAGCCAAATTTATCATGCACACCATCACACTGCAAAGCCCCCAAGTGCTGTACACACCAGCCGCATGCAAAACCCACCCTCTGTAAGTGGAGAGGGGCACTCCTCCACCTCTCACATACCTGAGAGATGTTTGTGCTGTTTGCTAGTTACCGTGACACTTCTCATGACACCAGGCATAGCTAAAGGTAGAAACACAGATTTTACTTGTAAGAATTAACTCAGGCACCAAAGAAGCTAGATCAGAAACAGCCACATGGAAATAAAAGCCATGCTTCTGTCTGTGCATGCTTCCCAGCAGTTCCTGAGACATTGGAGAGGTCTCTCACTCTGTTGCCCACCTAACAGCCTGTCCTTTCAGCAGTCTGTGGCTGGGCTCCACCCTCTGAGTAGAAAATGTCTTACCCTGACTTCAGCGTTTAGTGAAGAAGATCTTGACTTAAAGACAATTGCACCCTTAAATGCCTAGCTTTTACCCAAGATTAAAAAGCTTCCTTCCTATCAGTTATTCCTGTGACTCATGACTTCATTAAGTGGACAGTTTAAATGTTCCTTTTAAAGGATTATTGAATTACTCTGTTCAGTCTAGAGGCACTGCTCTCCCCTGAACACAGCTGGGTAGAGCTGCCTTCTGTCCAGAGGTAAGCAGAGTAGTTAGTGGTCCCGCTACTTAACTGAACTATAGATTAATGATTAAACTATATTGTAGTAACTATGTGACCCTTAGAATTGGACAAATATTGTTGTGTGCAGTATTTGTACTTTGTATGACCATATAGTCTGAAACCCACAAGGAAAAAGGAATGGAAATAGCGCAGTCTTGTTTGAGGGCAGAAGTGTTGATAACCAGTCTCTTTAGGCTAGCAGAGATTTTGAGGTGAACGTGCTTGTCAGGGTTAGTCACAGTGCAGATTGTATTTTTGTCTGATCCAGCTTGGAATCAGGCCGCTCTTGGATCTGGCACTTGCAACAGATCTTCCTGCTCCTGGTGGTCCTTGTGTTCCTGGAAAGTGTGACAGGGACTGAGTTCCTGCTGGAAAATGCTGTGCGAGAGACATGGCTCAGCACCGCCGTACAGTGGCAACCAGTTGTTAGATGGGAGTGTGGAGGAGGGTAGAGATTGTTCCCTGCTGCTGCAGACCTCTTAACAGAATCACTACATAAATTCAGAAAGGCTAGCGGGAAAGCAACAGGAGTGAAAATGGTTGTGTTTTGTCCCTGGAAGATGACAAATCCTATGGCATTACAAAGAGAAAGTACTTTCTGGCTGCAGGTGTTGGTTTTGAAAAGCAAACCAGAAAGACAAACACCCAGCAGATCTCTGCCCAAAGATAGCCCCACAAATGAGCTTGGAAAGGCTCTGGAGAGACAAGACAACAGCTGGGTTGATGGCATTGTGGTTTCTACAGCTGTGCACCCTGGGGTCAAAAACCAGCTAAACCCAACCCACTTAACCCAACCAAACTGAACCATCATTGTACTTTCTCTCAGAGCTAGTGCTGATAGGATTCAACTTAGAAGATGACACTTCCCTACCAAAGCCCTCCTGGTACCGTAACTGTGGGATTTCAGGAGAATGTGAGTGCACAGGGTATGTGCAAAGAGGTAACATTTGAGCACATGCCTCTTGTCAACATCTGAATCTTCCCAAGCTCATTCTCCTTATCTCTTCTCCTCTGGTGGCATTTCTACATTTCGTCTCTCACTCCACCTTTGTCCTGGACAAAATGTTGTACAAAACGGAAGTACCTCTGGTCCTTCCACCCCTATGCAAAGAAAACCTTTTGCTTCCCTATTCAGGAGTTCTTATCAGACGTATAAATCACTTTACCCCGGACCAGAAGCCAGGAGCTTCCAGAAGTTGAGTGTCAGGTCTAGCAGGGAGTTGTTTTGTGATCTGGGATGACCCCACCTTTCTTCATCACTTTCTCTGTTAGCCAAATGAGAAGTGAAATGGCAGCCTGCGTGAGGTGAAAGCTGAAGGACTTGTTTTTTCTTGGTAAAGGCTCGTGCTGGTAGAAATCACTCTGTACCTGACTCTGTACCATACTGTAACGCCAATGCTTATCTCTGGCTCGGATGACCCTGCCTGGTGTCCATGCTTCCTTGACAGCCCTCCCCATTGAGAGATTGCCCTGGCTGACATCAGACAGTGGAGAGAAACCAGAGCAGAGAAGAAGTGTCAGTAGCTGGGCAGAGAGAGGGACTAGATGCAGGCTGAGGGCACCGGACCTGTGACACAACCAGCTTCCCCTCCTGCCTACTCTGCCCTTGGCATCTGCTGTACCCCAACATGGCCCTGGGGCTCTGGGGGCCCATGGTTGTGTCCCCCAGCAGGCTGGTGCCACCCCCGGTGGGGCGCAGGGGGCAGGGAGAGGCAGCAGCAGAAAGGGGAGAAAGCAGCACTCAGGGGCTGTGTCAGGCAAATAGGAATTTATTTCCTTTCTCTGGACTCAAGCATTGATGGAGCCCTGCTAGTGCCGCCGACGGGGTGGCCTCTTGCAGGGCTGGGGAGCATCCGGGGCACCAGGGGCCCTCCTCTTTGGGGGCCGCCGGGGCCCCCCGGTCGAGCGGTTCCTGCCCCGGCCGGGAGCAGGGGGGCTGCGGCTGCAGCCCTGGGCAGAGGGACCTGCCACCGCGGCCTCCCCCGGCCCCTCCTGGGGCTGCTCCTGCTCTGCAGGGACAGGCACAGATGGGGGGCGGCCGGGACCCCCGCCGAGGGCAGCTTCCGACGTGCTGGCGTGGTCCTCCACGTCGGAGCCTGCCGGGTTGCTGAAGGAGGCCAGGCTGGCGTCAGGAGTCCCCTCCCGGGAGGCGGCAGGGCTGGGGCCGGCTGCAGGGCTGTCGTCCTCCTCCACAGAAGTGTAGAAGCGCAGCAGCCACCAGGCCTCCTCGCTGCACCGGTGCACGATGACATCGATGAGGCCGTTGACCAGCGGTGCGGTATGTTCCTCAAGGCCGGGCTGCATGCGCTGGATCACGGCCGCCGCGTCCAGCCCGTAGCGGCACAGGGCGTGCAGGATAAGCTTTTCAGCTGCCATTGCCAGCCACCACTCTTCCTCGTATATTGCCTCCAGCTCCCGGCGCAGCCAGGGCAGCGCGGGGTAGAGGAGACGCTTGTGTCTCTGGAAAAGTGCCGCCCAGACCTCGGGCAGGAGGCCGCCCACAGTAGCCCTGGCCTCTGTCCCCGCAGCCCCCTGCTCTTCCAGGAACGGCATCCCCTGCGGAGAGGATGGAGGGGACGCCGCGGGGCGATGGGGGATGCTGTTGGCCGGGTGGCCGGGAGCTCTGCCTGCCTGGTTGCTGGCCACTGTTGGCCCTGGTTGCTGTGCGGGGGGCGTGATGACGTGTTCTAGGTAGTCATCTCCTCCGCGCACAGAAAACTTGACCTTTTCCATCTGTCCTCTGCAGAGCGGGCAATTTGATGTCCTTTTTGCCCACCGCAGGATGCAGCCCAGGCAGAACTGGTGTTGGCACGGCTGTACGAAGGCAACGCCCTTCTGAGCATCGTGGCAGATGGGGCAGCTCCACTCTGTCTCCGTGGCCATGTTTGTGGCCGTGGCCCAACCTGTGGTGGGCTGGGGAGAGCGGAGGGTGAGGAGCTGCTCCCCCTCGCTGGCACCGGCGCTGCCAAAGGGTGTTGCACGCTGCAAAAGGGAGAGAGGCCATGGTCACTCGCTGTCCCCCGCAGGGCAGGAAGAAATGCCCGGGCCCCTCGAGAAGCAAGGACACCCTCCCAGCTCCCCGAGCCCCATGGCCCACCCCACGGCCGCCCCGGGGGGACGTTTCCCCGCACAGCTCACCTCCGCTGCTGCAAGCACGTCCCGCGGAGCCCGGCTGCCTGAAGCAGGCAGGGCCGGGGAAACACAGGCGATGGCTCCGGGACGGGCACCGAGAGCTGCCGACGGCAGCCCCCAAAGCACCACCCAGCACCAGGGAAAGCCTCGCTCGACCCTCCAGACCTCGCGGGCACGCTCGGCAGGAGTCCAGGCACGAGCCAGGCTGGGCCGGGCTCTGCCGGCGCCTGAAGATAAGCAGCCAGGGATGTGAGGTCACAGTCCGTTGCTCACTGATGTCACAGCCCACTGCACGGTGACGTCACAGTGGGCCATCTGCCCCCACAGGCGCACAGCAGCAGCTGTTCAGGCTGGAGACCAGGGACCACCTTTCCCCCACGAGGACAGTCTGGCAGTGGGGCTGGTTGCCCAGAGAGGTTTTTGCCATCTCTGTACTTGGGGGTTTCAAGCTACAGCTGGACAAAGCCATGAGCATCGGGTCTGACCCCTGCTTTGGGCAGGAGGTTGGACCAGAGACCTCCCAAGGTCCCCTCCACCCACATCCATCCTGTGAGCAGTTTAAGATCGTCATCAGCAGAGTCCATATCAACAACTTTACAGGAGAAAAAAGAAAATACCTTTTTTTTTTTTTTTTCATGTTTTGTATTTCTGTGGCACTCATCAGTTTAGCATCTGCTTTCCTTGCCAAGTGTGGTTTTCTGTTCATACAACCTCATTCCACAGTACAGTGCTACACTCCTGGCAGAGCAGCAGAATGGGTAAGCTAAAACTCAGATTGTCAAAAGTACATTACTCTGGATCAATGGATTAACTACAGTTGTGAGGAATGTTTGCTGAAGACTAATCATCTAGACCCAAGGCTTTCTAATAGTCTGGGCAGTGAATTCTGCCCATTTGACTGTGTTGGTAAGAACAGTTCAAATAAACTTTGTATTTCCATTTTAAAATGCTTAACTGTATTTGTCTATGTTGTGCTCCACTCAGTAGTACAGGGAGAAAGCTGTTCAGAAGAAGCTTTTGGAAAGAAAGTATTTCCTTAATAATTTACTTTCTGAGACAGATCAACCTCTCCACAGGCAGTGAGGGCTGCACTTTCGGGAACATTTCTGCTGCTTACTGCAGTCTTGTGATAGTCTGGCTATGCATGTTCTCAACAAAACTAAGAAGTCTTAATTTTTTTCTGGGCTTGGAGAATGTAGGGTTGGGTGCTGTTTGTGGAAGGCAGTGTATTTGATCCCTGACAATGTCAGAGAGAGTCTCAGGGGAAGGACTGTATGAAGAAAGAGACTGAAATAAGCAAATAAAATACAAATAAAGGAAGAGACAAGAAACCTTATTAGCAGTATTTTCTTACAGAGGTTTTTCTAGTAGTAGTTTTCATTCTATTAATTTAGTCATTTTACTCCTATTTTTTAAGTTCCGAACCTGTAAAATCATGTTATGATTAATCTCAAGCTCGAATTCTTCCCTATCTACCCTTTTCTTCAGTGAACTTTTAGTGAGATTTTTTTTTTCCCTTTCAAGAAAAGGAACTGTACATATAAAAGTCAAGTCCTCCGTCACAGGGCATTAAACAGAACCATCTCTTGCTGTTTCAGAAGCACAGGGATAGAATGATTTTTTTTCTGGGCCTATTAATTATAAAACATTTGTGGATGCTGAGGGGTGAGAAAAGTAATCAAATATTCAGCAGCATCTGTTTTTTATTTATTGGACATGCACCTTCCAAGAAAATATGTAAGGCAATGACAAAAGGCTTTTTTTCCCTGGGTCCATAATCTCAGGCACAGCACCCTGGGGGGAGGACCGAGCTCGTACTTCTGTGACTCCTATCACATCCGCTCCGCTGAACTGTCATTTCTAAGCAAAGCTTAGCTGCTGATGGGTTTATACGGATTCCTTAGTACGTATCCAGGCTCTAAAGCAGCTTTCTACTCTTGCTGCTGGAGCAGCTGACATGAACTCCTGAAGAGAATAACCATTTTTATTTTAAGATGCTAAAATAAAAATTGTAGCTTGCAGGAAAAACATGAGCAGTGGGATTGTTGTTTCCCGGGCATTTCTTAATTCTCCAAGTATTTTAACAGCGAAAACTTTTCTGTGATAACTTCTTGCTTCAACTGGCTGTACTCTGCCATCTGCCCCCATCACTGGTTGAGCGAGGAGGGACAGTGCAGGGGGTGGGGTCCTCTGCTGCTTCCTTATCTGACGGGAGGGTGGAGGGTAAGTTGTAAGGCATTCAGCTTTCTTTGTACCTTTGATCAAATAACTGTGTTGGCGCTCTCCCCATCTGGTTTGAAAAAGCACGGTAGCATTTCATACCAGCTGATACTCTCCAGGCTTTGGGTGAGCCAGGCGCTTAAACATATCTGACTTGACATTAATGAGTGGCCTTACTGCCTTCAAGATTTCCTACAGCTGACACGTGCTTAAGTATGGGGCTGCACTGTGCCCTTGCACAAGCTACTGACTCCCAGGTTAGCTAGCTATCTATAACTTCATTGTCGTGACTGGTAGTAGACACCTTTGATTCTCCTGTGGGTGCAGGCTGTCTTTGGCACTGACAAGCTGTTTAGTCTGTAAAATTCCCCTGAGCATTGCTCTATTTTCCACTGACCTCTGTTTCTTTCGAATGCAACGTTGCCCGTGGCTTTGCCATATGTTCAGGTGGCTGCAGTTCTTATCTAAGAATCCTGTTTGTGTATCTAAGTAGATGTATATAAGGTATATGTATATGTGTATGGTTGTTAGACTGTAAGAGACTTTATGTGTGTGCATCTTCTGTGACATCTTCTCCCTTTTTGGAAGGAAAAAAAAGGGGATAACAGTGTTTTGTAAATAAACTCCTTTGTGTTTGAGCAGCCATGGGAATTGCATAGCCTGCAAAGAAAGTATTATTGCATTAAATGGAATGTGCTAGAAGTTCATCCTACAGTTTTTAGGTTCTATTTGGAGTCTGAAACTATTTTCTAATTGACTCAGATACAAGCCAGGTTTTCCTAAAAGATTAGTTCCTGTTTCAGAGTCTAAAAAGAGCTGGATTTTTTGAAGTTCACATATTTTAGGCAGAATAATTTATGGCCAGACTAGCCCAGGTCCTCAGAGATATCAAAGTATTTCTCATCTGCTTCAAAACCTGAACAGGTATCCTTCTGCCACAGAAGTTCCCACTCACTGGATGTCAACTATCTTGAGCTTTTTCAAAAGCTGGTCTCTTATTTCAGTGCTTACATAGAAATGAAGCTCTGCTGTGAGAGATGCCCTTCACTCATGCAGAGGTAGAAGTACCATTTCATATATTGGCTGTTTGTCTGCATATAAATGACTTAATCACAGTTTTGCAGCATGGTTTTCTATATTACTGAATAGTTAATAGCATTGTCTTCATTTTTTTGCCCTCAGTGGAAAGAAAACTCAAGTCACAAACAGTAGGAAGCCAGACTGTGAATTATCTCTCTTGAAAATGAATTGGTAAAGTGTATCTACAGAAAATATGAGACCTTTGTGATTAATTCCTTGCAGAATCTATCTGAACTAAGGTAGATAAGTAAATTACTTTGAAGGGCCATGAAATGTAGCTGGTCAGATACTCTATTGGAATGGATATTGCTTGCTATCTGTTTTTCCTCCTTCTTCATCTACATATAAGAACTCAGTGAAAAATAGGCTGCTGGTTAAACTTAGTATGGCTCCACACCGTGACAGCTTGGTGACGAAGCCAACCTCAAGTGTTTGCAGTGCTCATTTTGCCTCCATACTGCCATTTTCTTCCCCAAAAGATATACTGATAGAATTATTCTAATGCTATCAGACTGGCTACTGTTTAAAAAGTTAGTGGTGGAACAAGTTGCCCAGAGAGGTTGTGGAGTCTCCAGCCTTGGAGATACTGAAAAGCCATCCAGACACAGGTTTCCCTGCTTGAGCAGGGGGGTTGGATGAGGTGACCTCCAGAGGTCCCTTCCAACCTCAACCATTCTGTGACTATGTGAAAAAAGAATTGGTGCCCTTTTCAAGCCAAATCATTTGAATGACGTTTGTTAGACTATGGCCTGACATCAGTTATCTTGACACAACTGGTGGTACAGGGCAACACCTAGTACGAAACACCAACTACCAGTGAGCAGACGCTGGTGCATACAAGAACTTCTTAGTCCAACATTGTTGCTGAAGACATCAGTAAATGAATTGTAAAACTGCTGCCTCACCAGCATGCATTTAACACAACTGCATTTAATTTACAATAAACATACAGGATGAAATAAATATAATGATGAATACATGTATGGCTGCTCTCATGCAGGCTGTGGTTCAGGATTCACAGAGGACATGGCTTAGCATACCTCCTGAAAAAGTACATTGTCTAGGAGCCAAACCATGAGTGAGTTCTCAAAAATCTGCGTCAAAATCAACACTCTTGGAGAAGGAAACACTTGCAAAAAGTACCATTTCTTATGAGTCTGACCCTGATTATAGTTCTAGTAGTCTTTTTGTCAAAGAATCAGGCTTTGGATCTAAAAATACTGTTTCCCAGAAGACTGGATGAATTAAAGTTCAGTGCTGAGAGAATAGGATGTATAAATGAACTAAGCAGACCTGAATCGTCCTGTGATCTCAAAGAGTTGTCAATACCATCAAACTGAGGCAGGTAAATAAATAAACAAGAATATGTGACATTACATTCATGTTGAGTCTTTGACTAAAGCTGGGTCAACCAGAAGACCTTGGAGGTTACTGCTGTTTCTCTAAAGGCAGGAGAGTCCTTCTCTGGAGACCTATGTTCCAACATCTCATCAGCAGCTTTGTGCATTGCATTCCTGCAATGTGAATATCAGTTTTTGCTTGGCTGAAGACTGATGTTGTCTCACCTGAGTTTGAGGTCCTTGATCACGACCTCAAACTTTTCTCCCTGGAGCAGTGGAGTTGTTGATTTTTTTTGCCTTTGGCCCCTAATTACTAACTTCAGATGCTTGACCCTCACTGTGTCCCAGCAACCTTCCACTGCTCCCTTTTCCCCCACAACAACCCAGTGCATGTCAGTAGCCCTCTAACATGATGAGACTACATGGCTGGTTTCCACTGGGTGCATTGCTCAGACATCTCCCTTCTTTCTGGGCTACCATGGGTAATCTTTCTCAGACTTCATTTATTCTGTTGAACTGCCCACACTTTAAAAAATCCATGCATAAACACATAGAGAAGAGGATCAGGGCTGCAGCTTACAAGACGGACAGGTGCAGGCACTCTGAAAATACACAAGCGCACGCGTCCAGTCGCTTGTTAGCTTTAGGCTTGGTTCTGCCATATTAAACTAGGGTCATTAAGATGTTGACTGCCCAGTCACTGTAATTAGGTAAATATGGGCTGCCACAGAAAGTTGTCTTGCCTGCTACTCTCCACCTCCCATTGACTCCATGGAGCTAGCACAGACTGAGAAGCTACATCTAAATTTATATCAGGGAAATAATCTGTTTTCAAACTAACCCCAAAAGTGTATGCAGGAAGAGCTTGCAACAAGATTAGTTCCCTGATATGGTCTGTAGGAATCCCACTGCTAGGACACGAGGGCTGGTGGAAAAGAACTAGTCAATGGCTGCAGTGATTTATGCTAGATTAAACCACAGCACGGACTGGTCCCAGAGCAGAGCCATCTGATATCTTTAAAACTGAGGGCAGGCTGTGTTTATTCAAGAGAATCTGTAGCTGTGCTATGCAGCACCAGGTGGCTGAGGAGAAATTGCAAGTATACACATTAAAGATGTTCACTGAAAACAGAGAACATCTCAATCTCATGGCCAAGGTCATGGCTGCAGACAGCACGAAACGCTGAAAGACCAGCCCACTTCAGGAGGAAAAGTCTGTCCATTATTGTTACTACTGAAGAGTTGAAGGAGGGTCCCTGCAAACAGCTGTGTACTGCAAAGCACAGTGCCCACCAGGGTGACTGCAGAAGGGCCAGACTAAATTGGTTAATGTGCTATATAGGCAAGTGAGTTTGATCAGAGAGCACTCATGTCCTCAGCTGGACCCTCCCTCATTTGGGAGGTGTGCCATAACTGAAGGAAATGGAAGCAGGAAGAGATCACACACTGGGAGGTTTTTAGAGGCGTTGCAGTGAATTTTGGGAAAGACAGAAGGGCATTTTGCAGGCTCTGCAAACCTTCCAAGTAGCTAGGGGTCTTCACAAGATGTCAAAGTCCTCAGATCTGATATACATCCTGAAGATGTTTGCATCTATCTGGGAAGCCAAATGGCAGATTCTTTCTCTCTAGGCTTACTTGGTATTTGCAAGTTTTAGATCAGAGCCAAGGTCTCCATTCTGCCTCTACTGTAGATCAAGGTGTGTTTCTACCACCCAGTGACCCTGGGTTCTCTTCTGCCTGGCTACAATTTTTAATCAAAATCACCCAGGAAGAAAAAAGAATCCTAGATCAGAAACAAGACATAAGGAAAAATCCCTTTAATATCAGTTTAGGTGGGACTTGGAGATTTTGTGGTCAGTATCAGATTTACCTCTAACTTGCTCCGACTTTGTCTCAAGTGTTCAGCTCCTGATCTGACAAACAAAATTTTCAGGGGAATTCTGAAGATTTGTTTATAGGTCCCCATTAAAGAACTGAAGATTAGGCCAGGAATCTCATGACAAAACATTCCTGTTTTCTAGTGTAGAGCTAAATATCTTCTCTCCTCTCACCTGCAGAAAGATTCATGAAAACCCTCAAGTACATCTTGTAAGGGATGTACAGTAACCCTTCACAGAGCTTTGTTTAATTGAGTGAATTTTGTAGGTGAACACTTCTCACCACTTCTTCTCAACCTAACCTTTACATCTAGCTTCATTGCTACCTGAAATACTTTTCATTCGGGTTTTTGAAAATTCAAAAATGTGACCTTTTTTTTTGAAGGTATTACTTTCCTTCCTCCTCTTCTTTCCCAGTGAATGCAACTGAAAGATATAAAGATTTATACCTCTTGCTTTTCACTTCCTTGAATGTTTTCACACTTTTCAGAAAGCATGTTTTTTCAAACTTTTTGCTTCTGCCCTAGAAATAGCAGAGTCCCCCCTCCCCCCTCATAAATGAATAGGAAAAGAAAAAGGACAAGGAAGAGAGAACAAGAAAACAGTGGCAGTCTGTGAGAACCTAAATCCTAAACATCATTCACAGTTTTCACCCAAGAACAGAAAGGGAAAAGTAAGAGCAGAAGATGGGAATAAAACACCTGCTTTTTAAGAAGGGAATGAAGAGATTTTATGAGCACAAGTTTCCAGCATTTTTAAAAATCCCTTTTGTTTGCAGAATATGCTGCCAAACTCCTTAAAAATAGTTATTGTTGGGCTGCCTTCAGCTGATGCATTCTGATGTTTGTTTGAAATTTACACCATTTGATAGACAGAAGGGGCCAACTTTCCTTAGAGCAAGGGAATTCCCTCCTCATGCCCAGTGTGTTTGGCATGGGCAATACCTTTATGCTTTTTGGCAGGCAGTATTGTGCCTCAGCCTTCAGGTCTCCACTCAGGTCAATTTTATAAGATAAAAGCACATAAGCCTGTCCTGGAGTTTTTCCTAAGTTATAAAGAAGGAGTGGAAGCAGGTTTGAGCCTGGTGATCGCTGCTGTGTTGATTTCCTCCCCCAGTTGTAACCACCTGTCAAATACATGTATTATGCACATTAACATATTGAAGCTTGACGTTCACAGGTTGTTTCAGGCAACAAACCCATCTGAGGCTTGATGAACTAAAGGTGTGCTGAAATACGCCTTTTGGATATTACAGGCTATTTTGCAAAAAGACATGTTGTGAGAGCTGCCTCCCCCGTTTGACGGAATCTTTTTCTTCATTTTTGTATAAATACTGGTGAGAAATGCATCAGGCAGACTTTTAAAGAAATGTACAAAATGTTCATAATTTTTCCTAAAGTCTGTTGTGTAGTGTGTATCACTTTTTTTCCTGATTTTATTCTTTTTGTAATGTTTGGTAAATGCAGTAAATCCAAGAAGTCTTACTGAAGACACTCACCTTTTGCAGCTGTATGTGTGTTTTTGTTAATTGGAATATTAATGAATGTATACCTCGTGACTTGGGCAACAGGATCATGGCATAAATCAGATTTATATATCAAATAGCTCAATGAAGACCTGTTCACATCATCAAATGTCATGATTGTGAGTGTGCTATTGACAGTTTGATAGTATCAGAGACATTTCTTGCTTTTGCCATCTGAAAAAAAAAGTTGCAGGCTTGCTATGTCTTGAAAAAGGAGGTATTTTCAGTCAGACAGAGAATGAGTTTCTAAGCCACCAGGTGTTTTCTAGTTCTGTCTACTTGAAGAATGGAATCTGAGTTCTGAGAAGAAAAGGTAAATTGTGAATGAGCCTCACTTGCTTTTGGTTATTTATTGTCCATTCTCTGTTCATCTCCAGTGCACTAAACCACAGTGTAGGCAGAACACAAGGAGGAGACTGAAATTCTGGAGAAAAAGCCATGAACAGCTGTAGCCTATGGAAGTCAGTCCCCACGTAGACTAAACTTCCTCTTACAGGGATTATACAGGCTTGTCACAAGCAGAAAATAAACATCTTATAAAAAACCCAGGGTGTAATTGTGCCCTCATTTTCATGGAAGTTTTACCACTCACTGCATCAAGGCCGGAAATTCTCCTGACAAACCCATTTCAGTTATCACTGAGGTCAGAAAATTTCATCACTCTGTGGACAGAATGACTGGACCCATAGCTGAGAAGAAAGCAATCTATGCAACTGTTCTTCTTAAATGTTTAATTCTCTCCATATGGGAATTGACTGTTTCTGAGTTAAGAGGGGATTTTGAACCACTGGCTGTACAAAGGCAGGCTCAGCTGCACCAAGCAGCTTGGCGTATGACATCTAACCAGGGATTGAGTTGGTTCTACGGAAGCTAAACCACTGTGGGATAAGCAGCTCAAGAAGTTATTGTAAAGTTATATTAGTGATGGTGGAAAAAGAACTGCTGGGAGTCAGTACCTGTGGTGCATGCAGCGTGCCGAGATGACTGCTGGCAGGCTGGCATATAAAGGTCTCCTTCTGCTCTATGGGAAAGGAGTGAATATTATTTTCACAGAAAGGTTAGTTGAAACAGTTGAGTCATCTGAATAATTTCAAGTTACACTGCACAAAATGGTACTGAGGGCACGACTCCAAACCCTGTTTTCCAGGGATTCTGTCCAGGTTCTTCTGCTGCTTAGTTAAACTCCCTCATTGAACAAAGGGAGATCTGTTTTTCATGGTATGGATGAATCTCCAGCCAACGTAGCATTTGGCATAGCAGAACACAAGGTTGTGAGATTTGCTTATTTCCAAACTACATGTACCAGTATTTATTTATTTTTTTCCTCTTCAACATCAGCTGGCCAGTCTGCTAAACTTATCTTAGTGGTTACCAGAAATTGATATTAATTCACTCTTAATTTACAATATAGTTCTCCTAAATTTTTGGGAAAGATTCACATGGATACCACGTTGTGGCAATATTCATACACTGAACCCCTGGAAGTGGCAGAACATAGTGCTTTTGAGTAAAATACATCATCAAAGCACACCATCTACATGTTGTGATCTGTCTGGTTACAGGCCAGACAGCCAACTAATAGCATTACTATTGATACCATTTTGAAGATAGAAAAACAAACTAGAGACAGTTCTCAATTTTTGCAGGACATAAGGTGCATTTAAAAATGAACATCTCTGAAATTTGTCTCTCTGGAATTTCTGTTGCAGGTGAAAGAAACCACATTACTAAGATACATGAAGAATGCAAAAATGCAAAGACGCAGGACACAGTGAAATAAAGAGGTATGATCATATTAAGAATAGCCCTGTTTTGTCTCTACATTTTAGCCGCATGTACCCACTTATAAGCAAAGCACAGAGAGCAGGACATACTTTGGGTTCCGTGAGTAACACTAAGAATGCCTGCTAAATCGGTAGAGCACAAAAGTGTATTGGGGACTTCAAACAAGCAGTTTGCAAATGTTTGCTGTACTGTACGCACATGCATATCCTTCATTGGGCTTAATGGTACTTTCGTTTCATTGAAACGGTCTGGCCCAATTGTAAATATTATTGTACATTGCCACACTTGGGCTGGATATTATTGTACTAAACTAATTTAAACACCAACTAAATCATCATGAGCTTGACAGTGAGTTTTTAGCCTGTACAATGGTTAAAACCAGGGTATAATTCACCTCAAATTAAATTGCACACTACTCTACTAAAAGCTCCTATAAAGAAAGGAATTTGCAAAGTATTTTGTCAAGCTGTTAAAACTAATAAGAGGATAAACATATTTCAGTAAAATATGGCTAAATCCAATTTCTCATACCCAAATAAAGTTTGAAGTTTACTAGATTTGAAGTAAGGATTTCCACTGAAAGGTGGCATGGAAGCAGTTAAATGCCCTCAATAACTAGATATGGCTGAAATGGGTTGTTTTCCTACTACTTTCACCATGGAAATGGTAACTCAAGTTTAGAATGCTTTATGGACACATGGAAAGCATGTGATTACTCAGCTGCAGATGTCCTCCATGGCTTTGGTCATGTTTTTTAAGTCATTTGTATTGCCAGAAAAAATGAGAGGTAACTCCTGCAAATTCATGATCCTAGTGAGGATTCTTCATGGAGAAAAAGCTGTGGAGTTTTTAACTACAGCATATTTACACAGGGTTTCTGATCGGTAATTGATTTATCCTAGGTAAGTTTATCTATGCCTTGTCTCCACTTGTTCACAATAGCATCACTTTTTCTTTGTTATTTATGCCAAACTGATATCCCACTACACAAAAATGTAATCCTTTATAATCCAGTGAAAGGATATTTTCCTTTTTATTCTCTTTTAGTAATACATGCTTATTTTTAGCAAAACAAACATCATGGTACTTTCAGAAATGAAAGACCACTGTGACTGTTGAGGAATCCATGTTGTTCACTTTGGACACGAGCAGTGTATTCATTAATATTTCAGCCAGTGATCTAATTTCACCTGGGTATATGTAGGAAAGTGGATATAATGTTTTGATGAGCATTAGTTATGGGTCAAAGACAACCCTGACAATGATTTCCACCTGCTTCTGCTCTTACATTTCTGTGGATGGTAGGCCATTGCCTACGTATAGTCCCTGGAAGTTCTGGCTTTATTTTTATTACAGTGTTCATATCTTGTCCAGTTGAAAGCCATTTACTTTATGTTACATTGCCTGGTGTACATAGGTTTTTTAAGACACTACTATAGAACTGCAGATGGTTAAAGATGGTATCCTATCCCTAAAATCAGCAGAGATTTCAGGGATGCGATACAGTGCTACCAACTAAGAGCAACCCCTGGGGACAGAGGTGATGCTGCACCTTCTGTGTGGCCCGTTTAACTTGTGCTATCTTCCTCTCACCCTGACTTTACTGTGTGAAGTTGCCTTCACCCCTCATGCCCCCTCCAAAATAACGTTAGTTGTCAGCCAGACCGTTTTCCTGATCTGATCCATCGTTCAACCTCACAAGCATTCGGGACTGTGTGAAAGAGAGCGGTGGCATGTAGGTGGCTCCCACTCTCCTTGGTTGGCAGCAGTCCTGACACGATGCCCAGGTGATGGGTCTCCTCACCAACGATTTGCCGAGGGTCCTCCCTTCTCCAGCGCCTCTACTGGGCCCCCCAGTTCTAACTGCACTGAATCTTTTTCTTCCTTAGGAGTCATGCAGTGACCCAGTTCAGAAAGTTGATCCAGCTTGTCTTATTCTTTTTTTTGTTTTGGGTGAACTTAGCTCTTGTTTCTCCCTACTGACTCAACGTACATTGTACAACTATCACAGCCCATGCAAGAGCGCATCTCTGACTGAGACCAGCTTGTGGGAAAATGGACCCGCGTCCTGTTACAATAATTGGACGTGGATACCCATGTATTACAGTGAAAAGTGAAAGGATATGTGTAAAAGCATATACTGTTTTTTCTCTGAAATTCATGATGACTTGTGGATTTTATTGTCATTTGAAGGCAGTAATATTAGCATACATAAAAGAACATTGTATTTACATAGCCATTAAGGCTCTGAATTGTGAGTATAGAATACCAAAAGAGTGTAAAAATCATGCTCTGTATCTAAGCTGAACAATAACTGGGGCTGGGGAAAAAAAAGTATATTTTCCAGTATTTGTGTGTCTTAATGAAAATTTGTAGTATTTTTTTTAAGGAGTTGGCTTCATATTTGGCAAACTATGTTGCAATTTACACTTAGGTTTAATTTGCATAAGAGCACACCATTGTAAAGAATAGCTGTCGTCCTGCTGAATTCTTGATTTAGAACTAGTTAAGGGTTTATAAATCACACTTACGTCTTTCAGATCCTTAAAGTCTTCTGTGTTCATGAAAGTCAAGTGAAAAGGAAAATAGAATCAAATCCCCTCTGTATTGCATTTTTTTAAATATTAAACTTCTGCTTTTAAAAGTCTTCACATGGGAAGTCAAAGCATGCCCTAAAAATAGTGACTAAAATAAAATCAGTAACTTTATGAAAACAGCACACCAGCCATGTGATTATAAACAAAAGTTAAAAAACACACATAAAAAATATAAACTGTCATATTTGAGGTATGTTTTTCTTTTAGTACCAGAGGTTCTGTGTAATACATGGCAGCTGAAGATTTGGCTGCAATCTTGAATTTTGAAATACATTGTACCCTCCAGAAGCACCAGGAATCCTATGTTGGTAGGATGGGGCAAAACTAGCATTTGTATTACTGTGTTCAGTTTAGCAGAGTCGATGAGTAACAGACTGGAATGACAGGGAACAGAATAAGAAAATACTAAATTCTAGGGTGTCAGAGCTGTGGGCATGAAGACTAAGGTCCAAGCTCTTGCAGAATTTGCTAAGCACTTTTTAATGGATTCTCAGCTACTCAGAACCTTGTTCATTGGAAACAAGGTCCTCTGCTGGTGAGCACTGGTTTACCAAGGCCAGCATGGTTCTATGAGTTTGCTGCAGCTGTGGACTTTGCTAACTGTACTCAAAGAGTGGTGTACTCAACTACTGTACCAAGGTATAAATGTTATACTCTGGAGGAAGTATAACCTGTGTGCAAAAAGCCAGTACCACGGCCAGTCAATGGGGAAGGTGCGTGTCTACTAGTGCAGTTGTACGTGGTCACATCTCCCTCAAAGAGCAGACTTTCCTGTGTGAACCATACAGGTTTTCCGTGCACAGAGGACTGGCATGATCAATGCCTAATGCAGGTTTGGTGCCTGGTCTCCATGGGCATGGAGGGAGTGTGCCACCTATGGCACCACTGGCAGCCAAGACCAGTGCCATCAGACTTTTGCCAGGGAAAACTCCTGTTCACCTCTGTGGAGGTTCAGCCCTCTCTCACTGAGTCAGGGGAATCTGTGAATCTGAAGGAAAAGGAAGCAATGGATAGAGCCCTGTTTTTCTTTGCTTTTTCTGAGTTCAGGAGTTGTCTTTCTTGGAGTGGAACAGGCCCACAGATTTTCAGGAAAGGGACCATTCTGCTGAAGACGGCCGGAGGTGTGAGGTTAAAGCTATCACGTGGTTGTCATTTGCAGGCATCCTCTTGCTGTCACGGGAAGTGCCAGTGAGCAGTGATTGCCCTGGAGAAGCCATCATTCTCTACTTTGTTGCCTACAGACCTGGTTTCTGGTCAGTATAAATTGGGATTTTTCATTGACTCTCCTGGAATAATGTAGTAAAACACCACCAGAAAATCAGTCCCCAGCTTCTCAGTTGTTTTATACCCTGGTCAATAAAACCAGAGGACAATTGCGTGACAGCACTGTCCAGTTTAACTGTAATGCCTTTTGCAAAATCTTCTCTTCAATGTTAAGTATCTACAAAGCCTTTTTCCATTTCTGTGCCTGTCCAATGCACATTTCTGTCATGTCAGCCCATCTTTGATTAGTTAGTTATGACTTTTTTCCCTTGCTGGATGGAGAGGGGGAAATCTGGACTTAATAAAAAGACCGGAAACATCTACCTTCCCCTCAGCCTTATTCTTCGTGGGAAACTAAGAGATCAGGACTGAGTACTTCTGCCTGATACACAGTCAACCTCCAGAAAATCCACTGACTTTCCCACTCCCAGCAAAATCTCGATTCTGTGAGTGTGTGGTGGGTATTTCTATCCTGGCTCACATGTTAGTCTGATGAAGCTGGTCACCCCTGGCAATTCTGAATAAATAATAGTGAGCCACTCATCACTTTGTGGACAGTGACTAGCAGTTCAAGTGTTTCAGCGCAGCATATCGACAGCCACCTATCCAGGCATAACAGCAGAAATAACAAGAAAATTTCTAGGGTTGCTTGGGCGACATGAGGCAGGAAGGTGAGTGCAATGAGTAAACACCAGGTCTTAAAGTAATTGCTTAAACAGTCAAATTAGGTGACATTCAGGAACCCATGGCACAAAATGTTCAGGGTCTCCAGCTGCTATGTGGTTTGCGGTGCAGCTGCAGATACTGTGAGACCCACAGGACTGGAGCAGGCTGGAAGAGCCATGTGGACTTGTGCAGACCATGTGCCTCCCTCCCACAGCCTGCCTGTGCTGGGCACCTCAGGGGCTGGCCACCTCCAGATGTGGGCCAGGACGCTGGCTGGAGGGCATGGGCAAGCTCCTGGGAAAGGATTACAGGCTACCACTAGTTCACTGTGGTAAATATCTAGGTAAATAGAAATATATTCAGCTAAATGTTGACTCGGGAAAAATTCCTAATCTCTAGGTGAGCATATTTTTTACCAGAAAAAAAGCTGAAATATTGAGACATTTTAAAAATGCTTGCATTTGTGCTCAATTAAGTTGCATGATAGGTTTTTAGAAATAATGCATTTAGAAATACTGTGTGCTGTTATTTGCAAATTGCTTCAAGAAGGTCCTGGTTATCCGATATTTAATTATTCAAAAATATACAATAAATTATTTCTGTACACGGTTTATGGACAGCTTATTCTCAGTCTTTAATATTCATACCAAGATTGGATCATTTTAATTAAATGCCTATGGCCTATGTCCTGATGTATGTTTCTGTCCTTTGATTGTATAATTCCTGCACTTGCACATTCAGAATTTGTTTTTGTGATTTTTTTAATAAGATCCTGTTTATTTGGAAACTCTTGCTGGTGAACAAGTTCACTAGCATGCCATGGAAAATAAAACAGGTAGTGTGCTAAGCTAACAAACTTACCTGAAAATTATCTTTTTTCCTATTCTAAGCAAATACTCTCAAGCATTTATATTTTAAAGGAATTCAGTCGAGATTTTTGTAGAATTAGGAAAGTAACATGATGACTGAGAAAAGACTAGAACCCTGCTGGTGTGCTTTGTAGAGAAAAATCTTATAATATCCAGATTGGATTTGGTTTTTAGTGGCCACTGCTCAGAATCAGCTCCCCTCTGAGATGCAGAGCGAACAATTCAGTATGCATAACAAAGCATCCATCCTGCAATGTTTATATTACAGATTAAATGATAGCTATGTAAAGTACAGTGAGGGAACATCAAAGGCTTCACAAGATTCATTTGCTGCTCTTTGAATTAAAAAAAAAAAACCAAACACAGAAATGTGGGTGGTTAGCCAGGGCAAAGATTGCCATGACTACAATGATAAATGCTCAGACTGTACCTTACAGAAGACCAAACAAAGGGGTTGAGGAAGAAAGCAGACATGCTGGGTTATTCCTTCCTTTCTCACTATTTTAATCTGTCCTGATTCACCTGTCTCCCAGCCAGTGTGCTAGCTCTGAGACAAACCTGGAACAGATAGAGTGTGGTGTGCATCCTCCCCTTCCCATTGCTGACATTGCCTCTCGATTCCTGCTGTCTCGGAAGCGCTCCCAAATATAGTGCAGAACCATTTAAAAATGTCTTTTGTTTGGGCCTGAGTATGCCCTTACTCTGGAGGGCGTGAAACTCTCAGGCTAAGGAGAGTAGTCAGCTCTGGGCAACCACAGACTTGTTTTTCCATTTTCCTGTCAAGGCATTTTACTTCTGAATGCCGGCTCTGGATGTGCCTGTTCTCACAAGTTTCATGTCAGTTTCTGCCACTGAACATGATAGCATTTTTCTAATGATGGTGTCTGTCTGATGAGGGAGGCATATCATTGAGTGGCCGGTAACATGGGTCATGGTGCACTGGGGTGCATGTGACCCCTCTCCAGAGCAGTCATGACATACAGGGCAGAGCATTGCTCGCTGCTGCCTGAAAAAGAGCTGTTGCTTTCAGAGGCAGGTCAGCGTCCCAGTCCTCCTGCCCAGCAAAGCAGGGCCTTCTCTGACTCTTACCATGCTGCCTTTATGTCAGGTTGTCCTTAATCTCCAACCCTGTGTCCAGCAGGCCATGGTAGAGTTGAGACCATGCAGCTTCTGCACACAGAAAAGCAAGGTATTTTGCTTCAAACCCAAGCTTGTAGCCTGCTACGGCATCTGCAGGTGAGTCAGCCTCAGCCCAAAGCACAAGCCAGTCGATCTCCACCTCAGGATGTGACAGGCGTGTGAAGCACGTGAGTTACAGTGTGGTTCCCACAACAAATTTGCTGCCAGCTTGGTTAGCTCGCTGCAAAATTGTCAGATGTTTGCCGGTAGGCTATTCAGTCTGAATTTGAAGCTGTCTAGGTTGGGCTGTGATTCTTCTCTCCATCCTTTCAGGAACATTCTGGGGACCAGGGAGTTGTATCTTTACCCACATGGGATTACTGTAAGGAGGTGCAGATCTTTTTCTCCCCACAACCCCCATCATGCAATGATTTTAGGCATTTGCATGATGTACTTCAGGGCAGACGCTTGAAGATATGTTGGTTTGGGTGAGTTCTTGCCATTCTCTCTTCCCTTCACCTCCCTCCCCAAGCAATAATTGCATTAGTAAAACACATCCAGTTTTCATTCTTTATACTGTGGAAATAGATTTACTCCCATGTGCACTACAAAAATGCCTCTGATGATAGTGTCTGACTGTAACTTCTGCACCGACAAATGCTTTTGGCCTTAGCCACTACATCCTGGTTCAGTGCCCACCAAATTACCATGTGCGCTCCCACTTACTTTGATGGGCATCTGCTCAATCGCTGCTGAATTGCCCTTCTTCATTTTTCCAGTGATAGCTACTGAATTTATTCTGGTCAACAGCAAGAAAAGGATTTTGTCCAGATAATCTTTTTCTCTGTTTGAAACAAATAGCCTAACATTTTTAGCACATGAATAACAGATCATTCAGAGGCAAAATCATCCCTTCTGGACACATATTTCAAAATTTGCAGTGTTGTAGCTCCATAGACAATCAAAAAGGAGTTATTGCTAAAGTTTCCATGCATGTTGATACCTTTTACTTTCAGTTTTTATTTTTCTTGTGACTGTACTGTCTTACTAATTTTCTTTTTAACTTTTCTATGGCCTGATAAATGACTTCTCTTTCTTTGGAAGAAGTTTATTTTTAAATGCTTTCTACTGTCATTAAAAAGTTGGTTTTGTATCCAGATTATTCTGCTCATTGATTTCTGTTTTTTCCTGTCCCCAAATTCTTATTAACTTTGTGTCATGTCAGAACAAAAAGTTATTACATATTTTGAGGGATGTTGTTTGAAATAAATTATACATACAGCTTAGCTGTTTGCTCAGCAGAAGTGGCCACATTAATTGTCTATTTGCTTGTTTATGGTGGGAGCAACATTCTGTAATAGCTGGAACAGGTACTGCCTGAAAAGAGATTGAAAATGTTGTCTTTTCATTCCAAACACAGAAGTATGGGGCAAAGTGGAAGAGGGATAGGAGGAAAACCCTTCGAATAAATGTAACCTTCAGTTATTCTCTGTCCTTGCTTGCACTCTGCTGCTCTGTAATAATGCTGTCATTGGTGACAACCATCCCACTAGATGGTTTAAATTGCTCTCAGCTTTTTCTTGCTTTTTCTGTGTGCCATTTCTCTGGGGGAATTTCACTTTAAAATTGTTTAATCAAAACTCAGATTCTCTCCTGATGTTGTGATAGCTTCATTCTCAGCTGGTGGTGCCGAAATTGATCTTTCCAGGGTAGCAGCCTTTGCGTTAAAGCTGCCCTTCCAGTGTGAAGCCACTGCTTTTTTCGTTAGTACCCAAAAGACAGGGGGAAGGTTGGAAATCTTTCAGTCTTCCAAAATGTGTCAGTGGGAAAAGTGTCCATTGCTCAAAGGTATCCATCCTTGCTTCTCTCCTTACTTACTTGATCCTGTCCTATCAACCAAACCCCAGAGCTCCCTTCTGCTTTGAAATCTGAAAGACCTTGTATTTTATCCATCAGGAGCAGCAAATAAACTTTGTGCTCAGGATTTCTGCATGACTGAAGTCCTACAGAGCTTTCAAACAAAGCAGCTCCTCCACTCTTCCAGTTTGCTCTGCTTTCAAGAGGAGACACTTGTCTTTTGGAAAAATATTGGTTGGTTTTCTTTTATGGCTGGGTGAATAAAGAATGAAGAATAAAATATGGAAGCATAAAAATGACAGGTCAAAATGTTTTTGTCTTTGTCTCAGGTCTGTTATATTGATGTAAATTGGAAGGGAATCTCTTTCCTCAAATATTTAATTTCCAACCCCAGTAGTAGATACAGTCTACTAACTCACTGAGCTGCTCTTTAGACCGGTATGCTGTTCCCCTTCTTTTATGTGAATTAGTATGAGGACACATGTATCGTGCCTTTGCGGACTGAATTGCTCTGCTATGCATAGCTTGACGTGACATGACACTTCCAGATGCATGAAATATTTCCATATTTCTGATATTTCAGTGCATCTCTGCATGACAGCACAGAACAAACCTGTCCAAATACATGGTCCATCAAATTACCAGGCAATTGACTCACGCCAAAGTTACTAGTTGTTGCTCTTGCTCTCGTGAATTATTCCTTCCCCTGTGATGTGGCAGTGCCTTAACAGTGCCCTTTCTTTGTGCTGCAGTAGTTTGTGATGGCCCTCATGTAAAGCACAGGATTCCCACCACTGCTTCCTCCTGCCCTGCCACCAAAGCCATTGAGTTCACAAATATATAACTGAATATTGTATCCTTCCTCAAAATCAATCACTCTCTCCAGATTCCTCCCCTCTTCAGCCATCATTCCTGCGTTCCCAGATCTTGGCTGACTTAGGACTGTCTGCCACACAGTGACATGTTCATCTCTTCCTCACTGCAGTCAGTTCTGACACGCTCTTGTCTGTCTCTCAGCGAGACAAAGTTGTTTTGTTCAAGATCATGAAGCACTGGGATTTGAAAGGAATCTCAGCTTTCAGCAGCAGGGGGAAAATGGCATTGCTGGGGGCTTGATTTAGGTGTCCTGTGCCATGCCACTGATGCACCTCAGCCAGGGACTGTTGGCCTCCAGCTGCTGCTGCAAAATGATGTGGATCTTGTGTCTGCCAGCCAGAGATGGGGATCTGGAGTAATACAGGGAAACTGACATATCACTGATGCCCACCCTTGCATAGCTGGATCAAAACATTAGAACTTGTAAGCATGATTCAGTTGCACTCCAGGAGTTCAGACGTCGAAGGACAAGTTTTGCCTCTCTTCTTTATGAGATCCTATGATTTGGTTTTGTATCTGAATCCTGACCTGCAGAGAGCTTCTCCAGTCAGGACTCCACATAGCCGTATGGGTGTGAGCATTTATATCCATCCTTGTTGTGTATCCCAGGCATGAGATGCAAAAAGCCTACAGCTCTCTCAAGAGACATTGAAGGAAACTGTTTGACCACCTGATTTCTCCCAGAGGAAGGATGTTTCCTTTTTTACCTTCCCAGTCAGAAGAACCTCATTTGGGAGGGACTCTCCAACACTTTAGTCCATTTTTGCTGGAGCCACTTTAAAGCTCAGGCACGGTTCCTCGAATTTTGCTGCCCTGGCTGCTGAAAGGCAGCACTTCCACTTCTGGACTGTGTGGCAATTCCTATATACCCAAGCCTGAGCTATTTCCACAGATCTATTTTGTTTTCAACTCCATTCAAAGAACATTTTTCATGTCCTCTCACTGAAACTCTTCTTCCCAAACTTGAGGAAGAAGCTCAATATCTTCAAGAGCAAAATAGCTCCTAGCAGCCTTGTCTTGCTATGAACACGCATGGAGTCTAGTGCACGATACCATGGGAAAAGGGATCTCAAAATAAATATTTCATCATAACGAATGTTTGGACAGCTTTGTGGCTGATTGATATATGTCATGAAATAAAACTGCATTAAATTTTTCATACAAGATTTTACTTTCAAAAGTTTATCAACTCGTGTTGATAATTGCTTTTTGCTCTAAGGATCTATTTTAAGACTGAACTAGAGAAGTTGCATGTTGCCTTTGCCAGTATTTCTATCATCATCAGACTTTTTTTATCCTGTTCTTTCACGTTGCTTCAGGCAGTCTGAGCACTTGCAGATGCCCAGTACAAGTACAAGATCTGTGTTGCCAAATGAACTCACTGGGGTGCCTTAAACTTCCCTAGTTGCCAATACTGTAAAAAGTGACAAAGACTAATGGGTACAGTGGAGAAATAAACATAAAGGGTTACCACTTTCTTGGCAAAACTGTTGATGAGGACGTATCACTTGAATCTTGGAAGCTGATTTTCTGACAGATACTCCCACACTTCGTGGGCTGAACTGTCACAGGCAGATCTAACTGAAGATTTTTTTTGAGAATAGTGAAATTTTGTTCCTTCCTTTCTTCTGAAATTATAAGTGGAACTAATATTTCATGTCAGATTTGCTAACCTTGGAAGTTAATGTTATATATTCCCTTCCATAAGACAAATAGCAATATCAGTGTCCCCAGATCTTGTTGAGATTGCTAGTTTGGAGCAATGGTGATCCTAGACATTTTTGTGCTTGGCACAGTACAAAGATGAGAAAACCCCAGTACATCTGAAAGGACCCTTCCTGGGCAACAGGGAATGAAGGTGAAGATTTTAAAAATGAGGAGACGTAGCAGCCTGACTCCTCCAAACTGTGTTGCAGATTAGGTGTCCAAATCTCCCTCACTTGGATTTTAAAGGCTGCCTAGACCTTCATAGCATTTCAGTATCAGTCTCTCAGAAATTATAATAGTTGGTATTTGTGAGCTTGTACCAATTGTCCAATGTAGTGAGTGGAATGACACCACTAGCTGACACTACTTTGTGTGACAAAGAGTCACTCTGTGAAAATATAACCCAAATATGTCACTATTGTTACGTGATTCATTAGAGCCTGTCATGTGAAATTGACAATGTCATCACAGCTGTTCTGAATTTCTCAGTTCTCACCTTTCCTTTGCCTTGAATTTCTTCAGGTTTTTTTAAACAGTGGGAAGAAAAGTGTATAGAGTACTTGATATTTTTGCTCAAGAGAGGATCAAAATACATAACTTTTGTTTGTTTTTATTTAAGCCCTATCATCATCCTGTGTGTCTGTCAGAAGAGCATGAGCCATGTCTCTCAAGCTTTTTCTGCCAGAGAATATCAGGTTTCTTTGGGAAAGGATGAGAACAATATTAAGAAACTGATGGATTATTTGTATTTGGGTGGAAAATCTGTTTTAACAGTTTTTCCACAGAGATATCATATGGAGCCAGGGCAAAGACTAATGCAACAAGAACTGTAACTGTTTTTCTCACATGTCAGGGTGAGTTGTCATGCAAGTGGAATGGAATTTGGAAAATTTGCTAAGCATAAATTCATACAAAGTGGAAATTCATCAATCTAAAGGAAGCAAAATTGTAAAATGATTGGCTTGTGTTACATGTATTTTGAAATTATAGCCTAAATAGTTTAAAAGAAAAAGAAAAACATGTAGTATTTGAAATAGGAGATTAACATTTTCAGAAGCACTTGTGGAGCTTTTGTCCAAAAGTCTTTCTAACCTACTAAATCACTTGTTTTTAAGAATTTCTTATGTAAATAAAAAGCCCCCAACATTTTAGCAAGGAACACTGAACTGTTTCTGTCTTACTGTTGACAGGTACTTACTGACATTGAAACAAGATTGTGGAAGATTAGAAAAAGAAATGATGGATGACCTGTAAATGAAGTTTAGATGTGTAAAAAGATAAAAACCCATCTGTACAGTTAATTGAATTTGGGAATCACTGACTGAAGTTCAGGAAAACACCTGAAGCTGACTAAAAACCTTCCGCTGAATTGAGTGAAGCCAGGTGAATATCACAACGTTGCAAAATTAAGGAGGCAATGTTGAAAGCAGGAGCATTCTGAAAATTGTAATAAACATTTGTTTCCAGCTGAGAACCAGAAAATACCAGGAAAAGCCTGAAACAGAATTTAGGAGGCATCTTACTGCAAACTTCGAAAAGGTTGAAATGTGTTGGATAACAGTATCCGCAGATTCTAACTTCATTTGTCTACAGTGAGTTTAATTAATCCTGTTAGAAGTAGCTGTTTAAGCAGCCTTCTGATGCTATGCGACAATATCATCCCCATCACACACATGCTTTTCTTTGATGACTGTTTTCAGAATAATTTTGGGCATAAACTGCCTTCAATAGCTATGTATCAATTTGTCATTTTAACCTTGACTATACTGTTTCATATTCAAAATTCAGATTTTAATAGTAGGAATTAAATGCTAATCCAGAAGTATTTCTAGCCTTCAGTATCTTAGATATAAGTAGATACATTTTGATTTCCAAACTGAGCCGTTGTTAAGCCTTGAGCCTTAAATCACGACAATCAGTCTTTTGAGCGTTAAACCACGACAGTCAGTCTTTAGAATAGAAAGAAGACACCATTATAGACTCAAATATTATTTAAAATGGTGGTTGGGAAAACACTATTTTTTAAGCAACCAGGCTTAAGCATCTTGCTGATCTGGTTCTAAGCTAGAAAAAGACAATCTTGGGTTTGGAATAGATTCCTGCCAGAAACCTTCCTTCAGTTTCTGCTCGGTTTAGCTCCCAAGCACACTTTCTGAAGGAAAGGGATGTGAAGCTAGGTATGTGCAGTGATTTGATAATTAATGGTGAAAAGTACTCTTTAAACACCATCTATAATGTGCATCTCTATTGAGCTGAGAGGAAGTTGTGAGAAAACAAATTGAACCACTCTACTAGGTCTGGCTGGGATGGGGTTAGTGTTCTTCCCAGCAGCCCACAGGGTGCTCTGCTCTGCATTCGTGACTAAAACAGTGCTGGTAACACACCAGTGTTTTGGCTATTGCTGGGCAGTGCTTGCACAGCGTCAAGGCCTTCTCTGCTTCTCACACTGCCTCTGCCAGTGAGCTGTCACTGTGGTGGGAAGAGGCTGGCAGGAGACACAGCTGGGATGGATAACCTGAGCTGGCCAAGGGATAACATCATAGTCAGCAGTAAAGACTGGAGGGCTGCTCTTGCCAAAGTAGCCGTTGCTCGGAGACTGGCTGGGCAACAGTCTGCTGGTGGGAGGTGGTGAATGATTATGTTTACATCACTTTTTTAAAAAAATCTCTTTCTTATTAAATGGGCTTTATCTCGGCCCATGATTTTTCACCCACTATGGGCAAGCAGCTACATGGGTGCTCAGCTGCTGGCCTGGGTCAACCCACAGCAACCACACAGCTCATAGATGAGTGACCTGGGGTTTTTTTGTTTCCTCCTAACTTGAAAGCCACAAGAGAATAATTAAAACTTCAATTCCAGAAAAACAGCCCATAAAAAAAATTTACTGTATGTTTCCTAGAACCACCTAAACCCTATTAAGGGACACTTTAGCAAGTACATGAATTATGAATGGCTACCAACATATTTTCTCTGGACAACAATTTATTTCTTTCATTACTGCTGCATAATTTTAGCCTTTAGGTGAAAAAAGTCATATTGTATTTACATTAATTATATTGTACACTTACTATATTATAACTTATCTTTACAAGGTCTCAAAAACTCTTTAAGAGTATTAATTTAATTTTCTGCATCTTCCCAGGGAAGGGAGATCTCAGCAAAGCAGAGGGCTGTGACCCATTTCCAATTCTCCAGAATCCATTTTTCAAGCCAGAGAGTATGCCCGTGTAAGTTCAACCAAATACTTCAATTTGGTATCTTTCAAAATCAACCAGTGACTTAATACAAAAAAGGACTCCCTGAAAGTTTCTACTTCAAAAGTTTCAAGCACAAATGTTTTACTGTGGTATTACATACCCTAAAAATAATTATTCTTGAGCTACCATGGACTGTAAAAAGGGAAGAGAGTTACCTAATTCAAGAAATATTTTAAAATGTATTACTGTGGAGCAGTTACGTCATGAAAATAAAGGTAGGAGTACTCTGTTGACTACTTTGCACGTCAGTGGAGTACTGTGTGCATTGTCATGCATGCACTAGGCCAGTAAAATGTTCCCTAGGATTCTGTGGAAACAGAAAAAGCACATTAGCTCACTTAACCCACCTTCAGTTGCACTGTAGCGGGGTTCCCTATTCCACTTGTGTCTTCTCAGGGAGTGCACAAGTGTCTTCTCAAGGTGTACAAAAGTGTGCCCTAGGAAAGAGGCATAGCAGACAGAGCAGCCTGGTTGGTGTCCAGGTCACAGGCTGATGCCCTCTCCCTCCCGCTGCTCCTCAGCTGTCAGTCACCCACGCCTCTGCCACTCAGCAGCACCAGGGTGTCTGGTTCTCAGAGGGAAGTCAAGCACTTGCATCCTGCTGCTTTAAGTTTCTGGCTTAAGTTACACATAAATTACTTATATGTGTGTGTGTATTTCTTAAATAGAAAATATATATTGTGTGATGTGTTTAGCTGACAGCATATTTTGTAGCCTTGTAGGCACTTGCATGTTACCATGAAAAGCCATACGGACACCCATTTTCAAGCTGTGTTGTGGATAATATGACACAAATTAAATAGAATTAATATTTGTCATTCACCAAAAAAAATCTCAACATTTCCATTTTCCCTGTGAAAGCAGCAGCAACAATGGTTGTGCTTCTCTTTCTTCACCTTCTTTACTCCAAGTAAAGCCAACAGATGTCCTCAAAGTGCTCCCATCAATGAGAACATCTCTGTTAAAAACAGGGATATAACTTTGTTGCAGGCATACTAAACTGGTAATAATGCTGTACAGAAAAGTTACAGTGTGAAATTTAAAAACACTTTTTTTTTTCTTAGTAAGAATGACAACAATTTACTTTGGAATTAATATAAACTTCTTATTTTTGTTGGTTGCAAAACACTGTTTGCTGCATACAAGAGGCTTCTGCAGTGCTTTTTTCTTCTTTTTTTTGTCATATAGGAATTTTCTTTGTGTTTTATATTAATGAGTGATTTCGGTCCAAGTTAAAACCCAGGACTGGCCCAGCGACGCTGTGCTGCTTTACGCCTCATGTGACCTTGAAACTGTGAAACAGTGGCTCAGAGAAGCAGATGTGCAGGGAGGAGCAATACATACCTTAATGAGAACTGCAGTCTTCCTTGTGCTCCTAATGGTTTTAGCTTTCCAATGATCAGGGATTATTGATTTTCCTTCTCTCCTTCCCTCATGTTGAGACTCCTTCCTGTGACTCACAGTGAGCTAAATGCTAAGCCATAGCATCAGCAGAAATCCTTCTTCCAGCACAGGCAAGGGGAACCATTCAGTTTGTTAAGGGTTTTACTCCCTTTATGGCTGCTGCTGCCTTTTTTTTTTTTTTTTTTTTGTTAAATATAAGTGCCTACAACAAAGTGGTTGCCCACCAGCTGCAGCAAAGCAAAGCAAACAGGACGTGCTCAGTGTTGCTGTGCTCCCCAGAGTCAGAAATAGCACCGGGACCGTGGCGGCATCACCCTGCATTATTCAACGTCAGGCACCCTTAGACTCGCACATATTGGTAATTCCTTTGGTCGGCCTTTCTTTGTGGTCTCCATGGCAACTGTTTCCACTGCCATTAACATCTCTGGGGCCCAGCCTTGCTCACATGTGTCTCAGCTGCTCCTCTCCTCACACAACAATTAATAGCTGTGGTGTCACTATATTTAGATGCCTTGTGCCCTCTGTATTATTTGACTCTGAGACAAATGTCTTTGTGGTGCCCCTGGCTAGCGCTGGCTGCGTTCTGCCTTCCATGGCTTCCTCTGGGGAGGTCACTGGGGAAGCTCGGTCTCTGCCACCCATGCCGCTCTGGACCAAAGCGCCTGTGGATGCTGGTTACAGGCCTCAGCCTTTGCATCGGTTGTCTGCCAGCTCTGCTCCTGCACTTTCCGCAGCTTTCACTGGAAAGGAGCAAGGAGAGGCGTTGTGGAGGCCCCTGGCAGGAGTGCAGCCCCGCTGGCACCAGTTTGAGCGATTAAGCCTAAACCCAGAAGTTTAGCCTCCCAGTCTCCAAGTTTCCCATCACAGACAATGCATGGTATCACTTATTCACAGCCTCACATTTTCAAATACCCTCCAAGGCTATGATTGTGGAGGGAAATGTGATTTTTAAATGCTTAAATACACGAATCTCTGAATAACATGCCATGCTGGCCACTGGAAGTACTGGAAGCACTTCCTCACCACGCTGCCCTGTAAAAAGAAGTTTTTAAGAAGAGTCCTACTGAAAAGAGAAATACAACATACTGAAATCCCAAATTTTATAATTTTATTTTAGCAAAGACTATTGGTCAGATTAAATATATGAAAAATAAAGCTTTTACAAGATTCCATGAGATGGTTACTAAGAAAATAATGAATTCTAAATTAATCTCTGCCATTTCATCTTCTGTACGATAGTCTCTTAGTGTTCACCTGCAATCTCATAGGAAGATGGAATATTGTTTGCTTTAAAGCAGAATCCAAAGTAGCCCAGAAAGGTTTCTTTTTCCCCTCAATTTTTTTCTCTTCTGTACAGATTTATTACATCAATTATAAATTTCAAGTTTGGCTAGTATTATTTTAGAATGTCTTCTGGACTGCAAAGTATACAGTGGGACGCTACTTGAGAACTAAATTAAAATGCATGCTTTTGTGCAAAAATTATCACATCCTCTTTTTCATTCCTATGGTAAACAGACAAGCAATTGAATCACAGATTAAAATTGTTTTTATCACTTCTTCAGATTGCAAAAAAACCCATGTAGTTTTTTCTGTTGAGTTTTTTTTTTCTTTTGTCCTCTTAATATAGCTGTGGAGCATCAGTGCTAAATCTTGAGAATGTATCTTAAGGCGGAATGCACATGTACCACAGCTCTGGTTGAGAAACCTGCATGTAATACTATTTCTTCCCAAAGCCTTTTCTTGTACCATTGAGCTCACCAGTATCTGATGCTTTCAATTCTGAAAAGGATGGAGAATCATGCTAATAAAACTCCCCTTTTTATTTTTACCCACTCTATAACAATATTCATTGAAGGTGTTGTTACTTTATGCTTTTTAGTAATCAGGACTGCAAACTGATAATGTCACTTAGTGCCTAGGAAGGTGCTATGTGGTCCCACAGGCCACAAGTGCTGCTGCAGTAGCTCTGCTCTCCCCCCTTCCTTTTCCTCAGTTCCCAGATAAAAGCAAATGCAGTCTTTAGTCTGTAAGATCTCTGATTGCTGAATGCTGCAGTGCCTAGCCAAATGGTTATTTAAAAAAACAAGAGGCAGTGTTTCAAAATCAAACAGATTGGAGAACTGTATTAACAGCAAATGAAACTGCCTCATGAAAAAATGTATCATCTGCTCTACAGGGTAAGGTAAATTTAAACAAACAGGGCTGGACCAAAGAGGCAGTCTAGATGCAGCAGAGGAATGACAGGTAGCTCTTTACTCCGTACAGCCCCCACCTGACTCCCTCTGGTCCTTGTTTTAATGCTGTTTCCATATGCTTCACTGGGGCACCTCGGTTGCTTCCTAAGGAATCGCCGTTGCAGTGCACCATCATTGAAGCTGGCAGACTGAAAGCGACTGGGTCCAGATGCTGGCTGCTTGCAATCACAGCTTCCTGGGCCAGAAATTGGTCTTCACCTCCAGACTAAGTGGCATGCCATTTCTCTAGTGGGAGAAGTCTCTGGACCAGTCCTGGCCTGGGCTGGCAGCATTTCAGCAGGCATGCTCCTTGGAGCAGGGCAGATCTGTGCCAGGAAAGGTCCTAAACATTTATCACCCCCAACACTGTCAGTGTAGACACAGCCTCAAAGAACAGTGAAGTATAGGACAGATGTGGCTGGCATGACAACCAAAGCTAGTCCCTGAACTAAAAACGCTATAACCCTGACATGCATGCTGTCTAGCATCATGTGTCAGAGCAAGTGATATGGGAGCTGTGTTCCTTGCAATGCAAGTAATGAACTGCTGCCATCTCTCTTAGCCTTTGCAGTGTGTGCTCATAACTCCTGGAAAATGGTTTCTCTCCATTTGACTTCCCTAATTTTCCTAAGTGTTACTTTAATTTTACACCTTTTGCTCTTCTTCCCAGAAAAACTATTGATTTATTAAGAATTAGAAAGTACTAGGAAGATTTATTTTGTTTGGTTTTTTTCTTAAGGAAAGAAAGATTCCAGTGAGAACTCTGTAGGCCTCAGCTTAGAGACTTAAGACTTTGTGTGTAGCAATATTGTTTAATTCCCTCACCAGACATGAAAGATCACATATATCTGTTGTGGTACATGTGGACTCATGTGGCAGAGTCTGAATCAAATTTAGACTTTTCCTGCATTACAGTGTGATTGGATCCAGTGTTGCAGTTCATTGCTCGTCTGTATTTACAGAGTAAATTATAATAAATGCCTGGTGGTGAAATGACTGACAGTTACTGATCAGATTCAATTACCATTGACTGAAGCAAAGAGAAGTGGAAAAAATGGGCTAGGGATGTTTATCACCAATAGAGCTTGCACAGTGTGGTCAAGAGAAGTGCAGTGCATTCCCTGTTAGCGTGGGGTTGATTTAACAGCACGACACCTGGCTGCTTTGCTCTTCATGCTCTCATAGTCCGCTTTCTGTTACAGGAATGCAGTGTCTACCTTGCATAAGAGCACTGCAAAGACGGTTTTTGTTAAGGCAGCTGATGCTGTAGATTCCTTGTGGGACCAGCAGGACAAATGTGTGGCTGGAGTCAATGGGCCTATGATAGTGTGTACCTGTAGTCTAGCTACTTTGGAAGGTATTTATGCTAATTTCTGATTTCTGACTGGATCAGTGTTTCTGTTGGTGGCTGGCTAACATACAGCAGAAGGGCTTGCGACACAAGACATTTGAGTCAGCATATGAACTTGTAATTTTCCCTGAAGTTTTTTTTTAAATGTATGTACTAAGCTATGTGAAGAACAAATGATGAAACAAAGAAACAAAAAAGCCCTAACCTTCTGTAAGTTAAAGTTATAGAAGTGTGTTTCAAAATTCAGATCTGTGTTTCATTTCACCCAGTCTGGACTTGAAAAGTCCATCTGGCCCATTCTTCAGTAGGAGGGAAGAAGCATCACCACCTTATGAGGACTACTAGGTTGATGGGGAGGTTCCCATGTGAAATGGCCATGAGGTCTGCTGTCAAAATGCCTTTTTGTCAAAAAAAACCCCCCAAACCCTATCATGTCTGGCCATGATACAATTGTAAAGTATTTCCAAGAAGAAAGAATAACGTAAAGTATTTCAAAGAAGAAAGAATAACATAAAGTTTAATGAAAAAAAAATTCATAAAAATCTTGGAATGTTGGACTTTTCCCAGTTCTAAACAGTCATTCTGAAAATAAGAGTGTAAGCAGGTATGGTATCAGAAATCATTGCTTGCAGATGTGGCTGAACATACAGTCTTAAAATCTTTCTCTGTTAAGGCTGAACTTTCTGGGGCTGTTTTGTGGTCCTCAATGCTCTCTTGCATGAATCAGGTATTGGGATCTCATAAAATCCAGACAGATCATCCAGAAAGCTCACCCTTAAAATCACGCAATGTATTTTTTATAGAAGCATTTCCCAAAATATGTCCAGTGGTAAAGATATTGAACTAATCCAATTTCAGATATGCTCCAAAAGTGTGCAGAAAAAAAGGCTTGGATAGTGATGTGTTAGCATCGTCTCCAGTCACCAGGCACTAAGTTTAGATTCTCAGGCAAGTGAAATCCAGCAAGTACCACATCTTGCCTGCTCACGCATCATGCATAATTTAGTTTCTAATTTAGTCTGGATTTAGTGGTGCTTTCACATGCTGTTTGTTTCACCTTTGTAATACCAAATCTCTTGTTTAAGGTAGAACATTTTATTTCCTGTTGATACCAATGCCTTCGTGTTTTCTTGCACCCCTCTGTATTCTGTGTCTTACCTTATATTTTAAATTATTGTGGTTACAAACCACAACCAATGTACAGCAGCAGAAGTGTAATTAAAAATAATAGCCATAGCAGCTGTATTGAAAAAACAGTCTTTCCCTATACCAGTTAATGACAGATCTTGTGCTAATCTGAATGCAAAACATGCTTCTTTAAAGGCTTTTTCCAATATGAAAGGGAATGGAAACCCATTAATAACGATATTCTACTGCAAGGTTTTGAAAAATGAAGGAAGACCTCCCCCCTCCTGTCTCCTGGAAATTGCATCCCTGATGTCTGGGAATCTGTAAAATGCAGATGATTTATACCACCGACAGTCTCCAGGTCCCTGAGAAACAGCAATGGAAAGCTTCACAAGAAAATCTCTAGGGGTTCAGGCACAATCATCTAATGTGGAAGAACTGGACAAAAGGATATTTACTGTGTAGTGTTTCTCAGACCGTGGTAAATAGAAAGTTCAGGAATGAAAGGAAGGAAAGCATGAGTAAAAAGCAGGGAAAGGCTGTCAATTCAAGGTGAAATATTCTTATTGTCCTCAAAATCCCTAGTTGAGGAAGACCAGGGCTACAGAGACAGTATTAGCCCAAAGAAATGCTGAAATGCTTTGAGGAGTTGAAAAGGAGATGTAAATTTTTTAAAAATTTTCAACATTTTTCCTTCAGAAAATACTTTCTTGTTCTACTTGAAACTGAAACTTTCTGCAGGGGTACATGGATTTCAGTTAACATGTACTAGAAATTAGGGCCTTGATGAAATGGAATGTTTGACATTTTATTCATAAAGATCTTCAAATTTTTTATTATTATATACAAAATCCATTTTGGAATGAAATGTAATAATTATTTAAATTAACCAGAAATGCTTGTTTTGAAAATTTGCTTTCTGGGTGGACAGAAAACATGTAGATGATTCTATGCTACTACAGTTTTCCCTGTAGCTAGATGGAAAAAAATGAAAATAAAAACAAACAATTGAGATAAAGCACACCGCTAGTATTAAGTCCTTCCCCAGGGGTACTACTATGTCATTTACTTTTGTTTTGAATATTGCTTGGAAGTGGAGTGTACTGATTCATGCCGTCAGCAGAATTTTAGGTTCGTCGGTAAGGATTTATGAGAGGCTACTAAGAGCATTTTCAGGCGCCCTTTTAGTCAATCATCCATTAAGGGAGGACAGAGCTATTCACACAATCGCTTTGGCAGTTGCTCATATGGGGTGTAAAAACCTAGCGTATGGGAATGGTGGTTTGCCACATCTGCTTTTCACCAGGCTAAAGGACAGTGTGCATGAAAACAAACCCCAGGCTCTTTCTGTACGTGTACAGCATGCTGTGGAGGTTTTGTTGTTTGCTCCATAGGCAATGTTGAGCTGAGGTTCTTTGTTTGGACAAGGCACGAGCTGTCTTTCTTATGTTGGGCTATTCAATTTACTTTTTAAACCTGGCACAATAAATACTTGAGCAAAAATTAACTTGCTTGGTAATCTGGGGAAAGGAAGACAATTCCAGAATGATCTGTTGTAAAAGCAAAACCTTCTGTCCATATGAGGTGAACTTTCATTGAGGGGCTCCAGCTGAAAGTTTTAAACCTGAAAATGTTCATGCTCATGCTTTCCATGCCACTTCCATAAATTAACTCTTAGATGCACCACAGTCTTAAAGCTCTGTCCTAGCAATTGGGGTTAACAGTAAAGTTATGCCAATAGTCGCCATGTCCCATCTGCCTCTCTCAGTACAGTCACTATAAATTGCCTTTCTGTAAAGAAAATCTTGAGGGGGCAGGTTGGAGTACTTGTATTTCAGTGGAGGTAGGAAGGTGGGGTGGGGAAGCTGAGCCACGTTAGCCATGTGGTCTTTACAGAGGGCTGTGTTGGGTGAGGAGTGGCCTTCAGACTCATAACAACATGAGAGAGAGACATAACAGGGATTGTAAGGAGGTGGAAGTGCAGGATGGTCTGCAAAGGTTATTCGTATTGCATCACAGATGCTTCTCTACTGCATCTCTGTGCAGCCACAGTTGCCAGCACTGAAAATCTTGTACCTCCACTCATGTCTGCCTCCCCTGCCCACCCTTCGGTATTGCTGTCCCTCACAGCAGTGTCTCTAGGGAGGTGCAGGGTATGGAAACAACACAAAGTGGAGGACAGTCTCAAACCACAGGCTGAAACAGTAGATGTTTCCCTTCCCATTTCTTTCTCCCACAGGGCACATATGCAATATTTTCACAAACAGATCATACAAAAGCCAAAACAAGACTCCAGAGAAACCTCTATGCAATTACTTCCCCACCATTAAAACATGGATGTCCTGCTATTTCTGTGTTGTCCATGATGAAGCAGGAACTTGTGAAAGCTGTGTGTTTTCTCACAGACCATTTTGTGCTTCTGTGCAGGGAGAAGGAGATGCGGCTACACTGATGCTGGTCTGGCAGCCCTTCCCATCCCTGCATCACCCAGTTTGTCTGTCCTGCTGGTACCACTCTCCTGTTGTGGTGCCTAGTGCTTTGTCTGCTCCTGTTCTAAAGGAGGTCAGAAGCCAATCTTACAACTCTTTCCTTCTCTAACAAACCCTCTGTTAGTGAAATCTTTGCCTAATGCTTTCAGCTGTAGTTGACCAGAGTTCAATTTCCTCCTCCCACTAGGTGGATATGTAGTCCTTTAGCAGCTCCTGTTTCTCACCTGCAAAGAAGCGGATGTGTGTGAAAACCCTTCACAGACTTTGGGGCAGATAAAAACTTCTAAAACTCCTTGTGCAGGACGCAGAGTGACCCCACATGTGTTGCTGTGCTCCAGAATGGTAAATTCTTTCACTGAATTTTTAGCCATGTGATTCACCACCCTCTTCAGCACCTTTTATTCCCCTATATCACAGCCTCCCTCCTCTGGTACACCTGACACTGCTGGGTGATTGTGGATGACCAGTAAGGTAACTTGCTTGTGTGCACGTTGTCCTGCATTTGTTATACAGCTGTAGTAATATCAGTACTGAGTGTCCTGCTCTATGATAGCTCTAATGGTATATAGATACTTACTTCAATGTAGTTTACTGACTGGGAAATGGACAAAACCAAACCAGATCATCAGGAGCCCATCCTAGTCAGCGTATTGCTAGTCTCTTTTCTTCAGAAAAAGATCTTGTCCCACACAGAGATAATTATGTTGGTCCATCTCTGTGTAGGTCAAGTCTCAAAAAAAAGTATCCTAAAGAAATAAATGAGTGAGATGGTATAACGAGAATACTTTCATCTAAAAAGGTCCTGTAGGTACGTGTGCTTGTATTGGGTCTGGCTGGGATGAAGTTAGCTTTCCCCATAGCAGCACTCATGGTGCTGTGCTGTGTATTTCTAGTAGAACGGTGTTGATAACACACCAGTGGTTTGGCTACTGCTGAGCAGCACTCGCACAGCATCAAGGCCGTCTCTCCAACCCACCCCTCCCAAGGCCAGTAGGCTGGAGGTGGGCAAGAGCTTGGGAGGGGACATAGCCAGGACAGCTGACCCGAGCTGACCAAAGAGATTACATACCATATGACTTCATGGTCAGCAATAAAAGCCAAGAGAAAGGAGGAGGTGGTGGTGCATTCCTTATTAAGGCATTTGTCTTCTGAAAAAAATGCTATACATACTGAGCTCCTGCTTCCCAGAAAGTGGCTGGACATCTCCTGCTGATGGGAACTAGAGAGTAAATATTTTTTTTTTCCTTTGCTTCCACGTGTGGCCTTTGCTTTTCTTTATTAAACTTCCTTTATCTCAGAGACCCACAAGTGTTTAATCTTGTTTTCTCCCCTCTGTCCTGGTGAGGAGGGGGAGTGATAGAGGAGTTTGGTGGGCACCTGGCAGCCAGCCAAGGTCAACCCACCACAGCACTGAATTTCCTTTCAGCTGGTGCAAGTCTTTCTTGTCCTGAACTAGAAGTCATCAGGAAGGCTGTTCTGTACTGCTGGGAATATATTCCCAGCATATATATACACATCATTTCTGATGGCAGAGCAGAATGTGCACAGGCAATGATGGTGAAGTAAGCAATGGCAACAGGTTGAAAACATTAGCACCTTCACTACATTGTGCATCTTTGAAAGCAAAGCCTGCTCCTGGTGGTTCCTTTCCAACTACTTCTTAAGTGGCAAAGCATGCTCTTAAAACATCTAGGGGATGACAGGTGTTCTTTCAGGGTGTGGTAATGCACACATGGAAAGATTAAGGCCTGCAATAAAGCAGACAGAGCTGTAAAGATTGCGTAACTATGTGATAGCAAAAGCATGAAGTGAACACTGTCTTTTACTCAGTGAAATGCTGCAAGGAGGCTAAACTCTGTTCTGCACTACACCTTGAACAGCTGTTTAGCCAGGTGAAAAGTAAATGTGAAAAACTGTTCTAATTTACACTAGAAGAGAAAAGAGTGAGAAATCAAGTCCAGTCTTAAGGGTATAAGGTTTGGATGCACAAAGGCCACAGTGGTACAGTTTATGAACCTGGATTAAGGCTCAGCGGCAGTCTCCGAACTCCATCTGAATGATATATGCAACATGCAACTAACTTGAATAACAACAAAATCTGCTGCTGACAGATATCGTACGGGGGTATTGATTTCCTTTTTTGTGGTTTTGTGTGCACAAACCAAAGAAGAATACTTCGTTATTTATTTCAATTTTAGCAGCAAAAAGCAGTTCTTGGGGTTCTGCCTGTTATTTACCATTTATATGTGCACGGCTCTGTCAGTCATATGCCTTCTGCAAGAAATTGCTTCATCTTGGAGGATGCAGAGACCCCAGCAGTTGGGGGTATCTTCCCAGTTCATCTCAAAAGCCACATAAAAGAAGTGAAACAGCAACTTTGTCTTTCATCGAGGGAGGTGGCAAACCTTGCCTGTGGGAATAAACTCAGTCAGAGAAGACTTCAGATCACCTCCCATGTGCCTCTGCCTCCCAGCAAGACATCAAGTGACTGGGGCAGCCTGTAGAGAGAGCTTGCCTGTACCAGAGCCTGCAAAGCAGCCTGAGGACACGTGTACAAACAGCAATCACAGGGCTCGGTATGGGTGTTACCAGTAGAGATCTGGCAGCACAGCACTCGGCAGCCTGCAGAGCCAGCAGAGGCTGTGCAAACACCACACCAGCCCCTGAGCTAAGGGCACAATCATGCTGCCTCCAGGAAGCATGTTTGGCAGTAGCTATATAGGCACAGCCTTGCTCAGTCAGGTGCTCGCTCCTGCAGACCACTCCTGGGCCTTGGCAGAGCTTGTATGTCCAGCAGCTGCAGACAGAAGCCTGCTAAGCTGGTGACCAATGCTGAGCACAAATGCAGGCATCACCTCCACTGTATTTTGCTTGCCATGCTGGCAGCTGTTCCAGCCTGGCTTCAGCAAATGCCTTGATCTTGGATAGGATGATATTTTTAAGTTTTTTTATGGAAGAAAGGAAAGAGGGAGAAATGGAGAAGAGAAATACAATATTTTCAAAAAAACCAGGAGTGATCAAATAACTTTTCAGCTGCCTAACTTTTTAAATGTGGCTGGTCTGCCTCTCCTGAGTAAATGTCCATGCTTACATAAATGCAGAATGACTTGCTGGAAATAGAATAATTTATTCCTCATCCTCACAGAGATATCCAAAATAGCTTTGCTATATCTCTTCTGAAGTTTGCATCTCTAAGTGTTTAGGAAAAATTTATTCAACAGAACCACAGTTTGATTTTAGTTAACCTTAGCTGTGTTGTGTGGTGGAAAACCAGTTACCTGCTTACTTTTTGCTAAATCTGGAACTTTCACGAACAAAAATAAGTTCTCTCGCAAGTAGCAAATGGAACCTTTTTTCTCCACTAAGTCATTTAAGCATATCCTATGTATTTGGGAGCACTAGAGTAAATTAAACCTGATTTATCATGGGTTTGTACCTTGTGGTTAGTTTATGTTACTTGTGGATAGGAGACCAGGAAGGTTCAAGCTCCACTTGAAGCTTCTCCTGTGTTTGAAGTTTTAAAAGATGGCTTCTATCCCACACAGTTTGAAGCCTGTGTCTTGCGGACGAGGATGCACTGTAAGTGATTGGCAATCTCGCGCAGTCAGCCACCGCTGCTCCTTCATTCAGCTCTGCCTGTGCAGTAAGTGCAGCTCCGTGCATACTATTGCACAGGATGCCGATTCTTGCCCCAATGTGGTACAAGATGCAGGTTGTGCCTGAAATATCCTCTGGCTGCATGCCTGTGAAAAACCCCAGAGGAACAGTGAATCAGTCTATCAAGTGTTAGTGCTGTCCCAAAGAACCACAGAGGTTGTGGATAAATTTGAAAACCATTTGTCTGGCAAAAATAATGTTCCCCTCCCTTCTGGTCCTAGCGTTGCACAGCAGATGTTCCACCAGTCAGGAAAATGCGTAATTGCTAAAAAGATGTGTTCCTTTCGTGGGACAGGGTTCTGTATGTCCTGCAAAAGGAGGCTGTATTTGGTATTCAGAGGCTCGCAAATGAAAATCAGTCTTACATTGTTCAAGACCAAAGCAAGCCTTCCTCTCAGAAGCTGCAAGGTTAAGCTGAAGCCAATGCATGGGTATTTTATTATTTTGCAATGTGGTATCTGCTGTCAAATTACCTGCACTTGGCTGAATTCAGACTTCATTCAAAGATCGTTGAAGCTGATAGCAGGATTTCCATTGACTTTGGTCTGCCTTAGACAAAAGACCTTATGAAGGAAACATAAAAAGCTTATGAACAAAAGCTGGGAAGCGATGTAGTAGACAAGGCACCAGGTGTATATGAGCATTTGTGGTCCCTGTGAGTCACAGTTATTTGCAGCAGTCACATTCCCTTGTGTTTACTTTATTGATGTTTAAAACTAAAATAGTCGTGGGTAACAACAAACATTTGCTTTTGCAATGGCAGCAGCTGATAAAATGTGATGGCATTTTATTAAGAATTCAGTCAGTGAGATTGTTTTGATTTGTTGTGTGAAATACATTAACTGAAATGAAAGCCGCAGTGTGTCACAGGTTCAGAAATACTGTTACACTTATTTTTAGCAGGTTTGGGGGGTTTGTGTTTTGTGGTGCTTTGTTTTTTTTGCTTATATTAATAAAATGGTATATGGATGCCAGGAAAGGGATCTTGCTGCAATATATATATTGGTAGAAGAGTACACGCTTCAACCTGCAGTGAGCGCATTGCAATGTGTTTACAAATGGTCAGTGCCTCGGGTCATTTTGTCTCAAAGCATGAGTGCTATGTCAATTATCTTGGAAGAATGTGTGTTACTGTAGCTGGGTGTTTACATTGACTTGATTAATAACAGCTCTTCCAGGAACACCCTTACTTGCACCATACCTATTCCATATGTGAAGATGGCTCTGTGGGTTTATAAAGTTTGGGACCTTGTTTCAGGATTCTGTGTGCCACAAGGTTGAAAATTATGTATTTGTCATTCAGCAGAGAAATTTTAAACAAATTAGGAAGTTAGGAGACCATGTGGATTTTTCATCTCATTATTATATGAAGGGAGAGAATAACTCTGAAAGAAGTCCTGGAACATGTTAATTTTTTTGTGAACCAAAACCAGTAGCTTCTGCAGGCTCTTAACCCAAAGACATCTGTGTGCCACCACTTATCCTATAAGCTTTCTGTATGTCTGAGTCATAAACTGAATATACATTAAGATCATTTTAATTCTGTATCATGAGCTTAAAGTCAGTTTTTAGTCCCTACAACAACCAAGGTTATTGGTTATACAGATGCAGTGGAACTAAGAAGGAAAATCCCAAGCTATGTTAGTGTGCTGTCTCCCTAGATCCCCTTTACCATAGTGTTTGAGTGCCTGTGTAGACTGTGCTTGTTCTGATTACAACAGTCTGAAAGCACCACTTCATACAGATGTTTTCTGAACTGTAGTAACTGACCACAATCTTTAATAAGGGACACAACAGCCCACATTGGCTGCGAGATAAACAGATGGTAACGAGCTAAGCTGAAACAACTCTTCGTCTGCCCAAACGCAAACATCTTGACTTGCAAAATGTGCAGAAACTCCTTACTTGGAAATGTGAGTTTTATGAAAGCAGAATATGAGAGGAAATCTCTGTACCATATTGTCAAGAAACTGTTCTAAGAAGAGAGCCCATTCTGTTACGCTTTCTCATGTTAGGTACTGTCTGCAATTCATACACCTCCTTGGAGGCAGATATCTTACAAAATCACTTCATTAATCAAGGTGAACATATGGTTTTGTGTGCACACCAAAAATTTCACCATTTAAGTATTTCCCACATAAACATCTTTTCCAGTGCAGAAATGCAAGATATGCCTTTCTAGCAAAAAAGAAAATATATTCTTTACTTCTGCTAGTGCATTGTGAGAAAAAAGCTTTGAAGATAATCTGGGCAAGCAGCTTGCATTGGAGTTAAAAGGGAGACCTCCAGATGAATTTAGCCTGTTAACTTGGCTTGAAAGCGGAGGTGCCTTGTTTCCCTCGTTACTTTAGCAAACCTAACTTTTGTGTCTGGCCTTTTTAAAGCTGGGTGACTTGCAGCAATTGCAGCAATTTTTCTTCTGCTGTCTGTGGAAACAGAACTTCTGTAAAAAGAGTTGGCTGAATTTGTTTTCAAGTGATCTGTAAACAGCTAGTGCAGAAGTGACTGTGTGCGTGCCCCTTACTGGTTTCTTCAGACTGACTTTTGCATTCAAAGATAACTGCCAGAAGCTGACATGCTTGTAGGTGGCCTGAAGTAATCTGAACTTTACAGTTATGTGTAATCAGTGGTACAGACATGCCAAACCTCTGAACACCCACACTTATGTGCACGTACACACACACACACACACTTGAGGCACTTTCAACTCATTTTGTCTCTGTGGCTGTCCCTCAGTCTGGAGGAGCTCCTAGGATCTCCTGTGCCAAACACAGAGTAATCTCTGACTCCAGGATGTAGAAAGTGCAAAAAATAACCAGTGGTGGGAAGAAATGTGTCCTATATGGAGCACGCAAATAGCTTCCTAGCTGGAACTGAAGAAATATCTGTTTTCCCCCACCCAAGGGTCTAATTTCCAGAAGACATCTGAATGAGGCAAAGTCACATTTGGACCAGTGCCATGAGGGCTCAGGGGTAACTCAGACAGACAAATTGATATTTCATGCCAAGTTAGACTTGGACAGCATGTATCAGCAAATTGTTGACATAGCATTAGTAATTGCTTTTCAACATTTATTGCAGGTTCCTAAATGGATGAAAAATTATTCTAAGCCTTGTAAAATACTTTTTTTATTAGAAATGGCTTGCCCCAGAAACATTAAAGTAATTTTCTTAGCTGGTATATACTGTTGAAGCTCTGCAGATACTAGTTAATGCCCATTGTTCCTCCTCAGCAACCACACAAGAAAAGGACACAGCTTGTAGGAGAAGAAAAGGCACAAGGTTCTTGAAGGAAGGTGCTGACATTCAAGTCAATATCATGTAATCTGGTGGGGTTTTTTTTCAGTCTGTGCAGCAATAACTTACTATGGCAGTTTGTCACGTTAGCTTTTCATTTATGTAAAAGGGACCAGCTGTTGGTTTATTTCTCTGAAGGAGCCCATAATGGAATTGCTGAAATATTTAAGGCATAATTGCACAAAATGCTATTTCAGGCCTTAATATTGATGTGTGTCTGTCACCAAAAATTCCAAGATGTTTCCCAAATGAAAAGTGGGATGAAGATTTGTCAGGCTTGGGAAAGCAATTTTTGAAACAGCTCCATTTCTGTTTAGCTTTCTGCTCCAGTGACAGATATTGTAGGGATCCTTATGTCTAATAGTAATACTGGCTCTTGTCCATTTCTTTCTAGTCATGAAATTCTCTGCATCTCAGCTGTAATTTCCATGACTTCTATAAGCTACGAGTGTTTCTCAGGCTTGCTTAGCATATAATCACTTAAATGCCATGCTGTTCTTCCCCGTGCTTTTTACATTAAAATAGGAGTAAAGTAAACTAGAAATAAACAATCCGGTCTCTTGTTATTAGAGAGTAAAAGACTGTGTGGCAAATGAGAATGTTAAATCACTGAGAAACCTAATTTCTCAAAATGCAATATGTGGAACTCATGCCCGTGATAGAGCCATTTATTGTTCAAACTCCCTTTCATTGAGGGAAAATCGCATTATACGGCAATCTGTGTGCCATCAGAATATATTGCTGGGAGTAATGGCATGTGTATCACTATGTGTATTGTACCATCAGTGTTTTGGGTCACTCTGTACTGTTCTACCCCCTTCTGATGAAAAAAACCTTGATAAAATATGCCAGCGTGCCAGATTGAATTGTGTTCTGCATGTGACCCCCAAAGGAAAGAAGGTCATGGGGCCGTTCAAGCCTCATTTCTGCACCTTTTAATGAGATTCTGAAAGGGCTGGGGAGGAGGGAAAGACCATTTGTCACTTTGGAAACAAAAGAAGAGGCAGCAGAAACAGAATCTGAATGCAAATGAGACATTTTTCCACTTGGGACAAGCTGATTTCCATATTAACTATTCTTTTCTGTATTTGTCCAAATGCATTTCCTTTGCTATTTTGTATTTAGAAGCCAAATGATGATAATGAGTCAAATTTGCACATTTTCTAAAGAAATGCTGAGGATGAACCTACATAGATTAATTATGTTGTACTGCATTTTAACAGTTATATCTTTAAACAAAGATGAAATCCACCAGACCTCATGACCTGTGCTCAGTGTGTGCTTTGTGTCTTACTTTGTCATTGCACAGTGAAGAAAGGCAGATAAGGTGGGAAGAAAATATAAAAGTATTTATATAAATGCTTTTTATGACACTGAAATTATGCACAGTACTTTTCTGGGATGTAGGTAATACACATTTTTCGTATAAAGAACTTAAAGAATAAAGAAATCTAAACATGTTGATACAGTTTCAGCTCCCTTGTAAAGCAGAGGTGTCAATGCAACTTTCTGAACTGGTCTGAGGGGTTTCCTGAGCATTGCTGATGGTGTCTGGTCTCTCCTTGGTTGATTCCAGGTGAAGATATTTTACCATTACAGGAGTGTGTAGGAGGAGTGAATCTGGCAGGAGAGCACCCAGGGGTGCTCTTCATTAATGACCTGGCAATGGGGCAGACTGTATCTTCAGCAAGTTTGCAGATGATACAGAACTGGGAGGAGTAGTTGCCACCTTTGTACTGCTCTTCAGAGGACCTCAACAGGCTGGAGAAGTGGGCCGGCAGGAACCTCATTAAGTTCAGCAAAGGGAAATGCCAATTCCTGCACCTGGGGAGGAACAACCCCAGGCACCAGTATATGCAGGAGGCCGCCCAGCTGGAAAGCAGCTTTGCAGAAAAGGACCTGGGCATCCTGGTGGACACCAAGGTGACCATGAGTCAGCAATGCATCCTTGCAGACAGGAAGGCCAACGGCCTCCTGGGCTGCATTAGGCAGAGCATGGCCAGCAGGTCCAGGGAGGTGATCTTTCCTCTTTACTCACCTCTGGTGAGGTCACATCTGGTGTGCTGTGTCCTGTTATGGGATCCCCAGTACAAAACAGACATGGACTAACGGGAACATGCCCAGTGATTGCCATGAAGATGATTAAGGATCTGGAGCATCTTTCACATGAGAAGAGCCTGAGAGCGCTGGGCCTTTCAGCGTGGAGGAGGGAAAACTAAGGGCAGATTTTATTAATGTGTATATAAATACCTGATGGGAGGGAGTAAAGAAGTTGGAACTAGACTCTTCTCTGTGGCAAGTGACAAGATGAGAGGCAACAAGCACAAATTAAAGTACAAGAAAATCCATTTAAACAGCAGAAAAAACTGTTTTACTGTGAGTGTGGTTAAACACTAGAACAGATTGCCTAGAAAGGTTGTGGAGTCTCCATCCTTGGAGATATTCAAACCCTAACTGGATATGGTCCTGGGAAACTGCTCTAGATGGCCAGTCTCTGCGCAGGGCTTTGGACTAGGTGATCTTCAGAGGTGCCTTCCGACCCCAGCAAGTCTGTGTGATTATGTGATCAATTCAAACCGCCCTTCGGGAGCCCTGTCTTGATCCTGATCTTCTGACAGGGAACTCCCTGCCACTGAAAGTTATGGTTTTACCATCTCTTTCCCAATCCTGCTTGGTGTAGTGCTCACCAAGTGCCTAGCAAGCCTCAGCCATGCCAGACTAGATGTAGTTTTGTCATCCAAGCAAGACTTATGGTTGGCTGATGAACTGGGACCTACACAGTGAATGCAGATTCATGCATCCCTTGTTAAAAACTGTTTTATTTTTAATCCAATTTTAAGTCTGTTCCTTGCTCTCCAAAGCAGGTGGAGGAGGGATCAGACCTCATCAGACTGTTCATGACATTCAGTGGTATGACCCAGACCTATCCCGCCCTCAGAAATCAGAGGTGGAGATAGAAGCGTTAAGATTAATATTTAGCACTTGGTTTCCACCTTCCCTGCTGTTAATTCTTGTGAATCCCCATAATACCAGAGGTTGTATAGTCATTCACAACCCTCCCCCTGTCCCCTGGTACCTTCTTCTCTTATTGTTGTCAGCTTTTTCCAATCATAAATGGTAATGGAAGGAATTATAGAACTATATGAACAGACAGATTTTATTCTCAGTCATGCAAATATTGGCATTGTTTTCTTTCCCCTTCAGCTCCCAGATCTGTGGATTTATCCTTATCCTTAGGACATCTTCCCCGAGGCAAACAAAAGAAAAATAATACAATAATAAAATGAGAATGCTTGCATCTGCCTGATGTTATCTTGACAGCAGATGATGACAGATACATTGAACAATAAAAGACCTTCATTGAAATACAGACTTGGAGGGGAGGAGGCAATTCAAAGGAGGAAAAACAATCTCTCTGCTCACTGTGGTTTGATAATAATTATAGCAAAATTAATTACTTGCCCTTCACAGGAGCTGAGCAATTATACCACTTAGATCTTCTGAGTTCTGTATGTTTATTTATTGCTAAATTAATTAAATACAGATGGTTTATGACTTTGTTACCTTAGTGCAGTCACACTAAAAAATCCTACTGGCACACAAATGAAGCATCTGAAAATCTTGGATGGATGAGACTGTTGTGGTATTCACCACTAACCATTGCTATCTAAGTGCTCCTCTGTCTACCTGGATTACACAGTTCAGGCTAACAGTGGGGAAAAATTCCATCTGTCTTCCTTTTACTCAGTGCTATAACTACTTTTGTAGCATCAGTGTAATAAAGCAATCTGAGATTACTACAGTGCTGCAATGACTCCTGGCACTAACTCTCCAGCTGGGGTTAAACTGTGACACTATGTCACTCATTGACATTACAAGAAATATTACGGGAACTACACAAATGTGGCACCACCAAAAGAAAGGAGACTTGACTGTGGTGGATGCACACCACCGTTGTGCAAGGAGATTCTGGTATGAATAAAACCAGGGCTGAAGCCGACAAGTTTTTCAGGTGCTTTTGGCAGTGTTATCTGTAGCGAGTTAGAGAAGACATTGTGAAGGTGTGATAGACAGCACAAGGCATCAAAAACTCAGACGTAAGCTGCAGTTTGCTTTGTTTGCAGACAAAGCTGACACCCACAGACATTAGAAGGGAAAACAATACCACAAACATGAACGGGTTATAAGATGTATTAATATCCTCCTTTGTTCACAGTGCAAAATCAGCTGTGTGACCAAAACATTGCAAAACTATCTTTAAAAAGCCAAGGATGCTGGTCGGTTCCTGCCTGGCAATTCCCGTGGGACAATTTTCCTTTCAGTTAGGAACAGCTCTATGTCCTGTGTTTTATCTCTTCCCTGCTCATTCACAAAGTATATTTTTTAAACTTAATAGGAAATTGCAGTAGTCAGACATTTCAAGAGAGACTGCCTTCACCATTTCAAGAAGGGCTGTTTAATAGATTTCTTGCAGAAGCCATTGATCAGGTGGGGATTTGTGCTGAGGCAGCATCTCTATTTCATAAAAATGGAGCAAGTCCTTCTGGGTATCTTAAAAGCAAGTATGCTCAGGCAGGCTTTAATTACCTCTGATAAGCTCTCTAGCAAGCTGCAAGGTTTTTTAAATCTATATCTGAGGGACCCGGAAGATTATGTTCTTTGCTAATAACAGATATTAGTGCACAGTTAGGGGAGTGCAGTGCTTTTCTATTTTCAATTTTCAGACTATTGCCGTAATTACAAAAGCTCAGGCACACTGCAATAGCCATGCACAGTGCTCTCAATAAAGTCGAGAGAACTAAAAAACAAAGTCTGCCCTTTTTCCTTCCCCTGCTAGGGTAGGGAGCCACACTGGGGTGACACTTGGTAAAGAGTTTCCAGCTCTTCAGTCTTCCAATCCATACAGAGTGGGTACTCACATATCTGTATGGTTGACGGCAGTGGTTTTCTAAGTGCGTTAGCACATAATATTGATATCAATGTGGAAGTGTTTTGCATGCAGCAAGGCTGAACTGAGATTGCTACAGAAGCTGAATGATGAGGCCCTCGAAAGCTAGGAAATGGCAGGCTTAGGGTTGGCCATTAGCTACGGCAAGTCAGCTCTGATAACCATAGCTTGTGGACAGTCTCTGGGAGTACTTTGACCCCAACACTGGTACAGCAGGAAGGATTGGGTCTCAGAGACTTTCCCTTCCTGAGCTCTCCCTGTGATCTTGTCATCCTCTCACGAGGGCATTGTCTGAGTGCAGTAATGGAGCATCCCATTTGGGTTTTTTGGCAGAATCACCACATGGAGTCTATCCTCTGCTCTCATGTCAGTCAAGCGTGTCAATGCCTTGTCTTTATGCCTCCAAAGCCTCGATGGTCTCTGTGACACTGTCACAACATCCCTATAGCTCTTCAACATTTACTGTCAGCTGTGGACTCCAAAGGTAGTCCTTCAATGACTGATTTATTTGCCTCTGGAATTAGATACTGCTCTTTTGTCAGATGTGGTAAGCTTTTCATCCCTTTGTGCTTTTACTGTCCATCTTTCTCTTGTCTGTTGTCTGGATTTCTAGATTTTTGTATTAACAGGTTTATATTCACGCAAAAAGGTGTATCTTATTCTGTTCTCTGAGGACGGAAAAACCACTAGCCTGTGTCCATGTGTCTCATGCATCAATACCTGAGTGCATGTAGACTTTCAGATGCTGAATCTTTCAAAGCCTGAAAGTTTCTACTGGTGATAAAACACATCTTTGATTTCGATTTCATTTTTCTAGGATCCAGACTTCCTGAATTATTTTGTTGATTAATATGGCTATGGTCTCATTTTGTCAGGTGCATCAGTTAGGTCTCTTATTTACTCACAGAATTTTACCCAGATTTTCATTGTTTTTCCTATTAACTAATAACAAATCAGAAATTAATATTGGTTATAAAATAACTTACATTGGACTCTCTTCTGTACTTTGGGCATTCATCTAACAAAGGGGAAAAGTTTGTTCTGAAGAAACTCTTTTTTTATCATTTAATATGTTGGCATCTCCATTTACTAAAGACACCCAACCCAATTAAAACCATTCTGTGCCACTAAGCCCCCAAGAATACTGCCAAAAGACATCATTTTCTCTCCAAAAGGGATTCAAGAGTGATGGTTCCTGGGCAGGAAATCGTTAAACAATGGGTCAGAATTTGTGCTAATTTCTAATTGCTTCTGATCCTCCAGTTCTTTTCCAGTTTTGTCCACCAGAATTTTCTCCAGAGGTTGCCACTAGAGTATATTGCAAATTTACGTTTAGTGACACTGACTCTGGCTGCAGGAGCAGCTAAGATGTCTGGAGAATAGTTATGTAAAAAAGAGCAACAATCAAGAATTCATTACACTTCTACAATCATGTACACCGTGAATTTGCCATGATAGTGCACAATAAAAATTGGTGGTACTTCAGGCTTTCTGGATCACCCAAGAGGAAGCGGATCCTTCCCTTAAAAGGGAAATCACAGATCGGCCTCCTTGATTAAACTATTTACCACGTTCAGCAAAAGCTTGCATTCACTGCAAGTTTTGCAGGACATTTCTCATCTTTTTTTTCTCCATTTTTCGAATGCAAAATCTATCTCCATCCATCTTTTCCATCTATTGATATAGGAGAAGTTACCATGCCCTAGAGAAGAGTTTAAGCAAATTCAAGCATTATTAATCTTTATAGTATCTGTCCTGAGCATATGTACTTGTTTTCTGCCAATAGTTGCAGACAGACACCTTCTGGTCACTTGAAAAGAAATAATATAATTCTTACATAAATGAACAATAGTTTCTTGTTATTGTCTTAACCTCAGAACATATATAACATTGTCTGCACCTATCTGTAGCATGGTTGGAATGGGGAGGGAAATTATATGTAAATCAAAAGAACTGTATATAGACAGGCAGAACAGAACTGACAGCTGAGTTTTACAGTGTATGTATCTAGCAGGAGAGAAAGTATTTATAATTATTTATACTCTTTGGGCATTATGCATACTGGGTAATATTTAATTATCCTACAGGCACATTAAGAGCTTGGAATCAGAAACTACCTGAGTAAATGTACAACCTTCCATTTACTAAGATGATATACTCTTTGATTTTGTGCTCACATGCTGTCTTACATTAGGAGTTTTTGTTCAGAACTAGGGGATGTATTGAATTAGTGTTAACATTACATTAAAAATATTCACTCCAAGGCCTAAATACTGGATAAAATAGAACCTGAAAGTATATCCACAGCTGACCAGAACCAGGCTAAGAACATTTTTAAAAGAATTTTTAGATTTTCCTTAACATTTGTTACACAACTTACTAAAATTATCTGTAATGAGCAATCATAAAGCCAGATTTTGAAGAAATCCAGCTGATGTAAATAACACAAGCACACATTTTACTATATGGACACTCAAGCAGTGAACGAAAGTGTCAGCTTTAAATACATTCAGAGCACCATGGTGTTTATTTTTATTCAGGCTTTAAAAGCCAGGCTGCACAACCTGTAGGTTTCACTGGTAGATAACGTCGGATTAAAAAAATTTCCCAAGCTAAGGAGAAAACTGTTTCCAGAACTGCAGCAGAGCTGCTTTCAGAGTAAAAGATGTAACTTTGATGTTGGAAAATGTCTTCTCTAGGAAGAGTTTTAACCTACATTGCAGATCAAGCCCTGGTCCTCAAATATATCTAGGCAGCAAACTCCCGCAGGAAGCGAAGTCTACTATCCACCATCTGCCCTTGACAAAAGTATGCTTTCCAAACTCAGAAACCAGAGGGCAGGAGGCAGTGCAGAGCATGACTTCAGGCTCTGGTGCTGTATTAATATAACTCATTAGCTGTGCCCTTGGCAGCCTTGTGTACTGCTCGAGCTGTGGGCTGTCTCTTGATATGAGTGGCAAAGCAGGGCACAGTCCTGAACTCAGCTTGCAATCAGAGCACAGATACTAAGATAGATGTCTAACTCCATACAATAAGTATTCCTCCCAAAGGAGGATGGTTTTCAGCTACACATCAGTTTTAGAAAGTCAGTGAAGCTTCTGCTGAAACTTTGAAGCCATAAAACAAAACAAACTCCAGAGCACAGCGTGATATAATTGATTCTCACTGGTAGCAAACAATCTGTTTACACGAGGATGACAACTCATATGTCCACACTCAACATGGTGTGATATTCAATCGATCAATAATCTTATATCTAAAAAAAAAAGCAGGGCTCCTAGTAGAAGTGCTCTGTGGTGGGTTAACCTTGGCCGGCTGCCAGATGCCCATCCAGTCTCTCTGTCATTCCCCCTCCTCAACAGGACAGGGGGAGAAAATAAGATGACATAGCTCATAGGCTGAGATAAAGAGAGGGAAACCACTTACTAATTATCATCACAGGCAAAACGGACTTGACTCGGGGAAAATTAATGTATTGCCAAGAAAAATAGATTTGGATAGTGAGAAACAAAGACAAAGTAAAAACCACCGAATTAATTTAATATATTGTGTCCTTCAGAAGAATCTTCCTCTTTTTGGTTACTGCTGTGTTAGAAGAATAGAATAGAATAGAATAGAAGAATAGAGAAATGTGAAAGTCCGTTCTCAGTATTGACAGAAAAAACCTGATCAAACGCTGCTAACTTTGTCATGGATTCGCATCTAAGAAGGAACACAGCTGGGCCAAACACCTTCCTGGTCATCACTCCTCTGGTCACTCCGATGGGCCAGCTCACCATCCTACTTGCCAAACTCGGCGTTAGAGAATGCTAGGTGAATACAAAATACAATGATTTATAATTGCCTTTTGAAGAAAAAACCTGCTAGCACTGAGGACTAAGCTTGGAAATTTAAAACAGAGAAGAAAGAAAGGGGAGAACGAGAGAGAGAGGAGAGGGAGGGAGGGGAGAGGGATGAAGGGGAGAAGAAGGGAGGGAAGAAGAAGGGAGAGAAAGAAAGAGGCAAAGAAAGAAAAAAATGGGAGGGGGAGAGAGAGAGACAGAGAAACCAAACCCAGCTCACATCACAGATTCCTCCCTTGTTTTCCTGACGTTTTCCTTATGAGAATTTATGGAAATAGCTTTATCCCTAAAGTTCCAGAAGTGATTTGCATTTCAATAGCTGCTCTCAGAAAATTAGACTAGCTGAGTCATCCCACCAAAAAAAAAAAAATACCCAGCAAAAAAACCCTTTTCAAAACCTCAGTAATCCTCTGTAGTCCATGGCAAATGCAAAGCATACCTCCCCTATGTATGACTTAAGATTTGCACATGCAGTTTATTGTCCCTTAGGTTAAGCAACAGAGCAATGTCCTAGCACAGAGGCAAGGCTTTCAGCTCTGTCTCCAAGAATGTTCTTGCACTAGGACATGGCAGGAGGGGATGTGGGGATGGGGCTGGTTCAGCCAGGAGCAGAGATGGCTTTGGGGCACCTAACAGCCCCTCTGTGTCTATGGGGAAGGGATCTTGTGGCCAGGGCCAGGCTTTTCACAGAAGTGCCTGGTGGGAGTCTCAGGCACATGGCATCAGCTGAAACTAAGGAGGTTCAGGCTGGAGATCAGGAGCAACCTTCCCCCCATGAGGACAGTCTGGCAGTGGCGCAGGTTGCTCAGAGAGGTTGTGCCATCTCTGTGCTTGGAGGGTTTCAAGCCCCAGCTGGACTTGAAATTGGGATCAGCCCACTGAGCACCCAGGCTGATTCCAGGGCTCACCCTGCTTTGGGCAGGAGGTTGGACCAGAGACCTCCCAAGGTCCCTTCCAGCCTGAGCTATTGTGTGGTGCTATGGGATGGCTGTCACTTCAGTTATCCTGTTAGTACATGTTCGTAACTTGCTGGGTGAACATGGGGCAAGGAATGCAGAATCAAGGTGGAACTCTGAACACCAGAGAGACCACAGCCATTCAAAGACCTGTGGGTAACAGGATAGTTGTACTGCAGGGGAGTTTCCTTACCATCCTCGGTGCTTGTGTTCAAGTCAAATGCATCCAGATGGATCCTAGTACTGCAAAGAAACACAGTTCTGGACCAGGTGTACAGTTGCTCCAGTTAACTTGTGTGCTGAGGCAAATGTTTGTCCTGTGTTCATAGATTCACACTCTTAATCCACATTAAAAAAAAAAAAGGCAGCATATGAAAGGATGTCCTGATGTTGTCTCCACAAAATCCGTTTATATTTTTATCAGCAGTTAGATTTCATATTTTCTTATAGGAAAGCATACACAGTCGTTTCTCAAATGATTTTACAACTGGATGTATCTGTCTGTGCGTGGTCATGTCTGTGCAGGAGGCAGAGGGGAAAGAGGGTGTGCAAATTTGCTTTAATGTTGAGAACAGATTAAAGCACTTCCCCCAAAGAGACCTTAAAGTAGCATACAAATGGCAACACTATTCGCAAATGAAAGGCCTGATCTCTGACAGCAACCAGTAAAACTTCTCAGGAACCATGAAAGAACAAACTGATATTTAGAGTGGGATACCCTTCCAAATCTGCAATACTTCGTGGTTGAAAGGTTTCTTAAGCAAAAAAAATATTTCTTTGTAGTGAAAGAATACAAGGACGGTGGAATTTTTTCTCCACGTAGTTGTTCACTTGCCTTTTGAACTTCCGTAAAAGTTGTCCGCAAAGTCTTTGACACAATTCCTCATTCCTCTAGGAATCCTGCATACAACAGGGATCAGTACATTGGATGAGGGCTAGGAGTTCTCTTTCTCATTGAGCTATTGCTGCTTTTCTGACAGTAAATAATTTCATTTTTCCTTGCTTCAGTTCCCTCATCGCTAAAACGGATGTAAATACAATGTCCCTCATAATGCAGATTGATGGATGAAAGGTGATGTGAAAGTCCAGTAAATTCTTGTTATTACAAGGGAATGACTTTACAAGAGGTCATGTTAGCTGAGTGGGATCAAGGAGATGAATTTGAAAATAAGCAGAAACAGGAGTAATTTGAACTGCAAAGCTGTGGAAGCACCTGACAGGTGAATTTCTTCCTTAGTATCAAGTTTGAATTCTAGGCTGCAAAAATCTGGCACCATGGATCCCCACTAAGTATGACAGGAAAAAGAGTTGAAGTTGGAAAGAGGGAGTTTTTTATAACTGGATAATGGATATTTGGTTAACCGCTGTAACCATAACTGAGATTTGGAAGGAAATACGTATTTCAATGAATTTTGAGAGGCTTGGGGTTTTTAAAATCTTCATCTTTCTGCCTCAAGAAAAAAAATATAGTGGAAACAGAATTACTGCAATGATAGGTCTTTTTGGTATGCTTGATTTAGATCAGGGAGGAAAGAATGCTCAGCCAGTGCTATTTTAAATATCTGTAGGATTTCTAATAGAAATGCTTCATAACTCTTTGCCTCGTTTAAACAACTCTGTTTATGAACCTGATTATACAGTGTCCTGGTTTCAGCTGAGCTAGAGTTAATTTTCTTTTCAGTAGCTAATATAGTGCTGTGTTTTGGATCGAGGATGAGAATAATGTTGATAACACACTGATGTTTTAGTTGTTGCTAAGCAGTGCTTACACTGGTCAAGCACTTTTCAGCTCCCCATGCTCTGCCAGGTGCACAAGAAGCTGGGAGGGGGCACAGCCAGGACAGCTGACCCCAACTGCCCAAAGGGCTATTCCATGCCATATGGCGTCATACCCAGTATAGAAACTGGGAGAGTTGGATGGGGGGCAGCGATCGCTGCTCAGGGACTGGGTGGGCATCGGTTGGTGAGTGGTGAGTGGCTGCAGCACCTGTTTTTTTCCTTGGGTTTTGTTCCTCTCTCTCTCTCCCGTTGTTTTCCTTTTCATTACATATTGTTATTATTATTATTATTATTATTATTATTATTATTATTATTATTATTATTATTACAATTATTAAACTGTTCTTATCTCAACCCATGAGTTTTCTTACTCTTGCTTTTACCGATTCTCTCCCCCATCCCACCATGGGGGGAGGGTGAGCAAGCGTCTGTGTGGTGCTTGGCTGCCAACTGGGGCTAAACCATGACACACAGGAATCAGTAAAACTAACCTTTAAGTTAGCCCTTTGCTTTGAATTAGTGAAAAGCTCAGTTCTGTGACTGCATTTAGTGAAACAGGGGAATTACCATGGACTCCTTCCAAAACCAGATGTGTCTGTTTTTTTTCATTAAAATCATTAAAATCCAATCACACATTTGCATAGCACATAGCAGATGCTTCTCATTCCAGCTGTGCAGATGAATAGGTAGGGTATTTATTTTTGTAAAAGGCTTACTTTTGAACATAGGTCTAGTTCTGAGGTTTGTTACCAAACAGGTAGCAAATTTTTGTGTGCCTCAAGTTGAAATGGGCATTTTACAATAGGGAAAGTGACTCTTCCAGGAAGAGACTTGGGGTTGGATGGCTGTGTAGTTTCCTGAAAAGCATTGCAGTTTCATAGTAACGCCTGAAGAATACACTGCATATTAAATATCCCAAGCATATGGGTCAGAAATTATGTTTTCTTGGCTTGTTTGCCCTCCCAAACCCAGCTTGATGTCAGCTGATGTCAAACTCAGTTTCATTTCACTGACATAGTTACATTGCTGCGGTAACAATAAGTGACATCACTGGAGGATGCACCTCCAGAACGGGCTGGGGTTCTTCTTTTCACATGCAGCTGTATCACGTGTTTTCAGGCCATTTGCTGTCAGTAGAATCTCTCTGGCAGAATTGTTTACCGAGTCCCAAAGAAGCAAAAGATGGAATAAAACCCAGTTTCTGGTTTGCTATTGCTTCTAAAGTTGGCAAATATAAATCTGATAAACATACAGAGAGAGGCAGAGCTCTTAAATGAAGTGCTGCTCTTTTTTCCTGCTTCACATGATCATATTATTGAGACAGCATCACATTTCAGTGTTTGCCAGTGGGAATATCTATAATGGATGCATGAGTTTCAGTCAGAGAAATGAGAGTCTAGGCACCTTGGTCTACACCTTGATCATCATTTTGTTTTATTCTTTTACTGTTACTTTATTTTCTAAAAGTTGAACAGACAGTAACTGCCAGCTGATTGGCCCTGAAACTAATTGAAATAGTGCAGGCTAGCATCCAATTCTACCATGAACCCACACAGAGCTGCAAGCTGCACAGTCCTTATGCTGATAATTATATTGTGACTCTAGCTTTAAAATTCCAGACAATCAGCATCCTAGGAATTTCACCACCATGAGTTGGGGGTCTTGAAAAATTACTTATTTAGGACAGTGGTACCTTTGTCAAAGACTTGCAGTGTAATGATGTAGTAATAGAAAGCTGTAGGTTCATGGAAATAGAATGATTTTATGAAAAGGAATAATTGAAAAATAGAACAATTTTTTATTTTAGGGAGGTCTGATCAGAACACATCTGTGTGGCCTGGACTCAGTTTCCCTTTATCTAGTTTCCTCATTACACTCCATTTGGTTTTCTGCTTTATTGACTCTCTTTCCTGCTTTGTGTAATGATAGTATATTCTTTATCTAAACAGATTAATTTCTATATCTGTGTCCCAATGGAAGTATGTGGTAAAGAAAGACAACTGGAAATCAGTTCACCTCTTTCCCTACTGGCCTTTTGTGTCAAGCAGTAAGTTTTCCTGACTCCTGATATAAATGCCTCTCAGTTTCCCAGTGCCATTCACTCTTTTATTCAAGTTTTCCCCACTTACAAAATCATTTATCATTTAAGGCAAAACCAGTTAAAATTTACATTACCAAAACAGAAGCAGGAGTGGCAGGGAAGGTCATTTAACCTAAAGCACAGTCCTAAATGTGTACAGCATTTTCCTTTTAGAGGAGGCAATGAGACAGAAGTGTACAGAACATCTCCCGTATATTACGCTCCCGAGCATCAGCTGTGGTGTGTGCTTGTGTGCGCGTGAGCATGTGTGCATTTCTTAGTGAGCTAAGGGTCCTCACTACTCAGAGAGGACTTCTCTGCATTTATTAGTCATGCCAAATTCTCTTAGGAACAGGATCCTTAGCCTGCTTTTCTCCTCTATCCTCCCCAAGGGCAGTAGGCATTTGAAGTAATCAAGGAATGCAGCAACAGCCCCAAAATGCAAGATCCTCAAGGCTATCCCAAGGTTTGATTGACTTTTTTTACTGTTATTATCAAAATTTGCATTTCAAACCATCCATGATATGATTTTTGCAGTGCTTAACACACAGCTCTTTCAGATGTTGACAGTATTCAGGGTCGTCCACGCTGCAGAAATTCAGATGCCAAGATAGCAAAATTCTAGAGGCTTCTTGATTATCTGGGCTAATGTCACAGAAAATGGGGCATATATATGAAAAAGTACATGAATATCCTTCCTTGCTCCCAATGGTGGCAATAAACTTGTAACTCCTAAATTCCAGCTGTGTCAGTAATGTCATGTTAACCTAAGGAATTCAAAAGCAGACTGTATGAAAACTGTAGATTAATAAATTGCTATTTAAGTTATTTGTATATTTGTTACTCTTGAGATGAATTCGTACTGTGACATGGAGAAAATTGTGTACCTTATTGTTTTTACCTCACTCTCCTGAGATGCAAAATGCTCTTTTGTATGTGCTTATGTGCCTGTTTGAGAATGAAGCTAGGAATATGTTCAGCAATAGTTTTTTGAGTCCAGTTACAACATTTGTTTTGGAAAGGCATGGGTGACTGCACACTGAGTGGTGATTGCTTGCATACCTTTTATGTTTTAATGGAATGAATGAACACTGGACTTCCCAGGCATTTAAAGGACATCGAATAAGTCCTTTAGCGCATGCGAGTGCTTAAAAGGACCTCCACTTTAATATTCGATCATTCATAATACTGCACCTCTCTTTTCAGTATTTATGTTTGAAATGTCAAGATTAAGGTTTTTCAGTGTTAAGCTTTCCAGATTTCTCTTAGTTTGCTTCCTTTTACTGGAGGCAGGGGCACAAAATCCTTCAGCTCCCTTGGAAAACCAGGAGCTGTCAGATTTTCAGCATCCTCCTTGAGTTATGACAGTACTGAAGCAGCAATTGACAAATCCCTTGACATGCAAGGTTTCCATCAAAGAGGGATAGCACTCAGACCTAGCTCAAATCAGTTCATTCTTGGATGACTGGTTTTCATCAGTTTCTGGAGGACCCTTTTGATTTTTATATCTATTCATTTGGGACATTATCACATTGATTAGAAAGAACATACTAAATTACCAAGATGTACTCATTGCAGTTTGTAAACCCTGCAAGCAAAAAATTCAGTGTTTCAGTGAACTTGTTTACTCGGTTTGTTATGCTCCTCTCTCTTCTTTACAGATGGGATTAAAATGGACTAAGAGAGGCAGAAAAGGCTGAAAGTGGATAAAAAATGGCACGCTAGTGATGTTCAGGAGCCTTCCTGAGCAACGCTTGCCTTGCTTGGGCTGCCCTGCAACCATTGCATGGAAGGGAAGGACGGGCTGCAGAGAAGAGCAGCTTTGCTGTGGTGTCTGCTAAACCACTGCAAAAAAGCTGAGCAGACCCAAGGATGTAACATACCCTGAGGTCCACAAGTCCCCGGTTCTCTGGCAATCAGAGGTATTTTCAGTTTGTTTTTCTCACCTCACCTGCCTCTTGTCCTCCTTTCCCCTCTTTCAGCGCTCTGAGTTTTCAAAGGAATGGTTGGAAAATGCATGCAGCAAGGGTCTTTAGAGGTCTCCTTCTGCCACCACCTGCTGAGAGCAGGGCGAAAACTGGCAGGAGACACTGGGCCTTGTGCAGTCAGCTTTGGGCTCTCACACAAGATAGAGATGTCAGCAGCCATCCTCAGGAAAACCATTCCTCAGTCAGATCACTTTCGCTGAACTCACGGGCCAGACCCACAAGTCCTGTCCCACCAGGGAGCCTGCCCAGCCTGAGGGCCAGCCCTGTGGCACTCTGCAGGAGCGCCGTGCTGCACAGGACTGGCGTCACCCCAAGGCAGACCCCGTTGGCACCATGTCCCATCTGGGGCCCTGGGCAGGAGAGAGACCGACAAACTGGAGGGGCTGAGGGGAGGCCATCCAGATGGCAGGACTGGGGCCCTTGCCCTGCAAGGAGGGACCAACTCCTTTGCAGGGCTAACTGTCTTCAGTTTTCTTTTTGTCTTTTTTTTTTTTTTGCCATTCTTTCTTTTTTTGGAAGGCCGTGAACAGCAGATCTCTCTCCCAACATGCACCCCTCCCACACACACTTGGAAAGGCTCTGAAGAGACAAGGTGACAACGTGGGTTGATGGCATTGCAGTTTCTACAGATGTGCGACCTGGGCTCAAAAACCAGCTAAACCCAAACCAACCATCATTGTACTTTTTCTCGGAGCTACTGCTGATAGGATTCAGCTTAGAAGATGACACTTCCCTACCAAAGCCCTTCTGGTACCATAACTGTGGGATTTTAGGAGAAAGTGAGTGCACAGGATATGAGGTAACATTTAAGCACATGCCTCTTGTGCACGTCTGCACCTTCCCAAGCTTGTGTTCCTTATCTCTTCTCCTCTGGTGATATTTCTGCATTTCTTCTCTCACTCCACCTTTGCCGTGGAGTAGAGATGTTGCACAAAATGTTAGACATATCTCTGGTCCATCCAAAGAAAACCTTTTGGTAGAAAAATTGTCCATGCGGTACTTCACAACCTGCCTGTTGTCCGTGGGAAGTGGAGAGGGAGGTGCTGATCTCTTCTCCCTGGTATCCTGTGACAGCATGTGTGGGAATGGTTCAAAGCTGCACCAGGGAAGGTTTAGACTGGACATTAGGAAGCATTTCTCTACCGAGAGGGTAGTCAAACACTGGAAGAGGCTTCCTAGAGAGGTGGTCGATGCCCCATGCCTGTCAGTGTTCAAGAGGCATTTGGAAAATGCCCTTAACAACATGCTGTAACTTTTGGTCAGCCCTGAAGGGGTCAGGCAGTTGGACTAGATGGTTGTTGTAGATCCCTTCCAACAGAAACATTCTATTCTATTCTATTCTATTCTATTCTATTCTATTCTATTCTATTCTATTCTATTCTATTCTATTCTAATTCATCACCAGAGTGTTTGCATGGAGGTGCTCTGGTCATTTGTCTTCACCAGGCATCACAGTGTAGCAATCAAAAGAAAGACAGAGTGTTCGTGTTTCATCTGGCCTCACCTTCTTCCTCCTGGAGAAAGACATGTTGACTATGGAGATGGTAAGTCTGCAAAATACGTATGGCTTGTCTGCTGTGATGGTAAGCAGAAGTCAATCAGACAATGGCAAATTTGTTTCAGTGTGTCAGCAGTAGAGCAAGGCGCAGCTGGGAGCAGGAGGCAACAAGCTCCGGAGGAGAAGGCTGTGAGTTTGCTGGTCCCCTCTTCTCTGGCTCTCACGTCATCTCCCTGTGCTTTTGCTTCCCTCTTTTACACTGCAGGCTGTGGGAGCATGAGTGCTCTTTTACAGCATGCCTCATAGCCCTCATACAGCAGGGGTTTGGATGGGCCTTCAAGGTGTTACTGACTTCTTCTTGTGACCATGAGATTTTCCTCATAGTATCTCTGTTGGCATGAACGACAAGCTGATGGTGTAGTGAACTCAGAGGAACATGTTGGCTGATTATTTTGTAAACTGTTGCAAAGTTTTTGAAAATAAGGATTAAATAAATCAGACCTGAAAAATTCTCTTCTCCACTTGCCTACAGTGAGTAATTTTGATGGATGTGAGTAAAACATATTTTTTCCCATTATCAGTACAATAGAAGGTGGATTAATGATTTTGTTCTGGGCATATGTTGGGGGTTTTTGTAAAAAATTTCCCAAATAACTTTCTCAGGCTGCTATTCAACTGCAAAGAAATACTTATAATCATCCTCATTATTATTATTATTACACCAGCAGCATTACCATCACAATTATCTGTCAAAACATCCAATAGCTCAATTGTAGAAGATCCCAAAGGACATGCCGGAAAGAAAAATCCAATTTCCAATTATCCTGTTGGAGCTAAAATACTCCCATTATTAGCAGGCCTGTTCTACAACATCTGAGAGACTGAACTCTTGTGAGAGATGCTGTCAGATAAATGCTGGCGCAGCTCTTTGGGGCTTTCAAATGGAAAAAGTGAAGATGGCAGGTGCAGAATGGCCAAACCAAACAGACCAAAACCAAGTCGACACAGTCGTATAGCTGAAGGACACAGATTACTGGCTAATGCTGTAGCTAACTGCTAGGGACAAATAGTCTGTTCTTTGTTCAAGCTTCAAAGCTCTGTGCTCACACAGTGTGCGTACCTGTTGAGCAGAAAGAGTCTGAGCTTTCTTACTCCACAGCCAAGCAGAATGTTCTTTGAAGACCTCTTTGCTTTCGTACAGTGAGATATCATGGAAAAGAGGTGCATTTAAAAGCCACTGCTGCTGTGGCGATGGCCTTGAAGTATTTCTGGGTAGCAAACACAGAATGTGTGCAAAATAACCTGGTTCTCACAACATTTCCTCACTGCGTGCCACATCAGGACTGTTCAAAGAGGCATCTAGAAGTCTCTTTGAGCTATCAGATATTTGGAGAGTTTGTTCTTTTCTACATTTGGTAATATTTATAGCACTGAGAGAAGAGGACAGGCTTTTTAAATTCTACTTTATTTGTTATATTTCTTTATGACAAACCTGGGGACGTAATTCTGCTCTCATCTGCTCTTTCTCCCTGCTTCTAACACTGTTTTGTGATTGACTTCTTTCTGTGGTAAGAGACGTCTAACTCTGGAGTCATTGCTATTGACTTCAGAGGCTTTTGTGTGGATTTACCTTCAGGTGCCATCAAAGTGTGTTTCCTAATCATTATTCTTGATGTGCAAATGTTTCATGCCTCTGCTTTCTGCCTAATTGGGCTCTTCACAGGAAGAAGTCACACTAATACTAATGGAGAAATCCACCAATAAGGGGAGCATCATCTAATGTCAATGATTATTTAAAACTAAGTCTTAGAAATCCTCATTACTGTTACTGAGTTATTTCCTCAGCCACTGAGTTAGTCTCTATGCATTTACAGCTGATGAGTGCTAATTCTGCTTGTCAGTAAGACCATAGACATGTTCCTTGAAGTGATCGAAATCTTCCAACATCACCTGATTTCTCATTGTTAAAAACAGATTAAACTTTTTCCGTACAGCTCAGTGGAGAGGCAGTCCTCCGGGGGTGAAATGAAACCAAGAGTTTAACACAGGCCCTAAATGAGACAGTTGCAAGGTCTTTCTCTCACATACCTCCCTTTGACTTCCATGGTTGTCAAATCAAGTTCCAGAAAAGCAAAGTTATGGTGTGTGCATATTGAGTATGCTACTGACCTTGACCGAGTAAGTGTTGTGAGACATGAGGGGAAGCGGCAGCTCATCTCAGCTTAGGAAGGAAATACTCCAGTTACCTGACAGTAGCAGTTCTCAAAAGGTTCATTATCTGTATTAAAAAATCCATGTTACAAACCTCAGGGCAAGATCTTATGTAAGCGTAAGGTGATTTGACTTTTCAATACTTCTAAGCAGATTGATTTGACCCACTCATGCCTTCTCCCGCGCCTACTGACAAGAACCAGGACACATGTGCAAGTGGTCTGTTCAGCATCACTGGTGTGCAACACAGCAATTTTAAGCAGTTGGACTACCTTGTGCATCCATGGTTTAACTTTCTTAGCGTCACAGGCTGTTTTGTTTGTGGGCTAACAGGAAAAGGAGTGACATAGGGAGTATGCTGTAGCCTTATTGCCACCTTCCTGTTTTCAAGATGCAGTCCTCTGCTGATGAGTCATCTATGTTGTGGTTTTACCAGAGTGCAGAAACTAATCTTGATAGGAACACCACGTTCCTGAGTTTCACTGCTGTTAACTGTGTGTTTGGTTATCAATACAGGCCATTGAACAGGACTTCCTAAACATTTTCATAGCCTGTATTCGTATCACTGCGAGACACTGTCCAGATCAAAGTGCAGCAAATAAGATGGGATACAGCAGGATGCCGTCCCTTCAACAGTCTGCACTGTTCAGGTACATGTTTTGTAGCTGAATGCATTTTGTTGGTGTACTCCTGCAGGAAGGATGTCACAGCCTCCTACCAGCCATGTGTGAGAGGGCATATTCAGTGATCAGCTGCATATATGAGAGGTCTCCACATGGTGGAGTATTCATTTTGTTTTCTTTAAGTTGTATGAAGAAACATTGCGGAATTTTCCATTATGGACCCTATGTACTTATTATATGACACTATACATAACCTGGGCTGTAATATGTATGTAAAACTTCTTTTGCTGCATTTGTTTTGGCACTTACTGACTTCTGAGTGTTTAGCAGTGCCATATTGTTTATATTAGCAAACAACTTTATGCACACTTGTTTCTGCTAAGGAAAGGAAGGAGATGAAGGGGAGGAAAATTCGGCCAGTGGAAAAATGATCAGTTTGCAAGCAGATGCTAATTTGCTCTTCTAATTAGTCATGAGCTAGTTCTGATTCAAAACCTATGTAAGTGCATGAGTGCAGCCACAGTGAATGCTCTTAGGTTTGCTAGTTTATGCTCATCACTACAGCAGTGGCACTAACAGTTTTGCTTCAAAAGTGTCTGACATTCAGTGAGCGACTTGAGTGTGTTCATGCTGATCTGGCTGCAAGGTACCGCTATGAAGGACTCCTGGTCCATCTTTTTCACAGAGGCTGCCAGAAATAACTCCATAGCAACTTTGGAATTGATGGAGCAGGTTGCAGACTTATATAAAATAATAGAAAATCAATTTTACACATAGGGAGATGGAAGTAAGGGAAGTTGAAAAGACCTGCTCAGATCAGAAAGGCACTGAGCATTGGACTGGGAACTTTTGGCCTCACATACATGGTAGTGCCTACAGTCAGGTTGTAACAGGACAATATACGCCAGCCAGCAATGTGAGGCACAGGACAATGAGGTTTTAGCCCCAGTTCCCCCAGGTAAAGGGATCTCACCTTTATTTCCCCTCCCAGCCATAATCTATTTTTTTGGGACGCCCAGAAGGAACTAGACTCCCACAGTTCCTCTGTTGTGAAGATCAGTAGTAGGTGACTTTCTGGTCTGTGCCTGCTAGCACAGTTTCTGATCACCCCTAGAATACAAGTAATGCAAACAATCCGAGTTTGAGGTCTATGTGTTTTACAGTTCTGTTTCTACCTATAAAGAAACATTTGAAGTGTTTTTGAAACTAATGAACCCTATGAAGTCTTCACTCTTCTTGGATATACATGGATCAAACTTATCCATCTTGTAACTCAATTTGTTATCTCAAGGCTGCCCTATGAAATGTTCTCTATCTAGCTATTTATGCCTTCAGATGGTGAAGGAAAGGTCCTGCGCTTGGGCCACAGCAACCCCATGCAATGCTACAGGCTTGGGGAAGAGTGGCTGGAAAGCTGCCTGGCAGAAAAGGACCTGGGCGTGTTGGTTGACAGCCAGCTGAATATGAGCCTGCAGTGTGCCCAGGTGGCCAAGAAAGCCAACAGCATCCTGGCTTGTATCAGAAATAGTGTGGCCAGCAGGAGTAGGGCAGTGACAGTGCCCCTGTACTCGGCACTGGTGAGGCCGCACCTCAAAGGCTGTGTTCAGTTTTGGGCCCCTCCCTACAAGAGAGACATTGAGGGGCTGGAGCGTGTCCAGAGAAGGGCAACGAAGCTGGTGAAGGGTCTGGAGCACAAGGCTGATGAGGAGCGGCTGAGGGAACTGCGGTTGTTTAGCCTGGAGAAAAGGAGGCTGAGGGGAGACCTTATTGCTCTCTACAGCTACCTGAAAGGAGGTTGTAGCGAGGTGAGGATCGGTCTCTTCTCCCAAGTAACAAGCCACAGGACAAGAGGAAATGGCCTCAAGTTACACCAGGGGAGGTTTAGACTGGATATTAGGAAAAATTTCTTCACGGAAAGGGTTGTGAAGCATTGGACCAGGCTGCCCAGGGAAGTGGTGGAGTCCCCATCCCTGGAGGTATTTAAAAGACGTGTAGATGTGATGTTTAGGGACATGGCTTAGTGGTGGACTTGGCAGTGCTAGGTTAACAGTTGGACTTGATGATCTTAAAGGTCTTTTCCAGCCTAAACAATTCTATGATTCTATGATTCTATCAATTGAGGAAGCATTTAAAAACTACAACTGTGCAATAGTAAAGAAAGTCCTTGCTTTAATTTTTATGAGGTATATTACAACTTTCTAACATAGACGCCTACTTTTCTGTCACCAAAAGCATAAGGTTTTAGGTCCACAAACTAGTAAGCCCTATCAGGTTAGAGCAGCGCTACTTCTGCCATAGTACTCTGTTTCTAAGAGTAGCAGAAGACGAAGCTACTTAGGCACAACATGCGACCTTTTCCACTATCTGCAGTCCATTACCCTTTGATTCCCCAGGACCCATAACTGTTGAACTGGGAAAGAAATACATCCTTGCCAAGCCTTTCGGTACTTGTTTATAGACCTATTGCCTGTGAATTTGCCTAATCCCATTTTGGATCAGCTGCTACTCCCTGCCTTCACAGCCTCCTGGGATAACAGCCTCCAGAAGATTGATACCCCCTGTGCAAAGTAGCATTTTTCCTTTATCTGTTTCAAACTGATCTCCTGGTGGTTTCATCAGGCTTCCCCTACGTCTCAAATTGCACTGAGTGGTAAACAGGAGTTTGGTGTTTACGCGATCCACGGCCCTTTCCCCCCTTTCTTGAGCAGGAATACCAGAATACCCGAATGTGCCATTAATTTGGCCCATCCTCCCTGCTCCATAGTTAAAATTAGTTGTATGTTTGTTCTTGTTAGAGAACAGCCCTGGTAATAAAACCTGTTCAATTTACATGCATGTAATGCACCACTCTAGAACAAATCCTATACGGCCTCTTCTCCTGAGGGCTCTAGGACTAGTTGTCTTAGGCTGCAGTTATTTATTACACCAAAAGATATTATCTCTGCACTTCGTTCTTGAGAAGTCATGGACCCAGTCATCGGAATCTCCCTATTAGTACCTGATCAAAATTCACAGTTTTATGAATCCTACTTACCACTCTTGATCACTCTCTCCTTCCTCATCAAGGAGGTCAACGGTACAACCTGAAAAATACATTGTTGTTGTCGTTCTGTGATTTCCACCCACAGGTACTGTGACGATTTTATTTTCTGTAATGCTTTGATGCTGTCGCTGCTTTCAGAGTCTTTCATGCAGAGTGGTGTTCTGCCCCCTGAACACCTTATTGCATCCTTGCTATGAAACTGGCAGGCAGGTAACATTGAATCCTTTTGATTCTCCATATCCCAGCTCTCTGAGATGCCCATTGTATCAAGGTGCTCCTTGAAGGCAACCATTTCACCCCCCCTAGCTTCTTTTTCAGGCTTCACGCATGGTTGTGCCAGCACCTGTAAGTTTTTCCTTTACTCCGACACTTAATTTTGCATGTGCCAGTCAACTGACATTAGCAGTATAATTTGCTTTCTTTATTTACTGCAATTGTTCTTTTTATTTCCCTTCTGGTATTTCCCAAGGTGCATTGAACCCTAGCTTTATCCACTTTTTAGATCACATCAGTCTGAACTGGGTGCTCTTCTGCACCTGTGTGCTTTCCCCCAGCTTCTACTTCAAATATTCCTTCAGGAGCCTTTGAATTTTCAGTGCCAGAAGCCTCCCTTCCTTATGATCAAAGTGCAGCCTTCTCTTCTTGTTCAGGCTCCTCTTGTCCCAGAAGGCTTCCTAGTGCTTCATAGATCTAAGTCCTTCCTCTCTACATCTCATTCGGGCACTAAGACTCCCAATTTCTGTGTATCCCTGGCTTCACATGTGGAATTGATAGTGTTTCACAGAATGCTAGGTCTTGATCCTCAGCCACCTGCCTGACAGCCAAAACTTGGCCTCTTCCACCTGCAGGCCACCAGCTGCATCAATGGTATGAAGATGGACCAAAATAACAAGCTCTGACCCTAGAGCCTCACATCTAGATGTTGTGTGATGCCTGCTGTCTTTGTGCCCACCAGCAGGTTGTAATTTCACAAGCCCAGTTACCGATGTCTAATAAGTGAATTTCCTGCCAGCACCAGCTGCTCCTTGCTGTCCTTTACACTCTGTATCGCCTCCAAGGTGCACTGTGATCCCAGCTGTATGATGGGTCTCATCTAGGAAATTTGGGAAGTCCGAGGAGGGCATAATTTGCAGAGGACTGATGCAGTAAAAGTGGGACTGCCCTGCAACTCCCCTGGAAGTCTCTCCATTTCTTTCAGCTGCTGCCATTTGGAGAACTCTCCAACTGAGAGAACAAACATGTCCCCTCTGCACTAGCAGATCCTTGTGCCACAGCCACCAATAGGAAACTGCCCCTCGTAAAGCAATCATGTGCTTTGCATCCTGCATAATAACTCCTGTAATGCCAGCCTTCGGGGTCATCTCTACCTCCTTGTGTGCCTTAATGTGCTTTTTGGGAAAGCTATGTTAATTGAACTGCTGTAGTTCTGTCCATTCAGCTCTGCACCTTCCCCAGTGCAAACGGCCACAGCAGTTTCCCTGTTTGCTGTTCCCCATGTTGCTCAGTCACTACTCTTTACCTTTGCCTGGGCCTGGGCAAGATCTGGCCATACAAGCTAAACACTGCCTACACTTACTTGCGCTTTTCTTCCTCCCAGCCACCCTAAACAAAGCTGCCACACAGACTGTCCTGTTCACTGTCCCTTCATCTCTACTTTGTAGAATGACACTAAAGGCAATCTCCTTTGGCTACACACATGGAAACACATCATCTTCCATTTGGGTTTTAAGAGGGTAACATATCTCAGTAGAGGACAGGAAGGGGTTCATCGTGAGTGTTTGTAGGACACCTGGTTTTCAAAAAGGCTTGATGCTTTTTTGGAGGCATTCAGGTGTGCATTCAGGCGGACTGTTTTTCCCTTACTACTTGCTGTTCCAGATACCCCATTACCTGACCTTTTCATGTTGACCCCATACCCCTCCCTGCCAATGGTCTGATGTGGCTGTAGGCAAAATGCTGTATAAGGAGGCTACAGATGAGACAGAACAAAGAGAAGATAGCTTCAGAAGGAATCAGATGTTTCCCTTTTTGCTTGTTTTCTTAAAAGCTGTTTTTTAAGAGGGGAAAAAAGCCTTTTTTAGCTTTCTGCTCTTTAGCTGGAGAGTCTGAGATATATTGAATGAATAGGATTTGCTCCACTGAACTGAAGACTCAGCATCACTGATACTGTTGCTTCTCCAGGTTTCTCATATCCTCCCATTGGCTTCAGGTTCCAGTTATCCCATCACCTGTGGCATTATCAGGGTCTCTCCTCCACCCTTTGGGAATGATTGCCTCCTCCAGGAGAACAAGGTGATGTATAAGCGGGTATCATTACCAGGGCCCAGGAACTTTTAACTCTCACACATTTCCTTCTGCTACCTCTGTCTGCTAGTCATCCTCACTAGACTTCAGACAGACACCCGTATCCAATACCCAGTCAATCAGATGCTTCTGAGACTGTTTGTTTCGTCTGTTAAAAGAGTCATTACCTTCTCGTTCAAGAGGAGGACATAACACTTACAGGGCACCGAGGGATTTGGCTTTCCTTGTTAATGCCTTGCCTTTGTGGATGGGCTCAGATCAAACCCATTCTCTTTCCCTGGAAATAACGTGAGCTAGCAGCATGCTACAAGTTCTCAGCCTTGTAAAAAGAAGCGCTGAGGAGCAATATAGCCACGCCGTCTGGCAAACACAGGTTGTAACAGGCTGAGCAAGAAAAGGATAGGATGTCTCTGTAATTAAGCCTGGATGCATTATGCTAAACACTCACCCTCTCTGCTATGGACCCTGAAGGAGAAGATGCTGCCCTACAAGACAGGTGGGGGAAGGGAGTCTAGGTTCCGTCTGTGTTTAGCCGCAGTTTCCCTCCCTGCACTTGGCCTTATGATAACCACAAGACTTCAAAGGAAGATGATGCTGACTTCCATTAATGAAAAGGAAGCCCTTGAATAATTGTGTGGGTGCAGTTCTTAAATGCTGCATTTTTCTTCCTGCCTGCATAGTGGGTACGAGTGTGCTTTCTTCACATCCTTTATTTTATCCCAGTTAGACTGCAGGTTCTTTAAGGCTGGATTGCTCTTTCTTTCTCTATGTGTACATATAGAAAAGTGCAAAGCAAGAATCTCTCAACAGAAGACTTACAGCCCAGCCACAGGGCAGGCCAAAGTGAAACACCCAAGCCAACTTCAACATATGCACCAGTTCTGAGGGGGAAGGGCAAGGGAGCACAAGTGGAGCTTGAAGTCAGAGGTACAAAAAAACTATGGGATCCTATCTTTAGTCAGAGTGCCTGGCAGGCACAGTAAGCGTTATTTATTGGTCTAGAAAGTATACAGATATACCCAAAGTACCCGGCTACTCCACCTCAGGAGCTTGCTGAGTCAAACTGTGTCACTGTGTTATCTCAAAAACCTAGGTGCATAAGTCATGTAGTAACAATTTTTGTTCTTAGAAGTCTCTCACTGTTGGTAGAAAAATTAGTAGATGACTCTTTGCATCCAATTGCTGTACTTGCATGAATAACGTTAGAGAGCAAAGATTTAGGGTTCCTTTCAGACCTAAAAAGCAGTTGCCTGGAAAAAGTAGGTGAAGGAAAACCCTGACAGCCTTTTATCAGCCAAATCAGGAGACAAAAAAGATATTGAAAATAAAGCTTCCAAATCAATTTCCCAACGTGTTCCCCTCTTCCCACTCGCCATGGTTTTTGAAGAGCTGGAATTAATCAGCAGCCACCTGCTCTGTCCTAGGGCATCCCTGGGGTGCAGCACTGTCCTCAGACAGTTTTCCACTGCCATCTGCTGTCCCTTAGACAGTGCTTTAGCTTTTATGATGACGGCTCAAGGCTTGCGCCAGACGCTGTCAAACAGTTTTGAACCACCGCCTCTGAGCTGCCCGATGCTCCACGTTCCCACAGGTGCCAGGTGAAGTGCTGGGAAGTGATCTGCTGCATCTCTCCTCTCCTTCTCCCCTGGACTCTGTGAGCCTTCACTCCCACTTCCAAGTGATTTAACCCTACCTTCCCTGGGACAGGCTGTCAGGCAGACAGGACACATGATACGTACTATTCCCTATTGTCTCCCCACCTGGCAGAATGTGGTGACTTAAGAGGTAGGGGGCAATGGCGACAAGTTTCTGCCCAGCGCAGCAGGCACATCTCCTCTGTGACCACCCCACCTTCCCAGGTGCCCTTGCATAGTAGGTATGAGGCTCTACAAGTGGAACTGAACAATGATGAGGACGATGGTTCATCTAGGTTGGAGATGTCACCAAGGTTAAGTGGGCCTATGCCGGGCATCAAAACCGCTTCCATAAAGAAAAAAAGATGGGTCATTTTTGTAGGAGACTCTCTCCTGAGGGGAACAGAAGGCCCACTACGCAGACCGGACCCACTTCTTAAGGAAGTCTGCTGCCTCCCTGGGGCCCAGGTAAAAGATGTGGAGAGAAAACTTCCCACAATGGTATGGCCCTCGGATTATTATCCTTTGTTGATTTTTCAGGTGGGCAGGGATGAAGTTGCAACGAAAGCCCAAGGGCAATCAAGGCAGACATCAGGGCCTTGGGACAAGTGGTTAAGAGATCAGGAGCACAAGTAGTGTTCTCCTCTATCCTTCCAACTGCAGGGAACGATGAGGGAAGAAACAGGAAGAGCCAGCAGATCAATACCTGGCTCCAAGCCTGGTGTCACCAGCAGAATTTGGAGGTTTTTGATCACGGGTCGGTCTACACAACACCAGGCCTGCTGGTGACAGATGGAGTACACCTGTCTCAAAGGGGGAAAAGGCTTGCATCCTGGCTTGTATCAGAAATAGTGTGGCCAGCAGGACTAGGGAAGTGATCGTGCCCCTGTACTCGGCACTGGTGAGGCCGCACCTCAAAGGCTGTGTTCAGTTTTGGGCCCCTCCCTACAAGAGAGACATTGAGGGGCTGGAGCGTGTCCAGAGAAGGGCAACGAAGCTGGTGAAGGGTCTGGAGCACAAGTCTGATGAGGAGCGGCTGAGGGAACTGCGGTTGTTTAGCCTGGAGAAAAGGAGGTTGAGGGGAGACCTTATCACTCTCTACAACTACCTGAAAGGAGGTTGTAGCGAGGTGGGGGTTGGTTTCTTCTCCCAAGTAACAAGCCACAGGACAAGAGGAAACGGCCGCAAGTTGCACCAGGGGAGGTTTAGACTGGATATTAGGAAAAATTTCTTCACGGAAAGGGTTGTGAAGCATTGGACCAGGCTGCCCAGGGAAGTGGTGAGGTCCCCATCCCTGGAGGTATTTAAAAGACATGTAGATGTGGTGCTTAGGGACATGGTTTAGTGGTGGACTTGGCAGTACTAGGTTAAGAGTTGGACTTGATGATCTTAAAGGTCTTTTCCAGCCTAAACAATTCTATGATTCTATGATTCTATACAAGCCATGCAGGCCTGTGAGGGCTGAAAGAATAAACAAGGACAAGTTTGAAGGTTATTAGGTCTTGCAAGTGGAGTAGGAGGGTTGCCATGCTGTCCTGGGCTCTGGAAGTTGAGGTGGGTGGAGTTGAGACTGCCTTGCTCCGTAGCCTGACTCAGCTACTGCCCTGGAGTTCCTTCCCCAAGCTCATGGAGGGACTTGAGACAGAAGGATTTGCCTTCCTCTGGTCCACTGCCTTGTCTGGAAAATGGAAAAAAGAACATTTCTTGCTTCAAAACCACATCAAAGGAGCTACTTATTGCTATGTGGAAATTAAATACCTGTTCAAATGCACCTATTTATAGTGCTTATCCTGCACGCCCTGTGCCGCTACGGGCTGGACGCGGCGGCCGTGATCCAGCGCATGCAGCCCGGCCTTGAGGAACATACCGCACCGCTGGTCAACGGCCTCATCGATGTCATCGTGCACCGGTGCAGCGAGGAGGCCTGGTGGCTGCTGCGCTTCTACACTTCTGTGGAGGAGGACGACAGCCCTGCAGCCGGCCCCAGCCCTGCCGCCTCCCGGGAGGGGACTCCTGACGCCAGCCTGGCCTCCTTCAGCAACCCGGCAGGCTCTGACGTGGAGGACCACGCCAGCACGTCGGAAGCTGCCCTCGGCGGGGGTCCCGGCCGCCCCCCATCTGTGCCTGTCCCTGCAGAGCAGGAGCAGCCCCAGGAGGGGCCGGGGGAGGCCGCGGTGGCAGGTCCCTCTGCCCAGGGCTGCAGCCGCAGCCCCCCTGCTCCCGGCCGGGGCAGGAACCGCTCGACCGGGGGGCCCCGGCGGCCCCCAAAGAGGAGGGCCCCTGGTGCCCCGGATGCTCCCCAGCCCTGCAAGAGGCCACCCTGTCGGCGGCACTAGCAGGGCTCCATCAATGCTTGAGTCCAGAGAAAGGAAATAAATTCCTATTTGCCTGACACAGCCTCTGAGTGCTGCTTTCTCCCCTTTCTCCTGCTGCCTCTCCCTGCCCCCTGCGCCCCACCGGGGGTGGCACCAGCCTGCTGGGGGACACAACCACGGGCCCCCAGAGCCCCAGGGCCGTGTCGGCGCTGCCTCCTCCCGCAGGAAATCCTGCTGCGGCCGCGCACCCACAGCGAAGCAGATGCCAAGGGCAGAGCGGGCAGGAGGGGAACCTGGTTTCCCCACACATCCCATGGGGAGCCAGCTGGGCATCACCCCCGGTCTCTGTTGGCAGCTCCCGCTGCCCCCGCCCGGTCCCAGTGCCATGAGGGCCATCCCGAGCTCTGCCCGGCTGGAAGGAGCATCCTCAGAGCCCTGGAGCCCGCTGTGGGCTGTCAGTGTGGGGACAGCGCGGAGGGGTCCCTCCACCCCGGGAGTGCCGGAGGGGCCTGGCAGGGCCTTCCTCTCCCAGCTGGGCACGGCGGGCTGCAGGCCTACGGCCAGAGCACTGCCACTGCTGGCAGGAAGGGTCTGCAAACGGGGGGCTGACGAAGCTCTTTTGGGGACAGCTCGCCAGCATAAAGCAGCGCTAAAGTCATGCCAAAATTCTTGCGGGGAAAAAGATTCTTGTGCCTCATTTTGCAAGCGGAGCTTCCTGTCTTCTTTCGAAGCCACTCCGTCTGATCCTTTGTCAACATCTCTTCATTTCTGTGATGGGGATTCACCAGTCCTTTCAAAGCAGCTTTGTTGGAGAGAGAAAAGGCCTGGCTTGTGGTTCATTGTTGCACTCCGGTCCTTAGGAAATAGCTCGCTTCAGTCTCTACCCACCTTCCTGTCAGAAAATTCCAGGTGAAAGACCGAAGCTTTGCCAGCTGTGAAGGCAAAGCTTCGAAGAGAAGGCAGGTAGGGCCAAAATAGTGAGAATTCTTATTGTTTTGGCAGATCTGGTACAGGGTGGGTGAAAGAAAGGCCCCTAAAGGATCTGAAAATAGCTCAGCTGACAATCAGGGAAGGGAATGTGCAAAGAAAGGAAGAGGTAGACATATCAAAGGAAGGAAAGGACTGCGTACAGAAGTTGAAAGTAGCATAAAGAAGAGGAAATGGATAAAATCATGAAAAAAATAATTGTAGGCTGATATCGAAAACAAAAATCTACTGAGCTTGAGTTCTGTTGTCGTCAATAAAAGGCATTGGGATGAGCGGTAACCTTGCCACCTCCAGCACTTGTCTCTGCACCCCCCAGAGTGTGACCAAGCAGGAGCCTCTCCAAGGTGGGTAGATGTTTGTCCTGCTGGAAGTGTCTGCGCCTGTGCCGGGGGGGCTGGTGCATGTGCTTGCGGAGCTCAGTTTCAGTCATCTTTGGAAGCAGTGAAGAAGCCAGGTGTGGAAGGGGGTGAGCTGCCAAGGAACGGGCTGACTAAGCCAGTGAGTTCCCCTCTTTCTAATGCTGCTCATGTTCAGCAGCTGCTGACAGCACCCGTTCTTCAGCCTCTGGCATGCTGCTGTGTGGGAGGAGCAAGTGTCACAGCCATTTTCCCTGCCGCAGGTGGGCTATGGATTTGGGACGGTGTGATTGTGCGGAACTTTCACAAGAGGGCGCAGAGAGCTGATATTTCTACTGCTGGGTTCAGCAGCTTTTGTTACATCGCAGTAGGAATCACGGCAGCATGCTCCGTTGTAGATGTCTGATTTCTTCTCTCCCAGAAAACAGCATTTTGAACACTGGTCTGTAAGACAGATGCCTTCCCCCTTTGCTTGTGTCTTGGCATTCAGAGAAGCCCAGCTACTTTCAGAGAAGGTGTGAGAACATGGACGCATACATGCAGAATGTGCCTTTAAATAGATCTCATCCCAGCACGGTGCAGAGAAGCTGTTCCCGAGGTGAACCAGTGTTTACCACCCGGTAAATGCTTTGTCAGCTTTCTGCCTGTGTCTCTGAGACACTTTGGTTTCGGAGAGGGGTGACCTGAAATCAAGAGGAAGGGATTGGTTCTGACAGAGGAAGGACTTTCTTAATGTTTTCCTCTATTCACACATTAACCCATCCTCACCCTCCCTCAGTGCCCTGAACTGAGTGGAAAACAATGTCTTGCTGTGTTTTCAGGAATGCAAGAATGATTGTTTTCAGCAGAGGCAAGACCTGAGAGTCAGAGCTTCTTCCACAGCTCTCTGGATTCTGCTTTCCCAGCTGAGGATCGCATGGATGCTCTGGCTTCAACAGCTCTGTTTTGCACCCAAAAATTACAGACCAAACAGGGAATCTCGAAACACCCTGCTCCTGAGGAAACTTCTTCAGTTTCTCCCCTCTGGGCCGCAACCAGCATCTCCTCTCTAAAGCAGCAGTCACAACAGGGGCACAAACTTAGAAAGCACTGGCATCACCAGGCAGTGGCATAAATCACCCCCTGTTTCCAGGCTGCAGGGCGTCACTGTTACCAGACTCTTAATTCCTTCCCAAGATATCTCCAGCTCATGGCGGGTGCCTTTATCCAAACCATCGCTGCCTCAGTCACCACCAGCTGCACAATGGAAAAAAACAAGAGCTGGAACCACCGTGCTCCGTCCCGCGGCTCTGATTTTCCAGATAAACGTCAAAGGTTGCTGGAAAAAACAGTGAGCGAAGACTTTTCCAGGATAAAATACAAAATTATGTATTTCATAAACATTGTATTTTGAGTAAGAGGGGAGAACAAGAAGCAGAAAAATTCTGGCAACAGCAAAATATTCCAAAGAATATTAAGCTGTGAGTACCATTTAATTGTACAAAGTCAAAATTAAAATTCTTTTTCAGTACAAAATGTGTCATCCATCTAAAATGGATCTTTTTGTATGATTTGTCTTATAAACAGTGTTGATGCTAGGGCAGTACACTCCAGGTAGGCCCACCCTAATATTCAGAATATCAGAATCTCGGGAAAGTTTCTGCATGCCGTGCTTTTCTCTTGGTTGCACAGCAGAGGGAAGCACAAGGCCCATGATGTGATGAACATGCCCTTCCCTCATCCTTGAGAAAATGCGGTGAAAACAGAAAAGAGATCTGTTTATTAAGGACAGAACTTTCTTCCACTGTACCCTGTAGAGCCCCTGAAAATGGGTGGCAAAATCAAATATGTGAGGCAGAATATATGTGTCATAAATGTATGGTAAATTTGAATTGCTGGCAGTTAGTAAGGTTGTTGGCATTTGGGTTTGGGGTTTTTTTGTCCCTGTAGCGCTGTGTCTTAGGTGATAGTTTAATTGCATGAATTGACTGATCTGATGCTGCGAGAGAATACCCGGTAAAGGAGTTTTGGCCTGCAATAATTTCTTCCTTTACTCCAATGCTGTCAGGATTTCCTCACGTCTCAGCGCTGAGAAAACTGTTAATTACAAGTTCATCTGAATTAATCTGTACAAAGGCATTGAGCGCGGTCTTTTATACGTAGGAAACTAGTAGATAAACTCAGCCATCAGCAGATATCGCTAACACAATGCAAGAGCAGTAATCCTTGGGCAGTTTTCCGTTCCTCATACTGGAAGAAAAAATTATGACTGCAGTATTGTCAAAGTGCAAAAATAATAGAAAAGCTTAGGAAAATGATTTTTTGTACCAAAAATGGAAGCTCCATCTTCTTAGTGTGATATATTAGTCATGACATCAGTTGGGGCATGTGCAGTGAGGTAATCCTTATTTCAAACAAGAAGGTTGAAACTAGTAAGACGAGTCAGGAGAAATAGAATGAACATGATGGAAGTAGGACAAAAAGAGCTTTTCCGACCAGAACATTTTTTTTGCGTCCAAAAGTATTCCCATCCAAAATCACCATTAGAAGTTAAAACATGAAGAAATACTTGTAAGCTGAAAATATAATGAAGTAGACTTACCCCAGCATAAACAAGGGAACTAATTCTGAACATTTCACTTTAATGTTAGCCTTTATATGTTTTTGTTATAGACCCACTTCATGGTACCTATACCAACATTTTTAAAGGAAAAAAGTATTCCATTTGAAAATGTCTGGGCAAGATACTTCAGCAATTTCAAATTCTGATTACTATTTTTAAGTAGAAAGGTTATTAAAGTTGACTCTTTTTTACAAAAATTTTTCATGTCAATGAGTCAAGAATGACCATTGAATGACTAAAATCAATGACCAGAATCCATCCCCAAATTCCTGATTTTTTACGTGAAATTATTCCTCATTAATCTGCAATGATAAAAATTGCATTAATGCAATCCCTTATTATCTGCACTGATAATACTGTATTAGAATTGGCCTTTATGGTTCTATTGCAGGTGTCACTGGCAGACCAGATAGTTGGACCAAGACTTGGGTGGGTGTCATGAACACAGAGCTCAGCCCAAAGACTCTTAGTCCTGGTTCCAGCCAGAAGAAATTACTTCGGAGCAGCTCTGAGTTGGGGATACCTGGGGCCCTGGGGCTCCCCAGCCTGCAAGGTCTGTGGGGATTGCTGGTCCAACACAGCACGTGAAGGAGCCTGGCCCTGGAGCTCAGTGCCTGCAGGGGACCAGCATTGCCCCTCAGGATGTGTGGGAGCTGGACACCAGCAGCATGGGGGACAAGGACAGCTCCTGGCAAAGGGAATATCCTGCTCTGCACCCATAGGGGTGAAGACCCATGGCAGGGAGTGCCCCTGGGAACACTGAGTAAGCCCCATGAATAAAAACACCTTTCCTATGATGAATTATGGTTTTTCTGGTCACATACACTCTATCATAACTATAACCCTTGGTAAACCAGTACAACAGCTAGAGGGGCAGCACTGAACAGGGCACGCAGGACTCACCAGGTGTTGGCAGTGTCAGCAACCCCCTGCACAGGAAAGCACCAGGAGCCCCAGGGCTGCCCCAGCCCTGTCATGCTGGGTGCTGCATCAGGAGCTTAAAGTGCTGTTATCCCTTTTTACAAATTTATCATGTTTCCTGTTGCTCAGCTGAGCAGGATCCCTCCATGGACACAAAGTCCTCTCCTGTGTCTCCCCTACCACATCCCAGGGTCTTCAGCCTGGGCAAACACACCACAGAAGTTGTGACAGGACCTTCTCCGTGTTACCCAGGATGGTCGGTGAGGATCATCCCCCCACCTGCACACGCTTTGAGATTGTCTATGTGAAATTCCCTCAACAGTAATCTCAGGCTCTAGTGGTCTAATTTAAAGTCAGTATTTATTATGAATGGAAAATAAAAGGAGGAGGTAAGATCAGAACATTTTGCACTTTGTACCTGTTCGTACATCTGGCTGGAATTAAGCTGGGAAGGTATGCTGGGTTTAGTTCCAGTCTATAAAAATACCTTGCATTTTGATATATTTTTCCTTTGGCATCTCTTTGGTCTTTTTCCAACTCCACAAAGTGTGGCCCAAGCCAGACAGCAGATCACAGAAGACAGTAAGAAATAGCTGCCATTTTTTTCTTACCTCCTGTCATTTTTATAGCTGGACACTGATAAACAGGCTTATTCACAAGTGGGCACACACTTCTGTTCTAAAGGAGACAGATGCTTCTGCAGAAAGTTTTCTTTCTTTTTTTCCCGTTCTTGCCCAAAAAAGAAGAATTAGAAAATCCAGATCCCAGGTTGGAAGTTAAAACAAGACAGATATGCTTTTTTCTTCTGCGTTTTCCTGGGTGACTCCTTGATGATTTTTTGTTCTCGTATAACTACCAACATTGACTTGAAAGTTGTTAAGTGCTTTGAATGAACCATGTAATGGGAAACATTTAGCATTTAGAAGCAATTGTAAAACCTTATTTTTAACTGGTATACATCCCAAGGTTATGTTCACTGACTTAAGGAAATGTTACAGACTATGTCACTCCGAGCACTCAACAGAGAATTAACTTCTATTTTCTATTTGCAGTACGATTGGTTACACATGCTCTGGTATGTAGCTCCTGCCTAATGCATTGAAATTTGAGGGTGAGATTCTGATCAAATGTTATTCTGAGTGGTATTCTAACAAAACAGCATCTCTCAAATAACACATAAACTTTGTGAGTGAATTCATGTTTGCCGTTGCTGACTTAAAACCAGCATCCCTCTTCAGCACCGCAGAGAGCCAGCACTGTTTTGGCAGGCTGCCCAGGAGGCACCTGCTTCTCCTGCCTCCTTCAGAAAGTCCAGTGCTGGGGACCACAGCTGGGGCAGTCCTGGCTGGAAAGAGCACTGTTACCTGTGGCAGGATAAGGCGATGGAAAACCCATCCTTGAGATGCTAGAACCAGTCCTTGAGATCCTGGGATTTAGCTAGTGGGACTCACATTTGTGGAAAAGAAAAAAAATGCCTATTTGCACACTCAGAGTGGGTGGAGGGAAACCTCTGAGACCCTGAGTTATTCCATGGTCTGATCCTGGCCAGACCTGGGATGTCACACTCAGCCAAGGAGTGCTGGTACAGGGTACTTGTGAGGGAAACAGTAAATGCTTTTGTGATTCACTTAGCTACCCTGTTCTGATGGTGCTGAAAGGGGCAGGCGAAGGGCAGCCTGCTCTTCCCACATGAATAGTGTGACCTAACTATTTTTAAAACAGAAGAGATCCCTTCGGTCCTCTGTCAGATAACTGTTGATCATATCTCTTGTTATATAGGACACCCCCTTCTTTTCCATCATGGCAAACTTCTTTAAGTGGTCTATGTGAAGCTCCTTTAATTCGTGTTGCCCTTCTTCCGACCTCCTGTTCAAAAACACTCCTAGCCCTGGGAAAACCAAACCAAACCAAACCAAACCAAACCAAACCAAACCAAAACAAAACAAAACAAAGCAAAACAAAACAGCCAACCATGTTTCCTGGGATGTGTCGCAGAGGAAATGAGCTATTTAATTACATGTGTGAAGAGAAGGGAAAAAGAAAGAAAGAGGCTAATACATAGGGAGGATAAAAACACAGAGGACTCGTTCTCTATCAGGGCAAAGCTCACAGTATTTGATGAGTGATTTATCTGTCTTAGCAAATTTAGAAAGGCACTGAGTATCAAAGGCTTCAGCCATGCTTTCAAGACAAAAACTGCCAAAATGTCATGCAGCACTGAAACATCATTTCTAAAGCATGTAGACAAGCAAAATCTTGTGTTTCCATTGTTGAGAGCCGATATGTGCCTTCAGGTGTATCCCTCAGCATCTGCCAGTGGTTCTACTCTCACAGCACGCATGTGCCTGCGGAGGAAGCTGGTCCTAACTTGCACCACTGAGGTGAACAGCACTCAGCCTATTGCTATGGACAGTGGCAAGGTCAGAGCTACCCTCACTTTTATTGCTTGCCTTGCCCTGCAGCTGTCAATACACTCTGAATGAGCAGGGATGCCTGGTAATCTGTACCCATACCAAACCTCTCTTCTTCTTTACCTCAGCAGCTAATGGACTTTCTGCAGAAAGCTTCCCACAGGTGCCATTAAATCCATCAAGTAAAATGCTCAGGTGGGTAATCTGAGGGATTTTGTGCTAACCTCAGAAGTGCATCCAGAATCCTTAAAATTAGGTGCTGCCACAGCTAGACTACACATCTGCCATTCATCATAACAGGTGACAGATCCGGAGCATTTGTGACCTCTTTGCCAGTGTGGGTGCAAATCTAGGCAAGATCCATTGAAGCCAGGGATGTTCCAGTGGCATGAGATAAATGACAGAGGATAACAAGGTCTATATGTTTCTGGCAGATGCTCACCAAGCACAAAGAAGGGGGTGATTTCCTTTTATCCCATTTCTCATTTCACTGGGGAATGGTCTAAAGATGTTCTTACAATACAAAGTCTAAAAGTGCTTCCAATTGCAACTCTGAATGCTCTCTCTCTTTTCCCTCTTTCTCTTTCTTCCTCACTTTCTGGTCTTGTGCCATTTTTCACTGTGGTTTTTGAGCACTTTCTAGAGAAAACCAACCCGGAAGAGTAAAGTTCCTTGTGGACGTATCTGTCTTTTCTAATTTATCTGGTTTTAAAACAATTCTGTGTTGGAGAAAGGTTCTTCTCTTTATAAGGCCTGTGGCTGATATATATGAAAATTATAACAGATTTCAGGAATGTTAATCCAGTGATGATGAAGAAACTAGATCAAATTTCAAGTCCATATGACTTGAGTGACATCACCAATCTTTACTGCTGTGATCTGAACCAGGACCAAAGATCCCGTCACCACTGAGCAAAGCAACAGGATTTCTCTGTTACCAAAGACACCTTTGATAGCCTTCAGCCACAGGTTTTCTATATGCCACCCACACTGCTGACAGCTGGGCAGTGCCCGTGCTGCCTTGATCTTCTCCAGCAACTCCTAATACAGTTTCATCAGGCATTCATGCTTTAGGACCTTGATTTAATGTATGTATAGGCTGTGGTTTTATAGAATCCCCTTTTGGAGAAATATTTAAGAGCTGGTGGGAAAACCCCAGGAAACCACAGATAAAAAGCGATGGCTCCAAGACCTCTCCAGCTGCAATGACAAATGATAGGTATATGCCATAAGTCATTTTCCATTTCTGTCCTTCAATTTTCCTATAATGAGCCTTCTACATTCTTGCAATTAATAGGCAGAAAATAACTTTCTCTACAGATGACATATTTTGTAAATTACTTCAGTCCCCTCTTGTAGTTTTAGTCACTGCCACACTTTTCTCCCTCAGAAACACTGTCCTTCACAGTACATATTTGCATATTTTATTTTGTGTAAGTTGTGAGGCATCCCTTATCATAAATGGGAATGTATTGCTTTGCCTGCATTCATGCAAGCGTGTATAACACATATAAGGGATATCTACCTCCTCTGTGTCAGAAGATAGCGTCTGCAGTCCGCAAAACAGAGCTTTCCGTCAAAGGGCGTCAGATCAGCCCGTGCCAGGAGGCAGGAAATTCAGCTGGAGCAGGTACCTGCAATGGGTCTGTTTCAGTCAGAGATGAGCCTCCCATAAAAACCCAGAGCTGGCCACTGAAATCGGAGATAGTCCCAGCCTGCAGCAGAGGTTTGCATGAAAACTTTAGATCTAGTTCCACTATGGCAAATCTTATGTTATTTTATCAGTTTTTGACAGAGAGAGACTTCACGATGCTCTTCCCTTCAGGCATGGATTTTTCTTTCTCTTTTTTGTCCAGAGGGTAACTATGGCAACCCCAGGAAAAAATGTTATTATTTCATTTATGTTGGGCTTCATCCCATAAAAAAGGAGAAAGTTATGCTGCTTCTGTTATATCACTTTACAGCATGGGATTTTTTTAACAGGTCTTTCACATTTACAGTGTGGCTTGGCTCTGGCTGCCTTTGAATTTCCATTACACAGGCGCTGTGCAGTAGGGCTCCAACGCAGCCTTGACATTCCCCACGTGGTGAAACTGGATGACAGGGCAGCAGCTGCATGGGAAGAGGTGGGGAGCTCTGTTTTTTATAATCTTAAGAGAAATGGAAATTGAGGACTTCAGTAGCCCTTGCTATCTGTCTTTGTAATTTCAAGAGAATGAATTATGGTTTGTACTGCTTGCACACTTCAATAAATGCGTCTTGATCTTAAACACCTTGAGATGGCCTGAAACCAGGGATCAGTTACTTCCTCAGTAAAGGCTCCTTGGCTTTAATTTTCAGGTTGAGTTTTAGTTGCAACTGAACTATATGTTGAAAATAGTTGTTGGCTTGGGCAGGTCCTATCGTGCTGGTCTTCTGGGGAGGAAGACATATTGCTTGGCTGTGGAGTTGCCTGTGCCTGGCTTACTGCACAGGGGGAGAAGATGACGTCTCCAACCTACAAGAGTTGAGATACAGATCTAAAGGGACAGCAACGGGACAAGAGCAAAGCAGAGCAAGCACAATTTCCTCAGTGGCAGAGGAAAGTGCAAATATGGGGGCAGCAAGTGAACTGAACTATGAAGCGCAGAGAAAACAAGCAGGCTACGAGCCATGGCCGTTCCTTGGCAGTCAGGATGGGATTGCTGTAATGAGTATTTCTCAGCATAACGAAGGCTGCATTTCACGTGGCATGCATTGAGTATTAGTGCTCTGAACTGAGCTCACTGGCACTTGGGAGGGATGAAACTGGAACTGAACTTTTCAGCAATGCATAAGCTTCTCAAATGGCAGCTCCTCCTGCAGAAAGAAAATTGAACCGGACTGCCAATGAGAGAGAGGTTTTCTGTGAACCAAGGAAACTTATCAGCAATGGCAGTTGTTACTGCTGCAAGGCAAAACTGATTGGGTTTGAAGAAGGAAACAAGAGTTTGCAGGTTTTAGGCAACCATTGCAAAGCCAGACTTGCCTTGGATTTTGTCCCAAAGTAGCAGCGTTTGCTTTTCTTGCTGAGCCAGAAAAGGTGATGCGAGTCCTCCAGCTTACTAAAGCGGTGCACAGCTCACTTTGCTAAAATGCAGTCCGACCATCACTCATCCCAGATCATCACTCATGATGTTTTGGTGGTTTAAAATCAGCCCGTCAAATCATAGAATTCCAAAACCAGCAGAATATGGAGGTTTTGGAGTCAAAAGATCCCCAAACCAGGGACTAATTTGTTGGTGAAGGTACCTGGCTGATGATTCTCATCTGTGGAAAATGAAGGGTCTTAAGACAAGTTGTTCTAGTGCTTTTCACAGCAAAACACCCCTGGAAAAGAGAGTAGTGCAGTCTTTCACATGTTAAGCAAAGCCACCTGGCTTCAAAGAGTTTTTGACCTGCAGGCTATCATCAGAGAAAACCCAAGAGGAGGAAAACATTCCCATTCATCATCAGCATCCCACAGGAGTCTTGCTGCCATTTTCCATAGCGCTGCCTGGACCCTGGACGCTCAGCGTCTTTCAAAGCAGAGTGCTGAAATGAATTACAGTCCTTTCAAATTGTTCCTCAGGATGCGCTATGCATACAGATCGTGCGCATTCCTCAGCTTTCTTTCGAGTGCTGAGTAATGGCCTGCTCTTGAATCTAGTTAATAAATCAGAGAAGACACGACTTCCATTGAACCTTGCACATGGTGGAACTGCCAGTGTGCAGGAGCAAAAGCACCGAATCACGGTTCTCCAGCGATCACGTGAAATAGAGACACAGTGGAAGAAATCTAGGACATGGTAGAAAAGCAATACGGTTGTCATCCTGGGAAAATGAAAATGCGCAGGCTAATTCTGGCATTTCAGTTTATGGCATATCTTGCAATCTTACCAGCAAACAGGTCTTGTGTATCAAGCTGGGAAGCAGATCACTGTGATCTTTTAATCTAGTTGTAATTCTTATGGAGGAATTTTAGAAATCATTTTCTCTTGTGTGCATTGTACAATGGAGTGCATGTCCATCCCAAAATAATGTAACAGTGAGGTGCTGAAAACAGAAGGTTATATGTGGAGATATTTACAAATTTACAGCTGATTAGGGCTCTCATATTTTATAGTGATTCCCAGCAAATCAAGTTAAAGGCAAAAGTAGATCTTCCTTCCCTTTTCTACATCACTCAACAGAAGAAATGCTGGGTCGGAAGTTCCTGTGCTTTTTATTCTTTCTGCTAGGAAAAAAAAAAAAAATTAGTAACTCTGGAAGTTTTTGCATGAAGATATGGTAAAATCCTGCTGCTGGTGGGAGTCTGATCCTTGACTGAAGACTTCTTTTGCAGGAGCTTTGCCTTTCAAGGTGGAAGCTCTTCCATGTCCCTCTCTGGGCTGTTACATCCCCTACACACCAACAGCTGTGCTGCTCTTCTCTTTTCTGCTGTTTGAGTCCCAGGAGTTTCCACAGGGATTGATGGGTCAACAATGCAAAACACAGCAGTTACAGCATTATCAAGGATACTGCTTTCTTAAAATATGGGAAGAAGAGTGACAACACTGCCTAGGATCTGACCCCAAACCCAAAGAAAACAGGCAAGGAAACTGCACAGATACTTTGGTATTCTCTTGGATGCTGAGGAGAAAAATCTCTGCTTGGATGTAGTGAACAAATCCGGGGGGGTTCAAGTTCCACTGCTTTGTGGACCAGACTTTCATTCTCAATATCACCTCCCATGTCTGAAAATAAATAATGGTTTTTAAAACTAATGCAATGAGCAAAGAGATTCACATCAACTTCTGCCTCCTGTCAGCAGTGATACAGGTTAAACCTGTACAACAGGGCCCTGACTCCCATTCTCGCCTCCACAGAAGTGGGCTTGCTTTGGCCCTGGCATGAAGCAAGCAATGGAGTCATCTAGGAACAATTATCAAAAGAATATCCACCTGTGAGGAATGACTCTTTTTAAAGCGACATTGAACAGGAGTAACAAGGGCAAATATTTCAGCCAACACTGTGTTTTTCTCAAATGAAATTAGGATAGAGGTGGCTAGGTTTTTCTTCTGCCTTTCTCTTCTCATTAAGCTAAAATTTGCTGAGCGGCTATTTGAAATCTCAGTGATGTATATTTGAAACACATACTCAATGTTTAAAAATATATTAAAGTATGCATTAAAATGAATATTTGTGTATATATAAAACTATATGTAAACATATCTTAAGTATTTTTCATTTTTATGGAAGAAGTGACTCCTATTTTTAACATTTGAATAAATTTCTTCTGTCTGAATGTAGATAAGAATTGTCAATCAAAATTCAGGCTCTACTGAACTCATACTTTAAAAAAAAAATTTAAAAGGCATATATTTTTAATTGAAGAATTAGAAAGCCATGGAAGAGTTCCAGTAGGTAGTAGAAGTTTTCTGCTAACTGAAGAAATAATCTTTCCTTTTTTAAAGCTTCTGGAGCCCAAAGTGCTTTCTATTCTTTCCTGAGATGTCATTACACTGGTAGAGCCACTGTCTGTCATGTCTCCCAAGTAAAATCCAAACTCGATATCAAATATTCTCCACAAGAAAGTACAGGAAAATTCTGATGTGCATTTAGTGATTTAAGTCAGCGTGTTTAAACGCGACACTTTTCAATGGGAGGTTTCATTTAACAGGTGACTTGAAGCCTGCCAGACTCAGTTCTTGTCTATGTGGGAAAATGTCTCAAAGCTGCTTTTCCCCAAACTCTTGTTGCCCTGCATTAAATGAAAACAACTTCCTCCAGACACTGCTGAAGGGAAGTCCCTGTGCACAGGGGAGCTCGCGCCAGAGCAACCTTCGCTCACTCCCGTGCTGGCTGTGTGCACAGGGCAGGTTGAGTAAGATGGGGTTGGAGGTGACAGATCCCTTTCACAGCAGTTTCTGAGCCTTCAAATTTTTTTTCTAGTTGGAGAGAAGGGGGCAGATTTTGAATATTTCACCATTCAGTCTGATTCAATAAAAAATTCAGTTTTCATTTCAGATCTCTTTAGCTTATGTGCTTGCTGAAAAACTTGGTCAAAGTTGATAAATTTCCATAAAATATTTCTCCTTTGAGAAACAATGATAGACTGATGCATACGCCTTTCACATTAGACCAGCTGCCTCAGAGCCAGCAGCATTTAATGCCAGCAGCTGGAATGAGCAGTCTCCAGATTGCAGCTGCTCTGGGAGGATGAATAAAGAGAAGAGATTGCTCAGACAATGGAGCTCTTAGCCAAGAACAATTAACACCTTGACCTGCTGCCAGAAATGGACAGCGTAGGGAGCCAACGCACTGTTAAAAGAGTAATTAGCAGAAAGGATGCTCCAGTCTTTTCTGCTGCAAGCCCCAGGTAGAACAAGCCTCAGTAGTTCAGGCTTGATTCAGGCAAGGACGTGGACCACCATGGTGACTCCTCCAAGCCAGGGCAGGCAGAGATCAGAGAAGGTCCTGCAATTAGCCACTGCCAGGCAGCGGTGCGGCTCCCCTGACACTGCCCATCTGTCAGCAGTTTCCCAATGGAGGGCCCAGAAAGGGCTTCAGACCCTGTTTCTGGATGCATTTCCCTCCTACCCTGCTTTATTTGAAAGAAGCTTGCTTTTTCTTCGTAGCCAGACGTCTCAGACTCGGGACCTTGCTGGGGAAGGAGTGAAATGCTGTCCTCTGGGCTTGGTTTCCTTACAAAGCAGAAAATGCATGCGTGTTGATAGGCTCCAGGGTAAAACTGATGTTTTCAGGCAAATCAGGTATAGAAGGCCTGTTTTGTTTAAAAAGTAATTCTATATCCCAGACACCCATGGATGAAAATGATTTTGCCAATCCATCTTCATACTTCTTAGATCCCTTGAAGTCAATGACATATTTATAGTTGTAAAGTGTGAATTGTTGGCAGTATTAATTAAATTGAAAGGAAGTCTGTTTTTCACTCCCTCTAGGGAGACTGATTTGCTATTCCTGGCATACCCAAAGCTTGGCCTGAAACGCGGCCAGTCCCGAGCATGCCTTTTCCCTTCACTTGGACAGACAGCATCGTTCTCCCAAGGTCCAGGTCGGTGTGATATCAGCAGTGGTATCTCAGCCATCAAAAGCAGCAGAAATAGGAGCCAACTAGGACGAGCGGGAGTGAGCTACTCCCTTCTCTTTCTCTTGCTCTCTCTTCCTCCTTCCTCTTTCTGCTCAAAGGAAAAATGGAAGGATGTTTGTCATGCCATGAAGGCCTTTTGGGTTGCATCTGGGACTCTGTCAAAAAGCAAGGCTTTGAGCTCTTGAAGAGACTTTTCCCTAACCCAATGCTCCCTCTGTTTCCTTTATCAGCTGCAGGGTGATTGTGTGTTACCGCGGCTCCTTCCTCTCCTTTGAGAGAGTCAAACTTTTTTTTTTTTTTTATTCATAGTGGTACAGTAAAGAGTAGAATGGCTTCCTAGTAACCCTGCAGTGAGAAGTAATATTTTTCACAGCTTCTGCTGAAACAGAGGGGATTCTCCCCACTGACCTCCCAGGTCTTAAAACCCTTACTGAAAATTGGGTGAGATCCAAAGACTGCCTGCAGGATTCACCCTCCTTGGGATGATGGCAGAGCATCATTGCTCTGTGTGACATTTGCTCTGGCACCTTCCCCATCACTGTCAGAAACCAGTGGCATTACTGCCCTCACAAATACTAGCATTTCATACATTTAAAACCTGGCATTGCTATTTCACTACCTTAAATCTTGGCTCATCTTTTCTGCAGATTGTTTTTACGGATCTGGAAAAGAAGTGTATTTTTTTGTTTCATTCCGCATCTGTATAGTTGTGCATTAAAAGGGAACCAGAGAAATGGTTTACTGGTTTAGATCCTTTACTTGTAGCCATAAAATTCAAACCAAGTTTTGCAGCCACCCACAAGCCTGCATGACAAACTCCACAGTACAGAAACAATTACATACCCTTGGGGTTTTGCCATGTCCTTAGAAGGCTTCAGGTAGGTTACAGCTGAAGACAGGAGACTTTCCTCTGGCTTCCTAGGCTAATTACAGCTGCTTCAGGGTAAGCAATAAGTGTCTCTGAATTTGCTAGTGCTTCTGCCATGTTTACTACTGTTGCTATTGATCCTGGGTACACAGTGACAGTGATGAGAGTTAGAGAGGAGGTTTTCAAGTGCATTCAGTAAAGACCTACATGTGCATTCCTGGAAGGCAGAGGTAAAATGAGAACTTTGTCATTGCTGCAATGTCAGTGCTGAATGCTTCCAAAAAACTCGCTGGGAAGCCCTCACATCAAATTCTGTCCTCACTTACCTCCGGTGACTGCAGTCAGAGCAAGTGCTGGGCACTAGAGCAGGACAAGAGCTTGAAAAGCCGTTCTTCGTGTTGCCTGCCTTAGCCCTCCAGAACCGTACATGTTCATCATCCTGTTACAACACTGCTTCCCAGCATAGTGCCAAGCATTTAGTCAGGGAACAAAAATAGCTGTGAAAATGAGCCAATGAAAATATAGGAGGCACTACCCAAAGAGCTGCTATAGCTCAGAAAGTGTGTGAGACATTAAGCTGTAGATACTTGGTGCCCATACTTAAATGGCTCTTGTCCCCACATGGAAACTACTTGCATGCAATTTCTAAGTCTCCGTCTTGCCAACCAAGAAAAACAGCCAGAAAAACTTGCACATTAAACTGTTAGGCAGTGTCTCTACAAGGTTCAGGGGCAGTGAGATGCTGCAGAGGGAACAAAAGGTAGTTCTCAAATGTAACTCAGAGATGTAGGGTTGTGTGATGTTTATATTTCCACCTTAATTTTGCAAGGGTGTATTTCTGTGTGTCTTCGGGGCAGCTCTTGCTGCAGGGATAGTCAGGGAGTGTTTTGCAGAAGGCTCTTCTGCACCAGTGCAACCGTGACTGCACTTCTGCTTTTTCCCTGAGACTCTTGGTCACTGGTTTGAACAGGTTTATGTTTACATTAATGACTCAGAATGGCTATTCTTGCAGACAACCATCTTAATTTGCATATAAATAAGGGTATTCATGTACAAACAAGAGTATTCTTCAGTCACTTTTCCAAATTCACTTTTTTAATATTTCAGTGAGCAGAAGCAATGGCATCCCCTGACCAAGAGGACAATCACACACCACACATGGCAAACAGTGAATGGAGACATCTCATTCATTTAAATGGGAACTGCACTGAATCTGAATGGTCAAAGGGTGCAAAAAAATCAGAGGCTTCAATTGGTTCACAAGCTGTACATATTGCTGTGCTTAATTAATAAATTAATACAACTTGAAGCTGTTCAAAAGACAATTCAGAAACAGAAAAACTTGGATTACTCATGTAGCATGTCCATAACAGGGAACTCAGCTCTCAGCCATGGCAAAACTTTTACATCTTCTTCCTATGCTAGTTTCTATGCAGCAAGACTGAGATTCAGACCGTATGTTAAAATGCTGTCAGAATACTGCAGGCTTACATTATATATAGATCCAGAAACAGGTAGGAAAATGATATGCATTAGTACAAATTGCCCTTGAATTTAATGCAACTCCATGGGAAAACCAAATTTGCTCTTTTCCCTGGTTGAACTATTTTTCAGTAAACCTTTAATAATATCTAATGCACACAGTGCATTTAGTAGCTGCACTAAAATGAACTCTGCAGTTCCACTTCATTGCATTTCCTGAGAGTTGCATAGCAGTCCAATTCAAATAATGATTTTCTAGCTTTATCCTACTTGGATCCTAATGTACCCATGTAAATTCTGATTCTGAAGTGGTGTCATGTCTCAGAATAATGTTTCAGATCACTGCAAACGTGGTCAGGCCATGTGATCGACATTGCAAACACTAAACCTTCAGGGTTTTGAGTCTTTATGAGCAACCCTGTTTGTACATCCATCACTCTACTCATGACCATCTTGGGCTAGGTATTTGTTTTTCCCAAGGAAAGCTGAGGATCTTGTCCATTCGGCTTATCGCTATGACATGAGCTGAGCAGAGCTGAGCTGAGCTGAAGAAAACAACACACAGCACAAGGCCAGGATGGTTTGGAAGCATGCTGTAGGAATGATGGACAGTAATCTGAAAGGCCCAGCTGCTTGCCTCCGGCTCTGTGCTGAAAGGACTTTACTGTGTTTCTGCTGCCTCATGGGGAAGCACTCTCTCCTGTCACCTTCTCTCTCCTCATTGCTCTGTGGGGGTCCTTCAGCAAAACTTTGGATGTTTGCCTTGCATCAGCAGAGACAAACCAGAAACAGCAGTTAGTGTCCCATAGCATAAGAAGCCGCATCAAATTGCATCCTCTTGGCAAAAAAGAAATAACCAGGGATGGGTAGCAAGTTTGATACATACAGTAAAGTGAATGCCTGTACTAATTCTCTGACTTTGTAACTTCTTTACAGCATCCTGTGGTAGCATGAGCCTGTAGAGCAAGCCTTGTCACCTTTCACACTAGAGCAGGCTGGTGAAAACACACGCTATGTTGACAAAAGCTAGTAGGATGTAGGTGACTGGCTGACTACTGTGGTGTTCTCGTGCTTTCTCCTATTGAAGAAAAGCTAGCAGGTATACTGCAGGTTGGTCCCATATGTACTCACCAAGAGTCCTGTAATCTGCATTCCTGTCCTGTCACCTCCAAAAAATTTTCCTCTTTTTGCCCCCTAATGACTTATAGAATGACTCACAGCTTTTTTACACATAATACCAAAACCACTTCTATCCTTAATGGCTTGTTTATATGAGGGGAGAGTCTCCAATGACACTCCTGAATACATGCACTTGTGCATATTTAATTTGGTGCATGGACTTTCTTGTCATGCAATAGCGAATAAACCTGAAGTATAAAAAAGGCAGTCCTGAGACCTGATACAAGAAAAGCCTGCCTTGAAACAAGCATACAATAATCCACTGGGACTTGTTCACCCACATGCATAAACCACAGAAGTTTCCCCACAGAAATGCCATGAAAAACGTGTCCCAGGAGCAAGATCCCAAGAAGAAGCAGGACAGGACTTGCAGTCACATGCACATCTAAGGTGTGTCCATGATAACTGGAACAAAGGCAAGAAATTAACCTTTCTGGAGAGGCAAGCCATTCTCCTTGTTTTATCACCTGCACAGTAAGTCTGTACTGAAATCGAAGGGTAGAAAGAGGGTCTTGTTATCCCAAGAGGTGTGAGTTAAATTTAGTTCTCTGTTGCAGATTTCATATATGGGTTAGGATAAATTACTGTGCCTCAGGGTCCCATGGCCATGGCAAGAGGAACAACAGCCCTACAGGATAATTATGAGGATACATACATTAAAGATGTAGGTACCTAGATTACCAGGCAGTGTTTGCAATTCTTGAGCTACAGATCACATACCGTGTTTGAAGGAACTATCATAATGCTGTCGTAATAACATAAATGCTACTTTTAACCAACACCCTGTCTACAGGAATGAGAAGAGTGTTTTACTGATTAACGCTGGGAACTTACTGAATCTGCACCAGTGGAAAAAATCTCTCTCTTTGCCTAAACGTGGCATAAAGTACATTGAACTTTGAAGAACAACGATGTTTTGTTGTTCTCTGTTTAGAATAAGCTTGTTATCCCACAAAATGCCATTTATTAGGCAATCTAATAACATCTGTTATGACATGTACAAACTTAAAAATCCGCTCCATTGCTACAAGATATTTACTCAAATACTGTTTTACGGAATGTCACTACCTTAGTGAAGCATACAAAACTGTATTAGTTAAAAGGCTAACCAATAAACAAAACCAATTTGAAGTAATCATACAACTGCTCTTGCACAATGCTAGCAGGATTTTTTTCTCCCATTCTGCTGCTTTTTTCTGCCATTCGTTTTAGGACTCCCTTCTCTACAGTGGGATGCTGACAGCAGCTTCTCAGATCTCTCCACCTGGCATGCCCATCCATGCATGAAAAGAAAGATATGATTTTATTTCTATTCTTCAAGGTCTTCTTTGGGCCACTCCTTTGCCAAAACTATCTGGTTACAATGTCATTGGCAGCTCCAAATATGTGCTTATTCATCGGTACCTACATGAGATTGCTTACTCCTGCTCCAGCAGTGTTTCCCTGGGTACAGACAGGGCTCAAGCTGTTTGTACCCAGTGTGTGCTCAAGTGTGCAAGCGTGATATACTGGTGAACACACTCAGGTAGTTCCAGTATTGGCACATAGGAAATACACGTCAATCACCATGCTGAGGAAGGTGGGGCATGCAGAAGACCTTCTGCTTGGACTGCTCAAAACATCTGACCCAACCACCTTTGTAATGGGAGAAAGCAAAAATGGAAGTAGAGCAGTCACAGGAGCTTTTGGATCTTCATTTCTTTTCTTCCAGTCTCCAGAAAATGTCTGTAGGCAAAGTGCATTTATTTAAGCTCTGTGACAAGTGGAACAGTTGAAATCTTGGGAGGCAGGCATGGCTGAAGAAATTAACGTGGCCTTTGGCCTGGGGGAACAGTCCTGATGATTGTAAGGTTCCCTTGCGGCCTTGAAATCGATGAAGTTGCCCATGTTAGCAATACTTTACAGAATCTTGCTACATGGCCAATAGCAGTGCCTGCACTAGATCTCCTCAGGAAATAACCTAAAAATTAAGCTGGTTGCTATAATCTGTTATAGTCAGTGGTGAGTTGTGAAATACCAGACCACATGCAGTCGATTAGCACACGTGCACACTAACTCCTGCATAGGCGAGGAAACAAGACCATAAAAGCCCAGCAACACCTATGAACTAGAAGCTAGAAACACAAAAATCTGCAAATAAAGCATAAGATTTTAATAGGGAGTATAACTAATTGTGAAAGTACAGCTTAGCTAGAGGTGAATTCAGGAAGATGAGTTTGTTAGCACATCTGCATGGGTAGGGCTCAAGTGATGAGCGTGAGCAGATTCTTAAATGCAGGCTGTAGCTGAAATAGAAGTGACGGTCTTGGTATGGGAATTGGGATTATATGGACTATGCTGTACAGAGGTAAACTGAGAAGATAAACATGTTTTTTTCAGGCCTGGGAGATTCTCTGTTAGTTTAAGTGTTTGACCCAAATGTCCTCTAGCTCAGCCAGGGTTATCAAGCCTGATGCAGGCTTTGTTAAATGAAGATTCATGACAGTGTCACAGAGGTGCACAGATCAACATCAAAGACCTTTCTGGTATAAAAATCTGTTTAATCTATCTGTCTGTCTAACCCCAACTAATGAACAGCTCTGACCACATGCTTTCAAACACTTGAGCAGGCCCCTCCAACTGTGGGCTAACTGCTCTAAAAGGTCCACAATTTTCAGGCAAAGATATGACAGGGAGCTGTGGGAAAAGTGAATGACAAAAGAAAAACAAAAAAAAAGAGGAATATACAAAAGGATTTTTTTCTTCCATTACTGAGTGGTAAAGTGTTGAAAGTAAGAGAAATTTGTTCTAAGGAAGAGACTGTCCAGAGCAGGGAGGTAGTCACCTTTGACTAGATGTGAGACTTCATGTGGCTAATATCCTAACAGAAGTGCTTAAACTATACACCTGCATGTAGGGAATATGAACTCCTCATACTGCCAAGACTTTAGTAGCAGTGTAATGCAGTTTAAAGTGTGGTCAGGCAGGAGAACCAGCTAAATGTGGCAATACTGAGGCCACAGGGGCTCCTCTGATCTTGACAAGTTTGGGCAATAGGCTGGTGAATGGGAGGGGAGAAATCATATTTCCTCTGTTCACACACTGGCTGTTGTCTGTTGAAATGTTGTGTCCAGTTCTTGCTGCCACAGTTTAAGTAGGATGTCAGAAAATGGGCTACAGATCAGAAAAGAGCCGCAGGAACAGAGATTTGGAAGACGTATCGGTGAAAGACTTGGGGAGGTAAATCTACTTTATGCACAAGAGAAGATAGGTAGATCACCAAGTGCAACAACTTGCACAGAGAACAGAAATTTCTGTCACTCAAAAGTATGACCCAACAGCTAGGAAAAGAAGGTAAGCATATTCAGGGCAGAAATAAGGCACACATTTCTGAGTGAGGTTAATGGATGACTGCAGCAACTTATCATCAACTTTTATGAGTTCTGGAAGCTATAAAAGACAAGTCAAAATAAGAGAAATTTCATATTGATTCGGTGACCGATAGTGTATGGAATTGGCCTGGGAAAGAGAAATGACTGCAAGATTATTAGTAGAGTTTAGGCACTAATACAGAAAAATCTAACCTAGAAGCAAATCCGGTACATTTTGCTGTAGACTGATATTCTTGCTGTCAGAAGCTAACAATGGAGATGAAAGAGGAAGCAAATTTAGCTACAATTTAAAAGTCTCCCTAGAGCACAGAGGAGTGGGGCATTGCAAGGCAGAGCAGTGGTAGGAGACATTTACACTTAATGAGCAGCAGAGGCAGTAGCATTCCAGCTGCAAGGCTGCATCCAGCCAGCCACCGACCTATGCCGACATCTAAATGTTAATGACCCGACTCCCCATAGCACAGCTTGCAGAAAAAGCACTGAAACAAGAAGGGAGGCCAAGTGTTTTGTCATTTTCTTCCAGTCTTTTACTAATTCAGTGGATGGATTTAAGCAAAATAAGTCTTGGCATTTGTCTTTGCCCAGTTCATATCATGGTTGCTGGCCTCAGCAGAACTTGAACTCATTCAAGTTTACTTTGATTTTTTGCAAAAGGGCTCAAGAAACAGTCTCCAACAATAGAATGACCATTTACTGCTGCGAGTCACAAAGGATGGTCTTGTGAGGTAGCTAAGATTCAGCATCCAGCAAAATATTAAATAAAAATGTAGCCCAGAATAGTTTAGACCTGTGAGGAAGAGAGCTCCTTTCTGGATACATCTGTTCTGGGTGTCTGATAACCAATGTGGGACACAAGAGCTCAGTGAAAGGTTAAATTAAAGGTATGTTTCCTGAATGAGATAACCTTGTGACTTGCAGGTCTTGTCATTCCAGTGAGTGCATCAAAGTCCAGCCATGGGCTAGTGGGGATCAACAAGGAGTTGTGGTGAGATGATGAGCTGTAGCAAACGTCCTGGTGCAAAAATTTGATGGCCAGGGCTGGTGGACAAGCAACTCATTTTGGCAAGGCCAGAAAATTGAAATGTGCAAGCCTCCCATTGCATGATCTTTTTTATGGAATGATGATCCAGAAGAAGTGGTATTTAGACAGACTGTGCGGTAAGCAAAAAGGGCATCACTGCACCACGAGCAAGGGACTGTACCTGGTACCTGGTCTCTTTTTTCAAAAATGAGTCTACAGAAATGGTCTCTCATTCTTAATGTCAGTAATGATTTCTGCATCAACTATATGGTCCTGTAGAATTATTCTAATTCCAGCTGTTCTAGTAAGCAAACCTTGCTGCTTTGCTTTTGGCAGACTGAAAATCAAAGCTGTTCTCAAGAAAACACGTTGCAACAAAAGTCCCTGTTCGAAATTGTCTTAAATTTTTCTACCAGATATTCTAGACAAAAAGGTTTGCTTAATTTAATTTTAAATTATATTTATGCTCCATTTTAGCTTTTTAAAAAAATGCAAAATCTTCATTTTTCTTAATTTTTAGTTTTGATTTTTCAAAACTAAGGCCATTTCTACTTCTCTGTCGTTTTGCACTTCAAAGAAACAAAAGAAGATAAGAACATCAATTTCCTCCAAAAGCTTCTTCTTATTCTTCTGGTCCCCTTTTTCTGTGGGAAAGAGCAAATAGAGGCAAGAAAATGGAAGAAAATAAAGTAAAAAGAAAGCAAAAAGAAGAAACATTTTCAGACATGTAACAAAATTGATTAAAGCATTCATTTTGAAGCATAAAAAACCTTTCCTTTCTTTTTAAGTTGAAATATTAAAAAAGACAAAATAATTTTTTTCATGTTGTCCTAAAATAAAATCACAATTGGAAAGCATGTGGGGTGGTTTTGGAAAGTATTCTTGTAAAAAGTGTATACCGGTCCTGCTCTCTGGCAGTGGCAGCAGCAGCAGCATTAATAACTCTGAAAGCCAAATGCTAACCCCAATTATACTTCTGCAAACCTATTATCTCCATGTCTTGCCATGCTGACATATATATGTACCCAGTACCTTCAGACAGTTTTCACAGATGTCCTTAACAGACATTTACTTTTCTTACTGGGGACCACAACTCCTTTTTTGTAGCACTGTTGGTCCCATTGGGTCAACAGAGCTTGTTTTTGAGCAGTATGAACTCTACCATTCCCACTGACAGATATGCTGAGTAAGAACAATATTTAGGCATTTTACTGAGAGCAACATTTGTGACGTGTGCAGTTTTTTCTTCACCTTCCTTCATTTCTTTTTCCTCCTCTGCCTCCCTTGGTCCCGCTATTGGAGAGGGAGAACTTGCTATGGCTGCCTATAAGACACAGAAATCTCCATTTAGTCTTCTGTGCGGGAGCGAGTACAATGGGAATTGCTCTAATTTGTCTCTCTGTAGTTGCCTGAGCTCATTCGCATGGTATGGTCTGGTTTTGATAAAAATCACAATTTAGAAAACATTTGTTAATATTTTTGGAAAAATGTTCAGAGAGACATATTTTATGTGAAAAATAATTCCCCTTTCCTGTGTCAACAGTTTCAGTGAAAATAAATCTCTCTGTTAAAAAGCCATTTTGTTGAAAACCTTTATTGTCGTGCAAGCGTTTCATCAGTGCTCAGCACTTTCCCATGCTTGGTGAGATCAAACAAGAAGGATGCTTTGGTTTGCACCTCCTGATAGTGTGATGGGTGATATTTGTCCCATGCTTGCCTCCCTGAAGTCAATAGGACTACTGATGTCAATAGAACCTCACTTTAAGTAATCTCCATCACAAGGTGACGTTGGGGAAGAAATGGTGCCGTGCCATTAGTCTCACGTGTCAATACCTACGGGAGCAAAGCCCCTGTGTAGCCAGCAGTAGACTTTAGGCACCACCAGCCCAGAGGCAGAGGTCAGGCCCCGATGGTTCCTGCACCGGCTGTGGTTCAGCTCCTCCAAACGAAAAGCCCACCTCTGCCATGGCCTTGGCAGAAACAACTTTGGAGGCACCAAAGATTATGCAGTGGCTTGAAACCTCACGGCTGAGCAAGCCTTTCAACAGGGAAGTGGCTTTTGTTGGTAACCAGAGCCATGTTTTTCAGCAGTCTGATGGTTCCTGCATGTCAGTACTGCCTTTTATTGCTCCTTGGGTCCCCGCTCTGCCCTCGCCGATGGAAAAGGTGGTGAGAAGGTAGGGTCTCGCCTCCAGAGAAGAGCTGGGCACGAAGCTGTGGGGCCTCAGAAGGTGGTAAAAAGTCCCCTCCTCTCTCTGCAGCCAACTCAGCCAGAGGAGGTTAGGCTGGTCCACAGCCCTGAGCAGGATCAGTCCCTTGTGAAGGCCCAGATGTCATGTTCAGAACAAATCCATGCTGATGCTGGGGTGGGTTTGTGTTCTCATTTCAGCCTCTCTGTACAGAGGTAGGGTCCATGGAAAATGGGAATAGAGAAGAAACTGAAAAGTTCAGCCCTCCACCAGGTGCCGCTTAAGGGCTCCGCAGCGCTCCAGCTGATCCCTGCAGCTCCTCACAGTGCTGGCAACCACCTAACAAAGCTGGCAAGAGCTTAAAGTTAAAATGCAGCTGTGCTCAGGTAGCTTTTTCATGTTAAGGAAACAAGGCTTCCTTAGCCACCTGAAGGCCAGAGATATGTTTGTCTTATGCGTGTGTTTTATGTTAGGGGAGATTTTTAATTCACAGGTTTATCAGAGAACAGATTGATTTCCAACTCATTTTTATAGAGAGTTTTCAGAATTTAGAATACTTTCCTAGTGCTTTCCTTGCTGAAATTTTTTTCATTATCATATTCTACTTTTAAAGTATGAATTTGCTATTGAGTAAATAAATAATATTGATACATTTGAAAACAAAATCATACTGTGAGATTCCCCAGAACATGCTCTTTTACAAAATTGGAATTGTTTGACATTTATTTTTATTCTCACCATGCAGCGTGCGGCCTATGGCCTTGCATATCACACTGCGTCCATATGCGTTGCAGAACAGAGAACAAATTATTTCCACTTTGCTCGGAGGAGATGGGAAATTTTTGAAGCAGGTCCAGTCCTCATCTCCTTTCCCCTCTTCTCCTTCCAAAAGTGCAGAAATGAATACCTAAATATACATCAGGTAATAAGCAATCTGCATAGGTGCACAGCTGAAGGACAGAACCGACCCCTCCCACAGCTTCCCAAACATACAGCAAATAAAGCCAGTCCCATGATTCAGTCACTGGAACCAAGCTACCCTGTTATTCCCTGACTCAAGATAAAACTGAAATGGAACAAAACCACCTTGCTCCTCCTCCGGCAGGATGGCACAGATGCCTTCAGATCCCTGTTCAAGGCAGAAGATGCATCCTCCCCATTGCTTGAATAGACGGCATCTGCCTCTGTCCCTCCGAGCTAGATACAGTTAATTGCGCAGATTAGACTTTCCCAGATTGCTTTACTACATACAGTCCTTATGAAATGTAAGTAAGATCTGTATTTAGATCTTATGAAGCTGTGGAGTAAGATACAAAATCACTGCTTGACGTCTATAGTCTATTGCATTTTTTTACTCTGAGATAATGTGATGAGATACTACAATACTGGGAACCTTGTAAGAGCTCCAACTGACAGATATTTTTACTCTAAATTTAGGCACAAACCCTCATGCGATACCCACTGCCCTATTTTCATTGTTTAGGGTCTACCTTCTCTCTACTTCAATATTTTTGTAGGCCTCTAATGAAGTGCTGACATACTAAATATTTTTTTCATTAATATAATCTTATTGTTGATTTATTTCCACATTCACAGAGTGCATCACTGGGACAGTTTTCCCCAGTTTGCTTTAGGTTCCTTCCCTTAAAAACTACTTCAGGAGCTCAGTGATTCACTAATCCTACAATTTTCTGGGTGCCTCTTTTCACTGTAGGGTGCCCTCCCAGTGACTTCAATGAGCCTGTTCACAGAACAATGTGCACGGTTGCTTCAGCAGTGCCCCCAGACCTTGCCTGGAGATTGTCCGTTGTCAAACATGCACTGTTTTATTAGGAGATATTTTGAAGATTTTGGATTTAACTTTTTTTTAAATTTGTTTAGGAAGCTTTTGCATCATACTGTTAGTTAAAAAGAAGAAGAGGCAGGGAAAATAAAGCCTGCATTGTTTGTAAGAGTTACTAACAAAATGGCCTCTGAATGTAAAGTGCTGCTTAAGACTTACCCTCACTGATTTATGGGGCAGAGACACCAAATTTCAGAAATTATAGCAAATTACACAGCCAAAGTCGATCTTAATTCAACAAAACTCTTAAGCACATGCTCACTTTTAAAGCCAAGCCTGTGCATACGTGCTTTGCTGATCACAGTCAGCAATTTTTAATTTCATTTGGTTTTTGAGATCAGATGTTATATACGGATATCATGCAAAGGGAGAGCGTTAGGAGCACAGGAACAGTGGCAGCTGGAACAGCTGATACGCATTTTGGCATGGGAACACACACGTATCATGTATCGTACATGCTGTAAGCACGTAACCTGCTCAATATATGCGTTGCTGAGGAAGGTCTTCAGCTGATGGCCACGCCAGATGCAAACATACTGCAGACAGAAAAGTGGAAGGAGGCACTATGTGTCTGCGTGACCTGTGCCATGGTACAGGACATGGAGGGGTGGCTCCACTGAGTAGTACCAATGGCAGAGGTAGAGAAGTGTTGGGCAAAATTGCACCTGGGAATTATAATCTGGGCACAGTGCAGAATTTCACCAGAGGTACTGTGTGTGAATGGCTAATCACACATACAACTTTCTTTGTATTACTGAAGTTACCTGTACTGTCAGCATTTTCCTTTGTACAAGATTCAGCATGGAGCTGGAGTGTCTTTGAGCGTATTTCTGCCCAGCTCAATGCAGAGCTGGGTTGATACTGGTGGTCTTTAGAGATGCTCCACATAACTGACAGTTTTCTGGAACTGGTGAAGCTGCAAGAGCCAGAAGAGTCTGGGAAGTCCTGTGGAAAGTGGCACAGGACCAGATTTTGCAATCCTCAACCCATCACAGGCACATTATTTCTCTAAATTGCATTAATGTCTGATGTCATTGTCGTATTCAGCACTGTGAAAATTAATTTCAATCTAAAATGTTTTGATTCTATGGTAACTGTTAGAAACTGTTATGAATATATCTTCTTAAGGGCCTGGTAATGTCAGTGGAAAGACTCACAATGACTTTAACTTGGCCTATAAATCTTTGGCTCCATCTTAGAATGCAGCCTCCTAAAATGGATGGAAAAGGCCAGATTTTTCACTCCAAGTTTTTGCCTTTACTTTTTTCCTCCATACCTTTTCTGTCATAAGGTGGATGCAGGTTTAAATGCAGAATAGGAGGGTGCATGCATACTGGAGGCTTTTAAGAGCATGTTAGACATGAGCACTCAAGTCGGGAATGCTTTCAGTTTGTTTAGCTGACTCTGCCTTGCAGCAGCAGAATAGGCCTGCTAACTTCCAAGGTCCTTTTGTGAGCCCCCCAAAGCACAAATGCTGTGCTTCTGTGTTTCACCTCTTCATCTGAATTCATATTTATTTCTCCTGAGCACAGCAGTGTGTGCAATCAGCCACAGCCCTCCTTCGGGATGGGCTGCATGTTTAGTCTCTAGACCATTGCCAAAAAAAACATCATTAAGCGAAGCAGGCATTTGACACTCTCTTCTGTCTTGCAGAGAGAAAATCATTCCCTTGGCCTCGCTGAAGCCGCTGATCTTTGGTCTCTGCTGTCATCCACTGCACGCAGCCTTCTGTCTGCTGACAGGTGGCTGCAAACTCGGGGAGGTTTTAAAGCCCTAAATCCACAGAAAATTATGTAGGAAGAGGGATGTGCTTGTGCCTTACAGTCCTTCTCAGGTGCTAAAACAAGTGTTTGTTCCCCCAGCCCCTGTCACAGCTGGAAACATGAGCTCTCATGTGTTCTCATTACATGTGGCAGGATAAGAACTCCAATTTTCAGCAATGCAGCATCACTATCAAATGGAAAGAAGGAAAGAAGCAGCAATGGAAGGAAGGAAAGAAGAAGCAGCTGAATTGTCCACATGGCCAAGCATGTGGGGTGTCTAGTTTGGAATGTTTAATACATTTCATACCTAGGGAAACTGAGGCATGGAGAGGTGGCGTGGCTCGTGGAAGGATACCAGGCAGGCTACTGATGGAGCACCTCAGAAATCACAAATCTGTGTGCCTATGGGGACTGCTCCAAAAACCTGCTTTCCTCTAATCTCTACCCTTAGACACGTGGGTTGTCACCTTCAGCCCCACGTCCTTCAGATGTTCAGCCCCAAATTACAAAGGTCCTTTCTGTTACAAGTGGAGTCCACTGAGGCTCTCCCTCTTGCCCTGAATAAGGGACATGGGGCAGTTTGCAGAGATCTGGTATCAGCTTCCAGACTGATGCTCATGGAGTGATGCTCAAGCCTTCATTTCCCCTTTTCTGCCACAGCAGGGGTACTAAGTGCTTCCCCCCAGTCCTACACCCAGCAGAAAAGTCTTTCCTACATGCTTCATCTCGAGTTGCACTGGTCTGAATTTCTGGAAACCATGGGCCTGCTTCCTACTAAATGGGTAAGGGATGAAGGGTAGCCACCCCACTGACCTCCACTTCTTCCCCTGGTATCCCCAGGTGATGAGAGTCAAGGGCAGGTAAGGCAGCTGGACATACAGCTCTTCAACGAAAACTCACAGCCCTAGTGTGTTTGTTTTTCTTTGTTTTGCTTCATGCAATATCCATCCCTGAACTTACTCAACGTTTGGGGGCTGTTGACCCATCTCACCGGGTGCATGCTGCGCTGTACCCTCTGCTCACTCTGCTCCTGCCCATCCTCTTCCACAGCCATTTCAGTGGCATGACAGCAGGCACTTTTGGTAAAGGTGCAACCAACTGAGCGATAGGGCATGTTGTTCAGATCCTGCACAGCTCTCTCAGCAATTTTCTTGCCAGTGCCGTGCCGTGGCTCCTTTCAGAGGCAGAGATGGCGGACGCAGGCTGTGCGGGGGGAAAAGGAGCAAATGGACACGCCTGCTGGAGGGCAGGGAGGGGGTTGGCAGCAGAGCAGGAGGAGGCAGCCATCCATCCTCTCGCTGTGTTCTCCTGCACTGCCAGCCCGTTCATGCCTGCAAACAGGAGATGACTCAGCCTGGACTGCAGGGCGTTGCTCAGCTCACCTGCTCAGCCGCTCTGCAAGCAACAACTTGGTGGCTTCAAAAAGACCATCCTGGTGCCCCCTCCTCTGACGAAGCTGCAGGACTATGCCCAAACATTCAGATTACAATATGTCTTCCTTTTTGTTCAGCTGAAAAATAATTCGATCGGATCCTCAGATAGGGAATCAATTGTATTTGGAAATGACACAAAGGGCTGCCCTTGCTTCTAAGCATCCATGGCTGCACTCACCAGGTTTGACTGATGATGTGATTATTGTCCATACCAAATGGTCACAGAGTCACAAAATACATGGCCAGCCACCCATCCCATCTCTCCAACTTTTCCAAAGACTAACCCAGCACTTCGTTGCAGCACAAAAACCCAAGAGGTATGTCATGCATTCAAGTCAGCTCTGAAATGCATGGGAAACAGCCAAAGATTGCTTGATATGCTGGTAGGACAAATCATTATCAAAACAGACAAACAGAGCTATGATGGGAAATTCCTGTAAATGAATTACAGATTATAAGGTATCTGTTGTTATTTATATAAATAGAAAGAAACAAGTATATATGCATACGTTTGTGTGGACAATACATATAAACACACTTAGGTACATATCTGTTCCTATAACACAGCTTTCATGTATGTACTTTCTGGCTGTCATCCTTCAAACTGTGTTTGAAAGACAAAAAGAAAACAGTAGGATTGTGTGGCTGTTGTGTGTGGCACAGTATTTTGAAAACTGATTTTCGAAGCAGTTTGAAAATAGCAAAGAAGGAGAAAACAAGAACAGAGTTCATCATGGCTTAGCAGAAGGAGGCATAGAGTGCCAGAGGCTTCGACAGAGCACACGTGTGCCCCGGCTCTGGTGTCGTCCCACAAGCTCTAGGAAGCTGCTGGCAGGTCAAGGTCTGAATACCTTTAGAAAGCTGGTCTTACTTGGTCTCTTCTGCAATTGCTCACATTTAAAATCTCTAACTTCTCCATCACACCAGCATGTCGGGAGACATTCTGAAATGGTAAAAAAATAAATAAATCATAAAGCACTGTAATAAAAGGCAGTTATTCAAAGGTAGGGTAGAGTTAATTACATTTGTCCCTGAGATCATCCTGATGTGCAGTGCTCCAGACCAAAAGCAACATGCACCCTTTTTGCCTCTCACACTCCCTACATGGACAGGACAAGGTAAAAGAGCGACTTTCCCCAAATACCTTGAAAGAGGGTGGGGAGGTGACATGGGCAGACAACTGACGGTGTCTATTCACGATCTCTGGAGAGAGCAGGTATCAGTGTCAGAGGAGCTGAGACAGCCTATCACACCGACTTCTGGTAGTCTAGGAAGACTGGCTGGAGTTATTCAGCCTCTCTGAGTAGTTGGGAAAAATCTGTCCATCTCAAGTCCTCTGGATGAGAAAGGTGATTTTATGGGTTTTGCAGTGTTTAATCGGATGGAGAAACACCCTTGCTGTTTCCCTCCAGGGACTTACTGCAAAAAAAATGTTAAATATGTGGAGTGTAACAAAGTAATGTTAATCACTTACCTAATCACAGTTATTACGAGGATTAAATAATCATTTTCTGTAAATCGGTTATAGATACTAATTATTGTTAATCAGCATCATTCTTAATACTGTAGTTCATTGTGAAAGCTCTTGCAGGCTTTGTGCTTTAGAAAGATGTATTCACTGTTGCTTTGAGAAGTACTATGGCTCCACTCACAGAAATATTTTAGTTTAGTTTCTTTTTGTTTTATGGATGTGGTGGCTTTACATTTACATATAAATGTATGAATGTTTGAATACCATATACAACCTCGTTGATAGTGGGACTCATTAACAGTGGGCCTACTTTCTCTTCAAATCTTGTTCAAACTTTTTATCAATTCATTATGATAAAAATGTCATGGATTCTGTTTTTCTCCAGGGTTGAATACCAGAAGTTGCACTAGTAAAACAGCTCTACCTCAGTGATAATACACAAATGAAAATAATTATTCAGCCCTGAACAAGCATTGCAGGACCTGGAAGAAATCATTACAGTCTGTTAGTTGAAGTTTCGTGTCCTGACATGCTAGCATCAGGCTCATTGGGAAGGCCACCACTTCACTGCATCACCAACTGCATCCTGACAGCAGCTCAGCTGGACGCTACGAGCTCCTGTCCCAGCGAGAGCAAAGCCTCTGCTGGGCAACGCAGGCTGCTGGGACAGTGCCATTCCCCACTGCAGATGCAGCAGCCGAGCTCCTCGCCGGCCTCTTCACGCATCAGGCCCCAGAGAATTCAGCGCTGGATATTGAATGTCGCCTCTGCTGTGGCGGGATGCTCCCACGGCACCTCACAAGGACAGGGACCGCTCCCGAGCTCCCCCCACGAAACTCCAGTGTTGCAGCTGTAGAGGGAGGTGACCAGGAGGAGTGAATTTGTGGGGATGAAAAAGCCCACTGGATGTTTTTGGACCCCACCAAAAAATGCAGCCTGTTGCTCAGCAAGTCCTTTTGGGGTGCCCAAAAGAGACAAGGAAGAGCAGGAGAAGCAGAGATGTCCAAAGCTGGGGGCAGAGGCCACAGCGAGCTGATGCTCCCTCCATCTTCAGTTACATCTGCAGTGGTGGTGGCTGCCCCTCCTGGCCCACACAGTTTATTCCTGAAGGATGAATGGAGTGTGTGGGAAACCTCTCCTGGAAGCACTAGTTTCCTCTCCTCCCCATCAGCTACACCACTTCTCTGTCCCCAGCGATGGGCTGGAAAGCTCTGGCCTTTTCTCTCTCTTTCTTCACTAGAGGGAGGAAGCAGCTAATATGCAGATTTCTTTGAGCGTGTATCCGATTTTGTCCTTAAGTTCAGGAATTTGCATTTCCTCATCTCTAACGTCAGAGACTAAAAGCTCTTCAACCTTGCTGGGACATTGCACAGACAGGTGATACCCAGGAGGCTCACACAGAGCACACAGATAGCACTACTCACAGGGCTAAAGACAGGCAGGACCCAAAACCTTACGAAACGTGAAAGCTTATATACTACGTAGTTTAGGGTTTACATACTGAACAGATATTTGTAACGCAGCACTTCAAAGCATGCCGCCGAGGATACTGCACCGGTGCTATATCTGCAGGCAGCCATGTACACACAGTGCATGCACTGTGCAATATCCTGCTCCCGGATACTTCTGCTGCATTTTCATTTGCTGGTCTGCAGTGCGTGAGCCTAACAGCTTGCTGTAGGTACCCACACACGAAGCCTGAGGCAGAAGTGTTGTTACAGTTTCCAAGAAAGCGTGTTGCCCAATTGCCTCCCTTTCTGCCTGGAAGCTGCACTGAGGCATCCTTGGCGTTCGCTCCCCACAGTCTCCAGAGAGGAGGCTGAAATCAGGAGAGAGGAAAAACCCAAATAAATGAAGAGGGCTGGGAGCTACACTTCACGAAACAGTTTCTGATACAGACGAGAGGAGAAGCAACGAGCGCAGTCTCGCCCCGCCGCTAGCACACACCCCGCGCGTGGGCTGAGGAGGAAATCCCCATCCCGAAGTCGGGTGAGTATGGATGCTCTCCGTTCCTGTGGCTGCCATCCCTCTTCCCCAGCATGTTTCCATGGCAACCGATCCACCAGGCTTGATCTAGCAGTGCCAGGACCTGCCCGCTCTGCTCTGGTCCTACAGGCGCCAGCTGGAGGCTCTCTGCCCCAGGGACATCCATCTCCTCCTGCATTTTTGTCTGCAGAGCAGGACCAGGCGACGTGGGCTGGGCTGGGCAGGCAGCCCGGTGTCACGTCCCTGGGACCGCACGCCATAGCTTTGTTCTGGTGGGGGGTTATTTTGGAGAGGCGTCCCCACACAGCACCAAGCTCCCCTCTCACTGGCCCAGCGTTCCCGGGGCTCCCCGCTTCAGGCTCCCCGCTGCAAACCACCGGGATGTGAGACTTGGCATGCAAATCAGGAATGGCAGCGAGTCACTCTGGGAGCACGAGAGAGAGGGAAAAAGTCTGATGGGAGGAGGGCGGTGGACTAAAATGCTTAATGCATCAGGCTGTCTGCAGACGCAGCGGAGACCCTAGCCTAGGAAAAGGGAGGAGCCATAGAAAGAGACAGCACCAAAAACTAAGCACATGTTTTCTGAGCGTCCCTGCATGGGGTGGAGGAGACAGGCAGGTACGTGAGCAGAAGAGGGATTAATGGGCAAGCGTGGGGATGAGCTGTGCGTCTCCCAGGCAGGTAGCCAGCCTGCTGTCCCAGCACCGGCCCATCCACAAGCGGGGGTTGCACACTGAGAGGGGAGTTGCATTGCTCTGGGTCTTGCAGCAGGTCAGTGTGCATCCAGCACAAACCTGGCCCCACAGCACTGCCTTCACCGCAGCATGGAAAACAGGGAGAAAATACAGTTTAAAGGGGAAAGCACTAGGCAGGTGACTCAAGTGCCTCTTCTGCTGTTGGCCCCTTTGGTAAGCAAGTTGCACAGACTGCCTGTGATTCAGTCTCCATTTCCAGAACAGGAATGACATCCTTATTTCCCAGGGACACTGCGAGAGGAAAATGCATCTTGTAATCTGGAAGACTCATCACCCTGCGGTAACAAGGTTTGTTCATATACAAACCTTCTCATGTGGATCCTCAGCGCAGCCAAGAAATCTCTTGCCTCTTCAGCCTTTGCAACTTGTGGGCATATAGGGAAGCATTTATTCTGGGAGCTGAGGGGCCTCCTTTTGCTGTTGGCTGCTGTGACAGTCTCTGGAAATACAGCCAGGCAGAGCAGCACATGGAGAGGAAAAGGCGTCTGTAGCACAGCACGTACAAGCAGGCTATGGAAGTCACTGCCACTGGGCGTCACTGTGCCCACGAGTTTAGCAAAATTGAAGACGTAAGCATTTTCTTACATGCACAAGAGAGTATCCAGGCTTGTGGAGAGCCATGGTCTTGTTAGCTTCTGTTTTGGAAGCCAAGTCAAGCCCTCAGGGGCTTGCCTGTGGCATATTATCCCAAAGCTGCCTTCTTACACTCCCCCTGCTTGTCCGGAGGGCTGTGGCCAGCAGCAGGATGATGGAGCGCTGTTCTTGAACATGGTGTCTGCTTCAGGTGTCTCTCCGTTGTTCTGTAGCCTTTTTTAAAAATGCTGTCAGGATCAGGGAGGTCTAAGCGACCTCTTGTACATGCTCCATCTTCTTCGCCGTCCCAGGAAGAGGGAGAGGGCCCATGTCTTAGTTATTGCCATTGTAATCAGGGAAGCTCAGTGCATCTACATCTAGCCATCTTATTTTTGAACGGCAGACTTTTGCAAGGTGCCAGGATCCTGAAAGCTGATAGAATGTTGTCTGAGACTGATTAAACCTACTTAAATTTATACAAGAGAAAAGCAATGTAACCATGATCCAAAGTGAGGGAGAGCATGGACTAAAGGCATTGGATTAGCACCAGTGCCATGGCAAGACAGCTTCTTTCAGTGCTGGGATTAAATATACAGCCAGGCTGCTCTGCTGTGAAAAATGCCACCTTTGCAAGCACTGCTCTTGTCCTTCTGTCCTTTCTTGGTGGATCCATCTGTGGCTCCTGCATTGCCTCTTACCGGTGGTTACCAGCCATATACAATGTAATCCACTCATTTCACCCACACAAGTACCTACCATGAGGGTCCTGCTCAGCTACCGCCAATCATCCACCTTTCTATTTGTGGTTCATCACCCTTCCTTCCATGCCTTATCTTCATCCTTAAAACTGCTGAACCTGTCCCAGCACTTCCCTTCCATGCCAAGGGCCATCCCTGGGCAGCACCGGAGGCTACCTTTGCGTGTGAGGAGTAAGTTACCCTGATAACCCCACCTTTTTTTTCATCACTGCATGCTCCATTTCCACCCAACAAAGGTAGTTCTCACACCGAACACCAACACCAGTGTTAAAATATTAACATACCACATGCGTTTCAGTGGGCATTAACAGTGTCACAGCTCCCCGCTGCAGAGCAGATCTCAGAGGGGTTTCACATGCTGATGTATGAAATTCTCTTCCCCACTAATCAAGACAAGATTTTCAGTGTCAAAGCCCCACACACCAGGCAGGCTTGTTGCAGTTTTTGTGAGATGAAGCGAGAAGAAAGCTTGGTCTGAGCACCCAGCTGAGACAGCAGTCAATGCGTTGAGAGAGTGAGAACAGAATTTTTTGCTTCTTGGTTCATGGTCCCAGCTAAACCTCACTTATTTTTCGGCCATCTGTGTACCAACAGACAGCCCCCTGGAGCAGGGGTGCAGCCCACCAGCATCGCTGCCTGACCCGTTCCTGGGGCGCGGGGCTCTGCAGCGAAGGCAGCTGTGCTGTCCTCCCCTTCCACCCCCATCACCCAGCAGCTGGAGATGCAGCCAAGGTGTGGGAGAGGAATGCAGTGGATCAAAAGTGGCCGGGGAAGAACAGAAAAAGGCCAGTGAAAAGACAGCAGCCATTTCAGCGAAATTACATTACTTGTTTTCAGGGTCGGTACTTAAGTAATGGTAAGACTGCACACAATGCTGTAAATCTCTCCTTGAGCATAAGCATATGGAAAGTATTGTGGGATAAATTAACTTCATAAATTATGGTTTCTCTGTTTTCTCTCAGTCCTCCCTTCTCTTGACGATTAATACTTCACTTCTACCTCATTTCATGGGCTTTCTGCTTTGCCATAAGGGAGACATGACAGCAATGATTCCCAAAGGACTCAAATTCTTCTACGAAAGAACTTCTGAGCTTCCCAGGTATCATCAAAAACAGAAAGAAAACAAAGAGCTGTGCTCAGGCAGAAACAGATGGCCATGTTGTAAATAAAATAGCATGTGCTACTGCCTTGTCAGAGCTGGGACCTGTGCTTCGCTCCTTGCTCCCAGGCCAGGGTGGGTGAGGCAGGGAGCTGGACAGGTGTGTGGTGCTCCCAGGAGAGACCTCAGCACTTTCCCATGAACCCAGCCATGGGTTGGAAAGGGTCAGCAGATGCACTTTTCTCATTTGAGATGAGGTGCAGCTCTGCAGCGCATTGCCTTCAGCCTGCCCACAAGGTCTCCAGTTCCCATTTTGCTGCTGCACCACCCATGGTTTTGCTCCTCAATCTTCCCATCCCCCTTGTCAGGGTGTTCATCATGCCTGCCCTTGCAGCAGGTTTGAGTCCTCTGAAGGGCACTGTCCTTATCTGCTTTGACAAGGAGTCTTTATTGCGACTTGTGCTACACCAGGGTTTACAGCCACTCAAGTTCTCCCATGTAGAGCTGGTCAGAAAGCAGATTTCATGTCCTATGAGAAAACATCAAGATTTACATGTTTTTATTGTAAAGGAGGCAGAAAAGGGCAAATTTATTTCTTTTTACACTTAAATGATGTCCCAGGGAGATTTGCTCAGCTTTGATCCTTCTCTCTTTCCTCTTTTTTGCTTCTCCATTAAATAAGGTAAATATCACTTTGAATAATACGGCAAAATTCTCAGTAAGAAATAACTTCAGCTTTGGATAGAGGGCGTATACGGGCATATTTGATGCACATTTGATGGTAAAACACATGCAAATGGTGAAGAATATATTCCTGTGCTGATGCAGTGCTGTCCCCTCACAAAAAAAAAAAAAAAAAAAAAAGAAAAGGTTTTTTTAAGCGTCTGTGCTCAAACCCTTTCTAGCATGCACTTTGGCAATCAAGGTGAGCCCCAGTTTGTGTAGGAGCTGTCTTGCTGTTGAGCTGGGGCAGAATATGAGGGGGATGTTGAGTCTACCTTGGTTTAATGAAAACACTTTATCTTCCTGACCAAGATGAAGGCTCAGCCCTTCTCCTGCCAGAGACAGAAGACAGAAATGGATGGGGAGGGAGAGGGGAAATGGAGTGTGGGATTTTCCCACCGCAGTCCCAGGAGGGGCGTATTTCTGTAGCCAGGGTAAGTTACAGACAGAATCTGTCTGAAGACAGGAATAAATTTTTGAGGTTTCCCCCCTCAATAGTTCCATATTTTCCATGCAGAGAGACAGGGTTGGGATATTTCTCTTTGGAGGTCTGTGGGTCTTTGAAGTGGCTTCTTAAGTTTAAAATAGATATAAGGCAGAATGAAAAAGAGGTGACTTACACTATTTCAGTATGACAAATAGTACAGATTCCTTTTAATAACTAATTACAGCATCAATGCCATTCTTGACCAGTTCTGCCACATAAGGGTTTTCTCTATTAGCTTTCAAGGGTTTTCTCTATTAGCTTTCAATACCATGTTATTCTGCACTCTCGTGTATATTTCTGACTGTTTCGTGGCCTTGTAAATGAGCCTCTTGCTTGGCGTATGGATAATAAGGGTGGGCAGAGAGGCTGCTTCAAGAACATGGCTTTTTCTGAACTTGATATATGATTTAGCAGAACTATACCTAGCTCACCTATTGCTCCTATCTGGTGGCATTATTTTCATAGCAGTCACTGAATTATCTGTAGTAGCAGAAATGAGGTTCAGTTATTTTTCTTTCAGTTGTCCCTGAATTTAATGTAGTTTATCGATCAGGCTCCAGAGCCTCAAATATCTGCCCTGCAAGTAAGAAATGTGTCATGCAAAATTATTACTTTTGGCCTCAAATTTTATGCACCCAAGGTCTGATTTTTATCCCAAATACATTTTTCTTTTTTCCTTTTTCGGATGAAAGGTCTGAACAGCCTATTTAAATCAAACAAAATGTTTCTACTTTATGTAGAAGCCTTTGTCACTTCGGCTGCCATGGTCACATTCAGCTTTTCACCAGAAAGCTTGATAACGTAAAGGTTTTCTCCTATAACTCAAGATGCTAATTTTTAGTATCCTTCTCTCATTGCATTAAGCTTTAGCTATGTGCTAGATACAAACTCTACAGTTCCCTTGAGAAGTGTCTCTTCTAGTTTCTTTTACCCAGGAAGCCTGCTATTGGGATTATCCTTTTAAACTATATGGCCAACTGCACCTTCAGTCCTTTTTCTGATATATTTATGAGAAAGGGTTGAGGAAGGGGCTGAGTTTGTGTTCTTTCTTCACTTAAGTGGCAATCTGTTGAAGGTGTAAGGGCAAAAGCTAACCAATGCAGAATAAAAGGTTTTAATCATACTTTTTAACTGTTTACTTTGCATCTGTTGGTGTTGCTCTCTATTTACTTCCAGTGTACAAAGAACATTTGGGTGAAAAGAAGCCTTTGTTGAATATTTAAACTGCCACTTTCTTCAAGTAAGCTGTAAAATCTCATAACAAACATGTCTGAGATTTCTAGGAGTCTTTCAGCAAAACCTTAGATAATTCCTGCTTAACAGGGGTTGAGAAAAAATTAAAATAAGCAAAAACCTTTAAAAAACAATAAAAATATTTTTGGGGGCTTATGGAAAGGAAAATGGCCTAATCTTAAAAAAAAAGTTAGGAAAAAATATGCTACAAAGCCTTGGCACCTTCAGTTGACATAAGGGCCTTCAATCTGTTGAAATGAGAATTTTTCTTAGTTGTTTTATACAGATAACAAGCTTCCCCCCCCCTTATGTTGCATGCACATTCTTGTTGGCACCAGAATATTCTCTTGTCTCCTTTAAGAGAGAAGAAAAAAGCAGTAAAAATTCATTGTTATGTCACTTTATACTGATGACAAATGGACCTTTAAATGCATGACAGTCAGAAGAATTTGGCAGACTTTTTGAAGACAAAAAGAGAAGGAGGTCAGGGTTAATTTAAACACAGAATTTTAGCTTCTAACCACATTTGATCTTATCTTGAGAGAAATTATTTAATGGATTATTGCATGGAAATGGAAAGAGCTGGAAAAACCTTTAAAGTCATCTGACACAGCATTGGATTTCCAGCATATTTTTGAGAGTCTGTCTTGGAAAAAAAAATGAAGCAGCTACAATTTCAGCCCTGAACTTCAGAGGGAAAAAATATTTGTGCAGAGCTTTGTTGCTGATGAATGGGAATTACCTCAGAAATAAGTTTACTGTGTACAATTTCCTTGCACATGGTACAGTGAAGTGAAAGGGATATTCTTCAATAAATAAGGCAAAACAAGCTTTGAATTTGCAGTGGGACATCAATGAGACAACCAAGGCTGGTTTTGTTGCATGTTGACCATGGCAGAATGCGCAGTGGATCTGCATCTTGCACACTCTTTCCTCCCTCTTTGGCTACCTGTGACACTAATTTTCATTCTCATATGGTTATTATTCACTCAGCATTGTTCAGAGCCTGGTTGTGTGTGTTGAAGGCTGGTACACAGTTGTGGAAAAAAGTCTCTAGGCTGTAATGGACTGCCTAACTCTCCTCTGCTGAAGACTGAGGGTCTGTGTTCTTTGCTGGTCTAGCAATGGTAGTCAGTAAGTCTGGTAAAAGTGTGAGGTTTCCTGTTTCCCAGTCTCACACAGAAGGTGGTCAATCAGACAAGTTATCTTTCAGCTGGTGGTTGTTCCTCAGAAGTAAAATATCCCAGAAGAAGTTCATGGGCTATCTAGTATTCCTGGACGAGTAGGAGCAAATATATGTATGGAAAGGCATGCATGTGTATGCTCTCTTTGCACCTTTTCTAGTGCAAAGAAGATAACAAAGACATATGGGGCATTTTTGCAGTGGCTGAACATTTCTGCTCAAACTGGTACCCTGCCACCCATTTCCATTTTCACCCTTTCCATTTTCAGCAGTGTGGACTCTTGTGTGCAGGAGAGCTTTTCCCACATTTCTCCAGTTTAGCCTCATTAGGCAGGCCAGTTCTGCAGGGAGGTGTGGAAATACAGTGTAACCATGATCTGGAGAGCCACTGGAGGCTCTGTCAATGCTTCTGGTCATTTTGTTCATTGTTACACAGAAATTAAAACTTAGAAGGTGCTTGTCTTAGTTTGCTGAAAATTTAGCCTAGGTCCTGCAACTGTTTATGACCATTAAAACCTTAACAGCACCGTGCATGGAATTAAGCACCTACTCAGAGATGGCAAAGTTGTTACTTAGACCTTTGGCTGCAAACCTGGGTCAAACGATGCAACTTTTTGGTTCCCCCTGATTTTTCTTCTGGATGTGACATTTCCACTCTGTACAGTCCTAAGTATTTTCTAATCTTCTGTTTAAATCTATGTGCCTGCTATATGTCGAAGAGTATCTGATGTCTTCTTAAGTGAGTAGTTTCTTTGATATCTTTTTCTGTCTAAATAGTTACTGCTAGATCAGGGAACTCCTCTGGGAAGAAGCCACCTCATTAGCGTTGGCTTTGTGTTGTGTCTGTAGCATAGAGTAACCCTGAGCTTAGCCCCAAAAATCTGCTGGTTTTAGATATGATGGCAAACTGGGTGAACTCCATGTGTAAGTATGGGGGGCATCAGTAAGCTCTCTGGGTCTCAGAAGTGCCCTGTGTCACGACAATCCTTTCTTATTCAATGGGGTTTGCTACCCAAATTATGCTTGATGCAAAATCACGGTCTTTACCACTGTAGCTGTACTGGTAAAAAGTTTTGTGCGTTGACTCCACCAGTGGAAGGCAGAATTTTAGAGGATCTTTCAGGGTAGTTTCTGCTGAATGGGGAGTGGGAGAAATACTGGCAGTGCCAACTCAAGGAAGTCAAATTCAAGATATCACAAGAGAGAAAGAGGCTTTTAGTTGATCCGTTTAATTGTTTTCTGGGCACATTAAGAGTTCATTCCCTATTCACCGGATATTCGACAAAAATAACATTTATTTTTGCACCCCTATGTCCCTTGTTATTCAAATGTCAGTGCTCAAAATAAATAACATATCTTTTCATCAGCCTTCCAGTAAAATAAGACCAGGATCATGATTATTGATATTTTGGAAGTGGCAAATGGGGAAAAAGTCCAAGCAATGCTTTAAGGACATTTTAGCCTGATAAATAAGGAAGTTGTCCTTAAAGATCTTCTTACATTTATATTATCAGTGATACAAATTACATGAGATACCAAAAGTCAAGAAGTCTGTTTCAGCTTTTGCTTGAATTAGTCACTTGTAGAGTTTTCAACTTTTCTCCCAATTGTCATTTGTTGCATTAGCCTAATTTTCTTGAAGCTTGCCTCACATTTTGACTGCCTTTCAACTAGAGAGTTGTTTGCAAATTACTCAGTTTAATCAATGCCTGACTCGGTCTGGCCTTTCTTATTAGCCCAGGAAATGTGAATTGGTAAACTGGGAAAACCATGCTCTGAGCATGATTAGCAAACACAGTGCAGGGCTTGGTTTTGTTTTTATTAGAAAACATCAAGAACTGTTATCAAATCAAAACAGTGGATTTTTTTCATCCATTTGATACTGTTATAAATCATACAATATGAGACTGTCGTGAGTTAGGGTATATTTATTTTGGATCTCTCCAAGTAAGCAGCAGTCCAAGTAAGAAGTCTGCTTTGAATAAGCAGTCTTTTTAACAAGAATATGTGCTTACCAAATTGTAATTGTGTAAAGTTTGTCTACACATGTTAGAGTGCACAGAGTATGGTCTTTGATATATGGGGGGAAAAAAAGGTGAGTTTTTTAAATGTTAATTTGCATGAAGAAAGAGACTCCCTGATGTAGACTACATCTACTTTGGCATAATTTTATAGATTTTTGCACTGTGTGCTGCTGAGACCCTGCTTTTAATACCTCAAACAATTAAAAATTTCTTCCTGAATGTAAGAAGATAGGTAAGAAATTCTGAGCAGTCAAAGATTTTGTCTAATGGGGGCCTTACTAATTGGATAGTGTTAACATTACATCTCCTAGGACCATGTTGCAACTTTTTAGGCTTCTGAATTTTTGATCTGGTATCATAATAACCACACCTGTCACATTTTTTCAGGTACCATATCTCAGAATAACATCAAGCACTTTTCAATCAAGATGAATGCTTATGGAAAAATGTAATTGTTACTGACATTGCCTGTTATAAACAGTAATTCTTTTATTACTGTTTCAATTTTTTGGTGAAAGCATCAAAAATCTTATTTTTTTACCACAAATGCTCAAAAAACCTTACAAACACTAGTTTTATTTTAACAATTAAAAATATATATAAATCAGGAGGAAAAAGTTTTTAAATATTCCTGTTTAAAATTCACTTAATTTTTTAAAAATTTAATGGAATTAGATATTGTTATTCTTTACAGTAAGAAATTCAACTACCTACCAAACTGGAACAGTGTTTATCTTGGTATTTCATGGGCATAACACACAAACAATTTAAAAAAAAAAAAAACACAACCCAGCAACATATAAAGCAAAATTCTTATCTTCCAATATAATAATAACAGATGTAATTCAGGTAAGAAGTGGATTTGAAGTAATAAAAAAAAATAAATTCAAGAAGCGTGCTGTCCTTTTTGAGTATTAAATCTGGAGGAAAAATAGTTTCACCTGCCATAATTTGCTTTACCTTCCTTTGCATTTCTTCCCTTAAGTCTGGTGGCCTGTACTCCCACACACTCCTGTAGAGCCCTCCCAGCTTCATATATAGCCAGTGTCTCCATTTACTGTCTGTCCTTTGGGATTAGTGAGACCTTGCCTACTTCGAAGAGGTCTGCAAATCATGTCTGTTAAGGAGAAAGCATTGCAGTGTTGGAGAGGAAGATGCAGGCGTGACCCGGGTGGCCAACCCTTGCCTCCCCTGCCTTTCACTTAATTTACAAAGTTAGTTAGCATGAAATCAGGTTGCATACACTGGAACTGCTCCATCACATGGAGGCTCTCTGATGTCTCCCTAAGTAGATATTCCTCCATCCATCTGTATTAAATACACCTCTGATAGAACTATTCCTAGATGTGTCAGCATTCCCTACAATTAGGAGTAAATGTCATTCCTCATGGGTAGAGTTGCAAGTGGCGAGCGGTTTCAGTAGTCAGTAGCTCTCTGGTTATTGATTACTAGCAGAGAAGTGACTTCAGCTTTCACTGCAGCCATAGCAGGGTGGTCAGCAAACAGCTTGTGCTGTGCATCTCCGCTGCGATACGGAGTATTTTAGCTCCCCTTGACACGGGTGGCAGGCGAGGTCAAAAAGTGCTCGAGGGCAAGGTGGGGCTGGGCTGGGAAAACAACATCAAACCTTTTTCCAGTTTATCGAATATGGAATCATAGAATCATTTAGGTTGGAAAAGACCTTTAAGATCATCGACTCCAACTGTAAATATATATGTCACTACATTTTAATTTCAATGTTCTAATTAACGACTGCTTTAACCTCGCTAAGACTTTGAGCCTATGGGAGCTGCATCGACATGGAGAGTGACAAATGAGCTATTTCTATTAGGTCTGCACTTTACACTTGTCCGCATAGAGGTAAACAACTCCACAACTGCAAGGCAGAAGAGAGAGCCTGGGATGTAAAATAGGCCATTAACAGAGAAGCACACCTGCCGAAGCACATCGTGCCTTTTATGAGGTGAATTTCAGTTAAGGTAATCAGACAGAAAATTCAGAACCATCCTGCTCACAAGGTTTGTATGACCCATGCCATTTAGAGGATGTGAAAATGAGCAATGTTTGTGAGCTGATTTAGAGAAAAAGCATTTAAAAATTAATATTTAAATTAATAGATTTTCTTTAAGGAATTTTATTTAATATAGTTAATAACTGTATTTTCAGCCACATAGTTTAAGTAAGTATTTGTTATATGATGTATTATTTACTGTTTGATAAATGTCATTTAAAGAAAAACATTTAAAAATTAATTCGTTGCTTGACAATGTCCCACTAACTCTTCTACTAGCAACTTTGCAGACCCTAAGCACTAGAATATTTAAAAATGCACTTGCAGCAAGATTCCCCACTAGTGACCAGCTTGAAACTGGATTCCACATTTCCTATGAGTAAGACACCAGTTACGCTGAGCCTCAGCTGGACGTCTGTATTATGGATCAATAACACTTGAACCACCATTTCCCACAGAAGCAAAAATAACACCTAGGCTGTGCTTAACTAGACGTAATGTGAGCAGTCCCACTGATAACGCTGGGGGTAGCCCACAGTACAGAGTTAATCCCATAGTTTGCTGGGCTGCTGCCTTTTTGTGTCTCTGTCACGATCCTTGATCTTCCCACAGTCAGAAATAAGCCTTTCCATCTAAGCCCTCTATATATCACTCCTAGCAGGAGTTCTGTGCCTGTCTAATTTAACGATAATGGCCAATGAACCCGACATTTTATATTGGTAAGAACAGTGAGTAAACCTAACATTGTAACTTTTTTTTTCCCAAAGTAATTTTCCAAAGCTCCTTTATTAAAAAAGGATTAATGACATTGGGTAATCCAATATTTCTCTGCTACACTGTTAATTTCCTTTACCCAGCTATGTCAATTAAATGCCAGCCATTAGTGCAACTGCTCAGTTTGTTCTAATGAGGTATGTATTGATTTATAATGAACATTTTCTTTTTTCAAGATTAAATGTAGCTTGGAAAAAATGGTTAGAAAGCCTGACAGGACACACATTTTTGTTCCACTTAGGCAACATATTCACTTTTTCCCCACCACGGCTGCTACAAATGTCTACAAATATACAGTGAGATGGTTAATTACAGTCGTGATTCAACAGTTGGATCCCCATGGGATCTCTGCAGAGGTACTCGAAGGTGAGGGTGAAGATCAGGTCTGATTGTACTGCATTTTGAAAACAGCCCAAACAGAGGACTGCTCTGAGGCTGTTCTCTGTGCATTTGAAATCGCTTGTTGCGAGAAACGCTCTTGCAACCCAGAGGTCTAGTCCATGTGCAGAGCAACGTGCTCCTCTAACTTTATGGTCTGTTACTGCTCTGCGTGCATAGATCATGATGCTGCATGACATTAAAAAGTCATAAATATGCGAAAGCAGTTCTGTGTTGGCACAAGCACTTACCTCAAAACCTGGGAGCGGAGGGAAGCCAGGGGAGTCTCGGAGTGCCTGCACACACAGACACTGGCGTTGTCTTGTTTCTCAGCAAGCCCATTTCCAACGCAGGGCCAAGAGCTGTAATTTCCATTTAGCAGGTCACAGTTGCTTTCCAGAGTCATTTTCAGGTCTATAGAACAGGCTTGAAGGTTTTATTTGAGCACACATGGCACGGTTGGGATATATTTCAGAAATACCTTCCAACAGCCAAAGCCATTAAAAACATTCGCAACAACCTGTACCAAAACTTAGGTATGTAGCTGAGGAGAGTTTGAAGCTAACTCACTTGAAGCTCACTTCACCGTTAACTTGGGTCGCAGGCTTTATAACTGATTAGGAACAAGGAATGTGGTCTCCTGGACATGAACAAATAAGAAAAATCACAGTCTTAAAAGGGATTGAGTTAAAATCATCACAACCTTGGTGTGTCCTGGGAAATTTGCACCTAAAGAGAGCCAGGGCACGAGATCTCTGCTATGACCACCACCCTTATGTGATGGGTGAAGCCCTAACTCAGGGAAGCATCCAGAGGCTGAGCAGCACAGGCAGTCTCCTCTCCATCGGTGAGACACTTCCCAAGCGGAGCAGCCCCCCTCCCCGACACCCACCGGAGCCTTGGCCAAGTCGTTCCAGTGAGCTATGAGCAGCCTGCGAGAGGCAGGTGCTTCCCATCAGACCAAACACGCCCCGGCTTTGGTGAAGAACACCAGCCTTGGCTCCTCTGCAAAAATCACTCCATCACTCCGCCACAGCGCAACACAGAGGGGACCGATTACACCAGAGCCCTGGAGAAATTCCTCTTCTCCAATCAGCAAGGTAATTAATTTTAACTAACAGTCCCACTCCTACAATTACATAATACCCAGCTACATTTCAGAGGTGAAATTACTGTCAACCATCAGCTATCTTCTCTGCTATTTTGCATGAAAAAAAAGGAATAGGAGCCCTAGACTTAAACTTTGGGCCCAGTTCATCTTTGCTCCTGTCTCTTTGTACAAGGGAGCCTGCTACAAATGGCCTCTGGGATTAACTTTAAATCTTTCTTGAGGATCTGCACACAGATTTCTCCACACCCGAGGAGCTCTACAGTCTCTGAAATTGAAGAGAGAGACAGTGAAAGTGTGATGGGGGTAGTAAGGGTAAGGCAATACTACATGCCAGTGCATTTCTAGCTCTGTGCAATCTTTGGAAGCAAGGCTGCAGAGACCTGTTGCTCTTCTGCTAATGAAGGACTGATTTTTCCCGGGCTCCACCTTAAGCCTCTAATGGTCAGCTTCGCTCTCTGGTGCACTGCATACTTCAGACGCACCTTTTTGTCTCCTGCTCCAGGTGTCCGAGCTCTTCCAGGTTCAGGTGCTTTTCAATCACAGCTGTTAAGAACAGCTGGTGATCATTACTAAGGAGGGATTTTAGAGCCAGGACTTCAATCTGGAGGCAGCTCCATATCAATAGGAAAAGTGTACAAACCTCTGCATTTGCAGAAATATGAGTCATGAGAGATGCAGGTGACATCAGTCCTACAGAAAGCTGGCTTGAAAATAAGCATGGGGAAAAAAACTAAAATGGTTTTCTTCAGTTGCAAAGCCACAAAAATCTGTATATGTCTGTTTTAAAGATTTTTTTTCTTTCAAAATGACCATATTTAACAGTTTTCCTGGGGAGAAAAAGTAAAACACTTGCAGTTTTCTCATAGAGCTCAGCCCAGCTATTATTTGGCTCTTACTTTGCTCTTACTGAGATACCTTTTTTTTCTGTGATAAAGCATAAATGGAATTAATTTGCAGTCAGTCTTGTTTGCATTTGTGCCTGAGCAGAGCTTGACAAATGGCTCTGGAATTTAACTATGGTTTGGTTACCTTTATAGCATTTGAACAAATCAGGGCTTGTTTCATCCCCTCCCCACTGCCAGGAAAAGAGAAAGCAAAACAAGCAATCCCACCTAAGGCTTTCTTCCCCTCCAGAGTGGTATGGAACCCCATAATACTTGAGACACTATAACCGCAGCAAACTGCTGGTTTTTTAATAGAAGCCTGCTTTTATGTCTTGTATAAAAAAGTATTGTGTATATGCTCAGAGGTTTTTGAGTTATGCTTTTCAGCTGATAAATAGTTTACTATACTATACCTCACGGCATGGAGGATTTAATGCCTAATATTACAGACTTATGTAATTGGCATTTGACTTATACAAAATCTCAAGCAGGCCAAAAGTGCTATTTTAAACTCTGTTTGAGCTTAATAATTGAGCCAATACTCAATCAGTGCCAGATTTTATATGTGTCTGCCTGAATAGGCCATCCACTCTGATGCTAGCACACATGTATCCAACAAGCCAAATTCCACTCCTAAGAAATCACTAGAAGCAGGTAGGTATTTATAAATTTTGAATGCCAGAAAGAGCTATTATGATCATTTAGTCCAAATTTCTGTGCCGCATGAGATGTTGAACTTAAGTAATTTCTGCATCATGTGTCGATTCATTTTGACCTATATCAAAAACTTTAGAAAGATACATAGTTTAACAATGTCACTAAATGGGAATAACAACAAAAAAAGAGGCTTGTGTTCCTTTGCAGATGTTAATATTATAGCCAGCTATTCCAGCATTTAAGTGCTGAATTCACAGTAGCAGTTATAACTATTCTTTTCAACTTTTTTATACTGTATGTTCCTGGACAATGTAAAAGCTTTCTAGATATAATTCAACAAGAAAAAAAATATATTTTTAGCTCCTTATTTTGATCTTTTTTTTTATGTTTCCTCAAAAATAAGAGGAAGGGAAACTACAACCTTTAAAAATAATGACTGATTTCAGGTGGGTATGCAGTCTGAAATATGTGATAATGTGGAAAATATTTGAAGTCATAAAATAGACTCAGCTTCATAATCATTCAAATGTAGACATTTTATACAGCATTCTATTTAACATAAGGACTGTTTCAAGATATACAGACATATAAATTGTATGTATCTCAGGAGTGTGATATTTTAAAGTTAAGTCAGTGCCAGTGAAAGCCAATAAACTGACAGCAGCAGAGGCCTATAGCCTAAATTTACCTGGAGGTCTGGTGTAGTTTGGACTAAGACCATGAGAAGCGCATTGTCAAAGGATTTCGAACCTGAGAAGATCTGAGATGTGATGGGCTACTGCCAGAAACACAAGAAGCTAAAATAGTGTCCAAACTAAATAACTGGAAACCTACTTTCTCTTCCTTCCTGCAATTTCACCCTCTTCCCTTTCTGGAAACACCTGACAAACAGTGGCAATTCCTTTGAAGACGACCACACTGATATCTTTCTGCAGGGCTTCTGTGCCTTTTGAGGTGGAATAGGCTTTTTCAGCACAGGTCTAGCCTTCCCCCCCTCCCAGAAGCCTTAATAGAATGTGCTGCATTATACATATTTCCTTCATTCTCCCTTAGCTATGAAAAATAGTAGCCTCCCAGGGGATAAATCCTGACTCTCTACATCAGCATGTGTCAGCCGTGACAGCAACCATCCAAAGCATCCACTTCCTAAAAGTGTTATTCAATAGGAGAAAATTCCCTGCAGAGATTCCACCTCTTTGTCATCAACACTGATGACTCCAGCCCCTCTAAGGAGGAGCTTGTTCATCCACCTGTGTTTAGGTCTCTAAAGCTCAAAGACCAGGACACCATGGGGGTTCTTTCACCCTTTCTTTCACAGATTGAGGAACTGGTTCTTTCTACCTTTTCTCTCCCTGGCATACAGCATCTGGAGTAGACATAACAGACCACTGGCCTAGGCAGAAGGGATCTAGCAGTATCCAAGTATCTCCCCTTTGGTGCTTTGTGACAATGTAATGACACTTCCTTATCTTTGGAAGGTGCATCCATTCAGCCTATAACTAATGAATGGAGGTTTCCCAAACAGAATGGTTCAGATGAGACAGGTCATGTCCTGGCACTCACCCATACTGTGGAAGAAGCCTCACCAGAACATCTGGATGTGAAACACATCTTCCCTCAAAACTAGAAGCTGTGAGATGCCAACAGAAAGTTGAAAATCATGGTTTCTGAAAGTTGGTGTGGTTTCAAGGGCAGACTGGAAGCTGTTCATGGGTCAGGGAAGAGGAGGGTTTACCACAAGCAGAGAGATTGCATCTGACCCAGGAACAACCTGAACTGAAAGTAGCTGATGCCTGGGAGGCTGCTGTGGGAAATATCATTTGCTCCTGCCCTTATTTTCACTCTTACTTAGGCCACCATTGAAAGATATCAGAGTAGATGGACCCTCAGTCTGATGTATTCCAGCCACTCCTGCACTCCTGTGTTGTGACCTCTTGTGGAATTGAAAATCAGACAGCATAAGATGTAGGAAAGATGTAAGACTACATCAAAGAAGAGAGAACTAGTCCAAACTAGGCACACGTACTTTACAAACTGAACAAACGTAGTGTTCACATTTTCTTTGCTGAACTCTTTCAGCTTCTAACACTAATTCTGTCTTCATATCCAGGTGGCTTCTCTTTTGACCAGTAAAGTTAACTGTCTCTTGATATTTTTCAGCTACATACTGGTATCCAGATATGTACATGTTTGTAGGTAAGAAAGACACCGTCCAGTCCTGTGGAGCACCTTGAGGCCCAGCAGATCGGCAAGTGCACAGTGTGCTCCTTTCCATGAAAGCACAACACAGCTCAAGGTCTTTCCCTCTGATGGGTCTTATGCATTTTGCAGGAAAAAATAACTATTGTAATGATAACAACCAGTTTCACAGAGCAGGAGGAAAAAAACAATAGATTAATATAATAAAATACATCTGAACTCCAAGCTGGGCAAACACCAATATCTAGAGAAGACAAGCTTTCATAGGAGGCCATACACAATGATGGGTATAGAAACATGCAAAATAAAATAAAACAAAACATATAAAATAAAGCAAAATAAAACATATAAAATAACAGAGGCTAAGCACCATATTTACCCTTTGCTTCCTCCTGAATTCTCTTGAGTTTCTGCCTGGTTCCTTTTATTGCCTGAACAGAAGTAGTGGGTCTTGACATCTTTTGGACAGCTTGATCCAACCAGTCCTATAGTCTCACCCACCCAACAGCCCAGAATCAACCTGCCTAACTTCAGACAGTTCAGTGAGGCTGTATCTTAACAAAGGACAGATGATCTAGTCTTCCAAGGTGTGTTCCACATTTTGTACTTCTGCTGAACACATGAAAAGGGGATGCACAAAGAGAAGAACAGAGCTCACTGACGCTGGTGATTGAACCCACCGTTATGCCAATGTCTGCAGACATCTGTCTTTGCAGTAATAGTCTTTGCTCTAAAGAGGCCAACTTAGATGTGTCTGACTAGCCAAACTAACGCCTGTGACAGAAGCAGGTTCTCCTCTTTCCTTTTATGGGAATATCTTATAATTTAGTATTCAGGAGCAGTGCTGCTGGAATGGCTGACAAAGTGGTTCAATGTTACAGCACTGTGTTGACAGGATCCCCTGGATGGAAAACTGTGAACACCCTGAAATCCCTTCCCTGCAGTTTATTTGTTCCTCTGCTGACCACCAGCACACCCTTCCCCAGCCCTCTCTGCCTGCCTGGGGACAGGCCTCCTGCCCAGCGTGACTAAGGATGGTTCTCATCGCCTCTGCTGCAACTTAGAACACTGATGTGACTTGTGATATAGTCTTTCAGTCTGGTCACCACACGAGAGCTTGTGAAAGGACTTTTTTCTTTGAGAGGCACTTATGGCTACCTCAAAGAGAGGCACCGGGGTGGTTTACCAGCATGGTCATCTAAAACGGCTTTACAGCTTCTGTATGTGCTCTCAGAAGTGAATCAAAGTGAAAGAGTCCTTTCCTTTCTACTTCATCCTAGCAGAAAAATGAACACCTGTATACTGAAGGAACTCACTCTGTCTGTATGCTGTTTAACAGGCAACCTTCCCCCACCCCTCTCTACTTCCCCCCATTTGTCTAAAGGCCATCATCTCTTTGTGGAATTACTTCTACCATCACTAATTGCTAAGCTTCAAGGACAATGTTTTTATAATTGGACATCAGCCAAAACAACAAGCGTATCTAAACCTCTCAACTGTGTACCTATTGCCAATTTTACTGCTGCTTAACCTCGAGGAATTCAGCTTTGCTTTGAAACAGTTCATTGTTTTGAGTCAGACTTTCTTCTAATTCCCTTTCTTCATTTAAGGGAAAGTTCTGCCAACTCCATAGAGCTGGTGAAGGACATAATTGTAATGGATGAATATATCTGATTTCCTCACTTACATGTACATTTTCACTCATCATGTCTCAAATTTTACGCTCCACAAAGTCGAGTTTGTCTAAATCTTTGGATTTAACACGCTGTAGGGAACCTTAGCTCAGAATTAAAACCAGTTAAGGGACTAGGCATTTACGAGAGAAAGGTTGGGATGCTGTGACCGGTGAAATCAGTAGGAGTCTTTCTTCTTTACTTTAATGGAAGTTAGATTGGGTAATGGGTGGAAGCAAGCATAACTGCTTGAAAAGCCTGTGTCTGTCATCAGGAAGAACAGTATGAGGTGCATGCTCAGACTGACAAGGAAGCCATGCTCAGGTCTGCCGGCTCCCACGTCAGAGACAGCTTCCATTTTGTGAGAAAGCTTTAGATTCCACAGCTTTTAGTGTAAATGGGCAAAGGAAGACAAGGAGAAGATTAATATCCCCATGAAAACTTGTGAACTGTTTATCCAACTCAGAAAGCAAAGCAAACCGCACACACAAATCCTTTCAAGGCTGTTTTACTTCAAGACATGATGTATTGGTGCAATATGAAATTGGAGCAATTTCCCTGACAAATGTTGACAATGATCTCTAAATATTTCTTCTCAAAGTCAGTGGGAGCAAAGACAGTCCAGAGCACCACACCATCAGGCCAGCTCCCTCTTCCTCACGTACATCCAATGTGAAATGAGACCTTTACTTCAACACATCCCATGAAAGATCTCCTTGGACAAACTGACAGTGCCATTAGCATGATAAAAGCTTGGGTGAAGCTCCCAGAGGAATAACGCTTGGACACAAAAGTGTTCTGGCCCTCAGGGACAGCATGCCCTCAACAGCAAGGAATGCCTCCACTAACGTATTACAGCAGTCCTGTGTCCTCACTCCTCTTCAAGGCCTTGGCTTCAACGGAAGACATTGCGCTCAGGCAGCTGTTTGTGCTTACAGACCCATGACTGTACACAGAGGGATCTGCCCAGGCATGCCTGTGATTTAACTGCTGTGCTTTCTTGGCATGATGGGAAAGCAATTCGGCTTTTCCCTGAGCATCTAGGAGAAACACGTATTCCATCTGACACTGGCTCAATGTTATGGTAACCATCTCCGTAGTATCTAAATGGCTTCTGAGATTAAAATCTTCCTCAGTTCAGAGTTCCTGGAATAGCACGATCTCCTTCCTCATACTTTCTCTCACTGTGTGCTTTATTTCAGGTGCTATAGCTAAGTGGAACAGGCCACAAGCATATAGAACATCAGTTGCATTTTCTTTTAAAAAATGGGAGAAATAACTTATATTTTGATGGGCAAATGAAGAATCTATCCTTGAAATATGTTAGACTTCCCCCTTCCACTATTCTTCTGAAATATGTTACTGTTGTAAAGTTTTAGGGACTGCAGTTGTACTCTTTTACTGACGTGAAGTAAATAAAAAGGGACCATTGAATGTTTTACTAGTGACGCCTGTTAATTCTCTGAGCCAACAGCTGTGCAAGCTGCCTGATTATGTTTATTGATATTAATATGAACTATGCAAATCTTAAAATCCTGCTTCTTGTACCTGTTGCTTCTGTGTAGTAAGCACATGCAAATTTGTAATACTCCGCAATTTTTTATGTTAAAAAAATCTAATTCAACAAGGGGGGGGTTTATTATTCCATTGTTATTTCTGAAGTGCATAGAAGAGAGTAAATGGAAATAACATCTTTCTCCTATCTGTCTTCATGCATTTTATAAATGTTCTTGTTACCACCATCACCAAATATGATGAAATTGGTAGGGAGGGAGAATGAATTAGCCATAATCATGTAGTGGTAGGACCATAATGTGAACACAGGGTGCATGATGTTCCCATGATGCCCACTGAATGCTGCTCCTAGAGGATAGTGATGCAAGAAGAAAATACACAAAGCCAGAAAAGGATTGAGAGAAAAAACCCTGTGCCCATCACCTCAACCTTCAATTGAGTTCACCAATAGCATGATGTTGGGTCTGGGCTGGAAATACCCACCTTTGGCTAACACCGCTATTCCAGTTTACAACAACAACCACAACAACAATTCCATCAGAAAACCGGCATTATTAATGTAGCTATGCTAGCAGAAGGCATTTTTTGTCAGCTCACCTTACTTTTTGTCTGAAAGCTATGCCTCATTAGCAGAAAAATCTCCTGATGCCATGCCCTGTATTCCTACCAGGGGGCTGATAGTACAGCTGAACAGGCTACTCATAGGAGAACAACCCTACAAGCACAGGCAAGGGTTGTACATGGCTTGTATGAAATGGCACCATGGAGAGTGATGATTAGTGACAGACTTGGGGGAGGGAGGAGGGGATGCAGGGGGAGATGGGAGAAAAAAGCTTTACTTTTTTTTTTCTAAAGTAAACTGATTGCGGTTCTAATTTAATTAGCTGATACTGGGGTTAATTCAAGTTTTAATTAGCAAAATGTTCCTACTAATTATAATTCACATTACCATGGAAGGCTGTTAATTGGTGTAATTGACAGTGTTATTAATGTCCATGACTGCTATGGAAAATGTTCTCCATGGCTAATGGGAGTATCCTCTCCTTTAAACTGCTAATCCATTATCTTCTGACTCTCCTTCCCACTGCTGTGGTAGCCTTGTCCAAGCTCACTTGTCTGCTTCACATCTGCGTGCTGGGTTGCCAATGCATCAGCGTTGGGAGAACCAAGACACAGTGCAAATGACTCGCTCTGGCTGAAGCTGGACAAAGCAGGGGCATGAAGAGGTGGTTAGCAAGCAGTCAGTGCTGTCGAAGGGCAGGCCTAGTCCAATTCTCACAGCAAGCCAAAACACCGTAATGTTTTTTTCTCCAGCTAAGGCTCAGTCATCTTACAAACTCCTGGAGATTTTTTTCTGCAGCTGTAGTTGGCTGTTGACCCACAATCTGCTTTCAAAATCATCTGTGTAAGGCTGACTTTAACTCACTCAGTTGCACTCTCAAGAGTTTGCAATGATTTGGACACTTCAGATCTGCTAAGACCTGTAATGCCTGGAACATGCTTCCCCCTTGCCCTGTTTAGTTCAGTCTTTTCATAAAAGTGAAGGAATGCAGAAACATAAGTAGCATTACCCCCTTAGGGAGTACTTACACATACAAAATGTATTCCTCAAACCAAACATTTAATTGATGATCTATGTAGAAATTAACTAAAATATCCTGCAGGTTCATTTGTATTCACAAAATAAAAAATGCAAACATACAGAATGATTATTTCCTAAACACCGGTTTCAAATTTTAGCAGAATTACAGCCCTCGCTGTCTTCCTCATGCTAAGAGTGAATACTAGATGAGGGAGTAAGTGTATCTACAAATCTTTACATTTTTTCTCCTTCTTCTTTTTAATACAGTCCTGATGACTTGGACCAGCCTTTTGAACAGAAAAGAAAGTGGAGTTTTTAATCTTTTTCTGGTTTAATCCTCGATTATGAGTATTCTTACTCAGTTTTTGCTACTAACAAACATTTGCATCCTTACTTCTTTGTAAAATTTGTATTTAAAAATCTGAGTAAAGCTCTAAATGCAGACTGCTGCAGTTCTCTATTCCTCTACCTGGTTAACGGACACCTTTGTCTTAAAGACAAAATAAGGAAAAACATAGCCAGAGAGCATTCCAGTCTTCTGATTGGTAGAGTAAGCTTTGCTCCAGAAATCTTGGAAGTTGAACTGGGTTAAAATCTGCAGCTTGACTGTAAATCCCACAAAAGGAAGAAGGAATCAAATACCAGGCATACTAGTCATGGAAAATAAACTTTAAGATGACCATTTTGCCAAAGGGTATCTGTGCGAAAACCCCAAACATAGGAGTTGCACTTAAGTTTTAACGACAGTAAGGTATTAGTGGGCAAGAAAAATAATAAATTGCTTTCTCTTGGGAATACCCATTATTAACTGGAATGCAGTTTCTCATGGAGTTTCCTGTAAGAATACATCTTGTTCTTTACATGTTTTCCCTTTCCATTATTCCATTGCATTTGCCGTGAATAGTTTGGAGTATGTCAGCCTTTCCACTGTAAAAGCTTTCTTCTCCAAAATACACTCCTGGTGCCTAAGTGTGTGCTCCAGCCTAAACCTCGGCCAGCAGGTTTGCAAGCTATGGGTGGGGATTTGTGTAGAGACTGAATTTAAAAAAAAAAAAAAAAAAAAAAAAAAATTGTGACTGCTTTCTCTATGTAGTAAAAATAACTGAGAAATTTACAGAACAGATGCTCTGCTAGTGTAAATTAGCAGAACTCTTCCAGTCATAACCAGGAGGAGGTCTGACCCTGCATGTTTAAGTTTTGTTGACTTATGTTATCAAAACTCCTTTTTTGCAGGTAACTTACTATAGCTTCTACAATTAACCTGACTTGTTCAGAAGAATGAAAGGCTTGGGTAGGTTGTCATTCCATAAAAGCTGTGTTTTTAATTGGAAAAAATTAGTCATCAGCCTTAATAATCTTTCAAATTAGAATACCTCTATTTTCTATGAAAACTTAGAGAAACAACTATTTGTCCTGAAATACAACTGAATTCACCTCGAAGTGCCCATTTCACATTAAAAGTTTAAAGCATGGATGTGATGTACCTCAGAAATAATAGCTTAGATTCCTCCTCAGAGATTTTTTGTACTCTTCTTGTAACGGGATACTAGAACCTAGTTAGGAAGACTGACAGAGTGTGAAGAGAAACAAAAAAAGTAAATAAAATAAACAAAAAAAGTAAATAAAATAAACAAAAGCCCTTTTCAACAAGAATGAGTCTAAACTCAAAGGGTTTTCAATATCTTTCCTATTAAAATTCCCATTTGTCAGTCAAGACACCTTCTAGACTCCTAAGCTTTTTGGTTTGTTTTTTCTTCTGATAAATAGCTTGAAAGCAAGTTTCATCATTTTATATTGGACATACCGCTGAGATAACCATGCAGTGACAATAAACACAGTCCTCTTTGTGCATACTCCAGCGAGCATCTGGGATTCATCTGGAATCTGTAGTTTGCATCAGGAGGTAACAGTGGTCCCTCCACATGACTCTAGTTTGGTCAGCATTTTGTTTTCATTTAAGTTGTACGTGTCAACATCTGTCATTTCTTTAATCACCAGAAGAAGAATTCAATTACTATTTCATAAATGAACATTGACAAATAATTTTCTCTTGGGCTCAGCAAGAGGAGAGGGGAAGCGAAGGCTGATGCGTCTCCTTGCCTGCAGAACAATGCAGCACAGCCTTGTAGGGGTTTGTATAAACCATGTGGAAGGAGTTTATGAACTGTGCTTCAGAGTCAGGGACGGTAATAGCCTCGCCACATGGCAGTGGTGGCTAACAGGAGAGATTAGAGCCTTAGGGTTGAAAAGCTTTCCACATATGCTTTGCAATTGTCCCGGGTTGTGATCATTACTCTCTGCTTCTGGGTGAGTGGATGGGCTATAAACTAAACAGAAGGCCCATTAAATCATCATACGTGTGTGCTGCAGGGTAGACTAAAGAGTTCACAAGCCCCAGTATTGACACAGTGGGAATCCATCCCTCCTTGTGTTGATGCACAAAATCAAGAACATACCTGAACGCAGTATATAATTCTCCAGGAGAATGTTTCCCTTTTTGAGTATCTGTATTTTTCTGTATATAGGAAGCTGCTTTGGATTTAGGCTCCCAAATCTACGGTGAGACCTTCTTTTTTTTAATTGATACTGCTGTTTTCCAAAGAGGAACAAAGCCTCAGTACAATCTCATTTCTGACTTATTCCCTGAAGCCACACAAGTTCAAATGGCTCAAAACCAGGTAAGAGTCTCCTACTGCAAGCTGGTAGTGGTATTGTGGAGCTAAAAATGACACCAGGGATCCTCACACAAAATCTAGCCCCAGTTCTTTCTTTCCATGTGCTTGGTGCTCTGCGCAGATGTGTGCACTGCCAGGTGTAGTCGGATAGGTCATTGGGGTCCTGTTCCAAAGAGGTCAGCATCAAAGGGGCACGGCACTCCCTTTGCTCAGCATGGAAGCCCCAACACTCACAGCAAATCCTTGCTGTAAAACAACGAGCACACCAAAGCCTCGTGGCTGAGGTGCCATGTTGTTGAATGGATCTACCATGTGGCACTGCTCGTTTTTAAAGCAAGTCCATTTTTCCGTCCCTTTTCTGGGCTTTCACATGATTAATAGCGCATGTCATTCAGCTAGGCATTGTTTAAAAAAAAAATAAAGTGAACAGTTAATTCTTTCAGTTTCCATGTTTTTATAGAAGTTCAGAATTCAGCAGAATGTTTTCTGAGATACTTTCAGAGAACTTTAGACTGATAAGTTATTTTATGTTGAAACCACGTCAATCTCACCATTTCCTTAAATTGTCATTGAAAAAGAAATAGAAGTAACTCTGAACCTTGCATGCAAAACTCCCTCAATGTAAGGCAGTTGACAGATGTAACTGTATGATAAAATATGCAAGTTCTACCCGTGTATGAGCAGGAACACAGAGTGCTGTGTACCAATAATGCAGAAATGATGTCAAATGAAAACACCCAAAATGTGTGATGAGGCAACCAAGACAATGAAGACTGTCATTAATCACTGCAAATCAAGGCTGTTAAGATGCATCAGTGAAGTACCTTTTTGGCACAGCTACACAGTTATTCTAAACCATTTTACTGGGTTTTAGACAACTGCTTTGCCAATCCATTGGCATGAAGTAAGTAGACATCAAAACAGTTCTTGGGCCAGCCACAAAATGCAGTCATCTGGGAGGTACCTTGGGCTGGGAAAGGATATGCACATAGGAAAAGAGCACAGAAAATGAGGTTACTGCACCAGAGATGGCACGTGCTTTATGGATTCGGTGAGCTGCCCCTTGCATTTCTCAGTTCTTTTTCATTTATTTCTTTTTTTTTTCTGAAGGATCAGGAAGTAGGGCACAGAAAAAACGAGGCTGCAACTGAAGCTGAAATTGACTCCTGCTGCTGCTTCAGGCATCACCACCCTTAGCAGAGGCTGCACGTATCTGCAGGTTAAGAGTTTCCTCCTCTCTTCTGCTATGCAATGCTGGGGCCTGAGACCAAGGTTATTCATACCAGTGCTGATCCTCCCAGGCAGGCTGGACCCAGGGTCAGCTCAGGATTGTGCTGAGTCACCCCAGACCATTTTGGTTCTGGAAGTGCCCAGGGGCCTTTGGGGAACAGGACTCTAGTTCCTTATCCCTTTCTCTCAGGAGTCCATGCTGAAAAGGATTAAAGATGGGGGAAATAAAAAGGGAAGAATAAAATAGAAATAGAACAGAAAATAATGAAATTTAATAATATTGAATTTAAATAAATTAAATTAAAGTGGGGCTATTGTTCTTTTTATTCTGAGAGAAAAACAATTCAGAGATAGACTCGCTGTGGCCATCCTGAAGTGATACCACACCTTACTTTTGAGTGGTGCTGCACAATGATGCCATTCCTCATATTTTTCACAGCACTTCATTAACCCAGTTGTCTTTCCAGCAACAAAAGTATGCATTTTTGTTATTAGTGAAGCACAAACTCATAAGGGTGGTAAAACTACAATTCTCTCTGCAATTCTTTGCCCATTCAGAAGTTTTGGGGGGTAACCTAATAGCTTCTACTTCTGCTTTGAATCCACTGTATGTTCAATCCTTGGCATACTATGTGGCAATATAACAAAAGATTTTGTTATTATCAGTATCAGATGCTCCTTCTGATAAAATAATTCTAAATGAGAAACTGCGACACTATGTGGTTCTTTTGTATTCTGGCATTTGTCACCTACTTTGAAAAAGTGTGCACGTAAAGAGATGGTTTATAAATCATCTTCCTAATCTGCAAATTTTTTTGAGATTTAAATTATATTCTCACTCCTCACTAGAAGAAAATGAGGAAACAACCTTCTCAGAGATAAGACATCTCCCCACTCCATCCTCCACCCTGAGCTCCCTTCCCAGCACTGTTGATGCTTTGGCAGGTAGGTCCCTAAATCACTGCTCCAAAGCTGGAAGGAGCTTACTTCTTCAGAGCATGAGGGGTTTGTGGGCAAATGGGGAAGAGGAGGGAGTATTTGTCATTTGGTGATGCAGGAAAAGTTCTTCCAGTCTGAAATTTCTAGTGGGCTGGTTGGGACCCTTGGAGATGTCCCATTCTGCCCTTCATGGCCAAATCTCCCCTGTACGGAGTCACATGGGGGCTGAGAGCATAGTGACACAGCGAAATGAAAAAAAGGAAACTTTTTTAGAAAAGGAGGATATCAAAAAAGGCATTAGGGGGTGCAGTCTTTTCTACCATCATGGTATTCTCCCCTCCAGGAAAGGACACAATGTTTTGGTTTTGTACTTTTTGCAGTTGACTGTCCTTCTTTAAAATAGAGTGGGCAAATTCTGCTTTCACGAGTAGCCATCAGCACAATGAAAACCAATGGCATATGATTTCTGTTATTATAGCATTTAATATTTACCATCGTAGCTCGGAGCTGGGTTCATCCCAGACCTTTTAAAGAATTTAGATCTTAAAGAATTAAAGGTCATTAGATCTGCAGTCATTGTTAATGAGCTCACAGAATTAAAGGGAGCAAAAACTGAAAATAGGTAATTGTAAGATGACTTTCATGCGTGGTACCTACAAGCTGAAAAGAAGGAATATTTATAAACAAGCATTTTTTTGGCAGAATAATTGGCATTTTCTTCACTATTAATACCAAAACTGGGGGTTACAATGTTTTGCCACCCCTCCTGAAGCCTCCTCTGCAGCCCCGGTGATGTGTTTTTGGAACTACCCAGTCAGTTTCCAGAGAAGTGAGTGTGAAGCCAGAAATTCAAATTAAGACTTTACAGTAGGATCTCGTAAAGGAGAACCATAGGCAAGGAATAAAAAAACTGTGAAACATACATTTTCTCAGATAATGTACATTTCATTATCCATTCAGTCTGCTGAGACTCCAATACAAGCAAACAAATTAATGCTGAACTCCAAGGGATGGGTCTTAGCCCACATAAAACCATTTTGGAGGTGTACTTCTGCTTTAAGACATGTTGCGTAGTAATTTAAAACTGCTGGGCACACCTAATGCTACACATCCAAAAACATATTTGCATGCTTTGGAAAATATAAGTCAAATACTGAATTTTTTAAATTTTCACAACAGCCATTTCTTGGACAAAAATTAAAGCGGGTATCTCAGGCTGAGCTCTCACCAAGTCAGTGCAAGGAGTGTGTGTTCAGAGGACTGTGTTAAAATCAAGCACTTGGCCTGGCAACACATCTTTTCCACAGCTTAAACCAACTGACTGCACATGGAGGAGTTTTGCCTGTGTAAAGCAGTGATGGAGAAGCAGAAGATTAGCTGACAAAATTGATTTAAGCATATTTTATCAGAGTTTTGTTTTGGTGGTTTTTTCAAGAGACACAGGTTTATAACTCAGGAGAGCTAACTTGCACAACACTCACACATAAAATTTTACAGTACTTTTGCCAAAATCAAGACAAAATTTCCAGATTTTAAAGTTGTATGGGGTTTTTTGCTAGAAAATTCAAACTTCGAGAGAGAAAAGAACTCCCAGTCTTTCTGGACAAGAATTGCAAACAGAAAAATCTTAAGAACAATCAAAATGTTGACAATTTAAACAAAACTGGATTTTCAAAAACATACATGCAAAAGGAAAGCTTTAAAAAAAGCTCATTGTTTTTCTCAGTTTTTTTTTTCAAGTTTGATCGACTTTTTTCAAGCTTTTAGTTCTTAGAGGAAAGCACAGGTAAATCAGCCTTGCCAGGATTAGGATCAAGGCTGCCTTTGACACATTTGCCTCCACGCAGGAGCAATGTATTTTATTATGGGACCCTATCAGTGTTTAGTGTTATTAGCTGCAAGAAGCATTGCTCATGTCTGCTCTGCAGATTGCCTGGTTTAAAAGAGGATGATGTAATGTGGCACAGGAACAACCAACTACTTTCCCTGCAGTAATTTTAGCCCTGTCTCTGTGAAAGGGCCACTTTCTAAGTGATAATCTGTCCTCATCACCACCAACACCAGCTTTGAGCCTTTCATTTTATTTGCCTTGATGTTCCACTGGGAAGGTTGGTTCAATGCCTACATTTCAGGACTGGGACCGGAGCGGTCGGCTTCCAAAGTGACATCTCAGCTAAACAGGAAATGGAGCCAGCTCAACATCTGGCTTTTATTTGAGAGTAGCTTTGCATCTGAATGGTGAGCTCAGGGAGTGGAGACAGCAGCAGGACTTTGATCTGCCATCGCTTAATTTTGCTTGGATTACCAAGGTCGCCATTAATGTAGGGGGGATCCAACAACAGCCTTGCACTAAGGGCTTCCTGCTTGAAATTCCTCTGCCTTTACCAGACTTGCTGGTCACCAAACTATGGGAATGACGTTTTTCTGTGGCTGATATCAAGGTACCTGAAGTAGCCTCCCTGAGAGCTGAAGATAAATATAGTTAAATGGCTAAAATTAAGAGTGGGAGCTACACCATCTCCTTCCATGAGGGTTCTGCAAGCACAGAGGTGTGGATGACGCTGGAGAGCTTGTTAGTGGGTGTGGGATCCAGCTTATTTCTCACCCTGGTGCAGGTCTTCTTCATCCTGATGAATACCAGTGAACCTTCTCTTAAAAAGGGGTGAGTGAATGGTGCTTTGGGGCCAGTCCTTTAGCTGGAATAAACTGGCAGCTTTCAGCACTACCAAGCAATAATTTCTGTACTTAATATCTGTTGATGGTGAATCTGGACAGCAAGAATTGCTTCACCATAAGCACTTTAAGCATCTGTCGGTACATTGTGTTTTTCCTAGCATGTATGTAATCTAATTATCCACTACTGTTGAATCACATCTAGAGACCCTTGCCCTGTCTTAGAAAATTTAACTCTGGAGGATGTTTTTTCTTTGCCCAGTGGAAAGCAAACTGATAACTGGATTCTTCTTATCATTATACTAGTGTAGCTATTTTTATTTACTTAAATTAGTCTTAAACATGCATACGTAGAAAACCTAAAAGTTATCTGCTATTCACAAAAGAAATGTTTGCTCAAAATACAAACATGCATATAATATATTTCTTTAATCACTGACCTGAATGCTTCTGATTTAAAAATGGGTGAGAAACATGTATCTAAGGAGCTAAGTGACACACAAGAACGGTTGATGAGGTTGGCAATACTAATCATAGAATCATAGAATTATTTAGCTTGGAAAAGACCCTTAGGATCATCGAGTCCAACCATAAATGGGACATGGCCCAGACCTCTCAGTATCACAGCACAATCCCTGGCTGTAGAGGAGCATTTCCTGTACTGTGAGGACGAGAAGGCAAGGGGGAAGCCCTCAGAAGAGTTTTCCTCAGATGACAGATCCATTGGTCTTTGGACCATAATAAGTCTTAGTCTGATCATGCCTGAGGTCCTGGTAGCTGAGCAGGCTTCACTGACTCCATTGGGGGACAGCATATAGCGGACCAGTGAGTAGGTGAGCATAAGCAGTGCCTTGGTTTCAGGTTCTAGCAGGAGTCTTAGTGTGGAAACTTTCTTCTGTGGGCCGAAGGACAATGGGTCCTGGCTTTCCCTTTCAGGCTGTGCTTCTGGGTGCAGGTGGAGCCAGAGCCATCACTTTCATATTGATATGCCATGCCAGCTTTTACCAAAATCAAGCACTGAAAAGCTAGGAAATTAATAGTTAAGGGCATTATAAATCTTAATGGAGACTTCACATAAGCATTTTGCTTTTATTGAGTGGTTAGGAAGTATAGGTTTCATCATAGCATACATGGAGCAATGGACAGCAACAAAGAATGGCTCATCAGATTATTAAATTAAAGGAGAGAAAGGCTTTGGCCAAGATAATTTATTCTTATTTAGTTTATTATTTAGATTTATATAGGAGTTTGACAAAGACATCTATCCCAGTGCTCGAGGCACTTTTGCTCCATATTAAGGAGAAAAAGAAATAAACACAGCTGTCCTCCCTGAAACTAAAAGAAAACTGTTATCAGTGCCCTGGTTCATCAGCAGCTCAAGTTGAGCACGAACTTAAGTGCTTTGCTGGGTCCATGGTAGAACTGGAGTGCTGATTTTCCAACTTGAGCAATGTTTATCTATTTTCAAACTATTCTTTGAAAAGGACTTACTGCAGTCACAGTCTTTAAGTATCTTTAAAAAAAAGAATATTTGTCGATCACCATATCAGGCCTCAGAGAAGGATTTAATTGTATTTATTACCTTTGGAGTTGTTTTCGCCTCATTTCATTGATTTATAAATTTTTTGCCCACTAAGGGGATGATAAGCATCCAGTAGCTCATTTTAACTTGCAACAAGCGCATGTTTGTGAGTGCACATTGTCCAGGAAAAGTTTGTTCAGTCACTTGCACCTAATCAAGAAACAGAGCTAAATTTAACAAAACAAAAATGGAGTGGAGGGCAAAGACAGGCTGAGGCTTTATCTGGCAGGCGAACCAAAGAGGTCTTTGGAACGGTTTCAGAAGGTTTCCATTAAGAGAGAACAGCAAGTACAGAGAGATTGTTCATCAACAGCTTTTAAAAGCATCATTGTAAAATGGATGGACATGATAAATAATGGGGAAAGATTTGTGCAATGGGAGATTTAAGCAAAAATCTCACAACAAATATTACTGCGTAGGAACAGAGGCAAAACATTCAAGAATATCTCATTGTTGCAAACTTCCAGCTAACGTGATTTAGCAGCAGCGTAACTGTCTCACAGTGGCTGGGAGCTGCCGCCAGACATTCAGTACTGTATATTTTTCTTCATGTTATTGAGAGTGAAAGGTTAGACAGAGACAGGGTTTATAAAAAGCAGACTTTGCTCCAAATATTTTGTTTAACCTTCATAAAATATCCCCAGCTTCAGTGCAGAATTCCAGGACTGGAGAAAGGAGAAAATATAAGGGATATTTGCCTTTCAGTGAGTACATTTATTCTGCTTTAATTAGAATTCCTCTTTTGCCAAATGACAAAAAAAGTTTTAATTTGGATGTAGCAACATAGCAATAACCCCTGCCTTATCAAGGCAGGCGATCAGTGTGGTATAACAGAATATTCCAGGCTCTTCAGAGCTGAGGTAATGTTGTTATATGTGACTGCCCTGTAGCTCGACATATCCAGAAAAAGTTATTTGGTTCTTTTAGTGCCTCACAGCCCATGGCATTTGGCCACAGCGAGGTGCTGTCATCAGCTTTTGCACTTAGACAAGCAAAGTCACCATAAGCATTAGTCAAAAACTGGGAGAAATGATGAAGTTATTTTCATTCCACAGTTTTTCAAAAGGAGATTTTGAGTTGCTTACCCAATAAAAAACATGGAGAGGGCCTTGTCTGTTGTTGTTGGGATGCTTCTGGTGCATTGACATGCAGAAAATTAGGATAGGGAAGATGAAAAGCACTAGTTTTGTCTTCCAACTTTGGCCAGCACATGAAAATTTGGAGGGAAATAAATGCCAAATTTAGAAAAAGTGTGTTTGTGTCTGGGTGTGAGGTTTTCGTTCTTATCAGCTGCAGAAAGAAGCAGCAACAGAAAGAAGAAGCCTCATCAAGTTTCTTCCTTTTTTGCACTGGTTTGGGAAGCTGTTTCATCTTCAACTCTTGCTCTCTGTTCATTCCCACTCTTGGCCTTCACCCGTTCCCAGTAGAGAGGATTGCTTTTCTCTGCATGGCTGTTGTACTCCTCCCCACGTCCGAAAGCAGGCAGTCCAGTCCCTCTGTCCTTGCTGCCATGTGGATGCTTGGGCCCAAAGGTGCCTTCTCTAACCAGTCTTTCTCACCCTTTGGAGTTCCCCAGTCACTGGTTGAGGAGGGGCACTGGGGATTGCAAAGCTGCTCCTGAGCGATGGACTCATGTCCCCTAGCAGACTGGGTGAGTACAGGAGTCACCAGACTTCAGCAAATGGAGATACCTGCACACAGCGAACAGCGTTGTCTGAGCCATGTAAATTGCTTAATGGTTCCTAGATGGAGCCACCGCTGTGGTCTTGTAAAACAAAAAGCAAGGCTCACAGAGAGATCAGTCTGGTCTCGATTATCTAGCAGTGTATGTCGTCTGAAAAGTGTCCCACACCTCGGGAACTCATTGGTTACTGGAAGCAGTTTTAAACTTACTCAGGATGCTTACATTCTGCTGTATAGAGATGGAGATTATTTTTTTTTTTCCTTTTGGGATGGGTATTTCTGACTTGACACTGAAAATTTTCTGTAACAAAATAGATGAAATCACAGCAGCACTTCTGTTTCTTTGTTTCTTGAGATCCTTGTCTATCCAGAAATAGCTAATTTACAGTGCCCAGGGAAAGAAAGATTTCTGTTGCATTATTTATTCATGAAAATGGTGTTATGATAATATCCAGAGAATGAAGCAAATATTAAATTAAGTCCACGAATTTTCCCCAAACTGTGCAATGTATAAATGCACACGTAGTGAGGATACAGGAGGACTGCACTATACATGAAGAGTGCCAGAGGGAGAGGAGAAACAAAGCAGAGATTGCAAGGGAAAAATTAGTTCTCCAGTCCTAAAAGTTGTCATACAGGAGACAAGGTAGGCAACCACGAGGTTCAGGTTAAAACCTAAAACATTCTGCTGTGCTCCTGCCATTTAAGAATAAACACTTCACAGTCATATTGGTCACTTTGGTTGCTCTCTGCAGTGAAAGACTCACACAACTTGAACCCATGTAAACCTTGTGGTATGGCAAGGGGCCCACCCCAAGCCTGGAGGACGTAGGGAGTCCTCCTGTAGATGACAGACAGGTGATGTCCAACACCTCACCCATCTGCACTGCAAGGGACTAGATGTAACAGGGCTTGAAAAATGGGAGAGGCAACATCCCTTCCTTTATAAACCACCTCATATTTGTAGGTTAATTTATAAAAAGCAAAATTACACCTTAGCGCCCTTATTAATGAGAACTAATCTCCATCTTCTGGAGCTCACACTCTGTTCATAGTGTAACAGGAACACTGCAGGGATGGTGAGGCTTCCAGAAACAACCTCAGTGTTCAAGCCCTACCTGCAGCCCCAGGCAGCCAGCTCACAACAGAGAATCCTCCAAAACCTCTCTGACTTGGAGATCCTTTTCCAGAACATCCAGCAGTTACTGCAGGAAACCTTCCTCCCAGGACACAAGCCTCAAAACACTCATCAAAGCCCTGAAAAATGTCAGGTCCATGGAAAATGACCAGAAAGTACAATTGCACAGTGCTGCAGGCAGATAGGAGGAGCACATTGCCAATGTCCCTGCAGCAGTAGATGGGGTTTTTTGAGTACATGGGCTGTGTCCTGTCCTGTTCTGAAGAACTATCAGAGGTGCTACCTGATAGTGAGGAGGTGCTATCAGAGGACACGTTCCCCTCTGGGTCAGGTGAAGGCAGAAGGTGAGAAGGGTACCAGCACGTGATACGAACCCACCACTGCATGGTAACTCAGACTAAACACACCAGGATGGAAAAGCAGATGAAAGTGACAGAAAGAGAGTCTTGAAATTATTTAACTCAGAGGAACATTTTCCTTTTTGGGAACAAAGCTTTCTAGAGTTGGCTGTAGCCTTTAAAGATATGCTATCTCAGAAGATTTTTTTTCCTCTCTGATTTTTCATAGCAGTAATCATGTGCATGGGCAGGGGGAAGGAAAGGGTAGCGATAAAAGAAAAATTGCACTCAATTTACCCTCAGGAAGGGATTTGATTATAAAGTAATGAAATGAATGTTACCCTTGAGTGATTTCCAGGCAAATTTTACAGATCAACATTATTCCCTGTGAAAATGTTGGTGCTTTTGTGCCTAAGCGTGCAATAGTTGGAGACCGGGAGATATACCGGCATGTGCTGCTCCTGTAACTTCACAAACCTAGCAATCTTCAAATTTATGAGGAGCTGTCTGCTTTTTATTTCATTTTTTTCATCCTGTTTGTGTTCGGCAGTATGACTTGGGGAGTGCATTCTCAGGGGCATCTCCTAAAGCAGTAAATGAAAGAGGAAAAGGGAAAAAAATAAGATGAGCTCTTCTTGTCTTGGGATTCTACTGTTTTATGTCTAACATGCATTTAAACAGCTTTATTCCACCCTCAGCCTTCACATCACAGCTCAGCTTACCTTCCCCTCCACCCACAAAGCCCATAAGACTGAACCTTTTATTTCCCTTTATAATATTTCCCTGCATCGCCTGCGCCACTGGTTTCTTCCCCTCTTCCATTTTTATTTTGGATGTTATTCATTGAATTAATCTGGTAACAGTTAAAATCAGATATCTGTTGTCAGAGGACCTACATAGTATGTAGTGGGAATTGGCCCGCTCCAAGCAGCTTGCTACTGAGACAAGCAGAGATTGTATGAGGGGAAAAGACATGCTAGTGTGTTCAGCTGAGGGTGCACGATTGTTAAGAAAATAGCTCAGGGTCATCCGGAAAATCATAGCAGAGACAGGAACAGAATTCATGTTTCCTTATTCTTTACTAGAAAGCCATGCTTCCTTCTCCATATTAGCAATTTTCCATAAGCTGTCTTATAAAACAAATGAAATGTGTAATTCAAAAATACTGCAGGAACTACATGTTTAGGAAATGTCTCCATGAGAATGACTTTTTTTTTTCCTGAAATACAACTAGAAATATTAAATTATACAGTGCTCATTAAACTTATTCTTTACAGGCCTCTTCTATAAGGCTGAAATCCCTTCTTCTGTATCCACTACTGAGGAAGGCATGATTATGTGATTTTATACTTACATCAGAGAACACCAATTTGTGATTTATTTCCAGAACACTTGAGTATCTTTCAAAATAGAATAGGATAGTAATAGCCCTTCTTTATAGCCACTCAGTGTTTTTTCCTCTTCAGAAAAAGAAAAATTACTGATTTGATAGTGAGCTATGAGACTATTCATTTCTAAAGGCTGAGAAGTGATTATGCAGCAATTTTGCCTATGAATTTAAGCTTTGTCCTTTCCTGTCATACAGAGGATTTGAGACTGCAGCCAACACTTAGTTAATGGTAAAGCGAGGATCTGCCTCGCTACATGTTTAAAGAAAACAGTTATAGAATAAATATCCAAGATTTACACTAGACAGCCAATCTCCACTTGACATAATAAAGTAACTTGAGTTTCGTAAGGCTGGCTGCTTTCTTGGTATACCGAGCTGACATTTACAGTTCCCACTTCTATAGAGAAGCCCGCATTCCCTGCTATATTATCCTCATATGCCCACGTAATCTGGTAAACTTTGCTTTTGTTGAAAAGCTAAAGGTCTTTCCCTGATCTCAAGACATCCTGGCCAAAGAAAGAACTAACCTCGTCCCTCTCAACATGCTATGCTAAGTCAGATTGATGTTTAGGGAATTGGTCAAATTTAGTGCCAACCTAGTTAGATCAACTTGAGCTCTGGCAGAGGAGTAAACGCATATGTGTTTTTAATTAATCCCCTGCCTAAATCAAGGGAAAGGATATTGCATTTTTCAGCAGAATTGCTCCACACAGTGCTGACTGCATATATTTAACAATTCTTACTCATGTAACTGAGAAAAGCCATTGGAAACGTTCCAAACCTCATGCAGTTTTTGCCTAACTCTGTTTGAACTCCCCTCTACCTGGTGCAGGGCTGGGGCACTTGAGCTGGCAGCCCCAGGAGGAGATCAGTACCTGCAGTCCTGGTAGCAAAGGCTTGTTCAACGAGGAACTTTGCATTTATGGAGTACGTTTCCCAAGGTATGGCCCCAGTGCAGTCCAGCCCTTAACATTAAACATCATGAATAATCCCATCCCTTCCTGTCAAAGACATCAAGCATGTGCTTAATTTTCAAGTAAGTCCTTGGTAGGAAACTAGGTATGTGTTAAAGTATGTCATTGAAATGGTCACCAGGCAAGCTCATTATTTAGTGTTGACAGAATGTATATGTTACTTTTTTTTTTTGTCTACGCTTTGTTGTCTAGCTTTTCAGCGAACGGGTTAGTCCTTTTTTTCCTTTTCCTTTTCCTTTTCCTTTTCCTTTTCCTTTTCCTTTTCCTTTTCCTTTTCCTTTTCCTTTTCCTTTCTCTTTCCCTTTCCCTTTCCCTTTCCCTTTCCCTTTCCCTTTCCCTTTCTCTTCTTTCCATTTCCCTTTTCACCTTTTCTGTCCTCTTTCTTTGTTCTTCTTTCTTCTTCTCTTGTCTTTTCTTTTTTTTGTCCTACTTATTTTCTTTTGATGGATTTGGTCAGATTTTGGTTTCTCCAACTTCCTGATCTGTTTAGGAATCAAATGACTCTTTAAACATGAAGCCTTTCAGGCCTTTTGATTTGGCTAACCACAGAGGTCAGTTTTTCATTTATAATTTAAATTATTCCAGATGCTAGCACAAATGAGAACTGCAAAGAGATCAGTTTTGACATGCTCTTTAATACAACATGTGGTTACAATTTATAATCAGAAGTCACCTTTCCCAGAATAGCTTGGATTTTGAAGGTCAGAGCAGGTAAGACATTTATTTCTCAGTTAAGACAGTGAAATGTGCTAAGGGCTGATTTGCAGTGTCTTAAAGTATGTAAATCTATATGTAGGAAGAGAAAGAAACACAGTCATTAAAAAGGCAGGAGTCCTATCAGGGATGTTTCCCGAGTTCCCTCACTGTTGCAGAACAGATGTACGGAAGAAGGATTAAAGGAAAGACAACCTTGCCAGACAATTTGTAAGGAAAGCCTTTGAGAATAGAAAAAGTGCTCCAAGGGACAGATGAGATGCTTGAAATCCCTTTCTGCTAGGCAAAGGACAGTGATCTAGACTGAACTATTAAAGTTACTAAATCTCCATAGTCTTTGCCTTATCATTTTACTTTTGCAAACCACTAAAAAATAATATTCTCTGTACAAGAAACAGTCCTTTCACCTCAGCCAGTTTTCACTGAGGTGAGTAAGGCACAAACCAGTGACTGACCAGGCAGACCATCTCCCTGGCATTGCCCCTGTCCCTTGAGCATGCTGGAACTGATACAACCAAAAAATAATCATTTTTCTTTGCCAGATTAGCTCTCTGACGGATCAACTCCTTGAACTGGCTTACTGCCTGCTTATACAGCCCAATGAAGGAGACTGGGAGGGAAAACTTTGCCATATGTGGAAAGACGGGGCAGCATGTGGCAGCAGCAGCCGTGGTTTAGACTGATTTAAAACTTGCTGTGAAAGCAACCCCTAGGTATGTATGGGTGGTGGTGTTTCAGGGCACTGCTATAGAGAGGAAATCTTGTGTTCAATATTCCTCAACTTTCCAGCCTTCTAGAGTTTTTCCAAAGCCTACGCTTTGTCAGAGCAGCAGACGTTGCTTAAGATGTTTTTCACAAGACTTTGACCACAACTGTTTGTAGCAACTTTTTTCTCATTTAATCTTTTTTTCCCGCAACACAAAGAGAATACTCCTTGCAGGAGGTGGACTTCAGTTATACAGTACAAATGTATGGATTAATAGCTTAGATGCTGGTGTGGTTAGGTTAGAGGTAATGCATACCATGTGATTTTTCAGTGTATTTTTCTACTTTGTGCTGGATTGTTTTAGAAAGCTCTTGAGCAAGGAAGTCTTCACAAGAATTGGTGAGAGAAATTACAGCAGATAAAAAGAATTTAAAAAATTAAAAGAAAAAGAAAACTCTTGGGTTTACATCACCAAGATGAATACAAGTAGTTACATCAGGTGAGACAATTCTTCTCCTTCTCCATCCTTCAGCGCTATTTCCAAAGCCATGGTCACACAGAAAAGTAGCCCCTTGCCCTCTGCCACAGCCTGCCCGTATAGAGACACGAGCTTATTTGGAGAGTGACATACTTGAGGCCATCCACATTGCCACACCAAAGGTCTAGCTTCTTCCATATCCTGCTTCAAGCAGTCACTGTAAGTGCGTACCTGGGAAAAAATATCCACAGGCCAAGTATATGTGACACTTCTCTTTCTTTAACACTCTGCCAGTCTCCAAGTATTTCCACTTCAGGATGTTTCTTGCACTTGCATGTGTTTCTGTGTATTTAGTTAACCCTAGTGGCCCTTGGACACATAACCCTGCACTATGGCAGCATCCTTTGGCAAGAAGTTTCACAGACCTGTTGCCTGACTAATCATCTCCCACTGTCTGTTTTTAACCTGGTTCCCACTCTGAATTTGATGCTCTTTTGTTCTAGAACTGGACGACAGTGAGCTCGATCAGCCCCTCTCTGGTATTCATGATTTTATAGGTAGATGTCTACAAGATCCCCTAAATTTCTCTCTTTTGCAGGTTGAGGTGTCCTCACCTACTCAGCAGTTCCCTATACAGAAACCATTCCTTATCTTTGAACATCCTTGACTTACCCTGCCCCAACTCCATTATACCTGTTCTGGGATTACAGGACCAGAATTACATACGGTATTCAAAAGGTGATCAAAACACCGATTTATTCAGTGGCACTGTGATATCCTCTGGTTTGTTCTCTGTTCCTTGCTAGCTTTTGGCTTGCCTTTTTTTTGGTCACTGTTTCACACTAAGCTGACATTTTCTTGGCACTGTCTGTCACAACTCTAAGACCTCTCTCCTAAGAAGTCATCATCCACTCAGAGTCCATTCTTTTATGTGGAAAGCTCGGATGATATTTCCCCTTGTGGAACACTTTATATTTAATTTCCCTACACTGAATTTCATGTTGGTTTCTCACCCAATCACTCAGATCTTTCCACAGCTCTTCACACTCAGCACTTCTACTTGCTACCCCCAGTGTCGTCATCCTGCAGCTCACCCCCTTTCCTGGATTGTTTATGAATACATTGGCTAGCACAGATCCCTGCATGACTTCCAATAGTTTGACCTCGCATTTACTTATTCTTGCCAGAAGCTTCTCTTATGAAATGGCTGCATAGTTTCCTTGAAACTTTGATAAAGATTGTGAAATAATTGAACACATATTTATATGTGTACATATAGCTTGAAAAGAAAAAGAAAATGGCATTTTCCATTTTACAACAGTGGCAGCATGCTAGCTTTTAATGAGGTCAAGGCACAAATCCTTAAGTCAGACTTCCACTTCATGGTGTTCCTCAGCTTGCCCAGTTGTAATGACCTTTCTGTAGTTCAAATAATTATTTTAAAGCTTCTTGCCATGCCACAGTAACAAAAAGAGGAATAAATAGGATTCCCTTCTGACAAAAACCTGTCTGTTCCAGTTGGGTGCAATAACTCCCCTTTCAACACAGTGTTTTTAAACATGTTGACCAGGTACATTTCTCAGCGTCACATCAGGGAGGGAAAATATCCACGAGTCATCTTGCTCCTGGCTGAGGAGGACCTTCTGCATCTACTTGTTCTTCTGAGGCTGACATTGCTCAGTTGCAGGGGGGGTTGTGCAGGATTGGGTCTTACAGCAGCACTTCTGCAGGAATAGGTGGCGATTTGATAGTAATCTTTCAGAAAAAAGAGGCTGCATGGTACCAGAAACCTGACTACTGACTAGAATGTTTTTTGCATCGGATAACATGTATTAATTTGCATAGAAGCCAGAAGCATGATGAGAGTGCTGTATTGTAGGTTTCCATGATAAACATCTAGCTTGCAGTAGTTTAGGTTTCCTTTGTGCCAAGCAGCAGCCAAGCAGGCTGCTATGCAGCATTTTTCAGGTGGGGGCACCCAGACATAGATGTGGACTGGAAGGTCCTGATTTGTCATCACTGACACCCATTGACAGCTTCTCCTCTGATTTCTAAAGGATTTTAAAACACAATGAATGGTACTGTGCTATTCAAATGGCACAAAAAGTGATCAGCCTTTCCTACCAAGAGTGAGTTCACGGCACTTCCACACACTGATCCTGTGTGTGCTGGCATTGCTTTGATCCTATTTCTATTTCCTTGTTTTTCTGTAAGCTTTCACACACTTTTATCACAGTCTGTGATGTTTGTAATGAGGGCACAAAGCTCAGCTAGCAAACCCAGACTCAGTGAATACAAGTTTAGATCATTTATACCAGAAAGGTGCCATAAAAATTACATAATCTGAGCAGAAAGTACAGTAGGAGTCCTTCACAAATTACATCATCCCTCTCTGTAAATTTGTACTAGACATAGAGCAAAGACAAAATAATTTCTAGGGCACACCAAGGCTAATACAGGGAGATTAAATACAGTCAGCAAACCAAAACAGCATCTGGACTCAGTGTTAATGGAACATTTCAGTATGGAGTTATAATGCAGTATAATGCAGTAATGTTAGCTGATTTTTCACAGACTGATAGTTATACATCATTAAAGCTTTTTATGCGCTGATCAGCAGCTCTGAGTGCTGCTGCTGCTTGCAGTCTAGAATCAGCCATGAATAAAATTGTTTTTAATGTCTTGAGTGCAGGAGTGCATTTTCAGAGGTTACAAAGAAAACCTAGAATTGAAAATACTAATTCTGCCATAGCCTTATTCTAGCCATGCATGACACCACAACACAGCTATTCCTTCTTCCAGAAATAGCTGTCTTGAAAGGGAAGGCATTTCCTTCGGAATAAGAATCTGCCAAGAAGGATTTTAAAACCTAAGCTTTGTTTACTTGGTCGTTTGTCCTGTCGTGAGTCACGTCTCGCAGCAGAGCCCAAGGCTCTGGCTGGACAACCACTGTTGAGAAAATAAGTCAGATATGTGTTGCTGCATATTATCTTCATTAATTTACACTGTAGTATCACTCCAAGCACCACTTGTAGACTGCCGTGCAAGATGTTGTGGAGATGCTATTCCCGTTCTGTATAGGTCCTGTGATCAAACATTGCCAAGATGGACTTGCATCGTATTTTCTCTTAAGAAGAGCGTAAGATTGTTTCTATCTCTTATACATATATTATCCTGTCTGTTCAGTGGCACCTCCATCTATTTAAGATGCCACCCTCCATTTATACAACACTTCAATACTCCACACACTTTGCACATCCTTTCTTCACCCGTATTTGGGCCAGCAAGTTAATGCCAACAGTGCACTGCACCATGCCCCATGTAGTTAGGTGAAGAAATTATGCCAAGAAAATTAATGGGACTGAGGGACACAATGTTGTTTTTCCAGAATGGACTGCAACTGGGACACCAGGCTATCCCATTAGCATTATCACCTGCTGAACTGCAGTTTGCAGAGATTACAAAACTTCTGGGTTTTTTACATACCTACAAAGGTTAAATTAAAAAAATAATAGCACCTTGTAGTAATATATGAGGCTGCTGATTCTCTATTGTTCTTACATAAATTGGGAGTAAAAGCTGTAAAATAAAGAAGTTGAGTTTTCCTTTGCTGAGGGTCAACACTGTTAGTCTAAAGCAATGCAGTCAATAATGCTACAGTTTGCTGCAAGTAAAACAAAACGACCCTCAAGAGGTGTGGTGCAGAAATGTCTTTCTCAGCAAAAGCCCCTTTGTAACAGTACTGGTACTTTACAGTCAGAGCCAAGGCGAAGATATTATAATATTAACATTTTTTCCCATACAGCCCAGAAGGTGCTTGTCTTGAACACAGAAACAAGTGTCATCAGGCCTCATGATAGTTACTGTGCTCCTTCAGGATCTCACATAGAGTAGTTTTTGAAATGGTTCTTAAATCTCATAATGAGGAACATTGTGCTGTCATGGGGTTCTCAATGTGAATACAGCAGCCTAATTTCATGTGGAGCATAGGAAAGGGGCACGAACGAGGTGGGTGTATTACACCCAGCTAGTGCCCTTTTGGGTAGTACTGTAGCTCCGCGTCCTCTGTAAGAGCCACATCACACAGCCAGGCTGCAGGATGAATGCTGCCCGTCACCAAACAGACCCTCACAGGCTTGACATATGCCTATCTGTAATGGGATTACTTACCCCTGTTAGGTAAGCAAAAAGCGAAAGGAAAGCTTTGCTGCTTTAGAGCCTGAATTCGTTTGCTTACATACCCTAGACACAGTGTGATATGAAAACACAGCACTCTGAAGTGAAGAAGTTGCCCAAACGGAAATGCAACGACCCCATGTCACTTTTTAAAAATACATATGTGGATAACCTGTGATTAAGAATTAGAGGAATATTGCCACTAATTGGAGAAGATTAAGAGACTGCTGGGAAAGATGACCACAGGGATTGAGTCATCTTTTCTTGCAAGGGACAGCTGTGGAGATTGAGATTTGTTAGTCTGGAAAGAGATGAACTGGGGGAAGCATGGTAGAAATCTATGAAGCATGAATGGTTTGAAGAGGCATTTTTGGCTGAAGGATGCTGTGGGTGCTAAAGGGCTACTGAGGTTCAAAGCGCGAGTGTACAAGCCTGGGACAGCAAAGTCCAAGGAGCGTTATGTCCAGCTCAGGAAGTCTCTGAGCCTCAAATGATTGGAAAATGGGAGAACACTTGGAGGAAGCATCATATATATGATTGCCCTTTTAATGCATACCCCTTCCCTAGGGACCTGCCATGACCCACTAGGCAATGGTCTTTGGTCTGACGCAGCACAATTGCTCTTGCATTGTATGACTTCCTTGGGGCTGTGACTTGTAAGCTTGCCCAGGTGATCTGACTGTCTTTTCCTCCATCAACAAAATGGTTTCTTACATCAAGACTGCTGTGGAGAATCAAGGATAAGAGTGGAAAGTAACAGTTATATTGCTTTTAATGTTGCAGCTACTGGACATGTATTTCATTCTTTATTAGGCACTGTGCCTTGGGACTGTTGTTACATGCAAAGCTGCAGAGAGAAGTGAGTCTTGTTTTTTACTAAAAATAGGTCAAGGAAACAGAATTTAACCTTTTAAATAATTGGATTCTATCCAGAATAATTATTTTTGCCATCAGCATGAGTTTGAAGTGCAAAGAACACAGGACGTTCTTGCAAATTGATTAATTTGCAGTTAAAATGGACTGTCTTCATTTGACAATGCAAGCATTTATTTCATGGAAGAAGATAAACATATTTATTGGGAATAAACACTGGTATACTGAACTAAATGGTCTACAGTGATGACAATGGATTTTGTGTGACTAACCTGAGACAGAACAGAAGATCTTCATTTCCAAAATACTCTAAGCCTACCTCAAATTACTTGTTTTAATTCTGTGTGCCCTAAAATACTGTTTTATTTTCACTCTTATTTTTAATATAGGATAATAGGCTTCTTTAAGAAGAAGAAGAAGACATAACTTCATTTCCTTTGGGAAAGATGGATGCCAGACTCACTTCTAGGAAATACGCCAAAAGAATACGCTTCCTTCCCTGGTTCCAAAGCATGTGTTGTACTAACAATTATTTCAGTGAGATTGATGGGCTAGAGCAATTAAGCACACAGACATTAGCAGCCTGACCAAAAATCCCTCCATTAAGCATTCAATTTAAGAATTCCAGTATCAGTGTGCTGATGATGCAGTAAACAGGTGTAAGAATCACAAAAGTATCTTGCTTCTGAGAAGTTAGGAAAAACCTGAATTCAGGAAAAACTCATAAATAAGTGTCTCCAATAACTCATGCCTTTTGTTATCTTTTTTATAAACTTATCATTTTAGACATCATGGTATCTAAGTTTTCCTAAGACCTTCCTCAGTAGTTACTAACAGAAGGTCAATCAAGTCGTGATGTACTGTAGCAAAAAAATATCTTTGGGGTACACCACAGGTAAGCAGCGCTGAAATGCATCAGACAGCATTGTTTTTGCATCAGATGCAGATCAGAAAGTAGGAAAGGAGCATAAGGACTTGGCTACCGTGATCATTGCTCACTTACTTACATAGTCTGAGACATCCAAAGGGACTGCGTGTATTTAAGACTTTACTCTCGCTAGTGTTTAGCCTTAGTTACCCCTAACTGAGGAGCTGCTGTGTTCAACAAGAAATTATGTAACTGAATTTTCTTTTGATGTTTTAATGAAGATGATCTCATGGAAAAGGAGCGCAGATGGGAGGGTAAGACATCCTTTGCAGAGAAGCACATTTGCTACATCTTGCTTGGAAGTGGAACAATGATGTACCCAGATGTTGTAGCAGGGATCAACCACCATCCGCCATTACAGCTGAGAGAAACTGCTGGAGCTGGAAAAACAGGAGGCTCGGTCTTAAAAACTGGAACAGGAATTTTAGGTATCAGATGGCCAGACTGCACTGTCAAATGTCATCATCTGAAGTGTGTATCTTCCTATAAATGAAGGGGCGGGATGCTTTTCACAGGTGTGGCTGAAAACTCCATGCAGCAACACCTCCAATGGGACAAGGAAGAGCAAGCCAAGTTGCTATTCCCTAATATAACATCAGCTGGCAACGGTGATGGTGTTTCAATCCTTGAACTCCTCACTGAATGGTGGTAAATTAACTGAAAGAAGACTGAACCTGTGAGAGCAACACAAAATAACACAAAACACCCCAAAAGTACCCTGAAAAATCAATAAGCCTTTTCCAGGATGCTTGGAGAAAGAGGAGTACATACAGGGAAAGACCACAGTCGTGTTCATCTGAGGATGAGAAACATGGTCTCAGTAAATGCAGGACTTCATAATTTTTTTCCAGGAATGCTAAAGTTCTGTCATTAAATAGGATAGGCCATTAATACAGAGGTTTCATTGGAGAAACAATTGCACATTATGTGGCATGAGCTGAAACAAGGAATGAAGGAAAAAATGTAGATTGCTAAAAGTGCCTTCCTTGAGCTGGATTAGTACTGCTAATGTTTCAGTCACTAGACTAGCCACCAAAATACCATTAGCTCTGGTTTTAGGTACTGCACAGATTTTTGTTTGCTTTTTACTAGAGGCATTGAAATTCTTATTATCCCAAATCGTCTTTAATCAGTTCTGATTGCAAATGTTGGGCCAGAGTTTTACTTAGGAAACTAGGAAACTTTTATACTTCCACTTGTTGTTTGACACATTTCTGAAACTGTTGGATGCTGTGCCCAGGGAAGAATGTGAGACAATTTCTCCAAATATTAACATACCTTAGTAATGCCTTCTCACTGGATTTGAAAAAGAGATTTTATCTTTGTCTTGTCAATGGATGTAGGAAGGAGTTTGATTCATTGGGCAAAATAAATGCCTGTGACAATCACCTGATGCAATTAAACTGTTTTGCTGTGGGATTGGCTTTTCTTGTGAGGGATGTTTTCTAATGAAAGATGCTTGAGATGAGATGTTGATTTCAAGCAACAGGGTGCCTGACATAACTGATGGTTAGGCACTTTCATGGATCCCAGTTTAGGCACATAAAAAGAAAGGGCAAAAGCCTGTTCCCTTATCTTTGGCATTAATTACTTATGACTGTGCTGACACCCAAAGCAATGGATCTTTCACACCACACCTTTCATTTTAGATTACACATACATATTTACCCAGTTTCACATGTTTTTAATATCTGCATCCTAAGCATAATTTATACAAATTTACACACAAATGAAATCCATCAGTTAGCAATCTGAAGTAGTTAGGAAAATGGAGGTTTTCTGTTTTATTCTTTGAAGACTGAGGTAAAACTATCACTCCCTTCCCTTTCTTCTTACATTCTTTCCTTCTGTCCTATCAAACAATATTCAGGGGATGGCAGTGCTGGATAGACATGACTTAGCTTATGCAAATGTTGAAGCGATCATGAACATTCTATAAAATACACGTTTTAAAGGAATTATGGCTGGGTGGTCTTGCACTAGAAAATGTTGCCAGCAGTGCTCTATTGGTAACAGATACAGTTGCTCTGCAAAATTGCTGTTCCAGCAAAAGCCCTTGTGTGCTTCAGCTGGTCTTATTTCACACAGTGAAACCGGTGTGAATTCTTCTAACCAAAACACAGTTTTGTCAGGTACAGCCATTAGCTCTAGAGTTTTCGCTGGTACAGGCTTATCGATGCAAGCATATTAACAGAACAGTACTGATGTGGGTTTGTTATAGCATAGACCTGACAATGTTTTAGGACTTTGCTCCTCAGCTGACAACATGTTGCATTCATTAAAACTCACATCAAACTTACTGGCAGCTTGTTTGAATGCTGCCCTTGGTAGGCTGCTGAGTCCCTGCTGTTGCTCTTCGTTCCCACCCTTACTGAGGTGTTATCTGAGCTGCAGCTGGAAGGTGAGATTGCAGCATAAGGAACAGGCCCACAGTAGCTTTGTGTTAGCTGCCCTGGGCAGCAGCAGAACATCTGTGCAAATCATACCCTGGATACTGAATTGGACAGCTAGCCAACGCTCCAGCTTCTATTGCAGAGGCCCTGTTACATTATTACGCAAGTTAGATGGATTTAAGCTAGTGTAGACATGCTTTTCCTTTCTGCAGAGGAGCCACATCCTTAGACTGCACTTCGTTCAACATTTGTGCAGTGCCTGGCACAATGCAAGTCTTTATCCATGGCCAGACTGCTACTAGAATCCAAATAATGGCAGCTTTTTCTTTTTACTAGGTAATGGATGGCATCAGCTATCCATACAAGGGCAGTGGAGTTCAGAGATGATCACTTATTCTTCCCTTCCCTACCCTGCGCTGCCCTCCCCTTGTCTCCATTGCCGTCTCCTCCTCTTCCCTTATTTTTCTCCCCCTTTGCAGCTTCCTGAAACACTAAAGGTTAGGGTGCAGTTTCGACTCCTTGATAATGAAATCAATACTTTCATGCTGTATCTGCAGTCCCTGCTGGATTTTTAGGAATATTGCATCGTTTTTACCGTCTCACAGGGCTCAGTCTTCAGTTGAGTCACCAGAGGCACAAGGGAGTAATGGCTCTGTCGCAGGAACAAAACAACCTCTGTATAGTGCCTGTAGGAAATTCAATTGGTGTCTGGCTGGCTGCTTCCCTTTCTTCGTGGGGACACTTCTGAGGCACTATAATTGGCTTAGCCAGGCAGATAAGTGACAATTGTGGATGGGAGGAGGAAAAACAGGAGAAGGAAATCTCTCTACTTTTTATCTGTCTATTGAGAGGTCAGTGTCAGCCAAGAGGCACTTAAAAGAGATCTTCTGCTTTTATCTGGCAACAACAAGGACACATGGAAAGATCTAGTCATGAGAGAAAAAGCCAGCTCAAGGCTGCACATGTCTAGGGCTTTCTGTAATGTTTCCAGACAAGCGGCTTACTGGCATACTCAGGGCTAGATCACTGCTCTGGGAGGTGATGGGAGAGAACAAGCTCAAACCTTTGGGTTTCTGCCAGCCACATGCATAGGTTCATAGTCACAAACATTCACCTCTTCTGGGATCTTTGCTCACATTAAGCCAGTACAGCTTCACTGATTTCCTTGATCTCGAAAGCATGCATGCCTGTTTCCTACAAGTCTTCCAGCATCACAGGCTGGCTTACATGGACTGGGCAAATTTGACCTGATATGTCTTTGCCTGCTTTTCTTAAGAAAAGTGCCTCTATGTGTTATGTGGGACACTTTGGAGCCTAATTACATGCAGGTTGATTTGAATGGTACCAAGCCATATGAAAATGAGAGAACCGCTGGAGCTCTGAGAGCCTCAGTGTTTCCTGGTTGTGTACAAAAGACACTGCAGCAAATTGTTTCAATTGGCATAATCAGATGAATGAATCATAAAGCAGACAAACAGCAATTCATCCCTCCATGCAGCTTCTCCCTCTAATAGCATGGTAGGTAGTCAGCTGAGTTACAATATTTTCAATAAAATTTTGCTTGCAGTCAGGTCCCTCTGCTCTTAATCCCACACTAACCAGAGAGGAGAGTGTACTCTCACGGGTTTATTCCGTAAAATAAAACGGTATTGTACCTCTACAGAATTTAATCCCAGGTGCAAAGATCAGAGTTCCCCTTACCAGATACGTGCCCATCAGCAGTCCCTGACCCAGGGTAAACTTGGAAATGAATGTTCAACCCATTTTCATAGACCAGACCAGTACAAATCCTGTTGAATGAGGCACAGGCTTTGACCTGTTCATCAACAGGGCAGAATACCCACCAGACTGACTCTCAGTTTTTGTAGGACCTGAGTAGGCTTAACAAAGAAGTTCCTTGTCAGAGGCCAAAGCTTCTTTCCGTACCTTTTTGATCACATCAGAGTTTTCAGTTGGTAGAGGTTTCATTGCTTGATAGTGTAAATATAAAATACTAAATTCTGCAAACTCTGCTCCTCTTGCCTTCACAGGTATTTGCAGAGAAAACAGCAGCTTTTGGGAACATCTTCTGTATTCAAAACTATGCAGCAAAAATTACAAGCTAGTAATTGGCAGCACAGGCATTATCTTCGAAGCATGCAAAGGTTAGGTGGTGGTATTTGAGCTTCTGGATCATTCCTGAATACACAGTTTTGACACCAGTCAAGGCTGGCATTATCAACAATCTGTTCTGAGTCAAATGCACAACATTGAACTGTCTAGCTTACCTCCTTGGCATTCTTTATTTGTAAATACTACAAGTTTAAGCAAAGTCAAACCCCATCATCCCTACATTATTTTCTGAAAAAGCTTCTTTGGCTTTCAGCCACCTCTTCCTGCAAGCTCTGGAAATCATTAGAGTTCTTCTTGTCTCATTACTACTGTAGATAATGATGGTGAAGATTTAAAAAAATATGGGGTTTGTGGATAAAACATAGAGGAGGACATAAAGAAGTTTCCAGTGTCAGCAGTTTGTGTCAGCCTGGAGTTTATTTTACACCACAAAAGGACTGCTTCAGGAGACTGGTGAAAGCTTTGCAAGCCCTTAGCCAGAAGCAAGCAGTCATGTATGTTACACACCAAATTGAGTCATACTTCAAGTCACTGGCCTGAACCAACCTTAATTACAGGCTTTGATCCATCTGTTATATCCGCCTTAGCTAGTGGAGAATTTGTGTCCATTTCTATACTTTGATTCCTCTGACCTTTAGTTTAGCACTGATTTGATATCCCCAAACTTGGTTCTGATTTGAGTGCATTTTTTTTCTGCATGATATTTGCTTACACTGCTTCTCTCTATAGCTTTTTTCTACTTGCTTGCCTTTACCACCAGTATTTTAAAATAACTATATCTCAGTCTGGCTTTTTCTGGTCACCAGCTCCTGCTATTTAGTAGTTGAGAGAAGGCATTTCCTAGAGATCATATGTCTTCAATGAGAATGCTCTTGTGCTGACGGATTTCAAATGTGATTTTCTGCAATATTAATTTAAGGCTCTCTGTTTACTGGTGTGCCTGCCAGTTCAATTAGTGGTCCATTTTCAGAAAGGCATGCAAAAAAGGGTGGGTTAATGGTCAAAACTAATTTGCTGAAAAACTTGAGTACTTACAGACAATGTTTAGTTTTTGTTACGGTTACAGAACAAATGGCACTTTGCAACACTCTTTAGTCACTGTCAGTTGTCATCTGCAGATGACTAACTGCTCTCAGCTCCTCCTTCAACCCCAGTTACTTTAGCTGGCTGCTGATTTCCATATTACCTTCTTGGGATTGATTTACAGATGTGCCAGTGTCCCACTATCCAGTGCCTTACCAAAACTTAGGTAGTATAAGTCTGCCTTCTGATGAAGATGGTTGGTATGATGTAACAAAGATGCATGGATGCATCTTTTGCATCCATGACTATGTGTGTGTCACCGTAACTGAATAGGTTGCAGTGTATCTGAATTTGTCTTAGGACAGAGAGGTGGAGTATAGACATGTCCAAAGGTCTTCCAGTCCTGTCTTTGGCATCCATGAACAAGGTAGCAACTGCAAATGATACCTGTGCTTGCAAGCCCTTCTTGCATGGAGATCTATTAGATCAGTTCTTGTATGAGGGGGAGCCAGTGGGTACCCAACAGATACCCACTCTTTTCCTCCTCAGCTGGAGCAAGGCTACCTCCATGTGGCTTCCTTCTAGGAGGAAGAAAACAAATCTCAATTCAACCATCTTGCTTTATGAAAGTCATTCCACACCTTTCTGTTACTCTTACAATTAGAAAAGGTGCTCTGAACAGCCATGTTCACTTTGGAAAAGTGACAAAACATGCTTTTCCCTCTGGATGCCCATGTAAGTTCTAGGTCAACGTCTGCATAGTGTAAACAGGCAGCTGGGTAGAAACAGAACAAGCAATTGGAAAGGATTTGTTTTAAAACATGAGAAAATAACAAGGAAAGGACTGGAACAGTAAACAGGCTTCAGTAAGAGAATGCAAATAGCAGAACCAACAGAGAAAGACGTCAGAGAAACTGCGTTTGTGGGCATCAGGCACAGCTGTTAGACTGGCAGCAGTTTGATCTGGCTTATGGGAGAAAGAAATGGCCCACGTCTTTCTGGCATCGTTCACTGCTTTGTAAGTGAGTAAGCACCTCAAAGTATACTGAAGAGCTTCGGCAAAGGCAGATTAGAGGAAAACTACTAAAAATTACTAGAAGCTGCAGCTAGCTGTAACCAACAAGCATAAGAAAAGGCAGCAAAACACAGCGTTTTCAGGCTTTGCTTTCCAAGGCCCTTTAACTCCAGCAGAAAAAGATGGATGGTCCTCAGCCTTCTCAGGGGAAGATATTAAGCCTTCGTCCCTGCCTCTGATGCACAGGGGTGCCACTTCATGCCTGCTTCACAGCCCCAGCAAAATGGCTCTGCTCTGAGCTCCCCAGTGGTGCAGCCATTTTATTCATGCTTCTTGTTGTCGTTCGTCTTACTCTCTGAGTCTTTGGTGAGGGTGAGATTAGCTGGAGCAGGGGGAAAGCTTCAGCTGTTTTCTCTGCATGTTGCACCCAAGCATGCAGTGCTTTTCCTGCAGGTCCGCGAAGAGGGTGCAAGGCAGCTGTGCCACAGGTCCTCCTGAACCACAACGGGAAAAGACGAGGGGGGGGAAGTCCTCACACCTCATGACCCCAAGTGAGCCGAAGGGTGGCAAAGCAGGGCTGGTTTACTGTGGGGATCTCATGAGCAAGGTCTGCTCATTTTGTCATTGGCACTGACTACTGCCACAGCTTAAACAGATCTGGTTTGTCCAGCCATCAGCTCACAGAGGACATCAAATAAGTTTTCTGCATGGAGAACGTCTTTCCAGAAGAAGACTTGATGTGCAACTTTATCACATCTTAAAGACAGATTTAATGAATGACACTTAGCTTGTCCCACTGTAGTAAAATGAATCCAAGAAGGGGACCTGATCTTAATTTTCTTGCTGAGAGTAGCCTGCAGAGCCTGAAATTCAAAGATACAATATCTGCTTTGTTACTCTATGAGCTTGCTGTAAAATATGCTGTAATCTTTGCCAGGGGTATGTTGTGCATTCCCTGGAGGTTTTTCAGCACTGAGGAACACTTCAGTCTGCTTAACAGTTTGTTCAGGCTTTGCCTTATAAGGCCTTTTAACTCCAGCACAAGCGCATGACAACCCCTCCAAGTGTCAGCCTGTTGGGAACAGATCACAGCAACAGTTTTCTCTGCTCAGGGAGCCACATTTGTCCTGTCTGCCTTGACCTGCTGCCCTTTTAGCCCCTGTCCTGACAGCTAGCAAAAATGTGGCCTTAGGGTAAAGGGTGGGGAGGGCAAAAGCTTTACTGTGCCTGTGTGCATGTCCTTGCTGCAAAGGTTGAATTACTTTGAATGCACTGAGGTATTTTTATGTACTGCACTGACTTCAGTTACAGCTGTGATGCCCTGGGAAGATTGGTGGTCTACCACTGATACACATTCTTTAGCGGTAAGGCATGGGACCTGCTGCTTTTGGGGAGACATCTGATCTGCCAGTGAAGCTGAGGCAGCCATGAGTTAAAAGTTGCTCTCAGTTCACTCCCGCTTCATGAGGATATGTAGCTGCAATGGTAGCAGCAACTCTATATCAGGGCAGCAGAAACATTTTCACTTTTTCTTTTCTCAGTGTGTATATATCTTATTTTAGCAGTTCTGAAACATCAGCAGATTAGGCTAAAGTATTGAAATGGGGAATGCAAACCACTGAAAGCAGAATATGCTCTGCGTTGACTTAAAATATCCTGTCTGAAAGCTGGCTGAGTTATAAGCCATGGGAAACAGCCATTTGTGGAAATCCAGGAGGACTCTCAGCCTCTTCCACAGTTCCCAGCAGCATTCCCATCGCAACTCAGATGGGCTGTGCATCGGCAGAGACTGCACTGGGCTTTGCAAGTGTTTGGAGCCGTGGGGAGAAGGAGCCCTATGTGGGGAAACAGCCAGGAACAGACCTCAGACCTCCTGCGCCCCACTCCTGTGTCAGAAGGCTATCCCACCTCCTGCAGGCAAAAGCCCAGTCCCTCAGCCCTCTCCGCACCCAACAAAGCCTTCCATGGTTCAAAAACCTACAAATGGTAGCACATTGTACTACACAGACTCAGCAGTTGAGTAAATCCAGACTGTATGGGGCAAAACATGCAAAAAAGGCCCTGCAAGCAGAGGGTTGTGTGACTTCAGTGGGATTCCTGCTTGCAGGACATCTATTCAAGGGCTCTGAATACAAACCATGGCTTGTAACCTGCTCTGGGGGTGACACGTACTATGTGACATCGCACTGCACGTCATCTGCATTGTCATCTGCAATGACCGCAGTATCTGTGGACCTTAGGTTGCTCAGACTTAGGCGTACAAGGGGATGAGTTTTTCAGCAAAAAGAAAAAGAAGTGCCTAGGTTGCACGTGGAGCTCCTTGTACAGGTGGGCATGTCCATATAAAAATTTAAGCTGCATCTGCTGATTGCCAAAACAAACTAAATCACCTTTTAAAGCCTTTTGAACCAATTTTTATTGACAGTCCTCTCTGATGTGGGCACTGCCATAATGTTTTTCCAGCTTCCTACTTGCAGCAATGCTGCATTTGACTCTCTGGCTTTGTAGCTGCTGAAATTGCAGCTCACTCAAGGCAAACAAAAGCCAAGCTTATGCTTATTGTGGGATCTTTTACACAAAAATAACACACTAAAATACTTTCTCTGCTTCCCCTGAAACATCATTTTAATTCGACAATGCACACTAGATCTCTGATCTAAAGGCAAACCCTGTTTTTCCTGACATTTTTACATTATTAACTCATTTTTCTCAGTGCATTCTTTGTTTCTCTTCAAAGTATCAAGAATGTTCCTTTTGTTTTGCATCTTTCTTCCTCTCTGCCTCACTCCAGAAGATTATGAGCTACACTTTGTCTCTGCAATAGTGAGTTTTCTGTGGTGTTTGGGAAAACAGTGCTTATATCGATTGCAGGAATGATTCCCATTATAAAATTTCACAGCTGGTACAATTTCATCATAGGATGAGATAGGCAGCCTAGAGTATTAAATCAAAACTCTGATAGCTCGATAACAGGTGCAGTGAAACCGAGAAAAAAAAAGGCTATTAAAAAGAAGCATTTTTTGGAGCTAATTTGTGGAACTCCTTGCCACAATATGCCACTGACAGTCAGAACTAACTATAAATCAGTAGAGGGCTAGAAACTTAGGTTGATAGCAAGTGCAACATGGTTCAATAACAGGATATTTTGAAAGGGAAATCAAATCCAGAGTTGGTCTTCAAGCTCTGATGGTGAGCTCCCAGGCAAAGCAGTATTATTCTGAAGGGACTAATAAGCAGGATTTCAAATAGCTTTTTAACCAAAAATGAAAATACATCACATCATTCGCAAGTTTATATTCCCACATTTACTCTGTACAAAAGTAAAAAACAGTGTAAAGTGCTTTTCTCAGAACATATCTTACCTTTAGGAAAAAAATCAGATCTTTTGAGAAATTCACCAAATTACATGGGAGTGGTTTTTAATCTTTCTGTCTCATTAAAATTTATGCATATCTTGTGTGTAAGCTGGATTTGATAAAGTATCATTATTTTGCCACTAATGATACTTCTTCTTAAACACTAAATATTAGCTTAATTTTTTGTAGGTGCAGCTATTGCAATGCCAGATGTAATTTAACTAATCGTCATCCTTCCTCAGCAGCCACACAGCACGCATTCCCAGCACTGAGGACTTCACATTAAAGAACAAGAAGATAGCAGGCAAAGAAACACCTTCATGAAAGGAGAAGTGATTTGCAAGTTGTCAGGGCTTGATTAGTAACCACATCTACAGAATATCTGCTTATTGATCTACTCCGCTAAATAAAATCCTCTACTGTTGTTTAGGTTAGGGTTTGTTTTGTAAGTAGCATTACTGATTTGGAGACATATAAGTTTGTTATTCAAGTAGAATACTTGGGGCTTGAAATCATCACTTACACGGCCCATGTGAAATAAGCCGCAAATGTTGCTATACTTCTACATCCTTCTATGTGTGTAATCGGGGGGGGGGGATACTGAAATTCCTAGATAGACCTGAAATGTGAGAACTCAAAATACTTTAAAAGTCCCTTCTTTCATATGGTCCCAGTTTTCTGAAAAGTGCCATCATCCTTAAATGGGATACTCACATCAACATGGAGATACATGCATTTAGTATAGCTGAATTGGGGCTTAGCAATTAGTAATTTGGCAACTGGAAGATCTGTTGAAGATGTTGTTTAAAACAGACACGTCCAGGGCTCCTGTCACCTCATTGCCATCACACACCAGGTACAATATTGGCATCTGCTGTAGACATATGTACGGAGGTTTATGCAGGCTAAAAGTATCCTGAAATAGCTATAAAACCATACTGTGTGATTGCCTGGGCACTAGAATCAACAAACACTTTGTCTTCTGCCAAATCTCAACTGGAAGTATTTTATCAGTCTTTAAAAAGTATATTTTTCCACAATAGGAACAGTCTAACATGTGGAGAAAATTAAGTTGCCTAAATAGATCTGATGCAGACAGATAGTACAGCACTCTCCATGCCTTTTGTGAGTGCCCAAACTGCAAATGTTGTATTGCCCATAACATCAGAAGATCGAAATAAATCAGTCATCTAAAGAAATCAAGGGAAAACATAGAAAAAGGGAGACTATTTTTCTTTTCCATGAGAAAAGAAAAGAGTAGACGATCACATTGGGCAACATCATGAAGAAGAGATGTAGCTTTTTCGTGAGCTGTATCTGTTTCTTTCTTCATAATTTTATAAGCAAAGCAGTGCTCCTCTATCATCCCTATGAAAGCATCTCAGACTCTCATGCTGTGAAGAGTGGGCAGTGGCAGAAGCAGTCTTCAACTGAGGGATTTTCTTCACCTTCACTAATTTGATTCAAACCTCCCAGGAGAAATCTACAAGGCTCTAGCTCTGCACAGGAATTATTCAAGAAAAAAACGCCTTATTTTGTTAAATTAACAACCTGACATGTCTCCTTCTTCTCCACTTGTGCAGAGGGCCCTGCTACATGGTTACTATTATTTTAATTCATTATGAACTAGAGCACATAACTACAGTAGTCTCTGCTCTGCTACCTGCCTGTAAACCAGTCCCAGCATCACAGGGAGCCTCTTCCTTTTCATTCCTGGCACACCTAGCAGTACTATCCTAGATACAGGTGAACATCCCTTCAGACCTCTCTCAAGAGGTCAAATTTACCATGAGGTTGAGGATAACTGCAGCCTTGCTCCACGTTTTGTTATTCTCCCATACAAGAGACATCAAGCAGAGCAAGTTGGAGAAAAATGAAAAGCCTGCTTAAGTACTAAATTAAGACATAACTAGAAGTTTTCAGGGTTAAAGCATTCAGCCTCTTCCCAAATATCTTTATTTAAAAGGTTGGGTGACTGCTTAGTGTTTAAACAATTAAGCATTGTACTCTCTCTCAGGTTCCAAAATTGGAATATATGCAGAAGCTTAAAATGTAGACATGTTGACAGGGATTTTCAAAGCAGTCTAGAGGATTAAGAATCATTTTCCACTAAAATTAGTGGAAGACAATGTCAATCATTTAGACTGCTTTGTAAATCAGCATTAAATTTCATCCCAGGAACTGCTGACTACTAGTTTTAATGAATACTGTCTCTTCTGAATGCTACTTACCAGACAAGGCATTTATACACAGAGGTGCAAGATATAAAGATGATTTCCTAATTAGCTGCATGCCAGAGATACCAGTTTAATGGTTATCTCATCTTGAGTGAGGCTTGTACGTAGTATGCAATATAATGTAGAAGAGTTCTCCGATTTGTACTTTATAACAAAGTATGAAATAATACCAATAGAGTGACATGAATAGGAAGTCAGCGGAACTTGCATTTTCCTCAGGAAGTCTGATTATGATTTTTCTCAGCATCTACAGCTGCTGTCCATAGCACTAGTCTTTAAAAAGCATTAGAGGGAATACTACATACTTGCAGTGGTCCTGAGCAAGGAACCACTGGGGATACCTTTCCCATGAAAGGGACATCACAGTGTACTTGCATGCCTTTGAGTTGAGCACTGGAAGTGGGACCATGGAGAAGAAACAACAGCCTTAATGATCCTTGGAAGAAATCGCTTGCACATATGCAATTCAGTGGCTTTGCATAATACATACCGCGTGTTACGCTGGTTCAAGGCAAACTCTTGGCACCTTGTGGCTGCCTCAGGCTGCAAAAAGCTTAATGAATTCCCTAGCTAACAATGAAAGTTGGATGTACCAATTTGGGTGTAGTGTAGACTGATCCAAAATTCATATTAAACGTTCAGCATGGATCCAGAAAGTAGCCAGTTATTTTTTGCCTCTGCTCCTTCTACGGGACTTTGCCAGAATCTGAAGCAGAGGCCATAAGGCCAGGAGATGATTTCTGTGCAAAAGGTTTCCAGTTTTTTCAGGTCAGAGGACCAAAGATGGGATACTGCCTAAAAATCTGTCATTAGCAGGTCCTTTTTTTAGGGCTAGCACCACTAGCTAGCAGGCTCAAAGGCTACATGACAGGTCTCTGGAGAATTTCAGAACGATGAGCTGTGATAAGTAGACCTGACTTTCAAAGTACTGTCAGACCCCTTATTTGAATGGGTGGATTTAACTCCTCTTCATCAAAGAGATAAAATCAAAATTCCAGCTCTTTCATTGCTATAATGTGCTGGAGTTGAGGTGGACTGATCTGAAACGCCCGTCATTACATTATGGCCTTGATGCAGACAACCTGAAGACACCTCTCTGGGTAGCCCCTCTGCAGAGGAGGAAGGCATGCTGTCGTAAATTTCCTGGTTATTTAACTTTAGCTGAAAGCTTGTCATTACAAAAGCTGCCCTTGTAGACTGGAGTGGACTCCTTATTACTTTTTTGGCATTGCAATTCCAATGCCAATACCCTAGTCCTTCTTTGAGGAAACTGTTGGGATAAGACTGATAGGATAGGACTGTTAGGATAGGACAGCAAGCTGATAATGGACTAGAGGGTCTTGGAGCCAAAAGGGTGCTTAAAAAGGAGGTATTAAGTTATCTTTCTGTCATAGATGGGGGAACAAAAGCAAAGGTCACACAGTGATCAGAGCAGCAATAAAACCCAAATATTCAGATTCTGGCCCCAGTTACCTTCTCGGGCAGTAGTTTATTTTCACTTCTGCTGCAGTTTTGCCATTTGGGCTGCAGGTAACTTCTTTCTTTTCTTTACTATTCCACTTCTGAAGCAAAATCCAGTGTACTGACACAAACCTCAGCAGTAAATATTTTGCAATTTTTAAGGGAATATTGTTTCAGCTATGTACTATATGTGGGGGATGATCAGCAGGCACAAGAACAGAAATAAATGCTGCTAAAAGCAGCTTTTCTGCTGCAGTCTGGTTTGTTTGAACAGCAAGGAGAGGGATATGCCAGAATCTACAGGAACCAAGCTCTAGTTTTGAAATCCAAAGTAAAAAAACTGTACATTTTTTCCTCTTTCTCTTGGCAGATTTGAATAGCCAAGCCAGCTTTAAGGGGAAAGAGGGGCAAGAGTCTCTTCCCTATCAGCAGTAAAGTTGTCAGGATCCATGAAAATCAATGCGACAAAATGTTTCTAATGGGGTGGATAATGCAAGTCCTGGTGTACACGTGAATCTCAGCTCATTAACAGCTACAGAGGGATGCGCAGCTAAGGGGTGGTGACCTATTTCAGTGGCATCATTATGCTGATAAAATAGAAATTCAACAAAAATTCCCTTTTTAGTGAAGAGTTGTCCTGTTCACAGATATATCTCTGCCCTGCACTGTAGTGCTGGGAGTGTTACTTGTTCTCGTCACCCCTCTCTGCCCCAGCTGGATGTACAGTGTCAAGGGAGGCACTGAAAATAGCAAGTGGAAGGTAAGGACTAACCAGGATTTTCTTTTTGTGTCATCTCAGAGAGAGTAAAGGAAATTGGGAAAGGTTGCCTTACACTTCTCCTCCGCAGGTCGTCCAATCCCCCTCTGCTCCCCAGGCTGGGCTCCTGCAGCAAGGCGTTAGTTAGCTGGGTAAGCGAGCTGCAGTGCCAGCAGCCAGCACTGAAATCCCAAGAGGAGACAGGCTGCTTCCTCCACCTGAGAAGCTTTAAATAACCCCAGATACCAGAAAAGAAAAGAAGGGAAAAAGGTGAAGTGCGTACATCATTTCTTCTTGTTCTTCCTTACTCTAAGGAAAGCCACTGCAAACAGGATCTGGTTTACTGACCTGCAGCCTTTGACAGGGGGTGCTCTGTGGCTTGCTTCATTAATTTCTGCCAAGGACTGAAGGTGTTGAATAAATCTCAGGCTAACACGAGGCTGTTTAAGCATGGCAGGGGGGCTGGCAGGAAAAGAAGTCTCAGGAAAGCCATTGGTTCTTGTCCCCGATACCAGCAGAATCACTTACAAGCAACTGTTTGTGGACAACAGGCATCATTTGGCCAGGAGGGCTCTCTCTGCAGAGGCTCTTGAGGGCCCCTTCCACTCACAGTATCTGATGGTCCATTGAGAGGAGGTGTCCTTGATGCTGGCATGGCCACGTGGAGACCCCTCTGGTCAGAGGACTTCTGGGTGCAAGTTCCCCAGGGCTGCAGAACGAAACCAAGCAAACATGGAAAAACCTAATAGACTGCACTTATTAATAAATTATGGCTTACCTATTCATACGCCTGCTGCCTTGGGAAGGCTTAAAACAAAGCCCTGTGCTCTAGCTTTTTATTTCTTAAACAATGCCATCTCCTGCTGTGCGTGCTTCAACTCCATGTCTTGATAGCAAGTGGCAAAACTGAAACAACAGAAGGGGGGGGGGGGGGAGAACAACAACTTCAGCTAAACCAAGTCTGATATAAAGATTTTTTTCAATCAAGAAAGAATGATCTTGTACGCTTACAGAACTGGACTCAGAGCTATAGGCTGAGCTCTGCCACTGCCCTCCTGTTCAACTTCAGGCATACTGCTTATGGTTTCTCCATCTGCATTTTCCAGGCGTGAAACACTGTGGGAGATGGAGGGGAGATTTCCCACCCTTTGCTTGTCCTCTCAGTAGGGCTGGTGGGAGAACCAGCCTGGGGGCTGTGCCCACGAAACCCTGGGTGAGGGGCAGTGGGAGATGAAGAAGATGTACGGGTGCTAGCATCTGCCACCCCGCAGCAGACACATAATCGAGTGTTCAGCCACTTCTCACTTTCACCACTGCAAATCGTGAGTGGCAACAGACCGGGCAACTCCACCACCAGCCACCCAGAGTCAGTGTGCAAGGGCCTGGACACACAGCTCCCCGCATGCAGCCACCGCTTACTGGGTTAACGTGCCCAGGTGGGACGAGGACAACTGTTGCAGGGTGATGGCTCATTGGGATGGGGGTCTCTGAGGTCCAGCTCACAGCGGTGAGGTTCCAGGTGGCCCGAGCACAACCCCTGGTGCTGCAGCCACTGTGCACCCCCAGCAAGCAGCCTGGGTATGGGAGAGAGAAGGACAGCAACAGACTGTTTTCTGACAAGGCTGAGAGCCCCAATTAAAACTGCAGGTGGAGTAGCCTCTCCTGGAAATGTCGGATGGTGCCACTGCCAAAAATTTCAAAGGCTGTGTTGTGCGAGATGCTATGTTTCAGGGAATCCAAAAAGTAAGCGTGGACAATGGGCTCAGGAATCTAAAAGTTTAGATGAACTTTTCATTCCTGGCCTATTTTAATATAGCATCTGAGGCCAGAGTCTGGTAAAGAAGATAAAAAACAGATTAACCTCAGAATTTCAACTTAGGTGAAAGTAATATGGTTCAAATATGCCCTAGGGAGGAATGCTCGACAATAGTGAGGATGCCAGAACAGTGTTAGTGCAGCACAAAGCAACATGCTGGCATGTTGTAATTTTAAGAGCCAGAAGTATCTCCTCTTAAACAATCTGAAATGCAAATGTGAAGACTGTTTTCCCTCCTTGCTCTCTGTTTTCTTGACAGCCACTGCCAGGATCCAACCACTAACTTGTCACCACAAAAATATGTTGATGCATTTGCAATGACTGAGGCGTTAATCCTGACCTTCATGTGTATGCATGTGCCTTCCTTACGCAGTCTTTAGGCCAAAGTCTGGTTTCTTAGACTGATTCAGTCCTACCAACAGCCAGGAGGATGGGAAGCGAAGAGTTTTGCTCTGAGGACAAGATGCCCAGCATCATGCAGAAGGGTTCTGGTTGTATGCAGAGCAATGGCAAAAAAAAATGGTTTGTCAAAAAAAAATAAGGTTTGTCAAAAAATGAACACAGGTGATTTAAACTAGAACCTTTGCTAATCCAACTCAGCTCCATGGCAAGGACAAGAACCTGATTTCCGCCATACGACTAGGCTGTCTCATTAAAAGTTCCGGATAGCTGAGCATAGCTCAGAGTTCTTTCAGGATCCTCTCCAGCATCGAGCAGGGACTACAGATTGTTTCCTACACTCTTTTCCAAAGAAATGAAAATAAAAATCTGTTTTGCATGGAAATAGGATGCAATTTACACATTATTAAGATGTAGCAGTTTTTGCTCTTTTAAAAATTGCAGTGAAAAGAACAGCCTTTTAACTGACATTTGAAAAATAATAGGGACACTTTTCCTTTTTTCTTCATTTCTAGCTACCAAACAAAGTATATTGAAATACTTCTTCCCTGTTGCTTGCCTACTCTTCTAGAATCTTCTTGCTCCTCCCTACACCCTCTAACCTCTCCTGTTTTCTTAGTATCTTCAAAATTTGGAAATACTACCCTGCCCTCCTGCCCTAAAAGTAAATCAAAACAAATAAAAATCTGTGAGGCTTAACACAATTTCCTATTTTTTTATTAAAGTTCCTTACCAACATAGCAAAACATTCTGGAAACAAAAGCCTTAACCAACCTGGACAAAAAAATGTGTAAAAATGGACTGGGTAGTTGGTTTTTTTTCATTTAAAGCTGTCTTCACTAAACAAATGCCCACAAGGGCTGTCCCCTGCAGACTCTGTCGTGACCTAGTAAGTCACCTTATAGAGGTCATTTCACCTGGGTGTGCTCTGTAAACCACCTGGGTGAAGGATTCCCACCCCACTGCATCACAGGCTTCAAGCTATACAAAAGAAAGACACCGTAGGGAAACTAGTGGCTATTATTATTGCATGACTTCCAGCCTTTCCTCTGCATTGCAAGTCAGCAGCAAGAAACTGCTCTGCTGCTCATGCATCCTCTATCATTCCTGTGCAATCATAAAGAGCCGGCAGGGTGGGCTGCTACGGCAAAGTTGATCCACTTTTTCTTGCCAAACTAAACCGAAGAGGGATGCACAGCCCTGCAGCACGTTTCACTGGGGCCGAACGCCCCAGCACTCAATAGGATGCACCCTGCTTAGCCCTCACCTGCAACAAGCACTGCAGTTAAACGGGGGAGAGGATAAACATGGGGCGAATACATTGTCCAGCTTAGCTGCAGTTACCGTGTTTCATGAACTGTCACGAGGTTTTGTATTAGAAGTGAGATGCGGACATGCGCCTTTATATACAACTACCTTGAATGCACTTAAATATATGTTTAAATGCTTTGCTGAGTGGATGCCACGTGGAAGAAAAGAGGGGACGCCATAACACGGTGCATTTCACACACCACTTCGGCAGCATCTAACGTGACTAGAGGTCATGGAGTGAATAGGTTGCCTGTCCCAGCTCCAGTTAGCACTGGGGCATACCCTTGCCTTTGCTGGATATAGCCTGTAGCAGAATTCCTCCCCTGGGCAAGGCTTAACAGCAAAACATGAGAAGGGCATTGAAGGGATTTAATTGCATAGCTTGCAAGTCTTAGTAGGAGTTGCCCATGTATGTTCTCAGTGCACATGTGGGAGTATATATGTCTGGATCCCATGTGACGGGATATTTCAAAACCAGCTGTAGTAATATAAGCAGCAATACCTTTACATGGTGACTGAAAACAGAAAAGAGAGGTTTTGAAGAAAAACAGCAAGCTGAAAGGGACCAAATAAGCTCAGGACAGATGCCATCCAACAAATTACTTGAAGCTGAAAGACTGAAAGAGCTGGAATTGTTGCATTTCCCCTAGCTGTAAGCCCACCCCAACACCCACTTACAGATACTGCCTCACTTGGGATACGGCAATAAAACTTTGCCTTTTGGCCACAGAGACTACCGGCATGATATAATGTTCTGTGAGTCTTCTATACAACAAAGGACCTCTTTCATGGAGGCAAAGCTAAGCAAGAAGTCACTCTGACATGCTGTCACGAGACAAGGAGGCTGGGCACCAGTAAGGGAAATGGGACCAGGAGGTGGAAACACTTGAGAAAGCAGCTGCCTGGAAAAGCAGCCCGCAGCAAGTAGCACATCCCGGAGCTGGAAATGGGATGGATGTGGAGGATGTCTGGGAGAGGAGATGGGTGCCAGTGGAGGGGTAAAATGCCAGGCTGGGTGACACATGAAAGGGCAGGCATGGGGAAAGCAGCGTGACCTCCAGACCACTTTCCTCCAAGGCGATGGAGTTTCCCTGTCTTGTCAGGATGGGGTTATTAAACCAAAATTATATGCTGCAAAATGCAGTTCTGTTCCTCACGATGGAACAGCAGCAGGGTGCCATGCTCAGCCCCTGCCCACCCCTCCAGACAGCCCGGTGGCTGTCCTGGCTTGGGGGTGTCCCTCCCTACCCTGTGGCTTGGGGGTGTCCCTCCATACCCCGTGGCTTTGGGGTGTGCAGCAGCACCCCATGGGATGGGGCTGGGACAGAGTGGGGGGCTTCTTTGCTGTTTATGAGAAAACAAAGCAGAATGGGAGATCATACAAAAAAAAAAAAAAAAGTGAGGAGGTTGCATGCAAAACTGAAGCCACACTTGAAATAAAGGGTAGCCTCAAAATACTTGCTCAGGCCTCCCCTCCTTCCCCACCTGCCTCCTTCCCTATTTATAACACACCTGGGGTCTTCACTCAGACTGTTTTTATGTACAGCTCTGTCACTTTCGAGTGTCTGATGCCAACACAGTGCTTTACTGTGCAATGCACATGCAGGGTGCATGGACACCTTCCCTCTTCTCCACCCCTCCGCCCCCCACTCTTCACCGCTGCTCTTAAAGGCTGCCCTGCAGCCTTTTGCAGCATGCCATGTTACCACTGCATTCATGGGTGGCCGTGCTGTTCCCCCACGGTCCGTGCCCTCCCTCCTCCTGCCAGCCCTGTCCTTTCCCTTAGCAAAACCTGCTTCAACTCCATGCTGCATGCCTGCCTGCCTGCCTGCCTGCCGCAGCTCCCGCTCGCCGCACCATGTCCCACCGTCCTTCCCTCCCCGCCACGCTGCTCGCTAAGGACACGCCGTGGCACAGCTGTCTGCCTCCTCTGCTGCAGTCATGCAGGTTTGGATTACTGTGCACGCTACTGATGTTGAGCTCCTGTCGTGACCCAGCGCCCCATAGGAGGAGCAAATGAGCTGAGACGTCAACGCAAAAAATTATAGCCATGCGAGCTATCCCTGCGCTCAGCTGCTTGGAGAGTGCATACATGGCTTGTGTGACAGCAACAGCACACAGAAGCAGCAATGAAATGCAGTTAGCAATACAGCTGGGAGACAGGCAGCGAGGCAGGCACTGGTCCAGTGACTAACATGATCCTACCGTGAGCCAGCCTGCAGTGCCTCCAAAAGTGGCTGACTACTACACAGGAGCTCGGCTTTCTTTGCAATTACTCCAGTTCCTCCTGGGTGACTGCAGTGTGTGCTCTGTTTTGGTTTTGTTTGCCTTTTTGTTTCTCCCCCCCCCCAGCCCGTCTCCCTCTGTCTCCTCCCGTGTCCTTCTCTCCAGGATGGCGGAAGCAGAGTTGCACAAGGAAAGGCTCCAAGCCATAGCAGTAAGTCAGTTTCATTTTACTTGCTCTTTTGTCCATAGCCGCGGGTTGCGGAGGGAAGGGGGGATTCCGGTACGGTGTCTGGGAAGCGCCCAGAGGGCCTGGCTTTCCCAAAGTTGTGCATGGAGTTCCCCGTTCGGGAAACGAGTGGTTAAAGTCTGCTTTGCAGGATTTGGTGGAGAAAGAGGGCTCTGAGGAAGAGCTGACACGTGCAGAAAGAAAAATGTGAATGCACAGTGGCACACTTAAAAGACTGATGATGGAGAAGAAAAGAAGGAATAAGTGGGGAGGAGGGGAGATTGCGGGAGAAAATCAGTACTCTGCTGAAAAGATATTTTCTTACAGTGGGAGCTTTGGCTTAGCTCATTAAGAAGTTAAACAAAATGATCTGCTGCAGGGTGGCTTTTACTGCAGAAAATAATTGTGATATCACTAATTTTTAAGACAATTGAATACAAACACTGCATTATCAAAATCATGTAATTATTTGATCTACTAGTTAAACTGTCACCTCAGCTCCATAGCTGAGCACATGTTTTCAGACAAATTCCCTGCCAAGTTGCATCGTGCCAGGGATGAAGTTTAGGCAAGATTTTGCCCCACTTTAGTTAAAACTTCTGTTTTCATGTTTAGTACCATAATTAGGAGTGAGCTATGGCTCAGCTGGTGCAGACCTCAGAGGAACGTGGGCAGTGACACCTGGTGAGGATCAGGCCTAGGTGTTTAAAAACCACCATCCTCCCAGCACACAGAAATTTTGCCAGCTCATCTTCTAGCACGGCACAGGCGCTGTGTCAAAAGGCCTGTGTTTCCGTGGGCACTGCAAGTCTGCCAGCCCCACACAGCCTGCCCTTGTTCGAGTGACACCCAGCTCTTCTTCTTCCCCATGGCTGGATGTTGATGCAGCTGTGCTGGTCCCAGTCAGATGGCACAGTCCGTGCCGGGGACCACACACCTGGAGGTCTGAAGGGAAATGACAGAAGATGGCAGAGCCCGCATGGGTTTTACGTTCCCTTCCCCGGTTTCCCCAGTGATCAACAGATGCTACGTTTCACTGTAGCCGGCAGAGATCACAGATTTCCTTTGTAGTAAGAGGAATGGCTGCTGCTGCTGCTGCCGCTGCTGCTGCTGTTCCAAGCTGTTTTCTTTAAGTCCGCTATTCTGCTAATAGGTCCATGGAGATTTAAAATAACCACATGTAAAACAAATAGATTGGGGTTTTTTTCTCTCTAAAATATTTCCTGAAAAAGAGCAAATGATATAATTTGATATGGAGGGAACACACTATAACCATTTAATTTTCAGGCAGCGGAAAGTAGATGCATATTTTTAAGCTGGTTCACAGTTTTCTGTCAGCATAGGCATTGCCAGATCTCCAAATGGAAACACCAGGAACGTTCCCCCGGAGGCAACCCTCGCCACTGCCTCTGGTTTGGGACTCCTGTACAGCAGAACCGTACTGCAGAGCTGCTCCGCACACTGCTGCTGTGCATAGCTCTGAAAAACTTCCATGTCCACGTTAAAAGAAATGGTTTACATTATTGCTGCTGCTTTTGACCACTCTGTAACAGAAAACTAAGCAGCACCCATTTCCACTCCAGATTATGTGCTTAAACCTTTCACCAAAGTAAATCAGATGCTCTGCTTCTTGGTGCTTTGCATTTCACACCAATGAAGCCATTATGGATGTAAAATTATCGCTTGGTGGGCAGCTTCCTACAGTAGTTTATGCTGGTATGAGAGAATGCCTTGAGAATCTGGATCTTGATTTTCTATATATATTTCCTTTTTGGCTTCTATTTCTGGCAACAAATAAAACATAATATAGTAATGTATGCAGTGAATTAGACTGAAATAATTTTACTTCAGCATCAAAAATATTCAGCCTTATTTTAAGCTTGAATGTGGGTCCATGAACTGACTTGTTTGCTTACCCACCCTGCAGAGCAACAGGTTTTCCATATCAGCTTGTTAGGTAACTTTTCTCCTGTGCTTGGGCTGCTGCAAATGTTTGTCAGAATGCAGAGAAGTTTATTTCTAGTGTAAGCTTTGCTCCATCAGGATGAGTGACATGACATAAGTTAGGCATTTCTCTTCTGCCACCAGTTAGCTAAAATAAGGTGAATTCTCAAAAGTTGCATGGCCTTTCTTAGAAGAAGAAAAAGGTGGCATTTCAGTTCAGCTTAGTGTTCCCTCTGTTTTAACAAGCTGCAGTATCTCACTCAGATGAGCAGAAGCTGACACCAACACTCTTCAGTCAAGCTGGCTGAATGCTAGGCATATAGAAAGAAATTCATTTACCATTGGGACTTCTACACACTGTTGCCTGTACGTTTATGCTTGCTTCCATAATCACCATGGCAAATGAGCTTGCCAGGAAGACAGGAGAGTAAATTTTAAGCACGCATCACTGAGTGTTTAAGGAAAACCACATCCAAACATGGAAATATGAATATTTGCACCAGAAGGCTGACGCCTTTTGAAGAGTTTGATTTTGTACTCTGTTACTCTGACTAATCACAGTTTTAATATATGCCTGTCTGGCACAGAGGCAAGTGTCACGGGAAGAGGAAAAAAGGGCTCTAACTGTCAGGATATTAATCTAGATCTTGGTGAACATGAGTTAGCCACTTGTTTTGCCAGCAGTGAGTACTTAGCCTCTCTTGTGCATTCATTTTCCATCTGTAAACTGTGAATAATGGACTTTGCCTTGTCTCAGAGAGCTGTTAGGGATGCATGCAAGATCGAGGAGAACCTCGATGCTATGGTTTACCAGGGCAAGAAACAGCTAAATAAGTCTTTAAAAAATAGAACGTGTGATTCTAAAAAAAAAAGAAGCTTTAAATGTGTATGGTTTTAATACCATTGTACATGCTTATGCTGTGATTTTTAGATCTTCCTGTCTCTGAAGTTCCTAAAATTCACAAACTGACTATAGCAAGACTCAGAGCACTGTGACAGTCCAGTTTGAGAAGAGAGGAGATGTGAGACAACTGCTAAAAAGTGGAACCCAGTTCTCTGTTCTTGGGAGGAAAACATAAACTCTGTGTGCTGGGGAGGTCCTATGATGGCCAGGAGCGACTGGTTTTCCGCTCCTTCCTTGAGCAGAGGTCATATCACACCTCCCCACTTGGGTATCATGTGTGCTGCAGACAGATACTGGTAAACCTTTCTGTTGCGCCACACCGCTCTTAACATCTGTCTGAGCCTGAGCCTAAATCACCGCAGCACCGCTGCTCTACCGCCAACGGAGCGAGCGGTGCCCACTCTGAATGCTGCGGGAAGAGGCCTTGCAGGAGGCAAGCAAGAGGTGGGAAGAGGAATTAGGAAGCCGTCTTCTCTCTGAGCTTGTTTCTATAGCACACTGCAGTGCTTGCCTCTGCTCTTTTCCTGAAGGGGGGCAGTGAGTAAAATTTTGGGTGGAAAAGGAAGTATTTTTGTGGCTTTAAAAAATATGCCTGCTGCGAGTTGCTCAGAAGTTTGGAATGCAAATAGTCCTGGAGGAAGCAGGCTCTGTGGCCAGGGGACAGGTGAACTGAGTTAATTTATCACATTTTGGATAAATAAACTGTGTGGCTCCACAATTTATTATATGGCCCCCTTCTCTATGACTGCAGAGATCACCTCCAGATAGTGATCTAAACATAGCAAGCATTTACGAAATGTAAATATTTTCCATCGCTTAGCTAGCAGTCATAAAGCTGGGAAGTGGGGGCGTTGAGTATGTATCAGTGCATCTGGGGTACAAATGCATGTATGATGCAGTGAATATGTGTCACCCATATATCAGGTGAATTAAAGGCAATCATTGAGGGACAGCACTGAGGAGAAATCGTACACTAGAGCAACAAACAGCGCAGGAGCTGGAGGAGGTTTTCAGGTTAAGGAGATGTCCAGCCGAGAGATGCAAGTGGGAAGCTACTAAAATGTACTGATTTCTTAGCAAGTAAAAACAACAGTAATGATGGTTACTGCTTACCAGTGCCCAGTTCTGAGAACCAGTAGCTCAGTGAAGCATTAAAGAAAAGTAATTACTGACATTCAAGTAGCCATGTCAAAGGTACCTCCTGTCGAACAAGACCATTCTTGCTTTTTCTATGAGATTATGAGTTTGTTGATCTGGATCTAACACTACTTAAATGTCATCAGATGTTTGACTTAGTATGGCAGGACGTTGTTGTTTAAAAATAGTACCCTGCTGCATCAGTGGGGTCTGCCTTAGATGGATTAAGGACTGGCTAACTGATAGGTCTCAAAAAGTTGCTCTTAGTGAGGGAGACTGCTGAACAGAGCCTTCTTCCTTGACAGCAAAGGCAGGGGAGAGCTTATAGGAAGCAGCTTTTCAAGGCTCGAAGATGTTCTCTATTGGTACTTTGATGTAAATGAAAAATCAAAATTTATAGTGTGTAGGTAACATAAAGAGTGGTGGAGGAGTAAATACGAAGGCAAAAAGGAGTCCTGCAGAGCAAGTTGGATTATTTGGTAAATGGGATCCTCCATTTAAAGAAGTCCTTCACACCTGTACACAGCTGGTGTTAAGAGAGGCCAGTGCAGGACTGTGCATCCAACTATAAGGGAGTACAGGGCCAGCACCGCAGAAGAGGGCTCTGCGGTCTGAGCAGTGCTGCCTTTCGCAAGGGACCAGAACTAGCGTGGGAGATAATTCAACAGGGATGAGCGAGGATCCTTGTCCTGCAAAGGAGATTATTTTCACACCAGTTAAACCTATACCAGGTGAAGTTTTTAGAGTTCTCCCAAAAGGGAGGCAGGTGCATATATGTTTACATATAGCATTGCACAAATTTTTCAACAGGCCTTTGAGAATAATGATACAATTATCTTTTGGAAAGATAGTACCAGTATAGTTTCGATATCACAATTGCTGGTAATCTAGGCATTCTACATTTCTGAGTTGGACACTCAGCAACTGCAGTGAGCATCATGTGGTGTCCATAAATTTCAAATAATTTATTGACAGAGAAGCCAATATCTCTTTTTTTTTTTCCCTATTCACCTATTTTCTATTATCCCACAAAATTAAAACTCATGACTAGTAGATCTCATGCCCAAGGTCATTTTACTGTAGCACTTCTCCACAATTTCTGTGCGTCCTTCCAGAGAACATTGTTCATGAAAATTAGAATCTCTGGTGCTGAGGATCACATAGAAAGATGCGGCAAATTCATTTAATCAACAGTTTACTATTGCTGTGATGACTTAATACACTAGTTTCCTATACCTTCATTTAGGAAGTAATGTTTTTGTCCTTAAAGTTAAGCACATGATTAAATCTGTCTGAATTCAGTTGTTTTCAGACCTAAAGCCTGCAGGAAAAAAAAGGGCAGCAAGATATGGAAAGAGTAAGCAGGCTGGGACTTTTCTGCTCGGAAAATAGGCAAATGAGAAGAATCTGCAGAAGTCTATAACGTCATGCGTGTTATGGAGAGAAAGGATAAGGAAATACTACTCATACCTTTTGGGACAAGAATTTGTAGGTGTCTAAGGAGGATAGCAGTTGTGAACAAAACAAACCCAAAGAGATGTTCTTCCTAAAATGAGTTGGTAAGCTGTGGAGCCCCTCTCTCCAGGATGTGGTGGATGCTCAGAGTGTACCCTCAGAGGGGCTTGAGGAGAACCCAGGCATGCTCATGGAAGTGGAATGCACGAAGGACTTTCCCATTAGATAGAAGTAATTTTTGAGTTGCAAATTACTATAGGCCGGCAGAGAAGTTTTACATGTATTTGCCATGCTCCTGAGGTCTTCTGCTTCAGGTACTGTGCTAGAATGGAGGATGGGGTAGATGGTCTGATGCAGTGCAGCCATCCTGTGTACTCAAACACATTCCTGGAGTAACCATGTCTTTAAGTGCTTTCACGAGTTTTGGCACTAAAGACAGCCGCCCGCGCAATTCATCATGAAGCTCATTTGAATATTGCTGCTGCATAGTTTAATCCACTTTTTCCATTCCCATTTTTCCGTCATTGTCCTATTTGCAATTGTATTTATGGCTCTGGTTAGTCACAACCATTCCTCTGCCACCTCATTCCTCAGCAGTCCTAATATCCAAGTACCTGAAACAGAAAATTCTCCTGTAGCTGTAGCTGTCCTCCTTTTATATTCTGAGGGTGACAACACTTGAGGGCTAGTGAGACCTTAACAGATTTCCAGAGCAGTCTATGGTGAGGAAGACCTGGTGGGGTTAGGAAGACTCTGTATCCTGCTGCAGATATTTCCAGGGATGGGTTTAGTATGTGTAAACTAGGGATTATCACAAACTAAATCTAAATGAGATCTATATTGCAATCACGATGTGAACCCGTGAGGTTCCTGTGAACCTCAGTGAAAGTCAGCCGTGGGAGAGGAAGTGTTATGTTTGCATTTGCTGTAAAGGATGAAGAGAGGTTTCCCTGCACACAGATCTGCAGCCTTACACTGGACTGCAGCAATGTCATGAGTCAGCTTCGTGGCAGACCTTGCACAGAGAAACCCGTGCAAGCACAGTTGTATCTTGTCTTGACTTCTGAGCATATAAAAGACTGGGAGTTCATGCACAGTGTTAGAAATGTTATGGCCTTTGCCCATTCTAAGCCAAAAGCCAAAGAAAAATGCCTATAATGTCTGAAAACTAAAATTACAGTCTCAGGTTTTGTCTGTATTTTTGCTCTAAGAATGTTTACATGACAGCAAGAGAAGCGGAAATATGATGAAAAAACAATTGCTCTCAAGGTATCAGTGAAAACTAGGAACAAATAGAAACCAGAAACCAAGTTGCTCTTGAGAAATTTCTAGACAGTCTCCAGACTTACCCAAACTCAACTGTTTAAATTTAGAATTGTTTCCACAGCACATTCCTAGCCCTTAACACATCACCAACATCCCTTGAGCACAGACAGGGAGCTCAGATACTGGATTTTGTTTTGTGCCTTTCAAATTCTATTTTGCAAAAGAAGTTGAAAATCGGTGAAAATTTTTTGTGATTTTGTTGTTGTTGTTAAGTCTCTGGTAGAGTAAAATAGTTGTGAAAGATTTAAGTTTTCGGAAACTATTGAACAGCTCTAGCCTGGAGTGTAACTTTAAGGACAGACACCTCATGCCGTGGTAGCAGTGGGGTAGATGTTCATGTGAAGTCAGAGGTGAGACTTCAGCATCTACACGCTGTGCTAAAAGTGATGGATAGCTGAGTAGCTGGGATGAGGGTGGGATGGGGCTGGAAGGGGGTGCACAGTGATGCTCAGTCCCTCCTCGAGCACTCCTGCTCTTCAAGGAATCACTCCTTGTATATGACTCCTTACCCACTTTACAAATACTGTTTTATTCTTGTACAGAATGAAGTGTATTCTTTCAACAGATGAGTCCTTGCAAAGTACAGTCACCAGCAAGATGGTTGGTCTGCAGCATGTATTTGGGAAAGCACCAGACTGTGCATGTGTAGTAAATTATGAGGACTCACAGCAGCAATATTTAGCTTCTGAGCCTCTTTGTGAGTGCATCCCAAGGAACTTTGCAAACATTTCAGTGTCTTTGTTTATCTACAAGGGAAATGAAGCTCGGGCAAGGGATTTGTTTGCCTGTTTCACCAGCAAACCCAACAGAGCCATGAATTCAATCCTATGCTTCTTTATTTGGGCAGGATGGCATTGAAATGTGATCTTAGACCTTGCCTTCTCTTGAATGGCACATGAGGACGTGCTGGGTCTGTGCGTGCTGAGGCAGTGTTCGGACTGAGGATGCCTTTCAGGAGAGGACTCGAGAGCGTGAGGATGCTACACCTTCCTCTGGTCCTAATTTCCCTAGCGTAGAAAAGCCTTTTCTGTTGCAAATTCTGATCTGAGAAAGCCACGTGCTTGCAAGGGTTAACATCATCTGACAAGTCCAGTGGCAGTGAAATGGGTATGGCCTTTTTGGCAATTGCACACCAGACCTGTGTAGCTCTTGACACACAGATGCTTTTTGTTATTTAGCTGACTTGCAGCGAGGTTAGGCGCTGGAGGCGTGTAAAGCTTTCTTCCTCTTCGCCAGTAAAAACAAATGCTCTCTGTGCACAAAAAAAGGCCAACAACCAATGCAGTTTGCGGAGCTCTTTTTGGAAGGAGACAGACCTGCTCTCATCTGTGAGTTGCTGCCCTTTCCAGACGGTGCAGAGCTCAGGTTGTTGATTTAGGCGGTGCTCTGATTATTTTAATTTGACCTGCCAGCATCATTTGTCAGGATCCACAGACAACAGTTAACAGGGTGGGGCTCAGCCCCTCTGCAGTGCCTAATAATAGCAGCCACTGACAATCAGCTGAAGATTTGGGACAGCAGAGGTGTGCTCAGGTTTTTAAAAATACATACCTTGAAAGAAAGCCCTCCACTTACCAGCAGAGGGCTAAATAAAAGGTGCTTTCCAGCCTTTTGGGGACATGTCATTGTCAGCTCCTGGGCTTCAGCCATGTTCTTTTGCCATGCAGAGTTATAAGCAGCACTGCAGTAGAAGGAAGTAACCTGGGCAGGTAATGGCTTAAGGAGCCCCTATTAAGAAGTTGAAAATTGCAGACAGAAATGAGAAGCCAGATTGCCGTGTAATTTATTGCTAGAGAAGGAAGAGTTTAGCAGCCCGTAATGCTTGCTGCAGAGAGTCACACAGCTGCAGTCTCTTTATGGCAGCAGCAGGAGTGAGTGCAGAGCTGAGATTACTCAGGAGCGGATAGCGGTGCTCAATGCAAGCGTCTAGCCATTAACCAGCTGAGTGCCGCACGCTGCAGTCCAGCCTCAGACTGACTGGTCTTTCCCCACGGGCTTCCCAGAGGTAAAGGGGTTGGAGTACACACGCACGTGCACACACACACACATACACACACACTTGTTAGCCTCTCGTGGAACAGGTCCGCACTGCACCATGTGTCAGGTCCTTGGAAAAACTCCCACTGACATCCACAGGTTTTTAAAGGATCCCTAGTCATCCAGCTGTTTCCCGTTTGGAGCATAAAGCAAGTATTTGGCATCCAAGGTGTCACTAAATTTACAATAACTGCAGCATAGGGGACTGGATTTTCTCATACACTGGCTTTGGTACAAAATTACTATCTTGGATATGTTGTCAAGTTCTGGCAGCTCTGTGCAGATAGCGTAGTGTTTGGGAGTTAATACCTTATCTATTTTAAATTCCTACCTACATTGACATAAAAAGTAAGTCTCGGTTGTTAATCATGTATTTGTTCTTAATAAATAAAGGCATATACAAGCACTTGCTGCACTGTAGAGAAGTAGGCTCCAGCAGAAGGCTAATACATTTTCTGGCATTTTAAGCTGCATCTTTAAGACCACTCCTTGTTGTAGGAATAACTGCTGAAGTAGGAATGTACATACACTCATCCCAGCATCATGATGAACTGAGTAAATTGTTCTGGTTAAAGAAGTAACTTCTAACCAGCCAGGAAAAAAAAAAAATCCCCAGTTTTTAAAAAATGAAGCAAAGAACAGTCTAAATATAATGTCTTTAAGAACTGTGTCCCTGTAGACACTGAGAGATATCAGCTAAATTTACACTTGTTATTGCTGAAGTTTCAAAAAGTACAAAATTTAGACTGAAATCCATATAGGATGTCTGAAACTCATTTGTGAAATAGAGACCTGTTCATACTTTTCATGCTTTTCATTATCACCTTCCTGATCTCCAGAGGAAGAATAATAGAATCTAAGTGGTTGACAAGTATTTTTGTCCTTATCATGTATGATATTGCACACGATGCTGAGCAAAGGTTTTGATGAGATCGATGTGACACTGAACAGTGCAGACCTCCTCTTCTGTGAATTTCTCAGCAGTTCACAGAACTGAATGTCCCACAGAGGAGTTGTTCCAGAATCAATAAAGTTTCCAATATAGACAACTCTTTACATTAATGATGATTTTTTTTTCCGGGCTTTTAAAACAGTATAATAATTCATAATTAAGGAGACAAGGTGTCTTTTAAAGATTATCCCACTGCTGAGAAGGAGGGGATAGACAATGCTGCTGAACTGGAGAGAGCTGGTAGGAGTTTCCTGTTACAACCCTGCCACAAATCTCAGGGCACTGGGAAGAATTTCCCTCTGCGTTTGGCCCCTGTCTCTCGGGAGAGTGCTGCACCATCCTTCCTTGCCTGAGAACTCACAGCCCATGAAAGCAGTCCTGAAAAGCAGATATAAGGAAACAGGACTGGTATTTTGATGGTTCAAGTACCTACAGCTCCAGTTTCTACTTTGTGTTGGTCTGTGACATTGTAGGGCAAACCACTGTCCTCACTTAGACACCTAAGAGAACAAAAATAGTCTTTGGTCTCTATTACTTCGAAAACACATGTTCCTTGGTGAAATAAATCCAATTTACATTGATGTGGATAACATTGACCATGTGATTGTGGACAAGTCATAGGTGGCTGGTTGCAAGGCAGTAAGGTCCAAAAAGTTCAGGTGGCCCCTGTCACTATCTGTGTGGATTGGAGAGTGGTTTAACTAAGCTCCATCCATGTGCCACCGAAGGCAGAAGTGGTACTGGGCTGCGTGCTTCCCCAGCTGCTGTGACACCAGTGAGCTCACCGACCACGAAGCCACACCACGCAGGGCTTCTTGCATGGTTTGTCCTTTTGGCTGCAAGTGGCACACTGAGCTGGAGGAGGTTTCAGTGGGAAGAAGGTAGACCTGGTTTCTCATTGGTGGTGTTGTGTTGGTCACATCTCTGCCTAGGTGAAGCTAACATGCAAAAGTGGCTGGAGAACTGAAGCAAGAATATATACTAGCAATAAGCTGTCACAGTGGAAGCCTCTACCAAAGAGCGTCCAGCCTGGGTCTTACCTTGTTCCAGTTCTAGACAGCATTTCATGAACCTGGATCAGATAACGCAGCGCACTCACGGTATCTGTAGCCTGGGCTTTGCTGGAAGGGACTGTAAACACACGTGAAATGGTACTGGAGTTGGAGTTTAAATGGTACTGGCAGATTACTAGCCTTTTTCACATGGTCTCTTCAAAACAAATGAAGGCTTCTTAACACCTAGTACTAATCAATTGCTGGATAACAGCTCTGAAGAAAGGATGAGATGATTACAGTGGATAATCCAATGAACATTACTCAGCAATGTCATCCATCATGGAAAAGGCAAACAGGCTGGTATAGACAGGAATGCTGCCTATAAGGCACATGAAATCATGCTCTGGTCAAACTCATGCTGGATGTTAGTCTCCAAGAAAGACATGGGCCAAATGGAGAAGAGTCCAGGAGAGCCAGGAATGATCAGAAGTGGAGGAAAATGGCTTCTGAGGGAAGACAGAATAAGCAAGAGTTGTCTGGCCTAGTGAAGAAAATACCGAGGTTTAGCTGATCTTGTTTAAGGGTAGGAAAAACTTTCTATGTTCCTCCTAGGGTAGATCACCAGTATTTTTGCATGTGCTCAGATGTTGCTCAGTCACCCCGTGATAAGTAGCTTACATATAAAGGGTTCTTCTGCAGCCATTCAGTTTTCTTGCGATGCCAAGCATAATGCTTTCCTCAGACTTGGCAGCTGACATATGGATGCTTGCAGACCCAGGAGAACAGTTTAGTCCAACCACAGTGAAAGAAGTCTGAAGCTGGGTTGGTTTACTTTCCATTTTGGATAGACCAAGTGCGTGGGTAGTCAGTCACGGGAGTTCAGATACGTTGGGTAACATGATCATGTCCGAGTACATAAAATTACCTGTTTCGTTGGATTTAGACCATCAGTCTCTATACTCTTCTTCTTCAGTAGGGCCCTGTCCTGCTTGCAAACAAGTTAATAGGAATTTTGCTGCTAGTTTCAGTGGTGAGCAGGACAAACCCATATTATCCCCATAAGTGTTCACACTATTTCTGACTCTTTATCATCATAAAAAGTGCCAGATATGTGCCAGATCACATGTCTAAATCAGGCTTCCCAGGACAACAAGTTATAAGGCTGAGGGTAAACAGAGAAAGTGGGATTCACCATTCCTCTAAACTTGAGAGGTGCATGCTTTGCCACTCGTCACATGCTCTTATCAGTAGTACAGAGGCACAATTAGAAAGTGGCTAAATTCACCTACTGGAAGTTCAAACTTTCCTGTAAAAAAATGACTAGATATTAAACTCCGCATGTTCTCGTTCACCCACAGGAGACAGCCAGTTTTGAGAAGCTGGGTCTCTTTAAGAGCCACTGCTCTTGACTTGTGTCTTGTAGGTTACCAAGAGTCCAGATATTTAATAACCTTTGCTGGAATAAGCTTCCCATGCTTTACTTGTGCTTTGTAAGAAGGTGCTTTTTCAGTTGAATCATCCTTACAACAGAAGGTTTTTCTCTTGCTAGAAATGTTACCAACAGAAAAAAAAGATAGTAACAGCCTTATTTTCTCAGTAAGACCAAGGGGGGGGGGGGGGGGAAGAAAAAAAAAAGGGGAGGTAGGGGAGGTATTTCCAGTTCCACGGAAATCATGTTTGCTGTTTCTTTGTTGAACCTTGAAGGTGTGAAACTGTGAAGGCTTAGCAAACTGAAATTTCCCTAATGCTGTAGCCTAAAATCAAAAGGGATGAGACCCCCACCCTTCAGCTAGCGTAAAATAATGCTAGCAGAAGCAAATCAAGTCAATACTGTCATTGAATTTCATTGTTTTTCTCTTTGGCCAACCTAACCTGTTTTTGAGTTGTCTTTGCAAATCAATGCAAAACCTTGCACTGAAACTTTGGAGCAGATCCTTAGGACGTAGTTGGGGGCTGGAAAACGAATTGTGCATAATCTGTAGGGCAAATGAATTGTCAAAGGCCTCTAGAAAGCTCAACTTCAGGCAGGTGATTTCTTTGTGGCTGCATTTTGACCTCTATGTGCAGAAAGCCTTTCAGCATGCATTAAGGTAGGGCAACAGGTACTCAGAATATAGCATAGCCTTAGAGATTTATCTTCCTCTATTTCTATGTTTTAAGACAGTTCACATCATATTTAAGAAATTGATCAGAGAGAGCTTTCACTGCTGATGTGCTGTTAGTATAGCCCTCCATTTCAAGCAGTTTCTCCTTTTTTAGAAGAATTTTTTAACTTAATAAAACCCCACTTGAACCATGAACAATGAACAATTGGTTTGCTTGTGGATATATTGCTGAAGCATTATATGTTTCCATGTGCGATCCAGAATTGCAGATATTGGGTACTTACTAAGGTGTAAAGGTGGCGAAGCTGATGATAACCTTTTACTGTGTTGTAGCAGAAATTACCTCCTGAATTTTAAGCTGTTACAATTGTCACTTTGGCCTGTGATTTAACAACTGAACTCCTCCTTTTTAGACCAATTTTACCCCCTTTAAAAAAGAAAACAAAAAACTGTTTTGGCTAATTGAGAAATGTCAAGAATGGTTCTGGTTGGTCCAAGAGTTGGGATTTTTTTATTGTGAAGTGCATCACTTTCTGAAAAGTGACTGTGTAAATGGCATTCAGCAATTCAAGTTATATTGTCTTTCAAAGGTTACCATAGCGTATTCCATCTACAAAATGTTGGAAATATTTTCCTTGGCTAAAAGGCACCGAAATAATAATTACAATCCTTTAGGGCATATCTAAATCATACACTGAAGTACCTACACCTGTACAAAGATGCACATCTGGCTTTTGGGTCTGCTAGGTATCCAAAAGAAGTCCTCATCATGGCAAATCAGATGTTTATTGAAATGGATGTACAACAGATATCAAAGGTAATGGAAGCAAGCTGGTAACTTGCTCCAAGTTCAGCACAGAGCAGTTAGGATGAGCACAGCTGCCTCTGCACAGTGCTGTGGTGTATGGCATCCATTAACTCCCCATCTGACTCAAAAATACATGCCGAAGAGCCTTACTCAGTAAACTTAGCATGAAGTCTAAACTTCTGTTTCAGAAAGGAAGAAATGCAGTTGTTTATTATTCGCTTAGTGGCCTTGTTCAGACATTTTTTTGCAAGCAACCACCATCACTAACTTTAATATATTTTTATTTTCAGTTCCTCTGATGAGCACTAGCTATATCCCTACTTTTTTCCTGACACAAGTGAGCATAATTATCAAACGTATCCACTAACTCTGAACGCTCAGAAAATGAGACATTTTCAAAGCCTGCATTTTTCAGAAAATAGGTTGTTGTGTAATGCTTCATATATCCCGAATATCTCTTGTATTGATGTGAAAGACAGCGTGAAACTTCAGCGCAACTGACTTTTGCATCTGCTAGACATCCAAAGCAAATCTGCATTGTGGCAAAGCAAGTGTTCATTGAAATGCTTTAGCCTGAAGAGGCTTAGACCATTTCATAGAGGAAAAATAGTTTTTCGTGAGGCAGCTGACCAGTTTCACAAGTGGCAAATTGTAGAACAGCACACAGTTTGTGATAGGGGAAAATTGCACTTACTTACCCTTTTAGCACTGATTGCAGCATTGGTCTTTCTGCTTTTAAAATTCAATCAATCAATATTCATTTGTTTGTTTTTCTCCCATGAAACACAGAAAAAAGGAAGAAGGAGAGAAACCAAACCTATTCAGTAGTAAGGAATACAGGACATGCCATTGGAGACCACAGCATTGGTCATGCAAAAAAAATCACAAAATCCCCCTCTATAATAGATTTAGTCTTGGTTTTGTCACTGAATCATCCTGTGGGACTGTTCATGCCACTTAAACTTGCATCCCCATCCTTCCCTACAAAATGTGGATTGTGATACTTACCGTTGCACAAGAACAATGTGAAAACCATCTACGGCAAGTCTAAATGGTGCTTTGAAGATGGGACTTCAGGCACAAGTGCTTCCCAGAGCTTTATTATTCTGTCTCCAGCAGTTGATGAAACTTGATGCTACAAGGGAGGCAAAGGAAACCCCATTAAGGACCTTCTGAATAGTTTCAGGGTAATTTTCTTTCTGTTTTGGCAATGGAGAAGACAAATCTCTATTGCTCATTACTGGCATTAGAGCAGTGCTGGCTGAGATCTACACCCCGTTGTGCTAGCACAACAGCAAATGCGTGCCCAACATCCGCCTCCAACAGAGCAGAGACCAGGGAAGATGAGAAATGAGCACAGAAAGGTGAAATCATTTACCCGAGGACATTCAGCAAGCTGAACCCTGTAGGTACCTCTTTTGACTGTGACATTGGCAGGCTACACACTGAACCCCACTGTTCGTGTCCACGTTAACTGCTCTGGTCAAAGGTTCCTACCTGCACTGAAACCCACAGTCCACTGCTTCTGTTACGGGTGCAGAAAGACCCTATGTGAGCACAGGGGTCTTGTCTTACCTGCCTGCTTCCCTGCAGGATGCTCTGACCCTTCGGTGGCCCAAGCTCTCCACCACCTCCAAAAGCCATGCCAGCAAGGCCTTCAGCAGAGCATCTTCTGCAGAGCTTTCATGCATTTTGGTTAGCTGGCATCAATAGACTTCATCTTCCAACGTGTGCTGCAGTGCTGATCCTCAGCAGTGTTGTATACATTCTGTGACTACATTGTCTGCAACCAATTACCCCATTGGTTTTCCTTTTTACTGCCTTCCTGTGAGCAGCCTTACCAATAACACACTTGCAGAGATCCTTCAGAGGTGTCTCGGTACCAGAATTTGCATTGAACATCTGCCTGCTGACTCCAGTACAGAGGCATCTGAAGCCAGGGAAGGAACCTGGATCCAGTCCTGTTGACCTGGTGGTTCTCCCTTTTGCTCATGTTCATGATCACTGTTGTTGATCACCTGGTCTGATTTGGAGGGTATAGGGGCAGGTTTTGTTAGTACCTTTGCAATGAGGGACAGAGAGAATTTAGAAGCTGATAGGCCGTCACACAGAATATGTAGTACAGCATTGTCCCTGTGAATACCTCATGCTTCTTTATTTCTAGGGAAGCAAAACAAGAATATCCCTGCACTGTCTAGCATGACGTAGGAAATAAATAGATTGCATTTCCTTCTCTGCAGCAACACCACCTATGGACATAGCTTGATTTCTCTCCCTTTCTATTTTAATTCACAGACACATCCAAAGATAGTGTCCCTGGGCAAGTAATAACGCTTAGAAAGAAAAAATCATTTACGCTGTGAGTAAAGAATGGCTTTAGGAAGGAGAAGCATAGATGGAAATATTTTCAGCTGTACAGAGCTGTTCTGTCCAAGTCATTACAAATCACATAACTGTGGCATGTATTTTCAAAACTGTAGCAGTGGAATGGATCATTTTTGCCTCTGCCTTTCAAGCTGTGATCTTGGACAGGTGGTGGGAAATTCTGAGTTTTTTAAGGCTGTTAAGATTCAGAGAGGAAAACCAAAAAGGTGAAAGTGTTGGCAGCAGTTTCCTAGCATGCCTCTTGGAATGAAGAGAGCCTTTTTCCACCTCTGCCAGTTATCAGGACTGTCAGCCAGCTAGTTGCTCAACAAACCTGCATCCTGGCGACAAACGTCATATTTTATTAGTACGTATATCTTCTCTGAATGCCAGTTGTTTAGCAAAGTACTGCAGTAAAGATCATTATGGCAGACTTTGACTTGGCAAAAGTTACGTAAGATGTATCAGAAAATAAGATTTTTTATATATGTCTTTCCATTATAGAGGCTTTCTTGTAAATGGGAGATAGAAGTATTACTGCCATTCCCACTGAATGCTCCATGTGGGCCAAGATATGCTGTTAACAGTTTAGAAAAGTATTTCTAAACCTTCTCCCTTTTTAATGAATCCATGCAGCTTTAATTTTTGGGCTCTACTTGACATATCATTATCAAGCACTGAGTTTAAACTATTTGTGGATGTGACTGAACTTATGTTTGTTTCATTATCAAACTAATTTGACCAGATTTTTTTTTTAACTTTCTTCTTTGCTTCTGACATTGGTGTGCCTTTGAACCAAGCAATGTAGCGATCCCATGCCGTGCTCCAGCATGGCAACTGGCCATAGTGGAGACAAGTAAAGTCATCTCTTGCAAGTATTGCCTGATGGCTCGAGCATATCAAAGGTTGTCCTATTTGGGTGAGAGTCAGGGCCCAGCTTGATGTGGCACAGAAAACACCCAGTAGCAACGTACAAAAGGTACTTTACTATGGAAAAATCCATTGTTCAGCACCATGCTGTCTTTCTCTTTAAGGGTTTTCTCCTTCCCCTTGATAAGAAAACAGGAGCTTGTACAGCTGCTGTTTCATCCTTGGTGTGCATGTACTTGCACATTTTTAATATCACTCCTTACTGTTTGTCATGTTTCTTTTCTTCCCCCACGACAAACCTGGCTCACAGTTTTTTCTGCAGAATGCAATCTCTTGACCAGATTTGCAGAAGAATTCAGCATGCAGCATACAATAGGAAAGGGTTTCAAAGAAAGATGCACCCTTGAAATTACAGATTCTGTTGTAGCCACCCCTTACCATTTCTGTATGCGAGGGGTTATATTTTCATAACATACCTCTAAATGTAGTGAACACGTCTACGATAAACTCCTGGTGGGTGGATCCCATCTGTTTGCCACACTATAAGAAAGCATTTTAGAAACCTAAAGAAAAAGAAAGTCATAAATGTACCCATCCTTATATCCCATCGAGGCTTCTCATTTCCTTGTCCTGTTTGATGTCTGTCTATGCAAATGCCAAGACTGAAATTCAGCTCTTTCCCCAAATCTTTTTTCACTCAAAATTTAAACTTCATGTTTCTCTTATCAGCATTTCAAACTCTGTCTTTCAGTTTTCCTGCCAAAGCGGGTAAATACGATCCATTCTTCTCATACATGTCCATAATTTTTTTTCCCCTGTAATCCAGTCTCTTTGGACCACTCTGTTTCTGGAGGATCAACTACAAGATACACTTTAGATGAGAACCATCCATAGCAATTACCAGCTAAATCTTTTCTCATATCACACTTTAGAGGAAATTATTCTAGAGAGAAATTCTTGGCAAACTTACTATTATAAATACTGCTTAAATTAGTTCATGGTTATAGAAAATGAGAAGCAGGGGGGAAGCTTTGCAGGAACTACTGTTTTCTCCACCTTTAGATCGTAAACCGATGCAAAGGAATTGTGGAAAGGCTATGGACATTTGAAAAAGAAAACCATGCAGATCTGAGCAAGAGTTAAGTTTCAATTTGCATTCAGTCACTTCCTTGGCAACTTTATTGCTTTAAACTTATCAGCCTTGTTTCCTGATGACAATGTGTTACTGACATCAGCTCAAGTTGATGGCAAAGATATATACCGATTTAGAAAATAAATTGTCATCTAGCGGAAATGATCTGCCTTTGCCAGTTTGATGCACACCAAAGCGCCCAGCTGGAGCTGTGGAGTCATAACATTACCACTACTTGGGGGAGCACAAGAGATCACAAAGAGTCTACAGTGCAATAAAAGAGGGGTGTTCATCCTTGCCTGTTTGCATGGAAGAATATGATTATATGTTGGCTCCATAATGAAGTGGAGATTTGGCTTGTAAAATACAGATAATAAGAAAAAACTACAATATTTCATATACTTTTTAAAATTATTTTCCACACTTGGATCATACTTCCACCTTTTCCCTGCATTCATAAGGACTCATAACTTCCTTTTTTATATGAAAGCTGAGATTCCCATGTAGTCACATAACTCTATAGCTAAGGTTTTAAGAAAAATAGGAGATGTTGTGAAACTTGCTATAAAATCACAAGAGCTGGCAAAACAGAGCTGGCCATAATGTTGTTTGATATTCCTCCTGTGCATCGCCCACAGTGACCTTCAAGACTTTTACTAGCAGATCTGCAGAGGATGTGATCTGCTTCTAGCAAGGAGAGGTTTAGTTAAGTATCAGCAACTTGCACTTTGAGACCTACACTGAGAACAAATGTGAAGTTAAGATGGAGAGCCTGCAGCTACAATCAACAGAAGATTTCTTACATGGTGACCACCCCTTAAAAAATAACTTTTGCAGGACAAAATACCACAACTGAATTGCAGCAATGATGGAGGTTACATATGAGTAAGCATTACTGTATGTCTCCACGTGGAAATCTGGTAGTAGATATAACTGAATCTTAGGTTTTGTCTCCTTGTCTGGGACTTCTTGGTTTTGCTGTAGTGCAAATGATAGTACCTAGTACTCATAAGCTTCATTGTTGCCTCAAAGTAATTCAAAATTTTCTTACAAAACTCATTTCTCTTGCACGTCAAATAAATGCTGACAATGAGTCCCATTTTAAAAATTAGTAGTGCCCTGTTAAGCTAATACATCTGCACTCTGCTCCCTGCTCCCATTTATCATCTCATAGCAGGTTGAATGCGCTCCTCGTTCTCGAAGTATTGATTTAGCGTAACAAAGTATGACCTTGCTTGCACCCTGGCTTGGAAAACAGCTGTTGTGTACCACATTGCATATGACACTCTTTACAGGGCTCTGCAGGAACATACCAGCAATATGGAAGAACCAGAGAAATAATGGTTTCCTACACCAAATCAGATAGCTTTGTGTATGCACAGAGCTAACTGGGACTAATAAGCACCTTTCACGTATGGTGCAGGGAGAATTTGCTCCTTCCTAGTGGAGCACAGGTGATTCTTCCCTGTGAGATGCCTCCCCAGCTCCTCTGTCATCAAAGCGTGGTTTGAATGTTGAGATAACTTGCATAGGAAGGGTTTCGAACTTTGCAGCCGTGACAACACCGCATGACACTTGCATGTTCAGGAAGGGAGATGGAGGTGATAGAAATGAGCATAGTGCTTTCTTATGTCCCGTAGAAAAGGCATCTCTCCTTTGTAAAAACAGAATAAATTTCAGACTAAATTCTTTTTGGGCTTTGCAAGGCCTGTTTCATTGCATTTAACAGGGCTCTGGGAAAGTGCAACATGCTCTGCACAATAAATTTTGGGTAACTAGGTAGCTGCTGTTTTCTGCACACGGTAACCAGAATTTTTGAGGGTCCTCTGGGCACCACTGTAATACAGAATGGTGAAATGGGAAGACTGAGACAATTTTCAACCACGCATTGTTTCAAAGCAGTCCTGTAGAGTACAGGGCCATTCACGGTCTGTAGGATTTGACAGGCTTGGCAGTAGCAGGGCAGAGGGATAGGCAGAAATTGTGGTATTTTGGTTTATCCAAGATAAACAGAGGTGAGATGGTATAGCAGAAGTGCTCAGATCTGAATTTTACCTGAACCATCAATGGTCAAAGAGGCTAAGACTGCTTTGTTTGACAACATAGCACTCAAGTAAGAGAGGGAGGTGTTAGGGAGATATTATCTAACACTTCAAATTAGTGTTGGCATCCTCAGGGTTCCCCTCCCTCACCAGAGTTGGGTAGCACTAGGTCTGTAGCATTAAGGTGGTGGGCACACGGTGTTGCAAGGTGAGCTTCACGGCATTTGGGGACCACTGGACAACAAGAGAAACTCACCCTCTTGTGCATGCGTTTATATCCAGCACCACAAAGGTCTGTTAGCTCCCTGTTCCTACTGAAAATGGTGAGCACCTAGCACTTAAATCTCCATGGGGAATGGAAAGCCTCATTGCTTAAAAGCTAGATAGTTCTTATGAACTATCCATCACACGGATGTGAGGCAACTGACTGCTCACCTACCCTGGGAATACTCAAGGGACAGCCTAAAAAAGCCTTTAGCAGCAATTCTGTTCTTCAGGCTGGCTACCGGTGCAGAGCCAGGGTGGGCTGCCCCTTCAGTAAAAGCCCTCGCTGTGCCAGCGCAAGAGCTTGACTAATGCACACTGACTCTTGGACAAGGACTCATGCCATCAGCAACCTTTTCTAGCCACCCGTTAGCAAACACTAGTATTTGCTGTCATCCCCAGCATAGCATTTCTGCAAGTACCAAAGGATTTTTGCCAAGCTATAAGTGCTGGGCACAGAGGCGTTGCAGAGCCTGAGGAGCTGTGTCAAGGGCACGCAGTCTGCTGCAGTTGCACGCAGTCATCTGCAGTTGCAGCTCTCGTATGTATTGGAGACTGAGGCACAGCAAAGCGGGAAAGGATGCAACGTGCAACACACAGTTCAGTGAATTTGACTGTTTGGGGTTGTTTCTTTTTGTGTTGATCCAGTTAAGTCACTGCCATTCACAGCTGGCTGACTGGGTTTTAGAAGCCACCACAAAAAAATCTTTATTAGGAATGCACAAACAGCCAAGTGATCTATCAGAATGTGGAGAAGGGAGATGTTTCTCTAAATACGAATGTATAGAAGACAAGGTTTTCTAATTGGGTGGGAAAAAAATTAGTGCTATTTGTCCTTTCTAAGAATCTATGGAAAAGTGAATAAATTATTCTTTGCAGCTCCTTTCATCATTCTGTGCAGCTGCAGGAAAAGGCTGTATAATTTATGTGCGTTCTTGAACTAAAATGCGTGGTCTGGTGACTAGACATGGTAAGAGGGCAAGCATTCCTCTCACTCCACAGGATTTCAAAGATTCTGACATGTCCTTTCAAAAATAAAAATGAAAGACTTTATGCAAAAAATAAAAGCTCATCTTTGCTTTTAATCAGATGAAATATTTTACTATTTAAAAAATTGTTTCTTTATTTCTGATTAATATTTGATTAGACATTGTGACAATATGAAATACAAACATGGCTTGTAGAATAGCTTAAAAATACAAATGTTAATTTTTAATTCCTACAGTGGCTCCCACTGTGTGGTCATTGATAGCTCTTCATTGTCAGTCCATCTTATAAGATGGCCACATAGCTAATTTCCCTGCTGTGCAAGTACCAAGTGATGAAACACAGAACTGGGTTTGTGGGCTGCATGTCACCCACAGGCCAGTTTGTTTTGCAGGTCTTGCTGTAGCAGGTCTCCCTTAATGGGGTCACAGACTTTAAAGCAGACTGTAAAAGTAGCATAATATCTGCTCAGTGAGATCCATCAGATCTGGTGAAGAAGTGGCCAGCCGTGAGGGATGGTTCAGTATGGCACAGAAACCCCATAGTGTCCAATGTTTTGTATGCCGGTGACGTTGTGGGTTGGAAACTGTCATTTTCTAACACAATTTTGCTTTCCTGTTAGACAAGAACTGATAGCTGTTAAGAAAACATGTCAGGCAGGTTGGAGAATCCAACCTTTTATGAATCCCAGACCATAATAAAGATAAAATTTGCTTAATTGTTAATTTTTAATAGGATTAGACTGGAATGGTGATAGAGGAAAACTCAATTGTTTTAAATCTGCAGTATTCATTAAAAAATAGCAAACATGCCATTTTATGGTATTCAGGGGAATTATGTATGCAAATGTACTTAGAGGATCTCATCTTCAGTCTGGCTAGCCACAACTTGCGTGGCGTACGCCCCAAGCACCTCTGCTGCTAGGGCTGTTGACATGCATGGTGTCAGACTGTGGTTGCTGATTCATTTCAGATGGCTTCTGCAAGAAACTGGGAGCAGGCACTTATTAGCTCACCTGCTGTTATTTTCTCATCGTCACTTGGGTTGGTTGAATACACTGTCCAGACACTTAAAAGGGGGGGGGGACGGGACGACACAAGCTCATACGGGGGGGGGACGACGACGACACAAGCTCATACAATCCCCCTTTTGTACACTGGAAAGCTGTGCCATGAACAGTAATACATACACGTGCTGTAAAGGAGACTCCAATATTTCTTAGATGCTGATTGAAGATCATATACTCTGTGGTCACACTGCACTGTAGAAGAGTTAATTTAAAAAAAAAAAAATAATTAGAAAAAATTAATGCAGGCTTTTAAGATCTTTGTAGCTGAACCAAAATGGAGAAAATTCTTATACAAAAGTGGTGGGGCCAGCAGTGTGCTTGGCTGAGCACATAGAGACATTAGGATTGGATTAGGATCAGCATTTTCAGGAATACCTTGTGTATTAGTCCTGTTATGCAAATGCAACTTAAGTGTGTAGGAGCAGAGGCATAGAGTCAGGTGCTCTGGACCCAGCTGCAGCCCTGAGAAGGTGACAACGCCCAGATGCTGGACCATGTTTTGGTAGAGGCTCCACAGTCAGTGGAGCAGAAAACCTGTCTTGTCCATTTAAACCAATGTGGCTGACTTTGCACTGAAGCAGATGCCTCAGAGCAGAAACATTACTGCAGAGCAATGTAGCTTCTGGCAAGAAGGCAAACACCAGCAGCTGGCAGCAGTAATTTCCTGCAACAGTGAAGTCCTTTGGAAAGCAGATATGTGCCTGTGCCTTCATTTGCAAGGTCCTAAGTGGCCGTTGCTTTGGAAGGTGAGAACTGAGGTCCCCAGGTATATGAGTCCTGTGCAAAATATATCTGGAATGTTCTGCATTTACTGCATGAATCTTTATGAAAATTTCTGAGAAGTTTTACTTTAAAAAAATGAGATTTTTTAATAGATAACATTTGTTCCTAGATAACAAATTAAAAAGATAAAACAGACATAACATGCTTGATAACTATAAAGGGAAGAAGCATTTTCTTTCAGTGCTCTGGGGATGCTATCAGTAGCTCTGCATATAAAATTGAGTTCAAATGGTTGCTAGAAGATGTGTGTGTCCACCACCCCTCTTCATGAGTACCTTTACCCAAAATAAAGTGAAGACTCCCCCAAATAACAAAACTTAGCAAGAGGAAAGGAGGTGGACAGATTCAAGTGTTATTTTGACTGGGAACATCTGGAAAACAGAAGATAAAGTTCCACAGACTTGTCTTTTGATTGATTGCTGGAAATTATTTGCAAAGCTGAACCAGTGGAAGAAGCTTGATACAGAAGATGAAAAAATACCCTGTCTTTGCAGTAGCTTCACTAATTTGTTGCCATTTTTAAGACCTGGAACTTAGGCTGGGTAGCAAAAAGAGCTTTGCGGTTATCATTATTTATAGGGAAATGTGTTTCATGCACAGGTAGGTGTTAGGCAGCTTCTTTGCATAATATCCCTGCAAAAAACTGTTGGTTTATCAGCCTACGGGGTAGTTCAAGCCTTTCTGCTTCTACATGACTGTCCCTAACACCACTATCTATATTGTCCATGCATTCCCCTCATGCAGAAACCTCCAGCTCTGTGTCAGTTAAATTCCTAGCCACAGAGAAATTAAGTTAAGTTAAAGAAATCTCATTATATGTTTTCATTTGCGAAGCAACTTAAAATAAATGGGGTTTTTTATTATTCCAGAATTAATTCATTTAGTTTAAAAGGTCTGTTTTCAGGGAAGTCTCCAAGCCTGCCTGTGGTGGAAACCACAAGGTCTACCTGCAAAGGTTTGCTATCACATGTTGTGCTGCACACACAGCAATAGTGGTGTGAAAGGCACAGAGGAGAATGCCTTCAAGTTCATCTTTTAAGTATGTAACTTACTAGCACATGTGTAACTTCTTCCTGTTGGAAGATAAACCAAATATTTCCCTAATTAGCTTAGTGGGGCATAGAGATGGCTATCCTGCCTTTCGAAATGATCAGAAAGCAATTGTTTATCTTTGGAGTCAAACATGAGCTTCCCTTGGCACTACAAAGCTCTGAGTTAGATTTTGGGGTTGTGCCACGTCTCCAGCACATGTCCATGACAGCGATCGCAGTTGCGTCTCCCTCCGGGCCCTCCCAGCAGAGATGGCAATGGCTCAGCTGCCTTAAGGAAAACCCTGGTTGACCTTAACGTGGGGAATGAATGTTCCTTGGAATAAACAGTTTGCAAAAGGAGGCTGCTAATAGCGAAACCTCAAAGGCTCTTGCACAACTTCAGAAGGAGGAAGCTGGTGCTTTTGACTTTTCCCAGCTTTGAGTCTTCTGGGAGGAATGCAACAAAGGAGCTGTTGACAACCATGCTCGGAGTGGCTCATGATATACTCCTTGTGGGAAAAAAATTACATTCTTGGGTTTCATAGCTGCACTTTTTCAAGCTTTTTATAGCTGGTAGAATTTGTCTTAATATGAGCCCGGTTAGAGAGACTACTGTATCACATCAGGAATAGTGCTAAAGGCTGAACAGCTCAAAGGAGGAGCCTCCAGACTTCATCCTGACGCAAAAGTTTAAAATCCTCTGCTGCTTCTGTTGCGGGGGGAATTATTTTTGTGTCTCAGGAGTAGTTTCTGTTCAATAAATACTATCAGTTTTCACCTCTCATCTCAGCCAACAAAACACCTGCACAGGGAGCTTGCTTTTGGGTTTGGTGCTACTGCAGTTTATAGACCATGGCCCCATTTCCACCAGCAGCTAGACACCTATCTCAGGGAGGCCACAGGGACTCATGCAAATGCGCAAGAGCTCCCTTAAGTGGGGCAGCCAAACAGCAGGGTACTTGTTTTTAAAAGCTCTTGAACACATAATCACCACATCTTATCCTGGCAAATTCTGATTATAATTATAGGAAGGAGGAAATGACAAACAGAGGCACTGACACAAATGTGTGGGCCAAGAAAAGAGAGAGCGAGAGGAGCGAGGATGAAATTGGTGTGCAGCCTTCAGGAGGCTCATGCAATTATTCATCAGGTGGGAAGGCAAGGAGGTGGAGATGAAAAAAAGTAGAGAGCCAGGCTTTGCCATTGTGAGCTTAAGAAAATGACAGGAGGACTGGGCTCAAGCCTGACGAAGTCAAGGGAAGCTTGCCATTAGTTCCAGCATGCTTTGCAGCAGGCTTTAATATCCTCATCTTTGCTTCCAAATCCCTGTCTGAAATGCTTCTGGTCAGTCCTCGAAATCAGGTTTTGGGGTGTTCCTCCAAGTCTTTTGCCTGTGCATCCCTTGAAAGCAAAGCAGCGGTCTGCCAGCCGTCTTCCGCGTGACAGCCTGTCTCAGGATGCACAAGGCTGCGGGGAACTAATGGGTTTTTTATTATCATTTTTACGGGCATCGGAGAAAAGGGCCATTCAGTCCGTCCAGTCTGTCGTACCATCCTGACGGTAACAAACGCATTACTGCATTTCCCCAGTTCCCTACCTTCTAGGGGAATACAGTGCAGCTGTAAACCAGCTGTGCTTCATTTGCACTCAGAAACAGAGCCCTTTTGTCTGCTTCAACTGTTATTTACCATCTTTTCTTTCACCCTTCCTTCCTTCTCCTTCTCCCCCTACTTTTGGCTCTTTACAGGCAAAGTAGTTGCTGAAAGACAGGTTCACACTTTGAAATGTGCCATTCACTGGGACTTAGCATCTCTCCTGAGAATATTAATGTAAGGCAGCTTTCCCTATTTGTCATATGAAGCAAAGTGAAGAATGACTCCTGTTGAGTGGGTACAAAAGGGTGGCGTGTTGCTGCCCTGGCTGCAGTTTCATTGGAAAGAATGGATTTTTCCCAGAGCTTTAAGCACTTGGCAGAGACCCTGATCTGTTGACGTACTGAAGCGAGTTTGCCAGTCAGCCACGACTGCTCCGCAGACTCCACATTTAAAATCGTTTCCACCAGACACCTAGAGATGCTGTGTTGATCATTGAAGAGAGATGTCCCAGTTCTAGCATCTCCAGGGTATCTCCACTGTTGCAGGGAAAAAAAAATAAAAATCTGCATTGCCCATTTTATCCCTAAATCAAGGACAAAGCTGAGTCAGACAACAAGCACCTTTTCTAAGGCAAGATACTGACATGAAAGTATAGAGCCTGATTCTTCAAATGCAAGTGAGATGGTTTGCTGTGAGCATCTCCATCAACGCCATTGGGAGCATGGGTAGCAGCAGGCTGCTTCTCTCACTTTAGTCCAGCATAATTTCCCCCACATTCCAATGTCATCTTTGCTTACAAAAAAACCAGAAGGTTTGATGCTAGTACTAATATAGCAGGAGCAGGTGGACCATTTCTAATGCATGAATCAAAAGAAGATAGTGACATGCTACTTTCATTTATTCCCTGCTCCCCTAACCCAATGCATAGGGAGCTGCATCTGTCCAACAGATAGCAGAATTAATCCATTTCTTAAATGACTTTTCAAGTTCAGCATTATGACCACGGATCCCAAAAGAGTTTTGTTGCAGCCCAAATTCCTGGTGTGCAGCTACAGTAAACAATGAAGTGACATATTTTGCAGTGGTTTAGGTCACTTTTCCTCTGACCTGTGCAATTTTGGCAGAGATGGAAGTAGTGTTGCAGGCTGCTAAAGGGCTGCTGTTTTGAGTGGTTTTTTAAGAGCCAAGGTTTTTTTCTTGGCCGAACAAATGCTGGGCTGGCAGTGATATTTTGAATGCTAGTGCCATCCAGTGGCCCATAAAGAATGCCATAGGGTACTTCATTGTCCCCAGGGAACACTAATGGTTGCATTTTTCAGCCAAAGTAGGGTCATGCTGAAAATACATGATCAAAAAAGTGAAAGCCTTGAATTTTTCAGAGGTCCCTTTTTTATTACTATTTTAAGCACTATGAGCACAGGCCCATTTGCGAAAAGGGGTTCAGTCCTTGTCTGTGTTTAGTTCCAGTTTGGTGCTCTCTGAACAAAGGTTGGTACTCAGAAGTCAGCACAGCTGTCTTATGTTGCAGTCTGTTAGTCATTTTTCTCAGCATTTAAACTAGATTATCAGGGAGTAATTCTGCTCATACAAAATAGGAAAAAAAAGCTGATATTGCAGTGTGTTATAGGTGGACAGTAATTCTGCAATTTAGCAAAAGCACTTTTCTGGCAGGTTCTGTGTATCTGTTCAGGAACACATATGCGTGCATCCACATGTCAGAAGGAAACAAGGCAAAGTTTAGTGGGCCAGCTGATACTGCTGGAAAAAAAAAAACAGACAAGACCTTACTTAGGTAAGGGAAAAGGAAGTAGTAAACTTCAGGCTACATATGAACCATTGCTCTGAGTTGCATTACTCAGACAAATACCAAAAAGGAATTTCAGTGTAAGTAAAGGAATTATAGTGTGGGCCACTGGGAAAATTGACAGGTGCTGTGAAATTTGCCGTGTCTTGGTTATTTCTTCATTTGCGGTTCTTACATGCTCTTCTCCAAGGGGAATGTGTGTTTGTCCATGGGTATTCTTCTTCTGTTAGTAAGTTTCATGAGGGTAGTCGGTTGTCTGAAGACTAGGAGGAGGGGTAGGTTCAGGAAAAATACTATTTTGAGATGCAAGCCGTAAAATAGATGTTTGTAATCCAAGTGTATTTGTCAGTCTTTTTTGTCTATACAGAAGGTTTTGCTCTTGAAAGTGCTTTTATATCCCCCATCTTACAGTTTCCAAAACTTGAAGGACCTTGAACATTAAAGACTTAGCACAAAATAGGGGTCTAATACGCTGAGCAGAGCAGGACCAGGATTTTTTGCCTGTGGAAATTTTGAATCAGTCTTCGAGATTGCTGCTGAAAATTGCAGCTCACAAAATGCCTTCCAGGAGGAATGTGAGCCACATGATCTATAGACTACTCAGCTCTGACCATAGCTAGCTACAGGAAAACAAACAGACGTCTTCCAGTAAAGTACAGACCTGAGGCATAAACCCTGGCAATGGCATTAAAATGTGGATACGCACGGCCTCAGAGTTTAGCCTGATCCCTTGATTGTCTCCCACAAACAGAATAAATTGTTGATAACAAACAGAAAACATGCATGGCAGAGACCTTTGCCCTGTGCTGGCTTGGATGTGATGATTGTCGTGACATTAATCTGAATAGACTGATTCACTATTTCTGTCCCTGCCTAGAAGATGGTATCTTTATCAAAACATATTTCCAGTTCTCAGAAGAGTGCTAAAAATAGTAGAAGTGCTAAACCAACAGTGGGAAGCAGACTCTATGGATCATCATTTTATACTCCAACCTAGTTAACTACATTGGCTCCTAAAGAATAATAATGTGGGGAGGGACTCAGAAGAAATTATGCTTGTTGCTTTTATGCATGTGTTATAGTTGTTAAGGGTGAAACACAATCTTATCTGCAAGGAACAGCATTGCATTGTGCAGCTCCAAAGGAAGACCAGAAAAGAAATCATGGCTCCAGGAATCATAATTTCTTTTAAGTTTCCTATTTGAGGACCTCAAATGCTCCCACTGATTCCCCTTTGGATCTCAAATTCTCTGCACCATTGATACTTCAGGGTATTTCCCTCCAGCCATGCTGCTGCGTGATGAAGAGTTCAGCATGGTTCCCAGTGGCTCGTCTCACCTTGTGCGACTTCCCAAGGCATGAATAGCTTGTGCAAAAAAGTAGAGACCCCTCCAGCATTTTTCCTTACCTTCAAAGTCACAACAGGCTGGCCAGGTATCATCTGGAGCTAAATGACAAGTTGTGCTATGGGGTATATTCCTGCTCCAGGGGAGTGACATGGGATCCAGCTGTTGCTACCAGCCACTGTGCCAGAATAATCTCCTGTAATTCGGGCCTGGAAGGCTGAGGCAAGGGAGGCAGAAATAACAAAGTGTTGTATTGCATTTCTCTGGATTATCCCTTGGCTTTCTGCCATTGAAGCAGAAGCTCCTGAAGAAAAGAGGTAGATTCTGGGGAGCGAACTATATATTCTGCAGGTGGCAACCAAGATCCTGTTGTGTTCTGGCTGCCCATAACTCTTCTGCGTAGTTGTTATAGTCAAATGATTGACTGAGTATGCACTTTGCAGAGTTATGCTGAATAATTAGCTGTATTTCTCAAACAAGACCCATGAGAACCATGCTTAACATGTTATGGAGAAAGAGGTTGTATAAGGGAGCATGTGTGGTTGTGTAGGATTGCTTGGACCCAAAGAGACATTCCAGGAAAGGTCTTGCTCTTTTCAGTAGTGTTGCTGAGCTGATGCTTACCACAGTACAGAGCAGAGCAGATGTTGGGCCTGAAGGCACCTGGTAGAAGAGCACTGGTTTCCTAACCTGTGGCGGAAAGTCTTCCTTCTACGATGTGTACCTTCTATTCTGTCATTTTTAACTTTTCTCCTTCTTTCCATAAAAGTGCTCTGTTCCATAGTGGTCAGTGGCGGTTTCTGAGTGCTTTTGCTCACCACAGGGGTAAGCAGGGAGAGGTTTAAGTCACCAGTTTTTTCCCCAGAGCAGAAGCATGAGCCAGATTTTGTGTAGAGGTATTTCCAGAAGGAGCTCCTAGGTATTACGATGCTTACAGCTCTTCTACCACCTGGCAAAAGTAAACTCAAAACTCTTCCCTCTCCAGGCTCTCCTTTCAGGTGATGTTTAGTACTAGCCTGAATTACAAATTGCGTTTTGCCCTACATAACACTAGTCAGGGGAATATGATGATTTAGGTTCTGTTTTCACTAGCAAAAGCTAGATGGAAGAAGGTCTGAGTTTGGGGTTTTTGGAGGGTGGCAAGGGGTTGGGTCTTTTTCTTCCCACCAAGCCCAGACTGAGAAAGTGTGGACACCTGCAGATGAACCGCTTTCTCCTCTAGTGGAATCCAGCAATTTTGCCACTTCAGACATAAATATTATGAAAGAGCTTGCGATATTAATGATTGTTACCACCACACCGTGTCCCCCATCCATGCTCATGGCAGTCCATCCTGCAAGCTGTTGTAGGCTGTTTGCTGGCAAAAAGGGGACACAGATCTTCCTTTCCCCATCCCTTCCTGGCAACAGGGAGTTTTATACATTTGATTTTCAGGGGACTGTGGAGAGCATAGATAGAGCATAGATCAGCTTGAACTGATCAATAGCACCTCACCTTCAGGCTGCATCATTTACCTCGCAGAGCAACCCGCTCAGCAGTGAACTCATCGTGAATTTTCTTTTTGCTGGAGCACTTCTATAAATCAGTCCTTGCTTGAGTGGGGGCATACCTAGGAAACTCCCAGCATTTCAGGGACAGAAGCGTGCAATTCAGTACCGTCACTACTAGCAGTCTTGCCATGATCTGATTTTAGTGGCAGCGTGCATGCTCTGTCAAGCAGAACTCAGCTTGCTCTAAGAGCTTAGTGCTGTGCCCTCTTTTCTTTGTGGTACGTAGCTAGTCTTACAACTTGTCAGTTTTAACATTTTAGTTGCTGTGACTGTAGTCTACAGATGGAAAAAATCTATTATTTCCAGGGGCTGCACAGAGGGGTGATTTTTGCAAGCAAGCTGACCCTTGTGAAAGGCAGATCACAGATTTTTTCAGTGGTACAGGAGGCAGATGCTTGCCAGATCAGTGATGTAGTCTGTAAAGTTTATTCTGGTGCACTGGGAGAGCATGCACTGCAGATGTGCAAACAGTGACCTCATTCTGTTCATATTAAAGACAATGGGTGAAGCCATTTGAAAATCCCAGTGATAATATACTTAAAGTACTACTGTTTTCTTTAGTATCAGTTATACTATTACTTAGAGCTTGATAGGGTGTCAAACTAGTGTCCTTCTGCTTGAAAAAAGCTTGAATCATATAAACAAGTTATAAATCCTGAGCAGGTCTTTGTGGAAAAAACAGTTCTCCCTGCTTTTATGAGCCATGACCTCAGGAATCTTTTCCCTTGACAGTTAGAAAACATCCTGATTTCATCAGTGTCCATCTATAGCACTGCTGAATATGGTTAAGGTTTAATAACAAACACTATGTGCTCTTCCTTGAGCTTCCACTGTGCTTGTACTCACATACTGAAACGTGATGGGGGAAAAGCTCAGGTACATTCTGGTTGTTTCTTCCTGGAGATACACAATGTTGGATACCTGTTCAAGGATCTGAGCCACAAAAATTCACAAAATGCCAGGTTTTGATCCATCTGGGCTCAGGATTTGGGAATTCATTTAGTTTGCACAGAACTCTCATGCGCAGTGGTTAGGTCTGGCTGTGAGACTGTTGCTGTCTTAACATTATGACCCCAGGCAGTAACTAGTACCTCTTTATGTTAGATTTTGTGCAAATATAGAACAGAGAGACTGTATCTGCTACAAGGGGCTTGCAGACTAAATAAATTTTCCCATCTCTGGCAGCGGAGCAGTTGGAAGCCCAATCAAGATAGCACGGGTAGTGCTGTCTCTGCCATGGATTTAGAGATCCAAAGAGGCCACCAAAGAAACAGCAGTGAGTGGCAGGAGTGGTCAAGGATGGAGGTACTTTTCTCTTTTTAAATGACCTTAAGAAGAGTGAATATTTTAACACTCTACACAGTGTCTGGAGCCAAGAGAGACGGAAAGCACCACATAAATTCAAGGATCTGCCTCTCATACCTGGATGTAAGTAGTTCAGTGGAGAGCCAGCAGTTTTCTTGAAAACATTAAGAGATTAAAAACACTGGGTGTTTCTCAGCAAAGCTGGTTTTAGCTTAGTTTGAAACAAATAAAAATAAGATTTTTGATTCTCACCTTACTCTGGCAAATGTCCCTCATTAGGTAGGTGGGGAGCTGTTGTTGTCCCTCTACCTCTCTCCTTTTTCCTTTTCCTCTAGCTGAAAAAAGAGACAATATGAGCATTGTACCAATGTAACAGAGTATCTCTGAGGAGGCTTGCCAGTAACGTGCCCAGAAATTACATATCTCTGCTCCATAAGCTGGCAGAGTCAGCTCTGCCAAGGCAAAGCCAGCATTGCCCCAGAAGCTGTGGGGCAACCTGGCCACCAAGGGCAGATCCCATTAAATGTAGTTTATAGAGCAAGGTAGCTTTTTACTCCCCAAATTTATCACCATGCTGTTAAATGCAGGGAGCATACACAGTGGTGGTTGATTTAGTTGAGCACAAGCGTGGAGCAAATACCGTGTTGAATTCAGTGACAAAGTGACCTTATGCTAGGGTATGAGAAGCAGGTTCTTGAATTTATGCGGTGCTTTCTGTCTCTCTTGACCAACATCCTTCAACATCTTTTGCCTTTTGAGCATGTTTTGCAAGGTCTTTCCATTTAAAAGGTCAGAGATCTCCCTTGTGGATGTCTTTCAGGCCAAAGAGAGGCTGCAGGGAGATGTGGTGGGGTAGGCTCCTCGGAGCCTGCTGCTCTGCTATGCTATGGCTTCAACGGCGCAGTCAGCTTAGGCAATCACACCTTCACTTCTTCTACAGGCTCCTGCAGGAGATCGGAATGTACAAACCGTATAAAACATCACAACCTGCCCACAAGCTGTATTTTGCACCTTAATCCAGGAGCTGAGTAAAAAGAAATACACATTTCACACAGACTTGAATGAAAACAGGTCCTTCATCAGGGACTTCTACAGGGACGTGCAGAGCAACAGGTTGAAGACAGCAGCAGATGATGACTATTCACTGACTTTTTGTTGCCTAAATCCCTGGAGGTGACTAAGTTACTCATCTTAAAAAGATAAAGCCTGAAGGAAGGGCAATAAACCTCCTAGGGCAGCCTCAGAGAAGGACCTGACCTTTGAGGAAGCTCAGCCGTGCAAAATAATGTGTCCTGTACGTCAGGATGGAGTAACGATAGGAGGAAGAAAGAATATGTCTTTTGGGAGAGGACCCATCTGCAGTTGCATCCTCTCCCTCCTTCAGCTTCCAGGAAGGAATTACTGCAGAGATGCATTTTCAAGATAACAGAAGAGCAAAACTGTCAGAAATGCCCACGGAAGGAGGGGAGAAGCTGTTTCAAAATCTGAGGTTAGAGAATAATAAGACCTCCTTAATGCAGAGTTCTCCAGAAGGCCCAGGCAGAGACAGAGGAGTTGTGCAGAGGCAGTTAAGCAGTGCCCACATGGCCTCTTGCTGGGGTTCAGGAGAAGAGTCTGCGCTGCTCTGACTGGAGGAAGTGGGCAGGAAGAGGCAGTAATCAACACACATCCCTGAAGCCTCTTCTGGTATCTGCATGGTTGGGGTTTTTTTTGCACACTGTTTGCTGTTTAATAAGCCATTCAAATAGTTCACAGTTTTATAAACCTGTCAGGTGTGTCAGCTAAGTGTGAAATTCATCCAAACTGTACAGGCTTTGTTACTTCGACCCCCCACACATCCCGAGCACCTGTGCAGACAAACCTGCACAAACCACGCAGCAGTCGTGTGGGTCGCTGAGATGACCTTGAAGCTGTGAATTCCCAGATAGTCCTCACAGCAGGGCTGCAAATCACAGACAAACGCAGGCAGTTTTCTGAAGGGGACTGGAACCTTTGACAGCACGGCAGAAGTTTTCCCGTTTATAAACAGATCTGGGTTCTGGAGCCAAGCATCAAAGCAATCAGATGCAGACTGTGTTTTCATCTTGCACTGCCCCAGGTCTCCCCCACCAGTGCAGCAGACGGACACTGTGCACTCCTCTGCATCCTGCCCGAAGTCACTGTGACCTGCAGTCATGAGCACCCTGCCTTGAGGACCTGCAGCTAACCCATCCATGGAGAGCCAAGCGGGCACACGTTTCAGGCTTCGTGTGCTTACCCATTCCTCCTTACTTAAGGCAACATGCTGGTGGGAAACTGCTGTGGGGTCTGTTTGTGTTGCCAGGACCAGGGTGGTCTCTGCCTTTGATGGTGCAGGGAGAAGGCTGGCAGATGAATTTGTTATGCAATCCATAGAGTAATGATGTCCCAACTGTTGCTATTCACGAAGAAAGCGTTGGGACACCTAACCTAAAGGAATGACATAGCAGTAATACCTCCCGCATACTGCTAAGGTTCAGTGTTGAGGCATGTGATCCTACACCTGTCAGATTAAATAAGCTTTCCAGAAGTGAGCTGGTTGGAGATGAAGCCAGTTCTTTTATCTGCTGCGTAGGCAAGATGCCAAGGCCGAGGCTGGGTAGGATTTTTAGCATACCTAGATCACACACTGAGCATGCTTTTTTGCCAAGCACATAGATGTATCCACCCTCTCAGTCACGATCATGTTCATCACTTATGGTCTCTGGTCTCTCTATGGTCTCATGCTGGAATAACGTGACTCCCCTGAACTGGAGAGGAGGCAGGGATGGCACGTCCAGCAGCCCCATCAGGCTCCAGGACTCAGCAGGGAGTTGCCCCCTGACTGAAGAGGGGCACTGGTGCCCTCTCAGACCTGTGTGGATCTTCACAAGGTTGTGATCTTCAAGGGATCTTCAAGGCTGGTCAAAAAGCAAGAGGAACCCAGCCCCTTACAGCCTCTTCAGAAAGAAAGGGAAACTTAGCCAGAATGGTGATTTGTGAACTGGTGTATCATCTCATTAGCATCACCAGTTTGAAAGGATACTGGCAGCTGGAAGGTGCCAAGTCTCAGGCTCTCGACTGCATCCCCCTGTGCTTATAGGGAAGTTTCTCTCCCTCTTTCTTTTTGATGTAAAACAAGGCAGTCTTTCCCTTCCTGAATGCAGAAGTTAGGACTCAAACACACCAGCAACTGCAAGCTACGTCAGCAGATCCCCGAGCACCAGATGATGTGAGTATCCTTAGCTCACAACCAACAAAAGCTTAAAGAAGGGGTTTTGAGCTAATAACTTTATCTTGTAAATGACAAGAAGCACTTTTCAGCAGCAGAGGAGCCCTGTACAGTACAGCTGCTAAGCACAGCCCGGTGACACCGGGAGATCCGGCGTGGTGCCACGCAGGTCAGTGCTGAAAGCCTTGGTGGCAGCGGGCAAGCTACCACGCTCACAAGCAAAGGGAGGAAGCCTCAGTAAAAACATTTTGATGTGAGGCACTAAGACTTTGAAATAATTGGCTAATCCAGCCAGGCTGTGAGGATTAAAACACAAAGCCCAGCTCTATGTATTAGTTCCTTCATTTGGGTCTTTCTACCATTACTTCGAAAATAACAAGCAAAAAGCTGGATGTGATTCAAGTACCAGAATTAGCGCCGGTGTCATCCCTACAGGTCCTGGCCATTGTTCCATGCTGACCAGCCAGGCCAGTTTGTTCCCTTTCCACTGCAGAAAATCCCATTTCTTCTTCCCACTTAATATTCTGTGTCTTAGGGAAGTTTAAGTTGCTTGAAGTGGGGATGTCTGTCATATGTGCAATTAAACTGAATAAAGAGGGAAACAAACCCTGCTGAAACCACAGTCTTTGTGATTCCAATCTAAGTTCTCACCAAGTGAAAAATAACGCGTAAAGATCCTCACCAGGTACTTGCTTGGGCAGAAAATAGCGTAAGGAATCACAGCTTCATCTTGGATGCCTTGACTTAAAAACTTTGTGATTTATTTTTCATTTCTTAATGCAAGAGTTAGAAATTCCTTAACGGTTGTTATAATGTTACGATCAGCACCTGCTTTGTAGGTCAAGATCAGCCTTATATAGGTGTTTCTCTGCACATTCAGCATCCTGCTGCAATCAGAGGTGTTTCCCCAAGCTTTACAGTGTCCTCTTTGGCAGCATGAAGAGATATTTAAGGAGTGTATGGGGCATTAGGGTAAAAAAGAGACATGCACTTTTCTTTGGAGCTGTGGAAATGTGATTAAATTAAGCCCGCATTGACCAAATCCTGTCTTTCCTCCTTTTCAGCAGCAAACAGTGAAAGCATGTACATTGAACAGCATGGATTTAAACCAAGGCCAATTAGTAGCAACATGAGAGCACGGATAGTTAATGAACTGGTTTTCTACAAATAGCCTACTCAGCCTAAAGAAAATTCCTTGTTGTATATTTTTATGAATGAAAACATAGATCAAAGTCTGCTTAACATTTTTTAACCAAAATATATTTTTAAGAAAAATGCAGGAAAAAAAAAGTTGATTAAAAGTAGCTTCTTTCAGAATTTTGCTGGTTTTCTAGAGAAAATAGGAGAATTTTCAGAATTTGTTCTATGCAACATTATCTAGAAAATTTTACCTTATTTTTGGGAAGCAAAATAATTTGCTAGATGAAGAGACTGAATTTTCCATCTAGCTCAGGCTGCAGTAGAACAAGGTTGGTGCTAGCAAGCTATACACATGATCTTGGAGGTCAGCTGCAGTAGATACAAGGTAATGAAGTTCAGCTGCCTGTCATTTATGGCTGGTATTAAGGATTACCCAGAATAATGGATATATCTGTCTATTTAATGTTTTAGACTAACAATGTACTCTGTAGAGTCTTTTGAGCACATACCAGAAATAATTGATCCTGCAGAGAAGGTTACTACAGGACTCAGGTGGTCCTGAGCTCTTATCCATTTTCAGGGTTAGCATAAAAACTTGGAAGTTTTGGAAGAAATGCTGATGTAGAGTTAATAAGGAGTGAGAATTTGGCATTCATAGGACATCTGTTTGATTCACTGTTGCATCTCCCAGAAAAGATACTCAAACTCCAGTGACCTTGATCACCTCTCAGCAGCTATTTAAGAGCCTGACACAGTTGATCAAATTGTAAATGCATAGGAAAGTGTGGCTTTATTCCTGTCAGCAACTGAAGAGAAGCAGCATCTGTGGGTCTCAGCCTATGTTCAGTTTCAGTTCAGACTTGGGGGAAAGAAAGAAAGTCAACTAAATCTTTTTGTACTTCAAGGACTCGTTATGGTGGTGGCCCAGTTAAAAACGCACATGGGTTGTGTTAGACTTGAAACTGCTTCCAGTGACCCAGTAGCATTCAGTGAAAGGAGGATATTGCAGGTAAAATCTTGGTTACATCAAAATGGGGATGATTGCTCCATCAAAATGGGAATTTCCCCATGGGGCATCAGAGGAACCATGTTTTGTCCTAAAGTAATTTTACTTCACTGTCTCAATGAGACATTTTTCCATTGTGTCCCCTTTCAAAAAATGCTAATAAGGGGGTTTTTCAAAAGGAAATTCCATCCTGCGTTCATCACTTTTCATTAAGAGCTGCTGTTCTGGGAGCAGTGCCATCCTTTTATTTGTTGTTTGAGATGCATGGTGATTTTAATTAAGCAGTCATTGTCTGTGTGCATCGTGGTGGTTGCATTTGGTGACCAGGGAGCTATAATTATAAGTGTGCAGGGCAGCTGAAGTGTTTGCTGCAACCCTTTAGTGGATTGTTGTCTTCACCAGAGAGGATCCTTTCTCCTCTGTGACAGCTTTGTCCTGCATAGTCTCAAGTATGACATTGGCTGAGGGCTTGCGACAGTCATGAAATGTTCATATTCAGAAGCCCTGAACAGGAGTGTATCCTACAGGGCTCCATGTGGATGAACTCCTTTGGTGTCCCAAGCCCAGAGGATGACTATCACGGTTCCCGTACTTGAACCCTGAGTTGCGGGCAACGCACACGTAGACACAGAGCTGCTCTATTTCCTTTAGAAGGTCAGCACAGGAGAAATCCGTCCTTCAACATCGTGCAAGGGTAGCTTAAGTGTGAGATGAAATGGAGAAAAATAATTTTGCGAGTGTGTTTTCCCTATCCGAGCAAGAACTGATATTCTGCATGCAAGTGACAAAATCAGCAATAAAAGGGGCTGCAGATCAGAAACATTTGCTCCTTTACCTGGAGCACTGAAGCTGGTTACGGGGACCTGTATCTCTATCTCATTCAAACCACCCCATTCTTGTACATAAGCAAATAACTTCTCTGACACTCACTACGGGAGAAAAGGGATGCAAGGCTGCAATGAAAGCCGGTCTATTTCTGGCCTGAGGAGATTTTCTTTCTTCGCCCTGAGGGTTCAGCTCTCTGCAAGTGATTCTGCCTTCCCCTTATAGAATCACAGAATCATTTAGGTTGGAAAAGACCTTTAAGATCATCAAGCCCAACTGTTAACCTAGCACTGCCAAGTCCACCATTAAACCATGTCCCTAAGCACCACATCTACACCTCTTTTAAATACCTCCAGGGATGGGGGCTCCACCACTTCCCTGAATAGCCTGGTCCAATGCTTCACAACCCTTTCCATGAAGACATTTTTCCTGATACCCAATCTAAACCTCCCCTGCCGCAACTTGAGGCCCTTTCCTCTCGTCCTATCACTTGTTACTTGGGAGAAGAGACCGACCCCCACCTCTCTACAACCTCCTTTCAGGTAGCTGTAGAGAGCGATAAGGTCTCCCCTCAGCCTCCTTTTCTCCAGGCTAAACAACCCCAGTTCCCTCAGCCGCTCCTCATCAGCCTTGTGCTCCAGACCCTTCACCAGCTTCGTTGCCCTTCTCTGGACACGCTCCAGCCCCTCAATGTCTCTCTTGTAGTGAGGGGCCCAAAACTGAACACAGCCTTTGAGGTGCGGCCTCACCAGTGCCGAGTACAGGGGCAGGGTCACTGCCCTAGTCCTGCTGGCCACACTATTCCTGATACAAGCCAGGATGCCATTGGCTTTCTTGGCCACCTGGGCACACTGCTGGCTCATATTCAGGCGGCTGTCGACCAACACCCCCAGGTCCTTCTCTGCTGGGCAGCTTTCCAGCCACTCTTCCCCAAGCCTGTAGCGTTGCATGGGGTTGCTGTGGCCCAAGTGCAGGACCTTGCACTTGGCCTTGTTGAACCTCATACAACTGGCCTCGGCCCATCGATCCAGCCTGTCCAGATCTCTAAATAGAAGCCTGTTCAATATATGAGAAGCAAAGCATTTCCATAACTTCCAGGCTCTTCTGCTTACTCCCTGACCAGGGTCTGCCTCTGTGAATTAAGTCTATTGTGTGTCCAAAGCCAACATGCTAAGACATTTCTTGCATGCTGTGGCAAGTTGTCAATTTAATGGGAATCAACCCTTGTGACAGCAATCTCTAGTTTAAACCAGTTTCACAAGAGAGGAGGTGAAGGGCATACCTGATCATTAACCATTCACCTTCTCTCCAATCTCTCAGCTTGCTGCTGTGCATACAACCGTGGAAAGAGCAAGCATGAGGAAGAGAGCTAACCCCAGCCCTTATCTTTTAGGTGGGTTTCACCCACTCTCCTCAGGCATTTATCTGCTGCACCTGTGCAATTGGGAACTCCTGTTGTTTATTCCTAAATAACCCATCTGCTTGTTGCTCAGGGTGATGGAAATGGCCACCGCTTTGTCATAAGATATGTGGGTATATGGAAGATACATGGAAAACATTACAGCAGCATCTTGTACTCCTGCTGTTCCTGCATCCAACCTAGAACTTTCCAATGTACAATTTGCTTTGTTCGGGTAGGGAGACGGTCCAGTAAGGTGAGCCATCAAGATCCTAGATACTTAGGACATTTGAAATCATTAATCTGTGCTTTAGGTAGTAAGCCGCCTGCACAGGGAGACCGTAAGAGTGAAAAAGGGTGGCAGTTTCTTAGATGCTACACAGGAGCACAGGGTACAGTTTCCTTAAGTTCAGAAGCTAGATTCCAGTATACAGACACAGGGAAATTGTCCCTGGCTCATGTTTTAAATGACACAAAGCTTAGCCAGGTGGCCATGGGTTTCAGGGGACTAGAGCAGAGAGGGTCTTGCAGGAAAATGCCTAAGGGAGCAAAGCCAATAGCTTACATTTATGTGTTGTTGATGGTATAACTGCATAGAAGAATGGATCTCAGAAATAGTTAAGTACAGACTCTGGTTCTGCTGGGAGCAGGGTAGGAGAGGAGCTGCAGGAGTCATTTCCCATAATCTGAAACAACATGTATTTCCCAGTGCTTGAAACAGGAGACCAGACAACCCTCCAGCTTGCAATTACGGAGGCTGTGTGGCTCCCCATAACAACAGGATTTTCACCAAGCACAGTCATGCCAGTTCATATGGTGATCTAGTTTGATACACTTGGCAGGACGATGGGCTCCACCTTCCTGTACTGGCAGCAGTAATGAAAGTGAACATTGATGATCCAAAAGGAGCAGGCATCCTGCCACCAACCTTCAAGGCGTGTTTATTCTGCCGTAACAGTGTCTCTGCTTCAGTTCTGCGTCCTGCCTCTTCTGGTGCTTTGCTTTCTACTGTATGCTGTTTACAACAGCAGAAAATGTTTAGAACTGCATTTTGCAAAGTGCTGCCAGTACTGGGCTGCATCGTTGCAACTGGTAGGGATGGTTGCTGTCAGGAGAGTTTCCTACTCTTCAAACACAACAGGAAAATAAAAGAATTGACCAGACGGGAATGAAGCGGGCAGGGAAAAAAAAGGAAAAAAAAAAGAAAAAAAAAGGGAGAAAATTAGCCTCCTGTCTTTCGTAATATTTTCTTTCCTGTGAACCATTACTGCTGAACCGCAAAAGATGAAACAAATTTACAGATTTCATTTCGCTACTGAGAGATGTAAAGTCACCACAGTGAAGATGGTCATTTAAACTACCACCCTGGTGAAAGTTTCAGTTTCCATGAGGAGTGATTTCTTGGGATTATGCTAACTGCAGGTTGAAATCATTAGCAGAACCCAGATGCTCCTTTTCCCCCAGAGTTCTGGATGTCCCTGAACTGGCAACAGAAAAATGAGGTGTCAGCAGCTCTTTTGCTTGTTTGTTTCCTTACTTGCTGCCCTAAAAACCTGTAAGCTTTAAATAAACAGGGAATAATATCTGCCAACTATGCAGAGTGGAGAAAATAATGTCTTGCTGAAGAAATTCACTTGATTCTTTGAAGACAATTATTTGTAACTGTTTTCCTTGCTTTGAAGCAGACTATAATTTTCCTCCACCTGTGCCATTTTTGGGTGCATTTTTTTTGCATTGGCACAACAGGCAGGAGCTCGCCCTCTTCCACCCGCTCCTCTGTGGTGGGCTGGACACTAGCTTGGCATGCAGGATGAAGCCAACAAGAAACCTTTTCACCGAAACTACTGGTGGTAGCTCCTCCAGTGTCGTTCTGCCCGTCTCCTCAAGGTTCACAAGATCCCCATTGGGTTTTTCGTTGAGTTGGGGATTTTTTGTTTTTCCCACCATGTTCTTCTGGATACCTGCACCATAAGCCTTAGCCTGCTGTCAGATCTGGGCATGTATTTTCTCAGTGAGGTCAATCAAATAGCACTTAGTTTCTGTGCTACTCCACGGAGTGCTTTCTGCACATATCTGAACTGGCTTTAAACCAAATAAATGAGGTGCTTCTGCCAGTGCAAGGGGAGCAGAGGACTTTACCAAGGCTTTACTGCCCCAAGGATTTATACGGCTTTAGAGGTGCATGGTTCTCATCAGTTATGACTCTGTGAGCCGAATAATCTCTGTGTCACTTCCACACTGTGCAGGCAGATTTCTAAACAAGAAGGAAAATGATTTTGTAATGGAAAATTGAAGTATTCTGTGACTGCAATGTCAAAGAGAAGCATTTTGATATAACTTTTTTTTTCAAGTTCTTATGTTTGCTTTGGGGTTTTTTTGTTGGTTTGTGGTTTGGGTTTTTTTGACTGGAACAGTTTGACAAGTCTGACACTAAACTGTAGGTTATTTTGATCAAATGTAACACAAGATTCAGACAAAAACTCCAGCACCACTTCTCTGATGAATGAAAAATCAGTGATATTAGGATGAACATGAGAGAAGGACAAGCATACAAAGACTTAAGAAAGTACCTCTACACCCTCAAAACCACCTCTGGTTCAGGGGCTTCCTGAAACAGATGTAATTTCAGTTTGTGTAGTAACCCTCACAGTATTCCTTCCCTCTGACTGTCCCCAGGCTCCCCTGGGACCCCCATCACCTTCTAGCACCCACAGCATCCTGAGACAGGGATTTCCACAGCAGACCCATGCCTTGGCTTCAAACCTGCCCTGTCCAGTTTCACTTGATGCCCCTTTTTTTCATGCAGGGGAAGACAGAGTGAGCAGTAGATGCCCACTGGCTGTCTCCATGCCACCACGCATGATTTTACAGGTCTCCATTTTGCTCTCCTGACACCTCTCTCTCTTCTGTGCATGGGGTCTTACTGATTATCTGATATATTTTTTTAGGAATAGGAAAGTGGCACTGGCCACCTTTAGTGCTAAGCAGCAATTACTTCCTTTCCAAAATCAAGCTTCTTGGAAAAATAAATAAATTTATAGTTTCCATGTTGCACATCCATGTGTGAATGCCTGAGTACAAATCTAATTTTTCATTAAACGTGATTCAGGGTGTGAGTAACGTTTTTCCATCATTTGGGTCTGTGAGTAAAAAAATCAAGTACTTTCACTTTCATATTTTGCTAGTATTTTTTGGTGAAGGGCGGGATGTAAGGTTTGAATTTTATTTTACTTGTGAACATCCCAAATATTCAGAGCATCTTGGGTGTACCTCCCAAATGGTACTCCTCTACCATTTTGGAAAGGTAACCATCTGTGATGAGTATCTGTATTCTTAAAAAAGCAGCACACCTCAGATAGATACAAATCTTTTCTTTTAAACCTACCACATTCACAGTAAAACTGGCTTCAGTGCTTGTTTTCTCCACCTCTTTTCAACCTAGTTTCTATAATCCCTTCACTTCTTGAAAAAAAAAACAATGCTTGGTGTCCACAGAATAGCTTGCATATACCCAAGCATCTTGCATATACCCAGGCACCCTCCTGGCTCCTGCCTTCCCCCTATGGCTTGAGATCCATGCATCATGGCCTGGGGCAGGAGATCAGGGATGTTCTTGGGGGTTACTTCTTGGAAGTGATTAGTGTTAACTGCTAGCTGAAGCAGTGATGGATTAGTCCCTGCATTGTAGAAAATAAGAGGACATACATACATTTAACTGAAGCTGTCTAGAGTGAACCTGTTTATTTAAAGTGAGCACTTTGTTTTCTTGGTGCCAGGACCCTTAGTAAATTAGTAACTTAACAGGCATACTTGGAAAAAAGATATCTATAAGTAGATGAACAGAGTAATGAGGAACATTTGCTGGCTTCAGCGTAGAAAAGTGCCTTACAAATGCTCGGGTGTAAGCATGTGCTTTACATCCCAATGTTTTCAGTAAAGTCTTGAATCAGGATCCTGCTTAAGTGGTGGCTGGTTTCTTCTACTGAATGTCTAAAATCCTTGTCATGCTGACTTTAGTGGGATTTTTGTCAGCCAGTCCAGTCTTCTACATACCCGTATAAATCAGGAACAGATATAGTCACAACCTTCAGTGACTGGGAGAAACCTAAATTGAATGTGATCTAGTGACCTGAAGGTGACGCGTCCTGATAGCTAATTACCAACGCTGTGATTCATGCAATCTTCAGAGAAAAAAAAATAGTTTTGCTGTCATACTCCTCAGCCATAGCTGTGGTACAAACTCAGACGGTCAAGGCGTGCACTCAGGCTGCCTGAAAGCCAGTGAAATGGAAACGTGAGCAATATTCCAATTTAACTCCACAGAATCCCACTAGTTAGTAAGTAGTTCAAGTATTTTAGTGCCTGCTGTGTTGCTGCCTACAGGGAAAATACTCCAAGTGCTTTCCCTTTCTCACAAAGAAAAGACGTTTCCATCTATGTTTTATAAGGCTGTCTTGTCGCATCCATTATACAGCATGACACAACCAGCCAGAGGAGGTACTGTGGTGATTTCCATCATGTGTTTTAGTGAGAAGGTTTATGTGAAGGGTAAAATACATATATGTGTATATATATATATATATATATATATATATATATAAATATATATAAAAATAGAAAACATATGTATGTATATACACACATATAAATGTAGGTCAGTTAACTGTGAAGATGTAGGTGTCTTATGCTGGCCTATGGAGTGTCAGATGTGGGGTGTTAATGTCTACATATGTGAAATCCAAACATTCTGTCATCTGGCCAGCTTGGCACAAACAGGGCAGAATTATCCTTATTCTGAGAATATTAGGCCATTAACTGGAACAGCTTTTAGAACTACTTTATTCCAGTCCATGGCTGACCAGCTATTTGAGGAAATAGCAAAGAACAAATTCTGGTTTTCAATCTCCGAAGTACGCTGTTATTATTGCAGAATGAGGAAAATGGCAAGAGAGATCCCTGAACAATGTTGGGGTTTTTTAACCCCTGAGCTATCCGATATCCTGTTCCATTCAAAAATGCAAAGGGGAGATGGGGATTGGAGGAGTGATAGGAGGGATGATCCACAGACTATCAATTTTATATAGGGAAGGATTTTTAAAGGTGCATGCATAAATTTTGTATGCCTGTGTGTGCACAAATGCAAACTATCTTCTGCGTGTCAGAGCAGTGAGATGTCAAGTTTTCAGCTGAAGAGAGGCACCGTTTGTGACATTTTAGTTATCCAAAAAGCCAATTTTCCTATTCCAAAACAACTTCAGCAGAATATTTTTGTTCAGCTGTAATATTCTTACATACTTCAGACAGTGGGGAGTGTGTGTGTGTAGATGTAGATATACACAAAAAATCAGTGTGTAAGAGCATGCGGTGTATTACAGACTGCTCAACATATGCATCATTTGACTACTTTGCCTCTTCTGGGTTCATTACTCCAGCCCTCCCATCACCATTCTGATGTCTCACTCTTCAGCAGGAGCAGTCCAAACAGTTTTCTAGCTCCATGTTCTGCTTGTTTAGAGTGAGCCTGGCATTAAAAAAAAAAAAAAAATCCTGATCTTCCTTGTAAATGTAATGCTTTCACTCAAAATACCCTGGTTTGAGGTCCAATGCAAACACAATTAATTTCTGCATAGGCAGCATCTTATCGTATGCCCCTTGAGGACGAGGCATGAAGGTTTGAAATCCCTGGAAAGTGGAGAATTCCCAGACCATCAGTAGGGCACCTAGAAATGAGAAAGAAAAATTACTTTAGGGACTTAAGGAATCCCCAAATGTCTTCAATCCCAACCTTACAGCTACTGAAGTATTTAAATAACAAAAACATGCTTTCACAGCTAGGGAATAAAAACTGTTGTTCCAGTAAAAACTGAGGCTGGTACGCTTATTTGACTGCCTCCATTTACTACTCAGTATTTCTGTCTTGGCTGCAAAATCTAAAATGAGAAAAGACCTCCAGGAGAGGGAACCTGATCTGGGCTGGGGATGGGTGAGGAGAAACACTCCCCGCAAGGTGCAGAAGACTGACAGAAGGCAAACAGTTGATCCTTTGTAAGAGGAAGGTGTTGCAGGGGAGAAAAGCAGGTCGTTCTCCTCTTGAAACACCTGAGAGAGTCTGCTGCCTGCTGAAGGGAGAAGCCTGGGCACGGACGAGTGGCCGTGTTCATGAACGTGGCCGTGAAAACCCTCAGCTGTAGAAATGACCGTGCCGTCCTTGGCACCACTCGGCCAGTCCAGCTTCTGGGAGCCGGTCAGGGCCAGCTGCTAGTGTGTGCCGGTGGCTTGAATTTTAAACAAATCCAGCTGGGGGTTATCCGTCCCATTACCGTTGCAGGTAAACCCCATGCAATCTGGCTGAAACACCTTCTTCCCATTGAGCCCGGGGACAACCTTACCACCGACATCGCCGGGATAAAATGCTGTCTGCAACCCGGCTCCCTTCCTCCGTGATGCCACCCACTGCTTTCGTGTCGCCTTACTGTCACACAATTGCACCACGCAATCCGTGTTTTTGGCCCGGCATCTCAAAATGTAAAAGCACATCTTTGTCCCTTTAACTTCTCTCTGAGCTGTTATGCCTGTTTTCTCCCCTCCTCTGGGACTGTGCACTCTGTTGCTGCTCCAGCTGCCGGGAGCGAGCAAGGAGAATTCCTCCTGCTGGCAAGCAACCGGCTAGTCTGGGGCTGGCGTCTTCCCAGGACACTGCTGTTTGCATACCAGCAGGCAAAGGAGCAGGTGAAATGGGACTGGTGACATCTGTACAGATGCGTTTGACTGCTTACATGCTCTTACGAATCCGCTATCCTTAAAGCCTCCGTTTCTCTGACGAGATATCTCTCTCTCTCTCTCTCAAATTATTTTTCCAAGGAGAAAAGGAAAAGGCAGACAGAAATAGAAGGCAAGAGACAACAGCTTGAGGACCAGATACTTCAGCTGCAGCATTTCAAGGTAAGGGACTGATGCCAGAAACGATGGATTGACTAGATATGTTCATTATTAGACATGCAGATCACACGTCTGAAAGCTGGGAAGAGCCCACTCCGACATGAAGCAGCTTTCACTGCCGGAGCCTATCCCTTGCAGTGATCGTGTCCTGCCTGCTTTTCATTCTGTGTGTTCCATGCACAGGACCATGTTGCAGAAACGGCTTAGGAGCATGGAGTTGGGAGGGTGTGAGTGCAGGCAGCACAGCAGTGCTGTTATTATTAAACACTGTTATTTATTATACATAATGATAAGACATCAATTGCTGTGGATTGGGTGTGCACTGCATGGCTTCAGTGAGCACTTTCTGCCTGCAGAGCTGCGTTGGATTTTTCTGGTGCCTGTCATTAGGTTTTGTGTGTGTGTGTTGCAGAGGGAGTGTTAGTTAGCATGCATGTGTGTGTGTGTAAAGCTTTAATGGTAGGATGAAGTTATTAGGTGTACGTGGCATAATAAAATGGGCATGTATGCACATGCAGGGAGGGTGTTGACGCATATGTGCGTGTCTACATGGAGAGGCGCCTTGATATTTAACAGGGTGCCGAGCAGCCCCAGTCCCTGTTGGACTCCATGACAGCTGCAGATAGCATCATTTGAAAGCCATCCTGGTTATTTCTATCATTTATCCTTCCTGTCAGTTGCAGAGTTTGTCTTTACATTTGTGCATAGCGAAGAGAAGAACAAAAACGTTCATGTGATCTTTTTGTAACCAGTGCGCATTTGCGGGTCAAATCTCATGAGATTAGTTCAGGGCCCGAGGAATTTCAGTTATTAAAATATCTGAGAAAGATGATCAGGACTGGACAGTTTGTTCTTGCAGCAAGTGAGCTGGGCTGTGTTTTAAAAAATAAGATATTTAGGTTGCTTGTGCAATAGTACGTGTGTGTGTGTGTGTGTGTGAACAGTGCACCTGCGTGGGGAGATGGTGCACAGAATATCTTCTCTGCCCATGCAGGCACTCAAAGACCAGACTTCAAGTTATGCTACAGACAGGACCCTTCTCCTGCCTCTCCAAGCCCCTGCCATCATGTTCTGTAAACTATTCCTCATTTTCTGTTAAACATGATGCAGTTAAGCTCAAGTAATTGATTGCAGCCTACACAAATGCTCCATCAGGTTCACCGTAATTCTGTGGATGTCACACATTGTCTTTGGTGTTATCAGTCAATGATGTGATTGCATTTCTGTGGGGCAACAAGAGTTGCCATTTCGTTCAGGCTGCCATTGACTACAGACAAGGGAGAATTTCTTCTGACGACCGTAGGTTGATGCAGCAAGGCAGTGAGATGCTTTTCCAGTGCCTTCATGATGCTTGCTTTTTTTCTTTTTGCTGCAAAGCTGAGGACTTCCTTTATCATGTTAACTGTTTCCAAGCTAACTGAATTATGCTTTTTCATTGCATTCTTTAAGCAAAGCCTTTTGGAAAGCCAATTCTGGCAATTCTCTACTTCATCTGATTTATTTTGATATAGCTGTTGCTAAACTGAATTTTATCATCATCCATAGGGAAAAGTAAAAGCTCTCAAGGTGGTGTAGTGGGGTCAGCCCCTCAGCTGGTGTAAACTGGCACTGACTTCAGCCCTGCTACGCTGATTGTCACTAGTGGAAACTCAGTCTTGCTGCACAGATTTCTTGAGTGACATACATGAAAATTAACTACTTCCCTTTATTATTTAGCTCACAACCTGGAGCAAGAGCAGTAATCATACAGGAAGCTAAGGGGAGATCAGGGCACAGAAATTTAAAATGGCAGCTTTCTCAGCTAAAAGCACAGCCAGACTTAAGGTCTGTAATGCTGGGTGCGAGGATGAGCATCTAGATATGATAGGAGCTTCTCTACCTCTCCATTCAGTGGCATCAATTGTCATCAGAGAAGTGTGTTGCTTTTACTAGAGTGGTCACAGTGACGGCTGCTCCAGGAGCTGCCTGCACCACCTCACTGTACCACCAAGCAACTGTCTGCAGGGACACCTGCATGGGGTGATGGCAGAGGTCTATCTGGGATTGCAGAGTTCATCCTCATTGTTCCTAGGCCCTTCCTAAACAGAGGGAGGGCAGCTACTCCCCAGGAAAAGAAAAAAGAGAGAAGAGAAGAGAAGAGAAGAGAAGAGAAGAGAAGAGAAGAGAAGAGAAGAGAAGAGAAGAGAAGAGAAGAGAAGAGAAGAGAAGAGAAGAGAAGAGAAGAGAAGAGAAGAGAAGAGAAGAGAAGAGAAGAGAAGAGAAGAGAAGAGAAGAGAAGAGAAGAGAAGAGAAGAGAAGAGAAGAGAAGAGAAGAGAAGAGAAGAGAAGAGAAGAGAAGAGAAAAGAAAAGAAAAGAAAAGAAAAGAAAAGAAAAGAAAAGAAAAGAAAAGAAAAGAAAAGAAAAGAAGAAAATAAAAGAAAATAAAAGAAAAGAAAAGAAAGAAAAGAAAAAAGAAAAGAAAAGAAAAGAAAAGAAAAGAAAAGAAAAGAAAAGAAAAGAAAAGAAAAGAAAAGAAAAGAAAAGAAAAGAAAAGAAAAGAAAAGAAAAGAAAAGAAAAGAAAAGAAAAGAAAAGAAAAGAAAAGAAAAGAAAAGAAAAGAAAAAAGAGAAAAGAAAAGATTAAATAGGGGCACTGGCTGAGGTTATTCCCTTTCTCTGTGGAGACAGACCAAGCAAACTGCATTTTCTTCTCATGCTTTGTTCAGTGTTCTGGTTTCTTAGTGGCGTGCTGACCAAAATAGTATTTGGCCTGCCAGGCTGCTTTGTTCATTTGGAGAGCCGTGTATCCTCCCTCCACCCCAAGGCTCTCCCTCGCCTCACCTTGGTTGCTCTGAGCCTCTGCAAGCCAGGGGCTCCACGTCTGCTATGAATATAGTCCCCCAGTCTGATATGGCCCCCCAGTCTGGCTCACACAACCCAAAATAAGTGCATTCATTTTCCTTCAAAAGTGCTAGGTAGAACATGGTTCATTCCCTGAATTATGTGGATTTCAACTAATTCTGTGCAGGATGTAAATCCAGGTCAGAAAGACCAAGCTTGCCTAGGAAGCCCACGTATTTATTCAAAATGCTGTGAGCTTGTTGATGTCAGTGTAGAGTGTAAGGACTTCATATCAGTGTTCAGTAAAATCTGCTGTGGAGAAACCTTTGAAAATAATATCTGGGTTAATCCTGTGTCTGCAGTATCTGGGTTGATCCCACAGGCGTAACAGCTTGAATTCACCCAAAGACATTCATGCTAGAATTCAATGGGTTTGGTTCATTTCTGTGCAATGCCAGAGTAATTTTCTTTTAAAAATACACTGTGCAAAATAGCTTGTTTGGTTACCTAATAAAGGTTATGGAAGCTACAGGGGTTCTGTTAATTTCAGACAATTTTTTTACATAGGAAAAATATCTAATAGAAATAGTTTATTGCAAATGTTTATGCTGAATTACCTACAGTTTTCAAGTTGCTGATGCCAATTAGACCCCTGGCAAAATTACTTAACTCTACTACCAGTTCATTCATTTTTCCCTTATTAACAACATACCTGGCTGAAAATAAGGGAATGGTGGCCGCTGCTCCATTGTTTTAGGCAGAACAGGCCAGCAAACACTGGAGTTAGTAAATGTCAGCACTGAACGTGGATGGAGCTTTGGCAACACATTTTGCAAAGGCTCCTGAGAATGAGGCCAATGGCTTTATGGCGGAGGACACCAGGACAAAAACGTGGCTCAGCTATTAATGGTATGTGTGAGTTTCTGAGTTAATCAAGTGAAGACCTCCAAGTGTGAAAGTCTGGAGTAGGAGAAAGTCTGGAGTAGCGTAGGTTCTAAAAACCGAATTCCCTTGTTGCTGACAGTGAAAGCCATATCACCCCTTCTGTGAATCACTGGAAAACAGGGACGTTGGTGGGCATGGAGCATCCACGTGGTACTTCAGGAACATCGGGGCACTCTATTGAAGGCAGGAGGTATATTTGTCTACAGTACAGTCAGATGCTTCATTGGAAAGACCCTTGGTATTGGAAAAGGTATAAAGGTGCTACGAAGCCCATTTTTTGAGACTGAACTTGCTGTTTTGCTCTAATAAGAGGCAATTTACAACAGCTCTCCTTACCTCACACCTACTTTAATACCAAAATAATCCTTCTTCTTTCATATAAGACAAGGTGTGTTTTGTTTTGTTTTTTTAACAGCAGATAGAGTTTAAACGTAATGAATTGGCAGTTCATTGGTTTGCTCTTACAAACGGGGCTTGCCGTGTCCATGGGAACTGGAGGGGTTATCAGCTTCTATAGTTTGAAATCAGAAAAGTGGGCAAAATTCACCTTATGCAAACACACTGTCTGCAGTATCCATCAACATGATGTGGTTTCTTGAGGAAGACAATAATTGATTTTGGTTGATTAGTTGCACTGGAGATAAAACCTGCAAGCAACAGCTGCCTTTAAGAACTTGTTCAGCCAGGCAGCAGTTGGGCGGGCCCGTTTTAATGGAGATGTTTACTATTTCAAATAAACTCTATGGTAGAACTGTTTCTTCCAAGATCTGGCTGCCTCTGTAGTTAGTTGAACAGAATTTCTATAATTGTTTACTGTAGCTCTGTTTGGTGGTGGCTGGTAATAAAATAAACAGCACAAAACCTCCTAATTGAATGAAAAATTACTTCTCTGCTGTTACTTTAACTATTACAATAAATCCATTTACCACTGTTATTTTATTTCTGGAGTGGTATAAATATTAGGGACCTATTTCTGTTAACATCTGCTACTTAAAGACTGCAGTTCATGAACACTTAATCTATAACATAATTACATCTTTACTCTGAAGGAAAGGAAAGCCTTTTTATGTTACAGAGATTTTGTTAGGGTATGGTTTTAGCTGAAACTATCGTATCTATAAATAAATTTTAATTTTATTATTCCACAGATATATTGGTATCCTCAATTTATTCTAGTCTTAAAATAACTGCTGTCAGAGAATATAAATAGATATATCTATCTATCTATCCATATATGTGCAACAGTGTGGAAAAACAGAGATAACTTTTGTCAATGAAGGAATCTTGTTATTCCTTTATGTTGAATCCCTTTATTATTTTCAAGTCAATTAGCCCTTAAACTGAATGGTGACTCAGTCAAGCACACAAAAAATGTTTGATGATGTCATGCACAGTCTCCCTTCTCCACAGGGTCAGTGCAATAGCACCCAAAACCTATTCTTATTAATAGTCGAGCACTCTTTCTGGTATATGATGTCTGCTGTGATAGTCCCAGGCTGACCCTCTGTTTTTAATGCACTGGAGCCCACCACACCTCTGCGAGACTGGAAGGCCCTGCCATCCCCATTTCCCAACCGCAGTTCTGGGGCATAGAGAGGTTAAGAGCTAATTTGCAGAGAAATTTCTGTTTCCAGAGCATAGGAGACCCCTGTTTGTCCCTTTCTGTGCATTAGCGTCTTTGGGCTGATGCCCACCTTACCCTGGGAAGCTCGCCTCCCACCGGGATTTAAGCTGTGAAGTGAGAGGCTCTCTGCCTCTCTGCTAACCTGTTTTATGGACCAGAACAGAAATCCAGATTTGTTAGGCCAGAAAGGGAGTGAGAGAGGAAATACGACTGCACAGCCTAAGGATTTAGGGCACTTGCTCTTTCTGAATCCTTACAGAGTACAAAACCTTAGGACATCCTTCCCAGGAGGTAGCGTTTGGAAAGGAGGGATTTCAAAAATCCTTATATGTTTTCTTTTCGAGTAATCATAAAACAAAATATCTAACCCCAGATAAAATCTTTTAACCATAATAAAATAGTTTCTCCAGGCCAGCTACACAAATTGACTACCCCAAAGAGATGAAAGCTTTAGTCCTTGAACTCATGTTTCTTATCTGTTCGCATGTCATTGCCACGCAGCTGAATATACTGTAATTATTCTGGTATTATCCCTCTGCAAGAATGCTTTTATTCAGGAAAAATGTATTGTTGTGTGAGTTGTACTTCAAAGTGGGGCAGAGTTATCCTGGGACGACCATGTAAGTAAGTGTGCCTATACAGGCAGGGCTTCCTTGAAACCCATCAAAACTGGCACTCATGTTTCCACCAGTAACAAGGTCCTTCAAGCAGGTCACTGCCACTCTGGCAGTTTTCATTTTAGCCAGACTGTGTCAGAGTAGCTCAAGGATGTTTACAGCTCGCTTCAACCCCAGCCCCTCCTAATGGCCTGATACGTGCTCAAAAATGAATTCACGTTACCTCAATCCAGCTTTTTAAAACAATGAATATAAGAACTTTTAAGACCAGGAAAGAAAGGAGTCTCTGAAAAATAGCTTTTCTTTTTACCTCTTTTGACTGATGTGTATATGTGGGAAGGAGTGGTAAACTGAAGCTGAGGACAGACTGAATGTAGAGAGGAAATTACTCTTTCCAAAGATAATAGTAAAAGCAACTGTGGCTGTGTAGTAAAGATGATAACTTGCAAAGCCTATTTGTTTTGGGGAGAGAGGGTTGCCCATTTTCCAAATCTCAGATTGTTAACTATTCCAGAAAGAGTTAATTTTTTAATTAATTTTTTTCGCTCAAAACCATGCTTTGCTTCCTTTGAAAACATGGAGCACTCATAGGGAAAACTGAAGCATACCTAAATTTCTGGCTCCAGGAGGTAAAAGTGTGATCAAACTCTTTTCATGTGTGTATGTGTAAAAGAGGGTCTTATTCAATTTTTCAGCCCAACCACACGAAGTCCAGAATCTTCAGCTAGCTTGAAGCTATTTCTTACTCCAGCTCCAAAATTCCCTGGGAAACAGAGACGTTCTCATGGATTCATAAAGTAATTTATGTGTGAGGGGACCCTGGAGGTCTCCTCGTGCCCCCACCAACAGGAGCACATTGCTCCCATGCCCATCCTCATCCCATTACATCTGGACTCTTGCCCAGGATGGAGATCCCACGGACCCCCTGGGAAACCTGCTCCCAGGTCCGGCCACCATCCTGAGGACCACATGTGCCCTCATTGCACCATCCCCTTTTGCTGTGTCCCTGCACTGCCGGTGTGTGCCTGCTGGGACAGCCCGGTCCCCTCATCCCTCCCCTTGCCCCTGCAGCAGCCACTGGCAGTTGTTTATCATTTATTCTCATTATGGTGCTTAATCTCACCAAAGAGAAATGCCAAATAGTTGCACAGAGCCACCATTATCACCCTGCCATGAAGAAGTCTGAAATCTTAAATAGATCTCCTAAAGAGACATACTGAAAAATAAACCCCAACTCTCCGGCTTAGATATCAGCATGATTGTTTTCACCTGCTACTTCAAGCAGATCTGGTAGCCTGGATGTATAGAAAATTATGTAGAAAAGAGCCTATGTTTGAGTAAGCTTTCATCTTGTTTTTTTTTGTCTCAATGTCATCTCAAGTCTTTAATGAATATTAGAAAATCTTACCTTGTATCAGGCCCTACCTATGATCCCCTTTGGTGAAACTAGACTGGACAGACCAGGGCTCTGCGCCTGATGAATGATCTGAGTAAGAGAGACACAAACTTTGTGTCTTCTCTCACAGAGTCTTGATAATATCTCTTGCTGTGGTGGGTTTCCTTGCAGCTGAAGGAGCTTGGGTTTTATTTCTTCTTCTTCGTCTGTGTATGGAAACAGCTGTCTACTTGGTTTACAAAGTTAAATAAAATATGGGACCTAAACAATTTAAAAGCAATGCACACAAAATATTTACACTGGTGATCTTGCTAATGGATGGGAAGATTACTCTGAGGATGTAAAACAATTGGCTCCTTTTTTCTCCCAAAGCGCTCCTAATTGGGTCTCTGTCTATACAGCTGCAACTTCTGTTCCTGAGAGTTTTTAAACAGACAAAGCATGAGACCTTCATGAAGGAGCTATAGTTATCATCATACCCATCCCTCAGGTAGCTTGCCATGGACATGCCTTCGCTCTGCCTCTGCAGCTCCAGTTCCCAGGGCTTACACTGCAGCCGTGCTCCTGCATCCCCTTGCCTTACCACAGGGGCACCCAGCTGAGATCTAACCCTTCTCAAGTGAACACAAATCATGCCAGCTATCTCAGTCTTCCCTCACCTGTTTCTGCAGTCACATTGCACTGTTTAACACGTTCCTGTCTGCTCTGTTGCTGTGCCAAACACGTGCTTTGAGAAACAGCAGTGAGTGAGTAAATAGCCAGGGGAGCTAAAGGGCTGTCAAATGTACCAGCTACAGCGAACAAACAAGGGGGAAAGATTATCTCTGCAAAGTCTTTTGGCTGCCATGATTCCAGGAGGTGCTTATTGTAATAGTGGCCATCATTTATTTTTATTTACTTATTTACTTACTTTATTTACTATTTATTTACTCATCTCCCCACGTGCATCCCCCTTGCACCCCCAACCCAGTGGCTCACTGGTGCTGTAGCAAACCTCTGTCACCCCAGGAGCTACAGGGACAGAGGAGACAGGCTCCTTGGGGACAGGCAGGACACTATTCCCTTGGGTGCCCACCAGAAAACTCAAGCAGCTCTGAAACAAGACCTGAGGACCAGTGATGCTGAGCTTGGGGGTCCACTGCAGTAAGGGTTTTATAAAGAGGGAAAACTCAGCCAAGTGACATGGTGGCCTGTACCTCTGTGGCTGAGGAGAAACTTTGGAAGACGTTAAGCCATCAGCCTCTGATGCCTGGTCACAAAACGTTGTCAATTACCGTGAGCAGGTCTTAACACACTTGAAAAAAGTTAGTTAATGTGTTTTAATGTTCTGTGTGATGAATACACATTAACTGACTGCTGGAAAACGTTTACGACTCTTGGTCTAAATGTATGCTTCTTAAAAAAAATTTTTAAGACATCACTCCCTTAAGATATTTCTAAGAAATGTTGTATTAATTTCTTGAACAATGAATAACAACAACAAACTTGCACGTCTACAGGATAATATTTAATCTGTTTTAGAATCATAGAATTGTTTAGGTTGAAAAACACCTTTAAGATCTTCAAGCCCAACTGTTAACCTAGCACTACCAAGTCCACCATTAAACCATGTCCCTAAGCACCACATCTACACGTCTTTTAAATACCTCCAGGGATGGGGGCTCCACCACTTCCCTGGGCAGCCTGTTCCAATGCTTGACAACCCTTTCCATGAAGATATTTTTCCTAATATCCAATCTAAACCACCCCTGGAGCAACTTGAGGCCATTTCCTCTCGTCCTATCACTAGTTACCTGGAAGAAGAGACCGACCCCCCACCTCGCTGCAACCCCCTTTCAGGTACTTCTAGAGAGCGATAAGGTCTCCCCTCAGCCTCCTTTTCTCCAGGCTAAACAACCCCAGTTCCCTCAGCCGCTCCCCATCAGACTTGTGCTCCAGACCCTTCACCAGCTTCGTTGCCCTTCTCTGGACACGCTCCAGCCCCTCAATGGCTCTCTTGTAGTGAGGGGCCCAAAACTGAACACAGCATTCGAGGTGTGGCCTCACCAGTGCTGAGTACAGGGGCACAGTCACTGCCCTACTCCTGCTGGCCACACTATTCCTGATACAAGCCAGGATGCCATTGGCCTTCTTGGCCACCTGGGCACACTGCTGGCTCATATTCAGGCGGCTGTCAACCAACACCCCCAGGTCCTTCTCTGCTGGGCAGCTTTCCAGCCACTCTTCCCCAAGCCTGTAGCGTTGCATGGGCTGCTTGTGACCCAAGTGCAGGACCTTGCACTTGGCCTTGTTGAACCCCATACAATTGGCCTCAGCCCATCGATCCAGCCTGTCCAGGTCCCTCTGCAGAGCCCTCCTACCCTCAAGCAGATCAACACTCACACCCAACTTGGAGTTATCTTCAAACTTACTGAGAGTGCACTCGATTCCCTCGTCCAGATCATTGATAAAGATATTAAAACAGCCCAAATACTGAGCCCTGGGGAACACCACTTGTGACCAGCCACCAGCTGGATTTAACTCCATTCACCACCACTCTTTGGGACCGACCATACACACAGTTTTTTACCCAGCAAAGCGTAAGCCCATCCAAGCCATGAGCATCCAGTTTCTCCAGGAGAATACTATGGGAGACAGTGTCAAAGGCTTTACTAAAGTCTTGGTAGACAACATCCACAGCCTTCCCCTCATCCACTAAGCGGGTCACCTTGTCATAGAAGGAGATCAGGTTGGTCAAGCAGGACCTGCCCTTCATAAACCCATGCTGACTGGCCCTGATCACCTGGTTGTCCTGTATGTGCCCCATGATGGCACTCAAGATGATCTGCTCCATAACCTTCCCTGGTACTGAGGTCAGGCTGACAGGCCTGCAGTTCCCCAGATCCTCCTTCCAGCCCTTCTTGTAGATGGGTGTCACATTTGCTGACCTCCAGTCAACTGGGACCTCCCCAGTTAGCCAGGACTGCTGATAAGGGATGGAAAGTGGCTTGGTGAGCACTTGTGCCAGCTCCCTCAGTACCCTTGGGTGGATCCCATCCGGCCCCATAGACCTGTGTGGGTCTAAGTGGTGTAGCAGGTCACTAACCATTTCCCCTTGGATTATGGGGGCTTCATTCTGCTCCCCCTCCCTGTCTTCCAGCTTGGGGGGCTGGGTACCCCAAGAACAACTGGTCTCACTATCATAGACTGAGGAAAAGAAGGCATTAAGTACCTCAGCCTTTTCCTCACCCTTTCTCACTATATTTCCCCCTCCATCAAATAAAAGATGGAGATTCTCCTTAGCCCTCCTTTTCTTGCTAATGTATTTATAGAAACATTTTTTATTGTCTTTTACAGCAGTAGCCAGATTAAGTTTGAGTTGGGCTTTGGCCCTTCCAGTTTTCTCCCTCCATAACCTCACGACATTCTTGTAGTCCTCCTGAGTTGCCTGCTCCTTCTTCCAAAGGTCATAAACTCTCTTTTTATTCCTGAGTTCCAGCCAAAGCTCTCTGTTCAGCCAGGCCAGTCGTCTTCCCCTCCGGCTTGTCTTTTGGCACATGGAGATGGCCTGCTCCTGTGCCTTTAAGATTTCCTTCTTGAAGAATGTCCAGCCTTCCTGGACCACTTTGCCCTTCAGGGCTGTCTCCCAAGGGATTTTGTCAACCAGGCTCCTAAACAGACCAAAGTCTGCCCTCCAGAACTCCAAGGTAGTAGTTCTGTTGACCCCCCTCATTACTTCTCCAAGTATCAAAAACTATCATTTCGTGATCACATGTTTATAAACATGCTATTTGGTCTTGGGCTGGCTAAGCTCCACCAACTAACATACATTTTTTTGTTGAATTATATTAGCTATGATATTGTGATTGAAGTCAAGACTACAATCAAGCTGCAAGTTTTTCAGCATGACTTAATTTCCTAATCTGGGCAATGCTTGAGTCATATCCATGTACCATATAGACACACTCCTTTAGGCTAGAACAAGTGTCTTGGATAACTGGAAAGGCAACAGAAAGATTTGCTGCTAAGCAAAACCAGATCATACCAGCAAGCTGGAAAAGGCTGCTTGTTCTGTTCCAGGGCCAGTCATGCCCTACAAGGCCACATCCATCTTTCAGGAAAACAAAGTAAAATCCTTTGTGTTTGCCTAGGACCACACTTCTCCTCCGTTTTGCAAGCAGACTCTTTCGCACTGAAACCCCACATAGGAAAACTCTGCATCAGTCTGAGCAAAGGGTGGGACTGTTATGTTCACCTACTGGAAGATGAAAAACTGCAACATCACACAGGAATACAATTTGAGGAGCTGCTTATTTCGAGATGTACCTGCCTGTCATACTGCTTATGTGTACAGCCCTTCTCTGCATTTGCATATTTGTTCATGCATGGTTAAGGGCATCTGACATTAACATGCCTGCTCACACTACAGCCATGCAAACATATTCTTTTTCCATTTTTTGGAAGGCAAGGGATGGCCTGCGGCAAAGGAACAAGTCTTTCTATAATCGCAGTACACGTCCCAGTAACCTCTTTGCTAATGCTGGCAACTGTGCTGCACACCAGCAGGTCAGACCCAGACCCGCTGGGTAACCTGCACTAGCTGGGTTAGGGCCAGCTGGATGGCAGGGGAAGCTGCCTAAAAGTATGGCAAGAAAGAGATGCAGTGTTCGGAGCAGCCAGGGGAACAGGGTAGAAAGGAAAAGGGAGAAATCCCAGAGGAGTTTTAGTGGTGGTCTTTCTTGCACTTGTGTTCCTTGCAAACTCAGTTTTATCGACCCAGGCAGATGCCTGGGAGCATGCACAGGCAGAGCAGGCTGTGCTGCTCCAGGAAGCCCTCCCTCTTGTAGCTGATCCTGCTGGCTGACAAAGCTACAGTCCCTGGGCAGCCGGCTCCAGGTAGCTGCTGAACAGCAAAGCTGAGCTCATTGCTGCTTCCAGAGCTCCAGATCTGCTTGGAAAACTCAGCCTTTTTGTACCAAGGGATCTTTCTGAAATGCAAAGAGCAAATCTGAAATGCAGCCAGTTATGCTAGTGTCCTAATGGCAGTGTTCAGGGCTAATATCTGACTCTCACACTGCCAGGTGAAGGAAGAGGTTTATTGCACTCTTTTAGTGGGGCCTGGGCTGGTTATATGCAGACCTGAGAATATGAGAAACCAATCACCTGCATTAACCTTTTTTCCAGGACAGAAATACTGAATGCATGTAGGGAGAAAATAATTTCACAATAATAAATAATTCCAGCTCTGAATTGTTAATGTCTGGTGGTTTTCAAGCCTCAAAACCCAAAGACTTTTGGCAAAACTGCAATTTGGCAAAGATTTCAGTAAAAGCATCTTTGATGTAGCACTACTGATTTCAGTGGAATTACACCGGGGTCATTATTGCCCATTTTGCACGGCACAGAAGAGCATCATTACCCTGAATAGTCCACATCCAGCAGTGTTTCTCAAGAGCAGGCACATTTTACTGGAGGATGCTGTCTTGGGTCAACTTTTGACCTTTGTTTCTCCTCAGGATTATCAGCTTCCTTGAAAATTACTCAGCAGCCAGAGGAGTGCTCCACTTTAGCAAGCACTGCTCTCAAGGAGAGATAGTACAGATTGCCCCTCTAACTACTTGTAAATACAAAAAATCCCCCAAAACTGCTTGAAGAAACTACCTCAAAAGGTAGCAGCACAGCAAGAACTGGCTTTTATATTGTTATAAAGAGCCAAATAGCAAATCTGGCAAATGCATCTGGGCCTCAGGTTGACACTGCTACACTTCATGTGGGACTGGAAATGTGTTATTCTTTATGAGCAATGTTTATGGAAGTAGGTCTGAAATCAGCAAGACTGATGGGGAGAATTAATCACCTTTCACAAGCAGGGAGTCCAGAGATGGCATGTAATGGGCATAATAGTATATGAAAATTGTTCTAAAAGGATTTACTTGCTATAATAAAATGTCTCCCAGTACTTAAACTTTTGATGCAACATTAAAGCAAAATGCAGCAATGAAACCAATGATTTTCTTTTCAATACAGCATTAATTCTCCTATGTGCATTTGAGGGGCTATGCATTATTTCCTTGCTAGAGCTAAATGTAAACAACTTAAAGCCTTCAGGCTTTACTGTCCTGAAGCATGAAACTGGAATAAATAGCACATAAGGGAGCTGTGCACCACATTTATGGCCATCACTGTGTCTACTGCATTCAAACATTTGGCATGATTTCTTTCTGTCCTGTCCAACATCTGTTCACTTATTTCTGTCCTCACCATGATCTGTTCACAGAATCGTGACCTGTTTTTTTCCTTTTTTGCACGGTGCAGAAAAGTCACTCTGCTTTCCTACACTTGAACAAAATAAATGCAGAGCTTCCAGTTATCTCTGCAATCTCACTTGTGTGCAAAGAAACCATATCACCTGAGAGCAGTGGTGACCTAGAGCATTGCAAGCCCAGTGCCCTTTCCACTTCAGTAACAGAAAGCCTTTTTAATGACATGATCTAATTTCTGCTGAAGGATTTAGCCCTGAAGAAATTGTACTCTTGCAGTAAATGAAGGAATACTTATACCAAACTGTACATAGCGTAGCTGTTGTTGTACCAGTGAAATGGTGCCTCCTGAAAGTACAGCCTATTCACATTCCAGTATTGGAATGAGCTGTCCAAATACCTCTATTTTTACAATAGTATATCTGACCACTCTGGGAGCCCTCTATCATTTTGACAATGTCTAATCATACAGCACAACTTTGGTGCATAAAGAAGCTCCAAGATGCAGTAGAGAGTTAAAGCTCGTAACAGACAATGAAGGAGGAGCAACGCTGAAATGCTAGCTTGTGGCCATTTTAATCACAGACTGTTAAGTAAAGCAAATGCACAACATTGTTAAGCAGGGGTAACTCGTACAGCTACCTATTTTTGGGCTCCATCCTCATGCAAGCATTCTCCTTTTAGCAGATTTGAGAAACACCTCCTATTCTTCCTGGGATAAGATTTTGCAAGATTTTTTCAAGAAGCATAACCCAAATTGCGTAGCTGTGGAGGACAGATGGCAGCAAAACGTCTTTTGTTCCAAGCCACATCTGGCTCTGGTTTGCATCTGGCTGGACTGCCTCGATGCTGACTGCCTCACTGGACTGTCTCATACCCAGGAGCTGTGCCCAAGCGCCCGGTGCAGCTCTACCACCACCTCCCTATTGCGCCCTACCCACCCTTGGTCTCATCATGTGTGCCAAAACCTTCCCCCTGGATTTCTGATGAAAATGCCCTGGGAAACGTTTGTTCAAAGCAGGTGAGAGATTCTTCCACCCCTACCCACTGCCTCAGCACTATGCCAGTCATCTGGCAGGGGAGAAAATGTTTCCTGGACAGCGAGACAGTTGCATGCAGTCCCCTGATGTGTGCCTGCCTGTTTGCCTATTGTATTTGCAGTGGGTGTATAAATATACGTAATTTGAACAGCTTGGCAAATAGACCCTCTGAATTTTAAGAAATGCTTCTTATAAATGTTTTCATTTCTCTGGATTCCTCAGTGTAGTATTTAATGAATGCCTTAATTTTCATCTTAAAAAGGAGAGCCAAAAACATCAAAGCTACCAGCTTTCCTGTTTTAGATAAAATACGCTGACGTTTTACCCAAGAGAGAGGATTTTTAGTAGGTCATAGCATTCTTGTCTCTAAATATGTCTTTTAAAAAATCCCATTGATGCTTTCCAGTTTCAAATTCATGCTATTAATAGGTCAAAAAAGGAGGCTTCTGGGAGAAAGAAATCATGTGATTTTGTAGCTTAAATGTTTCACATAAACAAAGACCAAAACAAAAGCCGCACAAAATATCGTATTTTTGGTGTACAGCAGTCGTACTGAAGGGACTGGCTTCTCCCTGTCTGAGCATCAGCGTGGAGATTCTGTAAAAGTGCATTGAAAAAAACCTGGATTCTGTCTGTCCTCCTGTAGCAAATGAGGAGTGACTGTTAACTGAATGTCTTCAGTGCTGTCCAAGCAGCACATTGCCAAAGGCTTTATTAGGACTGCTGGAGCCATATCTAAAACAGGTTTGAAAGGGAGAAGGCTGCCTTCATTTTTAGAGTTTGATCTTTAGAAAATTCGGGATTTTTTTCCAACTGAGTCTCACTCAGGATTTCAGATTTGAGACCATAACTGAGTATGACACATGTAGCAATGTAGTTCTGCATGCAACTGGCCACATTTCTTTTTGAAGAAAAGACAGCAATTTACTAAAAGGCAATCAGCCTTCACACTGCTTTGCACTGGATCTAGCCCAGCACATACCTACTGAGTTGTGCTCCTGAGACCTCTTAAATGCTAAAGCACATGTTGTTAAGTGCTTAGCACCTCAGGACCTGTAAATCCATCTTTCACTGTCTCACTTTGTTCCTTGGTACATGTGATGACTTGGGAGTCCTCTGCTGAGGGGACATTTCAATAGCACATTGGGCCTGAATGAGCTGATGAAAATTCTGGGCAGTAATCAGCCAGGTTGAACAGGAAAGCAAAGGTCCCACCAGAAATCTCACTACCAGCACACAAAATGTGGCAGGAAGCACTAGTAGATGGTAGTGGCAGCAAAAAGAGCAGCAAACTGCAAAAACTGTGGCAGGAGATAGCCATCCCTAATGTTCTGTGAACTAACACCTTGGAGATCATGAGCAAAGCTCAGTTAAGCCAAGTAAAGCACATCTCCAGCACCAGCGGGTCCAACTGTTGAACACGATTACATGGTACAAGAGCACAGACTTTTTCTTATATGCAGAAGTCCTAATTCATATATAAATCATTTAAAACCCACCTAGAAGTCCTCTGGTGCACAGCACAGTTAAAGTCAGTGAAAGCTGAAGTCATTTATAAAGTTTAATTTGCTGTGTGTGTTGTATTGCTTTCTGTCTGCTGCCTTATTAAAATCTAATTGCCTGATGTCAAATAGGCCATGGAGTGACAAGAATAGTTTGTGCATAGATACTATGTCTATATATACACTCAAAAACTAACAAGTAAGCCTTGTCTGTCATGTCAAAAATCTTTCTATTTTGGGCTGGGTTTGAAGCCTGCTTTTGGTGGTGAATGTTTTTCCTTTATACATAGTTTGCACAAGTCTGGTTCCATTCCAGCGACGAACATGGCATGGGAAAGACTGATATTGCACATTTGGGCAGCCTCTGAAATCCAGTTTCTTTGAACTGATTATTTCCTTATAAGCTCCTTTTTGCTGGAGAGGATACATGCTCTCTCAGCTGGTTCCTTGAACTAGCATTGCCAATCGCTTTGAGAATTCAGAACCAAGGTTCCCCTTTTCTGGTCAATGCACGGAGCTAGTTTGGTCGGTCCCTTGGCTCACCATTTTTTCCACCAGCTCCATTTTCTTCTTGCAAAGGGGCAAAGTCCTGTGTGGCTTTGGGCTCCTGATCTTCGTTTCGACGGGTGCTTGTCCTGTCTGCCAACTGATCTGCCACATCCCTCTGGCAGGGTTTGGGCCAAACAAGGCACGCAGGCTGATGTGCTATTTAAAGGATTGCTTGCAACCAGTGCAGCTCCACTGGGTGAGGTGCAGCTGGATTAGGCAGTGGCCAGGTGAGGTTGTAGCCTTGTTTTCAGCGCAGCAAAACTCCCAGGAATTCTTCTACTGGGTGCAGGCTGTTGCTGCTTTCTGCAACAGTGTTGCTGTGCCCTGGGCTACCCATGGTTTCTGGAAGACTTTTGTTCATTTGTTTTAATTTGTGTCTGGCTAAGAGGTGATGTGTGTGTTTGCGTGAATGTATACGTGTGTCTGTCTGTCTGTATGCCTGTAAATGTATGGAGACACATCCATGATATAAATCAAAAAGAATGTCTTTGATTAATTTAATAGCAGACTGATTTTATCCTTCATGAAACACATTACATTTAGAGCATGCTGCTCTTTTGTTTTTGAAGCTTTAAGGAGTTTATGATTTTAGTCCTTCCAGTACATGCCTTATCATTCACAAGAGATTCACACTTTTGTTCAAAGATTTTAGTTCTTGCAGGACTGGCTAATTTGAGGGGTTTAAACTCTTCTTTTTATTAGGAACTAAAAATAACTTCATATTAAGGCATTGAAGGTAAATAAAGTGTATACTGTAAAACTGACACTCCTAAATCTGGAAGACCTGACATCTGGATAAACAGCTGATGGATTGCCTGAAATCAACTGTCTAAAGCAGTAATCAGAAATTCAGTGGGGACAATCTAATATTCAGAAACAGAGGCAACTCCTTCTCAATCTTCGAATGGTTTTTGTTCAGTCTGTTCCTAAGGTTTGGGTTTTTTTACCTTACAGTCAAAAGCTCTTCGGGAAAAATGGCTGCTACAGGGAATTCCTGCTGGCTCTGCCGAAGAGGAAGAAGCCAGAAGGAGGCAGTCAGAAGAGGATGAGCTGAAGGTGAAAAAGCTGGAAGAAAACATACACAGGTAGGGACAGTTTCCCTTTGCTTTGCCTAAGAGCAGTCACTCCCATTAAGGCTAGAGACCTTCCTTGCTCAGGTCCCCATCTCTGGCAGCAGCTGATAGCAGCTGCCCAGGGAAGACTGTAAGAGGCAGGCACACATACAGCCAAACGTGCCCAGAATTTGTCTCCCAGATGTCCATAGTTTGCAAGGTAGAGCCATCGTGGTATCTTTGTGTTTAATGGACTTTGATGGATTTCTCTCACGAAGGAGCTAAAACAAGGGCTGAGTTCCCCCTTCAGATGCACGTGTATGACTTGGTCAACAGTTGAGAGATTCTCCATTGCTTTACACCTCCTACAGCCAAAAGGAGTTCAAAGAGGGGCGGCACTCTTTTGCACTCACTTTTCACTGGTGCAAATGACTTTTTGAAATGCAACAGCAGATGCCACCAGCAGATCAAATATCTACTGCTTTCAAAAGCAAGGTTTGGGCGTTAGAATTATTTCCTTTTATCAGTTTCCCATTGCAGTCTGAGTTGATGTTTGTCCTCTTTTTTGTGTTTTCCTTTGTTTTGCTGCAAACAATGGGCTCTAAAGCTCATAAGGAACATGCTTTTATCCCTCACAGAACAAATTCCAGAGCTGCTGCTTCTGCCATTTAGGCTATGTGAATTTAGAGTTTTTTCAGCTGGCAGAAAACTGGCAAAAGTTGGTCAAATTTGGCACTACAGCTTTTACAAATGTGTCAGCTGAAGCATATAGGCGACAGAAAAAAGCAAATAGGACCAACAGTCCAAGGACTGAGGTATTAGCCTAGCATCTGGTGAACTCAATTTGCCTTATGCCAGGTTTCTTGAGAAATTTCTTGGAGAAATCACTCAGAATATTTCTTTGGGGATATACAGAAGCAGACCCACCCTGAGCTTGGACAACATTAAATGGCTTCTATGTGGAAGTAATAGATCAGCATGAATGTAAGAGTTGTCTCATACTACTGGTCTCTCTCTTGTGATTCCTATTAATTAAAACTGATCTGAGAATGTGCATTGTTCTTTCACATCTGTGGTAACACAAGGCAAGAACCCTTTTTTTTTTACATTTCGTATGCTACCTGATGTTTTACTCCATAAATTAATGCAGTAGATGGAAAGAATACATGGACTCAACTTCAGAAATATATACTGTAATACATATTTCATCTAGTGCTGAATGCTGCAAGGTGCTAAGTGCTCTGATCCCATCCAGCAAAACACATCGGCATGTGCTTAATTTTAGCTGTGTGAGTACCACCACTGAAAGCAACGAAACCTGCTTTGCTTAATTAGTTCAAAGTGTAGGATGAAAGTATGTGTAAAACCTTTGCCCCTGTGGTTTGGGTTTTTTTTTCCTTAACTTCAGCCATGAAGTAAAATCTTTGAATATTTGGAAGTAATGGAGCTCTCTTCTGCTGTGACCACCTGACAAATGACAGGTCAGCTGCTTGCTCCTGAGTTGAAAGGACATTTCTTTGACAGCCTCACTAGCATGCTTAACTTCCCTGTTATCTTTCTAAGGGAGCTCCAAAAACAGTTAAAAAGTATTTTAATTTAAATTGGAAAATATTATGCCTGAACTGTAGAGATAAGACGGCAGAGGTTGAAGTCACTAGTCTAATTACATTTTACATCCATGACAACATGACACATCCAGAGCCCGTCAAGATAGGCTGAGAAGGTAAAGAGCTGTAGAAGGGGTAAGAAGATAGAAGATCTCAGGCATGTTACCTGGAGGAGTGAAGTAGAACAAACTCATCCTGAAAGGATTTTTTTTCTGCCTGTGCACCACATTTCCCCTCTGCATTCCCAGGAGAGAATCAGGGGGGAGGATTATGGGGGAACCATCCATATGTTCATGTTTGCAGGGGCCCAATGGTCCTTTGGAAGTGCGCTATGCACTATCCAATGGGACCCCTATGAAACAGCCCAAACATTCTCAATGAGGGCAACAGAGGACAGATTAAGCTGGTTCACCAGGAGGATGGAAAACTACCAGAAGACCAGCCATAGAGTTGATGCCAGGGGACTGTATGACCACTGTGCCATGGATTTTGCATATTCATTAGAGTCACACTGCACTGTATGTGCAAGCACAGAGCAGGTGCAGTATCAAGACATCTGTGAAGAAGTCCTGTGGCACATGTGCTGGGTTTGTCCCTGTTGGAAAATATGCAAAGCCTTTTACATTTGCTCTCGGAGCAGGGTGAAGCTTACTCGTGAAGGCCAATGTCCAACATTTGCTGGCAGCCAGCACCCATGCCCCTGCTTTAATAAGGGGGAACATGCAGTCATCCCCTCCCTCTTGCAGCAGAGCATCCCATCGTCATCTCAGAGAGCACCATTTCTTCTGCTCACAATGAAGCACTCAGGAAGGTCCCTTTCTCATACTTCTGAGTTTACTACACAAACACAAGAGAAATGGCACATTGCACATGAGAAATATCCATCTACTACACACGGCGCAAGAGAAATATCCATCTTTATTGGCAGGCCAGGCACAAACAGTAGGTCTCACAAGCTGAGTGAACTGCAACACTTAGAACAGAAAACTGAAGGAGGTAGTGTTTGAGACCAGGCTAACGTTCATAAGTGAGGATGTGGGCTCACGTAAGTCTGTGCTGTCCAGACGAGGCAAATATTTCTACCTTAGGCAAACAGTAGGGCTAGCTATGGGTTTATAGATGTTCTTGAAGGCCTTGCACATAACACAAATGCTTCAGTTGAGTATTGCTTTTTCTAATTCAGTTTTAAGTGACTTTCCCACTAAAATCAGACGTTTTGCAAGATGTACACATGCTTGTAGTGTTTATTCTTAAGCTAGTGTAACCAGTTCTCCTTTGTGTGGGAGGTGTTTCATTTCAACTAGGATAGCAAAAATGCATGAGTGTACAGACTGCTGTTTACTTATTAGACTTCCATGTTAACCTGATACAAGAAATCACACACTTCAGCTTGTAGCTTGCAAGGATATGTGCGTATGAGTAAACCTAGACATGAGTAAGTGTAATGCTTTAATGAGCTCCCTCATCTGCAAAAGCATTTGGAAGAAGGATGCCTACATTAGTCAGCATTTCTGTACACTTCATGCCAAGCAAAAACAGAAATAAAGCAGAACAGTCCATAGTAAAGAATGCAATACAAATAATTAAATACTATCATGCAATAATGCTGATAATTACCAACAAGTGGACACAGAAGTACAAGATGCACATACAAGTTAAAAAAACAGGGAGTGCAAGATGAAGACAAGATGCAGGCGTATGAACAGTGTAACAGTGGATTACAGACAGAATGGACATTTGATAGTTGGGATTAGTTTAATACATTTAGAGATTTTGAAACTAGTTTAATATGTTTAGAGATATTGAAACATATGAACACTAGAAACCCAAGAATGTGAAGTGGAAATAGAAGAATAAGCAGACTTGAAGCAAGTTTGGTCCTGGACTCCCAGCATTCCTACTTGCCTAACTTGAGTCTTCAGAACAAGCCTTATGCTGCGCCATGTAAAAATCCTGGTATAGTGTCTTGCATTTCTTTAAAAAAGTGGTTGGTCCAGTGGGCTTAACAGGAAGATTGGACCCCTTAGTCAACATTCATTAAGTCCTAAGTGGGCTGGAAATCTGTCAGTAGAGATAAGGATGGAAAGGCATTGCTGCATTGTTAAATGTTTGAAACCCAGCTGCAAGATTGGTGGTACCATTGTATCAATGGCAGAGCAGAACCAGATGTGGATTTAGGATATCTCTGAGCACAAACTGTCCTTAGTCATAGAGAAGCTTTAAAGCTAGTTTAGTTTTTCATGTTCTCCTAAAGATCTTGGGTCAATGTTAGAGGAAAACAGCCATTTCTGCATTTCTTTTCCACTGTCACACAGTGAGAAAGTGATCTCCTCTTTTCTGCAGCTACCTTAGATTTGGGGTAAATGATACCAAAGGAGTAAAAAATGAACGAAAAGCATTTCCCTTTCCTTAAACCTATTCTCCAAAATCACAGACCTGAAATGTATTGTTTGGGATAGCATTGATGCAGATGCCCAGTGAACGTCCACAGGCATGTTTCTGATGGTGTGTTGTAGGTGAAACAAGCACTGGAATGTGTTGCATGCATCCCATGGTTATTTTTACCGCATGACAGTCTGTTATTTTGCAGCAGTGAATGGAAAGTTGGCATTCGACATCTGGGTATTAACAGGCAGCATTCATAGAGCAGAGCAGCCCACCCACAGCCTGCTGTTCCTTCACAGCACTTGAAAGGCTCCCAAAATTATTCTGTTTTGCTGGATTACTTTATAGTACATGCTGGCGGCCTGTGTTTACTACAAAAGGTGAAAACTTTTCATTGCTCTGAAGCTTTCATGTAGCACGCCAATATGAAATGCTCTGTGACAACATATCTCCCTACTTGATGATGGACACTGGCATGAGATACCAGGACTGGACTTATTGTGCTGCTGGAGAAAAGAAACCCACTGAGCTAAATCCTCGGTAAAGTGGCATATCCCCTCAGTAATCAAAAGCGCATCTGTTCATGTTGGATGAGGAGGTGCCCATCAACTCCAAGGAGAGACAAATTATTGCTCTAGCAGAGCAGACATTTTGGACATGTGGACAAGGCAGACAGCTTAGAGCAGTAGATGCTGCATCCCCAAAAAGCGCGTGCAAGAAACACTTGTGGCACTTCGGCACTGTGGCAGCTCTTGGGAGTGAAGCAATGCAGGACAGCAGACAAGGTGTACATGTATCCCCTGTTCTTTACTCAGGGCTACTCAGCTGTCAGCACATCCAGCTCCTAACGTTTGCAAAAGCCCGTTGGGGTTGTGGAGTGTTTCACTCTCGTGCATGCTGGTGGTGAGCCACAGCTGTCACCTCTAGGAGAATGTTCTTCCATGGTGGTGCAGCGTGGAGGTTGAGCCCCAATGTTAATGGTGGCAGGGGCAGGTCTGTGCTTTGGACCGTAAGTCATGAGCTCTTTCCTGGGACAATCATATGTCTTTGCTGGCTGCTGTTGTCTTGCTGATGTAGGCATGTGGTAAATACATGCAAAAACTCCCTCCCTCCCAGCAGCTCCCATCTCAGAGTGCTGCTGTTCTTCTATACTTACAAAACGTTGGAAAGTATTTTAATGAAGTGTTTAACTGGAAGACACCTATGAGAGGGACTGCTGGACAAGCACAGCTTCCATCCAAGAAACGCACTTAACATGATGGACCAAAAGAGATGCTGAATGTAAGCTTACACAAGAGAGATGACCAGTGATGGAGGAAGAGAGATGACACCACCTCTCTCAGGCAAAAGGTGCCTTGGTTGTGTGAGGCTCTCTGTTGTTATACTGTGCTCGACCTACGTCTGCTTACCAGGTACTAGGTAGAAGCAGATCCAAAATGGAGTAAAACTTCTCCAAAGCTGAGAGAATTGTCCTCTTCTTCCATTAGTGCAATTGAATCTTTCCAGGTAAATTCTCAGATTTGAGTATCGTCAGAGAGGCTGGGCTAGGTCCTGAGAAGAAAACCCTCACCAAGCTGATTTGATATGCAGAAAATAAAATCTTATTAACACACTATCTTATTCATAGACTGTGAGTGCTTCATAGGTCTCTGTTGTTAGATGGGGTCTACACTAAAGTCTCTTCTCATTGCAGAGTCCAGAAAATACAGGCTTATGGTTCAGCTGAGCTTGTCGTGGCTGCTGCCCCTTTAGCATTTTCTCTCCTCCCATGGTCCATTCTTTAATTTCTTTCTGATACCAAGGTTTGTTTCCTGCTTCTTCTTCCTGGGATAAAAACTTAGCATGTCTCAGACTGGGAACTCTGGCTATAATTCAGTCTCTCTTGGGACTGTCACTAATAGTCTTTGCATGACAGAGGGAGAGAGAGCACGTAAGACAGATGTGAGTGCACTCCTTCAAAAGAAGGACCATCTGATGTCAGAACCAGCTGCTCAGACCTCCCCTAGAGCAGACAGTGCAAGCCAGGACCAGAGGTGCCATAAACCTCTCCTTAGCAAGGTCTCATCAATTTCCTTTCAGTCTTAGCCTCCAGCGAGATATGAACAGTTGCTGAAGCATATGCTAGTGCAGAGAACAGTGTGTCTTCCAAGTGCATGGTCCACATGAGCATGAATGTTTTGCAACTTCCACATTGATAGCAGCTGGAAAAAATTATTAGGAACATTGTTTATTCAGCATTTTTGGGTTTTACCTAGAATGACAGATGCAGCTGTAGACAGGCCCTTGGTTCGTCTCCACATGCTGCCCATACGACCAGTTGCTTTGGGTGAGCTCTCTAAAAGTGAAATAGCAAAAATATCTCCTCATAGCCAGGCAGTCTCTCCAAATTCTGCTCGCCTTATGAGGGAAGATCAAGCTTTCTGCACAGGAGCAGCTGTTCTTCCCCAAGCCCTCTGTCTGGTTCTCCACTAAGATTGATCAATATCAGATCTCATCTGCTGAAGCTGCACAGATTCCAATTTCGGCAACCCCTAAGAACTGTGGTTTCCAAAACAGCACATCCTTCACCTCCCATAAAGCTTTTGCCAGGGTGCATTTCATATGTTATACGTTTCTTAGGAAAACAGAGACCAAAACAAAACCAGGCAAAAAGCCTCAACAACAGGAAATCTCAGATTTTCAAAGGAACCTGCTCTGCGGTGTGATTAGAGAATTCCTCAGGACTTGCAGGATGATCTCAGAAAAGCACTAAGTTAAGAGTTGCTGTGTGGCAAGGGGTCTGAGGTTTTTACATATGATAGAAAATATTCAGATATAGCACTTAAAAAAAAGAAAAAAACTTAAAAATAATAACACAACTTACTACTTTGGTTCTGAAACTCAACCCATACTTAAAATAGCAGAATGACATGCCAGTGCTTTAACAATTGCCTAAATGCTGGTGTTCTGGGTTTAGGAGTAGCAATCTCAGGATCTTCCACAACTCCTAGTCATTGCTAGCTTGCAATTATTTAATTATGCTTATGCATCTTTTAAAGTGGGCAAAAGGATTGATTGTTCAATTTGAGCACAGACTCCCTCTGCTCCAGTTATGTCTGCTCTCCTCAAATATGTGTACCAGTTATGGACCTTGATAAAGACACTCATTTGCCTAATTTGGGAGCAAGACATAGAAGAAATTCCAAAGCCCTGTCTCTATGTATCAAAGAATTTCCATCTCAAGTGCTTCTGACACTTCATCCATGTCAGTATGCTATAGATTAAGAGACATGTTCCTCAAGAAGGAAGGGACACATAGGCTTAAATTCATCTCTGGACAGAAGCAGGTTTTCAAGGACACCTTTTTTAGGCAAGCTAACACATTGTAAAGTAGCATCACTTTCTAAATGGCTTAAAACCTTTAGTACATGCTACAGCCCCTTGTGAAAGGGGCAGTTACCACCTCTGGGCCAGGCTCAGCAAGAAAAGTGCAATTTCAATCACTGCAGCCTTTCAATAACATGGATGTTCTGCACAAGGCTGGATTTCTGTTGCCATACTAGATGAGACCCAGTGACAGATTATCAAGTGCAAAACTTCAGAATCTCCTTGGCTTTAACATTTCAAAGCTGAAAAATTCATGTGACTCTCTGTGTGATGCTGTTTGCAAGATGGGGAAACTTCTTCGTAACACATGTATTTATCATATGTGTTGAATCACTACACTCCCTCTGCGTGCAAAACCATCTAAGATTTCACACTTCTTTTAAGCCTAGTAGAACTGACATGGGTTTCCTGAAGCAGTAAATTGTGGTACAGCATAAAGAGTAGGACTTGTTGACTTCATTACATCTGAATTAAATCTTAATCATGGGCCAAATGGGATTGTTGCCTGGAGTAAAACAAAAAGGACTAGTCTCCATTCCTTCCCTTGATGTGCTTATCTTTGCTGGAGTTGGCTGGCTGGTTGGCTTTCCTTGTATGCCAGCCCTACCACAGGGCAGTCCTGGTGATACAGCTCCTTCCACACAGTTAGTCCATATAGCACTTGGTGGCTGTAAAAAACAAAATTGTGGTAAATCTGTAACAGCAAGACATGTTTGTGTGGAGGTGACATACACATGCACAATTTTGAAAGAGATGACAAACCTGGAGTGTATTTACAAAGCAAAGGCACAAAGTTAGGCAACAGCCTGGGTTGATTTTATTTTGTTGGTGCTTTATGGTGGTTATTTACTCTGTCTTCACCTTAAATCAGAGGACTTTCCTCTTCCCTGCCAAACCTCTCTTTATGTGCTGTGTCTGTGTCTGGCAAGGCCAGAACATGCAGCGTACACACACACTCACACACGTGTGCTTGCAAAGCCAGGGAAGACAGTGCTGCAGTTCTGGTCCTCGGTAGCTCCCTTCTCCAAAAGGCTCAGGTTCATCCTGTATAACTGCAGGAGTTTAAATAAGTCACCTGCATCTAGAGCATCATCTCCTTTAGTCCCCCATGCAGTCAGTGAGGAAAGAGCATCACCTCCATGGCCTGTGTAAGCCCATCTCTCTCCCTTGAGTATAGGTGCCTCAGTTAAGTGCCTCAAGTGCAATGGGTGGAATTTAAGCCTTAATGTTACTTCCTGTACAGGCACCCTCCACGGGGCCTCTGGGCGCTACCGTGATGCAAATAGTCATTAATAACCATTAATTATGTATCTGGTGCATCATGTGTTTGTTACCCCAGGCCCTGCCCTGTCATTCTTGCTAGTAGTCAGCACTTACACGTATTTCTGCAGAGCTGGGCGAGCTCTGAGTAGGTAGAGGTACAGTTGGAGGAGGAGCAAGGTGCAGTGTCTGGAGCCACCCAGTGGGCATTGCACGTCTTAGCCTCTTTTTTAAAAAATCTGCAGTCTGAAAAGCACATCACCTTCCCTGTAGGGTTTTTAAACTGCTGCAGTATGCGAATTCTAAGGCAAAAAATAATGCAAATCCCAGCTGGTGGTCCACAGAAGACAAAGGAAGACTGGATGTGCAGTCAGGAATCCTGACTGATTCTGAATAACTGGATCACTGGTGAGATAGAAATTTCAAAAAGCTGTGAAAACATTTTGTAGATTATAACTCGTCTGGAAGACCTGTCAGAACAATGCCATGCTCATGCTACCCCGTGCCCAGGAAAATGCAATTAGTCCTTCGTGTGAAAGATTGTTAAATTATGCCTACTCTGTACTAGAACATTTTTAGTAATGCAGCTGCACAAGCAAAGCTTCCCTTTGTGGATTCATTTTTTACCGGCAAAAATTATGGACACTTAAATGGAATGATCTCTAAAGGCAGAGATTATTGTAGCCCTGTATAACCACCTCTCTACTGGAAAACATACTGAAATAAAAATTGTTTAAAAATAATCTACCCTCTAGGCAACAACAGCACATCAGCAGGATAGTCTGAAGTTAGTAACCGGAGACAGACGCAGGGACCAGGTCTTTGCATCCTGCATCCCTCTGGACAAAGTAAGTGGTATGCAGAGTGTGTCCCTGGGAATTGCCTCAAGGGGAGAAAACAGCCATGACAGGATGAAGCCCAGGATTACCCCTGGGTTAAACTCTCACCTCTACCATTGATTTCTTGCATAACTTGGAGCAAGGTCATTCAAGAGTTCTTCCACATCTCCAATTCCAGTGTTCATTTGTGTAATTATCTTTCCCACACTTCTAGCATAATGTGAGATGAGCTTTTTGGTACAGGAATTGCTTCTCACTGTACACAAGGGACCTCACTGGTGCCACTTAGACATCCTGAGCGAATTTTCATTCTTCAGACTTCTTCATGTTCTTCTCTTATTTTGCAGTGGCAAGACAAATAAGAAATAGATTCTTATTAACACAAACGGTCCATGCTTTTAGAGAAAGCAGGAAAGAACAGCCTTTCACTCAACAAAGTGATTCACACTGTGACTGGACTCATGCTTCTTGCTAAGACTGTAAATCTGGCTCTTGGTTGTCACACCAAGAGTCTTATGTTTCAAAGCAGAATTATTTGAAAGCACAAAAGCAACGTAATATTTGGGTAGCGTGTGCAAGTTATGGTGTGAAGCTTATGCTTTAATGCTCTAATATGCAAAAGACAGAGACAGGCAAGTTTAAAACATTCAGCAGCATCTACTGGGTATAGGCTCTGGTGCCGACAAAGTACAAAATCCTTCAGCTAGCTCTGAACCTGTGTGCTGATTGCACTGCAGCTGTAGCAAGACGGAGCAGCTCTGTAAATAGTCAGGTGGTTGACTGTGCACTGCCATGGCTGCTGGTGGTGTCTAAGCTAGCTCAGGTATCTTAACACTGTGTTGCATAGCACTGAAACTGGTGCAGACTTTTACACTGCAGCGCGATTACATCGAAATCAGAGGGCTGGCTTCAGCCCCAGTGGTTGTGGTAGCTTCCACTCATCTGTAGGTAGCTGGTGCAGGACAGGCACAAGCTGCAGCATGGTCTACCTAGCCACTCAGCTGGCCAGCTTGAGCTGGTGTCTAAGTTGGTGCAGCCTCACCCATATCAGTGCTCAAACAATGCAAGCTCTAGGTGGGTAGGGCACATCCATCCATGCTGAGATCATACTTGTGGTGGTGCTGAAGACATGGCTTGAGGTGCCTCAGGCCTATGAAGTGACACAGCTGCATAATTAAATACATAGCTTTTGTTGATAATTCCTGGGGGTGTTTTATGTTTTAATTCAGCTATCAAAATCCAGTTCCCAAATGATTCGTTCATCTCTTTAATGTGCCAGCATTTTTCTTATCATTGCCCATTAACCACTGGGCTTGTTTTATTTATGTCTGAAAGAGCTTCTTTTAGTCATTTGTGTGAAGAAGAAAAATCTGCAGCCTACTAAATCCACAGTGCTTTTGGGCAGGGTTACTGAAAATGGCAAATGCATTTCATGGTTTTCCATGCAAACAGATGAAAGATTGATTTTTGTGGCTTCTTTTTCTACTACTGTCATTGTCTGTATGCACTGACCCAGGAATCCTGGATCCTCACTGGATCTCCAGGTGGGGTCCATCACCGTGCACAGTGTTATATATTCTTCAGTGCAAAGACTTTATAATGTAAACCAGTGAGGCAAGCAATCACTAGAAAAGGACATGAGGACCAAAAGCATGGACTAGAGCTAGGTTTTCCAAGCCTGAGTGACCTGCCATCTAGATAAGGCAAGTCTGCAATCAACTGGTGGAATCAAATCGTTAACATAGATCTTTTACACCAGAAGAAATGCATGTTCTCTGCTAACAGATACCAGAGAGAGAAGGCAATTCCAGCACAGGCCCTGTCATCTGTGATGGTAGCCCAGGGAAAATGCCATAAATGGTGGAGTTACAGTTGAGTTATTTAAAGGACATTTTATTTGTAGGAAGCCCATTTGAGAAACATGAGCATGCCTACAGAATCTTAACTGCAGAAAATGTGAATAAAACAGATATTCCCAGTAAACATGGGTTACTGATGATAGGTAAGGTTTGAGTGTGTTTGTCTGAGGGAGTGCGTAACACTCTAGTCAAAGAAGTGACCAGAGAAAACAACTTTTAATTAAGTCTTGGAGTCCCAAGTCTTATATGACAAGTTTTCCGTTCAGTTTTATTTTTATGCGTATTATTTTTTTAATGTATTTGGAAAATTGCAAATACAGTTTCTTTGTATGAGTCCATCTTTAGCCTCCTCTCCAGTCTTTAAATTTAAGGGTACTTGTTAATCAGGATAATTAATTTTATACAAGTGATCCTCACAAGAACCCACACTGCAATCTCACTGCAAACCCACACTGGCAGCTGGTGTGCAGTGAGATGTTTTTCTTTAGGTTCATCAGATAAAGGGACAGTCATAACAACCCAGATAAGGTTTGTTAAGACTTTCAGTTGACGCTAAACCTCTTAGTTCCAAAAGAATAGAGGGGGAAGATCAAATACAGTAAGTCATAGCAAAAACCTAGGGGTTTTCTGACTTGTCTGATGATCTCTGAGCTTTGTGACTTGGCACACCTGGAACGGGCTCAGAAAGGCAGAAGGCTCCTAAATTTAGAAACACGTTTCAGGCAGCAGCTGCTGCAGAGCAGCAGTATGTCACCAGCAGAGCTGGTCTTGTAAGCCTCGTCTTGCTGGCAGCATCCAGGTTGGGAAACCAGAGAACCCAGTTCACCCTCCAAATGCCATTCCAGACAGGCTGCATGGGGCCAGCCATTGATCTGGTCCTGGGGAGACAATCAAGCCCACTGTTCACGAGTTACTCCCAGGAGCTTAAGATATCACTGCTGACCCGGGGGAAGATGGTTCATATCTGTTACACTGGCATTTCAGTTTTGATGCGATAGGATTCTCAGCTAAGAAATAAAAAAGAAAAAAGCCATCATAACAGCATTCTGACTTCAGGAAAGGTTGTAGCAGGAGAAAACAATGGAGCTGCCACAGGCTTTGCACGTACCATGTTTATGTCCCAGAACATGCAAGGGGAATGCCTCATGCCTTTGAGCCCTTACCCCATTGGGATCGCTTTCTGGGGAGAGCTGTGGTGTCCAGGAGTGGGGTCCACCATGAGGCAACTACAGGGTGTCACTGTGCCAAGCACATGGTGATCCTCAGCTCTGTTTTCTTCATGTGCAATAACTGCACTTTCACTTAGGCATGACCTAAAATATTTTACCACCTGCCAAAGGCTGTAAGTACGCACCAAGTCAGATGTAACTTATTATGTCACATGTATGATTGCTGAAAGCCCAGTTTTAAGGCTATGGGTAATATTAAGTAGTCTTCCAGGCAGGCAGCAGTGGCCAACACTCCCTTGTATCATCTTTTAGGCAAGTAATTTCAGGAGCAACCACTCTACAGATAAAAAAGCTATGTAATTCTCCACTCTTTGCTACTTAACATCAGCTTGACAAATGCTGATCATCAATCATACTGAAGCTATGCCACAGAAAAATCATCCTGTTTTCCTGTTGAGGCTGTCAGGAAAAGTCTTTCATGGTTGTGTAGCATCAAGTGTCAGCTGAAGAGTCTGGCTTGGTCTGGACAGCAATCTCTGAAAATGGTATAAATTTTCTGAAAGGACGGATTGAAAACAGGTTCCAGTAATAGAAGTCTGCTTCACACCAGGGTTTTGAGAACTTGTTTTTTCTTGATTAGCTATATTTTTCTGAATGTTGGTAGTACATAGTTTCTACCCAGAGAACTTCAATTATCAGGGATTTGTATAGTCAAAATGGTGCCACCTAAGGCAATGCAAAACCTCAGGTGTAACAGAGAGGCACTGTTGTGTTACCACTGGTTTGTTAAATGCTTTCATCTAAAACTCACAGAGCATGAGCAGAAAACATTATCAAACCCCTACAGATCACACCAGTGTCCACCATGTAAGAGTCGTCCAAAACTCCCCACACATGAAAGAGGACTTGCTCCCTCTCAGCACTGTGTCATTTTCCTAGCAGAAGAGACAGCCTTGAAATACCACATGAAACCCAAAAAATCATTGTTGCATCAGGTACAAGAGAGAAAGAACTCCAGAACTAAACTCAAACTGAGAAATGCCCTTCCTTCATCCATGCCTTAACTTTTCCCCCTCTTAGGACTGGGAGTGTAATATCTGACAAATGCTTTGATATCTGCAAGCAATAAGCAACAAGCATGAGAACCACATCCTGACACCCTGGCTCGTGGTGCCCAAGTCTACCAGGGATCCCAGGACCAAACAAATTTCTTGCTGGCAGTCTAGATTGCTACACACCACTTTTTTGAAGACTGCTGTTGCACAGCATTTTGTAGGCAATCATTTTGCTCTTCAAGCATTTCAAAGAAGAAAGGAGAACAGAATATCCACACTCTCTCCCTCTTGAGTGTGAACAGAGGACAGGCAAGTGCACTGTGGTTCTCGGGTAGTGAAAACACCTGCTTAAATATGGCACGTGACAAATGAAGACATTTAATGAACAGGTTGGCTCTTACAGGTGGGTCCTTGGTGCAGACACCTGTGCTTTGGCAGGCCCCAGCAAGCACCACCAGACCTCCCTTGGGCACCAGGTTTGCTTTGTGTGGCACAGCAGTGCTGTTGGGTTTTCCTGACTAAATCACAAACTTGCTTGCTTCAGTGAAGCCCTTCTAGACTTGCCTCATTGCAAACGAGGTAATACGGCTTTTCTTTTGGAAGATTACCAGATCAACAATATCCTTCTACAGGAACGGATGTGAAAAAAAAACATCTGAAGCAAATTAGTGTGTCTGATATTACTTCCTTATTTCCAGTGCTTATTTTGTCATCTGTACTGTCTGTAGGGGGTGACTGCAAAATTACCTATCCTGAAAATGTCTTTTTTCTCATTAAGAGCAGTGGTATTTAATCATTTCACAGCTTCATTAAGTGGCTTGTCTTAACATTTACTGCATCAGTACAGACTGCAAAGATCATACCAGCATCTTGAATAAGATGAAGAATGTATTGATATTTTTCCATCCTAGCAGCCCCTGCTGAGCCACCTCATCTCCCAAAGGAGAAGACATTTGAAAAACCTGATGCAATGACCCAGCATTTCTGAAAGGTGATTCTTTCTTCATTAGTCTATGCTTTTCATGCTGCTGAGCTGAAAAGGATTCAGTACAATAAAAGAAAGAAATAGCGATAGCTGGTGTTGCATTAGGAAAGAGGTAGATTTTGTTTAGTCATCTCTGGCTGAACTGCTTGTCATTGTATTAGATATATACATAACCTAAATGACTATGCACAAACAAAGCTGAAAATGGGTTGTAAGTGGGCTTTTTACTCCTTTTTCTAAATACAAATGACCTTCTTTCAAAGAACAGTCATTAAGGAAGCGACATGTACTGTGGAGATCTGAGCTTTTTCATTCAAGTATTCTTTGAAATATGTAAAAATTTTTACTGGTTGGCACAAAAATTTTGTAAAGAGATTCTCAGAAGCTGTAGTTGCCAGTAATATACCAATTTTGCACCTAGGTATTCAGGGCAAATTAACCCTTACACAAATCTATGTTGGATTAATCTGATTTTTTGGTAAGGGAAGCTTTTCCTGATAGTAGCTAGACAGTAAAATAGGACATGGAACATCTTGGTTTTACCTAAATTTCCTGTTTTATGATTTACTGGTGAAAAGTTCATGCTTTTCTATGTACTGAGAACAACTTGTAGAGCTGCATATTTCAGAAGGAATTATTATTTCATCTGAACCATGTATTTCGAACATGGTCCAGTCTTATGTAATTCTTTGAAGGATTTTCTTTCCTTCACAGGAAAGTGTCTTCCAAACAAATAATAATGCTTTGTGTCCACCGTCGGAGCAATGTTAGCTGGGAAATAGCCCAGAGTGTACAAAGTGTGTTAATGTGTCCGTTTGCCCCAGGGATGCCGAATCATGTTTTTTGTGACACTGTGCTGAGGGGCTTTGCATAATGAGGGGTTTGAAAATTTAATTTTCTCCAGCTTTTCCTGGAAAACAAGACTCCAGTTTTTGCTGGATGAAAATTTACCTTTAATAAAGAACTGAGAAACCTTGGCAGGCAGAGAAGAGAGCTTCCCAAGGAGAATCAAGGTGAAGTGATAAAGCATCGCCTTCAAAATCATCAGAAGTGCTCCAGCAGCTCCCGTAGCTGTCTGTAGTAGTTAGCCGCACTTCTGCTTTTCAGGGCCAGGCTGGTTTCATGCAGTGGATACTGCTTGTGGGATGTCTGAAATACAGCCTAAGGAGCATGCACCAGTTATTCATTAGGAGATAAAATACTCATTGTCCCTCTTCTCTGCCCATCAGCCAGGACATATGAGAGGAAGGGGAAGGAACAGAGAGGCATTCCCTTTTTGCTGCAGTTGGGTGGATTTAGCTTTTTGTTGGTAGGATGAATCGCAAGGATTTATAGCTCTCAGGGGCTATTAAAGTTGCCCGGTCTTTAACAGCTCCCACAGCTTTCTCTCTCTTAATTGCTGTTCATATCCATCTTTTCCCCTCCTGCCAAGTCTCTAGTTTCTGTTTTATTTCATTGTTTTATTTTTAAGAGTTTGATAGCTTCTTCAACCTTGCTATTCAAAGGGCTTGTGGGAAACAGCTGTTTTTTGCAGATTTCTCTCCTCTCACATCCCAGTAAGTTGACCTGCCTTACAGGGAACCTTCAAGGCAGGCAGGTAGGTCTGTAGGCAATATTTGGGTTCCTACACTGCTCTTTTGCCACTGAAACCCCTTTTATCTCTGAACAGCAATGTGGCATGGCTCCATGGTGAAACCCTCCTTTCCCTCCACAACTCCTTGCCCCTCCGCACCCGTCAGTGGTGTGGTCCTCCCTGTCCCCCTGTCCTGCGCTACCCGCTTCTCCCCGGGGCAACCGGCAGGGATGCTCTTGCCCTCCCCAGTAGAGCAGGCACTGGGGAGTACAAGAAGGTTTTCCAGGCTTTAGCCCTAACCTCTTTGCCTCCTTTCATCCCAGGGATCCGAAAGAGGAGGATCTGCAAACCCATGCCCAAGAGTTTTACTTGACAGCATTGCGGATCCTTGTATCTGCCAGCTATGTTGTCTGTGCTCGCTGAGCAGGGACTGCGACACGCTTCAGGCATTGCCCAGCCTGTGTGAGCATGGCTGGAGAGGGCTGGACTACACAGATTGATCCTATTAATCCAGAAAAAATAGATCACAGGTGGTATGGGGGTGATTCTCTAATGCCAGAAAAGATCAGGAAATGTCAAAATTATACCTTCTTGTTTCAGCACAGGTTCCTTCTCTGACTCTTACTACTTCTGTTCCCCACTCCCTTCTTTTTCCTCATTATCCTCCAAGGGAGACTATTTTTTAATTAAGTGGGAGGGTAGATTTGCAGAAGAGAGGGAAAGTCTTTGTTCTTCATGTCCCAAATTGATTAGCATTCTTGTAGCTTCACTGTTTGCTTATCTAAAAAGAAGCTGTGGTTTGACTGAGGAAAGAATAGCTTATGCATTTTAATATTCTCCTAACCAAAAGCTTCTAAGATACCCTAACGATACTGGAAAAGATTCTGGGACTCACCATTCTCAAATTCATCTAACTAGTAACACCCCCTGACAGGTCCAGTAGAAGAAACACTTACAGGAAGAGCAAGTCATTAAAAAACCCTGCTTATTTAAAAAAAAAAAAGGCATAATCATCTTAACCTCACCTTGTACAGGGAAGCAGATCTTTGGAGCATGAACTCATCTTTTTAGCTAACTGTGCAGAAAGAGGAAGTTCACAAACTGTGCACCAGAGTGATTAGTCCATGGCGAAACCGTTAGGATGGAAAGGTGAGAAAGCTTCTGGGATGATCGTGAAATTACAAAGTCTGTGACTTATGAATGGAAAAGCAAACTAAAAATAATGGGTTTGGGGTAGGCAGATTTCAGTAAACTCAAGAGAATTCATAACTGAAAGCTTTGATGGATAGAGGAGTTACACAGGGTGAATGACCATAAAAGCACAAATTGGCCCAGAGGAAAAGTAAGAGGTGGAGTAAAAGACTCACTGTGCTAAATCCCTGGCTTGTCCTTGGCTTTAAGCAAAGAAGAAAGTTCACAGAAAATGGAAGGTAGTTCAGATCGCTAAGCATGACGTGAATAGAGTTGCAAAAGCATGTGAGGACAAAAACCAAAAAGGCAGAGGCATAATGTGTCCTGTGCTGTAATAGGAAATGATTCTGCGGCAGCGTTACTGGTAGAGAGAAAGCAAAGGAAAATGTTGATCACCTGTTCCACAGAGAGGAAAGGCAATAGATGGCACTGAGATAAGAGCCTTTTTTTGTGCTTCAGTCTTCACTGGAGAGGTGTGTTGGAATCAGATGGGCAAATGCAGTTACACAAGGTATGTATCCAGAGCAGAATTGGGAAAAACAAGTTGGAGGGTACTGCAACAAGTCAAACTGGTTTCAGATCATCTGGGTGTGGTGAGATCTGTCCCCAAACTGGAGAACTGGCTGAAGCAGTCTCAGAGCCTTTTCTCTCTGAGATCTGGAAAAGGGCCATTCACAGGAAGAGCAAATGTCACGCTTAACTTTACCGAGGGGACAGGGAAAAGAGGAGTTAGGGAATACCAACCAAACTTCCAGTCCTTAGAGAAGTACTTGTGGTTGTCTAGAAGAATACATAGTGAATTATAAACAACTTGAATTTGTCAAATAAGGCTTGTCAAGATACACAAGCTTCCTTGACAGGCAGCTAGCAGACTTTATAGCTCCAGGTTGGTTGAGGATGCCAATTATCTTGATGGTAAGGAAACCTTGATACTTTTATAATCAAGTAGTAGAAGTATGGTTTGGACAAAACTTCTGTAAGGCAGATACAATACTGGGAAGAAACTATTCAGTCAAAATTGAAGGAAAAAGTTTTGATGGACTCTGTGCTGGTTCTGAGACCATTTAATCTTCTCATTAACACCTTAGGTGATGAGAAGGTATATGAGATCATTAAACTTGAAGACAACATCAAGCCTGGGGGCATCCAGTGAAGAACAGCATGATGGTTACAAATCAGATACAGTCTTAAAAACACAACAGAAAACAAGTGCAAAATTTTACCTTTAGGCAGGCATAACCAACTCTGCAGACAGGGTGGGCTGTGGCTGTCAGCCCAGTTCTCTCAAAAGCATGTGGGAATTAGAGTTAATAAGAAGCTGGACGTGAGTCAAGGATTTTGTGCTGTAAAGACACGTTGGTATGTAGGTAATGAGACATAAAAGAAACCTCCTCTGCTGATTATTAATAAGGCCTCAGCTGGATTAACGTGCAGTTGGAGTGCTGCACTGGAAGTACAACGTGGACTGCCAGAAAATCAGGAGGAGAAAATGGAAGTATTTGGGGCACATGGTCTACAAGGAAAGACTGCTCCACCTAATGTAGAGAGTAGGTCTTCAAATATTTCATCAGCTGTTGCAATGGAAAGGAATAACATGTTCTTTGTGTTCACGGTAGAAAGGACAACAACTACTGAGATTAAGTGTTGGCAATGGAAATTCATTAGGGAAATACTTCCAATGATCAGGACAGTGAAGCACTTGGGAGGCCATGGAGTCTCCATTGTTTCAGGTCTCTCAGATGCGGTCAGAGACACAGTCATCAGGAGAAGCGCTAGTTCAGCCAATGCAGCCTGCCTTCAAGGACCTGCCCAGACCCCTTCTCCAGAGTTGCTGAGGTTCAGCACTTGCATCCAGCCCCCTCCCAGACTTTGCTCCCTGTTTCTGATCACAAAGATCCACAACCTGCAAGAGAAAACTAACTATTTAGGGAAAAGAAAGGTGAACAGGGCCATGATAATGTCTGCAACTAGTTTGAAAATAGCTGCAAAGATGAGGCAAATAAATTCCGAAGACAAAAGAAGTTGGATTAAAATGCCAGAAGACCAGACCTTTAAAAAAAAGTCAAGCATTCTTCCCCCAAACCTTTTCCAAGAGTGAGCACAGTGAAGCAATGGAGTAGGTCGCCAATTGCCACAGGGGGATCTCCACTCCTGGGCAATTTTAGAAAGGGGCTTGACAGAGGTTTGTTGAGATACTTGAGGTAAGGGGGACAGCTGCACTATTTTCTATGTTTCTGCAATTCTCTTGGAGAAGGGAAGTGTTAAAAGTATATGGAAATGAAAAAGAGAAGTGAGAGCAGGAACTGCTTTTTACTGGAGCAAATGACAGACTGTGAAACCCAAACCAGGAAATTAAAAATGTGAGGACAGGGGAACCCAAATTTTTTGCATTATAAACAATCAGCTTGTTGTACTTTTTGATTCATCACAGTGGCGTATTTTGCCAAATTCAAGGCAGGGTGTCCAAGGATTTACTGAGTAAATTAGTTTTTAGGAAAGGGTGTTGAGTCTTACAGTGTAGGATGAAGCCAACTTCTTGCATTGCAGGTAAGGAGGAAACTTTCCTGCATGCAAGTCGACCCTGAATTTTTGGTATGTTTCCATGAAATATGTGGAAACAGCCACTGCCAGGCACAGAACTGGATGGACTACCAGTACAAACCAGCCTGCCAGCTCCCAGTACAACTGCTTGAAATCATGATGGAGTTTTCTTTCCATTCCCCTTCCACTCGGTAGCTAACAAAATATTTCTGTGTTGGAGTCACTTGTTTCAGAGTTCTTATTTGAAGACATAAATAAATCTGCTGGTTTGCATTCAGAGCTCCAGTTTTGTTCTCCAAATAATTTTACATCGTTTCAGTAGTCTGAAACAGACTGTGGATTTTCATCCTTTGTCATTAGAGTCAGAATAGACATCTGTGAAGAGGAACAGAAGGCATACATTTCAGACTCTGTGGACCCTAGAGGGCAGGATGATGAAAAGCTGAAGCTATAAATGAAACTGTAGCATTAAGTGATTACTTGAATGGGTCAAAACTTAAAATTTCCATCTTGCAGAAAATTTGAGACTTTGAAATTTCACCTTGTCTCACATACAGGTGAAAAATAAGTTTATCAAAAATGCTCTGAAAGAGAGGAATTAATATTATTTGTTTGACCTCCTGGAAACATTTATTTTGATAAGACTGAAACATTATCAACATTGCCACTTTAACACTTTCATCTGTTCATAGTTTAAATGGTAATGTAAAAAGCAGATGTTTCTGCTTCACAGAAACAAAATATTGAGATAATGTCTTGTCAGGTTATCATGAAATGGATACATTTCCATAAATATTTTACATTTAATTAATTCAATGTTTTCCAAAGGAATAATACTTCTCAGGGAAATCATCAACCATATGCCATCATTTTATAGTGTCCTTTAACCATACAAATGTCAAAATGGTATATACTTCTAAACAAAGACAGAAAAATAATCTATGGTCAGGCAGATATAAAGCCATTCCAGAGTGAAACAAAACAACTGCTTAATACTGCATATGAGCGCTGCATAATTGTTTAACAGCCATTTATCACATTGTATCTGCGAGGAGAATTAAACAGATATATTTTCTGTCCTAGCAGTTGCTCCATACAAATGGGTCTTACGAGTATTGTACTTCCCTTAGGTAGTTTGTTATATCTCTTCATTTCATATCTTCCAGATTTCTGCTAAGAAATGCCAAGAGCATTTTCCCGTCTCTGCTATTGATACAGCATATTAAACATCCAAGGCAACAGAAAATTTATTAAGCTACTTTCCTAACCTATATGGCATCGCTAATCTTGTCACCGGCAAATTGCCGGTTCCCTTCCTTCATCCTGCTTTGCTGCTGTCACAGCAGTCACCTCGCACCACCCCGCTAGGACCGAGTCCAGCGTGCTCGGCGCTGTACACGTGCAGCGCCAGGCGCTCCTGCCCCAGCGCCTTTGTCGTTGGCACGGACAGGACGGGCACCTCGTGGAAAGGGACCCAGGAGGTGTCGGTGCTGGAGCCAGGAGAGGAGCCCAGCCTTCTGTCTGCTGCTGCCCGTCCCCCCAGCCAGGGACCATGGTGCTTCTTAGCTGGTCTGTTCCCTCTCCTTTTAGCAATAGTGTAGCTGTGATTGATCCCACCTTGCAGCACAGAGGATGTGGAAATGCCTTCTCCACTCCTCTTCCATCTACCCCTTAGTCATCCCCTCACTATCTGCCTTCCAGGTCCCAAAACACACATTTGGCATTCCTGACTTTGTGCTGCAATAGCGCTGTGGTCTCCAGCAGTGCTGCCAGGGCAGGACTGCTCAGCAGCCACATCGCAAGGCATTGCAAAGCATTGCAAGGCTTCCTGTCTCCAGAGAAGTCTTCACTGGGCTTGTGTTCAGTAATTACTTCCACTCCCTGCTCTGTCCTGTCCCAAAAGCAGATTTTATACATAGAACAGCTCTCCTGTCGTGCTTCATGTTAAGCATGAGCTGAAGCGGTGTGAGAACGTGTGGTGTCCTGAACATGGAGGGAGGAGATGCAGATTTTCAACTGTCAGGCGGATGTGTCCAACAGTCTGCATGCCAACAGGCAAACCAAGAATGAGCTTTCCAGGAGGGGTGCTGGGTGTTTACCATGGTGGGATGGTGCCTGCCTTCTCTAGAGGCTCCTGTGACCTAAATGCTACCAGGTCACCTTTCCTAAGAGTACAACTGCCTGCCTCCTCCTTCCATTTCTTTGTTTATTTCTGCATAGTGGTTTTCTGTCTAAACACTTCACACTCCATCAGCTGCTCATTTTAAGTTGAGAAGAGCAAAATCCTAGAGCATTTCTTGTATGGAAAACAGCTTCTTCTCACTACAACCCCTTCTGAGGGACATGTGGAAAGGGCCAGCAGCAGCCTGACCTCATATGTGCTTCCCAATGGAAATGTAATCATAATGTCACAAAGTATGTGCTCTTTGCACGCACATTTTTTTTTTTTACTACTAGAGACTAGATCCTGACTGGAGTGTGCAAAACACAAATAGTTAACTAAAATACTGAGGTTTATATAACCCAGTTTCCATTAAATAATGTCAAGGGCCCACCCCAGAGAGTGGGCGGCTGTCTGCAACCATTAGGAAGTGTCCCTGGGAAGGCTCTGGTTTACCACAGAAAAGTATTTTTATGTCCCCCACATCCTCAGCTAAAACTGGAAGGAGGCTGTACATTTCATCTATTTTTGGATGTGGGACACACAGGTCACCCACTGGTCAGTGTGGCGTGGGAACAGGCTGCAGCGATGTGCAGAGCATCCAGACTCACCGAAAAACACTGCTGCTCCATCCGTGAGGGAGGGTGGAGTGCCCTGCTGCCATACCCCGCTGCCTGTCTGCAGGCAAAGAGCACACCAGCACGGCTTTGCTGCACCTGGCCCCAGTCAGGAGAGCGTTTCAGCACAGGTTTCTGCCAGGCTTAAACATATTTTAAATGTGTTCCTTGATTAAAATGTTTTTAACAAACCAAGACCAACATGAGGAATCTGCAAATAGAATCAACTGAATCGAGATGCCTCCCAAAAGCTTCCCAGAATGACACTGGACTATTTTATTTCTTAAAAATACTGTGACTAAAGTCAAGATAAAAGTCTGGTGGAAATCAAGGACCAGAATATCAACAAAAATTACACTGAAGTGCGTTCAGCAGATATCAGAGCTTATTTTGGCAGACCTCTAGAAATTCACTGTATTTAACATATTTCTGTAAAATTCTCATTAATAAACATTTCCTTCCATCCTTTGGGGAACCCCCACGACCCCAGTACACAGCAGCCCTGCAGTAGGCTAGGGTTTCACATCACCACTACAGCTTTCTTCTTACTGTCTGGGGTTTTAACATGAGCTTTCTGCCTGCTGCGCGTCATTTCCAGTGCTCTGGTCTCACCGCAGCCTGGGGGTTGAGTCCTAGATGACTGTAACGACTGGAGGGTTAAAACACAGATTGTCAGCTCATAGGCCAACTCCACATCTGGAACAGTTTTTTCCCTATTATAACACTTACAGCTGGAAGGTTCAATGTCATATTTTGGACTGTGTGATTCGTTTTGATGACAGCTATTAATAGCTTCTTCCTTGCCATAGGATACCAATGCATGATCTGTCTAGCTGTTTTTAAACCAAGGAGATATAGGCAAGAACTGGAAGTGCAACACATGCAAAAATCACCATTTTCATTGTATTTTCCAAGGGAAAGGCAGCATGTGAGAAGTCACCCTACATGTGGTTGTGCTGATGCCTCAGTCAATGGAAACATTGCTTGCTTTAGGGTTTGTAACTTGCAGAAATCATGAGGATGACCCACTAGCTGGATAGTAAAGAAGGCTCTACTGGCCTGGTCATACATACTCATCTGCACAGCACATTGAGGGCAGTGGCTTGCAGTCTCCTTTTTTCTTTTTGTGATACACAATGGCAGCTAGCATCTTCACCAATATTAGAGAAGATGCCATCTGTTAATCAAGTAATTTCTATTTTCATATTTCCAGAGTACCCACAAGAGGATGCTTCAGGGCAAGAAGTTCAGTGAATGTAACCAATGGAAAATGAAATCATGGGCTTTCTCTTTTTGCCATGTTTTAAAGGAGAAAGTCTTGTTCTTTGCCAGGCAAAAGCTGATGTAAGCATGGACTGCAGGAGAAAGCTTTAGATGGATTGATGTCCAAAGTAATTTATTCAGTGGTGAAAGTGTATGGTACCAAATACAATGTTTTATGCCTTCTTTTTTTCTGGTGTGATAACAAGGTTGCTTGCATTTATTTATCTTACAATGAATACTAGCTAGAAGAAGATTAAGAAGGCAGCTCTACCTAGAATAAAAGTAAAATTGCCTAAAATTACAGCAGCAATGCCAGAGAGGTCTGCCTTCCTAAAATATGCCAGAAAGTTTTGATGTCCATGTGTGTCCATCCACTGGAGTCTGTATGCTACAGTCTCCCAAGCAGTTATACTCAGGAAGGTATGTATTCAGCCTCCTAAAGAAACAGAGCACTTTTTTCTGCATAAGAAACTGACAGATTACCTGAAAGATTTTAAGCAATAAAACCTTCTGGGGAAAAAAATGTGGAACTAGAAGAAAAGGACTTTGAGAACAAATCTGGATTTTATTTGCATGCAAATAATACCACTGTTATATCAGTTTCCAGTCTTTAATCTAGAAACAAAATGTATCCATCCTCCACTGAAATAATCCAAAGATTGTTTTTTTCATAGCAGTGTTACAGAAGCTATTTTCTATTCATTAACATGCAATAATAGAAAGTTGTTTTCATGTAACAGATCCTACCATAATTATAAAGATATAACAGTAATTCCTTAAATGAGGAAAAGCTCCATAATAAATTTTTTGTCTCATGCCTTGACAGTTACTTCAGGTTTTTGAAATATTAGACTGATGTTCTTTCAAAGAATGACATAGCCTTTTTGTATGAGTTGGCATATCTGAAAGTCTCACATCTGTATAACATCCTTCCTAGACTGAGGACACTGTAAGGAGCAGGAAATGAGAATTTTGATTCAAGCCAAGCAATTGTTTTCCATAAATATGAAGAAAAGTGCCATGTCAGGTATACCAAAATCATCTGGTGAATTCAACACAGAAAAGTATGGAGTTTTTTTCTAATGCAGAGATGTTATATTTTAACACTTTACTTTGCTCTTTCAGAATACCTGGTTTTGTTACAAAATTATGGTGATTTCAGAAATAAAAGTCCAGGGAAGCATTACTTAAACAGTACATAATCTATAAAAAGAACAAATGGGTGCTTTTAAGTCAACTATAGTAAAAAGCTCTATTTTGTCTTTCTCCTGAAAAGCTATTTTTATGCAACACCTACCAGTTTCCTCCTCCTCTACCCACTGGCACTGTCCTGCATCTATTTCCTAATCTTCTAGTTTAGCAGCCTAGACCCAGCAACCCAACCTTGATCCAAAACTGGCATTTCAGTGTGGTCTGGTCTTTCTCATATAGGCTGTGAAATAATGTTTGTTGTCACAATTAATAATATTAAACTCACACATGTTGTTGTATTATTACAGCATTTGTGAATTTTTTTAAACAAATTTAAATTTGAGGCCTAGAAAATTATTTCTGTCCTTAAATTAGCTGTGGAGAAATTAGCCCTTGAAAAAAGACTCTTCTCAAGATTCTCCCCAAAGCACATCTAATCACAAAAAAAGACCAAGAAAGGCAGTCCAGTGCTTAAGGCACTGAGCTGGGAAATAGATAGATCTCCATCTCCCATCTACAATGTGATGAAGTTGCACTCAAAAACTTCTTATGATGAAAATAAGCACACTTTTTATGCAAAACTAAGAATTTATTGTTAGGGCAATCTAAATCCCACCAATCTAAAAACAGAATTATTTTTAGTCTCAGTCGAAGTGTTTATAGGAGGGAAAAAGGAAAAGTACTACATAAAAAGTCTCCAGAATAATCGTTGCACCTGTTATGCCTTCCTAGTACCTGCCCCTTTCTCTGCTCTTACAGTCACTCTTCCACAACCCCTTTGGATCAGTCCTGGAGAGAGATAAAAGATATGGCAAGTCATCAGCGTCTCAAGCTCCTTATCAGGGCAAATACTATGTTGATGGCGAGGGTTTCTTCCCTTTGTCGGGAGAAATGGGATGTAGACATTCATGGTTTCCTTCTCCTCAGTTTTGAGTCCACTTGAGGCAATTCGTGTATATTTTCTAACACTCATACCTTGGTCTTTTGTCATGGGTCTGTAATTCCATGTCAGATACAAATTTGCTTTAGATTGAGTGTATTACAGATCCTTGTTCTGTGGTCTCTTTGTTGCTCCTAAAGCGGTTTTGTCCAGCTCTAGGTCTGCATGTCTTTATCTGACCATTGTGAATGTGCTCATCGCCATGGGGTCTCCAGGGCCAGCCTGTGCCCCATCACTTGTCATCCCACCCCATCCTCCTCTTTGCAGCACCCGGTGTCCCTCTTTCCAGGCTTCAGCTGTGGCATCAAGCCCATCTTCCTCTGCACCGAATCACTACAGTGGGGTCATGAATATTTCTTTCTACAGAAAAAACTGCTTGGCAATGCTGTCTGAAAATAGTAGCTACATCACATGATTATAGAAACATGCACAGAAGTAAGACAAATGAGGCGAGTATAGACAGAGCCTGACAAGTCCTAAGGGCCTTGCAAAGCTATTGCAAAGCTTGGGACCCATTACTAGCAATGGCAATACTGTATTTACTGGGCTGCAGGGCTACGAAGCTAATTATATTTTTGTTTCTCCTCTCCCTAGCCTGTGTAAACAGACACAGACACATATTGAAATAACAAATGCTTCCAGATGTGTACACTCATATTCACTGGGACTAATAATGACATGCTGAAAGCTAATTTGGTATCCTAACATTTGCAGGTCAAGGCTTCAATGACAATTCAGGAGAATGTGGAACAGTTTGTCATTGTTACAATTACCATGTTCCAGGTTTACAGGTGTTCCAGAGACAGGATGGTAGACTTGAAGAGTTCATCCTTGAGGCAGGTCCAAACAGGTCAAGTAAGTGTTCAAGAGATAAGGAAATGAGTGCGTTCATTCTCCTGAAGGTAGATAAACTAGTGGACTGTGTGCTCACCCTGGCTCCCAGCATTCAATGAGATTAAACTGACATTCGCTAGATGAGGACCTTCCAAACTTTCCCTTCCAGTTTTCTGCAGTACCGCTACTGCAACACAACAAACTTGCTTAGAAATGTTTGTGTCTATGCTGAAAGTGGAAAGTGTCACTGGGGAGTCAGGAGTCACGTGCTGGCACCTGAAATGCTCAAATACCCTCCCCATGCTCACGTTCTCCAGGGTTGCTCCCCTGGCTGAACAAGCATAGTTTGTACCAGAACAGCATGATGCTGGCTGTAGGTTTCAGAGTCAGCCATAGGTTCAGATACATTTGAAGGCTCTCTGAGCAGCCACAAAAAGCTACCAATATCTCCCGATGTTTATTGTTGCTCTTAAAATCTGGCAGCCTCACAGGAGAGGCAGGAGAGTGAATGGGCAGCGCGGCTGGTCGCATGTTCATCCCCAGGCAATCAGCCCGGTCTGCTCAGAGGCGAAGTGTGGTGACAGGACTTTGTGGGTATAATGCTTTGCATTGCAGCAGTTTCCCTTCCAGGACTATCAGTCCAGCATCATGCAAAATACAAGCATCAGTTCTCTGAGGTCTTGAAATTATTAACACATACATCACTTTCCCATTCCCTTGCCCCTCACCAGGTGTTTGTCAGGGAAACCACGTCAAAATATTGAGGAGCCCATGTCTCATTGCTCCTCACAAGGTTTTATCACCGCCCCAGTTGCTGCGGCACCCTCTGGCTGAGCAGTTCCCTAGTTCCCTTTGTCATCACCAGCTCTGCAGCTGAGGACACCGCCTTTCCACTGCCAGCCCAGCTGGGTTTCTGACTTCCCACGGAAACCCAGCGCGCCAAGCTCCCTGGCATCAGCCATGCCCTTTCTGCTGTCATCCTGTCCCCTCCTGCAGCAGCGTTCCTCCTTTCACCTTGCAGTGGAAAATATTGTTAAAGTGTGTGGGTGTGTACCTTGCTGGCAGCTAGTGTGTGAAGTCTTGTCTTGGGGACAGCAGGACAAAGAGTGCGATGGAGAAAGCAGAGCTGTTGTAATGCCTGAGCTCACTAGATGGCCCCGTACACTGCAGAGAAACTCTTCCTCCGGCAGCCCACCGTGTAAAATCTGTTTATGCATGCAGTGATAGGGATTTTTTAATTTTTATTTTCCTGGTTTTTTAATAGCTGGACCTGGACCCCTCTCCTTGATTCTTCACTGCTGTGGCAGACCTGTTTCTGTCCCCTGGGCAGTGGCGGTCTCTCTGCAGAGCAATCCTTTCCGATTACCGAAGCAAGCCACATAGCACACAGCAGGAATGGGAAGCAGAAAGGGAAGCTAGTATGTGACCTTCATGATAATACTCTCTTTGTACAAACTGGTGCAGGAGCACAAAGTGAAGGTTAGCATTTGGGGCCGTTCTGCAGTGCTCCCTAGGTCCATTGAGGTATATTTAGCGTGTACATCTGAAGTTTTGTTATGTTATTTTTATTAGGGGACAAAACTCTGCTAAACTAGCATTTCCTACACTGTGATATGCGACTCCACACAATCCGTTATGGGAAGAGCCAAAGGTCAGCAAAGGAGAAATTCATGAGGGAGGGCTAAGGGGAAATGAGAAAAGAGAAAATAGCTATGGGCTGTGCAAGATATACTCAACATTTAGCACTCTATTAAAAAGTTGCATCTATCTGTGGTATTTTCTTGGTCCCCCTGGCCACAGTCTTTGAGAGCACTCCTGTCAAGCAGGTATTTACTGCAATACTGATTTCAGGGATAGGAGTTTGAAACAGAAAGAGAGGAAGAGCTTGAAGTCACAGTCAAGTTACTAGAGTGCATCACCTTACCATCTTCCAGATGAGCCACGGTAATGAGCCACAGCCCACTACCAGCCCTCCGCAAATGTGGGGTAAAGCACAACCTCAGCCACCTTCCCGGAGGATTAAGCGGCCACAGACAGGATACACCCGAGTCACCTGCTGGCTCTCGGCTGACAGGTTGGCTGGACAAACTGCAAAAGGTAGACTTGTGTTTCTGGGTGAAAAGAATCCATCCATTATCACCTACATCATGTCCATGGACATGAGAAACTGAACATGCCCCTCCCCAGCTCTTGCTGGTGTGCTGTTGGAGAAAACCACTCTCCTCCTTTGTCGTGCATCTTGTTTTTTTGCTGAGCGTTGGACCTCTTCATGCTTGCAATTGTTCCAACCTGTTCAAAAGCAGCAGCACCGTTCTGCTTTCTTTCCCACCTGACTGTAACACCAGGACAGCAGTGGTGAGGCAGTTTGCCTGGTACCTTTGGAAACAATTTCTACTCTCTGCCTCAATGGCACCCACCTGAGGCAGAAATAATGCTGTGAAAACATGATGGTGAGAGCTGTGCTGCGGGGCCAGGCAGGAGCCATCCTCTGCAACACCAGCGCGCCCACCAAGCTCTGTGTGGGACAGCAACCACCTCCTGGGCTGAGCCTTCACATTGGCAGTTGTTGCATGACCAGCCTTTCCAAGGCAAGTAGATGTTCCTGTCATCTGTAGGTTCAAACGTCAAGCCGTCTAAAATTAGTCCAAACCAGGCAACTCACATTTCCCCATCTAAACTGTGGTTCATGTCCTTCTACAAATCAATCCACACAGAGTTTTTGGAGCTCAGCACAAGGTCATTCTCAGGTTCCCTTGCATCACATGGAGCTTTTCAAGGACTTCTTGGCCTTGAGACTTTGGTACTTCCCAAAGAGGACATGCCAGTGAAGAAGGCAGAAACAAGGAAATGCAGGAAGACTTTCTGCATGAGGTCTTTCTGACCTTGATGCTACAAGTCCCAAACACACAGTAGGAGGCATGCAGTAGGGCAACAAGCAGAGACCAGAGCAGTCCTATAGCCAGAAGGCCACAAGAGCACTCAGTTTGGGTTTGGATAGCCAGGGAGAAGCCAGGAAGGCTTACAGGCAAGGCTGGCTTGGGCACAACGCTGCATCTTTAGACTGTTCCTACTTACCAGTGTTAACATAGCATAAGGTGGCAAATATTAACAGTCCTGCAGGAACATCACAAAATGCCTCTTTGTGACTGATCACAACAACTGACATGAATATGAGTAGACAAAAAAATGAAAAAAGTAAAGGAGAGTAGAAAGAAACAGTGCCATGGGTGTTTCACACTGCTAATGAGACAGATTTTGTTAGAGTAGGGCACGACCAGCAAACCCGCAGCTCCTTCAGGGACTGTCATGCTAATGGGAGCTTGCCCGCTGGCTGCAGGGTGTACGCCAAGGGGGCTGCCAACAGCAGAGCTGAGAATCGCAGGCAGAGCCAGGGAGCTCAGCCACAAATGAGGCCAATTACAAATGGGGGAGAAAGCATTTAGACAGTTGGTGGTGTCCACCTGGTGCTTAGTGAATAACCTGCCAGCCCTTTGGCCAGTCATCTCGGCAGCCTGCACTTCCAACTGCCCTCATCTAGTGGTACTCATAATGCAGTTGATGCTGTTACAGCTCCCAGAATATTGTTGCTGCTCTTCGTTTCTATGCCTTATTTCAAATAACACCTTTTTAGTTTAATTTCATTTTTAGTCTGCCCATTCCAAAGCACTGGGACAACTTTCCTACTTTTGAGCTGTCTTCTGCAGATTAATGTTTTAAGCCTTGAGTCAGAGAGACACTTCAACATGTGCTTACATCCAAGCATATCAGTTTGTCTATTCAAACCAGTGGACCTACATACACACCTACAGTTTAATGCCTGTTTATCTCTCTTGTTTAAGTTCAAGGCTTTGAGTACTGCTCTATCATCTACTGCCCTATCTCTTCTACCACAAACACTACCACAAACATCTATAGATGAAGCCCCTTTAAACAATAAAGCTGGAAAAGTGTTCATAACTATACACCAATTGGCACAGAAATTGCAGGAGACAAACTGTCAGAAGTACCTATATCCCATTTTCAAGAGCACCTCTATCACTTTTAAGCTTTTTTGTAAATCCCTGAAGGTGCCTACTTGCACCTTTTGTAACTTAAAAACTGGTCTGTAATTTCTTAACTTCTCACTCCCTTAGGGTATACACACTTACCTGCATGAAGTAAACTGGAAACCGAGACATTGCCTTCTCAGTAATACAGGCGTCTGTGAAGCCTTTGCCCCCAGTCTCATGCTGTTGTGAAATTTTAGACATGAAAATGTTCTGTCAGTGCTGTAAACCTGAGAAGATTTTCACAATGGTCTCATATTTATTATTGCCCATTCTTACAAGAACTTACTTTGCTTGAATGCTTTGTTCAATTATCAACATAAAAGTCATAGTGGGCACAGAAAGGAGACGAGGGGGTCAATCATACAGGTAAAACCAAGAATGTTCACGGGTTTGCCAAGGCTCAGCTGAGGTTTTCTCCAGGCCAGGATCCTTGAGCACTGAGACTCAAAACCAGACAAAATAAACCATTCAGACTTTAGGGAAGTCCTGCAAAACTTTAGTCTCTTCCCTAGTTACCTAGCAGGCATTTTCAGAGGTGTGACATGGACCAGCTCCCCTTGCTACCCCATCGCTCAGTACCACTGTTGCAGGCATAGAGATTGTTCACACGGGCAAGGAGACCCCTGGGAGGATGTTTTGCATAGTCATGGGATCCACTGAAACCACAGAAGGCAAACCAGCTCCTCGCGACCAGCCAGCACCTCCCCAGGATCATAGCCAAGAACCCATCAGGCTATGCTTGGCTTTCCTCAGCTTGCTGCAGGAATAATAATGAACTGAGTGCGAAGTAATTTATTAGAAAGTAGGGGGTTACCACGCTGCTAGATGGCTTTGAAGGTTCTCCTCTATGATATACATCCTCAGAAATGCAGTCCCATGCCACCTCTCTGCTATGCCCTATGGCCAGCTGCAGGCCAACCATCAAAACGTAGACCCTGGCATGCTTTTAAAGGTTCTGTTAAAAAGGAAAATAATCCCTTTTCTAACCTACCCTGGGCTGCAGGTGCTCTACTGGCTGGTTTTTCCTCCCCTGAACCAAATAAGCCCAGATGTCTGCTTTATCCCGACTTGGAATTTCTGCAGCCCTTGGGAAGTCCAGGGGTCAAGAATTTCACCCTTCTGAGACCCACGCAGGCAGGAAGCCGTCAGCTGACTCCAACCACAAACACGCAGCGCAAAGTCAAGACAAACTTTGCAGCTTCCCACAACTAAAATCGTGCCTCGTTCCAACTTTCCATGAGGCAGTAAGGGGGACTTATGATCCGTTGTGGAAAATAAAAAGAAGGGCATTATCGTATTAATAAACTCGCTCTCCTTTTTTTAATTCACACTCCAGCACTGTGAGGGATCAGACAGCAATGACTCAGGTGTGGCTGATGTTAGGTAATGTGGAGCAAAGGGCTGGAAAAGTAAGCCCCAACAGCAATTTTTCCTGGTCATTTCTTCATTCACACAGCTGTCTAGCTGGCTCTATTCACCAGTACAGCTCAGAAACAACACCATACTTCTAGGGATCTCTCTGCAGAATTACAGATGCTGTCCGAGCACAAATTCAGTCTCACAATTTCTCCACAGCACAGGATGTTGTCTTACGCTGTAGATGAAAACCAAAGATGTGCTCATGATCACCTGAGCAAGTGGTGGAGGTCTAGGAACTGGTTTGCTATGAATTCCAGCTGAGACTGGAGCATGGGGAGTGCAGCACCCAGCTCTTCTCAGTCCTTCCCACTGTAGGTAGAGACTCATGAGATGCATCTGATGGAAGAAAAAACATAACCGTGAAACCCAGAGAATAAAAAAGGAGATATGGGCATTGTCCCTGGAGGGCCTGGATGGTTATAGCTCCTCGGGTCCTCTAATGGTGTGATGGGGTTAGGCCATTGTAGGTGACCTCCTGTACTCCTGGCAAGAAAAAAACAGGCTCTGGATGGTAGAGATAAAGCTAGAGCAGTCAATTTCTAGAGTACAGTCAGTATTTGCTCAGCTTTCTACAGCTCTCAATGAATCCCAGGATGCTGTAGACTTGCTGCTTCCACCCACCCACCTTCTGCTTCTCCTGGGGTGGTAAGCAATTTCTTGAGCTAAAATTCATTCATCATTTTATGGTGTGATTTCATTCTTGCCTGGCTGAGCACGGCCAGCGGGAAAAGGCACTTTGCTTTGTTCACTGGGATGCAGTTACCACCACAGCCCCACCTTCCCTGCATTTGTATGCTGGAAATTTGTGCTGGGAGTCTGTGAAAGGGACGGCACAGAGCTCTCCATGTGCCCGAAAGGATCAGCAGCCTCCCCAAAAACCCTTGCCGGCGGTAGCAGCACCACCCACCAGGCCGGTGGACACTCAGAGAAAATGACAAGAACAATAGCAGGAAACGTCTAAGGGTGGAAACAACAAACCAAGCACAGCCCACGTTTCTGGGGGCTTCCTGATTGGCTTGATCTGCCGCGGCAGGAGCACTTCGGATAACCTTGGAGTTATCCCACCAGGACAAAACTTCTCCCCAATGAAGCCGCGTTTGTTCCAATGCTTTCTGGGACACGGGGACCCTTGCTGCCAAGCACAAATAAATAAACAAACACAACACAAAAGCTCTAAGATAGATCAGATGGATGAAGCAGGATCGGGATGCTGCCATCATCATGCTCAGGGCAGCAGCAGCTTGGTGCATCCCTCATTGCTCCCGGTGGAGAGTCTGTCTGTTCCCACGGGACACGTTCCTTGCCTTGCGTCAGCCTTCACCCTGGAAAAATGGACTGTGAGTTCCTGTAAGTGAATGGCAGCAGAGGACAGATTCACAAAGCTCAAATCCAAGAAACTGTTTGCATCAAGAAACAAACAAAACAAGTAACAGCTCGTACTGGGTGTTCCCCTTCCTGCCCCGCTGCTCTTTTTCTGTCCCTGCCGTCCAAGTCGCTCTTGGCAAGCAGCGCGGGGGAATGCATTTGTGTATTTCTGAGGGGCACATAATACGGGGAATTTTTAAAGGGACCTAATAAAGCTCAGTGCCTGAGGCACACTGACTGTCAGCTGCACATACCCATCTAACTCCTTTGTCAGGGGCTTCTGAGGGCACTTACAGGTTCAGGCAGTCATGGCTAAAGCACTACACAAAAGGCAAGGAAGGGTTTGCTAAAAAAGGTCCGAGGGAGGCAGATGGGATCCCTGTAAGCTGCAGCTTTCCATGGTAGTAAGGCAGTTGTGCTTTAACAGCCACGTGACAGCCAGGATGCAGAGAAGGTGTCATCACACCAATTATGACACTTTTGTTTCGGTTTTCACATT